>NC_000067.6:38466510-39806510 GCF_000001635.26 Mus musculus
GCGAAGTCATGATTTTCGCAAAAGAAACAAAAAGTGACTGGAACCCTCTGTGTTCTGGATGGATGGAACATAAAGTCCAAGAAATCCATTCCAGGGCTCCTAAGCATCAAGCGACAGCTGGTTTTCAAAAAGTCCACGAAGTCTATGGCGCACTCGCTGTTTGAATCACTTGTTCCATAGGTCTGTCGCAATCATGGTTCAATTTTGCCTTGGAAAAAAATATTCTCCAACTAGAAATGTTTTGATGTCCTTGGGTTGTGACAATTACATATCCAGCAAGGAAAGAGAACACATTAAGAGTCTCTGCCAGGTTGCTAGCATGTAGACACTGAACATTTTGCTTCTACATGTCGTCTATCATAGAATTCACCTTTTAATTTTTTAAAGAAATTATTCATGAGAATTTCACATGTATATTCAATGAAATATAATCATATTTGCTAATAATTTTCTTCAACCTTCCCCCAAATTTTCTTAACAATTTCCCCTCCTAACATCATAAATCCAGTCAGTTCCCCCTTACGTGTGTGGACAGGAGACCATTCACTGGACTATGGGAATGCTACAGTGACCATATCCATAAAGAAGAGTGATCGAGTCTGCCTTCCCCCAGGAACTACCAACTACCAGCACCTCCTCCTTTAAGGATGGGGCCTGGAGGTCATCTGCTGGGATTGTGGCAGGCATGAGCGTGTACAGGTAGCACCCCTGCTCAGTGGATTCATGGACACACTAGTGTCCAGAAGTGTCTTTGGGTGCTTTAACTATTGCTAATAAAATTAAACAAAGGTAAAGAATAAAGTCATTTAACAACTACTTATGCAAGGTTAAGTATAGCCATGTAAGAAACATCTCTGCTTCCTGGCTACAGAAGAGAGGAGGGAGACTGAGGTAATGACTTCACACATGAGCTTTCCTATGAACAAGGCCCCCAGAGAGGACTCTGCTACCAAGCACTGACTAATTAGACTAGCCACTCCCAAAACATTTGCATAAGTCTCTCACTGTGAGCCGTCCCCCCTGTACTCAGTAAGCCAGCCAACAACCCCTCTATAACAGACTGCAGCGGCTGGGGCAGGTTTCCCTTCTGCTGCACAGATAGGAATTCTTCTGGATAGGACTCCTTCTCACCACCGATGTATTCCCTCTGCGTTTAATATGTATGTACCTATGTCTCTGTCAAGGTCCTACCTGTGAGTTCCCTCCTTTTGTCTGTCTTGAGCCTGCTACTTCTACCACAAATTACATTACTGCTGCATGTCTTACTTGGAACCCACAGCTGCCCTACATGCCTTGTGCTCCGTTCCCACTCCGTCCTCTCTGACTACTCTCCACAGTGCTTACACAGCACTTTTCCTGGAGTCAGTGCTCCATCAACAGCAGTTGAACTCCTAACCTTTCAACTTAAGTCTGGAATATGTAAGAGGGTTGTCACTATGGGTAGGGGTGGGGCAAAGGAATGAATGTGGACATCTGGCATCTAAGTTCTGACACGCTTCTTTTGTCTATCAAATGGTTTAAAATCTGAAGCCCCCCTCTACTCTGTTTACTGTCATAAATCAACAGTAATGGTACAGGATCAGCCTCATACATTTCACATTTAGAAACTGTAGATAGAACATGTAAAACCCCAAGTCCTATTTGGTCAGCTTAATTTTCCTAGGGGTACATACTCCAAAGGGACTTTCTATTTTAGAACTACAGCATCACAATGCAAGTGGATAAATCTTTTATAAAATTTTATAAGATTTATCAGGTTTTTTTTCCTTTGTTGATACTACTTATTAAAATTCATGTCAGACATGCCATGGTTAATCACTGCCTATTCAAGCTTATTAATGATGTAACCATATAAATGTGTTAGTAAGCATGCTTGTCTATAGAGAAGGCAAACTATCCTAAGGAACGGTCCTCACCAACACAGATCACAACCAGGAATTATTTATTTATATATATATATATATGTATATATGTGTGTGTGTGTGTGTGTGTGTGTGTATATATGTTTGTGTGTGTATATATATATATAAAACATCTTTACATTCTCAGTACACAGCACATGTGTGGTGTACACAAGGTGCTGGGTGGAAGCCTACAGAATGAATGCCTCACTGTTAGTCTTGGACAGATAGAAGGACAACTCAAAGTTGAACATGTGCCTAAACTTGGCCCTCCACTTCCTTGGAGAGCTGTCTTTCCAGGCTTCCCAGAATCGAGTTCTTGTCATGATGGAGGCTGTTCAGTGGAGACTGTGGTTTGGAGATAAGGACAGGTAGAGAGTAGGGATCTGCAGGTACAGAAGCAATTGAAGACCCAGTCCCTGATGGCACTGGCTGAGTCCAGAGAAGACATTCAGTAGTGCTTACTGAAACACTTATGGTACTCCAAGGCTGATACACAGACTTCCATGCTGGAAGACTTGCTCTATTATCAGAAAATACCCCATGGCCTCATGACTATGGATCAAGAACCAATAATACTAGGATGTCTGCGATTATCTCCTGCATGCTACAGGGTACTTAGTGTCCAATCTTCGCAAATATTTTCATGATACCCTGGAAATGTATGTATGAAATGTAGTCATCATTCACACATTTGGTAAACACGTGTTTACCCCAGTTTGACTGTGCAAAGAGTTAGAGATCCAAAATAAAGAATGCAGAGTCTCCCTGGAACTATCAGCTACTGGGCCACATAAGGGTGCTTGGAAACAGAACAGAGCTGGCGACAGAATGTGTGCAAGAGCCCAAAGCAGCTCAGAAACACCAGGATTCCACCTGCTTCTCTCCATAGCGCCAGGCACACCTGGAGCTTATGCAGAGCGAGGTGTTCAAGCTTCTCGAGTTCCTAAATGCTTCAAGGCAAAGTCCCTAAACCCAAACGACCCAACTTACACAGTTTAATGGGCACAAACACATGCTATACCTGTACAGAGAATGCCATATGCTAAACATGCATATGCTGCCTTCTTATGGGAGAACTAGGGCACGCTGGAGGACTGCGCTGTCTGAGTAAGACTCTGACTTCTGTGGCTCTGCCGAACATGTCTGGAAAGGAGGCTGCCTGGTCGGCGGCACACAGGGGTGGAGAAGGGTAAGATGGGCCAGCACCGTCACATCACCACACATCAGCATGAGAGTATCTGAAACGCCACAGACACGTATCACCTCTTCCTAGAAACCTGTTCTTTTCTCTGCATATACCGACAGATGAAGTGATTCTAAAAACACTTCATTTTTTTAAAACTTTATTATTTTATTCATGAGCATATACTTGTATGTATGTCATATGTGTTGCATGCCATGTATGCATCTGCATGGTTATGTGAGTTGAAAGACAGATTATAGCAGTTGGTTCTTTGCTTACCGCATGTGGGATCCAGAGATTGGACTAAGGTTCTCATACTTAGTGCCAAGGGCCTTCACCTGAGTCATCTCACCTGGCCCCTAAAAATTAGTTTCTGAGGTCAAAGGCAAGAATTTTGCTCACACATACAAATGTCAACAAAACAAAACAAAACAAAAAGAGGAAACAAAACCAAACAAACAAAACCTGCAAAGCAACAGCTCATTCAGATGATATAATGGTCATTAATTTCTCCAGGTTCCTACCTAGGCCTGCAATCACATGCAGACTGTGGGTGTCCCGATGATCTATGCTGGTCCTGGACTGGTGGGGAGCTTGCATGGCTGCCTGCTTAGAGGGAAAGATAGAGAAACTGCACCCCTCGTCTCCCCACTAGTCATACCCTATCTGTGCAAGTCAAGGTTTGCATCAAAGCCACAAGCTGGGGGATGAGCAATTACACAGTATTCCAAAGGTTTCAACATGAGTCATAACCACGCCAGCTCACAGGCTCTCTCTGTGCCTTTAAAATCCTAAGACCCTAAAGTGTCCTTCTCGGAGAATATGCATGTGTGCACTGGGAGCCCGCAGAACCCAGAGGGAGGTGGTTTCATGTGTCAGAGTCTGTGAAACAGCCATTGTGGGACAGATGTACTAAGAGAGGAAATGAAAGCCTAACACTAAGTAAGTCCATGCAAACTTCAACGCTGATGGCGAAGAACAGTCTTTAAGTCCGTTACACAGGAAGAGAGCAATCTTTCATTAAATGTACATTCGCATCCTCGGCAGTGATGACAAGGGAACGCTTTCATTTTTAGGTTTTATAGATCATCTTTACAGCGTATACTTGCCTAATTATATTTGTAAAGCAAGAATGGGCTGGACTTCGTCCTTCCCTGTCAGAACCTGAAAGCTGCTACCTGTGAAAGAACCTGCCTCCAAAGGCTCGGAAACCCGATCTGCACCTACCAAGTTATCACATCGCTTCAGGTAACTCAGCCCACTCCTTCTTCCGTGGGAGACACAGGAAGATGCCAGAAAACAAGATCCGGCTCTCGAGGCCCTGGCAATCTGATGGGTAAAGTAACACTTCGGCTGGGGCTGCAGACAGCCCCGACCTCAGTTCACATAGCAGGGAACGTTATCAGGCCTGCTGTTGGGGACTTGTCAATTCAGTCTGGGACACACTCATACCAAGCCTCCCGGGGCTGCAACAGCCTTTGATTAGAAGAACTTTGATCACAAAGCACTCCACAGCAGAATACAGAGATCACATGAGTCACACACACACACACAAACCACACATGTGTGCGCGCACGTACACTCACACTCTTCAGGAACTAAATTTTCACATCCTGGATAAAATGTTATGGATTATAAAGTCAGCTTTTGAAACAGCCGGGGCCTAGCAAACACAGAAGTGGATGATCACAGTCAGCTATTGGATGGGTCACACAGCCCCTTATGGAGGAGCTAGAGAAATTACCCAAGGAGCTAAAGGGAACTGCAACCCTATAGGTGGAACAACAATATGAGCTAACCAGTACCCGGGAGCTCTTATCTTTAGCTGCATATGTATCAAAAGATGGCCTAGTCGGCCATCACTGCAAAGAGAGGCCCATTGGACTTGCAAACTTTATATGCCCCAGTACAGGGGAACGCCAAGGCCAAAAAGGGGGAGTGGGTGGGTAGGGGATTGGGGGGGTGGGTATGGGGAACCTTTGGGATAGCATTGAAAATGTAAATGAGGAAAATACCTAATTAAAAAAAAAAAGAAACAGCTGAATAATAATTTACATCAGTTTAACCCCTTTGGGGGGGGTTATGATTTAAGAAATGATACAGATAGACAAAAATAAATTCGTCAAATATTAGAAAACCCATAACTCGGTCAATATTGGCAGAATCACAGTTAATTGCATTTATTTTTCTAATTTGGACCTGAGATGTTCCCCTCCCAAAGGCCCACCCTTCACAACATTGTTTGCCAGTCTGTGGATGGCCAGGGAGTGGTGAAGCCTTTAAAGTGGGGCTACAAGAGGAAGAGAGGATATCCGCTGGGTATTTTCTCTTGAGAATGGTACAGCCTCCCTCCCCTGCAATACTTCCTCTGTTTTCTTCCATTCTCTTCTCCTCCCCACTCACTGCTTGCTGGTATCCGAAGGAGAGAAGCCTTGTTCTACCAGTGCTCCCAGCCTTGTTCTACCAGTGCTCCCAGCCTTGTTCTACCAGTGCTCCCAGCTTTGTTCTACCAGTGCTCCCAGCCTTGTTCTACCAGTGCTCCCAGCCTTGTTCTACTAGTGCTCCCAGCCTTGTTCTACCAGTGCTCCCAGTCTTGATCCACCCATGCTCCCAGCCTCGGTCTACCAGGGCTCCCAGTCTTGATCCACCCATGCTCCCAGCCTTGTTCTACCAGTGCTCCCAGCCTTGTTCTACCAGTGCTCCCAGCCTTGTTCTACCAGTGCTCCCAGTCTTGATCCACCCATGCTCCCAGCCTCGGTCTACCAGGGCTCCCAGCCTTCTTCTGCTTGTGTTCCCAGCCTGTGAGCTCTGCCTCAGCACAACCCATTGTGATAAAATCCACTGAAACCATGAGCCAAAAAAAAAAAAAAAAACCCAAAAACCCGTCTCCTAACCGGTCCTTCACCTCAGGTATTGTCACAGTCACAGAAAGCTTATATATAGAACAGCTTAGCTCAACACTGAAGTGGGACACAGAGCCCTCTTTTTATTCTTTTTATTCCTGAACTGAGTCTCTCTTTGCTTTATGGGAATATTGGTTATGTTTAAAGAATATGATTTCTTGTTCTCCCACATTTTCCAAATTAATCACCCCCAAATCCCCAACCCTCTTCAATTTACATTTCTTTTACTTTAGGAATAATTTTCTCTTGAAACAAAGCACCCTAGACGCCCCGCCGAACTGACTTCTCTTGATTTAGATTCAAGGTCAGGTGCAATAAACTGTGAAGTGATTCAGAACTTTCAAAATAAGTCCAATTTCCATCCAATATTTTGAAATTGAAGATTGCTTTAAAACAGTATATGTAAGTCACTGAAAAGATTGGTCTGCCACCAAATATCTAACAACATGCACAGCACTCAGGAGAAGTTTTACATGCCCAGAGATGGAGGACAGGAACTAGACACTAGTACACAGGTGGATTTTTTTTTTCTTTAGCTTCATGGTTGAATTCTACATGGAACTCAAGACAAGTCACATTTGGATGTTAAAGTACTTCATATGAAACCTGTCACAGGTCTTTGAGCCAACATCTCTCTACACCTAAGATGATGACCTCTGATCTGACAGTGCTCAATGACCAGGTTAGAGCCACAGGATACAGGCTTTACTCTGTAATCTTCCAAACAAGAAGTGACAGAAGAATGCTTCTCGCCTGCATAGGAATATTTGAAAAAGAAAACATCTTCCTTTAATGCTGCACTCTGCTAAGAAGCCAGGCAGGTAAGACAGCCCACACCTGACCCCCTAAGGAGGGCCTCTAGGTGCCTGCGGGGTATCTGGAATCCAGGAACAAGGTGGCCCTGAGATGTCACTCCTGCTCTGAGAACCTGAGCTGCAGAGGTATGCTGTCCTTGACCTGGGTCCTGAGGGATGCCAATCACTCACAGGGATGCCACCCAGGGCTTGATGTGGCATCTGAATGAGCAACCTGATGCTGGAGAAGACACTCCCCCCGAAGGCTAGGCAGGCCTTCTCCCCGTTCCCTGCTTGGTGGCCCGTCCTCTTTTCCTCCTCCCCCTCCTTCTCCTTCATACAATGCCTATATCCCTGCACACGCTGAGATTCTGACCAAAGATGATTTGGATTCAAAAGCTTTGTCTGATCATCCTACCTGTTACAGACATCCTTGGGAATTATGTGGATGCGTGAGGCGAAGGGCTTTTATTTCTTTAAAGAGGCAGCTTTAGTGTGCTAAAGCCAGCATCTAAAGCTAGTACATGGGGCTTATATAGAAGTTAGACGCCCCCCCAAACACATGGATGTACATACTTCCCAAAAACTATTCCATTTCTATGAGGCTCTAAGGAGGTCTGAGATCAAGCATTTTTTAAAGGTCACATTTATAATGACTCTCATAGTATCTTTGAGTATAGTTTAGAAATTTGGTTACACATTCACATACTAGTAACCACTACTTTAAGATTTAGAATTGAATTTCATATGGAAATAGGCTTAAAGTCACAGAGAAACAAACAAACAAAAAAAACCCAAAACATCTTAGTTTCTTTTGTTGTTGTTGTTTGTTTGTTTGCTTGCTGGTTCAGTTTCAAGCTGCTGAAAACCAGATATGGCTTTATTATGTCCCCAGGATCAGTTTGTATAATAAGAATATCAACGAAAAGGTGAGGCAGATGTAACAGGGCTCCTCCACCTCACTTTGCATTAGCTCGGCATTAGCTCTGGACATAATGAATCAAGACCAAGCGTTATCCTCCACCACTCCTTGACTAGCTACTGAGTTCATGCCATTTCCAGGCGAGGTGACTTACACACTCTGCCCACAGGCAGCTCTCAGCATCTGAACCCCACAGTGAAGTCAAAAGTAGGTTGTTCCCCCTTTAGAGAGAGAAGAAACATGGCCAGGAAAAGACCAGAGTTTTCTGTGGGAAGCTGGAAGAGGCCAGCCTGGAGAGCTGGTTGAGAGCTGGCGCATGTCGGTGGAGTCTCTTCTTTCATTCTTTAAATATGGCAGCCCCCTTTCCTGCATGCACAGCTTTCCAAGATCTTCCAACACCCCCCCCCCCAGTCAATGCCAGAAACCATGGATACTACCAGCTCTCTATGTACTTCATTTCTGCCTACACACAAACCCCTATGATAAAGTTTAATTTATAAATTAGGCACAGTAAGAGATTAACAACAATTACTAATGATAAAAGGGAACAATTATACCCATATGCTGTAATAAAAGTAATTTAAACTCATGAATAATTTATTTCTAGAATTCTCTATCCCGTGTTTTAGAGCCACGGCTGACTGTTGGGTAACTAAAACCGTGGAAAGTAAAACAAGAAGGCTCTAACGTATTTAAAATGATAGTTATTTATGGGCCCTGCTCAGAAGCAATTCACATCATGATGTTTAATCATCTGCTCTACTCTGTACCTTGGCATGGCTTTGAGTCAGTCTCCCCACCTCTACATGTCAAATACTATGGGTAGACAAGGGTCTAGCTCAGTGCTAGATCACTTTCAGTACCGGCAAGGGATCAGGAGTTGGTCCCTTGCCCCGTACAGATTATGCATATTTTTATTCCTTGATGTCATGCCACAGTCAGTGTACATTATGCTTGCTTTCTTCTTGAGAAAGAACCTATCAGAAGATTATTTCTTCCCCTTCTGTTTTCTGCTGAAAAAAGAAAACAAGGTTTGGAAACAGCATCCTCTAGTCACTCAAGGCACTACAGACACAGTCAGGAGGACTCCCACCACACATGTCTACTACACACTACACACACTATGTCACCACCATCCGAGTCTACGAAGGACCAGATCTCCAGTGCTGACTTGCCTTGCCCACTAGCCTGGATCTATGCTGTACCACCTTACAAATCCCATGCAACTCTGCCAATCCTGCCTGTCCATCCTGCCTGCCCAGTTCAGTCATGAATTGAGATGATAAAAACCGGTCTTGAGAATGTATTTGCCTGGCATTCACAAAATGAGCTTCAGTGGGGGTTCCAAACTCGAAATCAGATGACCCCGTCAGAGGTTCAAAAGGCCACTGAGACAGGGAGGCAGGTTAGCAGTTCCCACATGACCCCATGGAAACAGATGACTACAGCCAAGCACAGACTCTTAATGTGCTTTGTTCACTGTGCTCCAGAGATCCTGTGCTATTGCTGATCTAATGCTGGGCACAACCCCTTTGTTATCTGGTCCTTCCTGACCTAATGCCCTTTCATTACTGAGCTTGAATGTGTTCCTAGAAGTCACACAGCAATGAAGTAATTTCGGCAGAGGGGCAAAGTGGATTTGCTTGTCAGATAATAAATATCTATGTCCTTAATTAGAACAAATTTATGTTTCCAGAAAGGCTCAGGATGGAAGGAAAAAAGCGCCGTGGCTATCTGATCTGAGTACTTTCAGTAATGAACACTCCCTGAGCCCTCTTTCAGACAAATGCAACACTGTGAATATTAAGAACCTGGAGACTTTGCACTAAACAGACTTGAAAAGGAAGGTGTGGTTCTAAGTCAAGCATCTGAAAGGCTCATTGAAGTAGGAGGCTGGGTCACAACCAAGGACAGTGACTGGAAGTAATGAACAGAACAGACCAAGGACAGCTTCACCTCCGGGTCAATCTCCTCGGACATCACAACAGGGCCCTAGGTCCTCGTGGCCATCACTTGTCTTATCCCATGATCATGAAGCTTTGGAGGCATTCCCAGAAGCTCCAGGGTAACCAGTCACGTCTCAGGAATGGTTTAGAACAGGGAACTGCAAAAACCTTAACCACATAACACAGCCAGTGGTGATCTAGAAATTCACTCAAAGTCTCCCTGGCAGAAAGATGACAACTCTTTCTGGTTCCGTGACTCTTTCCACTCTGAGACTAGACAGTGCTTCTCAAATCAAGTGTGAGGTCTCTCTTAGACTAGTGCCATACAGTGTCTGGTCACATGGTCTTACATTTGGCACTAAGCTGTCAACCTCAAGTTTAGAAGAGACATGGATAAGAGATATGCATTTTCATACAGTTCTCATCATCAAACTCTCCAAGGAGAAGTATTCTCATGGTGGGGACCCAGCAGAGAAAGAGTTGTAGAAGTAATTGCTGCCTAAAGCAACAGGTGGCTTCCAGGGCCTCCATGACCTCCCCTCTGCACATGTCCCGAAGCAAATGTTCCAGTGTGACCGACCCCATGGGAGGAGAACAGAGTATGGAGAAGGAATAACCTGCCAATGCACACATGGGTGGAGTTAGGACAAAGGTCCTAGGAGCAGAAAGACGCTCTACTGGTCAGCTCTGCGAAGATGCTTCATCAACGAATGTGTCTACCTACAAGTGTCTGTCATTGCTGACTTATTTTTTTCAGTTAGTTTTGAATTCCTGAAGGGAGAAAGAAGTACGTTTCTGAGTCTCCAGAATACCTGGCCCCTCAATAACATAAAGAGGAAGCTCCAGTGACACTCAGCACTACCGTAAATAAACGCCACCCCTCCTGCCTGCACGGGCACCCTCTTCCCTCTGTAGAGAACCTGCCTCCCCGAATCTCTAAGCCTAGGAAGATCAGTCACCAATCAACGACCAGAGCATATCGGACATTTCTACAGTACCTTCTGAAGGATTCTCTCTTACGTTCCTTAGTCAAACTACTTATCTGTGGTCATTATTCTTATTCATTCATTGTACAAATATTTAATGAGCAGCCTTTAACTCTCAAGGGGAAAAAAGGCTATCACTTTGTTGAAGGCCTGTCTAGGAAATAATAAAGTTCTCAGAATACTAATGAAGTACCTTGCACTTTCCTGAGGAGACACAGTTTTGATACATGATTTGGAAACAGAGGGATTTTGAAGCTCCAGGGCCTCCGGAGATGGCAGGGCATGCATGCATGCAGTTGAGGACTGGTGACAGCCTTACATAGCATATGATGGCTGCAAACCTTTGATAGCTCTAGGAATCCACACATGTCCATACAGAAAGCCCTACGCTATACACTACCTCTGCTGTCTTAAACACACTGCCAAGTAGAATACATCTGTACGTGGGCCAGCTCACGAAAAGATGTTTGTAAGGGATCAGAGTGCTCAGAGACAGTAGGGGCTGGGAAAAAATACTACTCTAGCCACAAACCTCCAGAGTCCTAGTAACTTGCCATTTTTGGCCATGGGAGTTGCAAGAAGTATCACCCAGCGAAAGCAACAGGAAGAAAAAGAGGAGGTGGAAAGTAGGAATATGAATTCAGACAACAACAAAAACGTCACACTCTAAATCAGAGCAGAAACACTCACACTTGATGGTTGGTTATGGAGCTTGTGAAGAAACAACTGAAGAATAAGAAATAGATAAAGGGGTGGGGGTGGGGGAGTCATGACCAGCCTATTGTGGGCTTCCATTTGCTGTTTTCCTGGCCACTTCTTCCTTTCTGTTTTGTTTTAGAGCCTTTGGGGGAAGCAGATTCAGGTATAAACTGGGTATTAATTAGAGAACCTAAATTGGCCGCCATGGAAAGATTAGCAGAGCCATCCCTGTGGTGCTTGACTAATCTCTCCTTGGAAAGGGTCTCTCCTGTTGGCTAGGGCTCCCAGGAAGCCCACAGGATGGCACCAGCAGATTCATGAGCTGAGGACCATCACCTGGCCTGCTTTGAAGGTAGGGTTTGCCCTAGCAGGACCACCCAGGAAGTGAAGGAAAACAAGCCAGCTAAGTTTCAGGGAGATAAGCAGGAAGCGCAGAGGAGGCTTAGAGAACAAAGCGATCTCCTTATCTATCAAATCCACATTCGAGCCAACCCAGACTGGGAAGTGTGTGTGTGCTTACAGGGTTTATGGGCTGGAACCTCTTCAAGTTTTTGGAGGAAATCACACAGTGGTAAAGGAACAACGTGTGACTTCAAAATCCGTCCCAGGAAGGAAAGAAGATTAGCATTCACTGTGTTTGCTGGCTCTGGCTCTTAAGGAGAAATTCCTGGAGTTAGGACTCAGGATCCAGCATGTTAGACACACGTGACAGTTCAGAGAAGTGACAGCAGTATCAACAGGAGATGTCTTCCTCCAGGAATTGCTGGCATGCAACTCCTATCAGCCTCCTCCACTTCAGACATAACTACGGTACTGCCCTGATCGATGCCTGCACGGGACACTACAGTAAGTGTGTCCCCTGGGTGCACATATCTGAGGTTATTATTTATATTCAGTAAGAAAAGGACAATGTACTTTTTGAAGGACAGTCGTAAGATTGGTGTCCTGGGAGAGAAGAAAAAGAAGACATTCACAAGAGCCATCAGAGTCCACAGAAGAGCTGCATGAAGAGATTTTAATGAAAAAGGTCTGAGGAAAAGGTTGCACACCTCAAGGAACTAATGACTCACGAGTGTTGGTGGGCAGGGGATCCTGTTGGCTGGATCATCCAGACTTAGGTATATGTTTTAACTGTTTGAGGAGAGGAGTGCTCAGTCCAGATCTTACACACAGAAGCTCAGGGTTAGGGCTAGAGGAACAATTATCGCTCCCTTAGTAAGCAGTTACTAACGAACCACAGAAGACTCCTGCTTTGTCTTCAAGGAAACTACACAGGAAGACAGACTGTGAGGACCAAGTCAGATGAGGTATCTGCCTCTCTGATGCTAAGTACAGCAGTGAATGTAGAAGCTGATGTTGCAGAAACTTAGACAGCTACAGAGCAGTCACAGAGTTCATCCATGCTCACTGCTCAAAACATCGTAGGGCACATGGTACCTGTGGAGGGGACAGGATGGGGAGGAAGAGGGAGAGGAAGATGGGGCGGAGGACGGAAGAGGAAGAGGGAGAGGAAGAGAAAATAGCAGTTTATATGCCCACTTACTCTGGCCACATTTTCTAGTTCTTTACTGAACTACCAGTTTTGACATCTTTGTGCAAATATATATGTGTGTGTATATATATATATATATATACACATATATATATTTTAAGACGAGAGTAGTGTCAAAATCAGTAAGGATTTCAGTTGTGATCCACAAGGAGGATAAGTTTTATCTAATAAGTCAAAGGAATCAAAACAAAACAAACATAAAACAAGGCTGGGGTCTCCCAAGGAGGAAAGAATTCTGCCAAATGATACCTTTTAAATTGGTTTGTAACAGCAACTTTTCTTGGGTTGCCCAGCCTGCCAGCCTGCCCTGTGGATTATGAACTTCCTAGTCTCCATAGTTATGCATGCCAATCCAATAAAATCAACTGACTGATCAATCTAGTCCCTAATTTTACATATATAGTTCAAATGTTATGATTTTTGTAATTTTATCACCATGAAGGGTGTGTGATGAGAGGGAACAATATTTCCAAATATGCTGTTTGAGCCCCTTTTCTGGAGTGACAGTCCTATTAGGGAAGGCTCCAGATTACCTGGCAGAATGTCAGGAGGAGTTATTACTCTTTTTTTTTTAAAGATTTATTTATTTATTATATGTAAGTACACTGTAGCTGTCTTCAGACACTCCAGAAGAGGGCGTCAGATCTTGTTACAGATGGTTGTGAACCACCATGTGGTTGCTGGGATTTGAACTCTGGACCTTCGGAAGAACAGTCGGGTGCTCTTACCCACTGAGCCATCTCACCAGCCCGAGTTATTACTCTTAATCTGGCTTTCTCCATTCTAGCAGAACAGCTACACGTGCTCAGTGACCACACACTTAAGGAACACTCAGACTTTTGCTGATAGTGTAGGCCAAATGTCCTTATACCCAAATGAGCTAATCATGTAAATGAACAGAAGGATCCCATTCTTGAACTGAGGGGAGAAGGGCCCGTGCTGGTCTCCTTTTCTCTTTGTTCAGGAACAACTCAGAGTCTTTCCCACAGTACCGCTTGTTCACTTCAAATCGACCAGGGCATAAGAACGTATTTGTAAAGCTGAAACGCAACATACAAGTTAAGAAATTCACCTTCTACCCCTGCCGTCACCCAGGCTGTGCCTCTCAGGACACATAGACGTGAGCACCGCCTTCCTCGCGGTTCTCCAAGATGAACACCTTGAACTCTTTGTTCAAACTGTGCTTCTGGAAACATCTGACGTGGGGCTGCTCTTGCTGGATGAATGAGATGCTTTAAACGTGAGGGGCGAAAGCTGTGCTTCTCTCCTTGTCTGTTTATGGCACTAATAAGAACCACTTTGCAGTTGTCAGTTTCCTATTGGGATAATACTAAGGTTTTAAGAGTCCATAAAAGCTTTATATTTGAGTCTTGTTCCTAAATGATGACTCTAGTTCTGCCGGGGCCCATAGAGTTGAGATTATAGCCAGATGTGTGGCACCATATTGAGTGAAAAACTAATTTCAGAGAATTCTCCTTGACAAATGAGAAGGCCTTAGGTTTCTCTGCCCGACAACTGCACACATCACATGTGCTAAGTCAGGTAACCTAGATTCTCCAGAGCTTCTCCACACTTGCATGGATGACAATATCTGGTGTGTGTGTGTGTGTGTGTGTGTGTGTGTGTGTGTGTGTGTGTGTGTACTGTTACATTTAGTCCACTCACCTCTGTGATCATCTCTGTGATCAGAAAGCATTTTAACCACACCCAGTGATGATTACCCTTTGAGATAAATAATTTTTTTTTCCAAATTACTATCATCATGCCAAAAAAGCATCACCGGTACCACATCCCTCCTTATAAGGCCCAGGGATAACCAGACAACCTTTGACAGTTACACAGTTTGCCACCTTGTCCTGTATTTCTAAGTGCTTGCTAAGGAGCCTGCTTCGAGCCAATTATTACAGATATAAAGCTTAGCTGGCTGGTCAGTTCCCACCATGAAGCAGGAGAAGGCCTCCTTGGGAAGAAGCAGAGTGCATGCCATGTTTACTTTAGGACACCATTCTCCCACCACGCAGATGTCTACTGAGTACCTACTGCAGGCTGGCCTCTCTTCTGGGATGCAATGACGGCTTTATGGTCTAGATAGCAAGGAGGGGAAAAAGCAATGAACAAGAACCTTCTGAAGCAAGGGTGAGGTCAATCATGAGTTACTGTTGGGATTATTTTAGATCTGATGACTCAAATGTGACATCTGAACTCAGGGCCTACATTAAACAGGGAAAGCAAGTCCACAAAGACCTTGGAGAAGAATGTTCACAGAAGAAAAGACAGTGCAAAGGTTCCAAGGAACATGGAAGCTGAGAATAATGTCAATGACTTACATAAGTGGCCTCCTGGCCTTGACGGGGAGGACATCAAGAAAAGTTGCTTGAGTGGGTGGGCTTGCAGTCCACTGCTTCTCTTCCTTCCCGGCCCCACATTCCCAGCAAGGGAGGCACACAGCTGACACCCACCCATCTGGCTTCCCAGAAGGCTCTGAGACAGAGCTCTCTAAACCCCCTTCCCAGTCATTTCTTTCCCTGAGAAATAACCAGGAGAGGAACAGGGGGAAAACTCAGAAGAGACTCTTCTGTTTCCTTCTGTATTCTAGAAAGACAGATCTTCTTGACAGCTCAGCCATTACAGCTGCCAGGCTAAGCCTACCCTGCTCCTAGCATATTGGCCACATAAGGATCAGTACACATCAAGCTCAAAGGACCAAGACCACATCCACTGCTGACTTAGGTCTTCAAGGACCTCCAGAGACCCATAGTTATGGCTCATGGAAACCTACTAAAGGTGGAAATCTCACAAGGTAAGGGTGGCAGGGAAGGTCTTTGATCACGTGTATTCTCAACTGGGATCAGGGAGCCCAGTCCTTTAGTCTCTCTTGTTCCCATGCCCTAGCCATAGGAGAACAGTTTCTCTCAGCACAGACCAAAGTCAACAGGGCCAATCAATTGCAGACTGAGACCTGCACAGATTAATCTAAAATGCAGCTTCTCTGTTCACAAGTTGTCTCGGTTATTTGTTATCACGTCAGAAAGCTGGCCAAGATCCTTACTTCTTATCTTATTCAGGGTCTCTGCTGCTACAGTAAAACACTGTGAGCAAAAGACACTTGCAGGGTGGGAGAGTATTTCATCTTACAGCTTGTAGTCCATCATCCAGGGAAGTCAGAGCAGGAACTCTGAAGGCCTAAGCTATGGAGAGGTGCTGCTTGCGGACTCCCTGGCTCCAGGTTTGCTAGCCTGCTTTCTTGAGGTACTCAGGACCACTGCCTAGAGATGGCCACACACGCAATGGCCTGGGCCAAACCATGTAAATCACTCATAAAGAAAATGCACAATAGACACTATAGCCAGTCTTGGGGAAGTATTTTTTCAACTGAGGATCCCTCTCCCCAAAGGACTCTAGTGGGTGCCAAATTGACCATATGCTAAGCCAGTGCAGAAGAGAAAGGATCCCAGGACATCCAAGCTGCAGAAAGTAGAAATTATGAGAAACCAACGGGATCCACCCATATTCTAGATCCTCACACTATTGCTGGGTGTGGCCAGTGACACGAATGAGCACCTGACAGAGTGCCCATCCTCCTTTAACAGCTCCATGACAAACATCCAGAGATAATGGCGTTCCTATGTCTGGATTTAGTCCTCAGTGTTTAGCCATTTAGAAGACTAAAACCATAAACCCACTACTGTGGATATTCTTAAAATACATGTTCATAAAATACATATATAAAGGAATAGGGTTTAAATGGAATTACCATAAACAGTGAAGAAGCAATATCCCAACTGAATTTTGTATGTTAACAAATAAAATCTTCAGTACCTTTAGAATCATTAACCTGGCCACCCCTAATTCATCAAATACGACAGGTTACTGGAGAAGACTAGCATGCTGGTCCAATCTGTTCAGCTAGCAGAGTGAGGATCTGAGGTTTGAGCACCTTGGTGAACCTCCCTGGTTCCTATAACTGTTTCTTCCCTGTGCCAACATCAGGTGGCAAGCATCCCAGGGCCCCTCTCCTCCTCTCTGTGAGGCCAGGAACACATCCCTGTAGAAGTGTTTCAGATTTTCTACTCACTTAGAGTTGGCCTTCTGCTACACCTCAGGGAAAATGATCCGGTTGAGACAAGAACTCTTCCCCCCTAAGGCCTCCCACAGACCCTCTGGGCTTTGTAGATGGCTCAGCTCTGAACCCCGGTGTAAACAGCCATTAGAGAAGCCATCCTTCTCCACAGGAAGCCAAGCTCCTGAAGATGCTTTGTGTCCAAAGGCAGAGGCTGCCCACATAAACTTCACTGATACAAGGAGCTTCTCTGAAATGGTGTGAATTGTATGGCAGAGGGATGTGCCACACACCAGCATACCTCTAAACACACGTGCTGAAGGAGTTCTATAAATGACTAGGTATGTGCAAAGCCAACTGACTAAACTCAGACATGTAGAAAGTCTTTGGTTCCCTTTCATGATATTCTGAACATTTAACAAAATCTCTAGCATATGAAACCTGGGCCCTTGGTGAAGTCTCCCCCACAGCCTACCTACCAAATCCATCTTACTCAGGGTCACAGCCCCTGCCAGAAGGTTAGATTTAACTCTAATGGGAAGCAATTGCATAGAAAGGTATTTAACATACCCCTGAAAGGTATTTTATTGTACAATGTTTCTTCTGAGATCCTTGAAAGCCAGGGGGAAAACTGGGAGAAGTATGTGAAAGTGTATGTCTACTTGGTCTGAATGTTCTAGACACTCAGAGGCATCTCTACAAGCCTCCCACCATTCTTAGAAGGATGCTTGAGACACCAAATAACATAAGGACGTGTCCTTTTACATCACCATGCAATAACCATGCTGAGATCTCTGCATTCTCCTTAGATATTTATAAAACCATTTCTCTTATATTTTCCCTAGCCATTAGAAAAACAACAACAACAACAAAAACCCTAGAAAGCATATAGCATTAACAATATGATGTATAAGAGACAGGCAACATGTTACTAATGAAGTGACTTCTACTATCTCCTAACCACATGCGCGACCCCCTCTGCTGAGCCTGGACAGATATCATCGTCCCACGGAAGCATGAGCCATCATAACCTAACAGCAAATTATGTGAGCTGTGACTTTACTCCTGCCTCTGTCAAGGATTTCTGCATTCGAAATTAAATGTCTGGTGTCTGTCTGGGGCCCTTTCTAACCCATCAAAGGGGTGAAAACTAGTTAAAGAAAATGGATAAAATGAGGTGAATACATAAAAAGAGATTCCAGGAGAGGAAAAATGGAAACATGGCATTGTGTCACTGAATAAATATGCTTTGGCGAAAGGGACATAAAGTCACTGAACCCTGTATGCCAGAGACTGGGGAGAGGGAGACAAATGTTTGGTCTTTGAATGAAGGAGGACAGTAGTTCTAAGAACAATGAAAGTAACATAACACTGGCTTAATAAAGATATAATATGATTGTTTTTTTTTGAACTACCAACAAGTTGTCCTATCCATAAAATCATCTCTCCTTATACTCTCAAGAAGGATATACAGAATTGGTCCAAACCCATAGATGGAGATATACCCATCAAGTTAGAAGGGTATTTGCATGATACATAATTAAAATAGAAGAATCAAACTTACAAACAAATATGATGATTTAACGCTTGTTTAATTTATGTTTCTAGTCTTCATGGTAATGTGACAAGCTCACAAAATCTTTAAAACACAAGCTCTCTCTACACTAAATGAAGTCCAATTTGGAGACGGAAAACCCATACTCAAGTAATGTGCATATAAACACAAATCTGTTGTTTCTTATCATGTGGTCAGGCAAAACTACTGCACCCAGAGCCCCAGCTTCCATATTGAACAGTGAGAAAAACTGATGTTAGAATTTTAAGGAGAATTTGCTTATTATATAGTTTAACATTCCCATGTTCTGATTGCGATTATGCACTCGTCCTTACACAAGTGATAATTATCCTCAAAGTGGTTTTCACACAAAAATTACATGGCTGTGCTTGAGAGTATTGCCCAACTGCAACTCTCTAAGAGGTGTTGACAATGGCCAAGCAGTGAAAGGCAAACAGCAGAAAGACATAAAACAAATACCCGCAGGAAGGGAAAGCGTGGTAGAGACCAATTCATAATCGGTCAGTTGGTTGATTAGGAGGCACGGCTACGTAATAGTGACTTTTGATAGTCGCTGCAAGCCTAGAACTGACAGGATTCCCAGAGTAACAGAAGAGCATGAAATACCATGCTAACTGGTGTTGTCCACATAGGAGGATGTATGGGGTTGGTCAACTTGATCTTCACTCCAAACCCCTCATATCCACCTTGAAGATAACCTGCCTGTTGCCTGTTTTGCACTGCCCCGCCCCGCTTTTTCTCCTCTCACCATTTTCTTGCCCCATACACTAGTGTTTTTTTTTTTTTTTGATTTTTAAAGGAAAATAGGCGGTTTTTTTTTTAATGTGGGTACTACACAAAGTAGATTTTTTTTCCCAGTCATGAACACAAACAAGCCCCGAACTTCAAAGAGTGAATTCTACTAACAGAGCTAGCATTGTTTGTTTGACATACATTTTGCATTATATACATTTAGGGCAATTCAGAACATGATATAAGACAAATGCATTCCATAAACAATTTGCAATTCGGATAATGATAGAGAAAAGACACTGCTGGGTTGGGTGAATGGTTCAGAGGGTAAAGTGCTTGCTCACAAGCTGGCAACCTGACAGAGGTCTTTAAAACCCACAGTGGAAGAAGAGAGCTGAATCCTGGCAGTTGTCCTCTGACTGGCACATGCCTCATGACATGCATGCAACCCACACTCTATACTACATAGACACATACACACATGTACACACACAGACATACTACATATGCACACACACACATATACACAAAGACACCACAGATAGAGACAACACAGAAAAAGAGACACACACACAGGGACAAAACACATAATCATAATAGCAGTAAATAGTTAACAACATGGAAAGATTTTAAAAGGAGGTATTATTTACACTACTCTGTCTTGAGTTACACTTCTTCTGATACACAAGTATAAAAAGAAGAGGTTCAATATTGCTTTCCAATAAATGGTGACACCAATCCACCAGACCTGGAATTTCATGGAAGTGTTAAAAAGGCAATAGTGTAACACACAATACAATGTCAAGATTTTCAGCATTTAGAAATGTTTCAATTGTCACCATGGTGATGTAATAAAATGAGGGCAATAAAATATAATTAAACATTAATTACAGAAACTATCAAAAATAATTGACTTGTACAAAGCTCAGTACTCCTGTTAAAAAAGAAGCTGATGGATAATAAAATATATATCCCATCCTTTAGACATAATTATTCCAAGGCAGCAATTAAATTTATAGAAAATTGTTCAGTTTCTTCTGGATGCTTCACTGCTGTGAACTCAATGGTATTTTCAGAGAATTATACTTGTTTGACATCCTAACTGGAGGCATAGCCATAAACTCAAGTATGTGTTTTATAAATATAAATAGCTTTTTAAAAAGCCTCCTCTTAAGACTACTCTGCATTTGTTGTATTTCTGGTTCCCACAGGAAAGACTTCTGCTTTGGTTAAGAAATGCCTAAGTCCCCTATATCCATTTCTGAGCACATTTTAATAGTAAGAGAAAACAATTTTAATATAAAAATAATGTTCTGCAGAGCAAATGGAAGAGTATTTTTATTAATAATTATCATTCCAAGATTTTTACACCAGTCTGTTTCTTTAACATTTATGGAAGCAGGACTGGGTCATAAAATCATTCCACAGTCCTTATGGGAAGCATTAAGGTTTTTAAAGGGCATAAAAATCACCCCATTTGGACTTTTTTTTTTTAAAAAGCAGAGTCCAGAGAATCCTCTACATATAGGGAGTCATGAACATAAACTTTGGAGCACTGCTGCCTGAAGTGGGGGGAGACTATACATACCAGATAACTTGCTATCAAAAGTTTTAGCCAGTGGAAAATGAAAGTTTCAAGCAAAATAAATGTAAGAACATCAATTGCAAACAAAAAAGACAAGACTCATACAACGGGTTTATGTGCATACAAAGAACAGCCCTTAAAAACCACTTGCATTTCATTTTTTCCTCTATTTACATTTTTGTGCTTAAAAGTTGTTTGCAGGTTGGGAGGTCATGCTTTCAATGCCTGCTGGTGCACCCTAGTTCTGGAGAGCCCTCTTAGCCCCAAGAGTAGACCCTGGTTGCTGTAAAGCCACATGGGGTACAGCAGAGGCTGGTGGGGATTCTGATGTAATGCTTTGAGAGGTGGGGCTTCAAGATGGTAAGGATGAAGATGCTGCAGGCACCGGAGAGCATCCTTGCTGAGCACTACCGGAACCTACAGAAGAAGCCATCCTATCTGGCCCTCATCAGCTACATAAGCTCTGGGTCTATGGTGGCCATGGTCTGAGAAGTGTACAATATGCCCACATCTCAAGGGCTATGATAGAACACACTGACTCAGCAGTGGTAGCCCCTGGGACAATCAGGGGCAACTTCAGTGTTCACATCAGCAGGAATGTCATCCATGCTAGCAGAGGGAGAGCCAGCTGTGGTTTCAGGGCAGTGAACCCTTGAACTAAGCAAACAGTGGTCACCATAGCAGCTGCTACCCAGCCTGAGGGTTTGAACTACACTCAGCACATCAGGGTCCACCCATGACCAACTACCTCTGTCAACAAGAACTTAAGCCCACACCCATCCCGTCTCCCCAAGCCAGTCCCAGCTCACCCTTTGTCCAACTTCAGTCCCAGGGAGTCTAGGCTTCAACTTTGTGTGCCTTTTTGTATCCTAAGTCAGCACAATATTAGACCATATCCTTGTGTACCAAAGTGCCAGACACTTTTGCGGCATTGTCAAAGGTGACTTCGCCTACCTCAATGGAGAGACATTAAAATCATATGTTAAAAAAACAAAACAAAACAAAAAAGCTGTTTGTGAGGGGTTTATTTTACTAGATATGTTCATTATACAAAATGATGGATATCACCATATCCCCACAGGTTCATGTCATGTACTTTTTCATATTCATATGACCCTCCCCTCTCTTGTTACCCCTCCCACTGGGCTCCTTCCTCCCCCTAGACAAACAGTACCTCTTCGTGTGTGTGTGTGTGTGTGTGTGTGTGTGTGTGTGTGTGTGTGCTCAAGTGTGTAAAAATCTAGTTCATCATATTAAAGAAAGCATACAACACCTGTCTCAAAATACATTTTAAAAATACATTATTTTAATCCAAAGATACCTCCAACACAGTGAGAGGGGCAGCCAATTATGGAAAGAATCAACCTATGAATGTCTGTCAGGGAGAACTGAAGGGAGAGAGACAGGACAAAGGAAAGAGAAAATGCTAGCAAACACCAAGGCCGTCCTTTGTTGATGGAGGGGGAGCAATGAATAATGTTTCCTGAGACAGAGCTTGGCAGGTAGAAGACATGAGCCACCATAGGAAGCACCACTAACTGGGGCAGCTCTGTGACTGCACAGACACTCAGCAGAAGCCCACTGACAGGAAACCCGCTGTCTCCTAGCTCAAAGCAAACTGCAGTTTGAGCATCTGATTTGAACCGGTGCAAGTTCCCTTGGCCTGTAAAAGCTTTGCTCTTACATTAGAGGTAATGCAAATGACCTGGCAACAGTCCTTGAATGTGCCAGATTCTGACAACTCAAGATTAGAAGACTGAGGAGATTCCAGAGGCCCAGGCCCTCATCATCCATCTAGGTGCCTGACAGCACATCCAGCATCCTGAGGAAGAGGCCGTGCGTGCGTGCGTGCGTTATTCCTGTAGTGCGGCCGGTCCGTCAAAGGCAAGCTCAGCAAGGGGTTTCTGAGTGGGTCAGGAGACTGAAAAGGAAGCAAGAAACTCCCAGATAGTACAAAGCTCAGCACTGCTGCCTTGTCTGGAAGAGTGTGAGTTGTACACCTTAAGAATTCAATGGAAAAGAGGCCAACAGCAAACCGAAATATTCTAAGTACCTACTCACACACATAGAGGATAGCAGAAACATTAAGAATGGTACCCAATAAATACCAGGGCCCAGCTAGTGCCTGGACCTAAGGACCACACGCATGGACTTGCACATGTAATTGGAACAGGAGTCTATATCACAACCATTACGTACAGAGATACTTTCCTAATCATGTGGTGGGGACACAGGTTACATGTCATTATTCATATGAATTATATACTTTTATGCATTATAAAGCAGGAAGCAAGACCTCTCCTCCCAAATGTGGAAAGGTATTTGCATTATTTTTAGACAAATTTTCATTTCTTTACAAATAAGGAAAGATAGCTATCACTAGGTTGCACATGAAACAGGTAGAAGGTCAAGGGAGTGATCCAGCCTGATGTTTCTCTCCCACTCACCTCCACTGATGGCCAAATGAGGAAGTCTATGTATGTGGGAAATGCGTCAGCTCGGGAAGCTCTCGGGGCAGACTAAGACACACTCATGTTTTCAGAGGACCAAACTGACCTCACAGGTTAGAAAGATCTTGTGGCCAGTGAATTGTCAGGCCATCAAGATTTGTGGTAGATCAAAGTCGCCCAAACCACTGTGTGGGACAAGAGGCCATCCCTGTTCTGGTGGGCATTCTGATGACAGGCAGAGCGTGTGTTTCTGTAAGAAGGACAGTGGCCTCTGAACAAGCAGAAACCCTGCCAGGGACACTCAGCACTGAGCCACCTCAGCTCCGTCAAAACGAGGAGACTCAGATGGCTGTGTGGTTCCTCTCCCAAATGAGGGCCATGGCTGCTGTGCAGTCCCCTGCCTCTGTCAGAAAGGATATTTTAAAGGTCTAAGCAAATGTCAAAGGCAGATGCTGTACACAGACAGCGTTTTCTAAGTGTTCACAGTCCAAGGGAAGACAGTTAGGCAGCCCGGAAAAAGAACTGCAATTGAAAGTTATTCCCCAAAATCCCCAAAGTCCCCTGGCAATTCCACTCAATAAATATTTACTAAGCAACTTCCACGTGAACAGTCCTGTTACCAGGTATGCAGACATATGCCACATTTGATGCAAAACAGTTCCTTTCCTTAGAGAGTCTGCAATGACAGGAGGGGAAGGTCAGCAAGAATCTAGCACCCAGTAGGCCCTCAGGAGGACAAAGTACCCCAGAACTGATCCGTAGGCAGGAAAGACTGCATTTGCTAGGGAACATTTTTGATAGATGTACAGTATTTTTAAAAACCAGACATTTTTTTATTATTATTTTATTAAAGTGAAGTCAAGAAATACAAACACTCTCAAGAATGGAGCAATTAAGTAGTTAGAGTAGAAAACAAAAGACACAGAAGGGCCAATGAATGCCAAGAAAAGTCTCCTTTCGCCAGAGAAGCAGGCTATAAGAACAACAAAATGATCACACGTGTCTGATGTACTTCCAAGGTATAGCTGTATTCACAGACAAATCCGTTGATGTTAACAGAGTGCACTCCTTATGTAGTTGGGAGGCTAAGCTCACAAACAGATCTTCCTCTCAAAGCCTCCCTCTGAACAGTGGGTTGTAAGTGCTCAGTAGCACAGCATTGGCTGTTCTTACAGACATCTGCACTTACATTCTACAAACCGTGCATAAATACATACGGCTTCATTATTCGCAGTTACCCAAGACCCAGTCATGTTTCTCCCTTTCCTGTTTGTAAACAAAGTCTATTCTTGCTAACATGTGCTTATAACATGCGCTGTGGATTTTTTTGTTTTTATTTTTTATCTGGGTGTCGGAGGGGGGAGTGGTGTGTATACACACGTGGGTGCCCATATCCAAGAGTGTGCTGGAGCTCTTGGATCTTGCTGGGATTCCCATCTACAGCCCCCTCCAAGAGGAGCAAGTATTTTTAACCTCTGAGCCAACTGTCCACATCCCTGCTGGTTTGCAGTGGTACAGGGAACCAAATCACAGGGTCTCTTATTATGTACTAAAGCCAAGGTTCTGCCATGGGCTTTTCAGTTTCTACCCTTGGCATTTCAAACAGGGAATTACTACATACATACTACATATATAGTCCAGGCTAGTCTCCAACTGTCAGTCCTTAGGCCTCAGCCTCCCAGCTGCTGAGACTGGAGGTGGTGTGACCCACATGCCCACCTGTCCCACATTTCAGTCTCTGCCAATAGTCTTCCCAGTGGAGAAAACCATGGAGGGGGGTTACTGTGTATTTGTTTGCTGTTACATTCAGAGTGTCTGTAAGACAGTCCCTGGAAGGAAATAGGATCAGTATCTGTTTCACTGTTAAATAAACTTAGTTTATGGAGAGTGAGCTACTGCAACACTGTGCCCTTTGGTTCCTTGTTTATCTGCTACTGGGGAGGATCACAGCCCTGTTAAAGGAGCTCTGGCAAGGTTTTACAGTGAAGGAAAACTGAAAGTGCATCCAAAAAAAAAAAAAACCACAGTAGTGTTAATTTCTGGTTATTTACACTCCTGCAGTCATCTTCAAATGTTTAAAATTTAAATGATAAAGATAAAACAATGGTGATATAGTTGGGTCTCCAATGTGACTTTTAGGTCCAATTAGGAATATCTGCTTATACACCTTCATACACCTCCACGGTTAAAAGGGTGGAAGTCTTCCTGAGACTTCACGGAATATCACAAATTTACAGTGATTTTTACATTTCCTGAGAAAGCCATGAACACCATTTGTACCGAGTCAGGGCTATCCTGCTGGGATGACGCATTCTGTCAGCAATATGTTCCATGTGCACTTCTTACAGCAACCCAGGGGCTTTCCTCCCCATTAAAGTTGTGATGCCCACGACCTGACAACCAAGCTCGCCATCCAGGAGCCCTCAGCTTTGCTTTTTCTTGCCTTTCCCCCTAGACCTACACAGAGGGATCCTCCCAGAGCGCAGGGTCTTGGGGCAGCAAGCAAAGGTTTCAGATGAGGCCGGAAAGGAAGACCTAAGAGGAAGGCCCTCCTTCCAGTCCAACAAACCGAGGAGACCTGGCTCCAGACTTGGCTAGCCTGTCACACTTAGACCTGGCAGTTTTCCTTCTAGCTTCTTGGTGTACCTGCCAAAGCCATGACCCATTTTGACAGTGCCTTGTTGTAGGTGTGGTTCCCATGCTAAGGTCCTGTTCTTCAATTGGTTCTCACAATAAAATAAATAGGATTCATAGTACCAATAATGAAGACAATGATGTCTTGAAGCATCTCACATATTGTGAAAGATGTCAATTCCTATACTGAACAAACTAAGTAGATCCCAGAAACAGATGACTCCCCCAAAAATGTATAGCAAGACTCATCACCATTAAAGACTTCAACCTAAAGACAAAACAGAAATGCTTCAGACACCAAAATGAAGACATGGTTAACAAGAAGGGGTTGGATGTCTCCCCTGGAAGCAAAGCTCTCATCTGGAGCAGGGCACGAGGAAGAGGCACAGCAGGATTCAAACACAGCTGTCAACTGTGAACTCTGTATTTGGTGACAATATCTTTTAGAAGTAAGGAGGAATAGAGACCTTCATGGATGGCGTCAGAGAGAAGTAGCAACAGTGAGGATGACCCTTCAAAAGCGGCTACAAGATGCCCTCTTCTTAAAAGGAGCAGCAGAATGAAGTAAACAGATCAGCCTTGTAGCACACGTTATTAAACCGTCTAGGGCATGGCTTCTGGGGAAGGGCGATGTAAAGAAATATCAGTTAGACCAGGGATGGCAGCACTCTGGAGGAAGAGGCAGGCAGACCTCTAGGAGCTCCAGGCCAGGGTGATTATACATCATGAACTTCAGCTAGCCAGGGCTGCACAGGGAGACCTTGTCTTTAAAAGTAATAAAGAGAAGAAGCCAATGCACTCTAGATGGTGGTGGCATCTGTAGATTCCAGAAAGCATCCACCTAGCGTGGGGAAACAGTAAGTTTTGGGGCTTTTTCTACTGAAGCATCAGGAGCTCTAAGGTGCACTAGGGAATGTGGAATGCCCTGGGGAGTCACTGAAAAGTCTGACTTGAAATATGAGTGACAGAAGCTGGTTGAGCTGAGGGTTTCCCCTGGGACACATGTGGACATCAAAGTTATCAATGAGCTCCAAGTCCCCTTTCAAGCTCCCCCCTCCCATGAGCACCTCAGGAAGCCTCCCCATAGTTCCCCAAGAGAATGCTAACAGGCCCTGGGTTGCAAGAGTCTTGGGTGAGGGATTGCATTAATAAGCCAGCCTCGCAGGCAGGGGGTCTTCTGTGAGTGGCCACTGATGTTCTGATTCGGAATGTAAATAGTCACAGTCAACCTGGAGGGAAGAATCACACAACATCTGGCCTGGAACATAATGTATGGAGGAGGAAAAATACTTGAAACTGAACCTTAAAAACAGGCTAAGATATTTGAATAACAACAAGGTTTCTGCAACCTGTTCAAGGAAACAGGATAATGAGACTGGTAGATGGGGATATGTGTATTGAAATAACAAATAATTCCTAAGTGAGGCATCATTTTAAATCTCCCAAGAACTTTTAAAAAGAGAAATGAGAACGAGGTCAGAAAACAGAAGAACCAGTGGCTTAAACCTAAATGCCAAAATATGGCACAGAGGCTGTCACGACTGGATTAAGTAAGTAACATGATCCCATGTGCTACTGTAAGAGATTTAGTTGAAACATACTTCCATGAGTGTAAGGATATAAAGTATCAAAACATGCTGCACATAACTGAAGGAATTTGGAAAGAGTACTCAACACTCCATGTAAAACCTGCAGCCGTAGGATGCACACACCGTCAGCCACACACCAGTGAAAGTAATCCAGCAGTACATCGAGTGAATTATGACCGTGACCACAGGCAGTTAACCTTGGGGTACAAAGGCGACGGGGTGCATCTTGGTGACAGAGAAACTCTTCTGCACCTTCACGTCAGTGGCCACTGTCCTAGTTGTGACTTTACAGTGTGGCAAGCTGTCAGCTTGTAGGAAAATGGTTAAAGGGTGCACAGGAAATCTGTGTGCTATTTAGAAGCCTTCTGCAACCTGTTCAAGGAAGCAGAATCATGAGACTGGTAGATGTGTGTGCGTCACTGCAGTGACGTCAAAATATATAAACTTTGATTAAGACCTCTGTGGATGCCGAATCTAATGTGATTCAACCACGACAGTTTCTTATGAAAACTATTAGGGCTGTCTCTGTGACTTCAATGTCATTCTCTAAAAGGAGAGCCTGAGATTGCTCTCTGAGATGTCCACCTCTTCCTCTGAGGTTCAACAGAGTGACTGGAAGACAAACTACAAAAAAATTAACTTTCCAAAGAGAACGATGATAGCTAGACACACAAGAACTCAAACTGAGGCAAGGAGACTGCCGGAAGTTCAAGGCTACCCTGGGCTACCTATTAAGTTCCAGGTTAGCCCTACCTTAACAGAACAAACAACCCACATACAATACGACAAAGGATATAATGAATAAAATTTCAGCAGAGCTTTCGAGTTATTGATAAATCTTTGTCGTGATACTTATGTAGAAAATAATTGATCTTGATTTAAGTAATTTTATTAAGACAAATATGAAACTGGAAAGGGGAAACATTAACAGTCCACTATGGAAAATTGATTATGGGAAAGAATCAAATTAGCTTAATGATGTTCCCTCGGGAACTTTATGAAAATTAATTCATTCTGGGCCAATTCTGATTAAAATATTTATATTTATATTAATAAACTCAGAGTGAAAATGTTCTTTATTCTAATGACATCACTGTCTCTCAGGCTCTGACGCCATGTTTTGCTTCTCAGCACTCAGCCCAATTTTCCTCCAGCTCTTCACTTCTGTTCCACTCCAGCACGGCCCCTGCACACACACACACACACACACACACACACACACACACACACATCCTCCAAGGTACCATCCTCAGCCCACTTTGATGGTTTCACATTTTTAAGATTCATTTTCATGTTTTAATTATACGGATGTGCATGTCTATGTATGAACCCATACAGATGAATGTGAGTGTCCTTGAAGGCCAGAAGAAGGTGTCAGGTCCCCTGGAGCTGGAGTTAGTTACAGGCAGTTGTGAGACACCTGACACAGGCTGGAAAATAATTCAGGTCATCTCTAAGAATAACAGGCACTCTTACGCACTGGCCAACTCTTCAGTTCCCCTTTTGAGTCAGGATATTATGTAATCTAAGTTAGACTCTAAATCATAATCCTCCTGCCTCCACTCCCAGGTGCTAGGGTAACACATGTGTTCTACCACTGGACTGGTGTTCTGTAAGTCCTGTGGCAGGCATCTTGCCTTAGTATCTATTCTATACATCAGCATTAAGCTTCAGGTGCCCTTGTATCTTTTCCTTTTTTTATTTTACCAGGGGCTGGCTCAGAATGGCTTATGAACTCATGGTAAACATCCCCTCTCGGCCCCATATTCAGTCACACTACCATTCTGATAGTAGGATGGATTTGATCTGTGTTTATACCATGGAAATTGGTAGATAAAACAGAGCAGAAAGAAGAGTAAAGAGTCCTCTTTTCCTTGGAGCTGTAAGCACATAAGGTACCACCTTCCTCAACGGTTATAAGGCACCATCATCCTTGATGCTCATAAGGTATCATTATCTTCAATACTTGTAAGGCACCACCATCCTCGATGCTAACAAGGAACCAGCATCCTCGATGTTAATAAGGGACCAGCATCCTCAATGCTAACAAGGAACCAGCATCCTCGATGTTAATAAGGGACCAGCATCCTCAATGCTAACAAGGAACCAGCATCCTCGATGTTAATAAGGGACCAGCATCCTCAATGCTAACAAGGAACCAGCATCCTCGATGTTAATAAGGGACCAGCATCCTCAATGCTAACAAGGAACCAGCATCCTCAATGTTAATAAGGGACCAGCATCCTCAATGTTAATAATGGACCAGCATCCTCAATGCTTACAAGGTACCCCATCCTCTGACTCAGTGCCTGTCATGATTGGCATTGAGAGTAAGCTTTGTCAACCCAGTACATTTGAACCCACACATTCAACTAATGGCCGATAGCTGAGTTCCAGTTCCAAAATACCTCCCATGCCTTCCACCTTTTGTCCAAACTCAAACGATTCCAGTTCCACCAGGGTACGTGACTACTGTTCTTGACAGACTTCCCTGATTCCCTCCACAGTCTCTGGGGTCTCTCCCTTTGAATACATTTGGGATCATGCCATGGCTCACCATGTTCTAAGGGAGCCAAGCACTAAATCTCACCTACAGCGACAGTTCACTGAACCAGGCATATGCATTTAGTTGAGACTGTCTAAGACCTGGGCTTCGTATCCCTTAGCCTCAGATGACTTTACCTTCATTCTGTCCTACAGACCCATTCAGCTCAGAAATCCCTCTCCTAGTCCTCCTACCCAGAATGGACGAGTCCTTCCTCTCTGCCATACAACCTTTGACAGCACTACTATTCTTCCGGTCGTATGCTTCACTGTTTCACAGATGCCAAGCTCAGCAAGCAATTAGCTTCATTTCCATCAGATTTTAGAACCTGCTTTGCCCTGAAGTGATAGAGATTCTATTTTTCTCTCAACCATGTATTTTCCTCATTTTGCTTCCCTAACTCAATTTTAATTATCCCCAAACCGAAAGCATTTAAGACTTAAGAATGCCTACTCTCTGACACAACCATGCAAGATGAAAGGATATTTAACCTCAGGCTGGGTGTTCCAACCGCCTGCAATTAAAGCACTCCATCTCCCTCGCTCGCTCGCTCGCTCGCTCTCCCCACACACTTGGGTTGACTCTATGATTAAAAAAGAAAACGATTTCATTACAGATAATTTAGTTGACATTTTTGCTTTGGTACAGCTTGGAGTTGAGATGGCTTTCGCTGTCACAAGATAATTTAGCATGCAGTAGCATCAAGAAACACAAAGCAAGAGTGCCCTTAACATGTGCAAGGCATATGGGGGAAAGGCAAAGCAAGGCGAGCCACAGGGAAGTTGGTCATAAAATACCTGTGAAGCTACAGCATCTTGAGGCAGGAAGGAGGATGCCCTGAGGCTACTTCCCTGAGCCCTCAACATCTTCCTCCTCCTCCTCCTCCTCCTCCTCCTCCTCCTCCTTCTCCCCCTTTTCCCCTCCTCCTTCTCTTCCCCTTTCTCCCCCTCCTTCTCTTCCTCTCCTTCCTCCTCCTCTTCCCCCCTTCCTCCTTCTCTTTCTCCTCCTCCTCTTCCTCCTCCTCCTCTTCCTCCTCCTCCCCTTCCTCCTCTTTCTCTTCCTGCTCCTGCTCCTCCTCAAGCTCCTCCAAAGTGGCCAAAGTCATACCTTCTTGGTTGTGTGCTGAAACTGAGTAGTGCGCCTCTGCATGACAAGGAAGCTAAAGAGTGCATGGAGCAGAGAGAACACAGGATGCTTTGGAGTAGGATGCTGTCAACTGACCTTTGCCCTGCTCCTGCGTTCTCTGCAAGAGCCCAGGAGAAAGTGGGGGGGCGGGCACAGGAGCGCACTCTGCTTCCAGCTGTCCTCTGCAGGAGTCCCGGGGGTGGGGGAGAGTGGGGGGTGAACAGGGGAACAGAAGTCTGCTTTCTACTGTGCTCTGTGGGAGGCGATGAGGGTCAAGGAGGAGAGAGGCACTCTTCTGGTTTTTGCTCTCCCCCAATTTCTTGCTGCTTTGGTGCAGAAAGAAGGAGTTAACCCAAGCGGCCCCTCAGATGTGCACTCGGCCGGCTGGCTTCATTAGGACTTTGCCAGGTGTCCAACCGCAGAGCTTTTTGTATTTACACCTTCAAAGACAACGCCCACACTCATCTTTTTTGCTGACTGGTGACCTGAGTTGACCTCGGAGAATGTGTGCTAATTGGTGGGAAGATCCACATTTGGGCATCTCTAGCATACAGGGATGTATAGCGTCAACTTCCATGTCTGTGGGGACATCAATTACTTCTTTCTTCCCTTTAGACTTTGAATTTTTCCCTGTCCTTGGCACAGTAATCCCACATATTTCCAGGGCCTGGGATGATGATGGAGCCATGGAAACAGTGTACAGGGATCAGGTCTTGGTCAGGGGTATGGGGTCACTCACACAGTCACCATTTCTTTCTGTTGAGAACATTCAAAAATCTTCTCTACTTTGAAAAAATGCAATTAATTCCTGTCAAACATAGTTACCCTATCGTGCGGTAAAACACGAGGAAAGAGAAGGTAGATATTGCTCCTAGCCAAGTGTACTATGCATGAGGTAACCATCTGTTCTATCACAACCCTTGCAGGAAATTATAGTCAGTAGTTTTAGTTTCTACATACAAATGAGAACACACACTATCCATCTTCCTGGGCTTGACCTATTTTACTTATCAACAGAAAGTTCTTCATCTAAAACCTGGTCCCCCATACCATGCAAATACACATGAAGATGAAGAAAGTCCTGCCAATCTAATTAATAATTCTAAGTGTATATATCTATTATATTTTGTAATTAGGGTCTGCGAAATTTTATAGGGACTCGCCACACCTGCACCATACGTTTATATAATGGTAAGAGCACAGGCATCCAGATATGATCCATCCCGGAGTCTAATAGCTCTCTCCGTAGCACTCTCTAGACACGGCCTGTGAGGAAACATAATGTCACATAATGTGTTCAAATGGGGCCCCATTGGTAAGTGGTAAAGAACTGTTCCAGTAAGAGACAGGCATGGAAAGATGGTTTTCTTTTTAGTCATTCACTCAATGGCTGACAGAAAACTGAGGTTGTCCTCATTCAGATCCAAAGAAAGACATGTCCCCACTGTCTTCTGCAGACTCGCTCTCCGCCCGTGACCCTGAGGGAGCATTTTCTTCTTCATCATTTCAACTCTCAAATGCTCCTTTTCTGTTCCCACAGCTTGGAAGCTCTCCAATGTTCATCCCGTCCCTCTTCCTCTCCTCACTCTCTCCTCCAGGCCTGCTCTTCCTCCTCCATGCTCACCTCCCCTTTTTTCACAACAAACCTTAGTTTACAGATAAAATATCCCAGAAGTAGGCTGGTGGTCCTTGTCTATACTCCAGCCCTCGGGAGGAGGAGCCTGGAGAATCAGGAGTTCAAGTCTGGCTTTGGCTACATGAGAACCTCATCTCCCGCAAGCTGTTTCATCATTCTCTGCCCCCATCACTGAAATCCTCCTCACAGGCTTAGATTCTCACAACACTCCACCTTCTGACATTCGGGAACCATTCACGTTTCTCACCCCAGCCCTCTCCTATCGAAGCTCCTCTTCCTGCAGTCTCTGATAAGGCTTATCTCCCCTTCCTTGCTCCTGGGGGGATCCAGTGGCTTGCTACTGGCTCCCCGTAACACAGCGTTTTTAGTTTCCTGTTTTTGCTCTAAATCACCTTCTGGAGGAGATTGGTAGCCCTTTGATTGTCTGATGATTATCTCTGAGACCTTTCTCTCTAGCACACACATGCTTCAAGACTCCACTTGGGTTTTCTACCATGTGCCCAGCTGCGACACCCTCCAGGCCATGAGAGTCATGTCATGGCACATCTTAAGGTCCTGAAGCAGCTGCATTTACATCATTTAGGACAAATGTCATTCTCACCTTGTCCTAGAGCATTGCTACAATGATCAACTGTGAATTTACAAAATGCAGCTGGCTACAGTGGTGTATCCCATAACCCCATCACTCAGGAGAACTGCAGGTTAGAGACTAGCCTGGGCTACAAGGCTACGGATGCATAAAATGTTGCCATGTGATTTCCCCACTGTCCTCGTGACTTTAAACCCCTGGGTCTATGATGAAGTCACAGGATCAAAAACCAAAGTCTCCACTGTCTTTCCTTCACCTCTAATAGACGCTGAGATTTCAGACGCCCCTGGGATTTTAAGATACTTCCTTCTACACCCCCTCCCCTGAGTTGTCTCTGAGCCTGCTTCCCTTCCAGTTCGTCTCTGTTCGCTCTTCTGCCTGTTTTCCCACGAATCAGCACTTCCTTCTTACAAGAGTGTTTTCGTAAATTGATCATTTCTCCTTTCTCCCTCCTCACTTTGCCTCCCCTGGAACACTCTTCCTAAAACTTAGCTTCTGCCATGTTCCTTCCCATCGCCCAAATCAATCAGAGGTCCTGTGTTCAAGGAAATATCAAAATTCTTCTCATTTGTTTAACTCTCAGTAGCAGAATCTTTTCTCTCCAGTTAAAATTATCTCCAAACTAAAATTTACTGTCCCTAAATATATGTCTTATCTTCCTTCTGGCTGAAAGCTTCTTGAATGAATATATATATATATATATATATATATACATATACATATATGTATATATACATATTCATATATATATTCAAAAATGTGTGTTAAACTTCTTTTGTATAACTCAGACTCCACATTACTCTGCTGATTGGGAATGCAGTGCTTGATTCACTGTGTACTGAAAACTTGGAGCTGGGTAAAATGATATAAAATGTAATCTAAAGGTAATTTTCAGTTAAAGAGTAACTCATCATCTAGCCCCACAGTGGCAAGGCAGACCTAAGGCCAAATAAAAAAGTAAGCAACAAAAAACTCAGTATACCCTTGAAGGTTTTAAAGCAGGATGGACGATCTGAAAAATATCCCAAGGCCCAGCCACTGGAACTTCATGGGCAAAAGAAAATGAAAAGAAAGATTCCTATTGATTTCCACTATATAAACCACAAGCAAAGGAACATGACCTATTTATGCACATTCAACGAGAAAATGCCTAACTCTATCAAGAAGTTAACCTAACATTGGATGCCACCATGGTGTGGTTCTTCCCAGTGCACAGCCAACTTCCCATCCAGGGCACGCGGCCAGAAACCTGATAGGTAAAGGTTCAACAGCAGGGGACGATAATCATGGCATTAACTCTGTCACTAAAGTCAATAGTGTTGAATGAAAAGGTCCTGATGTCGGCCCTCTCCAGGTTTGGGGGATCCACCTGACTTCTAGATCCTCAAGGTCACCTGGAAGTCAAAAGATTTATCTAGTAAAAAGCAACACAGGCCAGCCAATCACACTCAGAGCTGCTGATGTCAGTGCAGCTCTTGATTTGTGATGTCTGCCTCCCTTGCGGGGCGTGTACCAGGGAAAGCATGGTCTGTGAGGCGCCATTGAGGGAAAAGCCCTGAAAAAGTGTTACTTTGTTGTACTCACAGGCTACACTTTCTATTCACTTGACTTATGACAATTCTCCCTCCGAGAGTAGCAGTGATTAAGATGGACCTGCTCGGTAATTTCCTGAGGAGCCAGACAACAGATGTACATATGGGGAAGATAACGGCAATGATGCGGGGAGTTTATGACAGGTAGAGAGGGTGGGGGCTGAGTATCGTCGGGGACCTAAGGCACATCAGCACAAAAACATGTAAATAAACAAGAGGCGAGTGCTGCCTTGCAGACACCATGGCCACTGCCACCTGGTAGAAATACTACACTGCTGATAATTCTGGCCTCACACGGTCACTGAAACTCCTCAGGGTCAAGCTGTCACACTAGCCACACTCGCTTAGAGATGAGACATATGGTATCTCACCAGAAATATCTTGAAACTGCATGTGGTACGTTGAACTTCCATCCTGCTGGACCCTTGTATGATTTCTAAAACATGCAGACTCACTAGCCCTCCCCACGCCCAGGAGCGGAGGTAAAGATACTTTCCTTAGCTTGCTCCACACTAACTCTGATCGTGTGTCTTCGTATTATAGTACACTTGTGCCCAAAATAATTCATTAAGGAAAACATTTCCGCGCTAAGATTTCATGTGAGGAAAGTGTGCGACAGCTTTCAGTCACAGTAACAAAAGACCCAAAAGAATGAACTCACAAAAAGATTTACATTCTCTCGATTTTCAGAGGTTCAGTCCACGAGCAGCTGCCGTCATTGCTGGGCTTGTGACCAAGCAGTGCATCATGGCAGGAATGTTTGATCAAACAAAACCAGGGACAGCTGGGGAGGCAGAGTACCAAGGAGGTTGGGGTTACACCAGACCTTTCAGATGCTGAGCTCCACTCCCATGACCTTCATGCCTTCCCCGATGCCCCACCTCTTAAAGATCCCACCATCTTTCAACAGCCATATTCTGGAAGGCAAGCCTTTAATACACAGGACTTGAGAGGACCACATCCAAGACCTCTACTTCCATTAAGTGAGGTGGAAACTGAAGCAGATAACCAATCTCTCTCACAGGCTCTGCCTTCCACTATCTGTATTAAATATGAATACTTCATAAAGACTTTTTACCCATAGGCTCACACATCCACCTACAATGGATAACTTTAGCCTTATATTTTATGCATATAAGAGAAAAAGCTACTTAAAACTGACCCATGTCTTCCTTAAGTTTGATAGCCCCCTATCTGTGCAGAAGAGAAGTGTGGTGAGAAATTTAGTGGTAATGAAATAACTCCTCCTATTCGCTTGGGTGCAGGAAACTGCACAGCCTGATCCCTGGATGCCCGAGTCTCACTCACAAGGTTTCTCTTTCCTGGAGTTATTTTTTGTGTGGGGTGTTTATATTGTGCTTTGTTTCAAACCAGTTCTGTCATGGGAGATTCCTGATGCAGGCCCAGGTATTCCTCGTGCAAACTGTCCCTGCAGCTATTGTTTTAATTAGTTCGCCTGCTTGGCAGCTTGCCCTGCGCGGTGGGCTGCTCTGGGGCACAGGTGTCTGCAGAGGGTGCCTCCTCTGGAGCACAGGACGTAATGAGCCATTTCAGTAATAAGAGCCCTGTATCAAGCCAGAAGCCCCCGCACTGGAGAAGCCCCCAGGCACTGGAACTGCTCATGAATTTCTAAGCTACCTTTTGAATTTGCATTTAAACATAAATCCCCCCCCCAAAACTATTTGGCCTGTGACTGTCTGACCGAGGGGCGGGAGGGGGGTTAAAGGACTTTGAATACTGAATGTGTATAGATTATAATACAGAGTCAGATGTATGGCCATGTAAGATGCATAGGTCTTCTTGCCATGCCTATTAAAAAAAAAAAAAAAGCTTGTTTTCCTTTTTCCCTTAAGAAAAAATGTGATAGAAAAAAATTAAATGAATCTTTATAAGTCCTGTTTGATTAAAACTCAGATTACTCCTCATCTTCCTGCTACCTAGACATCAGAAACCTGTTCGGGAGCAGGGATTAGCTGGCGCCTGGTGACTTCACACAATAGATTGAAACCAATCTAATTTAACACCTGTGTGCTCATCAATGAGCGCACTCAAGCACAAAAGTGAGCACCGTGTTGAGCGATTCTGACACTGACTGCATGACAACCACAGATGCTGTATCCAAACACTCCCAGACAAGAAGCTAATTGCGTCGATGAAAGGTACACTGCAGAGTGCATGAGCAATCGCTGCCACGATCCACGGACGACCCGCTCTTCACTAGCAGGGCGCTGCTGCACAGCTGATCTAGAACCTTCCTGTGATGGTTTGTATATGCTTGGCCCAGGGAGTGGCACTATTAGGATGTATGCCTTGTTGGAGTAGGTGTGGCCTTGTTGGAGTGGGTGTGGCCTTGTTGGAGTGAGTGTGGCCTTGTTGGACTAGGTGTGGCCCTGTTGAAGTAGGTGTGTTGCTGTGGGTGTAGGCTATAATAAGACCCTGCCTAGAAGCCAGTACTCCACTAGCAGCATCTAGATGAAAATGTAGACCTCTCAGCTCCTCCTGCACCATGTTTAGATGCTGCCCTGCTCCCACCTTGATGATAATGGACTGAACCTCTGAACCTATAAGCCAGGTTCAATTAAATGTTGTCCTTGGTCATGGTGTCTGTTCACAGCAGTAAAACCCTAACTAAGACACTTCCCTACCCCATCCCACAACCACATGTCTCTCCTACTAGCGAAAACTGAGAATGACTTCTTGTTAACTTATGGGCAATGGCCAAAGTTCCCTTCTCAGCAGAGACTTAGTTTGGCAGTCACGTATGGAATGCACACAGATGTTGACATCTGTCATTACAGGACTGAGACAAAAGGCTAATTCACAGGATCTAGTTGACTCTCTTCTCTCCCCAGCCTATTCTGGGTACCTGTGAAACAGAAGCACTGTCTCCCTAGGTTGTAACACACACAGAGAACCATCAGAGCCAGTGGTGAGACAGTTATGTTGAAATATAACCCCTAATTCTATGCCCAGAAGACAACCCAAACCAATGATACTTAAGAACTCAGATGTTGAAACCTACAGCTCAGTCACTGAAGGAGCAAGAGGAGCTGACCCCTGAAATAATCAGAATTGTGCGGTCCAACACAGACGCCTGCAGAAGGAACATGCATGCAGAGACTGATAGTGCATTAACCCATTCATACAACAAGTCCAGGATGACCAAGCCTCGCCAGTTATTTACATCTTTGTGCTTGATAGTAAACTACAAAGTGCCAAACACACGGCTGGCCTGAAGTTCGAATCTACCCAGGTCCATAACATCGCTGATCTTATTGCTACCACAGTGAATGAATGTAGAATTGAATATATTGAAAAAATTCACAAAGTAGAAAAGAACCCAGCATTCTACCAAAATCAGCACCCAAGACTGTCCTCTGGCCTGGTCACACTTGCATGCATACTTGTGCACGTGTACCTGCACACATATGTAGTATAAGCATACGTGGAAATAAACACACACATAGGAGAGGGAGAGAAAGCTGTAAGAAGACATATGATGGTGACAGGCTTGTGCCATCCACCTACATATGTAGCAAGCAGCAGAGCTGGTTTTCTGAATTGCAAGGAGGAGGTTCACACCAACCCTTATTCCAGATTAAATTCTACCAGATATCATGAAATCCTGTGGGGAATACCTCAAAGATGAAAAGCATTTCCAATTTAAATTAAATCAAATTTCCAATTAAGTCACAGAGAATTATACCTTCAATACGAACCTGTTTCCTCTGTTCCTTTATAACAAGAAAGATACTCTATTTTTGTGGACATGAATTAAGAGTTGGTATAAAATGATTCAACTCTACCTCTGACTAAGACCCCTTCTACCTTAGGTTTCCGGACTCAACTCTGGGGTCCAAGCATTCAGTGAAATCCTACAGAGAAACTCCTAAAGGGACATATATGTGTTTCTAACTTCTTTGTATTTATCAGGTTTTTAAATGGTTTTGTTCCAGACAGAGCAGATGTTCTGGCAAAATTACGGATCCTTGACTCTGGAGTGACCCTTGCAGTATTCTCTAAATTTCTATATTTCACATTACTGCTTCTTGAATTCACAAAGGAAACCCCTAAAACCCACAAAGAATGCTCCGGATCCTGCTGGAAGGGAGCAGGCCGACAAAGAAGTCTCTGCAGTGGTGGACGGGCAGCGCGAAGCTTCCGGCTTCATCCCCGGCTGGGCAGACTTCAGGTGGGATGTTGTCAGCAGAGAAATATCTATTATTTGTTGGCCTCCCTCCCATTTTTTCTCTTTAAAAAGAAAAGCATTGTATCTACTAAGTTTGAATTATGCTAGCAAGCCTTTTCTTCTGAATTCAAATTACTACTACCAAAATTTTTCCTTCTGGGGAGAGGCGAAAGCTGAAAGCCAATACTAAATTGGCGTTAGGATAGAGGAAGGTTTTGGGCAGGTGTCAGCCGAAGAAATGGGCTTTGAACTCAAGTATGAGGAATCTGAGCATGTGCTAAATTGCTGTCAAAGTTTATGACACTGAAAGATCTTTTTAAGGGATTTTTTTTTTTTTGGTTTTTCGAGACAGGGTTTCTCTGTATAGTCCTGGCTGTCCTGGAACTCACTTTGTAGACCAGGCTGGCCTCGAACTCAGAAATCCGCCTGCCTCTGCCTCCCGAGTGCTGGGATTAAAGGCGTGCGCCACCATGCCCGGCTTTAAGGGATTTTTAAAACAGTAACTAGGCAAAATAATAGATGCCTATGTTCCCTATTTTGGGGAAGCAGACACTATTGGATGCCAACCTGGAAACAATACAGTGAGACCCCTGTGTCAAAATAACAACCACCAGCATCAAACAACGAGCAAACAAGAAAGCCATCTAGGACAGACGTGTCTGAGATGGCTCGAATAGGATTTCACCATGCCTTGTTCCCTTCTGCTCCGTTAGCCCAGGGTTAGAACAGATCCTACTAGGTTGTGCTCAGAGTGCTCAGCCTGGCCTACAGCTAAAGGTCTAATACTGCAGGCCGCTTTCTTTTGAGTTTGGGCAGAGTTGTCCAACAAAGAAGATGGGGGCAATCTAACTGCTTTGGAAGCAGAGCTGGGCCCCTCCCTTTCCTCAGAGAAAAGATGTACTTAAAGCCAAGTACAGGCTTTTGAAATTGAAATTCATGTAAGCTCTGCTCTCACACACAGGGAGACCTGATCTTGTGGTTCTTGAAAACCTAATATCCCCAAGGAATCTCTGGGGACTGGGGACAGGATTAGGGAACACAGCTCTTCCTAATGCAAGCCTGTTCCAGAGTCCAGGCTGGCAGAGGGGCGGGGCTGCGAATGTGCTGGTCAGTGCCTGCCCTCATTACAAGGATGGCTTTGTAGATGTCCTGAGCGTCTATCTTGTCAGATCTGCCTTCAGAGACACTGAATTGCTCAGAGTCCTGCAAGCATCTGACCAAACCTTTTCTTCAGTGTAGCCTCTTAGCCATGACTCCAAGGTGACCACCTAGGCCCTGTCAGTGCTTCTCTAGAAAAGAATCTCTTTACTCTGATATCCAGCCCAGATCTCTGCTGCTCTAGAGGATGCCGGGAACCCCACCTCCCAGAGCTAAAATGCAGAACATTCTACAAGGTGGTGTAATCCAGAGATAGCAGCCTGCTTCCTCTGAGGTTCAGGAGCAGAATTCCCATCCGATTAGTGCCTCCCACCCCACCCCAGCCGCTGCCATCACTGTGGAGAGAATGGGCATTTTAAGGAGCCTCTCCCCAGACAAACTCTAGGTACACGTACCTAAATCAGTGAATAGATGAATCGCTGCTAAATGTTGTTTCCTTCCCAAACTCATGCGTTGGAACCTAACCTTTCAAAGTGACATCATTAGAACGGGGAGGAGCTAGAGCTGGCTGGATTATAAGGAAAACCGTCTGGAATGGGGCTTGAACCGGTAACAGAGGTAGCACACGAGGAACAAGAACATGGCTGCTAGACATCGAATCAGCCAGGACCTTCTGCTTGGGCGTCTCAACTTTCCAAACTGTGGGTGATGCTTGCTATTTATACAGCATCCAGTTTATAGCATTTTCGCTGTAACATGCTGACGAGCTTAAAACAGCAAATAAGGGGACCAAGGCCTGCAGGTTCAGGAAAGGGCAGGAGGACCCTCTAACCAGAGCAGCAAGTACAGCAAAGGATCGTGACTCAAGTCTGTCCAAAAAGAAGAAACAATGTAGAAGAGTGCCAACAGGACCTGTTTCTTTAACAGACAGGTTTGTGTCCCCATCAGACTCCTCCAAAGAGTCCGAGATTAGCAGAACCCCAGCACTGCCTCTTGGTACTCAGCAAGTGTCCACCACACACTCAACTGGACTGCATCACTCTGAGAACTAGCTCATTTTAGCATGAGGTGTGCTGTGAGAGAGGTATTCCTGGAATATGCTGGGGGCCCGCAATGGATCTGAAGCTGAGCAGGAAGATTTAGGTTCAGGGAGGAGTCCCAGGAGTGTGCTGGGCAACTATCAGCTTCTGCAGAGCAAAGAGTGACCCCACCCCTGGCCCCACCCCGACCTCATCCCTGCCCCCACTCCTGCCCCCAGCAGACTGTTGGGATCTCTTTGATCCGTTCTCTACCTTTAAAGGTTGTTTCTCTGGCCTACTATCTTTAGAGTCAATGTGTTCTTTCCTGCCGCAGATCCACCATCTCAAGTCCTAGCATCGATAAGGACTTGAACTCCATAAAGCACACACAGTGTAGACAAGCACACAGCGCTCTGTCCGGTGTCTCTATTTCTCACTGACTATGGTTTTCAACTACTCCTCAGCATAATTGTGTGCCCTTAATTAAATCTAAGTTACTGGCCAATTCTTCTTTTAATGTGAAAACTCACGGTGATGTCTCTGGGTTTATAGCACCATTACTGTTATGGCAAGCAATTCAACCTCAGCTTATTGCGTGACTTCAGCTAATAGAAGATTTTGAGTTTCATATTCATAGGAGTAACATCACTTATGGAAATAAATGTTGTGCTGTTGGCTTTCCCCTCCCCTCCCCTCCCCTCCCCTCCCCTACCCTACCCCTCCGGACTGGTCAGCAATCTCGATTCATCCTCAAGGATGCTTGGCTCAAGAGCCAGAAGGAAAGACACAGAGCTCCACAGACACACTGCTGATGAGGCCATGTTTTCTTTCCTGAATGTACAGATATAAAAACACCACGGGGCACGGGTAAGCAAGAAGTGGTCGTCGGGGACAGGGCACATTTGAGAGACAACTCTGCCAGGAGGACACAGAGAATAGCAGTGATTTCTTCTTCCCAATATGAGGCAATTTTCTTATTTCAGAGGAATAAGAGACAGACCCACCGTATGAAAGGATTTGATTTGTGGCGATTGCTTTTCTTGTCCCCATTCCATTAATGCCAGGTTTGCTGGCCTTAAGCTCAGGGCCAAGTGTTTCCCTCTTACTTAGGACTCCCTGGACAGTTATTATCTTTATCAATTTTCTTTTACCCACATCGATTCTGTGAAACTGATGTGCCTTTCAGTCACTGCCTTTTATTTAACCAAAATATCCTTTGGAACACACGCTTCTGTCGACAAACTAAAGAACCCATAAGTCCTAAGAGTTGTTTTTAAACATAAAAGTTGTTTCTGGCGGTAAAAGTAATTTGTGTTCACTATAAAAACCAGATGCTAAAGAACAAAAAAGAGGGCATAATCATGCTTAAAGCCACTGCCCCAGGCGCCCTCTGGTAAGAGGAGGCATTAGAACACATTCACAAAGCTAGAATTGTCCTCTAAACACCGTCTTACCTGTTTATTTTTTCAGTTAAAACTTGTGAAAATTTCCTCACAACACTAAACATTTTTAAAGTTTTTGTTTTTGTTTTTCTACTTTTCTTTGGTTTCCTTTATTTTTATGTGTCTGAGTGTTTTGCCTGTGTGTCTGTCTGTGTGCCACATGTGTGGCTGTTGCCTGTGGAGGCTGGAGGAGGGCATTGAGTTTCCCGGAAGAGGAGGCACAGATGGGAGCTGAGAACGGAAATAGGCGCTTTAGAAGACCGCAAGTGTTCTCCGCCACCACAGCGTCTCTCCAGCACCATGGCTGTTCAACTTTTTCAAATCAGGCCATACAGGCGCCAGCAGGTTGGTCCCCCCAGTTAGACAACTGCTCCCATGTCCTCTCTCCCGAGTTTCCTCCCCTCTCTTCCTCTTTCCTCTGAGGATTTTCCATTTCTACAAGATGAGAAGAAACACTCCATGACCAGGAGACATCAGTTGTGTGGCTCTGGGTTCATGTGTCCCATTGTTCTGGATAACCAACACCTTCTTGGGGTCATTATCTGTCCCACGCCTTTGCCTTTATCTTTTTTAGAATACTGGAGTCATTCCCACCCTGCCCAAGTTAGTAGAGAACAGTATCTTACGTTTTAAACACTATTACATGGTGGTTTCTAATTCTTTTTCTGGTTTGCTATTTGCCTTTAATTTGAGAACAAAGTTTTTAAAGACATGAATAACAATGTGTATCTGTATTATTTCCCAAGTTAACTTGCAGGTGTCATTAGACGTTACTACAGTGACAGTAACAATCATGTGTATTCTCTATTGTGAATCTGTGCACTGACTTTATCAGACCCTTTGGATTGAAGGCTTCAGAATCATTGAGAAGACAAACTATGCCAGTACTTTTCACTGCTCATTTGTCTGTTTGCTGGGTTTTCTTTCCCAGTTCAGAGGCCAGGATATGGATGTATGCCTCAAAGCTGTGAGCTCCACCTACCACTCTACATCAAATCAATGAAGTCACACGTGCGTTAGCAAAGGTGGAACAAGATCCAGCAAGCACCTTCCAGAACTCAGTTTGAGGTTCTAAGGCAACCAAACCAGAAGGAGAAAAACTACAATTCAACTTTAACTTCTGAATTTCATTCTGATGTGCTAACTACTGAAAATGTTCTCTAGGCCACAGTTTCCAGCCTCCCTCCCATTTTAGACTTAGTACTGAATTTATCTGATATATATAAAGGGGGTGGAGTGAGGAAAGGAGAGAGGGGAGAAAGGGTTGGGAGGAAGAGGCCTTTAAACAGACAACACAACGTAAAGAAAACAAACACCCAAAAGAAGAACCCACACTGAAAATAATACTCAAAAGCAAGATGGGCCAAAGGAAATCTTTTGAGTTAAACAGAGGAGACCGTCATTTCCTGAAGTACAGGGCATAATCTTTGTATAATGTGTGATACTCATACACAAGCATGCAAGGGAAACCCACAAACAGCTTAACATACAGGAGAGTCTCACCTTCGAAGGATTATCTTTATGTGAGTGGCTGATCAAACTTCAGTCCTAAGAAGTTAGCAATGTAGCCAGTGGACTCTAAGTTCCGCTCAATCTCAAGTGTGAGTGCGTGGCCATTTGGTTCTCTGTGAAGGGGTCAGCTTCATCCAACCCTAAACCATCACCACCCCAATGGCAGAGACAAGGCAGGCTGCAGCCTACTGTATACATCTGTCTTGTCTGTCTCATTCGCCGCTGGATGGTTTGTGGCTTTTCAATTATTTATATGAAAGATGATTCCCATATATATATATCTTGATCATCTCTGCTTCTCCCTTCCAGTACGATGATATGATTCACTTGCCGATCACAGGGGAATTATTAATGTCTGTTATTATGATCACTATTATTATTATAAATATGTCCTGGAACAGCATCAAATACTCAACAACACCCCTGCTAACCAAGCAGAGACTTGACCTTCAAAGGCCTGGAGTTATTCATCACCTCACGAGACAGCTTCAGAGCCCCAGGCCCTGCCCCCTGCTCCCTTCTGACTTCAAAGTGCCAGAGGCATAGTGTGTGAGCATTCAGGAAGCTCAGGTGGGAAAACGTTTCTTTTCCTTGAATTCTTTGCACACACCAGCTTTTTAGGAGAATAACCAACTTGGATAAATAAGTGGTCTGGATTTAAAGTAAGAAAGGGAAGAACGCTCCCAGGGACTTGGATTTCAGAGGGCTGTGCTGTTCCAGGGCACTAACTAACTTGCCTCTTCAGAGTGTTGGGAGAGCATCTAAATTAATCTGAATGACATTAGCTCTTACTTCACTCAGTTTGAAATAAACCCACTTCTACAGGCCGAGCAGATACTGCTTTCAAGTGGGAGAAAGAGGGCTGCTTCTTCTTTCTGCAAAATGAAACGCTGTATGGAATGTTTCCCTCCCAAGGAGCCGCTTTGTTTTGCATCTTTGCCTTGGTCTCTTGCTCTTTAGTTTTATGTACCAGCATCAGCAGCATCTCTTAATTTCAGAACAGCAAGCTGCGGGAAGCAGCCAGGGTAGGAACAGAGATGGCAGAGAGCGAGCGAATGCACCGTGTCTCCAGAGTTGAAATATGAGAAACAATCACTTTCAACAGAACAGTCTATTGATTTCTCCATTAAAAAAAAAAAAAAAGAAAAAAAAGGAATCGCCAAGGCTTTTGAATTCAATCTGGAGTAGAAAATGTTAATACAAAAGGAGACCATCATCGCTCAGATTCCATTTCTAGTTTCATGTAAGATCTTTATTTTATATGCTATGAAATATCTATAGGAAATATAGATAGTCTCCTCTCATGGAAGCCTGGGCTAGCCATTAAGGTTGCATTTGAACCAGCCTGCAGGATTATTTGAATATATTTCGCTTTGTTTGGGCAAATTACATGACCATAAATATGCTATGCTTCTATGGCTGTAAAAACAACTGAACAGAAAGAGGCATATTAATCAATCCACAAACCTAAAAACAAAACGTACATTAATACCATCTGTGTTCCGTCTACTCCATCCCACTCTGCCCACCCCAGCAAGCCCCCGTCCATCAGAAGGATCTAGTTAACCCACAGAGCTGCTGGCTGCCTGAGTGTCTTGCCAGAACACTTAACAGCTCCCTCATTTGTTGGGTGATTTTATAGGTCTCTGGTGATGCGCAGAGGTAGGACAGCTTGCAGGGTGTGAGGAGAATAGATAAAACTACCCTGCTGTGTAGATCTAGTCCATTTGCACTGGCTCTCCGACAGAAAAACAAATTGCAACCTCTCACAAAAAGGCCCCTTTCTGCACTAGCAAGCTAGAAAAATGCAGGCAGAATCGAGTAAATCAAGCAACTTCCCATCAGGAGAAGGGGAAATGGCTACCACTCTAACAGCTGCTCTCGTAATTAAGAACAGATTTCATCACTAAACTCTTGCTGGTTATGTCCACAGCAAAACAAATGCACAGATGTGGGGTATTTACATACTAGAAAATTTATCCCAGGCAGCCCAAGCACATTTACCTTTTGTGCTGGAGAATGCAACCTTAAAAATATCACCCAATCGACAGCAGCGTGCAAGGCAAAGTCCAAACCTGAATTCAACGCATTTCTGTCATCATCTTGCAACTACATTTGTCTTGGCATCCTACCAAATGCACTCTCCCCTTCCATATTTAGAGTCGCGGTGGACAGCCACAAACGCGACCTCTCTCAAATAATGAAAATGTGCTACGTGTTTCTCTCACTCATAAAATTTGCTAAATTTATTGCTGCCTCATTTATCCATGTGTTAAATGGCTGCATGGCACACGCAATAAAAGGACTGACACCTGACCTCTGCAGAGGTAAATTGGTGTGAAGTTAAATCAAAGAAATAAAATTAATGAAACGGTAAAAACTGATGGATAAGGGTGGGTTGATGGAAAGCCCTGCCGCCGTGAGAAAGAAAAACCTCTGATTTCATACAACGAGGATGACGCTCACAACAACTAAGCCAAACAACTATTCATACAAAGTAGAACAAAAATGGGCAAAAATAACTTTGCTTTTAGAAGTCACTTGGCCAGGAGTGTTCCCCAGCAGGAAGGTCTCCGGAGGGCGGCTCCAAGCAGTCATACACAGCGCTTAATCTGGGTGATGGATTCACAGGTACCTTCACTATAGAAATATTCTTCATGTTCTTCCGCTAGGATCACTTGTCTTTTTTTTTTAAATATGCAAACTGTTCTCTAATGAAATTGGAAAAATGAAAAGAAGCTAAGGGGTGCGCTAGGTTTCCTGATTTGATTGCCAGCCCTCAGCTCTCAGACGTATCCTTCAGCCTCTGCTTCACAGAGCTTCTTCCTGCCCTGCTCGAGAAGCCTCAGGGCACTGGGCAGCAGCGGGCACTGGGCCACAGTCTATTCTTTCTAAAGGACTGTACTGGTTGGTGGAAGGTTGGAGTTTAGACTACTAGCATTATATCTTACTTAGACTATGTCCTATCTAACACTTGAAATCGATTTTCCTCTCCAAAGTGGTCAATGATATATAGATAGATAGATAGATAGATAGAGTACTGAATGACCACTACTATGGTTTACAACAAGAAAATAGATTAAAACATGTATATTCCAATATAATGTAGTTCTAAATGCATTCTAAACAATGACCTGTGATGCTGTTTTACATACAAAACAGACATCCAGAGATGTAAGTAAGGTAACCCTGACATGAAAATGCACGATCAAGCCTGCTCAAGATGGCCTACGATCTCCTAAGACCTCCAATACCTAAGCATGTATGACATGCCTCATCATGTGTTATGAGAGGCTTTGGAGAGGGAAGGCCCACGGTTGTGATCTTTATGCTTAAACACCACAGAGTTTTAGAATTAAAATTAACCTCAGACTGGAAACACTCCCACCACCAACCATATGCAAGTGTAGTGTGTTGAGGGTGGCTGGTATTTAAGTGGTAGATTTCTCGGTGAGAACTGCATTGTCCCAAGTGGAAACTGAGCTGCTGAGCAGCCACTGGGATACTGGAGCACTTGCAGAAGAACGGGTAGTAAGGAAGATGCTCTGCCAGGGGCGGGAGGATGGTGTGAAAGAAGACACCATGTCCACAGAGGCTTTCAATCGAGTTAGGTCACTGGTGCACAAAAAGGGTGACCATTGCCAATACAATCACACGGGCTTTGCTCCAAGTAGCTTCACAGCCGTGTGTCTCAATCGGTGACCCTCAATACAACCGCCAGGGGTCAAAGGCATAAAGAGGTCCAGCGACCTCCTCCTTTATGTTTGTTCATCTATTTTAATGTTGCTGGAGAGGCTGAGTTCCCTTCTGATAGCCTGATCCTGTGTAGTCATTAATGTTTAAACCATTAACCCTCAAAGGAAGGAGGATGGAGAGCCTTACTTGGCTTGTAATGCATCTCTCGGGCACCTGATGAAAGTGCAAGTCCTAGAGACCTTACTTAGCAAGAGAGCACACCCCAGAAAGGAGAGGCAGTAGAAGAGCTCCCTGCCAGATCGCTCTTTCACCTACAAGGATTCCAGAAACACAGGGCTATACTCAGGGCTGCTATTTTGAGCTAATGCTGCCGAGATCCATCCACAGACCTTCCCATTGGGATTAGTCTGCAATCTAGCTGGGGCCTCAGGGTTGTGTGGGCTCCTTGAACGTTTAATTTTAACTTTCCAGTTTAGCTGGAGTCAGAATGTTAACACTTTCATTTATGTGTGACTGGGCATTTATCTTAAAAAACCCTTAATAGCCAAAATGTCAGGAAATGAAAACTGTCTCCTTAATGAAATTATAGGATTTCAAATTTGAATACTCAGAGGGCTACAACTGGCCGCTATCATCTGCTACCCCAACAGGAGGGATTTTCTCCATGATCTCACTCTTGAATACATGTATGTTTCAAAAAACAGATTCTCTGGTGTTTAAGAACTTAATGTCCAGCCAGAACTCTGACAGGATGCACAACCGAAAATGTACAATTTTCTCAATCTCCAATTGGATCATGTTCTCTTGTAAAACATTGTAGACCTTTTATGCAAAGAACGGATGTGTGATTTTGCTACAGTGTTGCTATTTCGTTCAATGCCCTGTTAGGAACGACAGAAAATGTACACTTTTTTTTTCTTCAATCTCCGGTCAGATAGTGTTCCCTTGTAAAACATTGTGGACCTTTTCTGCAAAGAACATGTGATTTCGCCACAGTGTTGCTATCTCATTCACTCCCCAGTTAGGGAGCACCTGCACGCTCAGAGCTGGATTCCATACAAAAGATGAAAGCAAGGAAGAAAGAAGGTGCCTTGCCCCTTCCCCCCACCCTCCCCCCTCACTCCCTCCACCCCTCAGTACCCACCCTTGGGAAATGCATGCCGTGTGAACCAATCCAAGTGTGGACAGTGGATGAATGGATGGAAGGATGGATAGGTGGACAGATGGATGTATGATAGATTACTCACAAAATGGATGGATGCGGAGAGTGATATGAGGAAACCCAGAAGACAATCACACACAGGCTTTGGTGAGAATTTCCCTTCAGGGGGTTGGAGACAACAGATGATGCAGATTTCTGGGATGGAGAGATTCACTAAGGAGGGAAGGTCTACTCATTGTGGGGGGCAGCTGCTACATTTTGACAATTCCTCACACCAGGTTCTCAAATATCAAAGGAACAGTTGCTTTCCAATTTTGAAGGGTCCTGTCCAATGGATTAAAGATTTTTACCTTTCAGGTTAGTATTTTCTAGCCAACATTTCCCAACAATACTAATCCTTTGAAGTGTTGTGCTTTGGGGTAAAGTTCATTTAGGGAGTGCTGCTACAGCCTAGAGTTTTTCAGAGATTCATAATATACACAAGCATCAAGTATAACTTGAATGCCTTTTTCTAGACACCGCGGACACTCCTCAAACCCAGAGTTCTGCAGAAGAGTCATTGGAGACACCAAACACTGCTGGAGAAAAGTAGACAAACAGCTACTGGAACTTCAATTGAACTTCCATAGAGTAAGATACAATTTATCTTTCTCTGTACTTTATTAAAGAAAAAGTCTTGTCTATGGCTGATACTGAAACTGTTGTCCAACGAAGCTGGAAAGAGATTAATGACAGGAAGTATGTGGTCATGAAACACAGGAGCAATCCCTCTCAAGGGACTTTTAAGGATTAAATGGAACAGGGTTAAAGGTGGTTGGAGATTTAAGAATAAAAGCAGAGGCTCTTGGAGAGGCCATGGAGAAAGCCCCCTTTCAGCCACAACATGGAATGTGGGAGGTTTTACCTCCTCTTCAGTGTTAGAAAAACACCTTGTTCATCTCAAGAGTTCTCTTTTCCATTTTAATTGCTATGGCATGTTAACAATATTAGCTGGAGTGAGGGAAGTGTTCCGTGGTGTACCTGACGGAGGCAATTCTGGAGTATTATGGGGATTAGCCCATGTTCTTACAATAGTGTTCAAGAGAAACAAAGACCCAAAAGCTATCTTAGCCCCAGTAGACACTTGACCTACAACCAGCATGGGTGGCGCACTCTCTTCTTGTGGCAGACACCAGGAAAGGGAGGGACACAGTGCACTCAGAATATAGCCCAATGACCGCTCCAGTGGGAATCACAACATGGTGTATGTGCTTTTAAGCAATCAGTATGAAGTTTGACAAAACAAAACACTGTACTACATATAAAAGGATTTACAAGTGTCTCAGGGGATGGGAGAAACTCCTTATGAACGATGAAATTTTGCTGTACAGTGAAAATACTGTATATTTCACACTACTGAACAATATTAACTTCAAAAAATGGTTAAAACACCTTTTTCTCCACTACAGTTTTAAAATAGTGGTGAATTAAATTATTTTTAATCTATATTTGTCCATAAAACATTTGCTTTCTAATTCTACAGAGAGTGGACCTGCCTTTTTTTATATATATATATATTAAGATGGACCTTCACAAAGGCTGATCAGACAATACAGTGGTAAGTGAGGAAGAAATGTCAAACATTCAAGGACTAAAAAGGTCAGTGGGAATGACACTGTAAAGCAGGAAGGGAGAACCAGGATTTGGAAGGGTGGGAGAGGGCAGAGGAGAAGCCTCCATGGGTGTGGCTGTTAGGTTAGGGTAACAGTAGCCAGGAGACACCATCCACACACCAAGCCTCCAAGGCCCGGGCACTCGATTTTCTGAACCTGCCTTTAAGAAGAGGAAAGGGGGCAAGTTGGAAAGAGATGTCAACAGAGATGCTGTTTAAAAACTGGAAATCATTTCTCTGATGATTAAGGATGCTGAACATTTTTTCAGGTGCTTCTCAGCCATTCAGTATTCCTCAGGTGAGAATTCTTTGTTTAGCTCTGAGCCCCATTTTTTAATGGGGTTATTTGATTTTCTGGAGTCCACCTTCTTGAGTTCTTTATATATATTGGATATTAGTCCCCTATCTGATTTACAATAGGTAAAGATCCTTTCCCAATCTGTTGGTGGCCTTTTGTCTTATTGACGGTGTCTTTTGCCTTGCAGAAGCTTTGCAGTTTCATGAGGTCCCATTTGTCAATTCTCGATCTTACAGCACAAGCCATTGATGTTCTATTCAGGAATTTTTTCCCTGTGTCCATATCTTCGAGGCTTTTCCCCACTTTCTCCTCTATAAGTTTCGCAAGCTTGTACAACCACTCTGGAAATCAGTCTGGCGGTTCCTCAGAAAATTGGAGGATCCCACAATACCTCTCCTGGGCATATATCCAGAAGATGTCCCAACCGGTAAGAAGGACACATGCTCCACTATGTTCATAGCAGCCTTATTTATAATAGCCAGAAGCTGGAAAGAACCCAGATGCCCCTCAACAGAGGAATGGATACAAAAAATGTGGTACATTTACACAATGGAGTACTACTCAGCTATTAAAAAGAATGAATTTATGAAATTCCTAGGCAAATGGTTGGACCTGGAGGTCATCATCCTGAGTGAGGTAACACAATCACAAAAGAACTCAAATGATATGTACTCACTGATAAGTGGATATTAGCCCAGAAACTTAGTATACCCGAGATATAAGATACAATTTGAAAAACACATGAAACTGAAGAAGAACGAAGACCAAAGTGTGGACACTTTGCCCCTTCTTAGAATTGGAAACAATCACCCATGGAAGGAGTTACAGAGACAAAGTTTGGAGCTGAGACAAAAGGATGGACCATCTAGAGACTGCCATATCCAGGGATCCATCCCATAATTAGCCTCCAAACGATGACACCATTGCATACACTAGCAAGCGTCTGCTGAAAGGACCCTGATATAGCTGTCTCTTGTGAGACAATGCCTGGCCTAGCAAAGACAGAACTGGATGCTCACAGTCAGCTATTGGATGGATCACAGGGCCCCCAATGGAGGAGCTAGAGAAAGTACCCAAGGAGCTAAAGAGATCTGCAACCCTTGCAACAACATTATGAACTAACCAGTACCCCGAAGCTCTTGACTCTAGCTGCATATGTATCAAAAGATGGCCTAGTCGGCCATCACTGGAAAGAGAGGCCCATTGGACATGCAAACTTTATATGCCCCAGTACAGGGGAACGCCAGGGCCAAAAAGTGGGAGTGGGTGGGTAGGGGAATGGAGGGGAGGGTATGGGGGACTTTTGGGATAGCATTGGAAATGTAATTGAGGAAAATACGTAATAAAAAAATATTTAAAAAAAAACTGGAAATCAAACGTCATCTCACTTGTTTGATTTAGAGTTAAGTTTTCTGTTTAAGGAGCATAGTACCCCAAATGATGTGAGTAACTGAAAAATAAAATAACATCATTATTGTATGAATGTACACATTTACACTATCGGTTCACTGTGGGGATGTGCACACTTACACTACCGGCTCAGTCTCTGCCCTTTACCTGAAATACTTCCCTTTCATGTCAACATGTATATGTTTTAATTTGTAACATTTTTGTGTAGGCCTTGTTTTAATACTGAGACATCTCTCTTGTCCATGTTTTAATTTCCAATGTTAAGCTATTGTGGTTTATTAAATAGTTTATTTTAATATATATATGTATGTATCTGTGTGTGTATATATATGTGTGTGTGTGTATGTATATGTGTGTATATATGTACATATACATTATATATATACACATATATCATATTTTTGTTAGCTATTTAATCTATAAAATGCGGCTCAGAGGGGGAAAGGCAGTCATAAACCTGTTGGTACAAAGATAAGCAGTTTATTTAATATCTAATTAAATGTGGTCACCAGAGAAATCACAGCTTATGAAACTTTATCAGAAAAAGATTAATCCATTTCAAGCTCAACCCAAATGTCACAAGAGAACTCATGAATTTAGATAGGAATCCACTTATTATCCAGAGACATTTTTGTATTGACTAAAAGGAACTGATACTACCAGCTATATTTATACCTACTTCTGTCAAATTCACATACTTTGTAGCAATCTTTGAATAATTACCAAACAAGAATAATATATTACTGAATGTTTTTCTATTTTTAAAAAATATTTAAAAATATTTCACGACTTTATAGGCATTATTCTTTTATAAACCAACCTGAAAATTCTACAAACATGGCCTATTAACTAAGAAAAAAATGAATGCTATACAGCTATACACTGTACTGAGAATTGAGGATAGATATTAGTTCCCTATCGGATTTAGGATTGGTAAAGATTCATTTCCCAATCTGTTGATGGCCTTTTTGTCTTATGACAGTGTCTTTCCCTTACAGAAGCTTTGCAATTTTATGAGGTTCCATTTGTCGATTCTCAATCTTACAGCACAAGGCAATGCAATTCTGTTCAGGAATTTTTCCCCTGTGTCCATATCTTTTGAGGTTTTTCCCCACTTTCTCCTCTGTAAGTTTCAGTATCTCTGGTTTTATGTGGAGTTCCTTAATCCACTTAGACTTGAGTTTTGTATAAGGAGATAAGAATGGATCAATTCGCATTCTACACGATAACTGCCAGTTGTGCCAGGACCATTTGTTGAAAATGTTGTCTTTTTTCCACTGGATGGTTTTAGCTCCTTTTTCAAAGATCAAGTGACCATAGGTGTGTGGGTTCATTTCTGTATCTTTAATTCTATTCCATTGATCTACCTGTCTATTGCTGTACCAGTACCATGAAGTTTTTAATCACAATTACTCTGTAGTACAGCTTGAGGTCAGGCATGGTGATTCCACCAGAGGTTCTTTTAATGTTGAGAATAGTTTTTGCTATCGTAGGTTTTTTTGTTATTCCAGATGAATTTGCAAATTGCCCTTTCTAACTCGGTGAAGAATTGGGTTGGAATTTTGATGGGGATTGCATTGAATTCAGCAACATAGCCATTTTGACTATATTAATCCTGCCAATCCATGAGCATGGGAGATCTTCCACCTTCTGAGATCTTCTTCGATTTCTTTCTTCAGAGACTTGAAGTTCTTACCATACAGATCTTTCACTTCCTTAGTTAGAGTCAAACCAAGGTATTTTATATTATTTGTGATTATTGAGAAGGGTGTTGTGTCCCTAATTTCTTTCTCAGCCTGTATATCCTTTGTGTAGAGAAAGGCCACTGATTTGTTTGAGTTAATTTTATATCCAGCTACTGCACTGAAGCTGTTTATCAGGTTTAGGAGTTCTCTCGTGGAATTTTTAGGGTCACTTATATATACTATCACATCATCTGCAAACAGTGATATTTTGACTTCTTCCTTTAGATCCCTTCCTATCAAGGACTCATAAAGGCACGAGCTGCAAGGGTGTACAGACAGACAGACAGACAGACAGACAGACAGACAAAGGCTTTCATTATATCTACTATAATGAAAACAGAATCTGGTCACAGTAGTAGCTGTGCTGATTAGTTTTCTCTCAAATCACACGAGCTAACGTCATCTGAGAGGAGGGCACCTCTATTAGGAAAATGCCTCTATGAGATCAGGCTGTAGGCCAAACTATAGGACATCTTCTTAATTAGTGTTTGATGTGTGAGTGGTGCTTTCCCTGGGCTGGTGGCCCTGGGTTCTATAAGAAAGCAGGCTGAGCAAACCATAGGGAGCAAGCCAGTAAGCAGCATCCCTCCATAGCTTCTGCATCAGCTCCTGCCTCCAGGTTCCTGGCCTGCTTGAGCTCTTGCCTTGACCTCCTCCAATGATGGACTATGATATGGAAATAAAACCCGAACAAACCTTTCCTCCCAGAGCTGCTTTTGGGCCATGGTGTTTCAGCAGAGCAATAGCAGCCCTACATTGGACAAAGACCCAGCATAACGTCCTGACCTCCAGTCTAAAGCTGGAACTAGGTGACTCAGTAGAGCCAGTGGGATGTGACAGACAGCTGTTCTCCTTCCAGGCAGCAGCATTATGGACAGGCTCTCTCATCCCTTTGCGCTCTTCTTTGTAATCATCAAAAGGAATAGGGCCCATCTGGGATCACGAGGTCACTGTTTGCATGTATGTAACACTGTATGTTAATTAGGATGGCTATTCTGAAAAACGATCTGGAGTTCTTCCCAAAAACTCAAACTTGTGGTAGTGTGTAACCTAGGAATCCCAGTGCCGGAGATGCACACAACGGAAGCAAAGTCAGTAAGCCATGCAGTCTGGCCACTCTGCACTGCCACATGCATCCAGAGCTCTGCATGGTGGCCAAGATGAAGATGTGGGAATGAGGTGGCGGTGGCGACATGAAACCAGAGAAGAAAATGTGACATATGCGCACACACACAGGAATGCCCTTCGGTCACACAGAGAATAAAATCGCAAGTCATATGACCACGGGGGAGAACCCATAGGACACGATATTAAGTGAAATAAGCCAGACACAGACAGACTAGTGTCTAGTGGTCTTACTCATACACACAAGAGAATGAAGGCGTCATCGAATAGAAGTCAGAGGCAACAGTGCTTAGCAGAGGAGGAAGGGGACAGGAGAGAGGAGACAGAAGCTGACAGTGAACATCAAGTTTGAGCTCAGAATCCATGCTGGTATGCTAACATAGTGGGGGTGGCTATGTATGGTTAACACTGGTGCACTATTTCCAGCCAGCTAGAAGAAAAAACTGGAAGAGTCTCCCCACAAAAGCTCTAAGTATAAGCCTGTACTTTTGACAATACATGGATGTATACAGCCATCACACCACACCCCCATAAACAGTGATAGTGTCTATTAAAAAGAAATAGAGAGTAAGCCTCGTACCGGAGGGAGCATAATAGAATAAAGGGAGCCCTAATCCACAGCATGCTCAGAACACCGCCCCGGGTCCCAGCGACAGGCACTGCACTCTTGGTTTTAAGCCACTTACACAGAATTCATTGGGACCAGCCTCACATTCTACTCAATGTGTAATAACAGAGCAGCCTCTCTTCCTGAGCATTTAGGGTACTAGAAAACGCTCCTTAAACAGAAACCCTAACTATAAATCAAGCGAGTGAGATGACGTTTGATTTCCAGTCTTTATTTTTCATGAGAAGTGAATTATGTCAATAAATTAATCTTACAATTAAAACAGAGAGCATAATTACACTCATAAGTTATTAGAAAGATGATTTATATATTCTTGGAGAGGCATGTTTTTAAATAAGGCACAAAACTATATATTCACATGATAAATTATTTCATGACTTATAAAGTTGATTTAAAAACCAATATAAAAATTATGGCGAACCAATTTTTAAAACTCAGGAACAGCAGAACACAGAAAATAAGACTGAAAATGGAGTCACATGTCAACAGGAAAGGCTTCAAAAACGGTGACACAAAAGCCCTGCCGAGAATCTCATGAGAGCTGAGGAGCTCATACAAGAGGCCAGAGTGTCCAGCAGCAAGCAGCTCCTTCAGAGACAGAGGGGAAGCCTGCACTCAGGCCTTTAAAATTTCCTCCAACTTCAAGAACAGCCTTGCAGATGGAAAGAGCTCTCCATGTTTTGAAGATTCCTTAATGTTGAGATATATTTTGGTAAATATTCTGCAATTCTTTTTGGTTGTTTGTTTGGTTTGGTTTTTTTGAGAAAGCATCTGTGTAGCCCAGGCTGTCCTGGAGCTCACTCTGTAGACCAGGCTGGTCTTGAGCTCAGAAATCCACCTGCCTCAGCCTTCTGAATGCTGGGATTAAAGGCATTTGTAACAATATTTTTAAGGTAAGAAAAAAACTTGCAAATATTTCAGAAGAAAAAAATGGGTAAAGGACATGAACAAAAAAACCTATATATGCTCACCATTTCCTCATCTCGGGATTGTAAAGTACATGGTTGAGGCGGTTTCTTAGGAATGAATCATAAAAGCATATAAAATTCACTTGCGACTCTTTATAGTATAATTTATATTTGAGAAAAGGCTTTAAAATACTTAAAATGGTTTTACGGTGGTTACTGAAAAATTATGCAAATAAATCTTGTTGATCTGAATGAAGTAAATTATAAGACAAACCAGTAAGGTTGCCCAACTCGATGAGCGGTAACTGCTGAATCCATGCACTGAGCACTTCCGGACTGGCCAAGGGCCGGCGAGGACACATTTATGACAGCAGGGAAAGTAAATTCACTGACGACCACATGCACCTTCATCTCAGCTCAATGACATAGCATTTAAATGGAATCAGAAAGGCCCATTCCTGAATGCTGTGTGTGTGCTTTTCCAGACTGCAATGCTATTGGTTTTAGTCAGCTTTATGTTCCTAGTTACAACAAAAACAGTATTTTCAAAATCTTTCCTTCCCTGGGCACAAAGAACAGCTTATAGGTAAAGTTTCTAAACCCTCTTTCTGATCTGTCTTAGGAAGCCAGGACTCTCAGCACCATAACTAAAGACTTTGTTCATTTAACTGATTCTAACAACATGGCGGCCATGGGTGCATCTCTTCATGCCAACATGCCACCTTCCTCTGGCATCTAAACGCTACCACTCAGCTGGCCGCCCTCCTTCCTTCGGATCTCTTCTCTGTTACTTGAAGGGTTCCTTCTGCTCACAGACTTCTTCCTTCCTGCAGGAAGGGCTCAGCTCTCTACCTTGTCCACACGGTCTCGCAGGGTGAAGTCAACCTAGCCAGTCTCAGGGTGACACCAAGTGTACCCCTGAAACTCAAAATCTATATCCCTGGTCCAGAACGGCCTCCCTTCTTCAGTGGTTCTGCGCCCATTGGGACAGACTGTCTGTGTCCTGTCCTCCCGTCTGTTTCCTCACCGGCACAGGTAAACGGTGACGTCACAGCGTTAGGAAGCTCAAGTCAGCCAGTGGTTCTCCAGTGTGGCCCACGCGTACGGTTCTCACCTCAGATGAAAACATTTTCTTCTTCTCGGCAGCTCAGGTCAAACCTGTCCTCAGCTCTTTCTGTCACCAGTCAAGCTGTTGGCAACCTTACTGGCTCTCCTTCAAAACACTTCCAGGGTCCAGCCTTCCCTTCTAAATACTGTCAGTATCAGCAAGTGAGAGTCTATCCTTTCCTCCTGTGTTCAGTTTGACTGAAACGCCCCGCAGGCTTTTGTCTTGAGCACTTGAGTATTTCCATACTTGAGTATGTCCAATGGCCGGTGGTACCTACAGATTGAAAGGCTGTGGAGCGTAAGACGTGGTCCTGAGGTGGTGGAAGTAGGTCACTTGAGATAAGCTTTTACAGCCTGGTCCTGATTCGGGCTGTGCTCTCTGCTCCCTAGCCCAATGCCATCCATGTCAATGAAGAGCTGCCTCTCACTCCTGACACCATGTATGGAGCTAGTCCTCCCAGCATCCTCTCAAACCAGGAACCAAAGCAATTCTCAATTACTTTGACTCAGAGAGGAAAAAAAAACATACAAAAAAATCCCTACAGAAATATTCTTTCATTTGTTTCTGTCGGGTATCATGGTCACAGAGAGAAGGAACTGACGCACCTGTGCATGGACACCTGTCACCTCATCCTTCCCTGCTTCTGCCTCAGACCACCCAGGTCCCACAGCCAGCCTGGTCCTTCTCATTCCTCCATTGCATCATGGCACTCCTCCAGGTCAAACCATTCTGAGGCACCCAAGTTTTCATTCACAGAGAAGCTGAAATCCTTCCTGTGGCCTAACAGACCTTCATGGCAGGCATCCCATCTCCACCGCTCTCCTCCTTACTCTGCTTCAGCTTACTGTTGGGAGGTCAACCCAATGTGAGGAGATGTGTCCCCACACAAGGGGACATCCACCACACCCCGTGGCATGCTCCACCTCCTGGGGTCTCCTAGCAACCCCTCATGCCTTACCTCACTCTCCTTCCATACGTCTCACTTTTTAAATGATTACTCTAATTTTGTTTTCTTTTTCATTTATGAGTACACTGTAGCTGTTTTCAGACACACCAGGAGAGGGCATCGGATTCCATTGTAGATGGTTGTGAGCCCTCGTGTGGTTGCTGGGAATTGAACTCAGAACCTCTGGAAGAATAGTCAGTGCTCTTAACCACTGAGCCATCACTCCAGCCCTAAATGATGACTATAAATACCCTTCTTAATTTGCAAAAGATTTATTTTATTTTTATTTACGCGTTAGCTCTCTGTGTGAGCACACATATGCAAGCGTGAATGTTCATGTGATTACACGCCTGCAAATGTCCAGGAAGTCAGAAGAAGGCACTGGATCCCCCTGAGCTGGAGCAACAGGTAACAGATGGTTGTGAAACCACCTGCTGTAGACGCAGGCAACTTGGGGCATCTGTAAGAGCTCTTAGAACCCCTCAGTCACTTCTCCACACACACCCCTTAGTTTCTCAGCTTGCTCTCTAACCTCCAACACCACATGCCTGCCCTCTATGGTGCCCTGCCTTCTCCTCTCTCCATGACATATATCCCACACAATAAAATGGTTGAAACAGAAATTTGGGGAGAGTAAATAGTTCAACTGGCTATCACAGAGCAGGGAAGGCTGCTCTGGAAATCCATGCTAAAGTGCTTTTCCTTATCTTTATTATTATATGGAAAGAATGACATGGGCCCAAGTAAGATGATGCCCAAAGGGACAGAGCAAAGACCCATTCAGCAGACGCTAATAAGCAAAGGTGGGTAAAAGGAACAGTCAACAGTGATGAAGCATAAGATCAAGTGAAGCCAAGCATATGTTATTAAGAGAGTGAGGTGCAGGGGAGCCTTAGGAGGGAGGGGCCAGAGTATCTAAAGCTGGGAAGGCAGCCCCAACAGGCTAGGCGTTCCCCTTTAACTGTGAGAACTGAAGCCAGGGTAAGTTGGTAGGAGTGACATAGACAAGGCATCAAATGTCCACGGGAGATACAGGGGCCATCCATTGCTGAAGTCCTGTTTCTGGAGTACCTAGGATCACCAGGGTAGAAAAGCCCTATTTGTTGTTTGGGCTTCTACCGACAAATGAAGAACTATCCACTTTCCCATTTCTTCTGTTTACCTTTTTGTTACCTAGACAAGGGTCACCGTTTACTGTGTATCAACAGAATGCTTAAGGCTGTGACACGCAGCAGTATCTGTAATGGAGGGATCTGTGAGGCAACAGACAAACAGAGCTCCGGTAAACATGTGGATCATGTTTGCCAACTGTGAAACACTGTGTTCCCATGACTAACTGAAATAGGAACCGTGGCAAGCAGGACTGATAAAGTGCAGAACAACATGCAGAGGAAGAGGTTGGGGTCATTCCTAGAGGCACAGAGGTGGACTAACTGTATTCTCAAATGTTAAAGTCCATTCAAACTTAATGCAGCAGAGGGCTGGAAGTGTGGCTCTCCCCTCCTCCCTCAACCCACTCTCATCAACTTCCTCATCTCTGTAGCCTCTCAATCAACGCCTACCCTCCCTGTGGCTGTAGAGCAGAACATCCTCAGGAAAACACACACACACACACACATAGACACACATGCACAAACGCACACACATGCATACTCATGAAAGTGTGCATGCACACACACATACTCACAGTAGACACAAACATATATAGATGGACATACACATGCATGTACACACATACAGCACATATGCATGTTCACACATGTAGCACATGTGTTCTTGTACACACATGTCCACATACATGTACACTCACACATGTGCACAATCACACACACATGCACACACACACAGACAGACACACGTGTGCACACTCACACACATGCATTCACATACAAATACAGACACACATGTACACAGTCTCTCTCTCTCTCTCTCACACACACACACACACACACACACACACACAGCATCTTCTGTTGTGGAGACCACATGAAAAAAAGAGGGGCAGGAGAGGAAAAGAAGGATGAAGAAGGAAAGGAGGGGGAAGGAGGGAAGGAAGAGAGGGGAAGGGGGCAAAGCATCTCTATAGAGCCCAGACCTCTTAGCATTTGTTTCTAAGGCCAGAACACAACTCAGCGGCTCATTTGATATGTGCTGTGTTTACATACAACAGTGAATACGGTTCCCATTCCTCTTCAGAGCAGCAGCCATAAATTATACATTGGGAAGTATATAGCTCCTCTTCCAATACAAAGCCTAACAAGTTACTAAGGGCTCAACGTGGGGAAGTGTGTCCCAAATGGAGAAGATATCAGTCTTTAACGCAAAGGTGTATCTTAAACTTGCCCTTTAAGTTAAAGAGCTAATGTAGAACATGACTACTGAGCACAAACTGCATCCACCACGGCTGGAGGACTAAACCGTCAAGAGGAAAAGCCCTGCCTTCGCTGAGATTCTACCCTAGTGTATTCATGGACTTCACCTCAATTCCAGATTCAGGCTGTCAAACCATCTGGGGCTTTGGGCATTAGAGGTAAAAGGAAAGGCAATACGGCTGTCTCTGAGTGTTATTTGTAATTATAACACATCATTACTTCAGAGACTTTCTCTGAGGGCAGCCCGCACACCAATCACTGTTGTAGATGCTAATCAAATATGAACTCACTCACATTGTACAGCAGCTACTAAAAGGGTTTACCACAACCCCCATTCCAGGGTCATCTCCAGCACTATCAGATCTGGACATAATATGCAGAAAGAAGGGTCCTTGACAACAGAACTTCTGAAGGTATGCTGGTCCTGAACCCTGACCTTAGGGCAAACCAGACTTGTGGAAGGGTAGACAACAGCTCCAGGTCATACATGCAGCTGTGGAGGTGGGGGCTGTAAAAAGCTCCAAAGAGGCTCTAGTTTCTGTAAAAGTATTGCTGGTGCTCAGCTGATCTCACGAGCTCTATGATGGGCTGTGCCTCCAGCAGCCCTGAGCAGTCTAAGTATCAACTGCCTGAAAATGTTGTTTCCTCCACTTGAATCTTGTTGATTCTGTACTTCATGTCTTTGGAAAGAAAGCTCAAAGGTGTAACAGTTCACAGGAAAACACACAAGGAAACAGTAAACATGATCCCAGACTTGGGAATACTATCCCAGAGGGGGCCTACCTTAAACAAGGGAGAATTATGTCACTGGGGCTTTGTTAGACAGACCTGAGATCATCTCAGAAGTCGTCAACATTTTCCTTATTTTCTAGCAAGTAAACACACACACACACACACACACACACTTTTTCAGAATCCCCACCCCCGGCTTCCGTGAGACTTAAGCATATACAATGTTGCTGTTTTCGACTCCCCCCTCCACACTGTGTCACTAACACAGCTGACCCTGGCCAGGGCTCACCATACTATCTTTCCTCTAACCACATTGCTATACTAACAGCCCCACCTTGTACCGCCCACTGTCTCTGCCACAGAACTACTGCCCTTTTCTCTAGTTCTCTTCTGTAGAAACTGAGCCTATCTTTTCAGTCACCTGGGCTCCAGACCCAGAATTTGAACTCAGTTCTTGCTAGTCTGCAATCAGTGACCACCCTGTGTCCTCCACAGTTGAAAGACTATACTTGAATTTTGACAGAAGAGGGCTGAAGGTACACACCAGGGTGCCTCTCCTGCAAGACTCTAACTGTATGGTGGCACGAAGCACAGAGGCCTCACTCACACTTCTGATTAGCCAGAGATTTAGCACACACATAAGGCTGTGGTTTAAGAGAAGCCAGCCTTGTAATCCTTCCAGATGTTTTCTAGGGGAGGAAAGTTTACAAGAATGGAGAAGAGAGTCAGGGAAAACAAAGCAGGCTTGCTAACCACCCCCAGCTGGGCCTGCCCTCCTACTCTACCCTCTGAGGTAGTTTCCCACCTTAGGGCTAGAAAACTTGGTTCTAATTTCAGTCTGAAGTATCCCCAGGAGGCAGAGGAACAGGAAGGACACCATCTTGCAAGGGGACCTTTTTTTGTTTTTGTTTTTTCAGAGACAAGATTTCTCTGTGTAGTCCTGGTTGTCCTGAAACCCACTCTGTAGACCAGGATGGCTTGGAACTCAGAAATCTGCCTGCCTCTGCCTCCCAAGTGCTGGGATTAGAGGTGTGCGCCACCACTGCCCGACAAGGGGACTTATCCTAACAGGCATCTTTTTTTTTTTTTTCAAATTTTTTTCAGTCAATGATTATAAGGACCAAAGTCACTTTTATTTAAGTATCTATAAAAGGTCTAAAAAAGATAGAAGTGTTTCCATGTGCTAGCCTCCACCACGATCTTCAGAACAACCTAGATGGAACAAGGGATGCAAGTGCTGTCACAGTGTATGTGAGGTGGCCAGTGCTTGGCTCTCACCCTTCTGAACCTCTGTAGGACAAGCAAGGGCCACTCTCAGAGAGTGGAGGCTGTGCATGCACATGCGCACATGCCTGGTCTGGGTGTTCTCAGAGGGCGGAGGCCATGCATGTGCACGGTGTGGACATGAGGAAATACAAAGTGCTATACCAGTGCTGTTGCTAAACCACTCCATTCTGTCCCAGAAGAGCCACCTCCTTCTGCCATGGGGAATGAGAATGGGTAGCGGGTGATCGTGATAGGAAGGATGAGACTCCAACAGACAGGGAAACTGAGTCTCCTGGCTCCACACAGGAGAAACAATCTGACAGCATAATTTGACTTGAAAATATTCTACCTCACACATGTAATTAAGAAATTCTAACCGGTGTGAATATGTAATACACACTCTGTTTTTGCAGATGCCTTCTCTACCGACAGGCTGGTGCCGACTTTCATTTGGAAGAAATCCATTTTCATACAAAGGTAACCGAGAGTGACAGGAAAGAGGAAGCCTACATCATTTATCTTCTGTGAACTTGGAACGAAATCAGTTAATTGCTTTTCTGGGAAGCTATTTTGTAGAATCACAGCCTTCCGGTTTTGTGCTCTTACTTGTGATAAGAATGGTGATTTTTTTTTTTTTTTTTTTTTTAGAAAACTCTAGTCATAAATATGCTATGTTTAATCAATACATCTTAAACTATTTCAGTGTACATTTTAAGAATGGAAATATGATCAACCAAACAGCTACTCTATTCTTGTGGATGAAGAAGCAATCACAACTAACAGTTAACAGTCTGTTAACTGACACTCAACTTTAGAGATCTCTTTCAAGACCAACAAAGCTAGGGTGACAGAGCTGGCTCTGCCCATTGGATTTTAAGTATGGTTCCCATCCCAGCCATCAGACGTCTGTGCAATAGTGTATTCAAATCACTGCTACTGATCAACAGCAAATGGCAGTAAGACATACAAGTTTTTTTAATACTGAAGACACTGAAAACTTCCCAAAAGGCTGACTCTGTAGTCTGTGACACACCTTCCCAAGTCAGGTCCTACTTTCATATGCTTTCTTCAGATTCTTCAAGCAGCAGGCAAGCGAAGTATAACACTTCATAGCTCCTGATGTATGTGCCCACCCCTATTGCTCAGCATATAAATAGGTACTAAATTTGAGCCTGATATAAAGTACCTTTCAAATGAAAAGTTACTATTTTAAAAACAATTTTGCATTACCCCATGAGTCAGAGATGGAAAGATCTTAGTATTAGGCACATTTAAGTTTCATTGTAACCAATGCTTAGGAAGAACCTTGGTAACATATTTATATAGTTATTTACATGTTTTATAAAAATTGCAAATTCCACAAAACTGTATCAACTCCTCTATTTAGTAGTCCCCAAGTGTGTGTGTAAAACTATTCACCATGCCTGTCCTATGATGTTGTAGAATGCATGCTTCAGCCATTAGTTAAGTCCCCTGCCTCTCGCCTAACAACAGATACCTTTCCAAGTGGCACTCTAGGGGAACCCCACTTAATGAGGGGTGGCGTCAAGAATAGGAGACTCAGCTATAACAACAAAAATATGTTTTTCATTAAACCCCAAACTGAGCTGGGATAAGCCAGCTGAGGCAGGTGCATGGTTAAGGAATCCTCTTGAGGCTTTTAACTTCCACATCAAACCGCACTAGGTCTTTCTGCACTAATTACCCATTATTGAAGAGTAAAGAATTATAACAAATAACTCTGTGGCGGCGGATAGAATACAGTTGATGAACTATGAGCAAAGAGATCCAAGTCTCTCCATTTTTAAACAAGTGACAATCGGTGTCCCTTTACAAGGGTAGAGAGTGTGAAAGAATATTCTTGGGACTAGAAGGTTAATTTTAAAATTAGTTTCGACTGTGAGATAAATTGCAAATTAAAAGCTAAGTGTTTGAGAGCAATTTATTCAATTCATGGGGATAGATATCCTGAAGGCAGAGATCACATTGTAGATTTTTAATATCTCAGTGATACTGCACCTAGCCACCATCTGACCAGGAATGTGCCTACACAATACCAGACAGCTACTTGCATATTCTCCCTCCCTTCCTCCCTCCTTCCTTTCCTCCCTCCCTGCTCTCTCAAATCTCATTTATATCTAACACATCTTTCAGAATCTGGATGCTTGACAATGTACTAAGTCTTGTTCTATAGCTAACATTCTCAAGTACTTGAGGAATATAAGTGATCTTGTCGTCACTTCCTCTATATTTCCCTAGAAAACACTTCCCATACGTTACTGGAAATAAGTGTTACTAAGAATGCATTTTCAGAATGGGATTATTTTTTAAGGTACAGACACTCACACACATATGTACAAAGACACAATATACACAGACACACAGAGATACACACAGATATACATATACACAGGCACACACAGATACACCCATACACACACACAGGCACACACAGATGCACATACACACATGAGATTTTCAATTGCTTGCTATGTCAGATTGTTTTTCACTCCATAAAGTAAATCTAGTTGATAAAATTCAGTTTCTATGTTGTTACTGTGTGTTTTACTGGAATAGCCTAAAACTACCAACCTGCAGAAGGGCATTTGTTAACCTCCAGAAAAACAGTTTAAAAGAATCTTGTCATTTGCAGGCAGAAGTGAAGACCAGACGCCCGCCATTTTGAATGAGTCTATTGCTTACTGTGGCAGTGAACTTCATAAGCAGACATGGCTTGAGAGTCAAGTTAAGTTTTTCCTAACATGCAAAGCTTTTAGATAACACAGAGACTGACTCCTCTCTCACACCAGCTCGAACTGACTCAACAGATAACACTCCAGTTGCCCCATTTCTGCCAATGCGTGCCTGGCCTCACTGGCACACTCAGGACAGGGTGTGAGAAGGCAGCAGACTGTCAGTTTCCAAGGCTGTACTTAGGAGCAATGAAGCAGTTTCTACATGTCGCTCTGACCTTTCCGAGATGCCCCCTCTCCCAGGCACGGCCCTCTGGCTGTGAAATCACTGCACTAGTACATAGCATCGTTTTCCCTAATCTTGGATCCTCACAGGGCAGCACAACAATGTCCAGACTACTGATAATAATGCCTCCCTAAAACTGTATGGGGATCTGCGCAAGGCTCCTGGGTATAAAAATACAGCTCGGTGCTTTTAACCAGAACTGACTACCTCACTGGATTCTAACTGAACAGTTACCTGATAAACAGGAGTTCCTGCTGTATGAAAACATCATTTTAATAAGGATTCAACTAGAAGGAAAACTATAAATGGATCCCTGGAGGTGTAAGTTGGCCACTAGATTTTCTCTGCCAATAGAGATCATTTGATAGAAATGATAAAACCTAGAGTTTGGAGGAAATCAGTTGGATATAGTGGTCTCCATGTATTTCTTACAGACTTTACAAACAGATGCCTAGGCTTAGCAGTTGAGAGCACATGTTGCCATCTTAAAGTTTTATTCTCAGCATCCATGTCAGGCAGCCACCTGTAATCCCAGGTCCCTGGTATCCATTATCTCTGATACCCATGAGTACCTGCACTCAGGTATACACAGACACACACATACACACACACACACATACACACACAGAAAGAGGGAGGGAGGGAGGGAGGGAGGGAGGGAGAGAGAGAGAGAGAGAAAGAGAGAGAGAGAGAGAGAGAGAGAGAGAGAGAGAGAGAGAGAGGGAGAATTTAAAAAATAAAAAATAAATTCTTTTAAAAAGAATGCTTGGAAAAGCTACATTTTGCTTTCCCCATTCCTAAGGCTTCCTGCTTCCTAATTGCTAGAATACATTATGAACTTATGAACGTGTAATCAAAAGAAGTATCGGTTCACACATCACGACATTTCCTAATTAAACCTCAGTCAACACCTCCTGGAACGCAGACAGTTTGCAAAGGTAACAGGGTCATGTCCCACTGGCCCATGGAGAGCTCTGAGACGATAGCCTGGAAACTCTCTGCTCAACCTCATCAAAAGCACAACAGGACTCATCAAATCCTTTGTCTCCTTTGGTTATTACATCAGACTAAGATGTGAAGAACACCCCAGTCACATCATTACTCCATCTTTAGAGAAGAACATGTCAAAGGGAAAACAACTTAGCAGTTCCTAAGAATGGTGTTAGGGAAAAACCATTCCAGCTACATCACGGGGAGATGACAAAAGCAAATATGCACGGTCATGATTTCTCCTCATGTACTCCTGACAATCATTATCAATTTGGGAGACACTATGAGACACACTACTCTAAAAGGATTGCTTTCCACCCAGATTCAAGCAGCTAGTCGCTGCCTTTCCTGCGACCTATCGAGTGGCGGGCTTGTGGGGGATTCTCAACACTCAATGTATCCACTCCACACATTCTGTAATGCAATGTGCAAATGTGAATTCTCAACACTATCCACTCCATTCTGTAATGCAATGCACAAATGTGGTAGAACAAAATCAAAGCACAAAGCAGGGGCATATGAACTGAAGTACTTCCTTCTGAGAATACGTCTACACAGCCTAACACAAGCGCCCAAGTAAAGACTCTGGCGAATAGGAATGACTTGGAATCATAAGCTTTATAGAGTGGGTGGGACACCTAATATATGGGAATGTTGACCAGACTTAATATTGATTTAATACTTGACAAATTCTTACTTATACACTGTACAAATTCAAATTCCATTAAGAAGTTTATCATAAAACTTTTCAAATTTGATTAAAACGTTCAGAGTTCTGAACTATTTTATGGAAATATTTTGCCTCCTTGAAAGTGAAGTCCATACGGCCTTTGAAGTGTCTTATATTGCTGCTTTATACCTTAGTCAATGCCATCTTGTTCATGAAATCCCATGACCTCAACTGAAGGAGGCATTCCATCGCTAAGTAATTCCTACACAACCACAAACATATATATATGCATTTCAGTATAAGACAACCCTATTATAATGAATTTGAAAATATCAAAATTTACAACTTCTATTTGCGGGCTATGAATCTTACCACATCGCTGGGGAGATGGGAGGGGCAGAAACATAAGACTTGCATTTTCAAGTCAGGCAATGACAATGAACTCACCTCTGCCTGCTTGGGGATGCTGAACTTGGCAAGCTTGGCCTTGGCTCGGGCTGACTCTGGTTTGTTGGCCGGGACCCCTCTGTAGGCTGTGCAGTGCACAGCAGTTTCTGTGGATGACTTCAGCTTAGGAGATTCGTCAGGAGCTTGGTCCTGGCCATCCATTGGCCGCACGTAGGCAGTTGGTTTCTGCTGCACCAGGCTGGGTTTTGAAGCCAGGGATGGGGGAAAGTTCTGAACACAGTGTCCACTGCCGCCGTGCTTGGCTGCCATTGCAGGTGGCCTCTCCTGGGTCTGAAGCCCCGTCTCCATATTGCACACTTGCTTGGCCCTTGTCTGCTGTCTGCCAACACCATCTCCAAGCAAGGTCCTGAGAGAGCCCTGTTGCGCTGAGTTGGAAGAAGAAGGCAGTGATGGTGAGGATGAGGTTCTCCACACACAGTGAACAGGTTTTGCATTGTGGCTCTTTGAGATCTGTACAAAGCAACTGCCTCATGCCCCTCCTTACCTGCTCTCTGTTGGCCATCGGACGGTGGGTGCCCAGCCTTCTGCCAGCCCATGGCACCTCTCTTGCCCTGCTGCACAGGGACAGCTGCAGGTGTAGAGGACGCAGTGCTGCAGACGGTTGAGGGCTGGGGCTGGGCTCTCGACTCTGCCCCAAAATGCTCATCTATCTTGTTCACGGGAGTCTGAGGGACACCTGGCTTGGGGACGCCAACAAGATGACTCTGGTTGGATCTATCAGTTAAAAAGTCTTTCATCTCATCATAATTTCCTAATGTATTCTGGATCCGGTTGGAGAGTTCATCCCCCTTGTTCGTCTGGAGAAAGAAAAATATCCAAGGAAATGTTGGAGACAAGATACAGGCAACAGTGGACAGGTGCCTGTCAGGTAACAAAGACAAGGCTGATACACTCCCAATAAAAACTCAGGGACAAAATTGAAGTCCTTATGGGCTCTGAAGATAGCTGTTAGCCTCCGCATTATTCAAGAACTAGAAACTTGTAATGGATAACTTTACGGTATATTAACAAACAGTTGTTACTGGTATTTGTGCTACGGCCAAAATGTGTGTGTGTGTGTGTGTGTGTGTGTGTGTGTGTGTGTGTGTGTGTGTGTAATGTATATGTAACCTGAAAATCAGAAAATTTACTCTAACTACTTCATTAAATGGTCTAGATTAGGTCTTTCTAGAATAAGTGTATCATTGTTTTGTAGAACTACTGAAAGCTTTTCTTGAAGACTTAGGTTTGGCTCACAACAGGGTTGCTTCCAGATCCCAAGCAAGTACTTATTCTTGTTAGAAGCACAGGGGGTTAGGCTAGAGGAATCACAGTAAATGAGAAGCTATACAAGATTAAATATGGAAAATTCTCCCGCCCTAAGCAGACCATGTTACCATGTTACCATACAGCCGAAAAGTAAGCGAACTCTTGGACAGTGTTTCATTTTGGAAGCGAGAGGAACTCTGCAGTGCTGGTAAGAAGCACAGCATGTGTGAGTGTGAGTGTGTGTGTGTGTGTGTGTGTGTGTGTGTGTGTGTGTGTGTTGGTAGCTGGCACCTCCACCACAAAAGTCATTCTGATACCCTCCAATCTCCTTACATGATCCACACTTACCAAATATATAACCTAGCCTCTTTTGAATGGGATAGAAGAGCCCAGAAAACATTACAGATGCATTAATTTTGGAACCAAAGAGATGGAGTCTGAACTCCTGATAAAAGTCATAGCAAGTGGGTCTCAGTGTCACACTTTACTGGTGACGTCAGGGGTGTGAACCCCACTGCGTGTGACACCACAGGAGCAATGGGATCTTCCTAGGCTAAACAGACCAAAAACCAAAATGGAGTCTCTTGTTGACTCTTGCTCAGGGCCTTCGGGGCGGCTGAAAGAGAAGGTGAACAGCTGAAAACCGTCTACCTTGTAGGGTTCGCTGAAGAGCGAGTAACCGGAGTTAAAGCTGCCACTGTCCTGCTGTGTTTCTTGACTTCTTCTTTCTCGCTCTTTCCTCCGTAACGCATTCCTGTCCGGTTCATAGACACTGCACCAGGAGAAAGGAAAGAGAACAACCCCCAAAATTAAAGGGCCAAGCCCAAAGTCATGTACATCTGAACGCAGACATCTGGTTAATGGATAAATGACAATGACTGAATAGACAGGGATGAGATTAAAGCTGGGCTCAGCAGGCCAGCTGAACTCCGTGGCTGAAAATCACGTTCTTCCAGAGGACAGGTTCCAACCAGAATTAGACGCTTCTGCCCGATATGAGGGAAAGCAACTATATAAGCAACTCTGTCAGATGATGGAGCGCCTTGCTCAGGTCCGTGGTAATTACTTCAATGTGTAAATACAAATTATGAGGCGACTTCCTCCGGTGACACTCACTGCCTCAGAGTGCTATATGGGAATGTTCCTGGCTGGGAGTGTGTGTGTGTGTGTGTGTGTGTGTGTGTGTGTCTCGTGTCTGTGTTTCTGTAGTGATTCTATCATTAACTAGCTCCCTGAAGAGCTGTTAAAGCTCCAGGCTACAGTGGGTTTCTGCTGTTACGAGCCTCCTCCTGATCTCTGCTAATCAGTCACATCGTCAAAGACGACGGAATCAATTCTTCCTTCTGATATATTTGACACTATCGCTCCTCCTGACCATAAAAAGTGGGTTAGGAGGAGGGGCTGCAGGAGGCAAAGGGGAAAGATGGAATGTCATCCCCCTCACGAGGAGAAAAATAAAGGGGTTCACGAAACTAGTGATGAGAAAGTGACTGGTAAAAGGAGGCACACTGACCTTCTGGGCTCACTGGCCTAGTGTGGACAGACACACTACCCATCAGCAAACGTATACCCTGAAAACTTGGTACTGTCCTCATTTCTTAGCAAAAGCAAAGAATGATGGTGGCATGTCTGCTTGGTCTGGGGAGCAAAGTAGGAACCAAGAGGCCTACCTATTAGTTAAAGGTCTCCTCAAACAAAGAGGCGACGACAGAAAAGCTACTCAACCCCTTCGCTCCCAGGTATCTCCGTTTGAGGTTGGGATGTCTCAGGGCACTGCAGTAAGGTCAAAGTGAGGATGTGGTTGTAGGTAATTCAGAAGAAAGAGCTAGGACATTGGAAATCCAGGATATTGCTATTAAAACACAGTTATAAAGAAAAGGGTCTGTGGGTTGGAAGAACTTTATGAAAACAGTAGTATTTTGAATGTTGAATGCCTAATTTTAGTACCTGTGTTGTGCACATGCAGGGGGCATGAGCGACACGGGGATACAGCGATTAAAAGGCACTCCTCATCTCAGTTCAGCTCCTGTGGCCAGGGCATATTTTAAAGTCACTGTCTGAGGGGCGATCCTACACATGCTTCTGGCAAGGCTGCCCGTGCCCCCGAGGCATTTAATTTAAATTTAAAATCAGGAAATGCTAAAATATCCAGAGCAAGGAGGCCATTAGCATTTTAATTCATTCTTAGTACATTACCCAAAGTTATTAGGTTCGGGAGCCTAACCGGTGTCCTTACATTAAAAAAAAAAATCGTCTACCAACAGAGAGGCTCATCCTTCCGATGTCACAGCCCATGGCTGAGCAGCGCAATGTGGAACCCCCAACACACTCATGCAAGCCCAAAGGGATGGCTGTGACTGTCGTGTGCTGGTAGTTGCTTGCCCTGAGTCCCCGGCTTCTGTAAACGCTGCATGGGTTTCACACACTGACAGGATGGAAGGACACATGATTTATGGTACAGGGGCATGAAGTGGGCTTTGAGCAACAGGACAACTCTAGTCTATCACCAACTTCTACCTTTTAGACTTACATCGGCTGGCATTTGAAGGGGGGTAAATAAAGACTTTATATCCCACGCCTCTGAACTTCCCTCCTCCGGCACCTGGGGTGCCGACCTTCAAACAGAGACCTCCACACACATGCCATGCAGGCCAAGCCAAGCACACACAAGACTGGGGTGATGCATGGAATGGCCTTATGCAGGATGAACAAGGTGGGCTTCTGAGGAGGCCCCACACACCCAGAATGATACCTCCTGCATCTGCTGGCTGATGCCTGAACTTCCAGAACTAGAGAATCATTCCTCTGGCTTAGGATATCTTCACCCCTGTAAGAAATACAAACACCACAAGAAGAAAGAGAGAGCGCTTTAAACCTGGCAAGCCTGCATGTGGTATCGTTGCACGTACAGGTCTGCCGGTATTCCCCTCAAAGGCCTATGGGAAGCTGCACATGGACACTGGGATCCAAATGGGAGGTGTGACACTGCTCCTCCCACCCCCAATGCAGTGTTAGGACAGAGGAAAAAACACAGCTTATTCTGCAACATGGTTTAGATGTCTGAGATGAAGGCAAGGGAGTGGATACCACAGTCAGCTCAGTGGCTCCCCAGGACTTTGGAGTAAGAGTCAGATCAAGCTGGAGCTGAGGAAAAGCTGTTCCCGTGTAAATGAACCCCTCCCTCTTTCCCAGCCACTTTGGGCCTGAAGAGACAAAATCAAAACCAGTCCAAGATGCAGTCTATGGCTGAATAAAAGTTTTCTGTGTGGTTCAGCCCATCAACCAGACTATGTATGATTTCAGGCAGAAGGGCCAAGTACCCTTACAAACATGGGTCAGGACATCCAACAGAATAGCTGCACCTGCCGCCCTTTCTCAGGGCCACCACAAAGCCTGCACAGTGCATTCACGCCATCAGATGACCCTGTGTAGGACCATAGTCACGTAACCAAAGGAGATTAAAGGAAACACAAAAGAAAGGACCAGCTTCCTCCATGCCTCCTCTTTGGTCTCTGCTTCTTCTACAGCCTCCACTGAGCAGAGGCATCCCACCCTCTCCTTCTTAACTAGACATGAAGCCCCCAGGTCTGATGTCAGGCTGGAGGAGCTAAAATAGCACCTGCTCACAGCAAACGCCACTCTGAGAGAAAGGCAGGATCTCCCACGTTTCCCAATCCCTCACCAGTGCTCAGCCCTTTTGCTCCTATAGACAGTGGTGGCTTAACTAGTCCACCTCTGCACTAATTACAGAAAGCATCCACGCACAAGCTGGCACGGGCTCTCTATCACCCTGAGAGAGCGGCCTCCACCCCTCACTTCCTTGCCCCTGCAGCAATCTGAGGCCTGTGCCATTGGCTTTAGTACCAAAGGCACCTTTCCCCTGAAGGTGGCAAGTGGGTCGGCTTCCTCAGGATGTCAGACTGGTCCTAGATAATCCTCATTCCTGGCAGACTGGTGTACCTGGTAAACTCAGTAACTGCCACGCCGTTTCTGCCTTGCTAACAGATGGTAAAGATTCTATCAACTGTTAAAGTTTTCCCTTATTTCCATAGAAATCACAGGAATCACACCCCCGAAATGTATATCACCAAATGCATTTATTTATTTTGCACAGAAGTGTGGCAGTCAACCGCCATAATGTTATTTATTATTTATTATGAATGCAGAACAGTCCCAGAAAACGGAATCTTTTAAATCAACTCCTTAAAAAAACAAAATAAATAAAATTACGTTTAGGTTTTTTTTTAAAGCAAATTTTAAAAAGATAAAAATATTTCTGATTGTTCTTCATTTACTTGATTTTATTCTATTAAGCCGGGTCTCTTGTTGGGCTCAAGCCAAAGCCAGTATGGAACATGGGTAAGAGGAAACATCTAAACAAGATAATGTCCAAAACTAATCTATCCTTAAATGCAAGGTGAAAACATGAAACTAAGTAACATTGTTTGTAACTCTGGGGACATCTTCCTCCTGCCACAAACACCTAGACAGCCACCTGAAGTCTGTCTGCTGAGTGTCCTTACAATCCCTGTTAGATAAAGACAGGGGTAGGAGGTATTATTACTAGGCTAGCTTTTCAAAATCAAGGGCTCCAGCATGGCTACACACTTCCTTCCTCTCAGTCCTTGGAAGATGGGAGCAGGAGGAAGATGGGAGCAGGGGGAAGATGGGAGCAAGAGGAAGATGGGAGCAGGAGGAAGATGGGAGCAGGAGGAAGATGGGAGCAAGAGGAAGATGGGAGCAAGAGGAAGATGGGAGCAAGAGGAAGATGGGAGCAGGAGGAAGATGGGAGCAGGAGAAAGATGGGAGCAAGAAGAAGATGGGAGCAAGAGGAAGATGGGAGCAAGAGGAAGATGGGAGCAGGAGGAAGATGGGAGCAAGAGGAAGATGGGAGCAAGAGGAAGATGGGAGCAAGAGGAAGATGGGAGCAAGAGGAAGATGGGAGCAAGAGGAAGATGGGAGCAAGAGGAAGATGGGAAGAAGTGAGTCCTGTCTCAAACATGAGGAAGCTAAATGGAGCAGGGTATTTAGAAGAAGAGTTAGACCGCTCATCTTAGATCCTTAAAAAGGGACATGCAGAAGAGACAGCAAAGTCCAAAGCACTTTACTCATCGCCACCGAGAGAGAAGGAGGTGTCCACAAACCAAGACCATGTCCATAAGCCAAGGGTGAATTAACAGAAAACACAGAAACAAATAGGATAGTTGAAACAAAGAAGCTATTCCCCATACAAAAAGAACAATGAAGAAAAGTATGTTAGTAGTTACAATTTTTCCCAGTTTCCAAACAACAGAAAATTATCTTTTTCTAAGGAGCCCTACAGACACACACACACACACACACACACACACACACACACACACACACAGGATTACCATGCATCCTAGACTTGCAACAGACAACAGAATTCCAGATCCTAAACAGTCACAACTGGTGCTGACAGCATTGCCTATCCCAGTCTCTCCCACACTGTGCTCGCTGGAAGAAAAGGTGCTGATGAGTGCAGCCAACCCGGACAGCTGAGCCCAGTGCTTGACCTACCCAATTCAGCTGGCCAGGACAAGCACTCACCCACGTGTAGCCCACCCACATAGGAGCACTCATTCCAAACCAACTGCCATTTCCCATGGAGGTGGCTGTCAGCAAAGGGTATATTGGAGCCAACCTCAGCCCTTGACTGGAATCATGTTTTGCTCTTTATAAAAAGATCATCCTAACTTACGGTGTGTCTCCAAATTAGGGGTTTAGCATTCACAGCATTGGCTGTTGTTATAACAAAACACCTGAGGCAGTATACCTTATAAAGAAATGGGGGCTTTTGGTTTTTGTTTCAGTTTGGGAAGCTGAACATCCAAGGTCAGATGGTTTTAATCAGCAGTGATGGCCTTCTGGCTACATTGTAGCATAGTAGATAGCATCATTTGGGGGTTCATAAGAAAGACCCAAAGGATTTACCATCCATGCCACTTATGCCTCAACTCACCCTTACAACTCAACGGTCTAGGAAAGAAGAGTGGTTTTTAATGCAGAGAACACCTAGACTAGATGCCACCTTTTCAAAAAGTTCCAGCCCCACAGCACAAGGCACCATGCTTTCAACAAAGGGGCCTCCGGGAATTCACTCATGCCATCTCCAAACCATGGCAGGGACTAGGTAAGAGTTGAGACGAGAGTCATATCTCCTGACCTTTAGGGATATTAGTCTGGTAACCATGTATTTAAAGAGGATATCTTTCAAACACAGAAAGACAGCTTAGTCCAAAGCCAACTCCTCAGTTCTATATGTGAGGGAAATACTCGGGGCTACGGCCAATCCTTCCTACTGCTGAGAAGATCTCAGAACAAGAGAGAAAGGAGGAAGGAGCTCACTCATAAGCAGCGTGGGTACCAGGTATGTAGACAAGCTCTGAGCTGGGCCCCGTAGGAGGGTCGGGTAGAAGAGAAACCACTGAGTGGTCCATAACACAGATCACTGCTGGGGGCGGGGGGCTTTCCAGAGCTTGGGGCGGCGACCTTCACCCTTGGCAGGCAACATGACTTCCTTGGCTAGAACTCTGTTTTCAGAATCCCACAGCCTAGGTTTACCCACTGCCTGTCCTGACTGCTCTCCTCAGAGCAGGTTTCTCTAGCCTCTCCCAAGAGCAGAGGATGTAGGAACCCCAGGGAACGCTCTCCCCTTCTTCCATTCTCCATCAAAGATAGCTGAGCAGCCTACCACGGAGGCCATTTTTCAGACACTTTGAGCTCTGGGCCAGCACACTGATGGGTATGAACACCCAGAAGGTGAACAGGGAGAGGGAAGCAACTGGTGGCAAGAAGGAGACTGCGGTGCCTCAAAAACTCCGCTGCTCTCAGCCGGCAACATGAGACGCTGTGTATAATTAAAGGAGTCTAATCAAACGCCCCGAATTTTTAACAATTGTTTTAGATTTGATGAGTCAAACTAATTACATCTTTCGTTATTTCTAAAGTAAACAATAAAAGACCCGGAATCCCGTCTCAAAAGAAAGGAGAGCAAGATGGTTGAGATGTTATTCATAAATCCCCTCCATCTACAGACTTGGTGGACAGAAAGGCAGCCGGGCTTAAATGGGTGAAAAGAAGCAATCAGAGACAAGGTGATCCAGAGTTCCAGTCTGGCAGAAAGACGAAGGTGTCCCAGATGCAGCCCCTTACGGTGGTAAGGGTTGTGTGTGAGGTGGTGAGCCTGTGGATGGAATGGTGATGATCCCGGGAGAGAGCGAGCTGGGCAATTCTGACACAACTCAACACAAGCTAGAATCACCTAAGAAGAGGCTTTTGGTGAGAGATTGTCTAGATCAGGCTAGCCAGTGGGCATTTCTGGGGGGGGACTGTCTGGATTGGCGGGAAGACCCATTTGTGGACACTGTCATTCCGCGGGCTAAGAGTTGAGAAATCTAACAAGCAAGCAAGCACAGAAGAATGTCTGCACTCTGACTGTGGCTAGAGCTCCTATGTTGGCTTTCCTACAAGGAGGGATCCCAACTTGGAAATGTCAGACAAATCAAGGAAACTAGAATAGAGCAAGGTGTGAGAGTTGTGTGATACGGTTGAGGCTGGTGGTGGTGATGAGGGAGGCTGTACTAGGACAGTGATCGTGGTGGTGGTGGTGGTGGTGGTGGTGGTGGTGGTGGTGGTGGTGGTGGGGTGATTGTGGTAATGGTGGTGATGAGGGGGGCTATACTAGGACAGTGATCGTGGTGGTGGTGGTGGGGTGATTGTGGTAATGGTGGTGATGGTGGTAGTAGTGGTTATGATGATGGTAGTGGTGGTGACAGTGATAGTCCTAAGGGAGTTTCTGAAGGCAGTATTGAAGGTGACCAGGACAGTAGTTACATGCCTGCTAAGGACAGAAAACCGTTCAACAACGCACAGTCTCTTCAAGCCCCCAAGAACGTTATGATGTCTCTGCTCCCTTATCCCGGCTTCTTCTTTCTGAGTAAAGCAATTTCAGCTCCCAGCTCACTTCGCATATCCTGCCAGCCTTACACACGCGGCCCACCATCTCCCTATAAGTGGACCCCCCTCTTCCTCGTTTGCCACCAACCATGGAGAGTAGCTCCATCTTATCCTCAGTCCTAAGGGGCTCTGCTGGGAGCATCTGTAGACCTCGGCCTTGGGTCCTCTGATTGCTCTTGCAGAAAAACGATGACGCTGAAGGCATTGCACACCTGAGTCTCCTCTACACCACGTTCTGAGAGAGCTATAATATCACACCCAGATGAACCACCCACAAAAACCCCAAGTAAACCTAGGGGTGATCTATGCCATTCTCCAGACCCATCTGATTTGTATTAAATTTTCCAATAATGACAGCTACTGCAAATGGATCTCACATGAATTATTTCATTTAATAATCTTGAAACTCCCAAGAGCCATTATCCTTAGTTTCCAATGAAGAAAACAAGAGGCTCTGAGCATAGCTAACTGGCCCTGTCCCACGGGCAGCCAGGAGAAGCTCTTCACTTAGAAGCCCGGCAGTCTGGCACCAGACATAGAATTCCTCGACTCCACTGCACTGCCTCTCTGGGGACAGCCCCCTGACAAGCTTTGACAAATGGTACCCCCATCCTTTGTTAGTAAATGTCAGGCTGAAGGGTGTTAATTTCAAATGGTGACTATTCTTTTAAGATTTGCTAGTCACCCTTGATTGACTCAATTTTACAAATTCTGTAGTCAAAAACAAAATAAGCAAAAAATAATTTAAAAGGATACAAAACATCAAACCAAACCAAACAAAACAAAACAACAACAACAACAGCAGCAGCGGCAGCAAAAAACAGTCATATTACTTCAATTAAGACAACATCAGCCCCTCACTGACTCTAGACTGCAAGAGTTATAATCCATTTCCCTATTTTATCCTGTTGAGGTGGAATTCCATATATGGAATTCCTTAGAAATTACATAACAACGTAATAAGAGCATTCTGTAACTCGCATGGTGAGGTTTCTGCTGCAACCTGGAAGGGGACCTGCTGCACCAAGCTTTTACTGATCATCTTCTGGGTCCAAACTCCATTTCTATGTCCCTGGAAATGAAGACTTTAGAATTTCTCTTGTAAACATCCTCCAGTGGATAGAGAGAGAGAGAGAGAGAGAGAGAGAGAGAGAGAGAGAGAGAGAGAGAGAGAGAGAGAGAGAGAGAGAGGTGACAGATAAATGACAGCTTTGCATTGCCAAGGGTTAAATGTTTTTCCTGAGGGAGGCCTAAGCCTCCATACCATGAGAACAAGTGTCAGGCGCTAATGGAATTGTTCCATGATAAATAAACTGCCAGGCTGGATGACAAGCAGCTTTCAAAGAGGCTTTCCATATAGTCTAACCAGCAGAAGTTAATTTGAGTTTCTTAACAGGACCTTTTCCCTTCGCAGTGTAAAAGTGCCTTGGGATGAAGCAATTACTCTGATTTACCATCTTCTCCTTGGTAGAATATAAAGATGCGGCGAGCCTCACAAAAGCAGTAACTTAGCCAAATGAGACTGGCTTGCAAAGTCCCTACTATGCTATTTCCAAGCACTCCCTCCCTGGCAGCAGCACGGAGCTGCCATCAATCACGGGTGCCCGAGCTGACGCGGGTGGAGGAGGCTGCTTCCTCTCAGGGCTGTGCATGTTGGAGGCAATCAATCATGTTTCCCTACAGCAAACGCTCAGTTAAGATTTGTCTTCACTTTGCAGCATGTTTCCCAATCTCAGCTTCTAGGAACTCGAAGAGCTGCTTATGGCTCTGCCGAGTTTCACAGCATTCATTGCCTGTGTTTTAACCAGGATGCTTTTCTACACAGTCACTGTCTTAGCCACTCTGGGTCATTGAGCTGGCGCCTCAGGTTTGAGGTTATCAAGATGGCCAAGTTGAATCTCCCAAGTAGATCAGGCTCCTGGGCATAGAGCTGGGCAGACTGAGTGTTAGCCCTTAAGGAATGCACTGTCCTCTCCTGAATCCAGCCCCTCGATATGCCTGCCCAGAACCACCTTGGAGATACGCACCTACTGGTTGGAGCAGGCTTTCTGCAAAGGAATGAATAAATTCAGGCTACTTCTACCTGCTGCCCTGAATTAATTTACCTGTCAGGCACAGAACTAGCTGATGGCCAGGGTGAAATCCAGCAGAGCTGACTTTCAACAGAATATGCACGGGACCAACATACCTTCTGATCATACAGGACAACAATTCCATATAGACAGCATGGCTGAATTACTTATAGGGGAGGGGAGAGGATCTGTTTCTGCACAGGGCAGTTTATCAGCTTAACCTGGAGCCTCGTAGGTCAACAGAGTGGGAACAAATAAGGGACAACATTTTGATGCTCTCCAGCCCTGACAGAAAACACGTAACATTCCCTGAGAATAAAGCTGTAATCATGCCACCACAAAGCTGGACCGGGGTGTAGAGCCTTGTCACAGAGCATCTGGCAAACCAGGCAGATTCTCTCTCTATTTTCTGACCTGCAACACTGCCCCCTTACCTGCCCCACCCAACCAGATTCTATTTGTCTCCTCTGAGCTCTGCAGCTTGCCCCCATGCCCACATTCCACAGACAAACTCACTTTGTCCCATGTGCTCACTGTCTTGGGGTTTCCTGGCCTTTTGAGAGAGACATATTCAGGCATTTGAGACACCAGTCTTTAAGAAGGGAAAGCGAGCAGTTCTCCCTGCCTGTTCCTCTCACGTGGCCCTTCCCTGTCAGCCAGTTTCTGACACTTGTTGGCTCTCCCCAGCGCCTGGCCTGGTCTCCTGTCCGCACGATCTGCTTCTGCTGCTCATGGCCAGCTCGTTACTTCCCTGCAGGGCTAACCCATGGGCAGGATCACTTCCCAACCTCCTACTGCTAACACTGTCTTGACTGGGTGCCTGAGGTACTTCTAACCCCCTTCTGCTTCCCTGTACTACCCCGGGGCTCAAAGGGGCTGCCATGCTAACTGAGTCTTTCCTCCCATTACAGTCCCCTGACCAATGTCTGACTCCAGCACTGCTCATCATAACGTCCAGTCAATCCCTAGACCAGATACAGCTAAGCGGTGCTGGCTCTCCTCCACTGGAACCTCCCTACCCATAATCACCACTGGGTCCATCCAAGACCCCAGGGGCCTTCCCATGCGTCTCCTAGCTTTTCTTTCTGACAGTTAAGTGTCCCTCTGCATCTACTCTGGTTTGAGCGTGACTAGAATGGTCCTCTTCGGTCCATGCGTGAAGGACTTAGTCCCCAAGGTGGTGTTACTAGGAGGTAGTGGAACTTTGGAAAGAGGGGCTCTTCAGTCATTGATAGCACAGCCACTAAAAGGGCAATGGAGGCATTAATAGCCCTCTTCTCTCAACTCTGGTTCAAGATGTATGCACTTTGTTTCCATACATGCTCCCACCATGGTACTCCACCTCACCAGAGACTACTCTGATGGCCTCGCTTGGTTTTGGATTGAAATATACAAGACTTTGTGCTGAATAAAACTTTTCATTACCTAAGCTTAGCTGCCTCCGGTATCTGAAGTAAAGCAAATCTGACCAATCTGACACTAAAGCCACGTGGCATTTCTTATCAGGTCACTGCCCTGCCCTGAGGACAGAGGGCTGACTCAGGACCCCACTCACCCATCCTCAGTCTGAGATAGGCTAGTCTCTAGGCCACAGTCTCTCTCTGAGCCTGAGTCACTTAAACACCTTTGCTTTCCAGCTGCTCACCGCACCCTAAGCCCAAACCTCTCCCTTGAGTAATACTTCTCCTCCTGAGCATGCCCAGATGCATCCTGGTATACCCAAGGGCCTCCTGCATCCTACAGAGAACGCTGCAGCTTCACAGTGACTGTGCCTATGCAGAATCGCCCTCTGCACCGCAGCTCCCTCAGAAGTCGATCTGTGCTGATCTGTGAAACTGCGCCCTCCGTGCCTGGCGCAGAGTGGGCACTGGAAATTTCTGTTAAAAACTTTAAAAATACATAGTAAACAGAAGTTCTTTTTATCTCCTTCCTTGCCCAAACGTCATCCACAGATATAAAGCAACTCCAACAAATACAACTAAAATCATTTGCACACCGAGTCCTGAACTTTCTTTAAGATTCTGGAATTTAACAATCATGGGAATCATATTACAGGTGATTCTGAGCAACTGCCTGGTGCTGGGGGCGTGTAAAGAAGTTTGCCCTTGCTACCATGTTTGTCCCTCTCTGCAAAGCTGTTATATAGCACTTGCCACTGTTTGAAAAAGCATTTTAATAAATGAATATATAAATACAAAAGTGAAATAAAATCCATGTGCCATAAACATTATTATAATCAGCTTGCAAAATAAAGACCTTTCATCAATAATACAAAAAAGAAAAAGTGGGGCTTAGAAAATTAACGCTATTTTCCCAAAGCACAAAATCATTACAACCAGGAGTTTTAGTCCTTAGCAACTGTGGATATTAAAAACATTGTAGGCTCTAAAATACTATGTTTCTTAATTCACAAATTAAGTAACACTTCTAACCTACAAAGTGTCAGCCAGACATGGAAAAAAAAAAAAAACACACAGCTTCCACAAGGCACCGTGAAGGACATTTCTCTGGCTTCCTATGGTGAAAACTCCGCAATCAGTTGAGCTCGACTTGGAGGAAAACATTAAGGATGTGAATCATTCAAACGGTATGTCTCTATAACTCATTCTGTGCTGCCAACAGCAGAGATGATTAATTCTAAATATCCATATAACACAGAGGCAGTAAAGCAAGGGGTCTTCCCATAGCTGACAGACTCCTTCACACACATTCCCAAATCCACAAGACATGTAATCCATCATAAAAATACTGCATTTGATCCCAAGAATGTTAGCAGCATTATATATTACAGTGCTACCCATGCAAGGTGATAGTTATCATGACTCTTAAGGAGATGGTGCCAAGAGGATGTGAGCTCTACCCTGCTGTTTGCTTCCTCATTGTTTCTCTCGGCTTCCCTCCACTTCTCTTTGTGCCTTCCCTCTCCACCCCCCACCACACACACACAACCACAGAAAAGTGAGTGTGCCCTGGTGGGCAGTAAATATAAACAGCTCTGTGAATTATTAGGATAAATTTACTAATGAAAATAAACCTAGAAAGAAGGCCCTTCTGCCTCAAAACTGCTATAATTTTTAACAAGAGTTAGGCAATCTAAAGGAGGCAAGGTGGGCATTTGGTAGTACACAACACAGGTGGGGTCAGGGAAGAGACACCTCATGTCTCTCTTCTCTCCTGCCTTTGATCTCTTCCTAGTCAGCACATCTCAGTGTTCTGCTGAGTCAGCACATCTCAGTCATCTGCTGAGTCAGCACATTTCATTCCTCTGCTGAGTCAGCAGGAAACCTACAATTCTGTTAGCTTCTATCCCAGCTTCTCAGATTTCTGGGTGCTGGGCGGGGGGCGGGGGTGTGTGTTACCCTCTCTGGAACTTCACAGTCTTGGCTGTGAGAATTAGCTGAGCTTGTTAAGATTGGCCGAAAGACCACAATAGTGCCATACTGTCCTTTTAAAAGTAAAAGTCAGAAGGTGTTAACAAAGAGTAATTTCCTAGTGGGAAGCATACTACAGGTTGAGCATCTCTAGTCTGGAAATCAGTGCTCTAAAACATTTTAAAATCTGGGGATGTTTTGTAAGCCAACAACATGGCATAAGCGTATACCTGTACTTCATAATAGGTCACTGTCAAAACACAGATGCATTGTGAGTTTCATGTGTTCAAGGTATACCTGAAACAAACAAACCACGTCACATTTGGGCTCTATTCCCAGAATATCTCCTTATTATATACAGAAATGTTTCTGAATTGCAAACTATAAATCTTTTACATTTTAGACAACAGGCAATCAAGCAGGAGAAAAATTATCAAACTTGAAGGGCTCTTGAATAAGAAGCGAATGACTTGGAAGCAGAGAAGACAGAAGATAACAGAAAAGAGTCCCCACCGAACCAAAACACTTCTTACCACTGGCCCTGTAATTGCCAAGGGTCTGGATCATTTTCAAAGAACTTAACATTGGGCCTGGAATGAGGAGACTCAGTCACTACCAAGGAAGAGACAAGCCAGGAGCCACTCCATGTCATAGGCTCCCTGGTCAAGCACAGGTAATAAAACTAATCCCCACATCGACCCGCGTCTAGGACACAAATGAGGTAATGAACAGTGGTCTGTGAAAACGTCAAAGCATTCTGTCAGTGTGAAATATTACTAATGCCTGGATAAGCTGTAACTAAAACGCCCACCATGAAGAGTAAGAAAACCCACTCCTTATCCATTTCAGACCATAATCTGGGAAGCCTGTCATTAATTACAGACCTTGAGACAATACTGAATTTGGAAACGTATACCACAAACATGTAGGATGTCACTTCAGTGTTACACATCGACAGCAAAACAAAAGCAAATTTGAAACTAATTAACTATCCAATCTTGCGGGGGCTGGTTAGGAAATTGTACTGCTACGTACAATGGAAGGCTATGTAGCCATGGGTGGGATGAATCTGAATGTGCAGATATGAAAATACCCAGAATCCATAGTAAGTAAGAAGTGCACACTGTGGACGAACACGGGGGACGTCAACTCTTACGCAAAACAGACCGTTCATGATAACTGAGCTATCAATCTCTGAGAAAAACCACGGGCTACTGGAAAGGAGGCGTTACACTCCGCTCTGCTTGGGGGCCGTGTAAGCTCGTGCTGCTTCTCTGCTTCAGTCTTTAACATATCAGTGACGATGTGAGTTTTCATCTGCTCTCTGAATTCTGAGGTGGCAACATGTACAACACTTTAAGTGTGATGTAGGATATATGCCACACAAGACCAGAGTCCTTGTTTCCCTAGGATAACTTAACCCATTTGCTCTACAAATGTAATCTGTAGACTATGACGCTAAACAAATACTATGAGTTCAAAGACATCCTTAGTCTCTCTGTACTAAACTTTGTGGGTTTTGAGGGGAAAAATACTATCTATCTTAATAGGTCAAGCTGCATTTACTCCAACCAAGTGTGGATTTAGGAGAAATAATGTTTATTTCCTCCACCCCCAAGATAGCACAAGGCGGTAGGTCTTCTGATATCAGAAGGGCCCTTCTTCATGAAGACAACTTGTTTCCCAGAGAGGAAAAAATTGAGACCACACGCCTGTGTCTAGGTGCCAGGGACTTCTGACTTGCTCCACTCCCCTGCCTACAGACTGACTGACAGCTCTACAGACTGACAGCCTACCCCACCCAGCCTCTCTCCCACTCAAAGATCTCCTATCCTTAGAATTCCATCAAAGCTTTCAGCTTCTGCATAAAAGTTAACTCCCTCTTTCACTTGTCAAACCTTGTGGAATTGATCATTCCTGTTTCTTTCTTAGTCAATAAGTAATAAGCTCTTATTTTAGGTCAGAATAAATTATTCTTTTTTTTTTTTTTTTTTTTTGGTTTTTTTCGAGACAGGGTTTCTCTGTATAGCCCTGGCTGTCCTGGAGCTCACTTTGTAGACCAGGCTGGCCTCGAACTCAGAAATCCGCCTGCCTCTGCCTCCCAAGTGCTGGGATTAAAGGCGTGCGCCACCACGTCCAGCAGAATAAATTATTCTTAAGATTACAGTGTGCTTCCTTCCCCCCGCCCCCCAAGAATTCTATTTTGAGCGGCTGTCACTGACCAGTGTCTACAAACCTTACATACCAAGGAAGCCATCAATAATGTAACAGCACTCTAGCATTAATATTAAGCACATCACATTTTTTTCTTAAACACTAAAGCTTAAGATTAACAGACTCTCATTCTTTCACTATGAAAATATTTGTAATTCAAAAAATTCAACATATCATTTCCTAGTCACATAAATTATTAAATGCTTTGAATTCTTGAAAGATTAATAAATACTAAGGACTACATATTTTCACTGATAATCAGAAAAAAACGTACCTATTAAAGGTAAAACCATTTTTACCTTCTTGGAAATCTTGGAAAAGATTTTCTAAAATTTGGTAGTGTTGAGTGTCAGGTGACACTGGCTTCCCACACAGCTGAAGGGTGAGATCAGAATAAACTGACTGAAGACAATACTGTAATCTGCAACATACTTCTAGAACCTTAAAAAAAAATAACCTATAGACTTAAAGATATCTCCCTAGGTATATAAAAAAGTAAACTGTTAGAAATTTGGATTTATGTCCATGTATTTTCATTTAGAGATTATATATGAGAAGGAACTAGAAAAATATATTGTACAACAATCAGAATGTAATTAAATCATTACTTACAGAACCATAAAACTCTTGTACTTCAATATTCAGTGTCACAGAAAATTTATAGTTCACTCTTAAATGGGAAAAGATTAAAGATGATAACAGTTTTTCTCAGATTATGCAATGGTATATTTGTGATGAGCGTTTATGTTGCGTAGGCATGCGTGCTTGGAAACAAGAAAATCTAACAATGTTGCAAATGGTTCCTCCCGAGCCGCAGAGATTGGGACTTCATGAACTTTTTCCGCATGCCTGTTTCTCCTGAATTCTTTACCTTTAACGTGCATTTCCCTGGCACTCATTAGGGTGGGATACTCTTAAAAGAACAGAAAACAATAAAGTGATTGTGACACTGGAAAAACTGGAGCTCTTGTGACCTGTCAGGACCATGTAAAATGGCTAGGCTCCTAGGATTAGGTTGCAGACTAACAATACATTTCTGGTTCCGTATCCCAAAGCAGCAGAAGCAGGGTCTTAAGGAGATGTGCAGAGAACACCCATGTGCATAGCCACTCGGCTCGGCAGCCAAGGAGCAGCCTATGGACAGATACACAGAATCACGGGAGTACCGACCAACACATGGAATAAATAATATTCAACCTTAATATGGCCTATAAAGTTTTGGGATACACTCTGTCCCATCTCCCAGAACCCACATGGTGGAGCTCTATGTGGCTTCAGAGTGTGACTGGAGAGAAGTAATTAATTCAAATGAAGCTGTCAGGGCAGGTCCTAACCCAATCCGACAAGTGTCCTTATCAGGAGAGGAAATCTGGACAAAGACACCAGGGATGCCAGCACAAGAACACAGGCCATCTGCAAAGGCGGCAGGAGTCCAGCCACCTGCAAGCCAAGAGCACAGGCCACAAAGGAAACGGCCTCATGACATCTTGATCTTAAGCCTCCAGCTTCAGAGGGGGAAGAGAACAAGTTCCTATTGTTTGAGTCAACCAGCCTGTAGCACAGACTGGTCCTCACAGTGTATACCCATTGATGGGCCGCGAGGACGCTAGGTTGAGTCAAGTAGCCAGCCACATATAGATGATGTCACATATTCATTGTACCTAAAATAGCAATATTTAATGAGACAGAGAAGAGACAGAAAGGCTAGGAGAGTAGGAAATGAGCACCTGTCTAATAAACATGGTTGCTATTTACAAATGAGAAATCCTAAGGACCAGTTCCAAGGCAGCAGCAGCAAGGCGCTTACAGATACTGGACTGAACAGGTTAGCATGCCTAAACAGGAGCACATTGGTATACAGAGAGGCGGTTATATAGAGAAATGTTTTTAATATATGCACATGGAGAATTAAGGCTAGAGCCATTTGAGCAGCAAAACAGAAGCACTGAATCGTGACCAAAACCAGAAAATAAGTACTTTTCTATCTGCACACTGCCAAAAGAGAAATGATTTACTCCACATGATCTCGCACTGTCCGGCAGACAAGTCTAGGAACATTCATGCCCCACTTGCAACACCCATCCTGTTGCTGTGACACAGTACCTGACAAAAACAGTTTAAGGAAGAACCAAGTGGCTCACGGTCTGAAAGGAACTGGTTCATGGTGGCTCGGACAGCACAGTGCTAGAACTGGTGTACCTTGAATCTCAGGCAGCAGAAGATGCTGGTGTTCAGCTAGCTTCCTTCCTCTTGCCTCTGTATTCAGAGTGGGGGCCCTCCATGGGGTAGTGTTGTCTACACTCACGGTAGGCATTTTCCTCATTAGTTATCATCTCTGTAGCCCTCACAGACACACTCAGAAGAGGATATCCTTGGTGGTTCCAGACCAAAGTGCCTTCCCAGAATATTCCAACGGTAGTAAATAAGCCCTCATCTTGTTTTACTTATTGTTGTTTTTTTTTTTTTTTTAATTATACAGTATAGTTTGGCCCTTAAGCATCACTAACTCAGTGATCTCCAAGAACTACAGCTTGGTGTAACAAGATAAATAAACACCATAATGTGGCACAGGAAGGGAAGAGCAGGAGAAAGGACACCTTGTATATAATTGTATCTCTATGGTGTACAAGCTAAGTGCACAAAGTAGCTGTAATTTATAGTCTTGGGATTGAACGTAATAGCCACCTCTGGAGAGGGGATGAGGATGTGATTAGAAAGATGCCCGGGGAGAGTTCTGAGGTTCTGCAACTTTCTATACAATTTAATCACTGATTTGTGTTCTGTTGAAGCTCAGATCAACTCACTGAACCGAAGCTGACCCACTGCTTCTGACTGTACACAGCCAACTGCAGCTGTGGGCTGATGCAGGGTCAGATGCTGTGAGGGCTCTGGTTTTTCTCTCTCTTCTCCATATGGTAATCCGACTGACTAAGCACCAATGTTTCGAAAGACCATATGCCTGAGGGTAAGCTGCTCTGCAGAGCCAACTCTGATGATACATCAGGTCATCTACATACAGACAGACAGACAGACAGACAGACAGATAGACAGAACAAATGGAACATGCAGAGACCCTTTCAAAGATATTCTATCTTGGACCAACACTCCATGCCTCAATCACTGTAGGTAGATAATAAAGTCTGGTGGACTTCATTTCCAACAAATTTCTAAGACTGGTTCATCCTTCTTGATCTCTTGTACTTTTAATACCTATTTTGCAATCAGTTTGCCAATAATAATCTCCACACAACTGCTGGAACTCAACTGGGGACAAGCGCATCAGACCTTCCGACGTGTCATGTTTATGAAATCTTGTGTCAAATGCATAGGCTTGAATATGGAGCTTCCTTTAAAAAAAAAACCACACATTCACATCAGTATGTTATGAAGTAGAGGGTGGACAAGAAATAAATTCCATTATTAAAAAATAAAAAGGTTGGGGCTGGCATGGTAACATAGACCTTTACTGCAAGCACTTAGAAGGAAGAAAAAGGAGGATGGAAAATTTGAAGCCACTCTGGGCTACACATTGATACGGAATGGCTCAAAGTAATAAGAATGGGAATAAAAATAAGAAGCCAGACTTGAGCACATAAATAGCCCTACATCTATTCCTTAATACAGCATGAAACTGTGTGCAGTAGGATACATCTATAATTTTGCTACTTTGACCTTTGGCACTAGGTGTAATCGGGTGGTGGTATACACCCATAACCCTAGCTCTTGGGAAGCAGAAGCAAGGAGATCAGAATTCTGTTTGGCCATCCTCAACCTCATAGTGGGCTGGAGACCATCTTGGGCTACATAGCCGCCTATCTCAAAAAGAAGAAATGAAGTAGCCAGGCCTGTGGTCTCAGCCCTCACAAACCTAAGGCAGAAAGAATGCCATGGGTTTGCCACCAGGTGGACTACATAGTAACCTCCAGACCTGCAGGGACTACAGAGTGAGACATTGCCTCAAACACACCACCACCACCAACAACAACAAAAAACCAATGATAGTAACAGTAGTAATAATAATAACAATAATAATAATAATAATTACTGTAGTCCTAAAACTTGAGAGTAGGAGGAAGCATTAAGAGAAACATTTAAGATTAACTGCATTTATTTTGAACATCTCAACTATAAAAAAAAGTGCACTGTTAATTCCTTATACCTGTCTGAAATTAATTTAAATCATTTATAGGTGGTAAATTCTGAAAATAAATGTTCAGTCTCGAAGACAAAAACCAGTACTACCTGACATGTCCATGACACAGAGTACCTAGCTACAATGTCAGTTTTGAACTGTGAGATCAGGAAGTTTGATTCCTCACACTATCTTCAAGTAATCATTAATTCTGATCCGCAAACCGGTCTGTGCGTATCCTTTAAAAAAAAAAAAAAGTGCTGTTTTCCTTAAAGAATAAAAGCTGTACAGACTTACTGGGGTTAACAAAAATGTAAATTCTGTAACCGGGGTCTACACAACTTTTAAGAACCTTGTTACCCATTATTACATACAGATAAGAAGTCCTACACCTGCGAGGTCATGTGATTCTTCAGTATCCATCAGCTCCTCCAGCGCGGCGCATAAATCATGCAAAGGAATTCTCACAAGACATAATATAGGCACCAAATTATTTTGATTTAATTCTCAATAAGAAGCAAAGCAGTAACTTGTTACTTGAGACTGAAGAATCAATACCAAATGCTTGTTCTTAGATTGGTTATCACTCCGCTCATGCAAGGAGCTGGAAAAGCTGACACATTAGCATTGACAGGGGACTGCTCTATTTGTTTTCCCTGCCTGACTCCATACTTAGTTCTGTGGCGAGGAAAATCAATTTCTTTATTCAACTTGTCAATCTGAAAACACGTAGAAACAACTATTCTAGGACGACCTGCAAAACTACACTGCACAGTAAGGTAAGATAAAAAAATAAAAAGAGCTTTTCTATCGACTGTACAAAGGAAACAGGGTTAGCATGCCGCTATAATTATCATCCTCATGAATATAAGCCCAAGTGTAAAAATAAAATAGAAATCAAATCTAACCAACAAAACCAGGAGGGCAGACTCACTGGTGCCCTCTTTATTCAAATATACCAATCTCCTTTCATTTCAGAGTTTAAAAAATAAAATCCCTAGTCAGACCAGCTTCTTCTGCCAACACAAGAACTCAAAGACACCTAATTTTTCTTTTTAAATTTTGTTTAATCTGCAAAGACTTTCTAGACTATAATGGTGTGTGTTTATCAGAGTATCAATGAAAGAAACAGTTGCCTTTAATGTTTCGAGTGATTCTAAAACATACTTTGCATAAGCAAATCAATACAGAGAGTTACAGGTGTTGGGCTTTTGATCCAGGTAAGAGACAGGCTACGAAGGTAGAGAGCAACATAATACCAGGATCCAACTTCCAACCAAATCCGCTGCTCAAATCCACCATGTTTGAAGCACTAAATGTCATCCACATTAACTGTTTCCTGTGAGTTTTCTTTTATTTTAATGGATAAATGCCACGCCCCCTCGAGCAACTCCCCTCAAACAACTCTGTTCCTGGCCTCTGAGGAGTCAGATGCGTGTCTTTCACGTGTTCATTCCCCTAGGAATCACTACACAGCCTTAGCTCCTTCTGGGGCCCTCATGGCCACGGACAAAGCACACACCCATGACATGAGCGAGCGCTTACCTATGCCAACCAGCCACGCTATTCCTTACCGGTTCTCTACGCACCACCCAATAAATCCCTGCAGTACAACTTTAGTCTGGTGTTGCTCACGTGCACAATTTGCAGCACGCCTTAAAGATGCTCAGACCAAGACCCAGCTTAGCTTCAGACCAACTTTATCAAACCAAAGATGTCAGCAAGACAAATTTCACTCTAGAGCACGCGGTGGAAAGAAACATTGTGAGCTAAGAGAATCCTCACTGAACTGAGCCAAACTTCCTCTAGCCACAGACTGCTGATGTACGAGGACCTTCCAAACCACAGAGAATGGATTACGTCAGTTAAACGAAAGTCACCAGACTCACCAACTACAAGCAAGGCTTCTGCAGAGTCACATGACTCAAGAAGGAAACGGCACAGGAGTTGCCACAGAACACCTCACTCAGGTCTACTACCTGTTCGTCTACTACCTGTTCTTAGCTGAGAAGGCTGCGGCTGGTGACAGCCCAGAGAGCAGGTTGTAGAAAAAGCACTTCTGATATCCCAGGCTCCAGAGTAAGTGCCAGCTCTGCCTTTCTGTTTACTAAAGCAACTGATGAGCAAGAACGTTCCCTCGTATCCCTGGGTCCTCAGCACTTAGCCATGTCTGCCACAGTTTGATGATAAGGATGTGTGTTGCCTTATTTAGCACTTGGGCTCTTAGGGTACAGCTTCCCAGATTTTGAAAACTAAGTAAATGATGCTTTGATGCCTGCCTTGTTATGCTGAATTGCCTTCAAAGTCAAGGTACTTGGTACATATGGAAGCTACCTGCACGTGTGATGTTACAGGGCACACTATATGTAAAGAAGCATGGGGCAGTGATGGCAGCCCCGTGTTTCCTCGGTCCCTTGAATTCCTTAATTCACTTCTTGGCTGTCCCAGGACCAAATCCACAGGCTATTTATATAACTCTAGTCAAAACTGAAAATGTAGAGCAAGCTCTAAAAACTTAAGGGCTGTTTTGCAGAGTTTGTTACATTCTTTCAGGGCAACCGCCTGCCTCGCTCTTGCCTTCTGGTTACACTGGGTTTTAAGAATCTGACCTTTACCAGAACTGCCCACCTGTGCCCTAGCCCATTAGTGCCTCTCTAGACCTGACACTGCCTACCTTCGTGATGGTGGTAAGCCAGGAAGAAAATCGGGCTTCCAATAAACTCACTGTAGGGTTGTGAAATACTAGATGAAATATTCAGGGGAAAAATACATTTTATCTTTTCTTATAACATATGAAAATACAGTACTCCAACTCATTGAATGAAAATAATCATGATTTCTAAATAAATCCACAAAACAGGAGGGAAACAAAGGGACTGGCTTCCCAGTCACTAAAGTAATGAAAGAGAACAGAAATATATACACGTCTATACATCAAAACATGACCATGAAGTTAAATAAAACTAAGGGTAGATAAGCTTGGCATAGTGGCTTCTCACTTCTATTTTACCAATGGAAAGGCAGAGTCATGAGGATCAAGAGTTTAAAGCCATCCTTGACTTCAGTGTCTACCTTTATGGTCAGCCTAGGCTACAAGAAATTCTATCTAAAAGTAAACATGTGGGTAAACTGAGGGAAATATGTGACACAGAGAGGCAGAAAGATGGCATTAAAGATAATACAATTATAAATTATACAACAAAGTCAATACAATTAGAAGCCATACAATAAAGACAACACAATTATAAAATCCCAAGCTTGCATTAGGACATGAATGGGGAGGGAGGAAGGAAAAGGCAAAGCAGGGAGAAGGTGGCTCATCTTAATATAAGAAAAGAAAACCGCAAATGGCAAACATCGTTTTACCTATGAGCAGATAGAGAACTAAAACGTGTGGTCCTCAATCTAGACAATTCTAGCAAGAAATTCCACATGTTCTTCCTGGTACTGAAACGGAGACATCTTTCTGAAGAGAAATTTCACAATTTATCAAAAATGTTATAAAAGTTCACAGCCTGCAATCAATACCTCCATCTTCAAGAATTTACTAAAGGGAAATGGAGAGATGGCTCGGCAGTTACAAGCACTGGCTGCTCTTCCAAAGAACCAGGATTCAATTTCCTGAATCCACACGGTGGTTCACGAGCCCCGGCCAGTTCCAGGCAAGCCAAAGTCATCTTGTGGCCTCAGACGGTGCCAGGCACACAAGTGGTGCACAGACATACATACGTGCAAGGCAAAACATCAGACACATAACATACATGTTTGAAGGAAATCTCAGCAATATATGCAATACCTTCTATACCAAAATGTTCGCCACAGCACTTGTCCCTGTGAACCATCAGAATACCAGGCCAGGACACTTAATAGGGCAGCCAAAAAAGTTGTGTCTATTCACACAAATGAATGCTAGCAATGTTTTCAAAGTGGACGTAGTGATATCTAATAATCAATGAAAAATGCAAGATTCAAAATGATGGAAGTGTAATCCTTACATATGAGAGAAAATATCAAGTGTGAATGTACACATTTCACATACAAAAAATCCTACACTGCTTAACAACCCGAATGTGTTCTCAGAAAGTATCATTAGGTGATTCTGTCACTGTGCAGGACACATAAACTAAGACAGCTACTGTATCACCAGGCAATACAACTTTACAGGCCACCACATACACGTGACCATGGCTGACATCATAACTCTAAGTCTGTATTCATGTCGGGAGGGCTGGGGGAGGGAGGAGAATTAGGCAGGGAGGGAGAAAGGGAGGGAGAAAGAGCAGATAAATAAAGGGGTCTAAAAGAATACTCTGAAACTCAACTTTAAAGAGTTTTGTGGGTTTGTTTTTTGCCTGATAATCGTTAGAATTTGGATTCTAGAGAGCCCATAATCGTACAAATAAGAGAAAATCTTTCCAAGTTGATACTTCGAATCAGGAAAGCTTTGCTCTCCACATGACAAGTGGCTGCTTCTTGCCCACAGATGAAAACAAAACAACCTCCTACCCCCTTTGCTATTCTTTCAAGGATTACAGAACCAATAAAATTTCATTGTTCTTAAACTGAAAAGGAAGTCCAGAAATATCAACTATCTCCTCCCGCGACGAGCAATGCAGACAGGTACCTATCTGTAAAGAAGCCGCACAAGGCAAAGAGCCCGTACAGAAAGTTGCAAAAGCAGAGGAAACCAGTTCAGTGGCCCTGTGAGCTGCTAACACAAAGAGGAGTTCTGACTTTATCACCACTATTTTATAAACACTAAGGCGCATGAATGAGAGGCAGCACACGGCCTAGAGTTGGGGGTAAGGAGACCAGTACCAGTCCTGACTCCTCGCATGGCCATCACCAGGACATGCATCCACATGTGCACACAGGACATCCACTGTGTACATCAGCTACTCGATCCGCGCCTCCAGACAGCGGACTATGTGTGCAGCCTGTAGCTTTGCTGCCTAAGCAAACAGCACAGAAGAGACCTTGAAAACTCCAGAACAGTACATCTTTCCTAGGCTTCTGCCCTACACTCTAAACCTGGGCTGAGTTCAACTTCTCAGACCGTTGCATTCAGGAGTTCCTTCCTGTCACTGCAGAAACGTGGCTGTAGCTGTGGTGGCAGCACAGAGCGTCCTGTAGGCACATCCGTGTTGGGACGTCATACCACAACTTGCCAGATTCCTATCATAGAAATATGGTCATTGTCCTGAATTGAGAGGTGGGCACAACCATGCCTGCTCTGTATATCTTTTGCAGAAAGACCAATAAAATTACCCCGTCGCTGTGAAAAAGGATTCCAGTAAAGGAGTTGTTTAATGCAGCTATGCGAGACAAGAAATTGGTGTTAGGAAAAGAGCACTGAGATCCACAGACCAGGATCCATCAGGGCTGACCTGCGACTGCTAAGCTTTGTTATTTACTTTCTTTAAGGCCACCAAGTTGTAAAGATTGTGGTGGTGGCTCTCCCTGGTGGAGGTTAAGTGTTTGGGTTACCAACTGGGGACCTCTGTGGTTGCTTTTGTCCCTGGAGGAGAGGAGTTAATGTCCCCTTCATTTAATGTACCTCATCGTCCCTGTGGTCCAGGTGACACAGGCTCACTGCCAGCGCTGCCCACTCATCTGACACCTATGCCAATCCAGGCCTGGGTCACCTCAAAGGGCAGAATCTCACAAAGGTCCGAGTTGAACGTGACCAGTGGCTCTGCGGATCACATCTCACAGGGGTGTCCATAATGCCCTCCAGAATAAGTTTCAGCTCCACACACTCGGGGGTGCTGTCTACAGACACTTCTGATGGTCTTCCCCACAAAGGTCTGACCTTTGGGGAGCGGTGCCTTTGACATATGTATATGTGAGAAGAGACCACATGCATAAGGAAAGACTACATATGCAGGACGCTGTCAAAGACAGAATCTGACCGTGGCAAAGGCAGCCCTTGGATCTTAATCCTGGAGTGCAGAGTCACTGGGTCTGCAGTGTTTGGTGATCAGATGACAGGCAGGAAGCTGAAGAGAGAGTCTACGCATATCTAATTAATCAAATAACCTCTGTGTCACTTATCTTTGGGCTGGCATTAGAAAATTCCCCTCGTGCCCCCGAATCATATAAATCGCATGGTTTCCTATTCATTAAAGCTGGCTTGGTCTGTGCTGATGTGTCATATTTTGACATGTAACCACAAGGGATGCACAATCAAAATTAAGAAGAGACCTTAGCTGAAATTGGCATGCCCTACTCCAACGAACAATTTATGCCCACACGTGGCCAAAGCTGCATATATCTTCTCCAAATGATGAGTATTAAGCCTGTAGAAATACAGACACCCACAATTCACCTAGCACATTTTGCATGGAACATTTCTTTTAGCTTCCAACTAAACACAGGATATTTACACCACAGAGAGTGCACAGGCTATTATTACACAGAATTACACACAGACTTTCAATACTATTACCATCGTATTTACTGGCTAATCCTGCCGTGTTAATACCATCATGTTCTTCCCGGGCTTTACAGCTCTCCGTGGCTTCCCTCTGCATTTAGAATCAATGTCAAACTCATCATTACCACCTGCCAGGTCCCTACAGTGTCCTGCTGTCCACACCCACTCCTCCCCATCCTGCACCCTCTGCACCCTCTGCACCCGAGCCGACCCTGACCCGCCATAGCTCAGCTGTCTCTGCCACGCTGGCCTTCTCTTTGTTCTTTGTCTCCTGAGCAGCTCTTGTCTCTGCTGTCTCTTTTGTTTCAAAGGCTTTTCACCCAAACCTCCGTGGGGCTCACTTCTCCCATCTCAGGTCAAAAGTCACCCTCCTACTGGGCCTCCCCGGCCACCCCAGTGAACGTTGCTCCCCACCTGCCATCAATCTCTGTCACACCCTCCTCTCCCATCTCATTTTTCTTCACAACACAAATACATTCCAACGGGAAGTGCCCTGCTTTTGAGGATCATCTGGCTACCAAAATGTAAGAACACCATTTGCTGATACTCTTGTTATGCCTGCAGATAGGAGCTTGTTGTCCTCTGAGAGGCTCCACCCAGCAGCTGACTCAGACAGATACACACACCCACTGCCAAACAGTGGGTGGAGCTTGGGGACTCATGGAAGAACAGGAGGAAGGATTGTGGGCCCCTGAAAGAGATAGGAACTCCATAGGAAGACCAACACAATCAACTAACCTGGACCCTTGGGGACTCTCAGAGACTGAACCATCAACCAAAAAACTGGACACACAGGCTGAACCTAGGCTGACTCCCTGCTCATGTGCAGCAGATGTGCAGCTTGGCCTGCACATCATGTGGGTCCTTAACAACTGGAGTGGGGCCATCCCAAAAGCTGTTGCCTGTCTGTCAGATATGTTCTTCTAGCTGGGCTGCCTTGTCTGACCTCAGTGGAGCAGAAGTGTCTAGCCTCGCAAAGACTTGAAGTGCCAGGGTGGGAGGCTATCCAGGGGGGTGCTCCACCTGCTTAGGGGAGAAGGGGGATGGGGGAAGTGGTGGGAGGGGGGAGGTGAGTGGGATGTAAAGTAAATAAGTAAAATAAAATAAAACAAGAACACCATTTGCTTCCACTGCTGTCTAGAGCCAGTACTGACATAGAATGGGAGCACAGTTCACATGTGGCACATGAGTGATTACATGTGACGCAAGCCACAGCACCGGGCATACCCCTGTGGTGGCATCAGATGATTAGAATGCTAATGGACAAACAGGCAAGTGACCCAGAAATGATGGCTACATGATCAGAGCTGGCCAGAGGTATCTGATATGAAGAAAGGAGAAAACCTACTGAGCACAGACCTTCTCTGTGGTTTGTTCATGGTTTGGGTGCTCACCGGTGAGTCTTTTAGGAGTGTGGTGATACTGGAAGGGAGTGCAGCCTGCTGAGGGTGTTTGTATATGTCCTTGGCAGGCCTAAAGTAGAGTGTTCCCCTAGGACTACTCAGTTACTTCTCTTGAGGAGGTGGTAAGACAGCGGAACACCACACACACACACATACACACACACACACACACACACACACACACACACACATACACACACACACACACTCTGGCTTCCTGCCTCACCATGAGACCTCTTACACATGCTCTGTGGCCACATTAGGATCGATCTACCAAGATGTGATCCGGCCAGAGGGCTCTTAGCAGAGCTGGTACCTTACAGTTTGGACTTTCAGCTTCCCAAACTGTGAGTTAAGTAAGTATGTGGCCTCCATGATTGAGTCGGAGCATCAGACATGCTTTAATATGCCTGCTCTAGTGACTCGGAGGTTTGAGACTGAAGAGCCTAAACTCTCACACACACTGCCTGAACCATCACAGCTGCTCGATAAATACCTCTGCATCTCTAAACATGTATATGAAGAATGTGTTTAATGTCATTTTCACTTCCCTAGCTAGTGTTGTGAAGACCACTCCTCTAGATGCCGGTGGTGCTTTCTGGTACAGGATGTATAGATGCTAAAATGAAGGAGGAGAAATCCATCTATGAATACAGGTGGGACAGGACTCTGAGGAATGTTTTGTTAAGTGGGAAGGATTTCATTTAATCCCTAAAAACTTCCAAGGGGCTTTACAAGTGCAAACAGACTTTAGCTCATCCACATTTTTCATGCCCAGAAACTGGGACATTAAAATGCCAGGAACCCTTTCAATATCAGAAGCCTGTGGTCCATGATGGAGAAACCCTCCAATGACCAAGACCAGCTCCCGTGGAGCTGCCAAAGAACCTGATGATTCCATCAAAAGAATGTCAATTTGGCTTCGAAAAAAGTTCTGGCCTCAGCCTTCCACGGAAAGAACAGTTGGGATGATGGTGCGGGCTACATGTCCTCATGGCCTTTGAAGCATCCATCCCTGACAGCTGAACTGTGCTGCTCCCCAGCTGGGAGGCACACCTCTGCTGCACAGAAGGAAGAGGATAGGGAGAACTTGGTACAGCAGATCAAAAACGAAATGATGTTGCAATGTCCAAATGTCAGAGAAATTGGCCCTGGATAAACAAAAGGTCTCAGAGCAAAATGCTAAAACATAAAACTGCCCTTAACCCACGAATGCATACAACAAAGAGCATTGTTTTTACCATCTGATACACCAAGCTGGAGAACTCTCTCCTTAATGGAGAACTTGTAAAAGGGCCCTTCGTGGATACCCACCTCTGAAGACCCCTGCGAACCTGGCCTCTGGAGACTAGAAGTTTGTACCGGTCACTAAGGCTTCTTCTTTCACGTTTTATCTTTAAGGGTGCCCAGTCTCCTTTTCTACATTTGCACTTTACAGAGTAGGCTCATGTTTAAATTCGCTGCCGGGATTATTTTGTCCGTTTCTTTAACCCTGGCCAGACCCCCCAACCCCCCTGAGAGCACATGTGCTCTGGGCTTTCCTAATCAGCAGCTCGCACCTGAGCATGACTCTAGTAATTAGCCCTCGCCTGCCTTCTCGCCAGCATCCTTTCTTCCCATCTGGCCACAGGGCCTGGACCGAACACATCTAGGAGCTGTGACTTCATTCCTTCTCCCTACTCTGCTCTGCCTGGGTCCTCGATTACCATGCCATCGGTGCCTGAAGGGCACAGCTCACATTCCCATCCCACCCTCTCCTGGCACCCAGACTCCTCTCCCAGGGAGCACAGCCCCTGAATGCTCATTGACAGACACTAACACTCTCTAGGTTTGTGCATCCATGAAGATGTTCTGAGTGAGCTAGCTTTCTGTTTCCATCTGCTGCTGTCTGCTAAAAGACATGTATTGGGGGTGGGGAAAGCTCTGAATGGAACAACTAAATGTATTCTGAACTGCGTAGCCCACCCTCCCTCCCTCCCTCCCTCCCTTCAGACCCTGACTTATGGAGCTAAACAGACCTCGAGATCTTTTTCCAAGATGCTTTTTTTTTTAAATCCAAACACCAACACGTAAGTTCACTTGCCTGACCCACTGCAGCAGTCAAAGGATGAAATTATAAAATTCCCTGGGCAGTAAAGGAAAACGCACACTGTCTCACCTCCTCGTCCCCGTGGATGACCCTGGTGCTTGCTGCTTCGCTGGTCACCAGATGATCAGTGTGACATAAAGCTGAGCATTCGATGTAAACAATGAACCTCAGAGGGTGACCTCGGAGCTTTAGTGTGAGAGTAGTTGATAAGTTTACATCGCTTGAAAAATAACCTATAGATGTGCCAGAGAAGAGAAAGCAAACAGAAGCGAGCATCCAAAGGTGTGGCTTTGTACACAGGCGCAGCCGAGGCTGGCCCTTCAGCTGGTCAGACCCTTGCCTTGCACTGTGAAGCAGATGTGAAGAGGCAAGGCAGGAGCCAGCTTCGGGGAACACAGAATAGGACAGCACTCTGCTCAGTGCGAGAGAGCCTCTGGAGCCTGAGGACCCAGAGGATCACTTCCAATCTTATCAACAGAGGCTCATATGCACCTCATTAACTTGGCTATAATGGTGCTGGTTGGAAAGACAGTAAAGGGAGGGAGGGAGGGAGGGAGGGAGGGAGAGGCAAAAGGCAGGAGATGTGGGAAGGGCTACATGAGAAGCCACTGACAGTTGTCTTTATTCCAGGGGCCAGTGTTGTCAGAGACTGGAAGCACCAGAAAGCCCCAGTGGCCGAACACTAGCAGTCACCTCCCACCAGCAACAGCCAGGTTTCTGCTAGAACTCTGCCTCTATGGTTACCTGCAGCCGTGCATGCAACTGTGCCTCCCGCTCTGCCTCTATGGTTACCTGCAGCCGTGCATGCAACTGTGCCTCCCGCTCTGCCTCTATGGTTACCTGCAGCCGTGCATGCAACTGTGCCTCCCACTCTGCCTCTATGGTTACCTGCAGCCATGCATGCAACTGTGCCTCCCACTCTGCCTCTATGGTTACCTGCAGCTGTGCATGCAACTGTGCCTCCTGCTCTGCCTTTATGGTTACCTGCAGCTGTGCATGCAACTGTGCCTCCCACTCTGCCTCTATGGTTACCTGCAGCCGTGCATGCAACTGTGAACTGTTAACAAGCAGAGCAAAGCTCCATTACTGAGCTCCCACCTTATGCTGCCTCTCTGTATTCTAAGAGATAGCATAAGCTCTGTCTTTGAGAGTCTCAATAAATATTCACCATTTTAAGCGAGGTCCTTCAAAATATGCATTCCCTTGGCTTTAAAAGCATCTACCACACAGTGAGCCATGGCTTAGGGCAGGGACCTAAAACCTCTTTTGCATCTGACAAGTGGGAATGAGGTGAGAATCAATGATGCGTGCATGCTGGGTATTGTCTATGCTAAAATAATAATTTAAAAATACACTTGAGCATCTACCTTCTACCAAAAGTCTGAAACGGTAAAGGCCCCACGTCTGCAAACACTTTAAGCATCATGTCAACAAAATTTTAGATTTTCAGATGAGAAAATCTGCCGTGTCCTGGCACTGAGGGAAGGTGAACGGTGATAGAGAGACTCTCCCTCCCCTCAACAAATCTCTACGTTTCCAAACTTAACGAGTTACTGAATCTCAGAATTCCAAACTCTAGGACAAACCCTGAAATATCTAAACAAAACCAAATGAACATGTTTTTAATTATTTTTAAAATACACCTTGTATATTCTTAGACTTTTTAAACCATGATCTAATCAGAACAATAATTTATTGCATATTTCAAAACAGCTAAAAGAGAGAATTTTTGAGTGTTACGGCACAAAGAAACCTGAAATGTCTGAGGTGACAGATATGCAAATTACCCTAATTTAATCATCTGCCCATTGCACACATGTCAAAATCTCACAATGTACCCTACAAACATATACACTATGAGGTGTCAATTAAATAAGCAAATATGCCATCTAATGGCAAAAATGCAATATCAATAGATGAATACTTAGAAAGAGTATCAAGGTACTCATTTTAATAAAATGAAGGGACATTCTTTAAAAAAATAACCCACCCAGTTAGAGTAATTCAAACCTTGAGTTTAAACAGTCAACACTATGTGCTAAGGCAATGTCTATCACTGCAGTAATGCCAGGGCTCTCCCACCTCTCCCCTGTGTGCTGAGGAAACCCTCCACAACCATCCAACCCTGGTGCCAAATTAAAGTGTGAAGCTGCTTCTGCCGCCCTCTGCTTGGCACTTTACATTAACTGGCACCATAAACGAGTGTCTTTATGATAATATTCATTTGTAGAAACAAACATCGATTCAAGGCACTTAGCAGCACATGTGTGTATTGAGGGGTAAACTAGAGGGAATCCTAGTATTTCATCATGTCCTGGGGATTATGACAGTGTACCTGGGTATCTCTCTGCTCCTCTCATTCCCAATATTTCATGTCAGGCTTCACCACCCACCACAGCCATTCTCCTGGCATACCTGCATATTATCCACAATAATGATGCCGGTAAATATCATGTCAGGCTGTCTGAGATTACATAAACATGACATCGTTTAAGAAGGAATGCTTCTCCACAGCTTACAAGTTAACCAAGATAAAGCCATGACAAATATCATAAGCTATAAATAAAGACATTCACCACTGCACTGCACTTATTCACGTCTGGGTTGAACAAATGTTAATTACAGAGAATTTGAAAATGGGGCTTGTTAATGTCATTTTTAATTTAGCATGTTACAGTGTAACTGTTTTCCATTGTGTTAATTTACACCTGTTATCACAAGCTTCATTATTAGGTTTACAGAGGAGCAGCTCTCTGTGACTCTTAAAATTTGCTTAAAGTGGCAGGAACAATTACTAATTAGAAGGGCATGTTTACTTTAATTATATTTATTTCCTAGTCTAGTTTTATACATAATGCACTATGGAAGTGTATGATTTCATTAGCGAAACCAATTCATCACAAGCAGTTTCTCAAATGAACATTGTTTTAAAGACTGCCACAGACTCTTTCAATGTCTCCAACATCCCTTGGATGGTATCTCTGCAGAGACACGCCTGCACACATGGAGTCAAAGCTCCATGCTTCCCTTAGCAATGATAATCCATCTCTCAAGAACACTAATGCAGATTTTAAGATAGTGTGTGTAAATATGCAAATGAGCTAGGTGCAATTATATTCAAAATTAACATGGGGTTTATTTACTGGTATTTATACTCACAAACTTCATTTAAAAATCCTATTCTAAATATATGAAAAGAAAATTTGAATTATAAATCAAATGACACAGACTGTTTTCCTCCCTAAAGACAAGGCTGGCATTTGCATACACAATGACTTTTGGGGTAGAGGTCCCATACTGGGCACAGAAATCAACAGTACAATGTTCACAGCTGGGTAAATTTATCAATGACTTTCCTCCCCGCAGCAATCCACAGAGCACCTTTCAGTGCTGGCGTCCAGTAGGGAAGAAAGGCAGGGAGCTTCCCTGCCACTACTGATTTGATCGCTCCATGTCCTGTGACAAAGGTGTGTGCTGTCTTCTACAATTCTTGTAGGCACCCAGAAGCAAGAGCCAGAACTGTTTGGGGCATCTCCAGGATAGCCCTGGACAACATCTTGAAGGTTAGCATCACACAGCACAGGGCTTTCTAAATTTTTCTGTAAGGAGAGGCAACTAGAATTGTTCACTAGAAACCCTGGAGCTTTGCAAGACAGTAAATGTCACCAAGGGCTTTTGAGAAGCTGTGAGAGTGGTCTATATTAAAGACCCTAAAGAAATGTGAGACTCTTGACTGGATTCTCAATTTTTAAAGGAAATATAGTTATAAGGACAAACGGCAAAGCAACGGGTAAAATAAAAATACAGAGTACACAGGCTAGATAATATTTTATTGAGGGGAAACTGCCATTTTCAAGGTAAAACCAGATGACTATATATGTGACATTAGAATGAACTGGATCTGTGGCACTGTCCCCAAGTCCAGCAAACAGAATAACAACTGTGAATAACAACTTGTGAAGCAAGTAGAGAGGTTCATTAGCATGTGGCAGTGTGAATGCGCAGTGGAGAGAAGCGCCCCCTGTGTTCACTGCATCTTGGTGTGAATGAGCCTGTGAGCAGTGGAGAAGGGTGCCCGTGTTCACTGTGCCATTCTCAGCTTCTTCACCTCACCATTCTGAGCTTCTCCACAGGCTTGGAACTTTCAAAATCACAAAGTGAGAAAATATAAGTATCCCATGGTCACTTGGGAGGCTCAGTAACTCTTCCATATAACTTCTCATCATTCCTTCTACATAACTTGCAAACTCAAAAAAAAAAAAAAAGCAGTTTTGACACATGCAATGGGTATCTTGCCTCCACTCAAAATATAGCTCATGATATTCCCTGGAAGTACATCTCCCACTCTGCTGATCATCCATGCAACAGAACAGCCAGGTCATTTTTGAACAGATGCAGACATCACACACTGTTAGGAAAGATGTACCTGCAGGTAATGTTTGGTATAGTTTTCAGATGGGTTCTCTCCGTCTTAAGCATCCATCAGAAATTGGCTTCAGGATCCTTGCCAATGCCCTTATCCTGGGATGTTCAAGTCACTTATATAACATGGCAAACTGTGTATGCATCAAACCTACACAAATCTTCCTCTACAGAGCAAATCATTCCTAGAACACTTAGGAGACTTAATAAGATAAAACAGTAGACGCAAAGTCCTTACACTGTATTGTTTAGAGAACAGTAACAAGGAAAGACTTTGCGTATCTTCAGCAGAGATGTTATTTTCCCCAACATTTTGATCCTCGGATGGTTGAAATACTGAGTCCTGAGAGCCCACAGAGATGAATAGCTGACTGTATTTATTTCCTTCATTACAGTATTCTACATTTAACAAAGTATAATTTCATAAGAGAAACTGCACGTAGAATCTTGTTCACTTAAGAATCTCCTAGGATGCTAAAGGGTTCAAACTACACAAGCCTCTCACAGTTCTAAGCCACACACATACACACACACAGACACACACACACACACACACACACACACACACACACACATACACACGCACGAGCTTGACCATACTCATTACCATACAATAAAATGGTACAGGCAACCTCTTCCAGGGAACACCAAGGCAAAAGCCAATGAGAGGACAGTCCCACTGAAGGTGGGGGGTCCCCCAAGAACAGTGTCAGACACGGAAGCACACTGGCTGCAGTCTTTCCCTGACTGCACATAAGACTTCAGATTCTATCACACCCCTTGTAACTGACACAAGACTTTGCAGTAATTGTAACCATTTTTAGAGAAAAATTATTCCCCAAATTTCCAAGTTCTCCCAGTGATTTTCCCATTCCTCCTATCCCAAACAGTCATCAAGAAGTTATCTTCAGCAGATCATAATGGTACCTGCCATTGATCCCAGCAGCCCAGAGGCAGAGCAAGTGAATGTCTGTGAATTCAAGGCCAGCCTGGTCTACAAAATAAGTTTCAGGGTTACCTGGGCCTACTTAGGGCTCAGCTCGACAAAACAGTCAAAGAGATTATCAAGCTGCTTCATTAAATATTCTGTCACTTCCACTCCTGGGCAGATTTGTAATTATCAATAAAGCCTATATCTGACTACGTAAAGAAGTCCAAACAGCCCAATGGCACAATGAGTTTGAACCCCCGAGACCCACATGATAGAAGGAGAGAGCTAACACCCTCAGGTTATCCTCTACCCTCCACATACATGCTAAGCACAGGCTCCTCATTCACGCAAGATAGGTGAAGATGAAATTGGGGTTTTAGAGGAAGTAAAATGATATTGTGATCAAGAGCAGGAAAACACTAGCTCAACCAATACAATGCCTCTGGGGAAGGAGCAGGGCTGCTAGCTATGTGCTAGTGACAACCAGGGCAGCCAATAAATCAGTCGCCCGGCAGCTTTCAACTCTGGTCTCAAACATCCCGCACTAGCAATGTTCTGAGGCCAAAAATAGATCTTCTATCTCCAGAGAAGGAAAGAGTTAGGGTGAGGCGAAGCTTGTTAGGAGAAACAAGAGAGGCTGGAGTTGAACCTTTCAGCAGTACCTTCCCACATGCTTTCTAAAAGCTACGCTACGGAGTCCAAGTGGTAAACATTAACATGGCTCCCATTTCTTATTGACTTGTAGGTGTGGAGTGAAGTTCAAACACAGGGAGGTGGGCAGCATGCATGGTGTGTGTTTCTCTCGGTGAGGCACCTCTGGCTTCGTGTGTGTGTGTGTGTGTGTGTGTGTGTGTGTGTGTGTGTGTGTGTGCGGCATACACTGGGATGTATTTAAAGGATAACCCAGATAAAGTGAAGTTGCTAACGTGGGGTCAATTTCATCAAGGTATAACCCTCCTCTTAGAAACCAGGAACCGGAGTAATTAGATTACAATCTTTCCAACACTGTGGGAGAGATTTGATCAATTAGAGCCAAGATCAGTTACATTATTTGGTTTACCTAAGTAATGGACCCTTAAATGCAATCAATACTTCTCCAGGCTGTGAGCCTCCAAGACCCGAGGCGCATTCAGCAAAACACAGACTGAGTTTCAAAGGATCTCAAGATGATCAATGATAAACCGGGACTGGGGGCTGAAGGTGGAGGCAGGGGAATGAGAGGTGGGTTGAGAAGTGGAGGGAAGGAGCAGGAATCAGGCTTGCTATGTGGATCTATCATGCTCTCTCCTCACCGTGTCCTGCTTTTGTTCCTCACAGCTCATACAGGATCTAAGTTCGTAACCCCGGAAAAACCTCAATCCCAGGATGAGCAATCACAGCTTTCAATTTCTTTTTTTTTTTTTTTTAGATGTGATTCTTTTTTTTAATATTTTTATTAGGTATTTTCCTCATTTACATTTCCAATGCTATCCCAAAAGTCCCCCATACCCTCCCCCCCACTCCCCTACCCACCCACTCCCATTTTTTGAACCTGGCGTTCCCCTGTACTGGGGCATATAAAGTTTGCAAGTCCAATGGGCCTCTCTTTCCAGTGATGGCTGACTAGGCCATCTTTTGATTCATATGCAGCTAGAGACAAGAGCTCCGGGATACTGGTTAGTTCATAATGTTGTTCCACCTAGGGTTGCAGATCCCTTTAGCTCCTTGGGTACTTTCTCTAGCTCCTCCATTGGGGGTCCTGTGATCCATCCAATAGCTGACTGTGAGCATCCACTTCTGTGTTTGCTAGGCCCCGGCATAGTCTCACAAGAGACAGCTATATCAGGGTCCTTTCAGCAAAATCTTGCTAGTGTATGCAATGGTATCAGCATTTGGAGGCTGATTATGGGATGGATCCCTGGATATGGCAGTTTCTAGATGGTCCATCCTTTTGTCTCAGCTCCAAACTTTGTCTCTGTTACTCCTTCCATGGGTGTTTTGTTCCCAATTCTAAGAAGGGGCAAAGTGTCCACACTTTGGTCTTCGTTCTTTTTGAGTTTCATGTGTTTTGCAAATTGTATCTTATATCTTGGGTATTCTAAGTTTCTGGGCTAATATCCACTTATCAGTGAGTACATATCATTTGAGTTCTTTTGTGATTGGGTTACCTCACTCAGGATAATGCCCTCCAGGTCCAACCATTTGCCTAGGAATTTCATAAATTCATTCTTTTTAATAGCTGAGAAGTAATCCATTGTGTAAATGTACCACATTTTTTTTTATCCATTCCTCTGTTGAGGGGCATCTGGGTTCTTTCCAGCTTCTGGCTATTATAAATAAGGCTGCTATGAACATAGTGGAGCATGTGTCTTTCTTACTAGTTGGAACATCTTCTGGATATATGCCCAGGAGAGGTATTGCGGGATCCTCCGGTAGTACTATGTTCTATGTTTTCTGAGGTACCGCCAGTCTGATTTCCAGAGTGGTTGTACAAGCCTGCAATCCCACTAACAATGGAGGAGTGTTCCTCTTTCTCCACATCCTCACCAGCAATTTCTTTTGAACGTGTCAATATCAAAACTTGGCTAACAGGAGAAGAAAAGACTAATATTTCAATTTTTGTGTTTAAAAGATACACCAAACTTACATAGTAACACTATAAAGGAAAACAGGAGTTGACACCCACTCTTCCCATCCATTCACCCACATGAATTTACAGAGGGGGAATGGAGTATCAGCCCTCTAGAATATGCTTTGTTTAGAATAGATCCTTAAAAGAAGCCCTGGTCACACCAAACTTCCACACCATCTACACTGCCTGGTTCTGCTCCATTCCAAAGTATCTGTAACTAAATTAGAAATTGTCATTCACGTGGTAGGTCTGCTGGCTACCATTACGAACTAAGACTAATCTATCTGTACATCCTGGGAAATTCCTAGTGTATCCTCTTAGTCCACAGACCATCCTCCTAAACGAAGTCTGCTGGCAGAGTTGGGCAAGGCCAGAAGCAACCGCTCACTCATCTCCCTCAAGCTCCTGGTACGTTTGCCTGGGCATGCGCACCTGTAGTAGGCAAAGCTCTTATCTATCTGACATTTGCTTAACACACTTGTAATAATTAGAGAGCAAAGCAACTAATTCCTGGCTTCCTCGGGAGTGAGGTTTCTGTTAAAGTGTGTGGAAGAATGTGGCAAGAGGGGAAACGGAGGGGAAATTTTATCCTGAGAGCTCTACTCTGCAGAGCTTTGAAGTCTCTGCAGTTACGATGAAGAGATCCTGAGATAATATGAAACAACAGGCAATCAAAAAGTCATTTATATTTACCTCTAGCATCAATTATCCTCCTCTTGGCAGCAGTTGGAAAATTATGTTTTACTCAAAAGTCAGCCTGTTGACTTTATTTATACAACACCTGAACCTTGCTGGTGTGAGCATGGGAGGGAGCCACCATGGAATTGCAAATTTTGCTGTTTGGTAGCATTGGATTCTGAGAGCAGCATTCTGAATGATTTTATCACCATCCCCTAACTCGACCACAGTGCTCGGGTCCATGAGTGTGGAAGCAGAAGGGGCTGAGGGGTAGGGTGTAGTGGAGGAGGAGTATGTTAGAACCTGGCTTTCCCTGTTCCTGGTGATAGACAAAATATGTGTGACGTTCAACCTTCACCATCAATGCAGTAGGCAGAAATTATGTCGCCTGCACAGCTACGTTCTAAATTTGGGCAAAAGTTAAGTACCTAGAACAGTTCTAAATGCAGAGAGTGAGGAACTCTGCCACCATGAACGCTGTCAGGAGCAGCAGCTACAGGATTGGCTTCAGTGTCTCTGTGTTTCTAGCCAAACCCTCTGATTGACCAAAAAGACACCATATGCTAGAAGCTCTCTCCCTTAGGGGGTCTGATGGTGGTCTTCTGTTCCCTAATTATGTTTGCTAGCAAGATGTCTACCCAATGAGCCACCTTCTTCATCCTCTTGAAGGCACTAAAAGGCTTTTTTTTTTCCTGTTCTTTGAGGAGACCTGGAGGGTATGACTATATAAAATGCAGAGCCCAGAATCCAAGTACATACGCTACACTGGCCACCTCTACACAGACCATGTCCAGGCAAGCACAGGTTCTGCACTGTCTGCGGTTCTCAGTCCTGACGAGAACCATTCTAGGGTTCCCTGGCTTTCCCTTCTGGGCATGGATCTTCCATTTCTTCCAGTAGCCAATCGAACCAGTCATGAAGGTAAGAAAGGCCTCAGAGGTCATTAACATGACCTGCTTCTGCTGAGCATCCTGGTGGCAGGAAGATGAGGCTATAGACCGTAGGCTTGCAAAATAGACTGCCACTGTTGGTTGCCTCTCCTGGGTCTCTCGCTTGCCAATTTACCCTGAGGCCTTGGAAACTTCTGAACTCCTAAAATCAAATTTCCCTTAAAAGATAAATAGTAGATGTGGTAATCTACCTCCTTGATCCTCCTTCTCAGGACACCTTAACAAAATCTCCATTGATACGTTTTTTTGCTAGTAGTTCTCTTTGTCAAGTGGACCCTCCAAGCAACAGGCCTCTCTGCTTCATCTAGCCATTAGCATGCTGCAAGAAGATGTGATTGGCCTCTTCGTAAGAGCTACCCTTCGTGAGCATAAACTCTGAATTAGCTATGCTCCCAACAGGTGCTACACCTCACAGGTGTGATGGAGGCAAAGTACACTAAAGCCTTGACCACTGATTTTCACAGCGACGGCATAAATGCAGTCACAGTGACCTTGCTTGTTTCCGTTGGCTTTATAGCATTCTTTTCTGAGTATGTCTTTAGTAAAGTGGTGGGTTTGCAGTTAGCCCTTATTTCTATTCACACAAATTACAGGGAGGTCATGGTCCTGCCCCATGCTTCCACAGAAGAGATTTAGAACATGAGCGCAGAAGTTATAAAGATGGCTAATATCAGCTTTACTATTTTAGAGTCGAAACTTTGCAGTCCCTACTCCCTCATCTAAAGGACAACCCTGTTGCTTCTCTCCTATAGAGATGGTTTATATATAGTGGGCTCTAACAGAAAGCAGAGATGGTACCCGGCCCTTTGCAGGAGTCTCTATAGCAACTTCCTCCATACTAAGGGATCTCCAGCTCTTACTGCAAGCCAGGATCATGCCAGGCCCAAATTCAAAGCAGACTTGCTCTGTTGTTAAAGACGGGACCTAGGTGTAAGAGAAACAAAGCCAGGGCATCTATAAAAACATTTACAGCATTTCTAGCAGGAACCAGTGTCCTATCTAAGCTGTTGGCTGGAAAACAATTTTTAAAGATCCACAGAGCAAATATTTTAGGGTCTGAGGGACAAGCAATCTCTGCCACAGCTGCTCATCCCTGCCATGGTAGAGTGAAAGCTGCTGAAGATGATAGGTAAGTGAGTGTGGGGCAGTGGGCTGTGCACAAACAGCCTGGTCTCCAGTCGAGCATAGGTCTTGACCCCCGGGGACCCAATGGGTGGTGATTTCTACCTGCATGGGACAGAAGGTATTCTATCATGCCTCCTGGACCCCTGGCTCCTGTTGAAGTTACTGCCCCCACAGCCCCTGCAGGAGAAGTGTGTGACTATCAGTCATGCAGACAATGTCCCAAGCTCCTGGCATTCTGGCTAGACTCCACCCCACAGTTACCTGACTATAGCCAGGTATGCTCCTCCCCACAGTTACCTGATAGCCCAACCCACTATAAGAGGGGCTGCTTGGCCCCTCCTCGCTCTCTCTAAGCTCTCACTTTGCTTACTCTCTAGCCCTCCTCCTTCTTCTTCTTCTTCTTCTTCTTCTTCTTCTTCTTCTTCTTCTTCTTCTTCTCTCTCTCTCTCTCTCTCTCTCTCTCTCTCTCTCTCTCTCTCTCTCTCTCTCTCCCCTCCCCTCTCTCCACGTGGACATGACTGGCCTCTCTCCCTTTTTTTACCTTCTCTCTTTCTCCCTGCCTTTCTACAACAAAGCTGTAAAACCATAGACTGTCCCTGCTCATCAAGGCCCAGCAGTGCTTGAAGGATGGGATCAGCTTTCCCCTAAAAAGCCTTGTTTAACCTCCCGCCAGAGGGCCTTCCTGCACCTAAGCCAGGACTGGACCAAGGACTCTCATCCACCTGAGAACCATCCAGCGCCCCCCACTCCCACCCCCTTCCCTTTCCTCCCTTCCCTGGGGCTGACTGATCTGCCCCTGGGGGCCCCATTTGTTCTCAGATCTTCCTTGGTATCCAGTGTGGGATGCCTGAGACAGAGACTGAGAACCTGTTATCTAGGACTGCCCCTTGTCCACCACCCGCTGTGTGGGGTCAGTGGTTTCACACAGCCAGGCACCCACCCGGGGCGCATGGAAAGCCTGTGGGCAGTCCATCCGCATCCGCCCGTCCAGAGCACCAGAACTCTGGTGGGACACGGGCTTTCCTCCACTCCCTTTATTTCCCCGATGCCCACTGCCCCACAAGTGAGTAAATATAAACTATGTTCCAATAAAACTTTATTTACAAAGGTAAGTGGTGGGCTGTACACGGCTCCTGGTCTACAGTGTGTGGATTGATCCAATCATTGCCCACCTAGAAGTGGCTGCTCAGCAAACAGAAACATTTAACTACATGAGCTACCTACCTAGCTCACATTTCTTCTTGTCCAGGGCATGAGAGACTCTCAAACGGCATGGAGAGATCAATATTCTCTCGCTCTTACTTCTCGCTATCGCTTCCTCCCTCCCTCCCTCCCTCTCCCCCTCCTCCCCTCACTCCTCCTTCCCTCCCCCCTCACACTCTCTCCATGTAGTACATTAATGATCCCATGTAAACAAGGACGAACCTTGTTCTGAGGAGAACCAAGGCGACTGCAGTCTTACTACAGTAGTCTTACTGTACTGTAGACTCACTACAGTCTTACATATCAAACCCCAGCTCAATACTGCTCCTAGAATTTCATCGGACTTGGACGAGCTCTCTCCCACCTGTAGTTCCTGAACCACGCGTTTTCCCCTATGGGACACACTACTTGAAATAATTTCCCATCTTCTGGAGTATTATTTTCCTTGAGTCACAAAGCATTGTCTTAATGGCTCTACAATCACATATTCAAGATCCTCCCCTGCCCAAGAGACACAAATGCATTTCTAGCGACTCCCATTATCTTCTCTATCTTGGGCTTTAATTTCTCCTAAACATGTTTACTCTGCCCTTTCCAAAGCGAAGATCGTTTTCCTGATAAAGTTGACAAGATCCAAATAGAAGTCCAGCAGTTCTGTTTCCTTCCCTCGTCTGTTTACAATATACCATCTGTTCCAAATAAGCCTATGTCACTGGGGTTATTTTGGCTTCAGAAATAATTGTTTGGAAATTGCTATCTACCATGTGACTATCCATGGCTTGTCTGGGACAGTCTTGCACATGCCTTTGCCCTGGGGTAACCGTCAGCAGAGCCCTCAGGTGCCCCATGTGAACAGCTGGTTGCACAGCAAAGCAGAAGAAACAGTGGAATGTATCACAGGCCTCCTGTCTCTCGAGTGCTCAGGAATAAAAGGCATCTCTGTTGAAATGCCTACATCTGCCATTTACCAGCAGGGTGACCTTGAAATAAATTCTTTAATCTAATGCTTGGTTTTGCTCTATAGAGTCTCGGTGCCTATGAAATGATTAGACGCATGATCGAGCACTTCCTGTAGGACACATATTGCACAGTAAATGTTCAACAGATGCTACCAGTTTTTATCGGTAATTTTCTTATCAATATCGTTACCATCCTCTGTGTCCTCCACAGCACCATGGCAACTGCATCCCCCTCTGGGTACCGTCTGCCCTTCCTCTTTCCTCAGAGCTACTTCCTCTCTCTCTCCCAGCTCTTGCTCCTGGGTATAAACTCCTCACGATGCTGTCAAGTTCCTCTCAGGTTACTGAAAATATCCTTAGGTGCACTAGAGATCTGGGGTTCTTGCTTGCAAGTCTCCCTCAGGCAAAGACATAGCCTGCATTTCTAGATGCTGAGCTGCTCCGGCAGGAAGAGACATGGCTCTACGGACCCCTTGGAATCTGTCACTCTCCAATCAACACTAACTACCATCCCTAGTGGATCCCTTGGGAACCCACCATCATCACAACCACCAAATGGAGGAAAATTCAATTCTTAAATTGCTCCAGTAAACCATACTGCAGAGTCAATGATTACACTGGCAACTGAGAAAAAGATGGATCAAAGGTATGTTCAAACTGGGCACCAGGAAAGGGAGCCCACGGTGGGAAAGAAATGAGAACTAGCAGTTGGGACCAGTCAGAAATGGCAGCAGTTATCAACTCTGGTGTTCAATAGTGAGAGGCACATTCACAATGTTAGGCCATGCATTGTTCTCAACAACTCTAGGAGAAACTGAGGCCCAGAGGACTAAACCAGAGACACAACGGGGAAAGACAGGACCCACATCTGTCATGGATCTCCTATACCCAGGTCTCCCTTTTTAATTGTTAGTTTTCATAAAGATGGCCCAGTCCTGTTTTCAATTTAAAAACAAGAGCCTCAACAGAACTAAATATAATGTATACACGTAGCTATCCCGCCATGTATAAACTTTGTTGATTCAACCAGCAGAGCTGGGTAAAAGTTGTAGACTTACGGTTGGTTTTTATACACTGTAATACACAATCTGCACAATGGCAGCAGCTTGAAGCAGGTGTGCATCATGCAGGTATGCATCATGCAGGTGTACATCATGCAGGTATGCATCATGCAGGTATGCATCATATAGTTTGTGAGGTTCACTTGGAATCATCTTGAATTCCAAGGCGAGAACATCCTCAAGGTACTAAACTTGGACTCCAAGCCTAGTCCATATATCCACTGCAATATGAGCTTTCATAAGATATCATTGTCCCTAGGTTTTTTGGAGTTTAGTTTATCTTTGTTATGTATATATTATTTCAGTAGACCATAACTGACCAACTGCATGTCCACATGCAACAGGATGAAATAGTACTAACCTGTATAAGGAGCCCTGAGACTCCATCGACCTTCTCGGCATACTAATGTCTAAGGTTCACTGTACCAACTCAGGCACTGGTAGCTCATAGAGACTGTGCCCACAAAGAAGGGACAGCAGTTAGGTCATGAGAATCACACAGGCACTGTCCGAAGGAATCATGTATGGCTTCTACGTATGCTCTTGCCTTTCATGGCAAAATCACATCCAGAACTCATCTCCAGATGAAAACACAAGATCATGTGTGATGCTTCCAGAAGACTGCATCGGAAACTTAACACTCAAAGATGTACTGTGACCTGGGCACACATTTGCCATGGTCTAGTCTAGACTCAAATCACAGACCCCTTCACGGGAAAGCAAAAGATCTCACCAGGTATAAAAATTAACTCAACAATCCTAGACTGAAAGGTAAGACATGAAATTGTAACAAAGTAGATTTTGTTGCCTTGATCAACCAAGCTTTCATAGATACAATGCCCAATGCCATGGTAACAAAAGAAAACTACGGTGGTTTTCATTAAAATGAAACTACTTGTCAATGAGTAATATGTTTAAAAGTGAAAGTGGGGCCTAGGGAAATGACTCCGTGAGTAGAGTGCTTGCTTTGCAGGAGTAGACTAAGGTCCCCAGAGCCCACAGGAAGGTCAGATGCAAAGTTCAGATTATGAGTCTGCAATTTCAGTGTCCTTGGATGGGAGGCAGGGACAGAAGAATAATAGATAGATATGAGTATATATGTATATATGTATATATGTATGCATATATATATATGTATGTATGTATATATATATGTATGCATGCACATATATATGTAATGAAAAGGAATACATATCATAGAAGAAAACTACATGCAAACCCTATCTTATAAAAGCAGAATATATTAAAAAAATGTTTGAGACAAGAGTCTCAAGAGCCTTGGCTGGCCTCAAACTTATAGACATCAGCCTCCCTTTTGCCTCCCAAGTTCTTGGGTAAAAGCATGTCCTACCATGCCTCGCAATATATGAAGGTTTTTTCCTTTTTCCTTTTTCTTGTATGTATTTATTTTTAAAATTTATACATATGGATGTTTTGCCTGCATGCATTTCTAAGGTCCATAAACATGCAGTGCCCATGGAAGCCAGAAGAAGACAGTGGATCTCCTGAGTCTGGAGTCACAAGACAATTGTGAGCCACCACATAGGTGATGGGAATCGAACCTGGATCCTCTTGAAGATCAGCCACTGCTCTTTAACTACTGAACCATCTCTCCAGCCAAAGGATTTACTTTTCTATCTTTATGTGTATGAGCTTTTGCCTGCCTGTTTGTGCACTGTGTGTATGCCTGGTACTCTTGAAAGCCAAAACAGGGCATCAGATCCCCTGGAACTAGAGTTATAATGAGCTCTAAGCCTGTGTATGGATGCTAAGAAACAAATTTGGCTCCCTTGCAAGAGCATCTAGCAAGAATTCTATAAAGAATTGTTACCACACAATAATAAAAATAACCAACCTAAGATAGGCAAAAGACTTATATAGGCATTTCTCTAAAGATTTATCAACAGCCAATAAGTACATACAAAGGTGCTCACTATCACAAGTCATAGGTGAGATGCAAATCAATATCATAATGAGACACTCGATAACTCGATACTAGGCTTCCTGTCCTCAGAAGGATAGATAATGAGCACACCTCCGAGAAGCCGAGTAAGCGAACCCACACACACTGCTGTCAGGGATGGAACAGTGAAGTCAGGAAGATACGCTAAAACTGATCGTGGTCTTGGCTGCAAACCCTGAGGTGTATACTTATGGCACAGATGAGTTCTATGGTATGTATTAGATCTCAATACAGATAACTATTTTTAAAAATAAACACTGTACATATCCATCTTTTTCCATTTCTAAAGTGAATTAATGAAGAAGCAATGGTGAAAGGGGCCAATGTGACCCTGATATGACCCTGATGTGACCCCGATGTGCCCCCCAATGTGATCCTGAAGCCACATCAAGGTTTCCATGTGGATGTAAACTCAGCAGAGAGGTCATATGCCATGGAAGAAAACCACAAGCCAGGATCCAGTGCAGAGGCCTCGCAAGTGAGAACGGCAGCAAGCAACGGCTACCTATCTGGCAGCGAACACAGAAGAGAGCAGCCTCAACAAATAAACTTTGCTCTGCAGATCAACAAACTAAACATGCCTCGGTCAGACCGTCAGGGAGCACTCACGAGTGAAGCCGATTCTCCCGAATGACCCACGAGGTATGTCCTCTGTCCTTGCTCTCTTCAACCCTGACCTCTGAGCACAGTGTCACCTGATCTGCAAACCCGTCCCCTCCAGTCACCTAAATGGGGAAAGTCCCTGGGGGGGAAACAGTGAATGCTGACTGTAATAGCAAGAGGGCCAAGGCAGAAGAGACCCACATGTGCGTAACCAGCCCTCCTCAGAACCACTTCAATAGGCAGATACTGAGTCCCAGGAAGGCCAGCTTACCTAAAGTCACAGGGCTAGAGGAGAAAGCTGGGCTTCACAGCTAAGAAACTTGGCACCAACGGCCAGGCTTTTAACCTTGAAGGTTAATATGCTTCATGGTGTGGCCCTTCCTTACGACCTCGTTTGTCTCTCCTATGAGATAGTCAAAGGCTTTGCCAAAATGCATATAACACTAACACACACATACCTCTTTCACAAAGCCACAGGAAACCTGTTGAAATATTTTTATTTGCAAATAGCGTGCAGCGTACTTCGGCATACCTCTCACGTGCTTTACTTTATCTTAAAGTGCACTCTGGTCCCAGCTAAGGAAACGAGGCTGCTTCACTAACGTTGACCAAAGTGATCTCTGAGTCTCAGAACAGTAGGCCTGCACTATCTTTTCCTGTTCCGAGCGCCATCACATCCAGTAGTAGCCACAGAGCCTTCACCGACGTTGGTCTGTGACAGTTTCTCAGACTCGGTGGGCTTGGCACTGTGAAGGAGCACCAACAGGGTCTCTGCGCCATGCACCTCGCTCCTCCCAAGACTGCCCTTATGGGTATAAGACAAAGCTACAGAAGTGGAGAGTTCCTCTCACCTCTTCCCACCAAAGGCCGATGATGCCAACTCCAATCACCAAACTGGAGAAGTGTTGACCAAGACACGGCTTTCTCGTCTCATGTGACATTCTGCTCTCTGGAACTGAGTCACAAGGTGCAGAAAGGAAGACAGAGAAGCCACCTCAAAGGAAAAAACCACTGGATACACACATTGCCCTGTTTCTATCTAGACCACTGCAGCATAATGACTTAAAAAATAACACAGGCCAGGACCTGTACATGACCACGCCAGTCAACCTCCTGGCATGGAGGACTAGGTACCCAGCTAGGTATTCCTCCTAGCTGAGGAGTTGGGCAGTTCACAGTGGCTAAGGGTTTGTGGTCACTGGTAAGCTGTTCCTGCTCTATTGGATGGCACATATTCATGTGTGTACAAGCAGTATCAATTGGATGCAGGAGGACATCAAGTTGGAAGAAGGACATGTTGGAGGTTCTGGGAGGAACTGAAAAGGCAAGTAGAGAAGAGAATATGATTGTAATTCTTTGTATAAATGGGTGAAATTCTCCAAGAATAGCTTGTTTAATTTCTAAATGAAGGTAAATCATTCCAGAAAGACATTTTGCTTTTGTGATCACGCAGGGGCTCTGACGGTTCTCAGCTCACCGTCCTTATTTCCCAGACTCACAAGGAGCAAGGAAGACTTTCTCCGAGGGAATCAAGATATGCATCAACACAGGGCTGCAGAGATGGCTCAGCAGTCCAGAGCCCTGAATGCTCTTACAAAGGACCAAGGTTTTCTTCTCAGCACCACGTAGTGGCTAACACCTATCCACTTCCAGGGCATCTGACACTGGCTCCTTGCATATCCATGCACTGCACACATGTGGTCTGCACATATAAATATGCAAATACATACAGGTAAGACACGCGTAAAAATTAAAACTATTTCTAATGTATATCAAAACTGACTTTCGCAGGATGTCAGCAATTCATCCCAGGCTAGCTGACTGCAGATGGGGGAGGGGGGTGAGGAGGATCCCACGATAAGGGAAGCTGTTCTCCCTGTCCATACACACGAGGCAGAGGCTGGACAGCACTGCACCTGATTCCAAACCCCAAGTGGAGCAATGGCCTCTCAATCAGGGGAGGCAGATGTAAAACCTATGGAAAGATTTCCAACTCAGCTCATCTTGCCCAGAGACTTCTCCTTGGGTGATTCTACAAAATCTAAAGCTGAGAGAGACAGGAGAACACAAGGTAAAAGTTTCCCAGGCCCAGCAGAGGAGCCCTAAGACTGCCCTCATGGATCTCCCTTTAATCCGGCTTAGCCTTCCAGAAGTACGGCTGGCTAAATACTCTGGGGTCAACCGGTAAGCCAGCCAGAACTTGGGTTTAAAAACTATCATTGTTTCATCAAGATCAGTGAGAAGAGGAAAAAGAAGAAATTTTTCTGAAATGGGGTTAAAAGAAAGCAACAAAATACCTGGGTGGTGTGCACGAGAATAAGGGCTTCACTGTGCATGCTCATTCAGACACCAATGGGAACTGGAGCCTAAAGTCTAGGATCAGAGGGTCCTGGACTACATCTCCACATCTGGAAGGCTCTCACGTGGCCCAAGACACAGCATGACTTCTTTCCTAAGCAAATGCAAGCGGTCTGAGAAAAGCACCCATGACTTACGGCCCACGGCGTTTTCTCCAGATGAAGATCAATCCAAGATGAGCTCACAATTAAGGTTTACCCAAGACACATGGAAACCAAACAACATCAGCAAGGAAGAGAGTCCAAGGAAATAACAATGCACACATGTGATGGCGCTCCATGGACTTCAGAGGATCCAGAGACCGGATTCGGAATGCAAAATAGCCACGAATGCAGGAACCGCTAAAGAAGCAAGAGACAGAATCCCAAAGACAACCAGACAGAGAGGACTACCAAAAACAAAGAGCAGGCACGAGGAAGACAGGACAGACGGAAGACTGGCTAGCGGCACAGGGTTTCAGTTAGAGGGCAGCTGGGTTCTGGTTTCCATTGCAATGTCTCAAGGTCACACAATAGTGTTCTGAGTATTTCAAGAAAACCTGAAGAAGAGATTTGAAATGTTTTCACCACAAAGAAATGGTGTTAGAGGAGATGTATTTATCCTCACTTGAAAATTACATGATGCATATAAGTATTTAAACATCACACGGCATCCCATAAATGCACACCATTAGGTCAATTAGAAATTCTTAATTAAAAATGAGGAGAAGATGACTGGGTTCGGTTATGCAAACAGAAGAGTTGTGGCCATTGATCCCACAATATTATGAATAGCATTTGCTGAACTATGCGCATAAGAAGCGGCTGAAACGGCAGATTTTCTGCAATGTGGTTTTTACCATAATTCTTTAAAAAATGAACAGGTCAAATTTACAAGAAGTCAATAAATATTTTAAGCAGACATACAACAACAACAAAACTCCTCTGGTTATTTGTGGAGAGTGGAGGAAGGCCCGAGTGAGCGAAGTGTCGAAAGAATGTATGCTGCTGAGAAGTACAGCCGCGCCCGGGACCTGCGCCTCAGATCCATGGGAGAGGGAAGCAGAGTCCTTCCTGAGGTGAAGGTCAGACGAGACTGTAAAGGCTTCCTCTACGGTCTGTGTTTGGATGTAGATAGTGTGTGTAGAAATGTTCACTATGGTTTTTCCCCCGTACGTGTAGGGCCTGAAAACCACTCCTCTATAAAAACTGTTCTACCAAGATTAGCTAAATCTGTCTGTTGCTCCAACTGTATACCCTTAACCTGCCTCCTTGTTTATCGGCAATAATTCCGAGGCCATGATTCTGCTGTATGTCATAACCCCGCTCTCTGCTCAATTCCATGTAATCAGCAAGCAGAGCTTCCGAAGGAGTGCGGCTTCTCCATCGGAGAGCCCACCCAGTCCACGCAACCCCAGCTTTCTGCGTGTCTGTTCTTTTCTTTGGCCTCTCACCACTCCTAGTCAAACTGAGTCCCTTATAGGTAAGCTGCGCAAAGGCTTAGAAGTTATTCAAACTAAAAATCTCCTAACAGTGTCTATAGAACATTAGCCAAAGCTAATTTGTGACCAGAAAATGGGGATCAAAATGCAATTCTCGGAAACAAGAAACAAACATATAAATGTTATGTCAACCTAGGTGGGGAGCATGAGTCAACCTGGGTGGAGAGCAAAAGTCAAACTGGGTGGGGAGCACTAGTCAGCCTAGATGGGGAGCACTAATCAGCCTAGGTGGGGAGCACTAGTCAGTCTAGGTGGGGAGGACCAGTCAGCCTAGGTGGGGAGCATCAGTCAGCCTAGGTGGGGAGCATCAGTCAGCCTAGGCAGGGAGCACCAGTCAGCTAGGGGGAGCACCAGTCAGCCTAGGCAGGGAGCACCAGTCAGCCTAGGCGGGGAGCACCAGTCAGCTAGGGGGGAGCACCAGTCAGCCTAGGCGGGGAGCACCAGTCAGCCTAGGCGGGGAGCACCAGTCAGCCTAGGTGGGGAGCACTAGTCAGCCTAGGTGAGGAGAATGACAGGAAGTGCTGAAAGATACCTGATCAGATTTTGAGAGAGGATAAAGAGAGTGGAGTATTTAAGTAGATAACAAAAATTCCCAGGATCTCTGAAAGGTGTGAAACCACACACATTAATCAGAGTAAATGAGCCAGGTCTACTGTGAGACTTAAAGGCACCAACAATGAAGAGACGTTAAGGAGCACCGCAGCCCAGGAAACACACATCAGTCACGGAGGAAACTCTGTTTCTACAGTTGCCTTTCTTTCCTCCTTCTCATTCCCAGCACTAACTCAAACAGGAAAGAGCAGCTAGGACATGGTAGAGATGTACAGAACACTAATGCCACTTCTTCCGACATCCTCAGAGTGGATGCTCACAACTACAGCTTAACTGAACAAGCCAGGCCCTACCTTCCGACAAGTGACATTTTTGAAGTTCTCATCCACATATTAACAATAGACTGAGCTGTTTGTTCATCTGTTTGCTCTGAGGCAGGATCTCACTATGTAGCCCACTTTCCTGAAACTCACACTCTGTAAACCAGGCTGGTCTCGGACTCACAGACATCCCCCTGCCTCTGCCTCCCAGCACTGGTATTAAAGGCATGTGCCACCCTGCCTAGCTTGGCTGAACGTAGTACTTGCTACTAAGATGGCATGTTCCAACTCAACACTGTCTCCTGGCATAGAGAAAGGACCCTGAGTTCTCCTTCCCGGATAAAGTTGGTGATAAATCCCTCTTACCTCTCTCTCAGCCGCTATAGAAGAAACGGAGCCTTATGCCCCTTCATCTGTTTCCCTGGGGCCGGAAACCACAGCAAGACTGGTAAACATGGCCTCCACGATAGGAAACAGTATCATTACTCAGCAATCAGTGTGCTGTCCATGCTTACCTCCACCATCTAATGGAGAAGCACTCATCCGCCAGGGCCTCATAAAGAGCCCATGACAGGAGCTTCGGTTTAAAAAAAAAATCTATAGATACATTATGATTAGATACTCTTCTATAATAGCAGCTAGCCAGAAAAGAGGATGGGATAATGAATGATACCCCAGGGAAGGAAAACCCCTTTTTCAGCTGGTTTAAGTTGTGTCGATAATGTGCACACAGCATTTTGCATTTACCATAAAGCTTTTCAATTAGTTCCTAGACGAGTTAACCTTCTAACTCCCAGAACATGTAATTCATGCACGTTTACACCATGCTGCATCCTGCTGGCTATTATCCATCATTTACGAGTGTTATTTGTCTATAAAAATGACACTAAATTTTTGAAAAATGGGACTGCTTTGCCTGCTTCTGGCTGTGTTTTAACAAATGGCACCAATGCGAAAGGCTTTAAGTCACATAAAAAGCAATTAGTCAGGGAGGCAATAAATATTTTTTAAAAGGATATAAATGATGGCCTGTCCAGATAGCCAAATGTCTACAAGCTGATACACAATAAAATAAGGGTTGGCGTGAAAGAGGGCACTCCATTACTTACTGTTAATAAGGATGATCAAATCCTGTGCTTTTTATCATACAGGAATATGGAAACACAAGTAGGAAGTGTGTGTTTACGGAAAAATGAATTGAAATACCAGCAGCTCTGAAAGAAAATCCAGCAGAGAGAGATCCATAACACATAACTGTTGCCCTCTTAAAACACACTTACTTTAATTGAAAAGTATTGTGCACTAAATAATATTTAGTTTAATTTAGCTAACAACTGTACTTAAAATATGTATTCTATGACTAATGATAAAATAATCTGGGGGAGACCAAACCCTGTGACCAGATGCCTGCAGCCTTTCTTACCCTTCTACTATAGGGTCTTTTCTTATCCACCTACTATAGGGTATTTTCTTACCCACCTGCTATAGGGATTTTTTCTTATCCACCTACTATAGGGTATTTATATTCTCCCATTCAAAAACCTACTCTCAAAAGATATATTAGATTCTTTTAAAAACACAAAACTAGATACACATAGCCCCATTGGTGAGCAGCTTCCAAATGCATTATCTTCAAGTAACCTGGTCTCTGACATCATCTGTCTAAAATTAAGCATAAAAGAGTTTCCAGGAAGATTCCGTAGGTTCTGCAAGCATATCAGCAGACAGCTGCCATTATTATAAATCAGGGATTATATACAACAGTTAAGCCAGAAAAAGAAATGCAGGCAATTTCAGAGTGGGAGATTTCCCAAGAATCGTGTGTACGGTCAATGTTGCTAAGCAGTAGCTCACTCGTGGTGAAAGTAAAGCCTCCCTGCAGATATTTCTGGCATTGTGGCTCATGAGAACGGAGCAGGATTTCCACAGGACTATCTTAAAGGGAAAAATGGTGAGAGACGGAGGAATTATAATGATACTAACTTTGCTATTCCTTTTCAAGCTGAATCCTAAACCTTCCCTATGTCAAAATTTAAAATAGAATACATTATAGTGGGGAAGAAGATACCCCATTTTACACAAGACTTGGGCAAAAAGACACTGGACGTGGCCTGGGCTTGGTCTCCATGCCGTCCTGTTCTCTGCCATTTGAATAGAGGCCAAAATGACACTTGTAATCTTATTTTCCGTTTCTTAGATGTGTTTTATTAACTCTGGCTTTATGGCCATTAGATATTCTAATTGGCCCACTGCAGGCATATAGTGGCAAGATGTTGATTGCACTTTAATGTGCCTGTTACCATCTGCAGAGGGAAGAAGGTTCTGGCAGACCAGTAAAACCCCATTTACTTGTAGTGACTTCACTAGATCAACTGAGCAGAGCTTTGGAACACAGGACCTGCATCCCTAAAGAGGGAAAACAGCCTCTCTTTGATTTCAAAGTGCTTTGAAGAAACAAGATATCCTTTCTAGCCCTTCCAAACGAGAGCCAAACAACAGGGTCATTTCTGAAGCACCCTCTGCGCTTCAAAACTTTAACTTGTGATGTTTTCATTAACATTGTTACTCTTTGCACCTGCAGTAAGCACCCTACCCCCTACCCCGGGCTGGTGTTCCGGCTGGTGTTCTAAATGTGCGTTGTTCCCCGCCTCATGACCATGTAAGCTTTAAGATATGGGGCCTGTCTGATGGAGGCAGGTCCTGCAGAGACTCTCAAGGTCAAGCCATGAGTTAACTTTGTAACTCCCAGAAAATATAACTCACACAAGGTTTACAGTTCGCAGAAACCTGCTACCTGTCACCCATCATTTCCAGCTTCTCCCTTACTATGCCGCTGTGATCTGAACAGCCTGTGGCCCCATGGAACCCACCTGTTCCAACATGCCTTTTCGTCATCATGGTCTGAAACCCTTCGAAACTGTGAGCCAAAATTAAATTTCTACTGCCGTAAGTTTCTATCAGGAACTATGGTCTCAGAGATATGAAAGGAACTATTACATCGCATGCCACCCTAGCACATCTTCAAGGACAGGGGAAATACTGTCCAACATTGGTCTGTCACTGAAAAGAAAATAGGACAATTCCAGAACTCGGCAAAGGCTGGAGAGCTAAACGGAAGCTGGAAAGGTTCTCCCTGTCAACTCAAATTATACAGAGATGGTGAACCCACCCAACAAGACACCAGTTCTCTCTATAGCAGTCACCCCCTCCTTTCTTTTTTCTTTCTTTCTTTCTTTTTTTTTTTTTTTTTTCCCGAGACAGGGTTTCTCTGTATAGCCCTGGCTGTCCTAGAACTCACTCTGTAGACCAGGCTGGCCTCGAACTCAGAAACCCACCTGCCTCTGCCTCCCAAGTGCTGGCATTAAAGGTGTGCACCACCAAAGCACGGGTGATTCCCATTTTCCTAGCAAACATTAAAATGTAACTATTCACCCTCAGACAGTTTAAAAAGTGCTGTTCCAGAGGTTAGGCAGACACCCTACCCATACCTAGAGGGATAGACAACTCTGCTCCTTCCATCCAATCTACTGCCAGGGAAGGAGGGGAGAACAAGCCACAGAGGGTGTCTTATCTCCTTCCTCCCTGATAACAAAGGGACCAAGCAGACAAGCCTGAGTCTCACTGTGAGCCCATCCATGTGACCATCAGCCAGAAGCTAACCAAGAGTTGTTTCTGTGCATCTGTCTATGGCCCGAAAGGTCAGAATTATGTGCCAAATGCTCTTTAATGATTCTACCTTGTCTAAACTAACACACTGACACACACAAAAAAAAATGCCGACAAAAATCTAAATAGCACACCGCAGAAATGGAGTCTAAATTTCACTGAGAAACTGACAGCAGGAGCGTAATAATGGTAATTAATAATTCATAAGAGCATAATATTGCTTCCTGTAACACATTTCTCTGGATGTTGCAAGACTCTGGGTAACCACTGCTTTCCCCAGCCATATCCACAAAGCAGGTGAGGGTGTTTAACAGCTATTTTTCATGAGAGAACCTTGGACCAGAAATTTAAAACATTTGTCTAAGCTATCCATTTGGTGACAACGTCGAGACATGAATTGAGGTCTCCAAACTCTCTGCTAACTAAATAATAGCCCAGAAGAGACATACAAAAGGCAACACAAACAGAGTGCCAGCTGTTTACACTGCTTACAATAAATGTTTGTTCCAGGAAAGAGAGTTCAAACAGGATGGGAAATAGTTTAAACACAAGAGGCTGAAGGCCTCAATATAGGAGGAAAAGTATGTTTGCTTTTAATACAGTGGTGGAACTGCTCATGAACCACTAGTTCTTCTCCTGTCGAGGCCAGCCTTGCACTGCCCAGGGCTGCAAGGTCACGAGCTACATGGAACTGAGGCTGTGGATCACCGTGGCTCAGGTCCCTTCCGAGTGCCTGAGTTCCCGCTGCACTAAGTCATTGTGACTCTGATCTGAAATCTGGATGATCCTTTGGGGCAAACAAAATGCGTGGTACAGAAAAGCAACTCAGCGCTAGCTACGTAATGTAAAAACAAAACAAAAACAAATAAACAAACAAAAAATCCAAAGGATATTAACTGGGAATCCAGGGAAAGAATAAAACAAAAACCAAACAAACAAACCAAAACCATGAGAAAGAAACGGCCACAGTGCACGGGTCAGACAAGCTGGGGACAGGAGGGCTGGTAGCTATGTGTTGAGGCTCTGGGGAAATTTATGTTTGGAGGTGGGGGGGGGGGGGGGATTCATAAACACAACCTAGGAAGGAAATGCTTGAACAGGGAGAAGACTGGTTATTTCAAATAGCCGCAGGGCTGCCATGCAAAGGTCTGGACATCTCCCAGGTAGCTCCAGAGTCCAAAACTAGGAAGACAGAGGCAGGAGCCTGCCTGCCCAGAGCAGAGCTTGCTTGTAATTAGAATAGCTCACCAACAGCTGGCTACCTAAAGATCCTGCAGTTGTCTCTTCCCAGTTGCTTCCAGGGGACACTCGGAGACCCTGTGAAGGATGCCGGCAGGGAGGGCCCACCTTAGAAAGACCCAAAGTGCCAGGATGCTATAATCAGCCCCAGCTCCATCACATCAGAACTCAGACAGAATGGATCTCCCACACAAGTGTGCCCTCTAAACCTGCTGGTGAGAAGCCACTGAAGGATCTCTTTTAAAAAGTACTCAGATCCACACACCAGAGCCTCAAAATCTTAAGTCCCAGAGGCAAGACCAGGAATCTGTAATTTAAAAGTTTCCTGCAAACTGCTAGTTGATCAATTTTGATAACTTCTGTATTAGTCAGGGTTCTCTAGAGTCACAGAACATATGGATAGTCTCTATATAATAAAGGAATTTATTGATGACTTATAGTCTGCAACCCGATTCCCAACAATGGTTCAGTAGTAGCTGTGAATGGAAGTCCAAGGATCTAGCAGTTACTCAGTCTCACACAGCAAGCAGGCAAAGGAGCAAGAGCAAGACTCCCTTCTTCCAATGTCCTTATATTGTCTCCAGGAGAAGGGGTAGCCCAGATTAAAGGTGTGTTCCACCACACCTTTAATCCCAGGTGACCTTGAACTCAGAGATTTAATCTTCTGGAATCCACAGCCACTATACCTCAAGATCTCCATACCAAGATCCAGATCAGAAACTTTTATCTCCAAGCCTCCAGATAAGGGTCACTGGTGAGCCTTCCAATTCTGGATTGTAGTTCATTCCAAATATAGTCAAGTTGACAACCAGGAATAGCCACTACAACTACCAATAAATTTCTTAACCTACCTACTCATTTGTAAAACAGGAAAATAGTATCTTCCCCCTATTTGTATCCTGGAAATATATAAATAAAATTAGATGTAAAATATTTAGCGTGTTTTCTACATCCAGAAATCAGTGTCCCTTAACAACTCAGTTCTCTACAGTCCCTAAACAAGCTAAAAAGCCAGGCTGACTCCAAAGAAAGCAGCGTGGCGTATGCAGAGTTCATGGCTGGCCTTTCCAGCTTTCTATCCATGCGGTGTTCTTCAAGCAGGACAGACATCCGACGCAAGAGGAGTGCGACTCATTGAACCACATGCTTTCTGTGAACACTACCTTGAAATTAATCAAGAAGCAGTTAAACTTCGGATACACCACCAGAAAGCCTGTGGTTTACTACCCTTCTATAATAATTATTAGAGGCTCGTGATATGATCTCTTTGCCCTACAATGTTTAAAATACATGTTTACTCACATATACTGGGGTAATGATAACACACACACACACACACACACACACACACACACACACACACACCTCTTCTTCGTATCAAGCAGCCATACTGCCCTCATTCAACATCCTGTAAGGCATGGAGGGGTGGGGGGAGCAGGGATCATCCTGTGCTGTCATTTTCATTGCTGCAAATGGCTTCAACTCTGTAATTGTAGAGTTGCTTCTTCTAGACATTAGAGTGAGGGTTAAGATAACCCGAGACAGAACAGAAAAAAAGCAAGTAACTGGGGAAACCTTAACAAGTGGGGAAAATAGCTCTGGGATCCCAGGATTTGTAGTTTTTAGACTGTGTTTGGACAGTTTTATAAACACACATGTTCGCGCACACACACACACACACACACACCACACATGTGCACACACAGACTAAAGCATGATTCCTTAAGAACATCTAAAGGTTAACTCTGAGAGAGCAGCTAATATGGATGTGAGAACAAGCAGCTGTCAAACACTTAACCTTTCCCAGATTAAAACTGTCTGACTCGCAGATGTGAAAACATCACCGCTGTGATTGTTCTAAGTAGAAATCTGAGCATTTTTAGAAGACACATTTTTTTTTTTTTTTTTTTTTTTGAGCAGCCGTGTTTATGCCCCAGGTCAACTTTCTTGTTCACAACAGAGACAGAATTGCGCAGGCCTTTCATTTATGCTCAGATGCTGAGCCCCCGGACCCTTCATCATTTACCCTGCAGATGAGTTCTTGAAAGGCTAGAAGCTGGATTCTAATCATCAGCCCTATTTCCATGCTGTTCCACACACGAGCATCCTAAAAAAAATGCTTTGTCTTCATTTCTGACTGATCCTAATTAGCTGTGGCTCCTAAAATCCTCTGTTGCCTGCCAATCTCCAGTGCTCATTTATGTCACAGAAGAAGAGTGTCAGTCCATAGTAGTTGCTCAACCAAGATTTGCTGAATGAAGTAATTATCTTTATCACCTAGATCCACTCCCTAAAGAGCCACTTCAGTAACGTCTTTTTTGTATCCCAAAGTGTTATCTCTGCTGAACCTACTTGCTAATTTCAATAAACCAGATTCATTTCATAATAGCACCTCCTGTTTCTGATTCTCCATAAACTGCTGAGAGGGATGTACAAAACCATACTTGGGTAGCAGCTCTGCTCGACACACTGTAGGTAAGAAACCACAAATGTTAAATGGCTGTGCCTTTTAGAAACTGTCACATTAAAACATCTGACTTGAAGTGTACTGCAGTTTAAGGATGGGTTCCTTATAAACAATGGTCTAATAATACATATCCACTTTTAAGAGAAACAAAACATTGGCAAAATGCTGGAACTATAGGCATGGAAAATGTAAGATTTAAAAAAAAAAAAAAGCATTGTCAGTAAGAATAAAATCTTTTAAATGGAAATAGGAGGGATGGGGAGGGAGCTTACATGTCCAAAATCTGAGCATACCATGTGTGCATATCATGCAAGCAGGGTATAAAAATGTCAATCATGAGGTGTGCACCAGGCCAACTGTGAGAGCAAAGGCTACATCACACCATATATCAAACGCAGGCTCCTTAGAGCTGAAGAAAACAGAGCACAGAGCATACAGCCCCTCCCCCTCCTCATCTGCAGGGGGACATGTGGTCTTCAGAAGTCCTGAGCTAACAGGATAAAACCTGCATGCTCTGCCTCCTACGGAACCTGCACACACAAGAAGGTGCCCGGGCTGGGAGGCGACTCAGTGGGTGAAATCCCACCTCTCAAGTAGCTGCCTATGATCCCAGCATCTACAAGGAAGAGACAGAGATCCCAGGCTTCCCTGGCTGGTGGGCTTTGGGTTCTGTGTTAATAAAGTGGAGAGCTATCAACGAAGTCACCAGACATCAGTTTCAGCCTCCATGAACACACGCAAAAGTATGCATGTGTGTGCACCCTGCACATACATATGTTAAATAAATAAACAGGCATCGGTGTTGGTATTAGGAAGCACGCAGCAGGATGCAGCCAAGTGAATGGGAGACACCTTCATGACAACACATTTGTGTTTCTCTGCTTCCCCCTCTACAAATCATCTTTTTCCCATGAAGCCATTCTGTCCATCTCAGGGTCCCAGGGAGGATGTATTTAAGAACGCCCTGCACAGATGTGGAAATCTTCAGATCACACAAGGCTGTGAACCCACCTTGCTGGACTCTATAACAATGATCACTTCTAACACTGGTTACTAAATATAAACAAAGGAACAGCTGCTGGAAACTAGACGTCTCTGCCCTAGGAGAAGGATGGCTGGCAAAACCACTTATGCTTTAACTATAGAATAAGACATGTTGGCCGCCAGGTCCATGCTTAGACTGCCCTCTGAGTGACCTCTCAGCCTCTAAGAGAATATGCTACAGATGGAGGAGGCAGGAAGGGAGCCAAGTTTCAGACTAGGTGGACCTACTGCCTAGGTCACACCAGGAGGTAAAGGATGTAGCTGTAAGAATGGATGGACCTCAGAATTGGAAGATATATATATATATATTAACTATATTCCTGTGAAACCCCGGCAGCTGGACCTGTTTCCATTGCTATTAAATGTGAGATTCACACCACAAGATCTGAGAATCTAGCGCATCACTAATATGGACCTGCTTGGTCTTGTTATACTGAAGTGTGTCTGGAGCAGTCATAGATTTCTGCACATCTGTAGCACTTTCAGGATTATCATGGCTGCTGCTCATGGTTGCCCTTGGCATTTTACCTTCATTTCCTCTTCATGACCTCATGCATGGTTCCTTTGGTCTTCTTCTCACACTACCTGGCGTGGCTAATCAAATAAATTCAATTACAATTTAATCAAGTAAATATTAAAATGAAAAGAAATTTTTGTTGGACCTCACTGCAGGATTTTTTCCCAAAAAAATATAAGATATGGTTTAACACTCATGGTCAAAGGCTGAGGATAAATTCCCTAACTTCAGCCTAGATGGTGATATTGTTCTGTAGTCTACCATGCTCTGATGGGTTAAGTTTTATAATCCCACCCTCCCCCTTCAACCCCCAGGGCTTAAGGCTCAGTGAGTTCCAAGGAAGATAGAAGAAGGTTAAGAACTGGCAGGTGGGTAGAAGAGATGTGAAATACTGGTTTGGGACTTGCCATGGCTAGCATGCTTTAACTCAAAGAAGCTGGGCTTAACCACACGAGATCTGTGCAAGATCGTGCCAGCTAATTTCCAGCATGGATGAGGGCAGGAGGGGAGGATTGAGACCCCACCCTATCACAGAGGAGCTATTGGCAATTGATGGCTTCTGAGCATCACTCCCTTTTGGGGATGTGGCTATTTGTAGGGTGTTATACCCAGAGGATGGCCGTATACCCACATGAATATGGGCAGCACTCAATGAACTTGGAATAACTCATAACTGGGGGAAAAGAAAAGCCAGACGTAAGGTAAGGAGGGAGACAGGGAAGAAAGCTACTAGGGAGCTGGAGGAAGGCAGCAGGGGATGGATAGAACCAACGTATGTCATATAAATAAACAATGTATCTCATATAAATGTGTGCATCCTGGGAGAATAAAAATATGTAAGGGGAACACTGGACAGGAGGCAGAGATCAAAATAATGCATCTACAAGCCAAAAGACTGAACAGCTACCAGAAACAGATAAGAGAACAGTCAACAAATTCTCACTCCTGGTCCTTAGGGAACAAACTCTCCTGAGACTTCGACCTTGGGCTTCCAGTCTCCCGGATTATGAGAAAATAAATCCCTGCTGCTGTTGTTTGGCTACTTGGTCTGTGATACTTTGTTACAGCAACCCGAGGGAGCCTTGCAGTTCCTCCGGCCACCCAGAAGCTCAGCAACAACATGTCGTCCTGTTTTCAAGTAAAACCAACCTGGAGACAAACAACTGAAACACTGCTGTTAAATAAAGCAAGTTTACATATCATGGTCAGAAGTTAAAAATAAGAGAATAATTATGGATGTCTAATATTCAAAGGTCGCTGCCTATGATTGGTTGATTTCACATGCCTTCTTCATGAGAATCAAATTCATTTTTCTGCAGTTAAAAACTGGGAAACATTATATTAAAGTTTAAGATTGTAAAGAATTAGCGTAATGTGCAAAAGCGAAATGTTTTCTTCACCCATGATATACAGATGGAAAAGTGAAGAATGAAAACAGATATTGTTAAATTATGGAAAATAAGAAGCTCTGAGCTACATCAGTGTAGCGTCTTGGGAAACTTGTTCAAAAGCCTCCCCTCAGATGCCCCAAAGCCACTGAAGCTCAAATGAGGTTCTTCTATAAAACGGTATAATATTTGCATGCAACCCACACATAGCCTCCTGTGTGCCTGAAATCATCTCAAGATTGCTTGCAATACTGAATACAATGTAAATGTCATGTTAAGTGGTTGTACTGTGTGGTTTAGGAAAAAAATGACAAGGAAAGCCCATACCTGTTCAGTGTGGATGCATTTTTAACTACTTTCACTCTGAGGCTGATTGACTCCATAGCTGTAGGAGAGCCAGAAGGGGCCAATGGTGCTACTAAAATACTACCAGAAGAGCTCATCTCACACAAACTAGACTGAGGCCCACTAAGACCCGGGAAGGAAGGCCACCACCAGGGCCCCACTGTGGCTCAGCTGAGCTGCAGGCACGGCAGCATCCTAAGCCTTTGTGGCCTCAGAGGCATCACCCACAGACTCGGGTTTAGCCACGTAGCCCAGCATGTGGTACAGACAGATCTGGAGTTGTGTGGCGGCTACAATTGATGATACTGACCCATCCCTCTAGAGAAACCCCCACTTTCTGGGCTTCTGGGCTCTCGTACCTCCTATTCTCATCCCCCAGACTGTATCCCTGGTATTCCGTGCACCTTCCATAAGGATGCTGGCCCACTCCTTCCGACCCTATGTTTCTAACCCTAACCTCTCGCCTACCACACAGCCATCTCCAGAAAAAAGAGCTGTGTTAATACAACAGTGTGCCTGCACTTCCACACAACTTATATTTAGGCTTGGCTAAGCACTGTGTTTTCACAGTTGATCTACAGAGTGTGGAGAGATGAGATGACTTGAAAAGTAGCCTGTTAATGGGTTAGTATCTTAAAGAAAGTTTACACATCCCAGCATCTTGCTTACGACACTGACTTAACACGGCTCTTGTCTTGTTATACCTGGGAAACAGTTAAAGCCCTGTGTGCCTCTGAACTATCTTAACCAAAGGTGTATACACAGGCCCAGCACTTCCAATAACACAGCAAGTGCAGGTCCCTCTGTAGACTCAACAACTAGGACAAAACCCCCAAACCACAACTGACCTTGTTTCTCCTGAGAGCACAAATTCTGACCTTGGAGAGTTAAGAAATATTTTGGAAATGGCAACTTAGATGACAAAGTCTGCCTTTTAATTACATGGAGAAGAAGGTAAATAGAAACAGAGGAAAGCCTGATGGGTAACTATGTGTGTGTGCATGTGTGTATATGTACAAATACATATGTATGTATTTGGAGAAAGAACTTGTCAACAGACATAGGCTGTGGTCCAAGTTAAATGGCAAAGTTCTCAGGTTTTTCTACAGCTATTGACAAAATACACTACTCACCCCCACCATCCCCAATGAGAAGGTCATGTGTGGTGATGCATGGTTTTAATTCTAGCCTTCAAAAAGTAGCAGCAGAAGGATATCGGGGAGTTCAAGTCCAGCCTGCTCTACATAGCAAGTTTCAGACCAGCTAGAGCTACATCCTGAGACCCCGTCTCAAAAGAAAGGAAACCATTATTTCGGTTCATGGTTTCAATCTATGGTCACTTGGTTATGTTGAGTCCAAACCTCTAGTGAAGCAGGGTATCACTGCAGAGGAGAGCAAGCTTGTGTGTCCATCAGAAAGGAGAAAGAGCAGGATCTGGGAACAAGACACACCCTTTGAAGGCATCCCACCTCTGATGACTAACTTCCTCCAATAGCTCCGAGCTCCTAACTGTCCCTTCGTCTATTAATCTATCAGTGGATTCATCTGCCGGTACTCATCACTTAAGATCTGATCACTGTTAATAGCACTGATCAGGAACAAACTTTCTATAAACCTTTTGAGGTTTATTGAAACCAAACCAAATCAGGGTCCTATCTAAACCCTAACACTATGTAAACCATGGCAGGCATCTTGTCTCCTTGTCCAACTATTTCAAAATGCACTTAAGCAACATGATCATGCTGTGAAGAACCAGGCACAAGACCTGAGGAGTGCGACAGGACACCCCGCTCACTTGAAAGCCATGAGAACTGAGGAAGACAACACTATTTGCCAGGCTCTTTGCTTATTTCTTGGAGCATCCTATGGAGACTCTTAACTATAAACATTTTTAGAATAAACATTTGCAGGATAAATATTTTTACCCCTTAAATACCGTCAGACTAAAAATCATGCTATTCCGAGACAGAGCAACAACAATACCTCCCCCCTCCCCAAATCTTTAATTGGAGAAAGAATGTTTCACTATAATTAAAGGAAAATCTCAAAATATTTAATAAATGTTTCTAAATTGTACTGTTCTCCGGCTCTGGCTACACTATCATGCCTTTATGTGAGGATGAACACAGTCTGGGGATTCCCACTGCTATCTCGTCCGTGGTTTTTGAAGGTGTTGTCATGTGGTCAGTATACTTTGGTGCCTGGAGGACTGGCCCAGGGCAATGTGGCTACTTGGTCATACCAACATCCCCAACAACTCAGGGTATTTTTTGCACAAACAGTCAGTGTTCCTCTCTCACTCCAGGTTTAGAAGTAGGTTATTATACTTATAGCATGACAGTGGGCCACAGAAATCTACAGGTCTTCAGGAGCCAGGTAAGTTTCTTCTAATGACAAGGATGTTTCTGTCCAATCAGCACACAGGCACTGTCCCCAGAGTTGATGGTGACAGTGCACCTGAAATGTCCCTGGCTTGTTCTCCCAACTGCGCCTTATCCTCAATTAGCTCTCCATCTACAAGCTGAGATATCTTATCTAATACAGTGACAATTAAAATGTCACCACTGAGATAATGAGGACAGACTCTTAGGGCTTCTGCAGTCAAGGAGGAAGATGACTGTCAGGTCCCTGTCAGGCTGTGTGGAAGAATTTCTTTTCTAGCAAGAGTTCAGATAACTTCCCAGGGCTGGAAGGCTTGCCTCCTGAACCTTTCCATCATAGACAGAAACACCTCTCTATCAAAGATGGTATGACCAGTGTAGAGTCACAGATAGCTTAAAACCTAGTGTCCCACCACAGCCTAGATGACCGTCTCAAAGAGCTGCAGCTCCCGTTCGAGAAGCCGGGTTACCTCTCCCTCCACACCCCTGCCCTGAGATGAGGAGGTAAAACTGCCTCTCTGATGTGTGGTTCTTGCCCTACTCTCTCCCTTTTCCTGTTAATCTCCTGCTGGGACACCAGAGGCTGGATCTGGGAAGCCGATGGTCGATGGTCCCCTGTGAGTGATAAAGGTGATTGAATGTTCTAACAATATTTCTTCCCAGAGAGGAAAGAGCAGGTCACACAGAACTATCAACAATATGTATGTGTGGTAGGGAGAAAAACGGTTCCCCAAGGGTGTCCTGCTCTGAATTCCAAGAACGAAAGAATGCGTTCCTTTCTACGGAGACAGTACGCAGATGTGATTATATCTCGAGCTGGGTGGCTTTCCAGGTGTGCTCTATGCATTCACAAGGGCCCTAATGAGAGAACTAGAAAACAGGAAGATTCAAACTATAGGCCAGATTGGGGAAGATGAAGAAAGAACTATAGTTTAAAAATCATGGAAAGTCTGTTGGGAATTGGTTCTAATGCTTTGTCTTAATTCGGCTCTCAAAGCCAAGCTTCCAGACCCTGCCCCCAGCTGGCTTCCATTCGTAGTAAAGAACTGCCATACGGCCAATGGCTGGGCAGGGAGACGGAGAAGGGACCTTTAGATTGTGCAAGCAAGGGACCAAGAGGGAAGGGGAAGGAGAATCGCCATGACTCGAGGCAGAGGTTTAAGAGCTGCAGGAGAAAAACATCCAGCAATGTAGGTGGAAAGGGAATGTGGCCCCATGTGGGGCCCCCGAGAAAGTAAAAGGCAATGAGGCAGCAAAGATAAAATATAGATTTAGAAGGTATGAAGCTAGGATACCGGAGGGGAATGTATGATAGCTGCGGGGAGGTTAAGAAGTGCCCAGCCATTGAGCTAGTCAAGGTATATCAAAATTAGCTGGAACGTGCGTGTGTGTGCATGTGCGTCTTTCATTCACGAATACAGAGCTTTGGGCGGGTGAATCACATGCGCACCCACGGGGAGCCAAAGCAGATTAACTAATTCTCTGCTCCAGAAGTCCAGACACTAGACCCAGCAAGGAAGTAAGGTGTCTCTGACACCTTTAAAGGCTCCAGTGAGACGCACTGCCAACCTCTGGTCTTCAGAGCTGCAAGATGGTAAATCTGAGTCCGTTTATGCCTCAGAATCTGCGACGATTCCTTCCAGCAGCGATAGGAAACTAATAGAGCTAATTACTTCCTTCTTCCTGTGCTAATCGAACTAGGACGTCTGCACAGCAGAGCAAATGTGGAAGAGGCCTGGCTGCTACCTAAAGCCCACTTCTCTATTACCTCAGCTCTCAGCTGCACGTTCCCATAAGAGAAACAAGCAAGGCAAAGCTTTTCATCTGAGCCGCCTAGCACCCCAAGTGCCTCAGGAGTTACCACCAGAGGCACAGAAAGCGGAAGAGGCCCAGTGGTTTCAGAGACAGCTAGTTCATAGTCTCTAAGCCAGCTCTGCAGATTCCTTCTCTTATTTTCCTTCTTTTATTTTACTCCCTTCAAAGTCACATCACCTCCTCCCTAAGCCAAGCCGCCTGCAAATTTTTCCACTGAAAAGAATGTTTCAATTAGCCAGATACAGATATTTTCATATTCCAATTTGGAAGTAACCCAAACCAGCTAGCAAGTGCCTAACAATGCAGGCTCCAGGAGCCTTGCCTCACAGGCCAGCCTCAGCTCCTGGCTAAGGCAGGATTCCGTATGAGTAAAGACGGCAGTCTTGAAGCTGGAGAGCGTGAGTTTTCTGCTGACGTACAGAAGGTATGCAAGTCAGTGCTCGGGCTGTTGAGCAAATTCCACCCAGATGTTTTTACCACCTCAGAATCACAGCTTTCACAAGAGACTTGTTTTTATTATTTTTGAAATAAGACTATATACTCTGAGCAGGAAGTGGTATTGGAGATCATTATTTGAAGCCTTCACTTGGAGAATTTTCTCTATAAGAGCACCTGCACGGCCCCTGGATTTGACCAAGAAGCAAAAATCCTACTGTGCCTCAGAGACAACTCCTGGCCAGGCATCAAGGCTTGCTTTTTATGTAATCAGGGGTAGGACTGAACACAGGAACATGCGCATTTAACTGAAGAACGTACTGAGTTAAATGAACTTATAAACATCTCTAAAAATATAATTAATATATATTATTTATAATATATTAATCATATATATATACATATATATATGAAGAGTCCCATAGTACCTACAAAAGATTGACTCCAGGACCCTCATAGATACTAAATGTGAATATTCATGTAGTTTATCTAAAAGGCCCAAGCATGGCATCCTGTGTGCTTACATGTTCTCCAGATCACTCATGATGGCTAATACAATGTAATGACTACGTCAATACTTACGTTGGTCAAGAAGGTACAGGAGACTACTAATGCACAGGCTGCTTTGTCCATATATATTTTAGGTAGAGTAAGTTGGTTGAATTCTTAGACATACAATCCATAGGTGTGAAAAGGTTCAAGCCAGATTACAAAGTTCCCAAGGACACACACTCTCTGAGCACGATCCTGTCCACTGTTACAGCTTACTTAGCCACTACTGCAATCAGTGCTTGTCGAACTCAACTGAAAGGCTCCTCTTAGCTCTCAGAAGGAGAGGTTCTCTGCAATGAGAAGCGTACTCTCTTCTGACCCTTCAAGACTCCCTCTGGAACAGCACCATGAAGCTGCCACATATTGTTGGAACTTCTCGTCCTTCACTAGCCCTTGATCCTTTAAGCTCGCTTTCCTCTGCATCCAACCCAGTTCTTATGGTTGTATATACCATGTCTGAGCTCAGGGTAACTAGGATGCCACCTGCTTCACAACACAAAAAGACTAGTGTCCCTGGCTTGTGGAGTTCCCTGTTAGTTATGAGATCTGCTTTCCTTTGTCTCTGACCTCTGTGCACTGCTTTCCCACTCTTGTCCTCGTCCCTTGAGTAGCAGTTCCCCAGACAGTGTCTTGAAGCACCCAGCACCCAGCACAGCAAGGCAGCAAAGAGGAAGATGAGAACTAACAAAAACCATTCGGGATCACTGATCCGATCACTCAGGAGACTGAGGCAGAGAGATTGCCACAAGTCCAAAGTCAACCCCACCTACAGAGTAAGATTTTTTTGTTCTTTGTTTGGTTTGTTTGTTTGTTTGTTTGTTTTTCGAGACAGGGTTTCTCTATGTAGTTCTGGCTGTCCTGGAACTCACTTTGTAGACCAGGCTGGCCTCCAACTCAGAAATCCACCTGCCTCTGCCTCCCAAATGTTGGTGCTGGGATTAAAGGTGTGTGCCACCGCTGCCCAGCAGAGTAAGATTCTTAACAAGGAGAAAAAAAAAAAAAAAAAGACTGAGGTGGCTATCCCTGGTTGTCAACTTGACTATATCTGGAATGAACTACAATCCAGAATTGGAAGGCTCACCAGTGATCCTAATCTGGAGACTGGGAGATACAAGTTTCTGACCTGGATCTTAGCATGGAGATCTTGAGGCATAGTGGCTATGAATTCTAGAAGATTAAGACAGGGAGATCTCTGAATTCAAGGTCATCTGGGATGAAGACGTGGTGGCACACACTTTTAATGTGGGCCACACCTTCTGCTGGAGACCTACATAAGAACATTGGAAGAAGGAAGATTTACACTCTCTCTTCTTCAACTGCTTGCCTTGTGGGACTGAGCAACTGCTAGAACCTTGGACTTCCATTCACAGCTGCTGCTGACCATTGCTGGGAGTTGGACTGCAGACTGTAAGTCATCAACAAATTCCCTTACTATATAGAGACTACCCGCAAGTTCTGTGACTCTAGAGAACCCTCACTAATACAAAGACCTCACAGTTTCTTAAGAAACGGCAATATCCTGTAGGATCCACAGCACCTGCTTTGCTTCCAAATCACAAGGACACAGAAAAATACATGACCAATGTCAATGCCATACTGGGCAGAAATAGCTATGCCTCAGTTTTCCTGTCTGGATTATTCCTTCAATGGAAGCCTTGATGCCTATTGTGTCTGGTTACTAAGGACGCAAGGAAATGAAAGCAAGATGCTATTAATCATTAGTCATTCTTAACTTCTACTGTTTATGGTATTTTGGATATGAACTGCATTCTTAATGCCTCAAGTCTTACAGGCTTGGTTTTCATCTGGGGGCAGAAAACAAAAGGTGGTGGGGCCTGGCTGCAGGAAGTATGTCAGTGGGGATGGCCCTCGGTGGTTATCTTGCCCCTTCCGGTCTCTGCTTCATCTTGGCTCCCATAAGGTAAACAGCAAACGGTGCTTACCGTGTTCTGTCTCCATAATGTACTGCCTCACTACAGACTCAGAAAAGAGCCAAGTGTCCACGGACTAAACGCTCTGAAAGCATGGACCTAACATAGTCCCTCTGCCCTTGAGTTGTTTTACACATACTCAGAGAATTAAACCAAGTGCCCAGCAGTTTCCCTCCCCTTAAACAGAATAACTAATACTGTCCGGGACAAGCAACCAACTTAAAAAGAGTAAAGATCTGGAAGGGATTGAGGGACAGAAAACTGGAGTCCTGGTGTAATGTATGAGAGAAAAATTCATTTAAAAACAAAGGGGTGTTGGGGCTGGAGAGATGGCTCAGCAGTTAAGAGCACTGATCCAGGACCAGGGTTCAATTCCCAGCACCGGCATGGCAGCACACAGTTCTGACGCCCACATAAAGGCATACATACAGGCAATCCACCAATATACATGAAATAAAATTTGAAAAAAAAATAAGAAAAGGCTGTATTTTTAGAGAGGAAAGGGGGGATATCTGCATATAGTATTTCTACCTCTAATCATAAGCCCCTGCTATCCTCTTCTGGAGACAACAGGAAGAAGCGGCTTCAGCAGGGTGAGACTTAACTCTGCAGAGCCCACAATTCCTTCTGCATGGTATTAAGGCACGTGCTGAACCCCAGCCCCCTCCTTTCCCCATTTCTCAAGTGGACAACAAGAGCTCACTGCACTACCTGCAGCTCTTCAGCCTGGGCCATACACCCTGGGCCTCCAGAAAAAAACCCCACTCTGCCCTCCGCTGGCCAGGGCGACAGTGAACTCTAAACTTCTGAAACAGAACTCCCTTAAGAAGCCCAGCCTAGACTGGAATGAGCTATAGTGGCTGACATTGGTCTTGAACTCATGATCTTCCTATCTTAGCCTCCCAATGTCAGGATTCTGGGTATGTACCTGTATGGTCATGCCTGACTGTATGTACATTTGTTTAAGTGTCCTTAAAGAAATACTTGTTGACACATCTTCCCTTGATATATAGTAAGCTTTCTTATCCAATTTCCTAGAAAACTTTGTTTGCCAGGTTATCTGAACACTTTAGTTTTTTTCCCCCCTTACTCTAGTTTTTCATTATCAGACTTCTTCTTGATCAAACAACTCATGTCCTTCTAAATATAAGAAAATAAACACAGGAAGCTCTGAGGCGTGGTGAAATATGAACAAATGGATGAGCTTCCTGATGTACGCTGTGTCACATCCCTCTATGACTAAATCGTCTAACGTCTGCAAGAACTGTAGCTGGAAACTCCTGACCCACCACAGCCCTTGGTGGTCTCCAGATACTAACCGTGGACGAGGCTTGAAGTCTAACTCTGGCTCTATCCTATACTATGACAGAAGACTGGCATCCTAAGAAGGCCTCCTGACCAGTCACACTTAACTGAATGTCCCCAGCATGTCCTGTCTTCCAACTAACTGCTGGGGATAAATAGTGCACTTCTGGACTCTCGCTGTCTGGTCATATTAAGAAGTCCTTGCTTGATCCTACCCCTGCAACGAAAAGTGCACAGCCATCAATTACATTAAAGCTGTTATGTGGTAAATTTGAATATTGTATAATGAAGGGGGGAAATCAAGGGCTTCATTACAGCTCTAAAAGAGACAAGTAAAGCTATTTGGTCACGAGTTTATCACTGAATGGTGACCCTCAGGGTAACTATAATTAATATTTGAAAAACCCTCGAGATGGGGTATGGTATTCACGCTTATAAAACGCCTTTTATTACACTCCTTCCAATCCTTCGGCTTTATATCCAACACTGGCCCTTAATTTCATTTTAAGTACAGAAGACATTCTTCCTCTAGCTGCCATGCCTCACTTTGAGAAGGTCTGTGTCAATCAGCTTATTTGCAATTAAAGCAAATCTCCACCACCTGCCTCCCACCAGGGCATAAGGAGACAGGAGAAGAGCAGGGGGGTTCCTGGCTTCCTTTCCAAATGTTGATGTGGGCTGGTTGTGCCCTAGCTCCATTGCCTCAAGCCTCCTGCTGGGGTAGCAGTCAGGAAGGGATGCAGTTGTATGCTCACAGACAAGCCACTCTGCCTTGCAGGATGCTCTGCAGGCATCTCTGTTGGTGCCCGCAGTTTCCACAGAGCCTGGAAACAGTAACAAAGGAATCCAGTTCTCAGAGTTCTCCAAGCTCCACCTCAACCCTGGCTCCTAATGGAAACCGGCTGCTGCCAGAGCGGGTTTCCATCACACAGAAGCAGGGGTCACGGATGCCTCTGGGGGTCTGATGAAAGCCGCAGGCTCCCTCCACAGAGGAGACAAAAAAAAACAAAAAAACAAAAACACCGAAAGGCAGAAAGAAAAGTGCACTTTCGATGTGACGGATTCCCTGACCTCCAGGTTAGGATTCTAGGATTTTTCAAGCCTGAAAGAGAAAGAATGGAGAAAGAGAAGGAAACACACAGAGGAGAAGATAGAACACGTGGGGCAGTCGGCCCACGCAGCAGAACACGGAGGGAAAGGCCTCTAGGTCTTTGCATGTGACAATCAGATGATCTAGTTTTGCCCAGGTTCTAACTCCCCGCCAAAAGCCACAAAGTTGTGTGGCTTCATCTAAAATGACCCATTAGCCCTAACCTAAATCACTCTCAGGCCTATAACCATCCCAAAGTTTAATAAACAAACACAGGGGCCAAAATACAAATCTCTAGACCCCTTCCTCCGGATGACGTCTGGAAAATGGCTCCACCTGAAGAGCCTTGAACCACATCACAGCAATTAGCATTTGGTTATAGGTATCAGTTCTCTACAGTTAAAGGGAGGGGAAGGGCCAGAAGATGATCTGAGTCCAGAAAAACAAAGGTTCTCTAAGCCCTGACTCGCCAGCTGTTTTATAGATTCTGGTTTCTCTCCAACCAGACTGCATGCACGCTCCTTTGGAGCAAGGCAACATTCTTTTCTCTGTATTGCCAAGCTTCGTGTGTAGTAGGTGCTCAGCCAACACAAGACTCATGAGTTTGGGTAGCTGTGTCAGTAGCCTCCAGGAGCTACTTGTTAGACCATTTACAGATTTAATGGTGCAATCTTGCACCAAAACTTCGTATGTAGTGCTAAGATGCCAGAGTGTGGTCACAAAACAAACATAGGCTCAAACTATTTCAAATGCTTAGATACCAAGAAAGTATAACTCCTCACTTTCTATTTGTCAAGGAAGCCACAGATAATCATTATAGGTAGCACTGGGGTTGTGAGGAACCTGAAGCTACTGCAGGACTGTCACAAGGACTCATATCTATCAGGACCTGCGGAGAAGACTGGAACAAAAGTCCTTTTTAGCCGAAGGTCAAAGCCAGGCAACACTCCAAGTCCAGAAAAGGGTTCTTTCAACTATTACCAAGTTCGTTCTACGAAAAGGAGGTATTTCTAGCTGGTCACATGGAAATTTTCAGTGGTTGGGTAGCAAACCTTTGGAACAAGAAAGTATCTTTTTCAGAAAATGGAGATTCACAGAAAAGAAACAATGTTCCTTATTATGACAGAGAGCCTGGTCTTTTCAAGCCATTCCTATGCATTAGACCATGCAGTCCTTTCAAAGCAGCCCTTAAGGACCACGTGTAACTTGTCCATTATCTCCATCTTACAGATGAGACAACAAACCTATGGAAAAGTTCAGACTATCCTAACAGTGGGGGCTTCCTGAATGACTGGTCCTGATGAGAAGATGGATAGGCCCAGGCAGTGGGGGCCTGAGTTGTTTTGTTCGTGCTATTATCTGTTTTACCTTAAATGTAGGAATCACGGTCACATGTAACTATTTCTGCCCTAGACATTTATTTGCTTGGCCTCTAAACTATCTGAATTTGTGAACTAAGTTTTTTTTTTCTCTCTCTTAAAAAGGGCTACACTTACTAAATAAATAAACCTTCTCTACCTGTACCATCATAGAGGCAGACACACACACACACATCCCATGAAATTACTTGTTCTCCTAAATCTTCTTTAGTGATTAGAAAACTAAGGGGGGGGGGGGGAGAGAAATGACTTTTTTTTTAAGGTCAAGACATAAAATCTAAATGTGTCATGTTAAAAATATGTAGGAATTTCCTGAGCATATGTCAAGACAGAATTCCTTAGAAAAGCATTACATAAAAGTTCTGAGCTTGAATACTTGGGCACATTTTAGGTTTTGATTATCCTTACTTAAAGGACAGCCACTCCAAATATGCACAGAAATGGAGCCTTCCTGTCTCCACAGAAAGGGCTTCTTCTTTTACTTTTGTTCTCCAGTCCTCGTGAGCTTCTGCTATTAAAAAAGAAACTGAGGGAAAGTTTACTTAGAAAAAGAAGGTCATTTAACAAAATATAGCAAAATCATTCCAGCAACACATTTACAATGATTTGCATGCTTTAGCCAAGTGAAAAGTTGCAGGAGGGCAAGGCTGATTCGACAGATGACCATCAGAGCTCAAACCACACTAAGAGAAGAAAGGAAAGTCCATATGGTCATCTCAACAGAGGCTGGAAATGTTTCTAACAAGCCTGCTTCAGCAAGGGCAGAGGGGAATGCCAACCTGATTGAGGACATCAAGTGAAAACCTACAGATGATAGTACAATCCTAAGCAACTGAAACCCCTCTCCTCCCAAGGCCAGAAGCACACCTAGGATATCTATCCTAACCACTAATTCCTGACATTCTATTAGAGGTCCCAGCCAGGTCAACTGAGCACCAAACAAGCAACTAGATTATAAATGCAAAACCAAAATGGCCTTATTTTCACATTCACACAATCTTGAACATATTGAGATCCTGAAAAATACAGATTCGAAGTCCTAAGTAACACACACACACACACACACACACACACGTACACACACACACACACACATACACACACACACATACACACACACACACACACACACGTACACACACACACACCCCAGAAAGTAAACACTTGGTGGCCCAAGATGCAAAGGCACCTGAAATGCTTCCTCCTTGGATCTCACCAATCACCACACCATTTAGAACTTATTTTAGCTTTTTAAATATTTTATTTAAAAGATAATTGCTTAGAAGAAGAATTCCTGGTAGATTCATAGTTCTGGAAACGTGGAGGGGAAGAGCCTCATGCTTTTGCAGCCAAGGAAGGTAAGTAATGGGAATCAGAACGTATCCTGAAGTAGCAAAAGATCTTCTGGGCCCATTAGAGAACAGCTAATCTATTCAAGTTGTGACTCTGTCTAATGGGTTTTCTTCCCGAGTACTTTAGAGCAGCAGCAACCAGTTCAAAATATTCTCTCTCAGTGCTCACACAAATTAAAAAGCAGTGAGTTCATTTGTAATTATTTATATTTTTACCTTGTTCCAGCCTCACGGAGATTTTTAAATGCCATTTAAATGTTTCTCAGTGCCGATGTGTACTTCTTCCTGCTTCAAACTTAATATTATGATTCCAACAGTGCTGAGAATATTTCTAAGCAATAAAACAAAACTTGCAGGAAAGGGAAAATTGCTCTTTTCAGAAAATCATTGCATTTATGTATTCTTCTGAGGACAGGAACAGAGGTTCAGCCCTAAGTCTCAGGTGACCCCTCTACTTGGCGGCCATACCAGGTGCTCTCCTGCTCAGTGACGCTCTGCTTACTTGTGAGCCCACACTGCTTACTTGTGAGCTCACACTGCTTACTTGTGAGCTCACACTGCTTACTTGTGAGCCCACACTGCTTACTTGTGAGCCCACACTGCTTACTTGTGAGCTCACACTGCTTACTTGTGAGCCCACACTGCTTACTTGTGAGCTCACACTGCTTACTTGTGAACCCACACTGCTTACTTGTGAACCCACACTGCTTACTTGTGAGCTCACACTGCTTACTTGTGAACCCACACTGCTTACTTTGAACCCACACTGCTTACTTGTGAGCTCACACTGCTTACTTGTGAGCTCACACTGCTTACTTGTGAGCCCACACTGCTTACTTGTGAACCCACACTGCTTATTTGTGAGCCCACACTGCTTACTTGTGAACCCACACTGCTTACTTGTGAACCCACACTGCTTACTTGTGAACCCACACTGCTTACTTGTGAGCTCATACTGCTTACTTGTGAGCTCACACTGCTTACTTGTGAGCTCACACTGCTTTTCTTGCTGCTTCAAGATTTTCAAAGGTCAAAGCCAGGTTCAAGGAACACAGCCCAACTAAAAGAAAGCCACAAACATCATTTTTTCTATAAACTAACTCATTCCCTTCCAACGAACATATTTATCTGACCTCTGGTTCAAAAATTAATTTTAGTTTTACTATGACGTGCAAATTACCTTATTAATTTGGGAATCGGGACATAACTGAATATATGGTCTTAATTGCTACATAACCACATACCTCTAAACAAAATAATTCCCCTAACATTTTAGCCTATCTTAAGAAACCTTTGTCTATTTGGATAGAAATGCGTCATTGGCTTTGTTGGTAGCAGTGATGGTGGTGGTGATGGTGATAGTGGTGGTAGTGGTGGTGGTCTGGTTGTGTGTGTTTGTGTGTGTGTGTGTGTGTGTTTATTTCAATCAATTTCTTCCATGAATATTCAAAGATGTGATAAACTTCAGTAAAAACAGAATCATAGACCAAAATGTAAAGATTTTTTACAGTATACAACACACTACAGAAGTGTTCCCAATGCTCTCTTGAAATATATTCTAAGTTGATTTTAAAATTCTAATTAACAGTAATACAATGCTGACAAATGACCTAGGAGGCCATTTCACCACTTGCCACGCCTCTGTCCCGAAAAGGGCCCCATGCTGGCCCAGGCTGTCTGACCTGCTGCTATACTGGGTGAAGGAGGTATTATGGGTCCACAGTGTTGTGTCTGGATTCTCTGTATGACTCCTTAGGCTAATGGAATAGGAGCAGCACGTCGCATGCCACAGCCTGACAAAGGTCCCTTTCTCCTCCTTCCTGTTAACAGGATGGCATGTTCCAAAGGAAGGTATACCTGCCAGAGTGGTCTGGAAAGAGGCATGGGCAGAGCTGATCCACAACTGCCGTGGATAGAACTACACCTCAGACACTGACATCTGTGGGGTGTTTACTGCTGCAGTCTCACCTGACCGTGACACCTCAGCAATCCGAACATAACCCTACTGTCACTGGAAGAAAATATTGGTCCTTATTTGGAGGGGAAATTGATTACAGGAAATAAAAAAAGTAGTGACTCACACAACACCCCTAAATATCTTTTAGGCAACAAAACAGATGTAGCCATTAGTCCAACTAGAGGAATAATTAAGCTTATCAATCTTGAAGACCTACTGTGTGCCAAACTACTAACGTATATTCTTATTTAATCCTTGTAGCAAATGAGTATCGGTATTACTTCCACTGATGGGCAAAGAAATGGAGGCCCCCATGAGATGATGGGACTGAGAAAGATGGGACTGGGAGAGGCTAGTAAAGGGCCTGTCAGAATCTGAGCCCTGTGGGCTGGCTCTAAAATCCTGGTCTTTCCAATTACCAATGGTGCCTCTCTGATGTTGCCTGCCAAGTGTTTTTTTTTTTTTTTTTAAATCTTCCTCAAAATTGTATTTGTCTCATTCTCAAAGAGACATCTTTAAAGAAAACATCTATGGCTATTTCTGACATCTGTCTCAATTTGTCACAGTCCATTATGCCAAGAATCTATTAATTTTACTTTACCAAACCATCTCATGACAGGAATTTAAGCCTGTTTACTCTCTTCTGTCACCAAGGCAGCCCATCTGTATAGGTTCAGTCCCACAGGAAGAGGACAGGCCGACTGTGTAAGGAATGGAACAAGCTGCTATGAGACTAGCTACTTTTACAAACACCTTCTGCAGCTCTCAGGTGGCTCTCCCGGGGTAGTACTGCTAGTTTGACTGCTGCACCATCATTGTTGCTATTAATAGAGCTACACTTAGGTATTACAATACATGTGGCCAGCTGTGGCAAACATTTGTTGCCATTTTGTTCAACCATAAAACTTGTCAAATTAGTGGTTTTATGGGCATACAAATAATTAAGGGAAAATATATAGACAGTGTGTTTTTTATACATGGTAAATATGGACAAAAAAATAGATTCCAAAATGATAATGGCCTGCAGACAATTCATGTCCAGGGAAGCCAATTAATCAGAACCCCTCCAGCCTGCACCCAGTATACGGCTACGTTATTCAGGGTTTTAACATTCACAACAAATCTTAAGATGCTTCATACAGATAAACTTCCCTGTTCCTAGTGGAGACTCGTGTGTATACACACAGGATGGATAAAAGAAAAGATGTTTGACTTGCACATGGATAAATCTCACTAATATTTTATGGCTGGTGAGCCCTTGGAGCTCACACTTGATGGCTGTCATTAAGTGGAGGTCTTTGTAAGATAGTGGCTACGTATACACACTTCCTGAAGAGATGCTCCAGCTCTGCCACCCTAGCTATGGGCTCTGTGTAATGTGCTACCTTCCTTTGTTTCTCCACAGAACAAGAAAGGACAGAGCCCACTTTAAAGGTTATGAAATAGCATGAAATATTTAAAGACTCATGACCCCTCCTTATCAGTAAGAGCCCAAGAACCACTCATAGGCCGGACGGCCCACCACCCTTTCAAAAGGATTCTACCATTACGCGTCAGTTAGAATAATACACTGGGGCTCCTGGCTGTGTTTTTTAAGTTTGAAAATAATTCTTACAAATCCATTTTAAAGTCTCCCCAATTAGACAAGTTCACTAAATTTTTCTGGTGACTTAGCCTTACCCAATTATTTCTGAATCAAAATTACCTTCAAAACACTCTAATTAAATCACAGAACGTGTGACAGAGATTTATGCTGAAGTGGCTTATGCAGACTTTCATTAAGTCACTAATAATAACTATGAAGTATCTATCTGTTACCTTTCACAGGGAGTATTCCATACACAACTCTGTGACTACTTTTAGAAGCTCCCTTTCCTGGCAGAAGAGGAGGAGGGAGGGCAAATGAGAGATCTAGAAAAGGGGGAGGAAGGAATGTGGTCCTACCTATATCTTAGGTCTAGCCCCTCCATCCTCCTCTGAGAGCTGCCTTGAGAGCTGTTTCCCTTCCCCTCAAAAGTGAGACATTCACAGCTCCACCTCACCATGTCCAGCCACTTTTTCACCCCTCTGCCCATCAGTGAACCTTCATACTGTGTTAACACAGCAGACAACTGGATGAATGCATCTGGCCTTGGACCCAAGGTCCTCGGCCTCTCCATTCTCCAGCTTTCTCATCCTCCTCCATCCTGTACCAAATACCCCAGGCCTGCTCCCCATCCTCATCTCACTCCTCCTCCCCATCCTCCCCTCACTCCTCCTGCTCCCCATCCTCCCTTCACTCCTCCTGCTCCCCATCCTCCCATCACTCCTCCTGCTCCCCATCCTCCCATCACTCCTCCTCCCCATCCTCCCTTCACTCCTCCTGCTCCCCATCCTCCCATCACTCCTCCTGCTCCCCATCCTCATCTCACTCCTCCTCCCCATCCTCCCTTCATTCCTCCTGCTCCCCATCCTCCCCTCACTCCTCCTGCTCCCCGTCCTCATCTCACTTCTCCTGCTCCCCATCCTCATCTCACTCCTCCTGCTCCCCATCTTCCCCTCACTCCTCCTGCTCTCCATCCTCCCCTCACTCCTTGCGGACAATCCTCTCATTTTCACCAGCATGCACATGCTGGGACTCCCCAAGCCTTCTCCCCTCACCTTCTTCCTGCATGTCAGGATCTTACAGCCTCTTCTCTATATGCCGTTCTAACCGCACAGCGCTTCATCTCCTAAGCAACACCTCTGTTCCCACGCTCTCACCTCCCCAGTCCACCCTCAGGGTCTGACAACCCCACCTCCCAAATGCCCTTCTCACTCCCCTTCCTCCCTGTCCTCCACGCTGACCTCAGACATGACTCCAGTATAAGATTCCTCCATGTACAATGCCTTCTAGACATACCACCATGCAAGCACAGCCAGCGTATTCACCTGATCATTCACCTTCACGCCTGACCATCTACAAGAAAATGTTTGGGCTCCTTGCAGGGACCCTCTGGAACGAGTCTGCACTTCATTCTCCAGCTTCCTCTCCCGCTGGAAGTTCCCCCCTTAGCTGCACAAACCTTCAGATATAGCCACTGTTACCAAGCACGGTCATGCCTGCTGTTCCTCTTCCACCTCTGCTGATATCACAGCACCCTACTCTGTCCTTCTACTCACATTCATCCTTTAAGACCCATAAGCTGTCACTCATCCCTAAATGGTACCACCGCCTAAATATCCCGAGATGCCAGGCAGGTAAAAACCACACTTACGAGTATTTGAAAAAAAGTCTGTACTGGGCTAAAGCACACACTCATCATGGGCTAGAAGTAAGGTCTAGTCACACTTATCTGTCAGACTCTACCAGTGGCTGCTCTCTTAATCCAGAAACCTACAGATCCAGAGAAAGAAAGTTACAAAGAACAGCTAAGAGACCCCTGGACTCTACACATACTGTGCTGCATTATTGTGTATGGTATTTTAGGGTTCTAAAATATTGCTTTCATCTTGCTGAGGGATAGAAGTAAGGAAAATAATATGAATTAATTTATGTAACTAATTATCTATCTAAATATTAGAAACTAAAAATGCTAGATTTCCTCTCATACTATAAATATACTCAGTCTCCCCCCCCCCCCCCCGTTTAGATTAGAATACAAAGCAATCAGTTTCATCATGGCCTCTGCACACACATGTTGTTATAAAGCGCTCTTACTCATCCCCCAGAGGCAAACAACTGACCCTCCAAACGTCTAACTGCACTTGGAACCTGTTACTCAATGTTAGAGTTTTAAACCAAGGCAAAGTGATAACTGTGTAGTAAATAAAATTCACTAGCTTTCCCAGACCAAAAAACAAAAACAAATTCCGGTAGGTCATGCCAAAAGATTAAATTCTACTTATTAAAAATGGAAGAAAAGGCATCAAGCAAGAGAAAGCTCCACCATGCTTTGAAGGAGAAATTATCTCCAAGGACAGACAGACAGCAGACAGACAGATAGACAGTCCTTGTGTCACAAGAATGACCCGGCCTCCTGGGTCAGCCATGCTTCAAGGACTGCTGGCTCTGCTGGCAGCTTGGAACTGGTCTCTCCTCACTTCACTTCTACCACTGTAAGCTGGACCCAGGAGGCAGAGATGTACCACAGGCTACAACCCAGTCCCAGGGCCAGGACTATAGAGGTGAACTTTTAACCTGAGGGAAAAGGCATTCAAAAATGGCTGATTGGCACAGTGGATGGTGGAGTCCATTTCTCAGCAGATAAATAACATTCATATTCCCTTAGGAGGGTCTGCAGTGCCAAGCCCGCATTTCCCTTGAGTCCTTGTTTCTACCTCCCAGCAGGGCAGGAGAGGGGCATTTCAGAAAGTGGAAGGACATCAGCATCCTAGGGAGACAGATCAGCATCCTTGTGAGATCTGTCTACCCACAGCATCCCAAACACATGGCCTCTCTCTCTCCATAGGTAACTGCAGAGCTGGCACTACAGGGATGCCTGCATCTCAGACCGAGTTCAAGTCCTCAAGCTTTACCCACACATTTTGCACAGCTCAAGTTCCAAGAAATGACAGACTCCATCCCACAGGAAAAAAGCAAGCCGGGCCCTGCTGATGCACCAAAGCAAGAGCCCTGAACCAGCTGCCTGTACAGTACCACTTAAGCTCAGCACCCAACTGATTGCTGTTCACTTATTTTTCTTCTTAAGATCTCTTGACCCAACAGAACAAAGCTCTGGGTCCTTTATCTAATTATAACGGGGACTGTCTCTATGAGCAACTATTACATACTGTTAGCTTGTTAATACTGCTCTCTACACCTTGGAAGTGAATGCATTACTTTGATGATGCAAATACAAGCCAGACCAGTAACTGGCCACGTGTTCCCCTTACCTCTAGTTTGTGCAAAACAGTCTCCTTTCCTCTTCCTCACGATATAAAACAAGGTAAATTAGAAGAAAATAACAAGGGGCTGGAGAGATGGCCCAGCGGTTCAGAGCAGCAGCCACATGGTGGCTCACAACCATCCGTAATGGGATCTAATGTCCTCTTCAGGTGTGTCCGAAGACAGCGACAGTGTACGCACATACATACAATAAATAAATCTTAGAGGAAGACACTGCAAGCTCAAGACATAGTAATATACAATTAGTTAGGTAGCTCAGCACTCCATGACACACGAGGTAGTAACAAGTCCGCAAGGAACACAAACAAGATCTGAGGCTCTAACAGCACTATAAATACTTCTGCAAGTGCTACCTTCACCAATTGGCATGCCTCGTGGAAGGCCACAGATTTCAATCTGCCCCACTATTCCTGAAAAGTCATTTTTTTCTTCTCCAACTCCTAAACACTGAGTTGTTTAAATTGTAGGAAGTGGAAGCATGTGTGTACATGTGTGAGGACCCCCTCATTAATGACATCATGCTAACGACCTTCCCACAGATTATACAGGATACACAGTGTTAACTATGCTCTATTTTATTAGTCCCAAGTACACTTATTTTTCTATGGAAACAGGGTCCGGTTAGCCAGGGAAACTATGGGGAAGTTTCCCCACCTCTCTGCGGTTCTCTGGCAGAGAAATGGCAGAGTGAAACATATCTGGTCACACTGGGATAGAAGTGTCTGGAATTTCTGTCTGAGGAATCCAAAACCTTCCTTCCCTTCATGGAGCTTGAGTTGAGACTTTTTCCTAGGACACTGGGAAAGCTGTCATTTGGGGCTCTGGCTACCAGGTAGGGCAATTATTCTGTAAACTACTGCCATCCCTAAACTCTGACCTGCACCCCTTTCCCCCCAAAGGCAGCATGACTGAGAATGAACAAGGACATTTGGTCTCCATTCTGGGCAGCTATTGAGTCTCCCTTAGAGTCCCCATAGATCCAAAAGGTCTTAGGACCATCTAGGTAGTCCCAGAGTCCCCCTCAGATGCAGTAGTAACAGCTGACCAAGGAGAACTGACAAGTACTGAATAGCTATAAAAAGTGATTAGCCTATTTGTTACCAAGTGTGTTTACTCGGGGTTTTATGTCTGTTTCAACAATCTAGGATACAAGTAACCACCCTCTCATTCATCGAATTGTATTAAAAAGGACAGAGCAATAAAATAAATGCTGCCTCTAAATGTAACTTCCTGGCATTAGGAAACAGTGTTCCTCTAGAGTCTCCCCTGAAGAGCAGAGAGAATAACAGAAAGCCTTCTGAAAGAGGGTCTCTTCAAAGGCATAATTTCTGTCCTCACAAGTCAGAGTCTGTTCTGTGAGGACTCATCATTCCTCAAGAACCTATCAGAAATGGAAACCCATGGCCCCACCTTGGTCCTATTAAATTAAAGTCTATATTTTAACAAGACCCCTGGGCTATCTGGATACACATTAAAGTTCAGATGTTCCCTGATACATTAAGTACACTGCCCTCTACTCTCAAAACAGCTTTCCTTGGTCCATAATCCTCTGGATACCTTCTATAGAAATACACACACACACACACACACACACACACACAAAACCCAACAACAACAAAAACAAAAGACAACAAAAATAAAAAGAACAAAAATAAAAATGTACTTTTTCAATTTAAAAACAAAAACAGATTATTTCCCAGAATTGGGGCTGATCTAGTACAGGAAGGCTTTTTTTTTTTTTTCTTCCCTGTCTACCTGTCAGGGAGCTAATTAACATTTCAATGAACGCTGACAGAAAATGTGTTCTCTCACTTCCTAACTGAGGTAAACGGCCCAGGTATGACAAGAAAAATTTAACTAAGACTAACAGGCTCGCATTACAACCCCCAGGGGGATTCTGAAAACTAATTTCCTGCCCATAAAAAAAGCAAAAATAAAATTATTTTCAGTATCAAGGTAAGCACATAACTGTGAGTTGATATGTTAGTGCGGTCTCCAAATTACAGTCATTTTTGTTTACCTCCGCTAACAATGCGCCTCCTGGGGAGATATTCTATGAAGAAGTTTAAGTCCCCTCCCTGGCTTTCTCCACAAGTTAGTGGAAAAACTGCACTGGAGAGATACCCAAGGGACTACAATTAATGCCTTCTGCTTGCTCTGGCTCCTGCTCCCCAGTAATGGGAGTGGGCTCAGACTGTAGCAGCTGGAAGGAGTCTACCCCAGTTTGCCTGTTATTGTGATAAACACCAGGATCAGAACAACTCGGGGAGGAAAGGGTTTGTATGGCTTACAAGACCATCCTGAAGGGAAGCCTAGGCAGAAAGCTGGAGACCGGACCGAGGAAGCAAGAGCTGAAGCAGAGACTATAGAGGAATGCTGCTGACTGGCTTGCTCAGCCTGCTTTCTTGATCTTATATACACACCAGGGGAGGCAGCAACCCAAATAGGCTGGACCCACCCAAGTCAATCAGCAGTCAAGAAAATGCTACCCAGACAAGCCTGCAGGCCCGTCTGATGAAAGCATGTCCTGGGATTCAAGTTCCCTTCTCCAAGTGACTCTAGTGTGTGTCGGTGTGATAACAACTAATCAGCACCAAGTTCCAGAGATAGCCCACAACCGCTGCTGGTCCACTTATCCAGGTAATCATGTTTTCACATGGCCTCGGTCACATCATTGATAAATGTTCACACAGTACCCTGCCCTATAGGCAACCTCGGCCCGCACCCAACCACCCAGTGTGTCCACCACCTTCAGACACCCAAGTAGTTAGTAGTGGTTTGAGATTAAAACTCATTTCACCTCTTAGTTAGGTGGTGTGGTATCCTCATAGCCTGGTATAACAGTATTTTGTTTCTACTAAACCTAAATTTCCATTAGCTAGATATACTGTAAGGGGACCCACGGTACCAAATGAAGTCATTTGATGCAATGGCTAGTACTACAATACATTCTTAGTGAAACATTGGAGATTATGTAATGCTTCACATGTCTACATAAGTCACTAGTACAACCACATTTATCTATTGCACTATGACACAAAATTGGGAAAGACTAGTCTTCACTCAAATGTGTCCCTGGGTTGCAATGTCGAGCCAAGAACTGTGTTTTTTACATATAGCTGAAGCAGACCCCATGTGGTCCTTCAATAAGCTTCTTTGTTTATTAAAAAAAAAAGAAAAGGAATTTTAAGGAAGCAAAGGCTGTAAAAGAAGCATCTTTGGCCCTCGTGGAGTAACTGATGCTTTTATTATGGAACGCCACAGCCTGATGAGGTAGGACAAGCACCATTATGGCTTTTAAGTGATTAAGCCAAGACTTAGACTGGGGGGGGGGGGGGGGTGAGCTGTCCAGAGCCCAACAGAAAGCAAGGTTGAAGCCAGCTGAATTCAAAATCTCCAATTACATTTCCAGACAAAAGGGAACAGCCGCCAATGTTGAAAGTAAGTTTTACAGATTTTTGCTTGGGAATAAAACAAGGAAACAGTATTTTCTATCAAATGATATTAATATGTTCTTTCATGGCCTTGATTTTGCCACCCAGGCTTTCTTCCCCCAAACTAGGAAAACTTAGACAAATCTATTTTAAGTCTTGAAATCCCATTTACACACAAAATAACCTAGTACTTCATGTTGAGAAATTGATCTGTTGTTTAACTTGCCTACTATTTTAACCTATGTTAAGCAGAAGGGCCTGCTGAGTTGCTAATCTGCAGTGTCATTGATTAGCCGTTCTGGCTCACAGGGACTTTTTCCCAAAATAGATTCTTAGCATTTTCTAACCCTCCTACATTCCACAAAAGAGAATCTGGAACACAGGAAGGAACCATTTCCATACACGTAATCGCGTCTTCATTGTCACCAAAAGGCATCTGATTAAAACCCAAAGACTTCCAACGCTTGTATGTCTCCCACGCCAGCAGCACCCCTCAACTTCCACATCCTGAACTAACCAGCCCTCCTACCCAACTGTCCTCAACCCATGACACATCCGGGTCCCTGGTCGCTGCCTCTCACCAAACAAGAGGATCCATGTTCTTCCGGCTTTCTCCACACTGACACTTCTGAAAAGGATTCTCAAAAAACAATTTCACCCTGGAGCCTGTTGAGACCCCTTTCTCGTGCTCAGGGCAGGTGCATACAAACAGTTTCAACCAATGAAAGCCTCCTCCGAAGACTATGTCATCACTTTCAGCCAATGGGAGTGTAGGTAGCTTACCAAGGCTGCTCTCCTTGAAATACCTCTAGGAAACTCAGGATGCATGCGCCTAGCTCTCCAATCATGCCTTGTGGGCCATTTTGACCCAATAGGAGAGAGAAAAGAGACAGAGAGAAGCTTAAAAATTGATAATGATGGAAGAAAATGTCCAGGAACCTGAGTGCCAAGATGAGAAGTTTCTGGAGGTGCCCGACATGAAAAGCCTGGGAAGCCCAGGTCCTCGTAGACGCTGTCCTGGGCATGTCTCCGGGTGATTGACTTGAAAAGAATCATGAGCATCACTTGATCCCCGGGAAGCATCCTTCAGCAGGTTAGGATACTGTTGGTTCCCAGCAGCCTGGTGGGAGTGCAGTCCATCGTCATCCCGCCCTAGCTATAACTTTATGTTCAAATAAGTACCACGCTTTGTTGCCTCCATGTCTATTTGCGCTATTCCTTCCACATGAATTCTCTTCCCTTTTATTTCCTCCTCCTGAAATTCTACTTCCTCAGAATACATTTCAGTGCCACGAAGCCATGAATATTTTACTCTCCCTCAACAGGATGTGCCCGTGCCTCCTCCAGTGGGCAGTGTCTGCTTTGTATTTCAGATTTTTATGTGCATAGATATTCTCTAATGCTGTAGTAATTTCCAACCCCAACAAGCCCGTATAAAAACACACAATCTGGTTATTACATTCCTAAGCTATATGTCCGGATTGGGCAGACTTAGGGCTGCTACTTGAAACTTCTCCTGGCCACATGGTTAGGCTCCGTATTCACGTCCTCTTCCTCTCCTCTTCCTCTCTCCTCCCTTTTCCTCCTCATATCTGCCCCCACTTTCTAAGACATCCTGTCCCACCATTTCTTTCCACTGCCCAATCACAGGCTCTAACCTTTATTTAACCAGTTAAAATGGAGAAGGGGAATCACAGGAGATCACCCATGTGATCCACTGCTCTCGGCAGGGGGCAGCTGGGGGCGGGGGTGGGGAGCAGCCCCTCTTCAGGAAGTAGAATTAACATCAGAATGCAAAGAGCATCAGGGCAACCTACAACACTCTAAACTCCTAACAGTCTCTCCCCTTTGCCTCCTGATGGGGGATGCGAGATGTTCTCACATTGCAGGCTTCAATCCATGGATGGGAAATTTTTTAAAAAGAAAGATATCAGATTTGATATAGAAGATATCAGACTGCATCATGTACATCACCGGGTATCACCTGACACTCGTATTTTAGTCATGTGTACTCACGTTCACAGGAATACTGGGTTGCAATGTTAAATGTGTATCAACTCAGAGTCTCAGCGCAAAATATTTAAGCCAGTAATACCTGTCCAATAGCAATGCCTACCACATGAACATTGATTTGAAACATCCATGTGTTACAATCCCTTTTCCCTTTTGAATTTTTGTTGTATGTATGTGGATATGTCCATGTGGTTGTATGCTGCATATGCCCATGGAGACCAGAAGAGAGGATTGTATTCCTCTAGAGATGGAGTTATAAGTGGATACAAGCTGCCTCCTGTGGTGCTAAGAACTGAACTCACATCAATTGGAAAAGCAATACACACTCTTAACTGTTGAGCTGTCTCTCTTGCCCCAGGGGTTACAATCCCATAGGGTTGGACCTGAGGGGTGTATAATGCCTGTGTGAACAGAAATGTAGGGACTCTGGCTTATGTAAAGTCTGTGGGGGTGAGGGTCAAGCGACTAATAGACAAGATCTTATTAATATTTATGATTCCATCTTGATTGACTTTCTCCCTAGGAATAAAAAGGTGTTCTTATTTAGAGAAGAGTAAATATAACTTAGTTTTGGAAAACTTTTCACGTTTGACAAACCATCTCATGATGACCAGGCTGCGTGTTTAAAATACACAGTACAGGTAATTCCACCGTGATCAATAAAAAGCACTCCTAGAAATACAAAAATAAAAAACAAAAACCAAAAAGCCTTTGTTCTAGATGCCCCTATGCCATTTTCCCCCACCATCTGTAAAAGCCAGTTCATCTCCCAAAGTTTATTTCAAAGGCCACCTCTTCTATGGAAGCCTTTTAAAAAATAAGTAAAAACTAAAATAATAATAATAATAAAAATTAAGAAAAATTGCCTATCTACTATCCACCCCAGTCCCAAGTATGGGAGTAGTCGGTTTTTGACTCTCTGGAACAGAAAACTGCCTTTTGCATTTATGTTCTTGTCCAACTCTAAAACTAAGGAGGAATGCCCAACCCAGCTCATCCCCTACATCAGCCACCAAATAAACAAAAGCAACAGTGAGTCTGTCGGGAGGGGTGACCATCACTTTAGAGACCCTGATGTGTGTAGCAGCTGAGCCAAAATGACTGAACCTCTAGAGAAAGAGCAGGAGGGAACCAAAGGGAGGCATTGCTCCCTGGGATAACTGCCTCTGCTCAGGGCTCAGGCCTGCAGAAGCTGCAGACTCCTGTGCAGAAGGAGCCCCTTCTCTGCATCTCTGACCTTCAGAGTAGAAACCGGAAGTAGCGCAGCTTAAAAATGTTTCTTACGGACATCCATCTCCGTTTTAACAGACAGTTGAAATGATCAGTTATCGGATAGGTCCTGCACGAAAGATCAACCCTGAGATACAAATATGGGTGCTTCTGTATGGGGGTGATAGTATGGAAGGAGACAGACACGGAAGCTCCTATCAGTTGATTGTATCACACTGGTCATACTTTTGTTTCATATACTGTCTATAGTGGTGTGAGACTCGTCCTCCCGCACGTACAAGAAGCATACTTGGGTTCAAAGCCAGAGTCAAAACTAATAAAGTGCAATTTGTTTGCTCGGGATTCCATGTCTACCAATTAGAAAAAGTTGTTCTGTTACCAAAATAAGAGTCTCTGGCTATTAATCTGCACCTCCTCTCTTCAAAGATGGGTGCTTTTTTTCCCCTATGATGAAACAGATGTGTTCAGTGGTCTTTATTTAAAATTTATATCTCCTTTCATGAGATAATTAACAGGCACCACTCCTAACTCATGGCATTTGGTTTTCAGATTTTTTTTTTAAATCAATACCATTTAAGGTTCTGACCTTCTCTTTTAATATTTTGACACAACCTTAACTTGCAGATGTCAGGGTCTTGCTTGGTAATTCCTGCAAAGCCGCTCTTCATCGGCTGGAAGACATCTGCGGGGCTCTAGAAAATGCATAGCCCTGATATCAGAAAGCGGACCTCGAAGCTAATTCTTCATTGAGGCAGAGCTGTATAAACTCAGACAAGCTACCTGATCACCTATCCTCAATTTTCCTCTCTGTAAAAATCAGACCAACAACAGTACGTACATGGTAAGTTTCTTGTTGGGGAATAAATGACCTAGGACATATAATGGCCATGCCTCTGACAAGTATGTAGCAAATATTAGACTTAAAATACCTGCTGTCATTTTTGGTCTTGGCACAGTTACAGATTAAAACTCGTATTTTCTTATCTATAAAATGAGAGTACTGTCATTTACTTTTGAGATGTTATCAGATTCAAACAAGAAGATAACAGATATAGGAATATCAGACATATAGAAAGTAATCAAGTATGCCAGGCATGAAGGACCCATGCCTGGTATCCCGGAACTTAGTAGACTGAGGCAGGATAATTACCTTGAGTGTGAAACTTGCACACCAAGACTTTCTTTCAAAAACAAACAAGAGCTGGAGAAAGAGAGGAGCGAACGAGCGGGAGGGAGGGGGAGAAGGAGAGAGAGACAGAGAGAGAGAGACTACATGTTTTTGATCATGCATGAGCTTGAAACTGAACTGTAAACATAAAAGTCTTTAGCAAATCCTAAAATTGAGTTAGAAATGTCATGCAAAAATTGGTCCATAACTAAGAGAATGTCTGACATATTTGAAATGCAAACCCAAGTTTTTTGGTTTATCTTTAACTTTACCTAAAGATAACCTTTTGTAAATGTAAATTCTATATCCACAAAATAAGAAACATTCTCTTAAGCCAAACTGTTCTACTATACTGTAATCAAGAAATCTAACATGCTTTCTTAAGCCAAGAAACTATATATTGCTTACAAATCTGATTGAGTGTGCAATGGCTTAAAAAAAAATGCTTTCCAGCTGTGGTGGCGCAATGTCCTCAATGCACTAGTGAAACAGGTAAAATCTATGTGGTCTGAGGCCAGCCCAGTCTACAAAGCAAGTTTCAGGCCAGCCTGGACTATGTTGAGAGATATGGTCAAATAAATAAATAAATAAATAAATAAATAAATAGGATATTAAAAATTTAAAGACAATTCAGCAGGCATTCTTTGACAGTATTCAAGATAATTTACTGGGAACTGAAGACACACCTTGAGCCCTTGCCAAAAAGGCCTACACATTACCACTGATAATCTCAAAATACAACTTATAAAAACCATACAGGAGTTCAATTTGAACCAGAAAGTGGATAAGTAGCATAAACATGCGTCCAAAAAATAAGTTCTCCCCTTTAACTACAAGCCTGCCTAGATTTTAAAAAGCAAAAGTCATTTTTAAAAGGCAGTTGTTATCTGGGAAGCTATTGAATTTGTGCCAGAAACCAATATTTCAAAAGGTAAACCTGTAAAATAATAGGTATCTGTAAATGAAAGACTGGAATAACCCCAGGAGCAGCAACACAGTAATTAGCAACTTTTATAGAGTAATAACATGTTCCATATTCTCTCTACACTAGCTCTTTGAAGTTGCCAGTGTAATATATACAAGTTTTATTACATTGGAGCCCATCCTTGTGTGTTTTATAGGTGCTAGCATTATGCAGAGCAAGCTGTAGTCACCGTCGGATCTTCTATAAGAAACTGCCCGATAATTCGTGAGCTCTGTGTCTAGTTTATTTTGTTACACCTGTCTTTAAGAAAATAAAGTCACTTTGAGCCTAAGTCACTATGGAGATTCACATGCCCACATGCCATCGAGGTATGTGTCATAAATCATAAAGCAGTTTAGCTTTAAAATTGTGCATCGCATATTCATGTGCACACCACTTGCAGTTTTTGACACATGTGAACTCTTTACTGAATTAAAAAGGGAACTGCTCAGCTCTACAATCAGCGATTACCAGAGGCAGAACAGAAAGCAGTTAATATGCTTGTTCCAGCAGATGTTCATCCCCGTAAATATTAAACATAACACAAGTTCCTCCAGGAATATACAAGCAGTAATTTTACCACCTGAATAGGGCTGGTTGGAAACATTTAAGGGGTGGGGGCAATGTGAGGGATGCTGAAGCAGCCAATGGGATTTTTCAGACAACCGCAACTAGAATTAAATTGCATCTACCTGTGATTTACCTATAGCAGCTCTCCCTAATGCGAGATTAGCGAGAACTGGAACCCCAAGTGCATTCCAGGCTGCCAGCTTTGAGCTTGACAAAAAGAGTGAGGAGTTCAGCCATGGGCATGTGTGAAGAAAGGGTGCAAAGGAACCGAGAACCTCCGGGAAATGAGTCTCCCTGGGCCAAGGCCTCCGGAATTCGGGCACCAAGACACACTGGCCTCCTGCCTAGGGTGCTCACTTTTCCATCTCCAGTGGGAGTGAGGTAGGACAGAGGAAGGATGCAAACGCCAAGCAGGGAGCAGGCAGGGCGCAAGGCTAGAGAGCATCCTCTCCGGGCACTTCGTAGAGGTACCAACTCTAGGGGGTCACAGGGGTGGTGAGCCTGAGGCTCTCCGGGAGCTGGAGGGGAGCACAATCCGAAGGAAGGGAGCTGAGAGGGGCTGCGAGATGAGGGGTGGGCTCTCAGGCATCAGTGACACGTTCTAAAAATCGGTTCTCTTCCCCTCCACCGCTGCGCTCCTCCAGTGGCAGCCAGACCCCGGCCCCCTGAGCTAGCGCAGGCAAGCACCGAGGGGAGAGAACGGAACCGGAGACCGACGAATTCACGGGGAGGCGGCCGAGCATCCAGCCCGCCAAGGCTGGAAGGAGCCGGCCAGCGAGGCGGGTGTCCCCGAGCCACCCCACCCCCACGGCGGCCGGGCACCCGGAGTCCCGGCCCAGGTGAGGGCAGGCGGGGCCAGCGCGGCTCCCCAGCGGCCAGCACCGGGACTCACCACAGCGACTCGAGGTCCCATTCCTGGAGCAGGGCTAAGTCGAAGCTGTCCATGGTGGGAGGTGTCAGCGCCGCCGCCGCCGTGTCCGCCGCCGCCGCTGTGTCCGCCGCCGCCGTGTCCGCCGCCGCCGCTGCCGAGCCTCGGGCCGCCCGCGCGCTGCAACGAGAGGCGCCCGCTAAGGTGCATCCCGGCCGCGCCCGAGCCGCCGCCGCCCGCCTGCCCGCCTGCCCGCCAGTCACCCTCCCCCGGCTCTCAGTGCCCGGCACCCCCGCGGCCCCTGCTTCCCGGGCCCGCCCGGCGCACTCACCCGCTCGCCGGCTCGCGCGCAGCCACACTCGCCGAGAGCCGCGAGCTCGCTCTCTCGCCGCGCCGCCGCCCCCTCCCGGCCTGCGCCCGCCCCTCCGCCCCTCCCTCGCGGCGGCCCGGCCCGCTGCAGCCGCCGGCGCGGTGCTCTGCGCCCGCCCGCTCGCCCGCCCGCCTCTTTCTCCTCCGGGAGGCGCGTGTGCGCGGGCGAGGCCGAGGCGCGCGCGCGCGTCCTGAGCCCCGCGCCGCGCCCGCCCCGCGCGCCCCTGCGCTCCCCGCGCTCCCCGCTCTCCCCGTGCGGCTGCTCGGGGTCCCGCGCCCTTTCTCGGGCCGGACTGCCGGCTCGCCCTCCTCACCCGCGCCCCTCCATCTCTCCAGACCCTCAGTGGCCCCGAGGGTTGCGGGGGACGTCCTCTGAGCCAAAGGGAGCGGCGCAGCGGCGCCGAGGGCAGGGGGATGCCGTGCCGAGCCGAGGCCGGCCTGCAGCAAAGCAGACCCCTGCCTCTCGCCCTCGCCCCGTGTCCAGCTGGGACTTTCTGGTCCTCCGCAAATTAAGGGGAACCCGCAGGGCGCTGCGGCTGGAGGTGTGCACTCTTGAAGATCTGGGGTGGGCGCTAGGAAGGAAAAGCCCTGGGCGCCCCAGGCGCGGTGAGAGTTAACAGTGCAGCCCACGGCAGCGCTGAAAACAAATCGTTTCAAATATCTGGAGCCAGTAACTTAAGTGAAATAAAGAGGAGGCGGGAAGGAAGCGTCTTCCAAGACCTGCTTTCAGCTGCAGTTTAGCCTGGGGGCTGGGAGGACGAGGGGTATCCCACTAGCCCTCAGCTGCCCAGTCCCTGGAAACCAGTCTCCTTTCTTTTTATTTCATACTGGAAAGGCCTCTCTGGGTTTCCACTACAAACTTCCCGCCGCCTCCTCTCCTGTCTAGAGAGTGGCAGATTGTCAGCTGGAAAGATGATAGAGTACCACTGTGGCTTGTAAAAAAAATAAAACCCTTGCTATTATTACTCCCTTGGTTTGAGAGACTGCTCCCCCCTCGCTCATTATTATATACACTCTGAGAGTGGGGACTGGAGGCGTAGAGCTGGTCTATCCTTCCATCTCTGGGCTTCTGCCCTCAAAATTGAGGATCCCATGCTGGCCCCGGGGGTGGTGCATGGGGTTCCCCTCTCCCATGCTCTTGGCCCCAGTTCCTGGAGCCCTGTTCAGGATTCCCCAGGATTCCTGGAGAGAGCAGCACCGAGCAAAGCTCACCACTTACACCAAACCCCGCATGCCCTAAGGGAGGCCTTTGCAGTGTATCGGCCTTTGTTCCTTTTCTAGACAAGAAGAGCCACCATGTGAGGCCGCCAAAAATTTAGCCCCTTTGGTAGAAATCCTAGGAGCAACCCCTTTTTTTATTTCACCCACCTCTGAAGGAGAACTAACGAAGTCGTGGGCGCAGGTAGATAAACTGCCAAAAAGCCAACTAGAGTTCTATGCTCTCGGAAACAGAACTGCAAAGCTCTCGGGCCCCCATCCTTTTCTTCCCCCAGCTTTGGAATAGTTCCCTATTAGCATCCATAACTAATGTGAAAATATCAATCGCTAAGTGAAGGCAGAGTCTGCATCAAATCCGCTGTAGAAACTGACTGGTTATTTTTACAAACTAACAACTTCGCTGCTTGAAACACCACCCCGGCCCCTTTAGTTGAAGGCTACAAAAGAACAAAGGAAATATGGACAAAGTACAGGTGTGAAGGGCTGGGATCCAAAATCTTGGTCTACAGTGTATCTGGAGAGAAGGAGGGGGGAAATGTGCCTTACAGATACCTACTTAGCATAAACCCTCTTGGAAATGTTTGCTCTGGCAAAAGTGAGCTATAGACATCACATGGAGACAGCCTTCCCAGGAACAAAGGCTGGGGGTGGAGGGTGGAGGAGAGAGAGAGAGGGGAACAGCCCCTGCCTGGAAGAACTGCAAGTTCCAAGGCCTGAACAAGAAATGTGTCCTGTTCCTTGGGCTCCTGGCTGCAGCTGGGAGTCTTCTCCAGAAAGGAGACCTCCCGCCCCTCCCAGGGATCTGGCTTCCCGTCCCTTCCCTTCCCACCACATCTGTTTATACAAAAGAAGCTGCTGAAGAACAAACAGAACCGTGTTTACTGCGGGTCCCATGCCGAGCGAGCCTGAGGCTCGGACACAGATTCAAGCCTCCTCCTCTTAGTGGCTGAAGATAAATGGGTCCCAGAAAAGGAGAAAGAGCAAAAGGAGTTAGGCTTGGGGAGGGAAAGGTTATTTGTAAAAGGTCTCCCTAAAAGAGCTATGAAGGGATGGACAGATGTATATTTAAGTGTCGGCTCTGGGTCCTCACGTTTACATTTAAGTGTACTTGAGCCGGAAGTCATTTCACTGTGGGTAATTTTTTTTTTAAACGTTTCTTCACAAATAATGTATTTTCTGTTTGGGGTCTTTAACTCGAGGACGGATGCATTAGTATTTTATTTCTGGTGGATGTTTCTGTGAATAGAGCCCACTTGGAGAGTGAAGGCATTGGAAGAAACCCAAAATGTTGTTGTAGATACTGTCTTTGCCTAAGCTGTGATTGAAATAAACTGAAAATGAATAGATTTCACTGGTGAGATGTAGAGGAGTTAATGAGACTCTTCAATCTAAGAACTTATTATTTATATTTTATATTTTAACTTGTTAACTTATATTTTATATTTTATGGCTGTTCCCATTATAGAGTCATTGGTGTATGAGCCGAATCCAGCACTGAGACAAGTCAAAATTTCAACATTAGTAAAAAAAAGAAGAGGAAGAAGAAGGGGAGGAAGAAGAAGAGAAGGACAGAGGGAAGGAAAGGGGGAAGGGAGAGAGAATGTGAGGTGCTGGTACTCTCTAGAATTAGAAAAGGGGTTGGTTTGTTGAGTTTTTGTTGTTGTGCTTGGGTTTTGGTTTTGGTGACTTTTTGTTTTGTTTGGAGATGGGGGGTTGTTTGTTTTTGCTAGGGTTTTGTTTTCTGTAAAGGAACAAGAGATTGCCCAGATAGATAGATAGATAGATAGATAGATAGATAGATAGATAGATAGATACATACATACATACATACATACATACATACATACATACACAAATACATAAATAGATACATAGAGATAAATACATAGATACATACATACACACAAATACATAAATAGATACATAGAGATAAATACATAGATAAATAGATACATAGAGATAAATACATAGATAAATAGATACATAGAGATAAATACATAGATAGATAGATGAGAGAGAGATGTGAAAGAGAGAGAGAGAGAGAGAGAGAGAGAGAGAGAGAGAGAGAGGGGTTTCCCAGTGAAGCAGTAGCTTCGGAACACACAGAAGATCCGAGGGCCTTTTCTGCTGAGGGAGAAGCAACTTGTGCTACTGAGAGCTGAATGGAACCGCCCAGTTCAGGAGAGGGCCACTGAGGAAGGAAGGTAGCGAAAGCGGGACTGCCTGGCCTCCCTGGGGGCCTGGCTAGTTGGTTGGCTGGTTTGTGCTAAATCCACAAAATGAAGGAAGGAAGAAGTGGCTCCTGCTTAACAGGGTATGCGCATGTGCTTCAGCAAGGACCTCGTCCTCAATATGCTCTCCTGGGATGAGAAGCCTCTTGTGTGCACCCAGAAGCAAATCCACAGCATCTCCCATCTCCATCAACTAATTCCCAAGACATGGCTGGAACTCAGAGGTAGTTTTGAGGAACCAGTAGAATCTTTCTCAATCTCTCTCTCCCTCTCCCTGCCCCTCCCACTCCTCCTCTATTCTCTAGATAAGAGCTAGCTCTGTGGATGACCTGCCTGGAAGCTCTCTCAACCTCTCCTCCCTCTTCTCTACCATCTTTTCTTACAACACCTTTCTTTCTAGTTCCAGGGAAGCCGGCAGATAACTCAGTCAGCTTCTCTTTCCAGAGGCTTCCAGGGTTTTTTGAAACTATCTAGGGTTTGCCAATAAACCCTCCATGCTTTTTGCTTGCAAATGAGATGTTAATATGTCAACCCCCAGGACAGCAAGGATTTTCAAATCTACCCAGGAGCTCCAGTGTCCTCTTTCCCTCACTCTTCACAGGTAGCACACAGTGGATCTAGCCTGGGATCCAAGGTACCTTTCTCATTTTTCCCCCTCATTCTCCAGGTCCTGAGCAGATGGTGCGGTTGTGCTGGCTGTCATCACTCCTCCTATGTTTCCATGGAAACATGGGGCATAGGGACCATCTCTGCCTTGGGCTCCCTGACAGTATCCTCTGGCTGAAAACTTCACTAAGGCCCCTCCTCCTTACTTGCCTGCTGTCCGGAGCTTTGCAGAACATTCTGGGCCACAGGCAGTCAGGGCCATTTCAGCAATCCTCTAAGGACATGCTCCCTGCAAAGGGTTGTAAATTGACTGAAAGGGGGAGGGGAAGCCAATATCTCAGTCAGGTGGCTGAAGCCTCTTTGGGATGGCAACAAATACAGATAATCTGTCCCCTCAGCCACCTTCCACAATGGCTGAGAATTGCCCCAAATGTCAAATTCGATGCTTCTAAGGTTTTCTGTGTTGTCAGGCAGCAGGTATTTATTGAGTGTGAGTATACGGTTGAGGTTTTACACCGCACTCACATCCCACCACCTGGAAATGTTCATTCCATTTTTTTTTTTTTTTTTTACAAAACCAGGTTTTTCCCTAAGGAATGCACTTTCTTCAAAGTTTCCAACATCCTCCTGGCTACATAATTCATTTATATAGCCACGAAGACATTAATTAGATTCAGAAGTCCGTGGAAACAGCAAAGCTAGGCAAGGTCAGAGGGCAAGCAGGGCAAAGAAAAGAGAGGGGGAAATGACCCCTAGGAGAGGGTGAGGAAGTGGAGGGAGATTTTTCATGCCTTTCAAGTATCAAACAAGACAAAGACAATTTCAAAACGTGGTCAACTACCATAACACTTTGTAGAGAAAGTATTGCCAAATGTAAAAAGTCTGTTAAAAAAAAAAAAAAAACAAAAAAAACAGAAGTTCATTTGCATGATAATTTTATGCATATACACTTTTGGTGTTATTGTTTCTCATACTCTGCTACAAAGATTGGGGATGGGGAGGAAGCGGGACTCATCATTTTTTTTTTTTTTTAAAGAAAAACCAATGTGGTCACTCCTACTCTGGAAACAGAAAAGACTGTCTTGTTGTGAGCGCGAGCCAGCTGAGTATCTCACCGCGGTTCCTGTATCACACCTCACACTGACTTGTTGGCAGATGAATCCACCATTTCTTGATATGAGAGGAACAGAAACTAACCACCCAGACGAAATCACTGGCTCCTGGGCATGCTTTTTTGAGATGCGCACTGGCCAACTTTTCAAGATTGCAAGGATCCGGAACCTACTTGGAGTAGTGGATAAATAGCCCTACAAGAGCAGGTAGGCCTCTCTCCCCGCTGGCTCCGGTTCCACATATCAGCCCCATCTCATGCTCCCAAAAGCACATAAGGTATGTTGCCATGGTTTTCCTCTGCGAGCAAGTACACTAAGGAACAGATAAGTGTCACTAACCAAAGCACGGCAGATTGGGGATCAGATCTGGTAGCCACAACACCATATGCCACCCTGTAGCTTTCGCCTTAATTATATAGCGTCAGAGCATCCCCCTGCACACAGGTGCTTGAATAATGAATGTAATGTGGACCCAGTCAGAAGCCCTCTACCCGGCTTTGCATTTCTCCCTTTTGCTAGCTCTGTCTCAGAGATCTGCCACAACAGAGCATCCATGACACCCGCATGCTCTCCCTGGGCTTAGGACTTTTCCTTCGCAGCTCCAGAATGCATTGGATGCTCTTTGTCTCTTGTCAGTTTTTGTCTCTGATAGTCCTAAAATGTTAGTGTTCTGGTTTGGGTTGTTCTCCCTGAGTGCTGCCAGACAGGACTCCCTGACATATGTCAGGAGAGCCATAAACTTCTTCCTATTTAAAGGTAAGCCCTCCTGTTGGCCTCTAGCCACTCTCAAGGTGTTGTTTTGTTCTAAGCAGGACTGCAGTGATGCCCATTGAGAGTTAACAGGCAGCGAGAACAGTGTGTCCAGGAGGAAGTGACTTTGCTCCCATCTAGGGAGGCGTCATCAGAGAGAAGTCACAACATGACTGAGTGTACTGTGTCTTTTCGCCCGGGACAAGAGACATGCTAGAAAGTGTGATGGTCCTCGGGCCGCCTTGGGGCTACACAGACAGCTCCCAGCCTGACACCAGAGATGTTTCAAATTGTATCTTGGGGGTATGAATAGAGAAAGGGGCAGCAATATAAGCAATATAAGGCTCTCATAAACTCCTTCTCCCCATAGCTGAGATTCCATAGCAGTGACCTTCAAGTCCAGAAACAGAGCAAAGCCTAGCCGTTGAAAGACAGAGACAGACAGATATGGCATACTATGCCAATTGCCTGCCCAGTATCAATCCACCCTCCTGCTTAACGAAAGAACTTAAGCCTGGTTTAGAGAATTAATAAGCCTGGATCTTTTTATAGTTATATCCAGTTAGACAGTTAAATCAGCTTATTTCCAGTCTTTCTTTGAAAGAACTGGACATATGACACAATCCTGGCCAATGAGACACGGGTTTATGTTAGCTACAATTTCTCCGAACGTTCTTGTACCTGGAATGGACACTACCCTTCCCTCTAGGTCACTTCCTTCTTTCTGTCCAAAATTCAGATTGAGGCCTGAGAAGGAGCAGCTGTTGGGGACTGTAGGAGCCAAAGCAGACACTTTTGTTGGCCCATCAGAAGTCAAAAGGATCACCAGTTCCGTGTTTCTGTCTGCTTACAGTTGTCCTTGCCTGCGTTGGGCCGCCTGCCTCTCTGTATCTGTATCTTCAGAGCACAGTGAGACCCTGTGTGGCTAGCGCTCTCTTACCACACTTTACTATCTTAGCTAACTGGTTAGAGAAACCACGCCCCTTGAAGGCACCCTACACATGGCAGCACACAGTCAGGTCTACCAAGTGTCTCAGCTATATGACCCAACAGAAGCAGCTGTACCAAAGAACCATTGTGACTTACTAGAGACTGCGATGGCTTCCTTAAATATAACCGTGTCTTCTGGGCTCATTCTAGTTGTAAGAATGTTAATTAATAAGAAACTTATGCCCCTTTGTCTGGAGACTGATTAATCTGGCTCCAGCATTTGTGGAATATTCCGTATTATTAGCTGTTCTTTATTTCCACATTATTTATTAACCAGGTTAAGTTATTGTTACATCCTCACAAGGATACTAAAAGATGGCAGTCATGGAAAACAGCAAAGGAATAATAATAGTCGGGCTTTCTTGTGTTCCAGCCGCATTCACAAAAATGTGCGCGCTTCCGACGTTGTCATTGTTTCTACCAATAAACTAATTACCACTGTATGAAGCTCGTTTACTTCAGAAGGAGTTTAGAGAAACAGCTAATTAAGTACAGTATTTTGAAATTTAAACTGCATTACAGGGTTAGAACCCTGTAATGAAATTGCAGAAGCTTACAAGGGAAAGAGAACCCATTGCAGCTCTCTGTAGCTCCTACGTGATTGGCATCTCTTCCTCCACATCAATACTGCCTGCAGCCTTGGGGCAAACCGTTTCTAATGATATGGGGGCTGTCTCTCTCCGAAGCCCCCTCAAACCATTTCAAAAGCACTCTAGCCTGACCAGGACCACACTTTTCCTTGTGTTTATGGGCCATACATTGATCTCCCTGTGTCTTCCTAGAACATCATTAGACTACAGTAAGCACTCCAGCTTAGCATCCAGTCTCCCTGGAGTCCTTCTGCCAATCCTCCACATACTGAGTCGATTGGCTCCTATGATCTACTCAGGACTCTGGCAGAGCGAGGTCCCCTAGGATGTCATACAAAGAAACAGAACTGGACATAGGAATGAGAGAATCCCCAACTTCTTGTTTTCTTGGGAGAAGAGAGCTTCAGACAGCAGCTGGAGCTTGACCTCAGGGAGAAAATGCTCATCACAAGATAGGGAGGCAGGAAACTACTGTGGAGGGAGATACCTGAGCCCATGATGGTCCCAAGGGAGGAGCAGCACAATAGAGAGTAAGAGGGAGACTGTAGGAGGAGACTGCCCCTTGTTAAAGAGCATCTGCAGAAGCCACAAAAGCAGGGTTTCTGAGGACAGACCCAGTGACCTTTCAGAACACCACCTCTTTCTCTAGAACTTGTTACAATTCTCTCTGCCCAGCGCAGTCACAATTTTATGAAATTGGTATTGTTGTCTGTCGCTCTCTAGGTAGTAACCTAAAGGGAATCTCTTCCCTTTGGCCCTGGAAGAATCCCAGGTGAGATCCACAAGCCGCCGCCCCTGGAGGAATGCAGCCTCTAGGTAAGAGCTGTATTTACATCAATGCTTTCCCAAGCACAGGGCATAGGGTCAGATCCCAAGGGAGTGCTGAATGACCACGCGAGTCATTTCAGAGATTGATTTGCCAAACAAGCGTGGAGAGCCTAGTGTGTGTTAAGTGATGGGTTTAGAAAGGAAAGAAGGAGATGTTCAAAGTTTGAAAAAAATAAAAGGGGGGGGGGGAAGCAAACTACTTCAGTTAGAAGGATTGTGCCCATACATCTTTATTCATTTGCCCATCCTTGAACTGAGCAAATGTTTATCAAGCCAGAGAAGCAACTTAAAGCTTACCACCATAAGAAGGATGGTACGTTCTCACCAAGGAAGCTGGATGTTGTTGTGTTATATGTTATAATGTACTCAGACTGTGATGAGGAGGTACATCTACTCAGGGGGGAATCTATGTTCAAAGAATAGCTAATTTGTATCCAAATCAAGAATTAAGGGAGGGGGAGTTGAGGCGAACCAGCCAGATGCATGGCATACTGCAGCGTTTATCTGTCTGCTAGGCAGTGTGTCTATAGTGCCATAGGAGAAAGAACGGGTGGGTGGCCACTGGAGACCTCTTCTGGGGAGTTTTAATTTCAAAGTTAACATCCGTGTTGATCTAATGGAACAAAAGCCAAAGCGAACAGGGCCTCATAACAATAGAAGAGTGTCCCAAGCAGAAGGAAAAGCACATGACAGTCATCAGAGGCCAGAAAGAAGCCTGCCGTGTACCCCCAAACAGAGAAGGCTCTATATGATCAGAATGTCGCCTGGGGTGTGGGAAGGGGATGGATCTTAGTATATATCAAGTGCGGCATCACAGAGAATAAGGGAGAAGAGACAGCTCCAAGACTAGACAAGACACAGGAGCCAAGTGGTGGAAACTTTTCTTTTTGGTGTTGCAAAAAATGTTGCAAGTGAACAGGAAACAAACATCAGAGATTCTACAGCACAGCGCTGCCAAAGCCTTGGAGACAACAGAGGGTTGAAAGAGGGAATGGCTTCTGAGAAACCCGAGAAAGTGTTTGACGAGCATTAGAAAAGTGGCGGTTGTTTTAGGGCTTTGTTTTAAGTTGTAAAATCAAGAAAGTCTGCAAACTCCTTCCTTTAGGCTCAAGGCTGGCCATCTCATTAACACAGCCTACAGCAAAAATAAAAATGTACAGAGCCTGGCTCATAAATTAGGAGGAATGTTAAAATGTTGGCATCAAGCTTTAAACTACGACAGGATCCTTCTAACTGCCTAGGTCACATACCCAGGCAGCTGCCCCACGCTGAGGCACCCCAGTGACATCTTCCTGCTCTTGCATCTCTTCACTGACAGAATGGGAAGACATTGGCTCCTTGGAGACTGGTGTCCTAAGGACCCCCCACCCCCCAACAGCATACTTAGAGCTCAGCACCATGCCAGCCCTCTAGCCTTGGGTTCATTCCATGATGACATTACTTTTGATTATATTGCTAATAGACACCTAGAAAAGTACAAGTCATAAAAAAAAAACAAAAACAGGATATAATGAAAGAGGTAGGTCCGAGTTTAAGTGCTCTCCATTTCCACTCTCTTCTCAATGAAAATCCTCAAAAGTCACTTTATGTTTGTTAAACAAGAAGATGACAGCAATGCAGGTGGAGAAACTGAGGAAAGGGGAAATGGCTATGTAGCATGAAAATCATGAGTTGGTCAGACTGGGATGAGGAGGGGCCCCGGAAACACTGTAAAGAATGAATGGGATTTGGTAGAAAGACAGAAGCATTTACATGGGATGTCAGGGAGCCTGTGATAGAATACTGTTACAGTTTACATCTTCCTAATGGCTTATAAGGACAGGCTGGTGTCAGACGTGGTGTGAGCTGCATGTGTGAGGTTCTGAGGTCAATCTCCAGCACCACCAAACACAAACATAATAAATAAAAATTAAAATGCTAAAATAGCATTACTCATAATGATTTAGGAAGCCATGTGTACGGTGTGAGGTAGGTGTGTGTGTGTGTGTGTGTGTGTGTGTGTGTGTGTGTGTGTGTTGAGAAAGGTGGCTTTCAAGTCTTTCTGCAGATTAGAATTGTCTGGAGGACAAATCTCCAGTGGCCTGTCCCACGCCAAGACGCTTACTTAATCTGTGTGCGCTGATCTGAGGAGTCCCTGTCTTGGGGGAAACCATCATGCAGAAGTGGTCGGGCATTTTTAGCCAGCCTTCTGGCCTTCCTCTCAGGCCTCATCTTCAGTGACTGCTCCATTTTTACTGGTCTTTGGGGATTGGTTCTAATGTTTTGAATTAATTGGGAATCTGCACGTCCAAACACTGAAGGTCCCTGTCCCCAATTGGTTTTTGATCATCAATAGCCAACCAATAGCCAATGGCTTGGGGTGGGGGGTGTGGGGGGAGAGAGAGAGAACTTTTAAATTTGTGCAGGCTGAGAACTGGAAGAGAGGAAGGAGGAGAGATCCCCATGATGGGAAGAAGAAAGACCAGACTTAAAGGCCCACCAATGTATTAGAATCAGGGAAAGTGGCCACACGGGCCACTTCCCCAATTGTGTTTGGGGTAGCAGAGATGAAATACAGATTTTAAAGAGGAGTGTTTGCTAGCAGGAGGAAGAATAAGAACTGCCCAACCTTTGAACTAACCAGGCATATTTAAAATTAACTGCCGTGTGTGTGTGTGTGTGTGTGTGTGTGTGTGTGTGTGTGTGTGTCTTTCATTCACGAATCCAGATAGCTCTTGGGCAAGTGCAATCATCAGGAGCACAGATCAGTTAGCCAAATTACTGCTACACGGGTGTATTTGTCTATATGCTTTTGGTCACTGTCCCATCATATCAAACCCCACTGACTTATAGAGGCATCGATGTTCACCTTGTTTACCTTTAGACTATGTCAAGCCCCTACGCTTTGTTTATCACCATTGTTTCAGAAGCATCATCTCAAGTTACAGACAGGCACTCAGCAAAGGTCCGTTTGCCTCTTAACTGAATTGCTTTGAGTATATGGATTGCTTATTAGGAATGCTGGGTCTTCTAGTATCTGAGCAAGGTATGCCTCTGTTTATTTGGATTCTCTTTCATTTATATCTGAAACGTTTAGTGATTTGTTGCAAAGATTATTTAAATATCAGATAGACTTTCTTCCTAGGTGTTTGATTAAATTGACCTATTCATTCTGAGAGTCTATCTATTTTCTATCTGTACAGTAGTAGGAGAATGCCACCTGTGAATGTTGGCTATTTTCTTTGGAAGATGTATACCTCCATTATTATTATTATTATTATTATTATTATTTTACTTACTAGCTGGTAACTCACATTTGACAAACCATGATGGTGGCCATAAAAATTATAAGGCTTCCAGTGCCATGTGTGGAAAATATTCTTTATGAGTTATCAATCAGAGAGACCCTAGGGAACTCCCAAACAATGCATGCTTTTGCCTACGTTCCTCTTGGTTACCCACAAAACGAGTTGCTAACACCCCATTGCTGAAGACACCACACAACTTGGATGAGAAATCAAGGTAGCATCGATCCGGAAGCTTCCTTCTTGCCAGCTAGCGCTGAACTGGAAGCTTCCAGAAGGCACTATGTAAGCAGCTAGGGAAAAGCAAGGCATCAAATGCTCTTACCCAGCTGCGAGCCCCGTGGTTACAATAACAGCATGAGGCAAGGTGTGCCGACTTATGCAATAGTGGCAAAACCGTTATGGGGATAATCAGCCACTCTCTGATTGGCTTTGGGGTTCACTCCACAGGAGCGCATCCATTTGTGGGACTGTAAACATGCAGGAAAGGTCATAAGCCTTGTAGGGGAACTTAATTCTTCTCTTTAACTAAATTGACGCAGCACTGAACTGCCTCCTAATTATATATTTGTATCCATAGACATTCTGAGCTTTAATCAGAGAAGGTTCTCTTTTCTAATGAATTTTAGTGAATGCAGAGGTTCATGACTCTACAGGGCTCTAAGAATGAATGCCAGGGGAATGTTCAGCACTCAGGAAGACAATTATACTACTCCCTCTAAAGCCAGGCAAACATTTGGAATATGGGGTAGAAAGAATGGAGGATCTGGAGGACAGGGAGAAGAGCCCTGAAGTGCCATCTCCTGGGCAGTGTACAGTCATTGCAATCGCAGACTCTGTAGTGGGTCTATACAAGAGCGGCCCCTCCAGAGCCGGGGAGGAATGGACTCAGGAGACCACACACCTCCCTACTAAACTACTTCCTATAGCCAGACTCGGGAAAAGGCAAGAGCCTCTATCTTCAGTGTGTACATTCAGGAACCCCCATGGGGCTCCAAAGGATAGGTTTAGAACAATAGTCACTCGGATGGTACTAGCGAAACTAAATGGGTCAAAAGCAAAATAAATCAAAAGAACAGAACACAGAACCCATGGGTCTGAGGAGACAGGAAGGAAGGAATATTGATAGAGGTTGGGAGGGAAGAAGAAAGGGTGAGGAGGTAAGGGGACAGAATATATCACAAGCATGAGTGAAACCAGGGAACTAAGTTAGTTAGTGTTATGGATGTGTGTGGTTCTTTTGGGGAACTCTTATCTGATTAAGAAAATTTCCATTTATTGCCCGTTTGTTCAATTTATATCTATTTACTTGCTTTATCGAAATCATGAACTGATGGTGAATTTTAAGGGAGAAAATTTTTATGTGGCTAGTTGAAAAGATAGACTACATGACTTCAGTTTTCTATTAGTGGTTAATGGAGTGTACGTCTTACTGATGCATACTCTTCTTTTCCTTTTGCTCCGCCTCCTCCTTCTTTGTTATACTTATTTTTTCTTTGAGCACATTTTTAAGATTTTTAAATTTATTTATGTGTATGAATGTGTACCTGCATGAGTTTATACGTTTCATGTTCAGGCACATGTAAAGGCCAGAGGAGAGTGCCAGGTCCCCTGGAACTGAAGTTTCAGGAACAGTCATGAGCTGCCTGTGTGGGTCTGGAAACTGAACCCAGGTCCTCTACAAGAGCAGTAGGCACTCTTAACTGACAAACTGCCTCTCCAGCCCCAAGGTGCAGATTTGATGTATACATTTTTGTCACCGTTTAGTTGAAAGTAAAATCATTTCTAATATCTATTGTGACTTTTTTGACAGATGGATCATTTATAGCATATTTTGTAATTTCCAAATAAAGACTTTCCTAATTTTCCTTTTGAAAATATCTTACAGTTCAATTGCATTTAATTAAGGAGTATGCCTCTACCTATCATTTTAATACTTTATAATGTGTTAAAACGTCCTACATATATTTAATTTTGTCAAATAGCCATGTGTGTTAAAAGTATGCACATTTTGCTCTTGCTTGCCTTTCGGCCAGTGTTGTTCATATGAGCTTCTTGGTTTTGTGGGGGTATTTTGTTTGTTTGTTTACTGTTTGTTTACTGTTTGGGTGCTATAAACACAGTAATCATGGATTTAACAGTTCCTTTTCTTTTATCTGGAACCACAGATGTCTATTTTTCTTATGTTGTTTCTTCTACCAATATCTCCTTAGCTCCTATGTCTAGTTATTTTTAGGATGTGATTGGCAGTGTGTCTGCAAAAGTTTACAGAAATAATTTAAAGCCTACAGTGATGTTTCCTTTCTCCAAAGAGGATATCCAGTCCTGCCAGGTAGTCAGGATCATTAGCCACTTGGTATTGCCTTTTCACAATTTTACCAGCTTTTTTCTGTGCGTTGGGGGTGAGGCTAAACTGCACCACTTCTCATCATGAGTGTGTGTTCTTTGAAATTCACATTTATCCTAGAGTTGCACTTTCAGGAGTCAGAGGTGAGTTGGGGTGGGGGTGGGGGTGGGGGTGGGGGCGATGTTTTCTTCTTAGTGAGATCCTCATTTTGTCCTTAGCCTCAGGGCTCCAGAAATCGTGAACAGCATGTACCAACCACTTGGGCTGCTCCAAAACTGGGATTGGGGATTTTAACTATCAAATAACTCTCCTTGATCTCTTTTTGAGCTTGTCTCTGTCCCCCTTTACTCGATTTTTAGGTCCTCCTGGCCTTCCTAAGCCAATTATTTAGAAATGACTCTTCAGTGCACACAATACATGAACATATACCATGAAAAGCAGCAAGGTTTTGTTTGGACTTGGGCAATGGGCTCTTCCTTAACAGGATGGCAGTGCACATCCTGTGTATTGGCTGAGAGAATGGGAGACAAACCCAGCCAGGCTGTTTCAAACCTATAACAGCAGGGTGACTTTAGGTAGTAGCTTCAACTTTCTCATTCTCCCTTCATTGATATTGAAATTGAGCTAATGGTTATAGCTCCTTTATTGGCAAATGAGTGCAATAATATTGCAAAGACATATCTAGCATAAGTGCCTACTTAATGACAACTATTCTTATTGTACTCAAGCTATTTAAATATTTGGTAATACTTGCCAAAATAAACACTCATAGGCTATGAACTTGGGTTGCTAGGAATTCCTGCGTGATAATGCTTCCAAGTCCTAGCAATGGTTAGGAGATACCACTGGACCCAATGGGAATACCTCCTTGTCTTCTGGGGTCAATTACAAGCTCTAACTAAGGGAAAGTCTGGCTTTGCCTGCATGTAGCCTTGGAGCACAGGGCCTGGCAGAGACTCTGAGACTGTTACCTCCGTGGTTCAGTTTCTACAAAGACTAATTGTTTTCAGGGGTTTTCATTAGCCTCCTTTTTACACACAGTTAAGGCTTAGATGCAGAGTAAGAAAGGCCTCACGTAACCTCAAGGGCTCTGTTGTTAAAATTCTGCTTTAAGCCTCCTGGCCCTGTTTTACACGCTCAGAGATTATTCACCCTTTAGGAGACCATTCCTGCCAATCCCTGCTGTTGGCTTTTAAAAGCAGGTCCATTTAAAGTTGGTAACTAGGCATCACCATTGACCTCATGCTGCTTAATTCCTAACCTGATCTTGACCCCAGAAGTCAAAGCCCTTCGAAAAGTCAATAAAAGCAGCAAACAATCTTATGTTGTTCTTGGCAGACTTTCCCAAACAATGACTGAGTTTAACAATAGTTAATTGTGGCTTAATAGTTGCTAACAAGCATTGAGTGCTAACAAAGTGGCAGGTAATATAGCAGCCAAATGAGGTGGGCACTGCCATTAGCCCTGTTTTACAGGACAGCCACTGTGTTTTACAGGGACAAATTATCTAACCTCAGGCCACAAACCAGCAAGAGGGTTACGGGCTACTCTATGGGCCCCTCAGTAGAATGTTAGGTGGAGAAACTTAGACCCAGAAAGTATTGGAGGGTTTGGAAGGACTCCCACAAATTAATAGGTGGATTTCTAATAGCATAACTCTGTTAGATGGAGTCATTTTACTTCTGAAGGCTATTCTGATAAGGATAGGGTTGGAGGACTTAATTAAAACAGTGGTTAGCTATGAACCCGGTCCAAGGGGGCAGAATGAGAGGAGTCTGGCTTCAGATGATTTGAACCAGTAACGTGTATGCTAATAAAAAAAAATAGTCTATATCCAACTAGAGTGCATATTCCCACAATATCGCACACTGAGTATAATCACTAGGAAACTATATAACAGACTTGACTCTTGATTCCAACCCCAACTCAAGCCTTGAACTCAACCTTTGAGTCCTTCATGTATTCTAGATATTAACCTGTTGGGTAGACAGCAACCATTTTCTCATTCCAGGGGCTGTCTCTTCCCCAGTCAGTTATTTCCTTTGTTGTGTAGCTTTTCAGTTCCCATGCAATTACATTTAGAGGAATAGAACCATACACACACACACACACACACACACACACACACACATATACATATATGTACATATACATGTGTGTACATACATACATATAAATGACATGTAAGCAGGGTATAGACTGAGAAAGGGAAGGAGGAGAGAGTATGCAGGATGAATATGGTCAAAGCACATCATATATTTGAAAAACATTGTCTTTATGAGACCTGCCACTTTGCACAATGACTCCACACCATTAACAAATCTTAATGAAAAACTGTAAGATGGGCAGGAGCTGCAGAGATGGTTCAGTGGTTAAGAGCACTTCCTGTTCTTGCAGCGGATCCCTGTTCACTTCCTAGCACCTGCTTGGACACTCACAATCCCCTGTAGCTTCATTTCCAGGTGTTCCCATTCCTGCAAGCCTCCATGGGGATTGCACACAAGTGATACGTGTATACACATAAATTAAAAAAATAAGTAAGTCTATTTTAAAACTAACAAAGTCAGATGTGATAGTACCCACTTTCAATCCCTGCACATGGGAGGCAGGGCAGGGCCAGAGGCGGGGCTGGAGGCAGGGGTGGTGGGGGGGGGCAGATCCAGATCTACATTTAGATTTCTTTGACTTCAAGGTCATCTAAGGGTATTTACTGATGAGACCTTGTCTCAAAAGAGTAGAGGCAGGAAGGGAGAGAGGAAGGAAAGGGGGAGGAAGAGGAAGAGGAGGAGGAAGAAGAAAAGAGAAAAGGAAAGGAAAGGAAAGGAAAGGAAAGGAAAGGAAAGGAAAGGAAAGGAAAGGAAAGGAAAGGAAAGACAAATTTTAGGACAGTTATTTAAAATGGCCATAGAAGAGGGGCAGGGAATTCAGAGAACTGTTAACAATGAGGCTGCCCAATTAAGTAGTAAAAACTAAATATATGAGCCTGTCTTCGAACTACAGCGTCATAGTTCCGGCCCAAGTGTGAGTAACTAAGTACAAGCTTTCTCTGAAGAGGAAAGCAGAGTGGTTCTTCAATGGCTTGACTCAATATTTCTCAAAATGTGATTCTTTTTTCCTCAATTGAGCATTTCCCAAATTTTAAATTCCTTAGAGATTCTCAATCATATTATCAGTGTAAGGCCCAAGAAGGCTCAGCTGAGGAAACCACGCAACTTCAGTTAGCTCAGAGTTCGTCAGTCTCACATGACTTTGCAGTGTTTTACACGGACATTTATGACTGTCTCAGAAGTGTGGGAAGTGAAGAATTAAGACACTACTATTAAATCCCTTAGATGATGACTAAATGCTTTTTTAAAAAATAGGGGCAATTTTGTAATAAAATCATCATCTGTTATCCGTGGTTCTTCAAAGGTGGATCCATCTAGAGTAAACGAGCTTTCACGGCCCGTGTAAGGAGAAACCTCAGAATTAAGAAGAGCCTGGCTGTCTTCACATTTACCAGAAGTAATTCTAAAATATCTACCAATGACCGGACTAATCCCAGGACCAGAAACTCTCCCTCTACAGCACTGAATTCTTTCAAGATGCCTCTGACTTTGAGTGAAATTTAGTTATTGCATCTTCCCAGGAAGGACAGTAATTCCCCAAGAGGGGACCACAAGACAGTAGTTGTTTATACAGATGGAAAGGCACAGAGTTCAGGGTAAGAGATAAAGCTAGCTCATAAGCCATTATTCCTCCTTTACCTGGGACTTATGGCTTCTGCAGGACTGAGGATGTGTGTTTGTTGTTGACGCCTGCATTATCAATTGCTAGCTATCTAACTACTGAGCCCATTTTCCTACTAAAGCCACAGGATAAAACACACAGAATACAAGATGATTGTTGGTCATCATGACCCCAACTTAAAACAGTTTCCTAGCAAGCATGCCTCTCCTGTCATCCCACACAATTCTAAAGGAAAGGTCCTGTCAATTCATAGACCTACTAAGGGCACATGAAAATCACATGAGGACCTCTCCCTTATTAGTTAATTTATTCATTTTCATGCGTATAGGTATTTTGCTTACATATATGTCTGTTCACTAAATGCATGCCAGGTACCCAATGACTGTTCTGGGACTGGAATTCCAAATGGTTGTGAACTTCCATGTGGTTGCTGGGCATTGAACCTGGGTACCCTGGAAGAACAGTCAGTGCTCTTAACTGTTGAGCCATCTCTCTAGCAACCAACCCTTTCTCCCCTCAATAGTAATTCAAAGCCAACAGTCACCACACATGTAAAGAAAATGGCAGCTTGTGAGCAGAAAGCCAAAAGAAGCAAGAACAGCCCAGAAGGAATCAAAGAGACACAGAACTAAAGATGGCATTAAAAGCACTGAAATCAAATCCAGAGGAATTTAGGGAAAATGTTGTAACCCAGAGGTTAGAATGGTCTAGAAAATTTTAATTGAATGGATTAGGAAATAGCTAATAACCAATAGCTCTTCATATTCAGAGTGCAAGAAAAGAAAGACAACATGGAAAACTGTTGGGGGTTTTTAGAAAGTCAGTCTAGATAGAGTTAGACATTCTTAATCAAATATATAATTAAAAGAAAATCTTTTTATCAAAAATACTGAAGGATAAGTTACTTCATATCTAAAGACCTGTCAGCGACCTAGAACAATTAGTAAAAACGGAGGCATGACCTAGCAAAATGTTGAGTCGTCAATGTGCTAATATTTACAGAATAAGGACATTACAAAAAACTAGACTCAGCCAGATATTAGCCATGCGTCAAAGTAGAATGCTGTTTTTACCAAAAACAAAACAAAACAAAAACGAAACACAAAAAAATCCCAGCAAGCTTGTTTTCCACACATTCTTTTCTTTTAAGGGTGTTTGAAGATACACTCGAGAAAACCAAAAGTGGACCAAAATGGAAATTCTGAAACCAGTCCACCAATCTAGAGCCTGCCACAGGCAAACAAATTTACAGAACTATTGTATCACAGGCTACCAGTAAAGTAGGGGTCTGGAGGTGGGGCTGGGGAGCCAGGACCCAAAGTCTCTAGGGGAAAGAAGAGCATAATAAAAGAGACACCTGGGTGGCATTAATCCCATGGACAAATAAAGGCAAGAAAATAGTATTGTTTTCAAACTCTGAAAATCAGACAGAAGGATATGTAATAAACAAAAAGGTACAATAAGGGTGCAATTCACAAGAGAAGCAGACCACGATTTAATGAAATAAGAATATAAAAACAGAAGAATTCCACGGAACCTTGCTTCTGGGAGCCTTGATTGGCCCACAGGTGATGGCTCGAGACTCGGTTAAAACGGTTTGCTCCTCAGGGATGACTCTGATTGGTCTGTGAATGGACTGTGGAGACCAGCTGCAACCTCCAGGCATAGTAAAAAGTAAACATTAGACAGCAATAAACATTAGATGCTGGGAACGTCTTGAATCCCAAACGGAGAAAGTCAGTCTTCTTGAGCTAAATTCTCAACCTTTGTTTTGGAGAAGCTGTCAGTCAGAACTGTGGTTGACACGTTAGTAGCAAAGTAAGAGGACTAGTATGTCATCCATATGAATCCAGCACTAGAAGGACAAGCCTGCATCTGCCCCAGTTGGTCCATGACGGGTCCTTAGTTCAAGGCAGAACGCCATTCCCAGCATGCCTGCCTGATAATCATGAATGGAAGGCCAGTTCTGAGAAACGGTCCTGAGGAGGGACGTTAATGTTCACTGGAGTCATTGAAAATATAAATGGTAATTGCGAGGGCTTGTGGAAGAATGGAACATGCCATGGAGAAGAGGGTTTCCTGGGAGAAGGGGAGAATTAGCCATAGCATGAGAGGGAATCAGCCAAGGAAGGAGATTGCTGTCTTCCTGCCTGAGGGATCAGAAGAAAGATCGGGGAGAGAAGACCAGAGTGAGAGTCTGAGAGGTCAGCTGACTGCACACGTGTGTGTATTGCCTACCGGGAGTGCATCAAGTTGGTAGTATATGCCTGTTTCCTTTGGGCTGATACGACCCACGCCAGCTTGAACTGGAGCAACTGTGATGACCTATGTGTGACCCTCCTGAGAGCAAGCCTCTTGACATTTCCTTGTGGGCTCAGGAGCTTGAGGAGACTCATGGGACTGGTGAGGCCTCTCCCTTCACTTCAACTATTAACAGTAAACAATGGGGAAGGGACTGTACAGTAGTATAGTGGCTGGTGTGTCACCCGGGGAGCCCCTTCAGTGGTTCAGCATTTTGTGAGTCATGCACACTGTAGCTGTGACTCTTCACTGAGTGATATAGCCGGCCATAAGTTACCTGGGGAACTTCCTCGTGGTGTAGCCTCATTTGAGTTCCACGGTCCTGTAAGAACTCCAAATCAAATTCTCTCAATAAGCTAGCTGGTTGTGGGTGGGGTCATCTGCTTGGTCTGTTGATATTCTGCCTATCTGTAAAGATGTGTTTCTACACCTCCCCTGAAGAAGTCATGGGACAACCAGGAACGCTGGGGACACGGCTGTATTTCCCCATCGGGAGGGCGCACTGAATAGCATATTCTGTTCGAGAAGGCAGAGGGGTGTTTACGGGGCTCTTAGGGCAAGGGGCTGGGCCAGCTGCCAGTGATAATGGCAGAAATACTAGCTCTGCTCCTGAAGACACGTCTGTTCTCCTAAGACAGCAATCAACGTGAAGGAACACAGATCCAAATTCTCACAGATCACGGGTGCCATGTGGGGGATTGGGTGCTGAGCTCGGGGACCCTGGTTAACTCTTCCAATTCACTGGGGTCCTCGTTAGAGCACTGGGGCAGCATCTGCTTAGTGACAAGAGTTGGTGGTGCTTTCAAAGGCACTTAACGTACCCCCAGGATACTGGTGGCCCACAGGGGGAATCCAACTCATAATCTTTAACACTTGTCATAATTATTTCTCTTTCAATAATACCATCTCCCACCCCCACCCCAGGAAACTTAACATTATCACAAACGAAATGTAGAGATATAAACACTCAATGCTTTCTTAATAAAATGCAGTCAGCGGCCTCAGGGAATTTTTGTAGCAAAAGCCTCCGAAATCAATTATATTTTTCTCTCGTTTCTACTCCCAATAATTGAATGTTTTATTTCTTTATTTACTTAAGTTCTTTTGAAATGAAAAGGTGGAGCTCTGTTGACACATGGAGGAAGGGGGTATTATTAATTAAAGTTGTTAACGTCTAAGATGAGAACAGCGTTGACGCATACAAATGAGCATTATTGGGCTGTCAGGAAGACCACAGGCTGGGCCTCTGTGGAAGGACCATCCCATCACTTCCAGGGTGTGAGTCTGCAGCCACGGTCCATACTCCAGTGTTCAGTGTCCGTGACTGAAGTGCTCAGAGGATGCAGGGTTACTGACTGCATTTGCTCTGTTTTAGCCAGAATGTATAGTCCCCGATCTTTCCTTTTGTCCCTTCTTGGTCTCATGGGATGCTGACATCACTGGTTTTGTTTGTTTGTTTGTTTGTTTGTTTAATAGATATAGGAGGGAGTGGTTGTTCCCCTTCCGCAGACTCAGCTCAGAGAGGACACTGGCCCAGAGTAAGGGGGCTGATTGATCCCACAGGCAGAACCACTGCTTCGAGTCCGTCTTAGCATTTCTGTTGCTTCAATGAAACACCATGACCGAAAGCAAGTTTGAAGAGGAAAGGGTCTATTTTGTGTACACTTCTACATCACCGCTCATCATCAAAGGAACTCAGGAGAGGAACCTGGAAGTGGGAGCTGATGCAGAGTCCATGGATAGGGGCTGCTTACTGGCTTGTTCCTCATGGCTTGCTCAGCCTGCTTCCTTATAGAACCCAGGGGTGACTCCGTTCACAATGGGTTGGGCCCTTCCAGGCTGAACACTCATTAAGAAAATAATCCATAGGGTTGCCTGCCTATAGCCCGATGTTATGCAATTATTTCCTCAGTTGGGGTTCACTTCTCTCAGGTGACTCTAACTTGTGTCAAGTTGACATTAAACTATGCAGCACAGAGTCTTTGGATGACTGGCAGTCACTTCCTGCAGACTTCCTGACCCTATACCCCCTGACCTCTAAACCTCACACACTCCTCCACACCAACTACACACATGCTGGGAGCCTGAGGATAAACAAAGCCCACGAAGATCAGCTGGAGCAGAAGCAAGGGAAAGCTCTGGTCTATCCTCACCTCAGTGAGGAGTTTCGGAGAAAGAGTACTCATACAGCACACAGGTCTCAGCTCTGTCTTGGTGGTTCCCTTCCTCTGTTATTGGCTGTATGTTTCTCCGTGTGTGCATCTCTTCCCACCCCACCCCCATCCCTCTCCTCACTCATTCCCATGGGACAAATGCACAAGAAGCGCCTGATGTCTTTTCTGGCCGGTTAAGGAACACTGGGGTGCTTCGCTCAGGGAAGGCCACTTTCAAGTTAAGGCCATGGGGTTTCCGGAGCCGGCCCTTGAAAGCAGGCTACCAGAGATCAGTCAATGCTGAGTTTTGTGATTTGGCCCCAAGAACACTTTGAGCACAGAGCTACACTGTGCTGTGAAAAAGTCAGTTGTCGTAGTCTTAGATGTCTCCGTGAAGACACCAATAGGCAACACTGGACCCTAAAGTTGAAATCTTGGATGTTTAGTCTGAAATGAGGACTTTCAAGTAATTCTCATTCGTTGGCATCACAATTGTGAGGTTTCTGTAGCTACCATAATGAAACACAATCATTGCTTATCCAAGCAAGCTGAGGAGAGAGAGTGTGGTTAGCTCAATCGACCGTTAACGCCTCGGCTCTGAGGTGGTTAATTTTCTTCTCCTTCCTGTGGGTACATTTCTAGAGGACAGGGAGAGTGAGTGGGGTCAGAGGTCAAGGCCAGTGGTCAAGCCCATCTGTCGCCTTGGCTAGAGCCAGCTGCCTCTCCACCAATTGTTGTCAAGAGTGTGCAAGCTGTTGCACTAAAGATGGTGTGTGGCACTGCCCAGGTCCATAGCTAACAGACCCAGCCATCTTTCAGAGTTCCCCAATGCCATTTTCATTGTCACCACGGACACAGCCCCAGACTTAAAGGAGCTGTCTCAATGACATCGTTCCTCAAACTAGAATCCTAATGTGTTTTCTCCCTCCAGAATTCCAGGGAAATGAACAGAACAGAATCATCAAAACATTTAAATATATACCTTCTCTACCAGTTACACCTCACCAGGTGTAGACAGTCAGCTGAACAAAAGCTGCAAGTCACAAAATTGACCCTTCATTCTAGAAAACCCAGAAAACCCAGCCACTTTGTAGTTTTCCTGGTATTGTTATAACTCTGTGTGTGTGTGTGTGTGTGTGTGTGTACAGTCCACATTATGATCACGTAATGGGCAGGCCATTCCAATGGGCAATTTACTCTCTGGGAAATCAAGGAGGCCTGAAACACATGCCTGCTCCTTCCCAGGTCCCTCAGAGCTATTTAGAAAATTACTATTGTGATTCAGAAAATGCTCTACCAGCCTGAGGAATTAACCTTCTTCCTAATACGTCTAATTTACTGGTTCTTCAAGTAATTGCTGTGTTAAAGTTGCTGCAAGTCCAGGATCTAAATAATCACGCAAAGGCTACTTTTACGAAAGCTCGGTGTGATCTGGCGCGCTGAGTGCGCTGTGTGTAACCTTGTTAAATCCTCACAACAACCCGGGTGAGAGAGGCATTACCATCCCCGGCTTTAACTGAAGTGCAAATTACGATGCAGAGCAAGAAGTCATTTGCTTGTGGTCTCTTGGCTGCCCAAGCATGGTACACACGCTATGACTAGGGTTCATTCACACTGGGAGGCTCTGCTGGGATTTGAACACTGATCTAAACCTTCACTCACTGAGCCTGTGAGTAGTTCTACCGAATGTAACCTGTGCTGTAGTGAAAAGGGAGAGTGTGTGCATTCAGGTGTGAGTGACAGGACACCTGCTGGCTTTTAGTTACTTATTTATTTGACACTTTCTCTGCTGCATATATGTATTCATTTGTGTTCAGATCTGTGTTTATGTGCATGCTGGAGGACCAGGGGTCAACCTCCAGTGGTGTTCCTTAGGTCTTTTTAAGACAGGACCTCCCATTGGGTCCCAAAGCTTTCTGATTAGGCCACAATGGCAGACTAACAAGCCCCAGCGATGCTCTTGTTTGTCTCCTCATAACTGGGATTGTAAGAGCTCACTATCATGTCCAGCTTCTTATGTGGGTGCTGGGTATTGAACTCAGGCCCTCAGGGTTGTCGGTCCCCATCTGAACTGTCTCCCTAACCCCTGGTCAGACACATTCAATAGCGCCCCATCATCTGAAAGCATGTAGCATTACATTAGAATAGGCTATGCTCCGGGGGATAGGATGCACAAAGTTTCTAGAAGTTAATTAATCTTTAGAATTAGTAGAATCTATGGGTAGATTCTTAGCTTACAGGAAGCATCCTTCTGAAAACTAATGTACCGTGCCTGCAGCTGAGGGTTTCTATCAAGCCTGGCCGAGTTTATCCTCCAGAGAAAAGCAGGAGATGCCTGGTTCAAATAGTGTAACCCCAGGGCCCCAGGACTCCATGAGACACCGACACCTTTATAAGAAATAGTGGGGGAAAGGCACACTGAACTAATGGGGAGCACGCTGTAGCATAACCTCCATTAGGTCAGCCAGACACCCTCAAATCCTCACTAATGCCCAGTATGCCACTGACATAAAGAGCTCTGGGTGCCAAGGGGAGCAGTTTCATGGACTGTTATCTACATGGCCCCAGAGCACAAAACACAAAACTCTCTCAGAATATTTCCAGAAGGTTCTGACATAAATTCCTGGGGTAATGAGACCATTCTCTGCCCTCCCGGCTTCCAGACGCACAGGCAGCCTCACGGAAACCCCAAGGCCATCTCAGCGGAGATGACAAAGGACGTCTGCCAGTCACAAGGTTAATCGCTCACTCCTTCGTTCTAAAACAAAGATTAGCAAGCAACCTGCTTTTAATGTACAAATATATAACGGCAGGTCAGACAACAATAAAGAGTGAATAACAGACTTGTAAAATTAATGGCCAGAAATTCCACCGCAGGTTGTTTTTTTTTTTCAGCCCTGCATCTCTCCAGCCCACATCATAAATATATCCCCGAAAAACAGGAGAATGGACACCAGAACAGGGCCGCCTGCTGATTCCCCCAAACGCCAATCCTCAGAGACACACGTGACTATGTTTAACCAGACTGAGGAAGGATTGGCTCAAGGCATCCACGGTGCTTCCTCAGGCACCAAGCTATTCGAGTGGGTATGCTTTCCAGGCCGGAGTTACTGATATCATGTAAGTGCACTTTTTCCAGGAGAGGCTGCCCTCTGCAAATAGATTTCTCCTGAATCAGCCAGCTCCTGAGTTGACCTCTATTTGTTATACTTAGGAGTCAAATGGGATAATGCAGAGCCCGGCCCTAGACGTGGAATCCTGCCCCGGAGGATGGACATAGGAGTTGATGAAAGCATGCGTACACACTTTCAAATTCCAACCACATGCCATGCGTGGCATTAGAAGATGAGAGTAATATCTAAAGCTGATGTTCATTGAGCACCTACTGTGTGCCAGGTATTCAAAGAAAGGCACATGTGTCTGCTCACTGAACCCTTAGGCTGTACCTTTCTATAGAATCATCGTGGAACAGTGAACCTCCCCACTCAAGCTTAGTGAGCACTTTCCCTGCTCCCAAGCAAGAACTAACCTGCCCCACCCAGACACATGGTGTGGCAGAACGTTCTCCGTTCTAAGCATAGAGAATTGGGTTCCTAACCCAAGCCCATGAGATACACTGAATTATTCTGAGGGGCCTCAGGAAGAAGGAGCCCAATACAACTACGGCAATTAGCAATGCAACGAAAACTTGAAAATTTCCCAGAGAGTGGATTTCAACTGTATCTACCACCACCACTATCATCATCCCCACCACCATCATCGCCACCACCATCATCACCACCACTATCATCATCCCCACCACCATCATCCCCACCACCATCATCACCACCACTATCATCATCCCCACCACCATCATCACCACCACCACCATCATCACCACCACCATCATCACCACCACCATCATCATCACCACCACCATCATCACCACCACCATCATCATCACCACCACCATCATCACCACCACTATCATCATCACCACCACCATCATCACCACCACCATCATCATCACCACCACCATCATCCACCATCATCATCACCACCACAATCATCATCACCACCATCATCACCACCACCATCATCATCATCACCACCATCATCATCACCACCACCATCATCACCACCATCATCATCATCACCACCATCATCATCACCACCATCATCATCCCCACCACCATCAACACCACCACCATCATCACCACCACTATCATCATCCCCACCACCATCATCCCCACCACCACCATCACCACCACCACCACCACCACCACCACTATCATCATCATCACCAACATCACCATCTAAACAACAGGACAGGCAGATAATTGTTACCCTTCCCCCCAACCCCATGTCTTGCGCGCACTCAACAGGCCAGGAAGAACGACGCTGCTACAGGATCCTTCTGCACACATTTATTCAGTCCTGTTTCTTCTTTCTCCATATATCTCCCTTGTTTATATCTCCCCTGTTTATATCTCCCCTGTTTATATCTCCCTTGTTTATATCTCTCCCTTGTTTTTATATCTCCCTTGTTTTTATATCTCCCTTGTTTTTATATCTCCCCTGTTTTTATATCTCCCCACTAATAGTAATCCTCTCTTGAATAATAATCCTCCCTCTAGCCTGGGCCTCTCACTCTTTTATACTTTCAGTTCCCATCCACGCACAGCAGGCCACGCCACCTCACCAGGCATGCAGCTTCAGCTAATCAGGGCAGCAGGGGCAAATCTCCACCAAATTGGATTCACCTGTATCCTGGTACACCTGCGCAGCACTCAAGATGTTTGTGTCTTATATGAGGAAGTCAGGTGCAAGTCATATGACTTAGCTGCAGTCCCTGGCGCCTTTGGGACTGCCGCCACACCCGCTCCCCACACCCATGCCAGTTTATCAAAGAGGAATACCAGTGAAACACAATGACTTAGTGGTGGTCGAAGAGAAATATATCCTCCCCATCCTTTAATTTAGTTTTAAATTAAACACAGTATCAAAGCAGCATATACCAAGTGAAGAAGTGCCGCTCACCAACCTGTGTGGTAGTCATTGACCACGCGTGACCTTTGGGAAAGGGCAGTGTACTTTGAAGACACAGCACTAAAAATGCAAAACTCAGAGTTTGAATACTCATGGTTTGCTAAATAAAACAGAATTATTGAACGGGCTGGAGAGATGGCTCAGCAGTTAAGAGCACTGGCTGCTCTTCCAGAGGTCCTGAGTTCAATTCCCAGCAATCACATGGTGGCTCACAACCATCTGTAATGGGATCTGATGCCCTCTTCTGGTGTGTCTGAAGGCAGCAACAGTGTACTCACATACATGAAATAAATCTTAAAAAAAAAAACAGATTATTGAGATTATAAAAGTTGAATCATGTTAATTTATCTTATCATTGAAAAGAAAGACATTAGATGACTGGGTAGGATTTGCTCCGTTTTCTATTTTCTCACTTGGTGCTTTTTGTAAACATTTCTCCTCCACTGCCACCTACATGCAGAGAGCAAAGCAAATGGAAACATAGCGAGGAGAATTTTTTTTTTCCTGAAGATTGATAGCACCATTTGTGTATGTACATATGCATGCAGGTGCCCTAAGAGACCACAAGAGGGCATAGATCCCAGGGAGCTGAAGTCACAGGCAGTTGTGACCCACCCTCTTCTAGAGCAGAAAGTACTTTAACTACCTCTTGGGTTGGGCCCCAGTTTGACCCTGGTTTGGGCCTTGAGGACAAACCCAAGCCTGACTTGAGTTTTGAGACCTGTCTCAGTCACTTCCATATTGGGGTGACTCAGCAAAACCTGTTTGGCCCTGCCTCTGCCCTGCTGTTGTTGATGTAGAGCTTTGCCATTGGCTCTGTCAGTCACTCCATACCCTCTGTCACCCATCCCGGTCTCATATGTCATCTTACCCCACAAACACCCCCCGCCCCCCATGTTCTGAACTTATATAAGCGAGAGGCTGATGCCATAAAGTTGAGTTCCTGCTTCCACAAGACTCCTAGCTTAGTGTGTTTCTTTTGGTCCGTCTGCACTCACCATTCCACTCAGCCCCAGAGAGACTCTGGCGGGACTGGGACCTCTCTCCTCTCGCCTGGACCTGCAGGCAAGGAGCCAGGACTTGGGTGCTTTCTAAATGTTCCCATTTTATTTGAATTTATTTATTTGGCTGTGCTTTTTATATATGTTAACGACAACAAGCTCATGCTTTGTATTAAGTAATTTTGCAAGTACTTTTGTGTTCATTTGGTATATGCTGCTTTGATACTATGTTTAATTTAAAACTAAATTAAAGGACGAGAAGGATAAATTTCTCTGAGCTCCCCTCCCAACCCCACCCCTCCACAACTAAGTCATTATGTGTCACTGGTCGTTCTCTTTGATTAACTAGGGGGAGGGATTACAATGTACTATTCATTGTTTTAGTTGAGTTTTCTGATAAGCTCGAGTATATAATTAGTCTATCAAATTTTTATCCTGAGGTCGTTTAATGTTCCACAAATTCTCTTTAGTAATTATTATACTACAAGCGTGATTATACTACAATGGTATTCTACTAAAAGGTATTTTGTCTAGTATTATCTTCTTCCCCTCTATATATAGTAGTCAGAAAATATCCCAATAATCACTCTATTAAAAAATTACCCCTCCAAAGACGAATTTCCCTAGGCCTGTTATGAACATATATTGCTCTAGGCCACTGAGATGCAGCGTGGGACTTAGATTCTAGGGAGAAGGCTAAATACCCACGGAGAGATGGGGGAGGCAGGAAGGAAGGGAAAGGCAACTTATACATGCAAGAAACGGCTCCAAGCAGAGAAAATGGCCTGTGATAGACCAAAGGAGGAACATGCAAGAGATAGCAAGGAAGCCTGGCATGGCAGTGGGGGCCAGGAATCCCAGCACTTGAGAGGTGGAGGCAGGTGGAGGCAGGAGACTGATCACAAGGTGCTCCAAGGCTGTCTAGTAAGCTGAAGGCCAGGTGAGCCACATGAGCTCCTGTCTCAAAACTAAGTGAATACACACTGAAGAAGTCATGAGTGGGAAGTGCCACAAGTGGGGCAGAGGGAACTAGAAGAAGTTAACCCCAGCGTTTGTCATGTAAGGGCTCTATGCTTTGTACCTGAAGAGCACAATACGCAGTTTCCCGAAGACAGCCCTGCAGTGTGCCAAGGAAGCTTTGATAATGTTACAATCAAGCCATGATCCCATGAGGACGTAGACGCTCTCCATATCTCCATACCGGACAGGTCTCCTGTGCACATCAACCACCACCACCAGCACCACCACCACCACCACCAACAACAACAACAACAAAAGACCAGGAAAGGGTTAGCAAGTTGTTTCATGTGCCTCCTGCTTCTAAGAAGCCAATAGAAAAAATGCAACTACCTTCGATGATGGTGAAATGAGAAGCCCAAGCCACAACATGAGCTCTGGAAGATAGATGCTAGATAGATGATTGATGATAGATGATAGATGATAGATGATAGATAGATAGATAGATAGATAGATAGATAGATAGATAGATGATAGACATATAGATGATAGATAAGTAGATGATAGGTGGTAAGAAGATAATAGATTATAGATATGTAGATAAATGGGTAGATGGATGATGGAAAAATGAGATAGATAGATAGATAGATAGATAGATAGATAGATGATGGATGATAGTTAGATGATAGATTATAGATAGATAAATAAATGATGGATGATAGATAAATAGGTAGATAGATGATAGAGAGAGCCATCATCATGGAGGAAGGGGGTTCCAGCCAGCTCCAAACCACTGAGAGTTTTTTTTTTTTTTAAGATTTATTTTTTACTTTGAATTATCTCCGTCTGTGCACACACATGAACGTGTGTCTGAACATATGTGCAGCATGAGCAGAGTCTAGAAGAAGGTATTGGATTCCTGGAGCTGGAGTCACAGGTGGTTTATGAGCCACTCTGCAAGGATTCGGGGAACCAACTCCATCCCTTTGTAAGGTAAACAATGCTGAGCCATCTCTCCAGTCCCTGTGCTGATGAAAGTCCTAATCTATGATGCTTTGAGCAAACTAAAACACTGTTGCTGATGACCTGTGTAAGTTAAACCACTACATTTCAGAAACAAGGACAACCGAACCCTCTGTTTTCACTGTTCTGGCAGCAGCTGCCTCCAGATCTGGAACCTGCGGTGAAAGGGAGTCGGAGCCCTGGGGACCGCCCTCAAAGGGTGTTTTGGGCTGTGGTTTTAGCTGGTTGCTTACACAGTAACAGACGTTGAGGCAGCGAGGTTTTCCACTGGAGAGTTCTGAGCAATCATATGTTATGACTTAGTTTTACAAGAATTCCTCTTGGTCTGGGCTGAGAACCGAGTGGGAGAGGAGGAGTGGGTAAAGTGGGAGCTGAGTTTGAAGAACAGGCTGGATTTTGACTTCTGGTCTTGAATACAGGAAGTAGAGGCAGGGAGAGTGAAAACCGATTTGAATGTGGACACAGATCAAGGCACCTGTGGATGGGATGTGCTGGCCAATCAGATCACATGAGGACACAGAAGGAAAGTAGCGGGAGAGGAGGACAGCTCCGAGTTGCTGGCCTGATGGATGAGAATGGAGCTTTTATGGAGATGTCATGAAACTGCAGGAGAAGCCGGGGTGTTGTTAGGGAAATGATGTTAAGATCATGAAGCAGAAAGCACACTCAACGGTGAGGCTACGTGCAGCAGGACAGCGCATTCATGTCAGGAGAGAGATGGAGGCTGCAGGGCTTTACAGGTCATATGGAGATGGGGTCAGCTGGGGAGTGAATGCAGGGTCTATGGAGTAGAGTGGTCAGAGGATCTCCATCACTGAGAGATATGGAAGTGCTGGAGCCGAGGAACGAACCAAGAAAACGACGTTCTGGAGAGCCAAGACAAGGCGTCTGAGATGCAGATTATCTGTGCCATGTGGGCGAAAGAATCAAGTCTCATGAGGATCCGCCAGGCTTGATCTCCTGCCCCTGTCTTGCTCTGGCTGACTCAAAAAGAGTCCTTTCTCATGGACTAAACTTTCATGTGCGTGGGCGAGCACCAATGTGTTTCTCTCTTCCAGAGATATGTTTATCACCTGGGACTACATGACCACTTGAGTTTTGTCTTTGACAAGGCAAATACTGCACCCTGCTTTTCTTCCTTTTCCAAATACAGCTAGGCAAGTCTCTAACATTCATCAGGAGTTTTCATTGCAATCCTGTGAAGTCCCTTCCCTCCTTAAATAGATGGGGATTTAAATTTAATTTAACCTTTTACCACATATGTATTTAAATTATTTCTTTACATGCATGGGTGTTTTGCTTGCATGTATGTCTGTGCACCACATGTGTGCCTGGTGTGTTTGTAAGCTAGAAGAGGGTGTTAGAGTCCCTGTGTCTAGAATTACAGATGATTGGGGGCTTCCAGGTAGATGGTGGGAATTGAACCCACATCCTCTGAAAGAGCAGCCTGTGCTCTAATCATTGAGATTAGATGACCCTCACTTTATTTTTATATATAAATTTGCTTAGTAAGTGCTGAGTCATTCATATGAAATCCCTAGCTGATTCTGCAGAATTTTTCCCCCTTCAGGCCTGTTTCCTGGTACTTAGTTCTTCTAAGTATTTAAATTTTAGTGCCTTTTATAAATACAGTCCTCCTTTGTATGTTCTTTCTGTTTTAGCTGTAAGAAGTCCATTTGCATAGAAAGCATTCTCTCATGATTTCTAAAGCTTTACACGCAGGGCAAACAGTTTTCAGTACCTTTGCTACTTGCACAGCACACGGTCTCAACCCACAGACTCGTGAAGCAAGCTATCGAGGAGGATGGGCAGTAATAGCAGCATTTCATGGGGCTTCCCAAAGAGGCCATGATTTCCAGGTGCTCTGAGAGCTGCTGTAGCCACACATCTGAACATGTCCCAGAGACTCCCAATTTCAAATACTTTTTCCTTTGTTAACCCATGAGTCAGACCATATGTCCCTTTGATCTTTGCTTCAGAAAATATTGTCACGGTATTCAAAAACAAGGACAGCCCAGGCAAAGTTGTAACATCTGGGCTGTTTTTCTTCTGAAACCCCCCCACCCCCCAACTTTCAGCTTTCATCCTGGTTATGTATGTCTGGAGAGCACACATGCACAAGCACATACATTAATAAATACTCACACATTCGCACATATGCACCCTTGCAATACACACACATACACGCACCCTCATTCGCATATATGCACTTTTGCAACACACACACACACATTCGCACATATGCACCTTTGTAACATACACACACTTACACATTCAAACATATGCACCCTTGCAACACACACACACAATTATACATTTGAATACATACATACACTTACACAATATACGTGATGTACAAATGTACACACTCATATATACATTCACACTGCCAAGGAACAGAGGAATTTTATTTAGATGGTCCCCACACATGTGCAGACTAGAGTCTAGTCTCTCCCAAGGTTGGTGTGGAAGATTGTAGAGTTGAGCAAGCCAGGCTTGAGCCTCACATCTATCTCTATATTGGGAAGGCCATTTAACTCCCTATGACTTTCATTCTCCATATGTGAAAGAAGTGTTCATCTCACCCCCAACCCAGGGTGGCTGGGGGGACTTAGAAAATTTCCATTAAAATGCCCCCTGCAGAGTAGAGGGAAGGGAAGCAGTTCCCGTTAGTATAATTTAGAGGGAATTTCAATATGATTGGCCTTAAAGAAACTCCCAGGCCTTGCTCTCTACTCTAGCTGTAGAAACAAAGTGCCCAGGATAAATCTCTCTTTTCTCTCCCCTGCACCTCAACCATGAGCCAAATCACCCATTTGTAACAAGTCAGTGTCCACTCAGAGGTTGTTGTGTCAAGAGTAGATACAAAATGCTTATGACTTGTACTGTCAGCCCCAGCCTTCAGCCTTCCTGGTCCCTCAGTCTTCCTTCTGAGGAAGTTTTATGGTATGGAGCTTAGGTAAGATCTGAAATTCAACGGGGTCTGATCTTACCTCCCAAAAGGCAGCCATCAAGCCTAAAGATGTCTGGCTACCTTCTCCCTCCTCTTTATGAATGTTTAAACAAGTGGCGCCCCAGTGGGGGAGCAGATAAGTCATACCCGTTACAGTAGTGGTCACTTCACATGACTCAGACAGCTGTCATGTTGTCCTCTCTAGCTGTTCTCACTACCTGACCATGAAAACTCCTTGAGATTCCTGGTCTATTTTGTCTAATGTCTTAAAAAATTTTTATTTCTATGTGAGGCATGTGTGTGTAGGGGCATGTATACGGAAATGCCATGCTTAAAAATGTGACAAACCCTCTGAAACTGGAGTTACAGGTGTTGTAAGCCACCTGATGTGGTAGGTACTGGGAACCAAAGCTGCGTCCTTTGAAAAAGCCCCAAATGGTCCTAACTGCTGCTTCCTCTCTCCAGCTCACTGCTCTGTGTTAAATTTGATTGACTCCCTCGGTTCAGCAGAGTATCTTTCTGCTCAGCACTGTCTGTCCAATACACACAGAGTCCACGGGGAATACAAGGCAAAGTGGCCCTTCCTACCTCTGAAAAATCTCTCAGTTACTGTGGCCAACATCCACCCAGGGGAAGGGGGAATTTCTAAAACACACAAAGGCAGGTCCACTGGAGGGAGGATGGGGGAGGGTTTAGGGGGTGGCAGAGAGCCTTTCAGTTTGCAAATGTATCCTCAAATGTTGCCAGTGGATGTAGGAACAATAACGAAGTATCAATTGTGCACCCCTACCAACACAAACAAACCTGTTTGCTTTTTAGAAGGATTCAAACTTGTATCAGTTCTCAAGGTAGGAAAACAAATGTTTATCTCTGCCCTTTCTCTCTTTGTTGACCATTGCGTCTGCATCTCTCCTTGTCCCAGGGTAGGCTGCCACAAAACATTTACCAGTTCTCTGATTGTCATCCAACTTAACATGGTCCGTGGTCTGCTGGCTGAGGGAAGTTTAAGCAGGATCTAATTGGTAACATATTGTTGATTGAATTAAGTACCATATGATAGAGATTTAAACCATAGTAATTTTTCCATAAAGAAAAGTCTGTCAACAGGCTGGAGCCGAGGAGCAGCAATAAATCAAATTGTCATGTTTATTAGTTATTGCAAGAGTTGGGTTGCCTCGTATTCATTATAACCCCCATTTTAGCACAGATAAAAGCTCTAAAGCGGAGTATTTGTGAAAGATGCTTTTAATAGGTTTGTATTTGTGCACAAACACCTGCTTATATTTTAATCCTGAGAAAATGGTGTTGTTTCATTTTAGAAAGTTCATGTATTTTGACAGTTATCTAGGGAAGAGACAAGGCTTTGGGTAAAATGTCCAAGTTATGTTTTAAAACCTTGAAAAATCAACTCATTAACAGTTAAATAAATAAGAAAGTTAAATAGACTGGGGCCACAGAACGTAATATAACATCCTTCCCTTATCAGATTTACTCAAATTCAGAGAGGAGGTAGGACATTTTTAGTAAGAGATCTTTAGAACAATGCTATTTGACTTATAATATCTGAATTTCAGAAATAAAAGTTTATGTATGGCAATGGTTTGGCAAATCATGAACCATTATTACCAGAGCCATTTGAAAGAATAAGCAATGCCACACTTTATAGTATGTCATTAAGAGCCAACATCAGGGGATGGGTGACTGAGTAAAGTTCTGCCGTGCAAGGGTCTTGAGTTCAGGTCCCCAGCACCTATGCAAAAGCTGGGCTTGGTGTCAAGTCTATGAATCTGGAAAGATGCAGAGAAGTGAATCTCTGGAGCTCTCTGCCCAGGTGGCTTAGCCAAATCAACACATTCAGGGCACTGAGAGACCCTGCCTCAGAAATACGGGGTAGGGGTGGGTAGGGTGGGGAATTACTGAGAAGGACTCCTGATAGTGACCTTTGACCACCACATACATATACAGGCACATGGATGTGCACTCTCACGAGCAGAAACACACACACACACACACACACTAATTAAAGCAAAACAGAACTGACCTCACTAGCCACACTTTTCTTTCAGTCTGTCTTTACTCAGAGTACCATCCAAATGTATTCTTGGGTGAATCTGAAATAATAGAACACTATTTTATCTGCCTAGCCACACTGAGTCCCTATAAAGCCATGTGTGCTCTATGCAAAAGGTTACTGAACACTCTTGACAAATAAAGAAAGTGTGGAAAGTAAAAGTGATTCATTGTGGGGACCTCTGCTGTCAGTCTTAGCAAGCAGGATGTCAGCCTGGGAGTCCTTGATCAGAACAATGGTGTAGATTGAAGAATCTGTAAGCTGAAGTCTGGCACCAGCCCCCTACTGTCCCCCTAGCTCTCACTGTAACTTTGAACTGATTTGAAGTTGTTTTGGACTTGGCTTCCTCATTGCTCACTTTTGGTGAATGGTCTGCATCCTAGAGATAACGTGTGAGGGCTGAGGACATGGCTCTGGACAGGGTCAAATGGAATTCCCCACATACAATTACTGGCAAGTGGGAGACTCCGAGTACACTCTGGGCTATCAGCTAGATGAGAGAATTGCAGGTATCGATTCCCTAGGCTGCTGTGCACATGGGTGAAGAGGAGATGTGTGAATACATATAACCAGACATAGTATTTCCATGATGTCCCTCCCATGAGTGGGACTCATGAACAGGGATGTCCAGAGCTCTTTTCTCTCTGCCTGTTGTTCTCCAGCATTCTGAGGGTCAGAACTGTCAGCTCTAACTGAAATGTCTCCTCTAAGCCTGCCCCAACTGCTATCCATTCACCTTTCCAACCTTTTGACATTTCTCTTCAAGTCTGATAGCTCAATTGCATGAAAGATAGCAGTGGCACCAATGATGGGCAGCCCGTCCTCACCAAGCCCCTCTACTGTTCCAGGCACTCTCTTATGTGCTTTATATGTAGTAATACATTCAGCTCTTAATTCAGAGATAGAGGCCATTATCACGTCCAGTTTTCAGATGAAGGACCCAGGATGTGGAGACATAGCAGCTTATCCAAATCCATCCTGCTAGAGAAGGGATTTGAACCAGCAGGTCCAGCAAATGAGCAATGCTCATTTGTCCTGTTTTTGAAATGCAAACCAAATAAAACTATGCATGCTACAACTGAATACTAAGCACAGATGATGCCCCAGACCGAGGAAATAGCAGTTGACAGAGACAAACCCCAAGAACATTGAATGCACACGTTGCTTTGCTGTTATCTCACTCAGGTGGGGAGACAGGGAGATGGGGACATGGGGAGACCCTGTGGCCCCATGTAGAGGAAGACGATTCTGTGCAGTTAGCAAACCTCTACATTTCCACCAGGAAACAGATACGTTTGGTAAAAACAGGAGATGCTTTCTAACATTGATTACTTAGTTTGTACAAATGACACTCGGATGAGTTTACCACCGCTTGCTTGATCTGTGGACATTTGCCCTTCAGCTGTCGCTCTTGTAGTGCCAGGCCCCACGCTACCCACATCACCCTGTCTTGTAGGAGGATTGTTGTGCTTTGAATGGACAACTCTGGGAAATGCACATCTAAACACGATGGCATGTTTTGTAATTTGTAACATTTGAGTAACAAGGAATCACATGTAGAAAAAAAAGCCCTTCGTTATACTAATTGTTTTCTTTGGTCTCTAAAAAAATATAGCTGCTGTGTTATTTGATATCGTGTGATGTGTGTTCCTGGATATGAATACTAGAGTGTGTGTGTGCATTTGTGTGTGTGTGTGTGTATACATAATGTTCCTTGTGTGAATACACGAGCTACACGGATAGTGTTGTTAACTGTTGCATTAAGTTACGTTTGCATGAGGGAGAGTGGCCTTAGGCTTCCCACAGTCTCCTTTGTGTAGGTCCTGAAGTCACCGGCAAGGCCACCCTCAGATCCTCCCTGGGACCTTGACTTGGGTTCTTTCATTGAGGTATAGCTGGTGACCTACATGAGGTTCAGACATATTGCCTAAGACCACTGGGCCCAATTGGCATCACAGATGTATGTGAGAACATGTTTACCTCTAGATTGTGTCTTCTTTGCATGCCACACATGCATACACACACACACACACACACACACACACACACACACACACACACACACACGTTATGACCTTCCCTGGTTATGTTCCACATCTGCCTGTCCCATTATCTAGCCATGCACCAGGTCACGATTCTCTCTATGGAGCAGGCTAGGAATGCTCTCAACTGTCGGGCCCTGAGGCGCCCGAGTGCACAGTCCTAGGCTTCACCCACAACTCCCGAAAGTACCGAGACACAGACCCACTTACCTCTCAACACACTCTTGGTTTTATTTTTTTCCTGTTCCAAATAAATTGTTCGGCTTCTCTCTTCTGTGTACGGATCCCTCCTCGCTGGCAAGCGTTCTGAATGGCACTTTCTGCACAAACAGGAAGAGCTTGTGTGGTCACCACCCAAGTGTGCAGGTGTTGATAGAGGATGTGAAAGTGTGGAGGCGACGGACTACGGCAGACACCCAGCCCCCTGCTCCTACCCGCCCCAGGGCAGACTGGTAACAGAGCCTGGACACACAGCTTGAGAGATCTCCTGACAAGAACATAGATTGAGATACACAGTCATGGTGGCCAGGGGCAAAGGTCTGTTTCACTCCCACCTAACCCTAAAAGGAATGTTGAAAAAACATCCTGGAACATTCTAGAATCCCGTATACTCTTACCAGGTACTGATCTTAGTAGGCTATTTAGCATCCTTTTTTTCCTCCTCTGTATGTGTGTGTGTGTGTGTGTGTGTGTGTGTGTGTGTGTGTACATGCATGTGTATATATAGGTGCCTGTGCATTTACGTGGAGGTCAGGCACATACATTTCTGTCAATAGACACCATGACCAAGGTAACTCTTATAAGGACAACATTTAATTGGGGCCGGCTTACAATTCAGAGGTTCAGTCCATTATCATCATGGCAGGAAGCATGGCAGCATCCAGGCAGGCAGGGTGCAGGAACTGCTGAGAGTTCTATATCTTCATCCAAAGAAAGCCAAGAGCAGACTGTCTTTCTGGCAGCTAGGAGAGGAGGGTCTCAAAGCCCACCCCCCACAGTGGCACTTCCTCCAACAAGGCCACACTCACTCCATCAAAGCCATACCCATTCCCACAAGGCCACACCCACACCTACTCCAACAAGGCCACACCACCTAATAGTGCCTCTTGCTAGGCCAAGCATAGTCAAACCATCACACATGTGGAGATCAGAGGCTGACGTCAGAGGCTGATGTCAGCTGTCTTCCTCAAGTGTTCTCTCTACTTTCCACACTGAAGCAAGGTCTCTGGTTGAGCTGGGGCTTAGGTTAGTCTAGCTAGCCAGGTTGCTCCAAAGTTTTCCATCTTCACCTCCCTCTTGCTTGGATTATAAGTAGGCCCCTATGCCCATTTGGCATTTATGTGGGTGCTGGGAATCTGAACTCTGTCCATTATAGTCACATGCCAAGTGCTTTGCCCTTTAGCCAACTCCCTGAAGCCAGATTTAGTTTCTTGTCAAAGCTCTCCCGGATCTCCAACTGCCTGGACATCTAAGAAACCAGGACTAAAACTTAATCTAGCCTCTAGAGTGTAATGGTTTCCTAGAACTTTCCAGAACAAAGGCTCACAGGGGAAGGAGAAACAGTACCAGTGGAAAAATATAAAGATGTGAGAATATACTCCCTGAAGGTTTCAGCTCCTTATCTCCCATGCATCCGTCGGGGCTGGGCCTTCTTGTCTATCCTGCTGTCCCCTGCACACTCATTCGTCTTGACATTCTCCTGCTAACAGGGAGATTTCCAGAGGACAGGTAACTGTGCTGTCTGTCTGCTCATTCTCCTTTCTCCACAGTGTTTGATACTAGGGAGCATTTCCTCTCTTCTGGAACTTTCCCTTTGGCCACCATGACTCCACATTCTCCTGGCTTCTGTCAGGCCATTTTTCTCTCTCTCTGGCAGACTTCCATTCCTCAGCGACAATCTTGATTTGTGCTCTTCCCAGGCCCGGTTCTCCAGGCTCTTGGTTTATGTTCTCCATGGGTGGCCCCATAGAGTCTCTCCATGTTCCTTGCCAAGCCAGTGTCTGGCTGTTTACAAGTCTCTGCTGTTCTTCCTGAATGTCTCCCAGGAACCTCAGGATCAATGGATCAGAATGAGACTCTGCCCTCTCCATTCCTCACCCCTCATCACACAGCCTGTGAACCCTTCCCACTGTGTCCCCTCCTTGCCCCTCATCGCCCCTCTTCCTGCGTCTATGTCTGCCTTCTGCTAACCCAGCTTCCTCCCTTTTCACACCGAGTTTTCTTTATTTGAGCGCAGCCTTCTTTATGTATATATTGGATGGAATCCAGGGTCTAACTAGAGACTCCCCTGTCCCGTTACATAGTGTTACAGTTCTGCCGTCAGCCGTGCGGATTCCCTGGGCAGAAGTAAACCTTTCTCCTGTTCCCAAACCAAAACTGAAGAATTCGCCTGGATTCGTCCCTTTCCCTAAAAGCCTTCAACCTGTAATCAAAAAGTCAGTTCCATCTCTGAAACCACTCTGAGTGACTCCTCTCCTCTCTTCCTATACCTAGACCCTCACTTCAGGTCTCCTGTTCACTGCCTCGATCCCCAGGAGTATGCATGCCCTCAGTCTATAGGATAGGTTAGGTAGGTCACTGAGGAGTAGGACACTTGAGTGTGTGTCTACTACTACCATTTTTTGTTGGGTTTTCTGAAGAAATAGTTGTGTAACAGAAAACCAATAATTTTCAAGCACACCATCAAGGTGTATTTAGCACCTTCACAATTTTGGGGGAACTACACCTCTACCTCCTGTCTTTGATATCACCTGTGAGGCATGGTTAGGGGCCAGGGCATCTGAATGATCGATCAGTGTTGTCTTATAGGACTGAATTGGTCCTATGAGAACAGATTACTTTAAAGAGAGTTTGGTTTTCCTAGGTTAGGTCTCTTGTTTCTATGAGTGAAAGCCACTCCCCACCCCACCCCATGTGTGTGTGTGTGTGTGTGTGTGCATGTGTGTGTGTGCATGTGTGCATTCCATTCCATCGAACTAATATCATTACTTTTCTTGCTTTCTTCAGTCTCTCTCATCTTGCCATTCTTTCTCCGTCCCCATCCACATGAAATGCCATCTGCCATGAGATCCCCTCTAGAAGCCATGAATCTCCAGAAATGCTAGAGAAGCAAACATATATATAACTCAGCTCAGTCATTACAGTCTAGAGTGATTTAGAAATTAAACCATATAGTTTGTGTATAGAACGTGGTAAGTACTCTGTAAGTGGTAGGGATCATCACTGGGCATTTTAATTATTTACCTTACTCCTTTACCTTTAATTATTTACCTTACTCCTTCTACAATGCACACATTTCAATATTTCCGAGGCACAATCTTTCTTAATATATTAAAAGAATAAATTAATGTAACAGAATGGGGAAAATGAATTTTCCGATATCCATCCACATGTGGACCTCTTTGTGAGCCTGATAAGGGTTTGGCCATTGTCTGTGGTTATTGAGAAGTACTGGGACCTCTGGAAGGTGGAGCCTGGTAGGCGGAAGTTAGGCTATTGGGGGCACGCCCTTTAACGTAGGGCAGATCCATGCAAACCTCTAGCCACGCCTACTTTATCCCCTCAGCTTCCACAGCCCACCCTGTAACACCCTAACCCTGCATGCGGCTGAACTCCACCGGCCACGACTTGCCAAGTACACATTTGTACAGGGTCCTTGCTTGTCCGTGAACTGCTGGGAGGTACTTAGAAGATCCCGTCTGGCTCCCAAAAGTGAGTGTCCCCAGCTGATCCAGCAGACTGCGCCCACCTGGATGTCGCGCTGAATACCTGAAGGCAGATGTGGAAAATCAGCAGTAGCAGGCTCGCGGGTAGAATTGCTCACAGGCCCACTCGTTCTGCTTTATCTCTAGCTCCTGCTTGAGTTTCTGGTACAGCGTCTAATAAATGTATCTCCTTACCAGTACACTCACCACACTTAGTCACAATCAGTGTCTTGCATTTGTGCCTTCTCCCTGAGACTGGAGATTCTGCGTGATAGAAGGCCTGTTGTGCCTGTCCCCCATCTGTTGCAGATAGTAGGCCCTCAGCGGTCATTTGTTAATTGGTAAATAAAAAGTTTTGAGCCTGAATTGTATTACAGATTCATCATGTGACACTGAGAAAGCTCTCATACCCCTGAGCTCAGTTTCCAAATCTGTAAAATGGACAGGACAGTATCAACTTCCCATGGAGACAGAGTTGTTGCCAAAGTGGATTGTCATCTCTCAGCCCTTTACAAAATTGACAGCACTGAAGGTACCTGTTGCTGGGGATAACAGAAGAGAGCTAGATCGATGCTCCTTACCACACCCTATCTGCCCATCACAAGCAAGTTTGCTTTACCCCAGTCTCAAGTAAAAGTCGGGTCTTAACTGTCCTGCCTTTGAATGCTTGCCTTCTGACTTCTGTAATGCCTCCAAGAGGGCTGCTTGCTAAAGGTTTACACAGTTGGTGGCAACTTACAGACGCTGGAAGCTTTTGGAGGCAGAGCCGAGTGGGAGGAAGTTAGGTCACTGAGGGCATGCCCTTTAATGCTCCTGGCCCTCTTCCTTCCCTGTCTTTCTCTGAACTTCCTAGCACACATGATAAGCAGCTTTGCCATACCTTGTGGCCCCTGCCATGATGTTCTGACTTACCACAAGCCCCAAAGCAACAAACAAGCCAACTAACTGACTTAACTGCCTACCTACCTACCTACCTACCTACCTACCTACCTAACTAACTAACTAACTAAGTTGCTGAAACTGTGAGCCAGGGTCTGAAGAGATAGCTTAGCAGTTAAGCAATTGCTATTACAGAGGACCCAAGTTCGGTCCTCTACACTCTTGTTGGGTGGCTCAAAACACACTTTTAACTCCAGCTTCAGGGGATCTAATGCTCTCTTTTAGCCCCTACAGGCATGCACGGAGTACACATACATGCATGCAGTCAAAACACTCATGTATAAAATCATCTTAAATAGAGAAAAACGCAGTCCTAGGAGACAAAACTAAACCTCGTGTGTTGACCATCATTTTGTCACAGCAACAGAAAGCTTTACTGTGTATCACTCTCTCTCTTCCTGGACAGAGGTGCATGTGGCAGTGATAGTGCATCCCATGATAGGGAGTGTAGCCACAGGAAGCATAGCCTACGTCACCTCCTGGAGCCCTGGAGCCAAGGCTAGGTTATGCAGACTCTCTGAGCAAGAAGACCACAAGGGCATGGGAGACCCTAGAGGCTGTTTCATGAGCCTGGGAGGACTGCAGATGTACACTGGGATACTTGCTAGGCCAAGGGCTGGCAAAACTAGGGTGTGAGGAGAAGTAGTTAGGGATAGCCCACTCGCTGCTCATCATTCTAACCCATCCAAGGTATCTATCAGCAGCCTGTTTGTTGTTTATCTCTTTACCCTGGCTACCCTAAAACTTGGTATTTAGAGCAGGCTGGCTTTGAAATGACAGATCTTCCTGTGTCTGCCTCCCAGGACTAGGATTAAAGGTATATATCACCATGTCTGGTCTCGGAGGTCTAGGGTGGGGTGTCAGGCATGTCAGGGGTGTCAGGGTGGATATACAGGAGAGGCATAGAGGGAAAAAGCCCTCCAAGTACTCACCAAGGGCCAGCAGAAGCCATGAGTGACATGGAAGCAGAGTCCATCTTTATATGTCTCTTAGGTACATCTCACAAGCAACCAACTCTGATACTGAGCAGAGGACAGAAATTTTAGCAGAGTAAATGAGGGACCTAATCTTATGGACGCCTGCCCTGGATAAGGCTATACTTTCTGTTTATCTTACGTGATAATAGAAATGGTCCATGTCTACTGCAGCTTACCACGCACGCACTGAGAAACAGTTCTAAGTATCAACTGATTCAACCCTTCTCAAAAAAATCTTTACTATTTCCTAAAAAGAAAACAGAGAGCCAGAAATGTCAGAAGTTGACCAAGATCAAAGAGATAGTTAAGAGTGAATCTGGGATTTGAGTTAAAATGGCGTGGTTTCCTTAATACAGACTTGATCTCTCTCTAGCTCTCTGCTCCGCCCCTCCCATATGCTTATTTATCCCCACTTCTGTTTTACTCATATAAACTTGTATGCATTTATAAAGACAGGTATACACATTGTGTTTATATTTGCATGTAAATCTATACAAGTCATGTTTATGTATATTCCTGGCATGAACGTCCCACATGAAAATTTCATTAGATTTCTCAGCCACACTATAAACAATCTAAAACACACACGTGTATACAAAGCAATTCCACCTCGTATTTTACTATTGCATAAATCAACCTGAGGAAGAAACAGGAAGACATCAAGTGAGTTAGTTGACGACATGCCCATTGATAGAACCAGACGGCTTCTAGTTTTAAAAAAAGTCAGATCAAGAAGAGAAAGAAAGACAAAGAGCCTAAGGGTAGGAAGAAAGGAACGGGCCCTATGCATTTGATCTAGACAGAGCCCTTGTAAGTGGGAGAGGCATTGGGGGAGGAGCTCAGAATTAGCCCATCACATACCCCATAAGAAAAATTGCCACCTGAGCCAGCCTGTAATTCATGACCAGAACATGAAGCAGGGACTACGGTGGTGACATAATATGAAACAAACAGGGCAGACAGGGACGGGGCATAATTACAGACACTCAATCTGCTGGTAGCATTTACCAAAGAGTAAGTTGCATACAAGGAAATTTGCATACAAATGAGATAGCAAAAGAACAGGGCAGTGATAAGAACTCTTACACATTATGAAAGCGTGTCAGCAAGCAGACAAATAGAAAGCAACAAAACACGACTTTGAAACTGCTACCTTGCATCATCAGAATACATTTAAAATGGCACATTGAGCTTCAGACAGGGGTGGGGAGCGGCTTTCAACCAGCATGTGGAGCTATATCACACACATGAGGAGCTGATATTCTCTACTCTTCATTTTTATGTATTTAAAGGCTAATTTTTGGGACTTGGGAAGAGAGCATCATTTGAAATATTCTTGTGACGATCTGGGTATAATTTCCAGGCAATATTTTAAAAAAAGATTATGTCTGACAGAAAGCCAGGTAGGCTGCCCACAGACCTTCCCTCTCCCCTCTCTCTGATCTCCCAGAACTAACCCCAAGTCTTATCTTCAGTGTTGTAACAGAACACCAGCTACAGCCTTCCCTTACCCTGCCCACATTTCCCACAGATCCCATAAACTATTCCTTCTTCTCCCTGACTCGTTGCTTTGTCTCAGACCCTAACTCCAGCAGGCACTCTCTGCTAACCCAAGGGCAGCTCCTACCAGAGCAACAAGTAGGTTTAAGGTAGACCCACATCTCTCCCACTGCTCCTGAGATCCAGCCCACAGAGTCTCTTTCCCAGTTCTGTAGCTGGATACCTGTTGTGGTCTCCAGTTCTTACCCCATCCCCAGTGGATCGCAAAGACCTTCCTTCCTCCAACCCATCCCAGTCTCCCGGCCTTCAGTACCACCAGACATTCCCTGTGAACAACCAGTTGAACAGGCAGCAGACAGCCATTTCACTGTCTGAAAATCCAGAGAAGAAACCATGGAGCAAAGCACCCAACCAACAAAGGCAAATCCAGAAATCAGCACATAGATCTATAATAACCCCAAACCCAGATGCCAAGTTACCAGTGTAAAATGCAATCAATGACAGCCAGGGCAGTATATCTCCACTAGAGTTCACCTATCCTACCACAGCAGGCCCTGAATACCCATGACAATGTAGCTGAAGCACGAGAAAAAGACCTTAAAACCAACCATATAAAGATAATAGAGGTTCTTGAAGAAGAAATTAATAAATCCCTTTAAAAATCTAGGAAAACACAAATAATTGGAGGAAATGAATATAAAATAATTCAAGATCTGAAAATGAAAATATTAGCAATAAAGAAAAACACATTGAGACAATTCTGGAAATAAACAATTTAGGAATTCAAACAGGAACTACTAAGGCAGGCTTTACCAACAGAATACAAGAGATTGGAGAGAAAATCTCAGGCAATAAAGATATGACAGAAGAAATGGATACACTGCCAAGGAATATATGAAATATAAAAATTTCTTGACACAAAATATCCAGGAAATCTGGGACAGTATGAAAAGTCCATACCTGAGAATAACAGGTGTGGACGAAGGAGAAGAACCCCAGCTCAAAAGCCCAGAAAGTGTTTTCAGTAAGTCATAGAAGCAATTCTTCCTATCCTAAGGAAGAAGATGCCTATCAAGGTACAAGAAGCAACAGAACACCAAATAAATTGGATCAGAAAACAAAGTCCCCTTGCCACATAGTAACCAAAACCCTAAATATGTGCAGAACAAATATTAAAAACTGCAAGAGAAAAAGACCAATTAATATATAAGGAACTATTAGAATAATACCTTGAGTTCTCAATGGAGACTCTAAAAGCTAGAAGAGCCTGGGCAGATGACCTGCAGACTCTAAGAGACCGCAGTGCCAGCCAAGACTACTATAACCAGCAAAAATTTAATCAGCATAGATGGAAAAACTAAGATATTCCATATTAAAGTCAAACTTATACAATATCTATCTACATGTCCAGTCCTACAGAAGGTTCTACAAGGAAAACTCCAACCTAAAGAGGTTAAGTACACACATGAAAAGACAGGGAATAAATAATCTCACACTAGCAAAAATCCAAAGAAGGGAAGAATGCATACAGACACAAACACACACACATACACACACACACAGACACACACACACACAGACACAGACACACACACAGACACACACAGACACACACACACAGACACACACACACACACACACACAACCACCACCACCACCAATAATAACATAATACAGGAATCTACAATCATTCACCACTGATATTGCTCAATATCAATGTCTCAACTCTCCAATAAAATGACAAGTAGATGGATTTGAACTCAGGATCTATCCTTCTGCTGCATCCAAGAAAGACACCTCCACAACAAGGATAAACATGAACGCAGGGTAGAGGGTTGGGAAAAAAAATATCCCAAGCAAATAGACATAAGAGACAAGCTGGTGTAGCCATTTTAATATCTAACAAAATAGACTTCAAACCAAAACTAGTCAAAAGATATAGGAAAGGACACCAAATACTGATCAAAGAAAAAAATCCACCAAGATGACATTTCAATTTTGTTTGTTATTTAATTGTTTGTTTGTTTTTGCAAGACAGGGTTTCTATGTATCTCTTACTATCCCAAAATTCACTCTGTAGACCAAGCTAGTCTCTAATTCCAAGAGCTCCACCTACCTCTGTCTTCCTAGTCTAGGATTAAAGTCATTCGCCAACATGCCTGTCAACATTTCAGTTCTTAACATATATGTCCCAAACAGAAGGGCACCTAAGTTTGTAAATGAAACACCACTACAGCTTAAATCACACATTGACAATCACACACTGATAATGGGAGACTTCAATACCTAATTCTCACCAATGCACAGGTCACGCAGACAAAAAATAAACAGAAATACTGGAGCTAACAAATATTATAAACAAAATGAAACTAGCAGATATTTACAGAACATTTCATCCAAACACTAAAAAATTTAGTAGCTTACAGAACTCTCTTCAAAATTGGACACATGCCAGGCGTGGTGGCTCACGCCTTTAATCCCAGCACTTGGGAGGCAGAGGCAGGCGGATCTCTGAGTTCAAGGCCAGCCTGGTATACAGAGTGAGTTCCAGGACAACCAGAGCTACACAGAGAAACCCTGTCTTATAAAACCAAAAAAAAAAAAAAAAAAAAAAAAAAATTGAACACATACTTGAACACAAAACAAGCCTCAATACATAAAAGGAAATTAAGATAACTCCCTTCATCCTATCAGACAAAGACTAAAGATGGATATCAACAGCAACAGAAACAGTAGAAAGCTTACAAACTCATGGAAACTGAACAACTCTCTACTGAATGAAAAATGGGCCAAGACAAAAATAAAAAATCAAAGACAATCTAAATTTGAATAAAATTGAATACACAGCATGCCCAAACTTATAGCACAATGAAAGTAGTGCTATGAAAAAAATTCATAGCACTAAGTGCCTCCATATAAAGATTAGACAGGCCGGGCGTGGTGGCTCACGCCTTTAATCCCAGCACTCGGGAGGCAGAGGCAGGCTGATTTCTGAGTTCGAGGCCAGCCTGGTCTACAAAGTGAGTTCCAGGACAGCCAGGACTATACAGAGAAACCCTGTCTCGAAAAAACCAAAAAAAAAAAAAAAAAAAAAAAAAGATTAGACAGATCTCATACTGGAAACTTAACAACATTCCTGAAAGCTCTAGAAAAAGAACTAATCACACTGAAGAGGAGTAGATGGTGAGTTTTAATCAAATTCAGAGCTGAAATCAGTAACAAAAGAAACAAAGAGCATGGTAGAGTCAGGAGAAACAGAAAGCTGGTTCTTCAAGAAAATCAACAAGATAGACAAACTAACTAAAAGGTAGAGAGACTATCCAATTAACAAATCAGAAACAAAAATGGGACTTAAAAACAGACACAGAGGAAATCCAGAGAATCATAAGGACACACTTTAAAAGTCCATATTCTGCCAATTTGGGATATCTAAAGCAAACAGTTAATTTTCTCAAAGCTAATTCTTACCAAAGTTTGATCAAATTCAGACAAACAATTTAAATAAACCTACAACCCCGAGTAAAATAGTAGTCATTAAAATTCTCCCTTCCAAAAGAGCCCACTGCCGAATGGTTTTAGCACTGAATTCTACCAGATATTCCAAGAAGAATTAACACCAATACTCCTCAAATTGTTTCATAAAATAGAAACAGAAGGAAAATTTCTCAATTCATTTTACAAGTCCACAGTTATCCTGATACCCAAGCTGCATAAAGACTCTACTAGAAAGAGAATTACAGATCAATTTCCCTTAGGAACACAGATGCATAAATACTCATTAAAATACTTGCAAACCATATCCAAGAACACATCAAAAGATCATTCAGTATGATCAAGTAGGCTTCATCCTAGAGATGCAGTAATGGTTTAATATAAAAAAAAACATATAAACGAAAAAAAAGACATGAAAAGGCCTTTGACAAAATCCAACTTTGTGTTGAAAATCCAAGTGGATCAAACACCTCTATGTAAAACCAGTTATACTGGACCTTGAACCCAATAGAAGTGGAAGTGGGGGACAGTCTTGAACACACTGACAAAGGAGATGACTTTCTGAACAGAACACCTAAAGAGCAGGCACTAAGATCAACAATTAATAAATGGGACCTCACAAAACTGAAAAGCTTCTGTAAATCAAAGGACAACATCTATCAGACAAAGTAGCAGCCAGGTGGTAGTGGTGCACACTTTTAATCCCAGAACTTGGGAGGCAAAGGCAAGCAGATCTCTGAGTTCGAGGCCAGCCTGGTCTACAGAGTGAGTTCCAGGAGAGCCCAGGCTACACAGAGAAACCCAGTCTTGAAAAACAAAATAAAACAAACAAACAAACAAAAATAATTAAACAACAAACAAATAATCCAAATAAAAAATAGGGAAGAGATCTAAACAGATTTCTTAATAGAGGAATCTCAAATGACTAAGAAGCACTTAAAGAAATGTTCAACATCTTTAGCCATCAGGAAAATGCAAATCAAAACGACCTTGAGATTTCCTTTTACACCTATCAGAATGGCCAAGAACAATAACACAAATGGCAGCTCATGCTAGCAAGGGTGTGGAGCAATGGGCATGCTCCTCCACTGCTGGTGGGAGTGCAAACTTGTACAGCCACTGTAGGAATGAATATGATGGTTCCTCAGAAAGTTAGGTATCCATCACCTGAAGACCCAGATGTACCATTCCTGGGCACACACCCAAAGGATGCTCCATTCTCCCACAAGGACACATCCTCAACCATGTGCATTGTAGCTTTCACTGAAACCAACTTAGAAGATGTAGTACACCTACACCATGGAGTATTGCTCAGCTGTTAAATGCAGTGACAATGTGAATTTTGAAAAAAAAAAGGGGGGGGGAACTAGAAAAAAATCATCCTCAGTTACATAAGCAGGAACCAGAAAGACAAATATGGTTTTTATTTGCTTATAAGGGTATATTATCCATTAAGTAAATGACAGCCAAGTTATAATCTGTAGACCCATAGAGGTTAGGTAAAGAGGAGGGGTCTAAGGGGGATGCATGGGTCTCCCTGGAAGGGAAAATAGATTTTATGGTTGGACTGGGGAAGAGTTGGGACAGGAGTGTGAGGAACCAGGTAGGGAGAGATCGGGTGCAGAGAGATTCAGGGAGAGATGGCTGGAATTGGGAAGTGCATTTGAGGGTGGTGTGCAAATCTAGTGCGTTGGAAACTTCCTGAAATCTACAAAGGTGATCCTAATGAGGACTCCTAGTAATAGGGGCTATGGAATCTCAACTGGCCACTTCTTGTAGCCAAGCAAGGCTTCCAGTGGTGGGTCTGGTTACATTCAATTGGTTTGTTGGCCAAGAAGGTCCCATGGAAATCCCATAACAACCTAGACTGTTGCTAAGACCAAAGGTAGCTTTATGCGAACTGGCAATAGGACCCTAATTACCACAACACCCACACAACTCATTGAACATGGAAAAGGAGCCCTCAGACCTATGTACTATATATAGTCTCTTTGGTATGGAAAGGTACTCAGCAGGCTACCAAAAGAGAAAAGTAACCCAGCCACAAAATCTTTGACCTACACACTGCAAAATATGCCAGGGCAATGATGGCACAAAATGTGTGGGAGTAGCCAACCACTGTCTGATGTTATCTGAGGTCTACTCCATGAGAAGGAAGCACCCTACACTGCTTTGGTGACCAAGAACCAGAGTCTAGATAGTGCAGAGATTTAGGGCAAAACCAAATGCTACTACTGGTCAGAAAAAAAAAAATCAATAGAATGATTCACTTCCAAACGATATTCTGCTATTTTTGTATATCGCTGCCATATGCAGTCATCATCAGAGAGGCTGCCTCTGGCAGCAGATGTGAGCAGATGCAGAAACTCCCAACTAGACATTATGCAGAAAGAGTCTAAATTGGAGATCTCCATCAAATCCCTCCCCTTGGAGATCCAAGACTCCTGTGGAAGAAGAGATATAAAGAGTCTAAGAGCCAGAGGACACCAGGGAGTCCTTTGATTCAACTCAGCTCACAGAGACTGAAGCAGCAGCACAGGGCCCACACTGATCCCGCACCAGGTCCTATGTACATATATTATGGCTATTGGCTTAGTACTTACATAGGACTAGTGACTGTGAGAATGAGTGGGTCTTGTACCTGCTCTTGGGACTCTTTTCCTCCTGTTGGGTTGCCATGTCCAACTTAAAATGATAGTTTTTGCTTCATCTTACTATATCTTATTTCATTATATTTGGTTGTTCTCTGTTAGAAGCCTGTTCTTTTCTAATGAGAGACAGAAAGAAGTGGTTCCAGAAGGAAGGGAAGGTGAAGAGGAACTGCGTGTGTATCTCTCTCTCTCTACCTCTCTCTCTATTAATATTTATTATATAAAAAAACCATTTTCAGTAAGAGAGAAAAATGGGTAAAAAGAATAATGTCTTTAAATACTTCAGGGTCAACTGCCAACATAAACTTTTATATACAAAAGTGAAAGAACACTTTTTTAAAATAAATAACCATTCCAAATTTTTTATAATAGCTAAAATAATGACCAGGCTATTTGGCTTGTGTGCATTACTGGAAACCTTTTCAGTAGGGCTGGAGAGCTGGCTCAGTTGTTAAGCATAGGTATTGTTCTTGCGAAGGACCCGGGTTCAGTTCCCATAGCCCGTATCATGTGGTTCATAACTGCCTGTGCCTCCAGTCTCAGGAGATTCAACAATCTCTTCTGGCCTCCACAGACCGTCTCATACAGAAACTCAAACAAACACACATATACACACAGAAAATAGGGCCAATAAATCTTAAAATGTGAACTGGCTAACTGCCTTGTGACTGGACTGTCAGCCCAGTCACAAGGCAGTCTCTAAAGTACACAGACAGAGGGGTAGAACCAAGGCCGGGAACCCCGCCTTTGAGACCTGTAACTACTCTTTGTTTTAAAATGTTTGCTTTCTATATTTCGAGGCTACATTTTTGGGGCACATAAATATTCCAGCTGATTAATTTTGTTATTGATATTTTTAAGTACTTTTTGAAACAAATCTTCTACTCACTATAATTAAGATGTATCTTACAATTGAATTTGACCTTGAAGGATGAAAAGAAGTGATGCCTCCTTTATATGGAACGCTTTCCTAACAGTCTTAACTTTTTCTATTTTAATATTTCTTTGTCATTTTTATTTCTCTATTAGGAGCCTGGAAGCTTAGTTTGAGTTTATGTTGTATTTGGTATGTACTCTTTAAGAAAAGCGTTTTTCCCATTTATCTTTATTGTCTTTTGTAATGTACTTTGCTTCTGTTCTCTTATTTTTAGGCTCACCTTCTTTTGTTTGGATATTTTATACGGGTATAAATTGTATAATTTATTGTATAATTGTCTTGGGAAAGTACAGATTCTGTTTAACATATTTTGAAATGTTTTACTCTTTAAATCTCTAATTCTTTAAATATAATCGTTTTAACTGTCACATAAAATATTGGCATTAAACTGATTATATTTGAAACTTATTGAAACAAATCCTATGTTTAGCAAAGCCACATATTAAATACCAGTATGTATACCCACCCTTTCTACTACTTCTGATAAGAACTAACTCTGTCACTGAGAGTTTACCACATCATGCAAACTTGGACTGAGTACCTCAAAGATATCTCTGTAATGGGGTCTTCAAGACTAGAGAGGATCAGGGCGGGGACACCTAGAGCCTGCACTCCAGGCTGTATGATTCTAGAAGCTGATTTCTACCACAGAATCCAGATGGCCAGATGGTTAATCTTAGATGCCAACTTGATAAGATTCTGAATCAACATGAAAGTAAATATCTAGGCATGTCTCTGCCTCTGAGCTATTGAGGTTATATTAACTGAGTTGGGAAGACCCACTCTGAGTGCTGAGAGCACCATGCCATGGGCTGGGAGCATCATGCCATGGGCTGGGAGCATCATGCCATGGGCTGGGAGCACCATACCATGGGCTGGGAGCACCATACCATGGGCTGGGAACATCATGCCATGGGCTGGGAGCATCATGCCATGGGCTGAGGTCCCAGGCTGACTGAATAAAAAGGAAAAGCCAGCAGAGCACAAGTGTCCATTCCCTCAGCTTCCTGCTGTATGCATACAGTGACCAGCCACCTTCTCCTGTTTCTGCTGCCATACCATCCCTGACATTTTGGATTCTATCCCTTTCGGCTTCGAGTCCAAATCACCCCTTTCTTCCTTAAACTGCATTTGCCGGGTATTTTGTCATGGCAATGAGAAAAGTAAGTAATACAGAAACCGTATAAGGAGCCGACTTGCTCCTCTTCCAAGGTGACCTTCTGGAGCTCTTCCCGGGAGGTCTTGGTCGTCAGCATAGGTGGTCTGGACATAAGCCATGTACATTCCCTCATGGTGAGAACCAAGCTTTGATACACAGCCAAGGAATAAGGAAACCCATCGTAACTTTATCTTTGGAAAAAAAAAGTAGAGTAAACTTATGACAGCAAGTGTGTTTAACATGTATTAAGATGCAATTTATGATGGCAATTATTTGCTAATTCTTATAATAGAAAGGGTGCAAATTGAATACCATTTGGGTGGCTGCGATACTCAATATTCTTAACAAATGAGTAGGGCAAAAGTTTTGGATGTTCTTTATGCAGTTTTATGCTACAAATCTAAAGAAAAAAATTCTTAGAAAGAAAAAAAGTATTAAACTAAAAAGAAAAGTTCTTGTTTCCTTTACTTAAAAAGAAAGTATTTAACGTTTATCCATCTGTCGAATGCTCAATCCTCTGACCTTACAAATGCTTTCTTTTCTTAGTTCTCTGTCACTTTTAACTGGAGAAGCTGCCACTTTAGACAACAGTTCTACATGTGATCTGGGCAGCTCCTTAGCATCCCTTGATCTGTTTAGTGAAATCCATCTTCTTTGACAAGATGTGCCTTCTACTGTGAAACTGACTCACATTGCCAGGCTACTATGTTACATCACTTTTTATGTCTGACCTTGGTGATGGCTAACTGGACCAGCTTTGGTCCTCTGCAGAAAAAAGATGGCAAACTCAGTCTGCATAAGTGAGGAGTTGGGTGGGTTAGGGGAAACTGAGGAGATGCTAACAGATATATAGGTTAGAAATACCAAGAACACAGTACTGGCTGCCTCTCATTTCCGAACCTTGACCTATGGCCCAGAAATCTGGAGGTGGGAGATCCGCCTTGAAGGAGCCCCGACTTAGATTATATGCTGCAATTTATCTGCAGTGACTCAGCTGACAGTGAGCTGGTCTCTCTCTGCCCCTGTCTTCTAGCGTCCTGATGGTGACTTCCTCTGACTTGAACCAAGAAGAATCCAGAAAACAATGGAGCCGTTGATTGTGTTTATAAATAGGAATTTCCAAAGCACAAGCAGGGCGAACAGGGGATCTTGAATCTACAGGGGCAAGCAAAAAGTATCTAAGGTTGTGTTGACCTGCTGCTCATAGGTGACAGTGTTAAATGGAGACAAAGAGAGCTGGAAACAAATGTAACGATGTCCATTCACTACTCACCGCACTCTCTGCTTTGCTAACTCAAAGCTTCTATGTTTCCTCCTAACTAGCCTCATGAGGATAACAGCTTGAGGGCTAATGTGTCTGCCTACCATTTTCCCACTGGAGGAACAAAGAAGGAAATTTCTCCGAAGACAGGATAAAGAATGACTGAATTTCTGTGTGTGGGTTATTTTCATAGATGTACATAGAAAACCTTTGCCTGGGTTGCATGACTGAATTTCTGTGTCTGCCTGGGTCGCACAAGCTAGGATCCTGAATTGGCCTGTGACAACAGGCACCTCCCATTGCTAGAAGATGCCTTCTTGGCAATCTGAATTTGAGATCATAGCGAAACACTGAAGTCTTATCTTCACTGCGGACTTCAAGGTATTACCCACATGTCAGTTTAATGAGCAAAATGAAAACAGTGGAAAGAAATTAAGTTGGAAGATACTCTGTGTTGTTCACACCATCAATGGCATGAGAGAAAAGTAACTTCTGATTCTTTAAATGTTATTTGGTGTGTCGGGGGTGGGCATGCATGTGCCATAGCATGTGTGGAGAGGGCAAAGGGCATATTTTCCTGAGTAGGCTATTTCCTCTTGTCAAGGCAGTCTCTCTCTTGTTTTTACAGTCGCTCTACAGTGTACTCCAGGCTTGAACTATAGGGCGATTCTTCTATCTTTCGGTCCCTGCTCACCATAGGACAGCTGGGTCGGCACATTGAGACACTGCATCTGGCTCTTTACCTGGGCTCTAGGAATTGACCTCAGGTCCTTAAGCTTTTGCAATAAGCATTTTTACCTGCTGAGCTGCCTCCCTAGTCCAATTTCTTATACATATATACACATATATACATATACACATACATATACACATACACATACATATACATACATATATATATACTCAGGACCCAAGGATGGAATATCACACACCCACTCCCGTGTTTAGAGGCTGCTTGCTCAAGATACTAAGTAGGATCTGAGGTCCAGAGAAAACTCTGGCAAAGAAGCTCAGGTGGTGGCCTGGCACATCAATCTGGTAAGATCTCAGGCAGCCCCTTAGGGCCGAGAGATGAGGCTGAGCACTGACATTGCCCAGTAAATGGGTGGAGGATTGCACTCTCATCTTATAGGTACCACCAAATTCAGAATCCATCAAAGGAAATTATTGGATTCTATATCATCAATATTCAATAGTTTTGCCTTTTCACAATGAACTTTTATTGTTTCTTCAGATTTATTTATTTTTATTTTTTGTGTATAGGTGTTTTGCCTCCATGTATGTCTGTGTACCACATGTATGCAGTAGCTTCAGAGTCCAGAAAGAGGGTATCAGACTCTCTGGAGTTGGAATTACATGATTGCCAGCAGCCATGTGGGTGTTTGAACCCAAGTCCTCTAGAAGGGCAGCCAGTGCTCTTAACTGCCGAGCTACCTCTTCAGCCCCTTTCACACTAAACTTCCTTCCTTCCTTCCTTCCTTCCTTCCTTCCTTCCTTTTTTTTTTTTTTTTTTTTTTTATATTTTGGTTTTTGGTTTTTTGAGACAAGGTTTCTCTGCATAGCCCTGGTTATCCTGGAGCTTGTTCTATAGACCAGGGTGACCTTGAAATCAGAGCTCTGCCTGCCTCTGCCAAGTACTGGGATTAAGGGAATGTACCACTGGGCCTGGTCTCATAATATACTTTTAAAAGGATGAAAAATAAGCCACAGATTAAGGGAAAATATTTGAAACCCTTAAAGGTAAAGAGCCTTAATATACAAAGAGATTTTATTTAAGATTTTTATTTAAGATTTATTAAGTTTTAAAACTTAATAAGAAAACAAGCAATTCAATAAAAAAAGAGCTGAAATGAGCAAAACTTTGAGCTAAAATAAAAAAACATATATAGATATCAAATAAACTCTCGAAGGATACACAACATATTAATTTAGTAAATGCAAATTCAAGCCATAATGAAATAGCCCTATACATAGATTAGCATGTCTAAACTTAAAACTTCTCAGCACAGCAAGTGTCATACAGGATGTGAGGCGTGGCAGTCCTTACACACTGTTGGCGGGAATGTGAAATGGCACAACTATTTTGAAAACCAGCTTGGCAGATTCTTCAAAAGTTAAACATATACATACCATATGGCCCAGCCATTCTACTACTAGATAAACAAGAAGAGAAATGAGAGCATATGTCCACAACAATATTTATAGCAATTTTGTTTGTAATAGCTCCAAATTGGGAACAACCTGATAGCACATCCATAGGTGATTGGTTAAATATGTACGGGTAGATGATTCAGCTTTAAAAACGAATTATCAGCACACGTCACACACAGATGAAGCTCGGTGGCACTGAGCGAAGGAAGACAGACAACAGAGAGAACAGACTGTGCGATTTCACTTCTACCAAATTTGGAGAGATGCAGATAATTGAAGGTGACATGGGGACGAGGGACAGAGCTGGGGGAGGGTCAAGGAAAACTGAACGGAGGAGGGAAGGAATCTTAGGCATGATGGGTGTGTCCCATGATCTTGATCATGGTGCTTAGTGACAGGGTCACAGCTGCAAGTGTGTTCAGATTTACCAACTCATTTGCTTTAAGGACGGGTGGATGCTCGTTTATCGATTACCTCAATAACCCATATTCAAACTTAAATACTAAAACTTTCCTATAAAAATGCAGTGGCTTGTGAATAAGCTTAAATGTGAAGGAACAATACTAATTTTACATACATTCCTTTAAAGAAGAAAAAACAAACACATCTGTTCCATCCCTGGTCTTTAAGAGCAAAACTAGAAGGAATTCTCTATGCTGTACAATTCTAAAGAAAATATTAGCAAATCTCATCTTGTAATTTGTACAAGGTATAAAATACCGCAAGGAAGTTGCGTTTATCCAGTGATACAACATTAGCTGAACATGTGATCATCCCGGGTAATCCATCACATTGTCAGAAGAGATATAAAAAGGCAATTATTAGGACAGACTTATAAAACATATCCAACCACTGTCAGGACCTATTTATTCAGTTTAAAACAACTATCAAGCAGAAATAAAAAGAAAACTTCCCTAGTATGATGGAGTATTTGCAAAATTTCCATGACAAACATGCCACTTAGTGGGAAGATATTGAAAGCATTTATTCTTATAATCTGAAATGAAATAAGGCTGTTTATTACAACTGCATCTATCTAATATCATACTGTATATAATATGACTGGTTTTAAAATGTTAGAAAAAAACAGGAATGGAAAAAAATAATTAAAATGTTATACCCATAGCAATATGCTTACTTATGAAGAAAAGACAAGACTCTATAAACATAGACAATATGAAGAGAAAACAAAATTCTACAAATGAAGACTTAATAGTGACTTTAGCAAACACTATGCAAAGTCAGCATTAAGTAATTAGTTAGATGTCTATGTCTGTGGAACCAACAACTACAACATAAAAATTTGAGCAGGTACTATTTAGATTAAAATCTAGGAACTGGAAGGACGGATCAGCAATTAAGAGTGCTTGCTGCTTTGCCAGAGGATCCAAGTTCAGTTCTCAGCACCAACATCAGGCAGTGCACAAACATCTGTAACCCCATCCAGGGGATCTAAGCTTGCTTTCTGTCTCTGTGGGAACCTTCACTCATGTGCACTCACACACATATATACACATATGCACACACATATACACACATGTGCACATATGCTCACACATGCACATATGCTCACATATGCACATACATGTACAAACATGTGCACACATACAAACACTCATGCATAAACACATGCACACACATGTACACACATGTGTGTACATGTGCATACACACATATGAACACACATGTGCACATGCACACATGTACACACATACATATATACACACATGTGCATACACACATGCATACACATATGCACATATGTGCAAGCACAAACAAATGTGCATACACACATACAAACACACACACATAATTCCTCTGTATTGAAAATTAAAAGACAGTTTACAGAGAAATTAAGGAAAGCCTAAATGAATGGAGCTTATATATAGTTAATATTTTAACTACAAAAATCTCATTCTTCTCAAATTCATTGATTTAATGAATTTATATATATAAATCCAGAAGTCTAAGATACTCCAAGAGAATCCTGGAGAGTAAGAAAGCTGAAGTTTATATTTAGTCAACCCAGAAGCAGATCCGAACATACACTGACATGGCTTCTTCATGACAGGAGTCATCCCACAGTATGGTGGGAAAATGAGATGCTCCCAAAGAATTGTAGACCCATTGACTGTCCACAAAGGGCAGACTCTTGACATGAGAAACCAATGTCAATGAATTATAGACATAAATGTAAGGGACAACAAAAGAAATGTCTAGGAGAAAACATTTGGGAACATCCTCTTGTCACAGTTAGGTAAAGATTTCTTGAATTGAATATGGTGCTGACTAGAAAGGAGCCCCGGCAAATCCTATCACGTTAAATGAATCATTTCTGCTCAATGACAAACACCATTAGGAAGTCTAGGTATAAATGACTGAGGTGGGAATAGAACACAGGACAAATGTTGCTTAGTGTTCATGAGACTCTGGGTCACACCCCCACTCTGCTCCACAAAAGGGCAAGCACATGAATGGCTGGGTGGAACTGGGAGCTTGTAATTGGGTCTATCAAAGGATTTGGAAAAGGAGCAACAGTAGAAAAATCGACGCAGGCAAACCTTGAGCGAACCACATGAGAGCCTTTGTCAGGAAAGGAATATACCAAAAAGCAATATTCATATGGGAAAGTATTCAACAATGTGGGCATCAAATGAACACAAATCCAGACCAGGGGAGTTACTGCTATGCATCCTCCAAGGATGTGAAAGAACCAAACCTTCAGTGAGTGCTGATAGCATGTCTGTCCAGCTGGTTGGCAGTGAATACCAACACTAATCCACATGTTGGATATCTGCATAGCTTACACCCTGGTATTCCACCCTTGAGTATATTCCCAGCAGGAACAGGTGCACACAGTTACCAATACGTGTGTGCAAGAACTACTCATGAATGGTCTACCAGAAATGAGGCAAACCATCCCTTAGCTCTAGAATCAATGGATGAACCAGTATCCCATGGCTTAGCGATGTGTCAGAATGCTGCACATGTGGACTTATGAAAGCTACTCTCCCAACAGCTAAGTAGAAAGCACTTTAGATTTTTCAGGCCACATATTGCTTCTTTTGCATGAACCTGTTGTTTTTTAATAAGCTTTCGTGAAAGCAGGAGCCATTTTTAGCTGGTGAGTGATTTAAAAGATAATAATGAAAAAGCAACAGGCATGGTGGGCTCTAGCCTACCCATCTCTGTCCTAGACTGGTAGCAACGAATACATTGCTGTGACAGATAATAAGCAAGAATTAATAACATATTTTTTTCATGAGAAAAGCCTTTCACAAAAGGACACACAACAGGTATTGTAGTGTTGGCCTGTAATCAGAACACTTGGGAGACTGAGACAGAAGGACCACATGTTCAACACCAACCTAGAATACACTGTGAGATAATGTCTCAAGAAATTATAAGTTTCGGTAAATCTCTTGATGATAGGATTCCTGAAAAGTCACCTTTGTGATCCTGTAGCGATGAAAGAAAGGACTTCTGAGGGACCAGATCTCTCTCTCTGTCTCTCTCTCTGTCTCTCTCTCTGTCTCTCTCTCTGTCTCTCTCTCTGTCTCTCTCTCTGTCTCTCTCTCTCTCTCTCTCTCTCTCTCTCTCTCTCTCACACACACACACACACACACACACACACGCACACTCACACACACACTTTCTCTTGCTCACACACACACAAATATACACACTCTCGCACATGCACACACACACATTTCTATTGCTGTGATAAACACCACAAGATTCAAAACAACTTAGAAAAAGACAGGTTTATTTAATTTTACAATTTCCAGGTTACACACAATTCATCAATCATAGGAAGCCAAAGCAAGAACTCAAGTCAGGTACATGGGGCAGAGACTTTGGAGGAATGCTAGCTACTGGCTTGCTCCCCATGGCTTTCTGAGTTTTCTTTCTTATAGAACCCAGCACCACCCAAACAGGGGTAGCAGCATCCACAGTGGGCTGAACCCTCCCACATCAATCATTAGTCAAGAAAATGCCCCAGATGGGTCAATGTGATTGGGGCAATTCTTTAATTGAGACTCCCTCTTCCCAACTGTCTATAGTTTATGACAAGTTGACAAAAAAAAAACCTAGCACACAGACACACGCACACACAAACAAACATGCACATACCTATACACACAGAGACACACAGAGAAAGAGACACATAGACACACACAGACATACACACACACAGAGACACACACACACATAGACACATACAGACACACACACAGACATAAACAGACACACACATATGGACACACACACAGACATACATACACAGACACACAGACATACACATAGACACACACAAACATATAGACACACACACAAGGAGAGAGAGACACACATAGACACACATAGACATCCACACAGACACACACAGAGACATCCACACAGACACACATACAGTCACACACACAGATACACATATACACACACACACACATAAACAGACACACATAGAGACACAAACACACACAGAGACACACACACAACACATACACATACAGAGAAATAATTATACTATACTCATCTTACTTTAAAATTCTATAAAACCACAGAAGTATGGTACACACACACACACACACACACACACACCAATTAGCTTGTATCTCACTATCATTTTATACCAGTTTGTCAGTCACAATCTCAGTCCACAAACGTTCCCACATGCATCTAGAATGCCAGCTAGCCAGTGTTCTATAAGACCATGTCTGCGATCCGCTGTTCCTGCACCATTCTTAAATAAGAGCACTAAAGATATTAACAATCTGTATTAGTGAGAAAGACCCCTCATGGAAGAGAGGCAGAGACAGAGAGAGGGCCCTTTGGTTTCTGACCTGCACGCATTCTCCTGGATCTCAAGGCTTACATTTCAGTAGAAGAGAATTAAGAACACTAGTTAGAAACAAAGACCCAGTCGAACACATTTTTCTCATTTATGCTTTATCCTAAACATTTGTAAAGATTTAGCGGCTCACCCCAGCAAGCCTTTTAATCCACATTCCAGGAACAGAAACGCTTTCTCAAGGATGATCCTGGGCCTGGGCCCCAGCAGAGCCAAGTGATTTTGTTGTCTTAGGCAACAAAGCTGAATCTAGAGATGGAAAAACTTTTTTTTGAGACTGTGGTCCATAGGCAGACACGAAGGGGCTTCCTCTGAGCATGTGGTTCTTTTCTTAATCTGTTTTAACTTTCTATTGATTCTTTGTGAGTTTCACATCATGCACCCCGATCCCACTCATCTCCCCACCCCCCTCATAACGTCCTTCACTTTTGCAGCCCCCCAAAAACAACAACAACAACAAAAACAGCATAGAAAACATCTCCTTGTGGAAGCTCTAGTAGGTCACTCTCTATATCCCTCTGTCCACACATCTTTACTTGCCAAGTGTTCATTGCAATGAGTCATTAGTCTGGTGCGGATCTCTGGCGTCTGTGACACCATCAATATTAGACCCTCTGGAACTCCTCCTGGTTATCCTGTTGTTGCCCTGTGTCATGGAGATCCTGCAGCCTTGGGTCAACAGGACTGGCTCTTTCTTGCTTCCCAACCTTTTGGATGGGCCAACTCAGAGCCCTGGATCTGGGCCTGGGTGGTAGCTGAGCTGTCATCGTGCCTCTCTCTTAACCACACCATCAGGGCGAGCTGTCCAGCACTGCTCTAGCTAGGCCACTCAATGCTGCCATCTTTACTAGACAGGGTCAGCTCTTCTGCTCTCATGCCCTCAGGGTCACCAGCTGATGGGCTCCAGTGACATCCTCTGTCTTCGCTGCATGGTGGGGTGGCAAGGTGCCTGTGCATCTGTGCCATGTGCTGCAGACAGGTGTGTGGATGGCGTGGCGGTCTACAGGTCTCCCTCAGTGTGCTGCAGGGTGGTAGGCGGGTCTCTATATGCCTACGGCTGGCCTGTGCTGTGGGACAGAGGGCAGGTCTGTGGACTTCTTTCCCCCCCCCCCCCCCTGAAGCACTGCGTGGCATAGTGAAACACAGGTCTCTGTCTTCCTCCTCCTAGGCTTCACTGCCTGGACTTGATTTGCTTTGGTTTTTATAAGTCCTAGGCATAAAACAGCTTTGGACACCAAGCCAGGCATCAAGCTAGGATGAACAAAGAACTGCCCACTGCTCTGCCCCTCACTAATAAAAGAACATCACCAACAAGGTGTCTCTTTGACCGTTGTGTGTGGGGAGGGGGGTGTATCTGGTCCAGCATCCTACAAGGTGCTGGGAGAAGGGACTGGAGGGCAGGGCCTGGTGTTTGAATTTGAGGGGAGGTGCAGGAGATGTGAAAGATGTCCTGCATGGTTAGGAGATTCTGCTGGGTCTCAGCTCTGAACGGAAAAGGTGATGTGTCCTGCATCATAACTTACTTCCTACTTGCAGCAGAGTGGGATGTGAAGTAGATGAGGCTTCTTAGAGAAAAATGAAGGTTTAAAGGAAGAAAAAAAAAAAGAACAGGCATGGGGTGGTAAATGGAAGAGGAGCATCAGAAACTTGGAATCCCAACATGGCTAGGCCTGAGTTTCAACTAGCAGAGTGGACGAGAAGGTGTATGTCAGACCATCGGAGAGAGACATTCAGAGGGAGATGGAGGAACGCAGAGTTTAGACAGTGCTAAGGGAGGTTATCCACGTTGACCTGCATTAGCCTTTTCACTTGCTCATCCAGATATAAGGCTAACTCACTGCTGCTGATGCTGATGCTCCAGACCACCTGCCCAGGACAGAATCAGCCTGCCCTGGTCTAATGATGTGAATCCCCTCACCATGTGTGTGTGTGTGTGTGTGTGTGTGTGTGTGTGTGTGTGCGTGTGTGTGTGTGTGTAGGAGAATACAGGAACTCTGGAAGCAGGGAGAAGGGAAGGGAGGGAGAGAGGGAAGAAGAATTACAACATGCAGGATCTTAAAAATCAAAACAAATAAGCCACGGATGTTATATTGTCTGCCTGAAGCTACTCAAGCAGTGGTGGGAAAATTGAGATTGTAGATCTTGGTATTTCTAAAAATGTTTATATTCTACAAATAACATGAATTGTTATAGCATCTAGAGTCCTTCCCAAAGCACACTCCCGTTCAAACTTCACTTTGCCCAGTTAGACCATTGGAAACTCCCCCTGAGATGTCCCACGTGGAACTCCTACCTCAGTGTGTCAGGGCTGAAGGCAAAAGTTCTCGCATTTCCGTGTGTCTGAACCCTATGAGCAGATGGGATCCATGGTAGAGCAGACTCTCACCTCAGCAGGAGCAGGTCTCCGGTGTGGAATAGGACGGGCATGACCTCACTGCTCAGCAGCTTTTCTTGGCAGCAAACAGGTCTGCAAATAGTTGCTGTGGTGATTTATTTATTGTTCAGGGGAGCCTACATAGACAGCCCAAAGTAGATTGCTTAAAACCACAGGTATGAATTTTCTCAGAATTCTACTCAGTTATGCAAAGTGAAGATGTCAGTAGGGCCGTTATCCCCCTAAAACTGCAGGGAAGGATGTGTTGCGGCCTCTTCTGCTGTGGCATTCCTTGGTGTCTATTGAGCATCCTTTGAGCATCCCTGTTCTTGCTCAAGCGGCCTCTTTTCCCTCACATCGCTGTACAAGCTTCTCTTCTTTCTCTAGGACTCAGCTACATTGGATTTAAGGCATGCAATATTCCAACAGGACCTCCTGTTAACTTAATTATACCTACAAGATCTTATTTCTAAATAACAGCGCCTTCCCGGCTTCCCGGCAGACATACATCAGCGGAGTGGTCCACTGTCCAAACCCACGGCAGGCAGTAATAGGAATTATGAGGCTGACATGCTGCCCGCTGTGCCGAGGGCCACAGGAATTATAATGAAGTGGCACAGATAGCTTCCTCTGATAGCTCTAAAGAATGTACACAGGAAGAGTGAAAACAAGGAGGAAACCCAGAATAAGAAGAAAATCAGAAACTGCTCTGACGTTGTGGACAGAGTCTTTTACCTCCTACCATTACAGGGCAGCTGTGTGCCAAGGCCAGGGACTTAGTGGGACAACTGCAGTGTTGTTTGTCCATGAAGTCCCTGGCCCCTCCAGGCTGCTTATGCCAAGGTATTCTAATGTCACTTCTGCAACAGTATGGGGAAGAGGATGAATCCTAAGCAATGAGGTGGGGACAGTTGTACAGGCATGGAGTGGCTGAGAACTTTGAACCACCAAATCCCCTTTAATCGCTTGGTAGATACTGGCTTCTTCTCCTAACACCCTAACACCAGCCCTAGTAGCTCCCAGTAACAGCACAGAGCAATTACATCATGAAACCCACTGGCCACAGCCTCTCATCAACTTTAAGCCCCGAAGTGTATTCCATCCCAGTTTAAGGTCTGCTCAGGAGGCGTTAATATATATGTCTACCAGAGGTATAGAGTGAAGCTGAGTTCTGTGGCTGCTGTATCAAGAAAGAAGAAATCACATCAAATCATGCTTGGGTCAAATAGTTAATGCAAAAGCATTCACTCTGGATTCAGTATCTAACGCTGTAGCTTGTGTGCCTGAGGGTGGCATTCTTAATTGGCTAGGACTATCCGAAGGCTGGGCTCCCGAGTTTAAAGCTGAACTGTATGTGTGCTCGGAACTGTTGTACATCTGAATAACCAAGCCATAAGCAGGCCATTGGTGAGAAGGGCCCTAGAATTCTCCAAGAATAATGGCTTTCCTCGGAAGGCCAAGCCATTTACAGGTGTGGCTAATGTCTTTTCTATGTCAGTGGCACCTTGGTATTAAGGAGGCTTTGTGGTTGAATTTATCCTTGAAGATGAGGTAGGTACCTTGATCCTAATCAATGACCCAATCAGCCCTAATCAATAACCAAGACAGGTGTTATCTCGGTGTTTGGAACTCATTATACAAGAGCTGGGTCCCTCGGGAGGCAATAGATGGGTTCCTCTCTAGAATGCTGCTTGATGTACACCACACACACACACACACACACACACACACACACACACACACACATACACTTGAGGTCCATGGTTAGAAAACTAACTTACCATAGTGGGGAATCAAGGTTCCTGAGGTCTCAACAAAAGTCGGTTCATAGCTCAAGAATTTCTCAGTTGAGCTATGTGTGAGGTAACGGGAGTTCCTTCGAGGAAGGATCCACCAAGAGGTACAAAGAGGTGTAGACGGCCATGAGCTGTAGTCAGAGGGACCTCAGGCCATTGTATAGCATCCCCAGATTTCTTAGGAGTTACTAGATTCTCAGCCTAAGCCCTGCCACGTTGAAGTGGGTTACTGATGAGATATAAGTCTGTACGCCGTTCTGTAACACATCCTGAGCCTGTCCTGTGGCTAATCTCCCTCCTACACTGGGTTGGATGATCTGTTCACTCTGAAACTCACACTGAGATTAACTGCCAATCTGATGTTAGTAAAGAGGTTGAACATTCACAAGGTGGTTAGATCATGGGTAGATCAGATGACTCTTTACTTAAATCTCCTGTTGAACCAGTCAGTGGCTCCTGGTCAACATTGAAGAGGACCAGGGATTTAACGGGATGGATGCTGCTGATGTGTGCAGTGGCAGTCTTGTTGATGTGTAGTAGTTGACAATAGATTGGCCTGGTTGCCAAAGAGAATCCCGGGTGACTTCCAGGGGACAGGGAAGGAGCAAGAGGAGTGATACTCTGGACAAATTAAAAACTGGCAAAGGCATCAGTGGCAGACCATGGGAAACTTGGATTTTGCAGGAATAAATCAGGGTCATGCAACCTGTGCAGCTGAGGATCTGACAAGGGGAGTGTGGGGGTGTATATCATGCATAGCTCAAAAAGAAACCTTGCTGTCAGCTTAGGCTTATGACCAGCTGCCAATACAGAGACTATAATACCTGTATGTGTGATAGCGGATCACTGTTACTTGAAATGATGCTAAGAGGTAACAGAAGGATGGAGCTGCAGGATACTCCCATTGTCCCTTAAGCCCATTCTCCGCCTCTCCCTGCTCTGTGTCCTGGGGGCTAGCCTGTGCTGAGCTATAGTGATAGCTGTCCCTGCCTCCTTGCCTTAGAGTTGGCTTGAGCAGTATGGGGAACCTGCAGAGGATGGGATGGTAAGGGGAGAGTAATGTGAAGTATTGATTTGGCCAACACACCAGCATCCCCTCCCTGTGTGCTAATCCATCTTCCATGCCTCCATCTATCTTCCATGAGGCCAGCCTTCTCCAGACCTGTGAACAGGCAGGGTCCTGGCAGGTCACAGGGGATGCATACCAAGTGGGTCGTTAGATGGTTAAGTAAGGAACTAATTTGTTCTAGTTGGGTTCTGTTTGTTTCTCTAAACTGCCCATTACCCATAGTTTTCTTTCCTTTTATATTTTTCCTTTCCTTTCCTTTCCTTTCCTTTCCTTTCCTTTCCTTTCCTTTCCTTTCCTTTCCTTTCCTTTCCTTTCCTTTCCTTTCCTTTCCTTTCCTTTCCTTTCCTTCCCTTCCCTTCCCTTCCCTTCCCTTCCCTTCCCTTCCCTTCCCTTCCCTTCCCTTCCCTTTCCTTTCCTTTCCTTTCCTTTCCTGAAATAAAGCCTCAATATGCTGGCTTCAGACTCTTAGGTACAGTGACCCTCCTAGATAGTGACCCTCTTAGATACAGTCACCCTCCTAGGTACAGTGACCCCAAGTTGCTGGGATGGCACAGGCATCTCCAAGCCTGGCTGCCCATGCTTTTATAAGTAGTTCCTTTACTAAGACACCAACCTACACACTTGCTGTACTCACCCTGTGTCCTGCAATGACCCTACCTAGCACAAACCGTTTTCAACCCCTTTAACAGTTCCACCCCAGTGGAGGTGCCTGGGCTGGTGATAAGGCAGATGTGGGCTGCAGCCACAAAACCTCACCACCCTTTGTATCTGCTTCCTTTCCAGGCAGAGAAGCATCAGTGTAATACAACAGGAACGTCCCCAACCTGCAGCGCCCTGCTTCCCTCCTGCTGTGGCTTCTTTCTGTGGTCTCCTACTTCCTCACGTCCCCTCCACCACCACACCCTGTCCTGTGCCTTGTCTATTACACCGCCACCTAACTTTTTCTACTCCTGTCTTGAGTACCAAAGCTCTCTCCAGCAACCTCAAATCTTTTCCAGTTGCAACAGATGTTGCTCCAGGGGTCAGGGCTTGCCTCCATCACCTGACGAGTCACTTAGCGATGATAATCTCTAAAACCAGAGCCTGTGTGTCCACACAACCAACGTGTCTGATCACCAACTATGTTGTCTCTTCCTTCCATCTCTGGGTGAAATGCCCTGACTTCTATCTAGTCCCACAGACTCTCCATGTAAGTTGCTCCCTTCCACCCAGGTACTCGCTTGCCCAGGGCTGATGGTTTTATAGAAATTTACCCTGGTAAATAAATTGACATGTCAGGAAGTTCCCTGAGGACTCTAAAGCCCCAGACACAAATGCTGATGCTATACTAATGACCAGCATGTAACCAAGAAGTTTAGGTATTTAGAAAAATCTTTTACATAATTGGTATTTGTAATATGATAGCGAAGGAAAGCAGGTATATTTATCTCTTGTGAGTAGCACTTTCTTTTTCTAAATGTTCACTTAGGAAGCCGTGCAAGAGTGATAGAAACATCCTGCTGGGCTCTTTGGGAGGAAGCTGGAGTCCACAGCTCATTAGGGATGTGACACAACATCAGTGGTCAAGCTCAGGATTCAACCTAAGTCCTGGCAGTCAATGGGCAACCTCAGTCCTGGTGGTCAACAGCTCCAGGGACTTTGGGATTCTCTCTGCACTGGTTCACAAAGAGGACACAGAGCAGGCTCAGTGGATAAGAGCACTTGTAGCTTTGCAGAGGACTTGTTGTCAGTTTCCAGACCCACATGGCAGTTTGCAACTTCACTTCCAGGGGTTCTGATACCCTCTTCTGGCCTTTGTGTGTGCACTGCATGAATATGGTTCACAGGCATGCAAGTAAAACGTCCAGATGTATAAAATTTAAACAGCAACAAAAACAAACAAATAAGCAAACAAAAGACTGGATCTCACTATGTAACCCAGGCTGGCCTATAACTTGCTATATAGCTCACACTGTACTATTATTGCCACCTTCCTGTCCCAACCTGCAGAACTGTGGTTACAGGTGCCCCCACCCATGCCCAGAGAAACAGTGTACTATTGCTTTAATTCCTGTAGCTAGAGCTAAAGAAGTGAGTCATCTGATATATTAAAAAAAAAAAAGTCTAAAAAACTTAGTTGTTCGTCTTGCACTGTGATAGCCCAAATGTCCATACTCATGGCTAAAAGTCACATGATCAACTATCCTGATTTTCCTAGGGCTGAAGGTTTCTGAGAACTGGAGATTTTCACAGAAATACTGGGAATGGTCACCTTCATGCCATTTCAATATAATAATAATAATAATAATAATAATAATAATAATAATAATAATAATAATAATTTACCTTGGATTCTTACTGGTTGACGTTCTTTTGGCAACCAACAACCAGGCTGTCTTCTACATTTTGTCCCTGGCAGCAACTCAGGCCACAGTGAAGCCATACCAGGGCCCACATTCCCACATTCCTTTCTCATTAAGTGGTGGCCTTCTTCCCAGGCATTCTGGGATAATTTGCTTTGTTGTTTAATGGGGGGATGTGGGCAGGCTCTTTAACCACCGCAGGTGGGGGGACTCAGGCACAACTCAGGAAGAGTGTGTTCCCAGAGGGGAAAGGAAGAACTCCTCTGCGTGCCTGGACTCTTCCTTCTAGGAGGCCCAGCTCCTCCACACTTCCATTATGATGTCTGTCTGCTCAGGCCTGGAAGAAGAGCTTCCTGCTGGGGAGAGATCATACGGCTTCCTCTGCTGCATGCGCTGCCTCACATCTGTCACACAGTGTGCACAAAGTAGCTTTCAATTCCTAAACTAACTTGAAATTCAATGCCAGCTAGCCCATGCCTTGGATTTCAGCATAGTAATTGGGCCACTGTCCAAGTCTCTAACGTGTGGCATCAGAGCTTTGCCTTGGGCTGTCTTTGTCATTTGGCTTCCTGCCAGCTGCTGTAATCTTTTCTTCACGTGAGTGACTTGGGAGATACACATCAACGCCAGTCTCCGGCGAGATGGTCCTGCCTCAGCTCTATCCACAATCTCATTTCCAGTAACAGCTCAATCATCCAGGGCAGCAGACAGGTCCCGATGGCAGGCGCATCGAGTGTCATCAGACTGGGCAGCAAAGTGAATTGACAAGCGCTGGAGGCCACTCATTTCCTCAGCCTCTGCTGGCACCAGCTAATGATCTGCATCGACATCTGAGCTAAGCCCTGTGAAATAAGGCCTTGCGCAGTGGCTGCTAATTCTAGCCACATCAGCAAAGCGAGCAGGCAGGTGAGCAGCCAGTGAGAAAGACCCTTCTTCTGAATTCAGTTCTTGTTTAAAAAGTGAGTAAAAAAAAATAATTGAGAAAGGAATGAGCCAGGATTTGGAATCATTTGTGTAAAATTCTATTTACATGAAAAGAAGCCGTGTACCAGAATGACGCACTCTAGGGGGTATTACAGACTAAATCATCTCAAGTTCCATCTATGAAACAGAACTCAGCCTCATCTCCTGACACCCCCACACCCCCTCTGTGGTAGAAATCAGTGGTGAAAACCAATTCCTCAGAGGGAAAAAAGATAGAAATATGAAACAAAGTATTGTTTTCTTCTCCTGTCTCTGAAGCACCAGTCCTTCAAAAGAGACATAAAAACATCACTTAAAACCCCAATCCTGATCTATCACAAAACTCTAAGAGTACGATTCTTCCTGGGGGTAAGCTAAAATCGGCTCGGAGGTCCCAGCGTGTAATTATTTTACCATCAAAGTCCAATTGCACTTTCTCACTGTTCGGATCTGTTTGTTTCTCCCTCAGCCATCAGCTGGCTCCCCCCTTACAAAGAGGAGCCTGGAAGGAAATTGAGTCCTTTCTGAGAACTAATAAAAGACCATCTCTCCCACAAGTGGTGTTTGGATTCTGGTTGTCATCATTTGGCTGGAAGAGACTCCAAGAAATGGGAGGGAGATTATTATACAAGAATACATATTGTAGGGAGATATGTGCCTCTTGATTCTGTGTTCCATTCCAGAAACTGAGTGATACAGATCTGAAATGCCTACTGATGCTTGCTCATGAGAGGGGGCAGGGTGTGGCTCGACCAGGGAACTTGGTCATCATTGACGAACAATTAACGAGTATTATGAAAAAGGAATGCTGGCATCACCTGGTCTGGCACACTCTCCAGTCTGAAGGATGGGCGGGGGGGAGGTTTCCTTTTCTAAGTTTACTTGATGTACCAAGAGAAACTGTTTCACACGTTCAAAGGTAAAGGATATTTAGGAATATTGCCTAATGACGCACCAGAAGCTCCCCAACTTCTAATGATTGACACTCCTCTTGAGTTTTCATTTTATCATAGTATGAAGCAGTCAGGAGAAATGGTACTTCAAAGCTTGAATCTGGGATTTTTCCAGGTGAGCAACATGGGACAGTAATCTCTGGAAATGCTGGACAGAGGCAGTGAGCCACCAGTCACAGGGGAAATGATGCTCTAGTGTGCGGTGTCCCCAAACGATGGTGTTCCATGGGCTCAGTGGGCATTAAATGTGCAGTTGACACGGGGATACTTGAGGAGCCCCTGAGCTGATGTGTGAGCTTTTCTGTTTCCTGCTTACTCCTCTTTCATGAACTATTCTAGCTCTACTGGGCATCAGGAGAGTGGCAGAACAGCTGTGGAGGGAATAAAAATGCTGGAGACTTGGGGAGGGAGCAGGTCGTGGCAGCAGACAGAATGGTCTCTCCAAATGTCAAACCTACTTCATTTATCCTCTTAGCTCAAGCAAGCTCTTACTTCCCAACTTCTTTCTGCATGGACTATAACCAGATTTGCCCTTCTTCCCTTGATAACCAATTGTCTCTGTTCTTCTCTTCCTGTGTCCTTTATCAGCAATAATCATTGCCACCCTGCCATCTTTCATCAGGATACTTCTCCCACTCTCAATGCCAACTGAGTGGACAGTACACGAGGAGAGTCCAAACTGAGCCACATGCCAGCCTATCCCAGAGCTCTGCCAAGGCCAGGTAAGCTACCAGACATCAGTTCCATACTCGGAGTTCCCAAATCTTTTCTTCTAAGTAGTCCTCCATGTGGCTACTTACTTACTACTGATGTCTCTGCAAGACCACCCAGCAGGTGTTCATTGAACCTTTGTTCCAAGTACCTCTTCAAGGTCCTGGGAACACAGGATACAGACAAAGCTCATGCCATTTGAGAAGTCAGACAGATACATTGTTTAATGTCAGGAGAAATAACTGTGTTGAAACAAACGCACAGCCAGGGGAGCAAGGAGATGGAACTGCCTGAGGTCAGAGGTCTTCTAAGAGAAGACAACTTCATGAAGAGCTGGCAGACAAGAGGGCTGCAGCCAGGCACACGCCCTGGCAGAGAACCTTCCAGGTAGAGGGCAGAGCAAGGACAGAGGTCCTGAGATGAGCACCCACTGGGAACCTGCCTGCCATCGCTGTCCCCTGGTGCCAACTGATATTTGGGGGTATTTTCTCTTGAGGTACAAAGGGAGATCTGAGCATCTTCAATAAGATTCGAGGACTTTCAGTAAGCTCGCTTCTGCTAAGTCAAGCTAATTCTTCTCCACTGACCTTCCTTCATCTCCTCCTTTTCTCTCCCTACTCTCCCCCAGTCCCTTCCTCTGTCCTGCATCCCTCCTTAACTCTATACCCTCTCCACATCTTCCCTGGGGCCCCAAGGATGCAGCTTTAGATGAGCAGTTCCTCCCATCAGGCCTTGCTGGAGGTGGCCTTTTCTCCCCAGCCCTGATGCTGTTGATCCACGGCACACGGTGGGTCACCTGCCCAGGAGGAGCCTAGCAAGTCCTACCTTTGGGGTATCCTTAATCTCTCCCCGCCGAGCCCTCAAGGCTCCTTTCCTTCTTGCTGTCTACATAATTGAAGACAGATCTCAGGTTAGCCCCGATACTCCCTGCCTGTACAGTCCACGCACCCAGGCTCCGCACGACTTGGCTTCCTTACAGCAATGCATATTTTATTTCCGTGTTACTGGATCCATCCAGAATCATGTTCAGATGTCCTGGCAATACTATTGCATGGAGTATAGAATATTTGGGTGTGTTTTGGGGGAGTGGTGTGGTGGTGGTCATGGGAGTGGATTATAACATCAAATATTTTTCTTCAGCTCTCAAAATAAATTATACCCGTCTCTAGATTTTGCATTTTTATGCTCCTACCATGACTGAAAAGTCTCTCTTTTCATTTTGGGTTCTCTGGGACACACTGCAGTAACCTCCTCTTTCTAAACTTTCTAATATATAAAGAATTTTAATTGAACTCACATTTGCTCTCTTTTTTTCCTATTTTCTTTTTAGTAAAAGTAGACCACTCCAGAAATCAAAACAAAATTGAAGGTGATGACCATGTGGATTTGCTCAAATCACATTCTCAAATGGCTTGGGCACAGGAACTGGTCACTGCATCCTGGCATAACAACTTCCAGCCTGTGACCACTAAGGGCACCTAAGGAGGGCAGAAAGGAAAGGGGGATCTGCTTGGGAGGTGTCAGGGTAAAGCTTGAACATGAGGACAGAGCTCTCTACTCACCAGCCTCAGGCTCCCACCACCTGCTTATCCCACCAGGATGCTGAAGGAAAGCAATCAGGCAGAGTTCTGCTCAGGGCTTACAGCTCTACCCAGATATCTTGTTTATTTTGTTTGTCCCAAAACAGGATCCCGCTCAGTGGTCCAGGATACTCTCTCATTTGTACCATGCTCAGTTAATTCCTCCCTCCACCCTGCTCTACTCCTAACCTAAGCTAAGCACTATTTTGTTCTTCCTCTGCCCCTGAAGCTTTGAATTCTAAATATTCCATGTAAGCAGAAGCACACAGTATTTACAAGTTTGTGAGTGGCTTATTTTTCTTATCAGGGTGTTGCTAAGATCACCTGCTTTGCATCAGTGGAAGGTGACAGCTGTCGCCTGTGAAGAGCATAGAGGTCATCCTTAGTAGCATGTCTGGGACTTTCCTTACCTGCTAGACGGGAAGGGACCTGTTTGCTGAGCATATGCACAGCACCCCTGCTATGTTGTTGGTGCTCGCCTTTGTGTGCACTTTGCCTGATTATTTTCAGGGCTGTAGAAGAGTATTTTAGGGATGTCTGCAGTTTAAATACTCCCTCTTCCAGAGGAGGGGCACAGGGGCAAAGGGATTGGGATCATTCAGAGTTAAACTTGAACTTTGCCTTTCAGATTCCTGCCCCAGCGCTTACAGTCCCCACTAAGCTTTTATTATTATTTATTGTTACTTTGTTTCTTTCTGAGACAGAGTCGCACTAAGTTGTTTGGGCTGGCTTGGAATTTGTGGTCAGGCTCCTCATTGCTGGAGTTGCAGGAATGTATGACCATGCACAGATCCATCCAGGCGTTTTGGATTGTTGTCCCCTGATTAAGAAACCACATAGTGTGTTGTGAAGTGGCTCAGAGAGTAAGGGCGCTGGCTGCTAAGCCCAACAACACGAGTTTCTTTCCTCAAACTCACATGGTAGAAGGAGAGAACCAGCTCTGACAAGTTGTCCTCTGACCTCCACGTGTATGCCATGGAGTGGCACAAACAGACACACAGACACACAGACACACAGACACACACACACACAGAGATACTTATACATGCATGTACATACTCCCCCACATCCATATCCACATACACACATGGCAGGGGGAGAGGGAGAAAGAGACAAATAGACAGGCAGAGACACAGACACAGACACAGACACAGACACACACACTCACTTGTGCAGACATACACACACACAAACAGAAAGAGATAGACACAGAGACACACACACATATACACACAGAGAGACAGAAAGAGACAGAGAGACAGACACACACATGCATGCACACACGCACGCACACACACACAGATGGGGGAGAGAGGGAGAAAGAGACAGGTAGACAGAGACTCACACACTTACACATACAGGCACACAAACACACAGAGAAAGACAAAGACAGAGAGACAGAGAGACACAGACACACATACAGAAAGACTAAACAAATAAATGAGAACAAGCAGAGGAGGAGGAAGAGTTTTACTATGATTTTGTATACTCATTGAAAGCAAGACATTTCTAATCCCAGGTCCTAGAACTGAGCTGGCCAGGCAAGAAATCCTCACCACTGATCATGGATGACATTGCAAGGCACAACCATTCCTTATTAAATGAAATTCTAAATAGAACAGTTGTCTCTATTGAGAGAAGTTGAAGGAAGGTATGTGGCGGTGGTTCACAAATCTGGGATTCCGTGTCCAGACAGTGTGACATTTCACAGACCACTGAAGAAGCAGAGGAGAGTAGCTCATAGTAGAGTCTGGCAGAATGCCTTATCACTAGACAGCCTTCTTTGAATGTTATTGATAGAGCTTGCTGTTGGCTGCTTTACTGTGGTAGAGTGGGCAGTGTAAACAGCTACAATCTGTAAGTGGATGGTTCAGTGGTATTAAGGACATTTGCAGCAGGTAGCAACCACCACCACCCTCTCTAGGATCCTTATTTCCTCTCAAATGGAAATTCTCTCCTAGTTACACTTAATTATTCTCCATTAGACTCTGCTAAATACCATTTTATTCTCCTTCTCTAGGAATTTATATATTCTAGGTATTCTGTATAAGTGGAATCATATCATTTTTTTTGGGTTTGGTATGGCTGGCTTAGTTCACTCAGCAAGATGTCTCAAAGGACTTAAGACCACCCACACTGCATCAGTGAGACACTAAACTGTCATCCTTGGAGAGCATAGTAGCCACCCTTGGTCTCATAACTTCCTTCCTTTATAAGGCTGAATCATAGTCCATTCCAAGGCTATCTACACCGTGTTTTTGCATGTGCATGCATCTGATGCAGGGCATACATTGTCTCCATCAACGCTGCTGTAGACACGGGTGCACTCATGTCTGTGGCGTTCTCACTCTTTGTCCTTTTGGGTGTAACGAGTGGAATGCCCAGTGGGTAAGTCCATGCTTACTGCTGTGACCAACTGAAGTTCTACAGCTATCTTACATCCCTGCCACCAATGGAGCCAACAGGTAAGCATCTCAGCTCCTTCAGATCTTTAGCAATGTTTGCTGCTTCCCATGTACTGTTTAATTTTAGGGGACCGATCTAATTTCTTAAAGCTTTCCCACATGCTACTTTTAATACACCATAGAAGTAAAAAAGTATCAGGCTTTCTGGAGATCTTATTAGCCCGTTTTTGTTAAGATTTATTTGTTTGTTTGTTTGTTTGTTTGTTTAATATACACTGTAGCTGTCTTCAGATACACCAGAAGAAGGCATCGGATCCCATTACAGATGGTTGTGAGCCACCATGTGTTTGCTGGGAATTGAACTCAGGACCTCTGGAAGGGAAGTCAGTGCTCTTAACCACTGAGCCATGTCACCAGACCCCCTAGCCTGACTTTCTTGGTTCACATTTCCCATCCCGTTCCCTGCTCTCTGCTGTAGAAACAAAAAATTCACTGGTAACCAAGAGCTTTTAAAGTAGCACTTGAAAGCACAGCTCAAGGGCTGGAGAGATGGCTCAACAGTTGAGAAAACAAACTTTTAGAGGACCTGAACTCAGATCCCAGCATTCCTAACTGTGAGGAGGCTCACAACTGTCTGTAACTCCAACTCCAGGGGAGTCTATTCCCTCTTCTGCCCTTCATGGGCACCTGTACTTATGTGAATGTGTGTGTAAACACACACACACACACACACACACACACACTACATATGGTTCTCTTTTTAATTAAAAAAAAATCATGGCTCCTTGGTAAGCATTGTTTCTATAGAGCCAAGCAAAGTATGATTCCCACTATGAAATATGCCATGCAAGCTTGGTCTCCCATCTCCCTACCATGTCCCTGTAACTTGTTAGCTGGCAGGCATCAGAATAGTGCTTCACTGTTATCTCTGGGATTTTCATCTGGGCAGCTGATCTCTATTCTGCACCTTTTGATACTTAAGTTTTCTACATCAATGTCTACTCATGCAATAACAATTATGCCACACCATTAGAAAAGAACCTAAGGTGTCACTGTAAGGAATATCTTAATTCCAGAACAGTTAACATAAGAAAAGAGCATGCTTTAGAAGTGATGGCATGCTCACAGTCAGCTATTGGATGGATCACAGGGCCCCCAATGGAGGAGCTAGAGAAAGTACCCAAGGAGCTAAAGGGGTCTGCAACCCTATAGGTGGAACAACATTATGAACTAACCAGTACCCTCCAGAGCTCGTGTCTCTAGCTGCATATGTATCAGAAGATGGCCTAGTCGGCCATCATTGGAAAGAGAGGCCCCTTGGTCTTGCAAATTTTATATGCCTCAGTACAAGAGAACGCCAGGGCCAAGAAGTAGGAGTGGGTGGGTAGGGGAGTGGGGAGGGAAGCGTATGGGGGACTTTCGGTATAGCATTGGAAATGTTAATGAAGAAAATACCTAATTAAAAAATATATAAAAAGAAGTGATGGCATGTATTGATAAACCATACATCGATCTATCTGTGCATGGATCAGTCAATGTGAAGACTATGCTGGAGATCATCTCGTCATTTTGAAATTGCAATTGAGGTATTTGGTGATCAGAGTCAGGATCTGCAAGGACAGACAAGACACATCAAGTTCACAGGGTGATGCTGTGAAGAGCGTTGGGCGTGTTATTCCAGCCCTCCTGAGAAATGGAGGCTTATGTGCTGTTTCACAGGTACTAAGGATTACTGATAGCCACAGAGGAAACATATGGACATTGCTGATGTACTGAAGGCACCTGCTTGTATGTTCCTGGAAGGGTCACATCTTCTTCTAGCAATGCTTATGGGACATGTTAACGTCATAATTCTTTCTTGAATTCTCTTCTGAGTTTATTTGGTATGAATAACTTTGTAAAGAAGCGTGCAACTGTGAATTACACATTTAAAATGTTCTTAAGGTGTTAGAAGGAGCTGGTGAAAATATAGAAACACACAGGACAGTCACAAAACAACAAATGCAAACAAACAGAATACTGGTCCCTAGAGAAAGGGATTTACAAAATTCATTTGACACATACCTTGTGAGTTTATTTTAGTTCATTTGCATTTGTATTACTGGAAAATGTAATGTAGGTAGAAATGCATTATAACACATGGCCATGCATTACAATACATTGTAACCATTAAGCTACTCAAACAACTGGAATTCAGGTATTACTAGGTCTGAGTGTCTAGAATTTGATGGGAAAACCATATTGCTGAAGACATCTCAGAGAGCATGGGGAAATCCATTAGGTACTGACCTGAAAGCTTTCATAATGCTAGCAGGTGCTATGTACAGTATAAATGTTGGGAGCCGCCCCCACATTCGCCGTTACAAGATGGCGCTGACATCCTGTGTTCTAAGTGGTAAACAAATAATCTGCGCATGTGCCAAGGGTATCTTATGACTACTTGTGCTCTGCCTTCCCCGTGACGTCAACTCGGCCGATGGGCTGCAGCCAATCAGGGAGTGACACGTCCGAGGCGAAGGAGAATGCTCCTTAAGAGGGACGGGGTTTCGTTCTCTCTCTCTCTTGTCTCTCGCTCTCTCTCTTGCTTTTTCGCTCTCTTGCTTCTCGCTCTCTCTCTTGCTTCTTGCTCTCTCTTGCTTCTTGCACTCTGTTCCTGAAGATGTAAGAATAAAGCTTTGCCGCAGAAGATTCTGGTCTGTGGTGTTCTTCCTGGCCGGTCGTGAGAACGCGTCTAATAACAATTGGTGCCGAATTCCGGGACGAGAAAAAAACTCGGGACTGGCGCAAGGAGGATCCCTCATTCCGGAACCAGAACTGCGGATCACGTTTATAAAGGTTCCCGTAACACAGACTGTTGAGAAGGATTCAACTGCCGAATTCAGAACTCATCAGCTGGGGAACGACGGTGATAAAGTGTTCCCATAAAACAGACTGTTGAGAAGGATTCAACTGCCGAATTCAGAACTCATCAGCTGGGGAACGGAAGTGAGAAATGGCTTTACCAGGTATGTTTGGCCTTGAACTTTTTCTAGTGTTAGGAGCCCTTTTGTTCCTTTTCACATGTTATATAGTGGTTAAGATAGGGCTGAAAATTCTAGAGGAAATTCAGGACAAGCTATCAGAAGTAAAGCGGGGAGAGAGAGTAGGAACAAAGAGGAAATATGGTACACAAAATAAGTATACAGGCCTTTCCAAGGGTCTTGAACCCGAGGAAAAGTTAAGGTTAGGTAGGAATACCTGGAGAGAGATTAGAAGAAAAAGAGGAAAAAGGGAAAAGAAGAAAGATCAATTAGCGGAGGTCTCTAGGAGATACTCGTCACTAGATGAGCTCAGGGAGCCAGCTCTTAGTAGCTCTGAAGCAGGTGAAGAATCCTCCTCTGAGGAAACAGACTGGGAGGAAGAAGCAGCCCATTACCAGCCAGCTAATTGGTCAAGAAAAAAGCCAAAAGCGGCTGGCGAAGGCCAGTTTGCTGATTGGCCTCAGGGCAATCGGCTACCAGGTGCACTCCCGCCCTATGCGGAGTCCCCGCCCTGCGTAGTGCGTCAGCCCGTAGTGCGTCAGCAATGCGCAGAGAGGCAGTGCGCAGAGAGGCAGTGCGCAGACTCATTCATTCCCAGAGAGGAACAAAGGAAAATACAACAGGCATTTCCGGTCTTTGAAGGAGCCGAGGGTGGGCGTGTCCACGCTCCGGTAGAATACTTACAAATTAAGGAAATTGCCGAGTCGGTTCGTAAATACGGAACCAATGCTAATTTTACCTTGGTGCAGTTAGACAGGCTTGCCGGCATGGCACTAACTCCTGCCGACTGGCAAATGATTGCAAAAGCCGCTCTCCCTAATATGGGCAAATATTTGGAATGGAGATCTCTGTGGCGAGAGGCTGCACAGGCGCAGGACCGAGCAAACGCTGCTGCTTTAACTCCAGAGCAGAGAGATTGGACTTTTGACTTGTTAACGGGTCAGAGAGCTTATTCTGCTAAACCTGATAAGAGGTATCAATGGAAGGTCTTACCACAGGGAATGTCCAATAGTCCTACTATGTGTCAACTTTATGTGCAAGAAGCTCTTTTGCCAGTGAGGGAACAATTCCCCTCTTTAATTTTGCTCCTTTACATGGATGACATCCTCCTGTGCCATAAAGACCTTACCATGCTACAAAAGGCATATCCTTTTCTACTTAAAACTTTAAGTCAGTGGGGTTTACAGATAGCCACAGAAAAGGTCCAAATTTCTGATACAGGACAATTCTTGGGCTCTGTGGTGTCCCCAGATAAGATTGTGCCCCAAAAGGTAGAGATAAGAAGAGATCACCTCCATACCTTAAATGATTTTCAAAAGCTGTTGGGAGATATTAATTGGCTCAGACCTTTTTTAAAGATTCCTTCCGCTGAGTTAAGGCCTTTGTTTGGTATTTTAGAAGGAGATCCTCATATCTCCTCCCCTAGGACTCTTACTCTAGCTGCTAACCAGGCCTTACAAAAGGTGGAAAAAGCCTCACATGTGATTCAACATTGTCTTGAGGCATGGAGTGCTTGGGGGAAACCCAGACTCCTTAAGACTGATAATGGACCAGCTTATACGTCTCAAAAATTCCAACAGTTCTGCCGTCAGATGGACGTGACCCACCTGACTGGACTTCCATACAACCCTCAAGGACAGGGTATTGTTGAGCGTGCGCATCGCACCCTCAAAGCCTATCTTATAAAACAGAAGAGGGGAACTTTTGAGGAGACTGTACCCCGAGCACCAAGAGTGTCGGTGTCTTTGGCACTCTTTACACTCAATTTTTTAAATATTGATGCTCATGGCCATACTGCGGCTGAACGTCATTGTTCAGAGCCAGATAGGCCCAATGAGATGGTTAAATGGAAAAATGTCCTTGATAATAAATGGTATGGCCCGGATCCTATTTTGATAAGATCCAGGGGAGCTATCTGTGTTTTCCCACAGAATGAAGACAACCCATTTTGGGTACCAGAAAGACTCACCCGAAAAATCCAGACTGACCAAGGGAATACTAATGTCCCTCGTCTTGGTGATGTCCAGGGCGTCAATAATAAAGAGAGAGCAGCGTTGGGGGATAATGTCGACATTTCCACTCCCAATGACGGTGATGTATAATGCTCAAGTATTCTCCTGCTTTTTTACCACTAACTAGGAACTGGGTTTAGCCTTGATTCAGACAGCCTTGGCTCTGTCTGGACAGGTCCAGACGACTGACACCATTAACACTTTGTCAGCCTCAGTGACTACAGTCATAGATGAACAGGCCTCAGCTAATGTCAAGATACAGAGAGGTCTCATGCTGGTTAATCAACGCATAGATCTTGTCCAGATACAACTAGATGTATTATGACAAATAACTCAGCAGGGTTGTGAACAAAAGTTTCCGGGATTGTGTGTTATTTCCATTCAGTATGTTAAATTTACTAGGGCAGCTAAATTGTCAAAAAGTCTTTTTCAGTATATGTTACAGAATTGGATGGCTGAATTTGAACAGATCCTTCGGGAATTGAGACTTCAGGTCAACTCCACGCGCTTGGACCTGTCGCTGACCAAAGGATTACCCAATTGGATCTCCTCAGCATTTTCTTTCTTTAAAAAATGGGTGGGATTAATATTATTTGGAGATACACTTTGCTGTGGATTAGTGTTGCTTCTTTGATTGGTCTGTAAGCTTAAGGCCTAAACTAGGAGAGACAAGGTGGTTATTGCCCAGGCGCTTGCAGGACTAGAACATGGAGCTTCCCCTGATATATCTATGCTTAGGCAATAGGTCGCTGGCCACTCAGCTCTTATATCCCACGAGGCTAGTCTCATTGCACGGGATAGAGTGAGTGTGCTTCAGCAGCCCGAGAGAGTTGCAAGGCTAAGCACTGCAATGGAAAGGCTCTGCGGCATATATGAGCCTATTCTAGGGAGACATGTCATCTTTCATGAAGGTTCAGTGTCCTAGTTCCCTTCCCCCAGGCAAAACGACACGGGAACAGGTCAGGGTTGCTCTGGGTAAAAGCCTGTAAGCCTAAGAGCTAATCCTGTACATGGCTCCTTTACCTACACACTGGGGATTTGACCTCTATCTCCACTCTCATTAATATGGGTGGCCTATTTGCTCTTATTAAAAGAAAAAGGGGGAGATGTTGGGAGCCGCCCCCACATTCGCCGTTACAAGATGGCGCTGACATCCTGTGTTCTAAGTGGTAAACAAATAATCTGCGCATGTGCCAAGGGTATCTTATGACTACTTGTGCTCTGCCTTCCCCGTGACGTCAACTCGGCCGATGGGCTGCAGCCAATCAGGGAGTGACACGTCCGAGGCGAAGGAGAATGCTCCTTAAGAGGGACGGGGTTTCGTTCTCTCTCTCTCTTGTCTCTCGCTCTCTCTCTTGCTTTTTCGCTCTCTTGCTTCTCGCTCTCTCTCTTGCTTCTTGCTCTCTCTTGCTTCTTGCACTCTGTTCCTGAAGATGTAAGAATAAAGCTTTGCCGCAGAAGATTCTGGTCTGTGGTGTTCTTCCTGGCCGGTCGTGAGAACGCGTCTAATAACATATAAAGAGAAGATCAATGACCTTACCTAGCTGTGAACCCTGAGAACTCCAATAACCCCTGGCCTGGAAGGGTATATACTGCCCATTGATCCAATAGTGTCACAAACACTGAGGGAGTAACCAAGAAATGACCCTCAGGGATCATTGTGGAAGAGGGGGTGGAAAGACCATAAGAGCCAGAGGTTGTGGGTTACTGTAAGGAAACTGTCTTCTGCACACAGTAAACCAGCTGCATATATGAACCAATGCCAGCTATGACAGTATGTATAAGAGCCATGAACACTCAAATCAGATGTGTGTGTGTCTTGTGAGACTAGGGTTTTTGTTGTTGTTGTTGTTTTGTTTTGTTTTTTACTTTGGCTCCAAGATAGCAAGTTAGGATGCCTTTACCCCCAAGGAAAGGAAGGGATGTTTCTTGCTACAGGACTCTAAATCAGCAAGAAACTTTTGTAGAAAGCCCCATTTCTCCATTGTCCAGTTAGCAAATATAGTAGTCATTTCCTTATCCATAGTTTTGACTTCAAAGAATTGAACTACTCAAGGTAGTATTATTATATGGAAAATCCCAGAGGTGAATAATTGACCAGTTTTAAATGGCATATTTCTTGAGAATCTTGACAAATTTTCACACCATCTCACTCCATCCTGCCAGGACAAGAACCATCTTTTGCCCCACATATCCACACTGTGTATATTACCCAACATTAACCATGTATCATGTCTGTTCTTAGATTAACTGTTGCTGTATTGTAGCATCATGTCCTGTAACTGTTGCAATATTGTCATATTGTGTCCTGTAACTTTTGCAATATTGTATCATTGTGTACCTGATAGCTTTAGTTCACAGGGGCCCAAAGGAAAAGAATAGGGCTGCTGGCAGTTCAGATATGCCACAGAGAGCTAACATGATTTATTAAGCAAAAAGATATGTCCTCAATTCAATATGCATGGTAGCAAAGAAATCAAATGTTGAAGTTGCTAAGATCTATAGCACAGTAAGATGTGAAAAGAAGAGATCATTTGCATAACCTTTGCCATAATCACTACAAATGCTCAATTTTATTATTAGCTACTACTGTCAACTCTTTACTGTATCTAATTAATAAACTAAGCTTTATCACAGTTGGAAAAAACATAGTTGTATAGCAGATATCAGTAATATTCAAGTATCAGGCAACCCTTGGAGTATTAACTACCATACTGAGTATTTCTGCCAGAAACGGGTTACCCTGCCAGGCTTATATCCTTTCGAGAGGAGTTTTCCTCCCATTCAGGCTCAAAGAAGTATGGTTGGTAGTGAGCCAGCCAGCACTGCCTACCACACAAGACCAATGAGATCCTGTCTCACTGACCCTGCTGTGCAGATAGCCTCATCTGCTGCCATGTCCCGCTTCTACAAACTTCCTCAGCTGTACCAAATGGAAGCTTTCACCACTTCTCAGATGGCTTTGTTCGGAGTGTCTATTCACATTCTTATACCTGAAACTCTTCTTACGTTGTCCCTCCTATTCTGGCCCCAATGCATGCACCTCCCTTCTCCTCTAGCTCTGTCCCCTTAACCTGGTTAACTGGTTTATCTTTGGACCAGCAGTTTAAAGGAATGGGAACAGTGTGTGGGGGTTGGGGGGTTGGCAGTGCCCTCAGGCTGCAGGTATTTGAAATTTCCAACACTGGCTTAGAGTGACCTTGATTGTCCCCTCCCAGTTTCGATTGCTTATTTTGCTGCACTTTTACAAAGCATCACTAACCACACATTTTCTTGTCAGATCTCCCAACACTTAGATTATAAATTCCATGAGGGTCATGAGCTTGTCTATCTTCTCCTTACATCTATCTGTCCTTATCATCAAAAACAGCCTCGAATATAGGAGCTGAAGCTGAATTAGAGAGAAAAGTATTGTTATGTCAGTTAGTTTGGAGATTTTGCTTTGCTTTGTTTGCCTTAGTTGATTTATCAGTAATTTTTATACATGTGAAGGTTATTGCTCCATTTCCAGTAATTATCATGCAAATGCATCCATGGATCCACTCACCCTGTGTCCAGGAGTCAGGGATGCTCCCCAGACAGAGGCCATCTGCAGTCAACACTGGGAATCAAAATCAACCAGAAGTACTGATTTGGGAGGTTTTGGGGTTTTGTTTGTTTTTGTTTGTTTGTTTTTGTTTTTTTTTTGTTTTTTTTTTTTGGTTTTTGGTTTTTTGGTTTTTTTGGGTTTTTGGTTTTTTGGTTTTTTGGGGTTTTTTTTTTTTGGTATCAGTTGATTTCTATTGTAGTAACAAAATGTCTGATAAAAGCAATGTAAGTGAGGAGATGTTGATTTGAAGGGATATGGCCTAGAAGGTGTGAAAGCAAGCATAGCCAACCATGGGCATCAGAACAAGGCAACTGCTTGCTCTCGTCTCAGATGACCCTGAAGCAGAAAGCATACAGAAAGTTCACTTAGGTTACAAATTCTCAAAGTCCGTCTGTAGTGGGCAGCGTTATCAGTGAAACTTTTCAAAGGTCCATAACTTTCACCATGGTGTGAATGATGTCCCCCACAGGCTCATGTGTTTAAACACTTGGTCCCCAGGTGGTGGCGCTATTTGGGAAGTCTATGGAATCCTTAGGAAGTGGGCCTTGCTGGAGACAGACAACGCTGCAGGTGGGTGTTCAGATTTCATAGCCTGTTCCCAATTCTTTCCTGGCCTAATACTCAGGCTGTCTTCTCCGCCATGATAGATCACATCCCCTGTGGAAATGTAAAATAAACTCTTTTTTCTCCTTGAACATGTTTTCTGCAGGATGTACTGTCACAGAAGAGAGAGAGAGAGAGAGAGAGAGAGAGAGAGAGAGAGAGAAACTAACACATGTCCCAAAACAGTGTCACCAAGGGGACAGCTTGGGACTAAGAGTTCCAACACAAATGTTCATGGGACAGTTCATATTAAGCATCATAACTATGTGATTTTGTTTTATTTTCAGTTTCCAAGTGCATTAGTTGACATTTATGAACCTATAAGGGTATAATATATAAGGGTATAGTCTATAAGGGTGGAATCTGTAAGGACTCCTGCTTTTGCTGCTATAGAAAAGCAACAGAAGTTGTCTCTGCGATGGGTCTAGGTTTCTGTGTCCTCCTGAAATAAACAGACTTTTACGAATGCCCTCCTCCCTAAGCACAACTTCTTAAAATGTGGATTATTTGGCCTTGCTATTTACAAATATAAAACAAAGAAGATTTGTGAATATTATTAGGTTTGTCACACATTATAGGAAAGGCGATCCTTAGGGGATCGATTTCTGTACATTAGGGAATCAAGAAATGATAGACACAGGGGGATGGGGGACTCAAGGGGCTGTCATTCAACTGTGAGTTTAGAATGTTAAATCTGGAGCAAAGTTCACTGTGGTTTACATGGACAATCTTAAAACTGATCATATTTTACACAGACCAAAACATCTGGCTCCAAAGGAGACCAAAATACCGTTCTGTATTTTATTACCTCGCTAGTTGAAATGTATGCATAAGATATGGCGTTGGTCCCCAGCTAGGGATGGACTGGCAGCCATGTACTTAACATGCAATCATGTTTCAGAGCTCAGGGTTCTGCTCCAGCAGTGCAAGTGCAGAAGATACACACACACACACACACACACACACACACACACACACACACACATATACACACGTACACACACATACACATGCACTGCACACTAATGAAATAAATCTTTAAAAAACATTTTTTTTAAAAGGTGTCTTTGACCTGAACAATTTGATTTATTTCCATTTCTCTACTAGTTTATGTTAATGCAGGGCAGACTCATGGGAGATATTCTTTGTATACCATCATTTTTAAATATACAGAGCCTTAAAATGAGTAATTCATATCTACATTACATATACCCCAAAAGGATAAGGGGTATTATACTTAAAACTATGGAAACAGGGTATCTGGGATCCACTGGTTGGGATGGAGCTGTGCTGACTCCTTCACATGTGGAGGATGTATGCCCTCTTGAAAGGCTTCTGATCTTGGCAAATACTGTGGAGCCTTTGTGCCTTAATTTCTCAAAGGCTCATACAATAGCATGTATGAGCATGGCCTCATTTGTTCAAGGAAAGTTAAAAAGGTCACGGCAAGGACATGCTCTGTCTTGAACCTGACAGAATTGCTGAGTCTTATAGAAGAGAAAGTGGGGAATAGGCTTGAACCCATTGCCACAGGAAGGACCTCCTGCACAGAGCACAGATTGCTCAGTCACCAAGAACAACAATTGGAAATGGAACCCCATGGCACAGAGAAATCTCTGTATGGCAAAGGACACCATTGTTCAGGCAAAATGGCAGTCTACAGAATGGAAAAAGATCTTTACTAATTATATATCTGATGGAGGATCGGTGCCTTGCCCAGCCCTTATGGGAGAAGCTTGTTTGTGTAGTAATTGGGAACTAATACAGTCCCACAACTGGAAAATGTGTGCAGAGGGTTGGGGGTATCTTAGTCAGGGTTTCTATTCCTGCACAAACATCATGGCCAAGAAGCAAGTTGGGGCAGAAAAGGTTTATTCAGTTACACTTCCATGTTGCTGTTCATCACCAAGGGAAGTCAGAACTGGAACTCAAGCAGGTCAGGAAGCAGGAACTGATGCAGAGGCCATGAAGAGATGCTACTTACTGCTTGCTTCCCCTTGGCTTGCTCAGCTTGCTTTCTTATAGAACCCAAGACTACCAGCCCAGAAATGGTACCACCCACAAGGGGCCTTTCCTCCTTGATCACTAATTAAGAAAATGCCTTACAGCTGGATCTCATGGAGGCATTTCCTCAACTGAAGCTCCTTTCTCTGTGATAACCCCAGCTGTGTCAAGTTGACACACAAAACCAGCTAGTACAGGGCGTGGGAGGGGAGAGGAAGAGAGAGAGGCAGAGACAGAGAGAGACAGAGACACAGAGAGAGACACAGAGAGACAGAGAGCCAGTCTTCAGAGCACTCAGTCCTAAATGGGATGTCTTCATCAAAGCTCTTCCCTCAACACTCAGGGAGCTGTGCAGAAGAGGAGGCAAAAAGGCTGTTAAAAGCCAAGAGTGATGGATGACTCCATGGAAACAGTGTCTTCCAGACACTCAGGAATGATACACATAAGAATTCTCAGAGACTATGGCAGCATGCACAGGGCCTTCACAGGCTCAAGCCAGACAGGTCACCTCATTGAATGAAATAAGGGACATAGACTCCCACTGCTAACCAAGGAATGAGTAGATTAACCACACTCCAGGCATGCCCTGAGACCAGCAGTAGACGCCATCACAAATGGGCTCAATGGTACCTTTTGGGGACTTCTTGTCTCAGTCTACTTTGGGGTATTTTTGTCTTATCAGTCTTTTGATTATTTTGATTTGTGTTTCTATGGTTTTGTGGGTGTTTCTTGCTTTGATTTCATTTTGTTTTTAAAAGACAGAAAAGAACATAAAGTTGGGTGGGTTGGGAGGTAGGGAGGGGAAGAACAGGATCAAAATGTAGTGTATGAATTTTTTCAATTAAAAAAAGTCCAGGTACTTTAGAAAGCACAGTAAAGACAAAGGCCCATTCTTTTGCCCTCTGCAGTGTGCTAGGCACACAGAGGTACAACCTAGGTTGGGCTGAGGTGTACAGGAATTGGAAGGGGCAGTCTGGGGCTTTCATCATTAGCTCAGAGAGCACTGGCCCTGCCTACCAAAGCCAACTTGCACCAGCTAAATGTAGAGAAAAAAATTGTTAGACCGACTGATGCTCCTGCATGAGCTAAGTTTCCAGCTAAAGGAAGAGGAAGTATACAAGAGGAAAGATACAAGAGGAAGTATATGCAGGTACACTCCCTGGCTGGTGTTGGCAGCACCTCGAAGATCCAGGAGCTGTGAGCTCTGCTCATTCAGTAAAGATGGTACAAAGATGGGGCGATGTATAGACTGTAGTAACCCGAGCTGGGATGCTCTTCCCCCATCCAAGTTAGTTACCCTGAATAAGAGGGCATGAGAAGGTCTCCATGGCCCAAGCCATCTTAAAGTGGGTTGCATTGGTGTCTGGTCCTCCCTCTCCATCTCAATTTCCTCAGCTGCAAGCCCCAGTGAGCTACAGAGAACTCACAGCATTGTGAGGCTACACATATGCTGTTCTTTGGGGTGTTCTTATAGGCTCCAAAGCCTCTCCCTCCTGAAAGGATGGATGTGATGCAGGCAAGCTGAATTTTTAGCTCTGGCATGATCTTGATCTCCCTTGCCAAAGCTGATCAATCTGAGAGATGTCTCTGATTGTCAATGTCGGGTCCACCTCTCTACATAACTCCAACCGTAGCCTTCATTTAGGGCAAGGGCTCTTTCTGTGTTAAGATTTAAAAGGTTTAAAGCCTCAAATGCTTTGAGTTTCACAATAGCTTAATCTTTTAAGGATCTTTTTCTTCCTCTCTTATTCTATTACACACACACATACACACTCACACACACAAACACATATGCTCACTCACATATACATATACACTATATACACACACTTAAACACACATGCATATATACACACATACACCACACACACTCATGCACCCACACATACTCCCACATACACACATATACCAAATACACACATTGACACACAATATTCTCACACACATATACACATATACACTCACACATATACACACGTGTACACACACTCATATACATATATAAGCACACACACAGCTCTATAACTGCTTTCATTTAAATCATGCCCTCCCATAGATTCCAAATAGATACTAAAATGCAGTAGACTTTTTTATCCACCATGGTCTGGCCTGTGTCCAAGACAGCAGATCTGAATCATTTTCTTCCTAAATGTGGACAGCCTGAGGTGCCCAGTTCTGGGGTTGCCACAACGCTCAAACTCTTGTAAACTCCTGTCCCGTTTGCAGATCCTTGAATGCATAGAATTAGATAAATATGTTGTTTCTTCAAATTCTCCTGTGGCTTTAACTCTAGACCACGACAAATATGGACTTTTCAACTCCAGCCTATTAAAGGGATTTATGTGTGACTAAAAATAGAGGAAGATTCATTCCATTCTTTTCTTATAAGAAGCTGTATGTGCTTGGCCAAATATGTCTCAGAAAATACATCTTTCCCCTCTGTGTCCACAGTCATATTTGCTGCTCTCCCTAGCAGGGCAGATTATACATTCAACAATCACACTATAAGGGAATCCTCAATAAAACACCATCTTAGCTCAGAAGCACCTAGGTACAGTTGCTTTAGAGAATGAAGATTTTAGCAGGGCGTAGTGTCACAAACCTTTGATCCCAGCACTCGGGAGGCAGAGGCAGGTGGATCTCTATGAGATCAAAGCCAGCCTGATCTACATAGCAGGATAGCTATAGTGAGACCCTGTCTCAAAATAATGAAAAAAATATATTATATACACACACGTGTGTGTGTGTGAATTTTTAAATGGCATTAAGTAAAGCAACTAAGACATAGCAAGATGTTCTAGGAGGGAAATTTATGAATTTGGACTAGCTCCACAGTGCAGAGCAGGTGGCAGCAGACAGGACAGGGACCTAACTATGAGTGGACCTGGCTGTGGCTCCAGGAATCTGTAGACCTTGCCTGTGTCTGAGAGGCCAAGGCTCCAAGGCTGGAGCTTGGCTCCTCTTCACCTCTAGCGTCTTGCGCTTTGCAGTGTTGTGAGTCCAAGGCAAACAGTAGAGAGTGGGATGTACCTGGAAGGGGACACCAAAGAGCACTTGCATCGAACGATGTGCAGTGCTTGTGTGGTGATTAAAAGTACAGTTAAAAGAAAGAGATCTTCATGTGCGAGAAAATCCCCATGCTGAACGAGAAACTTCCTTTCGGCGGCACAGATTCCTAGATAACCCAGATAAAAGGCATCTGTTCTTGGGTGCCCTTGGTTTCCTTGGCTCCCCCATTTCCTGCCCAGGGCAGTTCAGTTGCTCTGGATGGTGCCTGCCAGCTCAGGTTTTTTCCTCCGTTTGATCCCACCCACTTTAAGGCTCCGTGGCCTTCGTCATGAGGTGAGGTCTAATGTGCACCTTCTCTGGACTCACCACTGCAATCCATTTACACAAGAGCCACAGAAGCCACCATGGTTATTTGCCTGGAATTAGTGGTTTATGTTATAAACTCCACAATTTCCACCTTCAATACCTCCCTTCTCAGGACCTCTGGTGGTGGCTGCTGTGTCTTGGACATGGTTGCCCCCAAAATGTATACATTAGAAACATGGTCCCCAGTGTAACCATATTGAATAGTAATGGCTCTTTAAAAGTTGGGGACTTGTGAGAGAGAATTAGGTTATACAGGTCTGGATAACTACCTAAAGAATAGGGTTTTATAAACCTGGCTTGTTATTCCTGGCTCTTTCTTGTTTTCTTTCTCACCTGTGACCACTTTTATATGAATGCCTGCCCAGTAGTGGCGATTATGTTGAGATTCTTATCAGAAGTTGGAGTTAGAACTGTAGCCTTTGACCTCCAGGAACATGAACTAAATAAGCCTATTTTCTTCATAAACTATTCATCCTTAAGGATCCACAAAACCAGACTAAGACAGTGGTTAAGTGTTTCAAATCAGTAAAATGTTTTGAAACTCAATGAGGAAGACAGTTGTCAACCTCCGTGGACATACGGCCGAGTTTACGCTTTAAAATAGTTAACCTTATGTAAAACTCTATCTCGATTAAAACAGAAGCTATGGCATCTCTCATCGCTGTAACATTTTAAGAAGCAGCTGAAGGAGGAGAGGTATGTTTTGGCTCTCATGGTTTGAGGAGATGCAGGCCACTGTGGAGGGGAAAATAAGATGCAGGAGGGTCCGTGGCAGTGAGAGCATGAATTACCTGCATGTTCACATGGATCATAAGTCACAGACCATGTGGGAACACGCTATGAACCTCAAGGCCCACCACTGTAGACCTTTAGCCTAAATGTTCTATTTCCCCTTGGAAGAGAACTACAATCTCAGAACTCAAATACCATAGCTTATTGGGAACACTTCACATTCAAATTAAAACATTCTACCCTTTGGACCCCTAGGTTCCTGACAGATTGTGTTCAGTTCAATGCTTCAAAAGTTCAAAGTCTGTTCTGAATCTGTCTTAGTTAGGGCTTCCTAGCTGTAAACAGACACCACGATCAAGGCAACTCTTATGAAGGCAAACATTTGCTTGGTGCTAAGTTACAGTTTCAGAGGTTCAGTCCATTATCATCATGATGGGAAGACATGGTGCTGGAGGAGCCCACAGTTCTACACCTTGATCCAAAGGCAGCAAGGATCTTCTGCATTTGGATATATTTGACAATAGGACCTCCCCCAACCCCACAGTGATGTACTTTCTCCAACTGCCACATCAGTTCCAAGGCCACACCTCGTAATAGTGCCACTTCTCCTGGGCCAAGTGTATTCAAACCACCAAAGAAGTCAAAGGCTGACTATTATCTGTAAACCTTTATGATGACAGCAAACCCTGAATTACACACTCACAACATTCAGTGCTACACAGTAAATGTGCACATTATAAAGGGAGGAACAGAGGCATAGAAAGCAGGACCAAAGCCCAGCAGAGAAGATGTTAAATCCTATTCCATGTCTAACATTTGGGATTCTTGGTAGCATTATTTGGGCTCCAATGGCTTTGAATGGCCCTTCCCCTACAAGAATGTTGCCTATGCCACAAGTGGCCTCTCTCTTTAAGTATGGCACACTCAATGCCTTGATTTTTCCTTGGCAAAGGTATCATAGACCTGGCATTCTTGATGCCCTGAGATCATCGGGTAACCTATAACACTTTCTGGATGCTTCACGAAGGTTATCTGATTCTCCATGTTTCTAGGCCTGAAAAGCTTTCTGAAATCTTGGTGCAAGTAGAAACAATCTCCTTACTCTTGCATCCTGGAAGCTGCAAAACCAGCATTCTGCTCAAATTTCTCTGTCAGTTCAAGACATAGCCTGGAGCCCTTAAACCGAGAATACAGCAGCCACTCTGTATGTGGTACAGTAGCCTCTATGTGGTATAGCTGTCTCTCTGTGACAGAGCTGCCTCTCTGTGTTAGAGCAGCCTCTCTGTGGTAGAGCAGCCTCTCTCTGTGTGTTAGAGCTGCCTCTCTGTGTTAGAGCAGCCTCTCTGTGGTAGAGCAGCCTCTATGTGTCTCAGTTGGCCCTGGAGGCTTGCTTTATGCAAATGTTCTTGATGAAGTTTTTAAGATTGTATTTACAGGGTTTCTCCATGGAGTACTGAGTGGGTGGGGTCTGTCTTTGAGGCATTTTTCTCATTGTCCCAGCTCAAAGTCCGAGGTCCCTTCTTCCAGATGCTATCTTTTAAAACAATTGATGCCATTTTGTCTATTCATGTTCCACCCTCAACTTCCACTGAGGTCACATGTCTTTCCTCGCCAAAGTGCACAGTTTTTCACATCTGTGTTCTCCTCTTTCTGTGCTCTATCACTGTAAACTCTGGGTAGATGCAGTAAGCAATAACTGTCCCATGGCCTGAATGCTACACGGTCCTGGAATTTCCTGCCTAGCAAACTGGCCCATCATTTTTAAATTCATCTCCACCTAAGTGTTCTGAACTCAACCAGATTCTTTCAGGATATAATCACCCTCAGCCCAGCTCTCAGCTGAGTTCTTACTCTCTTCTGAAATGTCATGAGAATAATATTTTCCACCCTCCTTTCTCTGGGCATTTTGATCTTCTGAACTCTTACCAGAATTATGCCTTAAATTATATAATTATATAATTATAATCAACAACACTTTAAGGAAGTGCTCTCAACCTTCCCAACACTGAGACCCTTTACCATAGTTCCTCATGTTTTAGTGACTTCCAACCATAAAACAATTTTTTGTTGATACACTGTAACTAATTTTGCTGTAGTTATGAATTGTAATGTAAATATTTTTGAAGACAGACATTCGCCAAAGGGGTCACGACCCACAGGTTGAGAATCACTGCTTTAAGACTTCTCCCATCTACAGCCCTGGACTCTTTCACATTCTTCCTACAAACCAATTCTAGTGGCGTGATAACCACGTGGGCGGTCACTACACAGCAAGCCTACTCCTCCGTATTTTCTGCATTGCTGACTGTGCGAATTACTCTGACCAAAACTTGAAAATAAGCAACTTGAGAGAAGAGAGGTTTATTTTAGCTGATGGTTTAAAGAGAGGTTTATTTTAGCTAATGGCTTGAGGGATACAGCCTGTCACAGTGGGGAAGGCAGGGTGGCAGGCATCCTTGGGACACGGGAGCAAGCTGCTTCTGCTCGCTCACATCCCTGCAGATCAGGAAACAGAGGGTTGAAAGGAATTCGGGCCAGACCAGAAGACCTCAAATGCCCGACCCCAGTGTGGTTCTACAACCTTCCAAAATATACCACCAGCTAGAAACCAATTAGTAAAACATGAGACTGTGGGGGCCTTTCACATTTCAACCATAATACCTCTTGCCAAGTTCGTCCTCTAGGCGGCGCCAGCTTCCTGCCTCCCTTCCTTGGTCCCAGCCAGGCCTCTTTTTGGGGTGTCAACATTTTCTCTTTCCGAAAATCAGCACTGAGGGCCTGCCTCTGATAGGACGAGAGGAAGACAATGACATTTGTTTCACTAACTCATGGAGAGTAGAGTAGAGAAGGGGGGGGGGGTAGGAACTTCCTCAGCGTGCAGGTAATGTTTGTATTGCTATAACTGGGGGTTGGGGGTAGCACAGTTCACACATATCCTGTTCCAAGCCAGCCTGTGTTCCCCATGAGGATGGCCAGAGCTCTGTAGTTCCTGCAGCGCACGGCACTGGAGGCAACCACTGGAGCACGCGCAGCTGGGTCATTCGCAGAGTCAGAGTGTTGGGCTCTGCACTTGCACAACTCAGAAGGATGCCCAGGTTCCCAGGCCTCTGCTCAGTGGTGTTGTCTAATGGAGGTTGTCAGAGGACTAAACGAGGAAACTCTCTGTAAGATGAATGTCCACAAATGTTATCGCCACGCACAAACATCTCTACTCCACACAATGACAACCCTCAGTAACAGGTAAACGGGGCACTAGCAGATTCTATGTATTTTGTGCTTCATGTACAACTAACTTACTCTAAGTTGGATGCTCTTAATCATACATACCTATGCACAGATATCATATTGAATGACAGGTGTCATTCAGTTTGAGTTTCTTTGAACACTTAAGCACAAAAGAAATTTATAAAAGGAGGTTTAGTCATGAAATATTTTTATCTTTATTTCAGATATTTGTATATGTATATATAAATAGTAGATACATATCTACATCTATATATGCATATATTTATGCATGTGTTTACATGTATGTATCAATAGGCATACATGTGTATGCTGATATTTGTATACATATATACATATACATGAATCAGACATAAAATATATATGACATTTCAGTAAAACTGTGTTTTTAGAACTTTTAAATTATATATATGTTAAAGTTTTAATCTTAAAAATCTACTAAAGTACATTAAACTAATAGTTTAAAAAGACTAAATAAAATGTTTCTCTGTCAAAGAAAGATATTTAAGAATATATAAGAAATGACAATGTTTCTTACTTTCATTTTTTTCTCTGTGTTTTCCGACGAAAAATAGAGGTGAGATAGTCTTCTAGAATACTCCTCAAACGAATTCTGAAGGGAAGCCACATTTGCCTATAATGGCACATTGGAGAGGCCACCATTTTTAATAAACCTGACTAATGACTAAGGGTGAATAAAATAGACGTGAGTAACCAGGCAGAATTTATGTCATCCTAAAGCTGGAATAAAAATCTACGGCATGGAAAATACCTTTCCGGGCTTGGTTGAGTTTTTAAATAAGGAGAGGCTGGGTATGATGGCTATGCTCAGGATTCAGCATCCAGTCACACAGAAAAGCCTATTAAAATTAACAAAATAGTTTGAGAGACTATTTTCGGTGTTATGAATTGGCAAACGGCAGCGAGCAGCCGATCAGATGACCGGTTCGACTCTTAATAGCCAATTGTACGGGAAATGGACCACAGCTGCTTTCAGACACCAGTGGCCGTCGGCGGGCGCGGGGATGGGGGCGTGGGGCACATCTCAATGTAAGGATCAGCAGTTCTCCAGGGAACAAACACGAAAGCCTGTCAGATTGAACAATTCTCTAACAGAGTGCTTTCTAGGATATCAAGATTAACTCTGGCGCCGGGAGGGGCAGTTTATATTAGAATGGATCCGGACAATGGGGTACGAATGCTGGTTTGATCATTACTAGGCAGCTTAATGCTTTGGGTTTTTAATCCCCGCCCCCCTTAAGCCACTGTATTAACTGTGGTTGCCCCACTCCCTGTATCTCCTGATGTTTTACATGTTGTAAGGGATGGCACAGCCACAACTTCCTCCTTAGTCAATCTCTCGTGTTCGACAGCGCTGCCGCTTCATCCAGAACCAGGAGCCAGGCAGCCAGCAAGAACCTCTATTCACTGAAATCACTCAAACTGGTCAAATCTGAGATCGTTTATCTTCCCTCACCCATTTTTCCCTTCAGGAGTCACCATCATAAACCTCTGGTTACAGAGCCACACCCTCTTGGCACCCACCTGAAGCCCCACCCACCTGAAGCCAAGAGGTTCAGCAAGCCAACCAAGACCAAGGCCACCCAAAATCGACCTCGGTGGGTTCTGTCCAGTGGCTTCACAATATTTGACCAGCCCTAGATCCGGGAGTTTAAGGAGGCCTTCAGCATGACTGACCAGAACTGTGGCAGCTTTGTGGAAAAGGAGGCCATGCACATGCTGACCTCTCTAGGGATGAACATGGTGGAGGAGCAGCTGGAGGGCACGATCAGTGAAGCCTCAGGGCCGCCAGCCTCTCCATGTTACTTTCTTCGGACAAGCTAAGCAGGCGTGCAGTCGGTACATGATCCCCAACAGCTTCCCCTGTTTTGATGAGGAAGGCCTCAGGTTTCATCCACAAGGACTGTCCTAAAAGAGACACTTGTTACTATGGGCAACAGCTTCCCACACGAAGAGGGGACAAGATGTAGTACGAGGCACTCCTTCATAAGAAAGGCAACTTCACCCACACAGAGTTCACCCATATCGTGAGACATGGCAGCAAGGACAAAGAAGACAGCTGGACAGCTCCCAGCCTTTCAGTTGTTCTGGCCCCACCACAGTCAGTCCCCCAATCAATGGACCAGCTCAACATAAGGGCCACAGCCCTCCCCATGAGGGGTTAGGGTCCCAACTCCTAGGGAAGGAAATGAGCCTCGAGACTCACAGGGTAGATGTAGCAGCCCAGAGCAGGTGCTCCCAGCACTAGAAAGGGTCTCTGCCCCCCCCCCCCAAGGAAGAACTATATAGTCTGGCAGAGGAGCCAAAGGAGGGACCAGTAGGCACGAAGGTATGAAGATATGGGTCAGGCCTTCACATTTCCTAGCTGCTCCTGGGAAGAAAGCACCCACGTTCTCATGCTGAACCCCGACTCTCAGCATCACCACAAAGACACTCATATTTGTTATGTCCCTTTAAAGGATGGCAATCCTCACTTATGCCTGTCTGGTCACCAGAGCACACTCATCCCACCTGGGGATGCTGAGAGTACACACACACACACACACACACACACACACACACACACACGGTGATTGTCTGAGGGGATTCAGTCTCAATAAAAGGCCAAGTTCATCAAAACAACAACAAAATCCCCCTGGCTCACAATTTCCTTCTTCTTTCTACTTTCTGAGAAGTGCTAGTCTGTCACCTGTGGCTCTGGGTGGCATTTCCCCCTTTGAGGATCCTTTTGATGGCTGTCAGTTTCTGATCTTGCCTTCTCCATACCTGAATAAGAGTGAAACCTTCATCTTGGAAAACAATCTACATCAAAACATCCTTAGTCTCAAGTCGGGTATATGAAGAAAATTCTATGCGTTCAGGGAAAGCAAAACTGAGAAGTTGACTTTGAACTGTGTAACACAAAGTGTCTGGTGGCTGCCGAGACACCACACCCCATCCCCGTGTAGGGGAACATTAGCAGATGCCTGAGCAGAGACCCAGCGGTTGGAGATATACTTGTAGGTTCTTGAACCCACATTGAGCCATTGGTAACTCTTTGGAGGTGGGAAGGCCTGTGAGGAAGGCCCGCTGTGGCTGCATATCGAGAGGCTAAGGCCAGTGTACTGGCTGTTTTGTGTGTCAACTTGACACAGGCTGGAGTTATCTCAGAGAAAGGAACCTCCCTTGAGGAAATGCCTCCATGAGATCCAGCTGTAAGGCATTTTCTCAATTAGTGATCAAGGGGGGAGGGCCTGTTGTGGGTGGTGCCATCCCTAGGCTGGTAGTCCTGGGTTCTATAAGAAAGCAAGCTGAGCAAGCCAGGGGAAGCAAGCCAGTAAGGAACATCCCTCCATGGCCTCTGCATCAGCTCCTGCTTCCTGACCTGCTTGAGTTCCAGTTCTGACTTCTTTTGGTGATGAACAGCAATGTGGACGTGTAAGCTGAATAAACCCTTTCCTCCCCAACTTGCTTCTTGGTTGTGATGTTTGTACAGGCATAGAAACCCTGACTAAGACAGCCAGGTAGAAGAGCTGAAAAGCATCCCGAAATCAGAAAGGACAGAATTGCTTACTTAAGATGGGAGAGGAGCAGATGAAGACGCTAACCTGACCCAGCCTTTGCAAACCTTGGACTCGTGAAGCAGGGGTACTTAGGTAGAGGGACTCCTGAAACAGGAAGCAAAGAATCATGCATGGGCTTCCTCGAGCCTGCTCTGCAAACCCCAGTGAGAGAAGGCGGTAGGCGCCCTCCCAACAGGCGTTTGTTGTACTTCTTCCAGGCTCAGTGCCAAAAAGGATAAAGTGCTAAGTGAGAAAAGTTACCACATACTGTAAGCTAACAGTCTGGGAAGAGGTGTGATGACAGCCACCATGCTCCGTCACTGGAGAACATCATGGCCCGGGACAAAAGCTCACCCGTGTCTGCGTCGCCAGTAGCTTGCTGTGAATTTACCCACGAGCGCGTGTTCACATCTGCCTCATCAACCTCACTGCCGCTGGCACCAAGATGTCATGGGAGCTTTCGGCAGGCAAGCCAGAGTTGGTCCTAATCTACCAGAAATCATTCTCTCCTATTTGCCCTTAAGTTTACTGATCTCTGTTGTTGGAGAGCCTCATACACGTACAGGACCAGTGTTTCTGAGTTCCCAGTTCCCAGGCCAAGCCACCCTTCAGCATGGCTCCCAGGACCCTCATCACTTGCCTGACACCTAGGTTTACTCTTTCTGTCTACCAGATAATATCTTCTTTGATACAAAATCTGGCAGACACAGGTCCATAGGAAACAGCAGCTTGGGCACAAATAGGCTTCATGGCACTCTTACGACATGCAGTACACACTTACGTGTTGGAAGCTTTTCCCACTGCCCACCTGCCTCTGCCCTCTCAAGTTGGAGGCCAGCATCTGTGCTTACGTGGGTAAAAGCTGTGGGTATTTTCTTGATTGGCCTAAGTGCTTTGAGCAGCTCCATCTAGCTTCTCTCATTAGGGATGAATTTAGGTAGATTCAAGACGGGTGGAGGGGCGGGCGACAAACGGAAGGTAAAAGGTTTCAGCACTTAATAATGCCAATTTTATCATCACTTAGCATAACAACTTCCATTAGGGTAATAAGACATTAAGTATATGTTGATTGCAAATAAGCCGGTTATATTCGCTAATTGTAAGAAGACTGATTTTTTTCTCTTCCTATCTGAGTTGTAATTTCAAACCATCTCTACTTCCTAAAAACAGGGCACATCAAAGGAAGGTGGCATATCTGCTATAGAGACAGAAAATGAGATTTTGGAGGTATTTGGCAAGGGGCTGATTGCATGATGAAAATAAATGGAGAACTCATCTTCAGAAATGAAGGCTATAAACGGCTTGCTCTAGCTGATTCGTTCTCGCCGCCTCTCCCTCGGGGTCAAATTAATATGTTTACTACTGATAAGCTGATCTAGATCTCTGGAGGATGTCAGTGGTACATGCCACCGCGCAGTGCCAGGATCTCCCCTGAACACATGGTCTCCACCGAGATTAAGCATAAGTGGCCAGCCTCCATAGTCTAGGAATCAGCCATGGCGGTGAAGTGCTGGTTTGAGGAAAAGTGAGACTGCTACAAAATCAATGTCATACAGCTAGCCAGCTCTCAGGTGGTTGCCATCTCTCAGTGGGAGGAATGTTGCCTCTGCCACAGTGAGGCATATCTGTATTATCAGTCCATATGGACCACATTCAAATGATTTGTTTCTGATTTGATAAAAATACAACCCTGGCTGTTTTGAGGATCCTAAATTATAAACCTCTGGAGCAACTGAGAAGAAAGCAGACTTTCTGAGGTGGCCCATTTTGATTTTTTTGGAGCTAGATATCATTTCTTTTCAGCCACAGACATTTCCTCATCTTTCTCTCACCAATATATTCAGATGTGTTTGACTTGAAAAGAATAAGAGATAATAATTCAAATTCCAATCTAAAAAGTTTTCTGATAGTTTTCACAATGTAGTGTTTTCAACTACTGCAGTCCCTGCTTGTCCAGAGTTTTGCTTTCAAAGGCTCCAGTCACGCTGTGGTCAAACGAAAAATGGCCGATGGAAAAACTCAGGAAGAAATGATTCGTAAGAAACATATGCTGCTCTGAGTGGGGTGATGAAATCTTGCACCGCATTGCTTTATTCTGCTGGGGTATGAACCTGGGTCTTTTAAAAAAAATTATTCCATTTGTTTACATCTTAAATGATAGCCCCCTTCCAGGATAGCCCTCCATACACACACCTCCCATCCCACATCCAACCTCTCCCCCCTCCCTTTTGCCTCTATGAGGGTGCTTCCCCACCCACCTGCCCCACCACTCCAGCATCCCCCTATGCTGGGACATCAAACCTCTGCAGGATCAAGGACCTCCCCTCCCATTGCTGTCAGACAAGGCCATCCTCTGCTCCATATGCATCTGGAGCCTTGAATCCTTTCCTGTACACTCCTTGGCTGGTGGTCTAGTCTCTGGGAGCATTGTTCTTCCTTTGGGGTTGCAATCCCCCTCTGCTCGTCCAGTCCTTCCTCCAGCTACCCCATCAAGGTCCCCGAGCTCAGTCTGATGGTTGGCTCCAAGCATCCACATCTGCATTGGTCAGTTGCTGCTGGCAGAACCGACCAAGGAACACACACACCAGAACCTGGGTCTTTTTAAGAATGCGGCTAACAGTGTTCTATCTGGCAAGACAGGGGTGAACTGAAGGGGCAGCCTAGCTCACCCACTGTCTCTAGGCTCTGCACAACTCCCATCAGATAAATGTCCAGAAGTGCCCAGACAGCCCCAAAGTATGGGGTACACTTTAATGCCTGCAGGGATACTGCGACACTACTATTGCTGAGGACCCTAAAGCAAGGGCCACCTGCTTACTGAGTGCACTTGACAACATTTCTCCAATTTCTCTCAAGAAATGAAGTGTGAGCCTAAGTTTTGCCTCCCTGTAAGTTTCCAGAGGTCAGGAACAAACTTAGTGTATGCCAAATTCTAGCACTCCCAATGGCCCTAGGTGATACTACCCCTCACCGATGCTGTTGCTGTGTGTAGGGCTTACCTAGAACAAGGTCCAGAAAGTGGAGATCCAGAAGGTCTGAACCCAAGAAAGTCTAGAAACTTCTTCAACCAAGAGGTTTCCTTGATTTCAGTCTTTCTCATTTACATAAAATAATTGAACGTGTGTGTCACTTTTAGAGAATTCCAGAGATCTGGTAGAAGCAAGGTTTCTGCCTTTCTCGGGGAGACTGACCCTGGTTAACGGTGGTTCTTGCTGTTGTCCCCAATTCCGTCAGACTGCTAGTTGTGTTGTAAAAATCTATAATCAGGCTGGAGAGATGGCTCGGTGGTTATGAGTACTGATTGTTCTTCCAGAGGTCTGGATTTGATTCCCAGCAACCACGGGACAGTTCACAACTGTTGTAACCCCAGTTCCAGGGGATCTAACATTCTCTTTTGGCCTCTATAAACACCAGGCATTCATGTGGCACAGAGACATATATATGCAGGCAAAACACTCAGATAAGTTTAAAGAAATGTGTACTGCTCTTGGAAAGGATTAGAATACCCTCATGTGTGGCTCACAACTGCCTATAACAACAGCTGTAGAGAAGCCTGCATTCTCTTTGGTCTCCATGGGCACTGAACTCATGTGCACACTTAATTAAACATTAAAAAGTTTCCTGGATGGCAGGCAGAAGTGGTGCATGCCTTTATTATTACTCAGGAGGTAGAGGCAGGCAGATCTCTGAGTTTGAGGCCAGCCTGGTCTACAGAGTGAATTCCAGGAGAGCCAAAGCTACACGGAAAAACCCTGTCTCGAATAACCAAAAACAAAAATGTTACCTGGCGGTGGTGGTGATCGTGGTGGTGGTAATGGAGGTGGTGGAAGTGGCAGAGGTGGTGGAGGTGGCAGAGGTGATGTATGCAATCTCCCATTCGCCACCTTTTTTGGATGGTGACAGTCTTTGTAAGGTGCCATGTGGAGCAGAGCTCAAAAGCACAACTCGGGGCCCTGCAGTTGCAACACTGACAATCTTTATATTAACAAGAACAGAGTTCTAATTATTCTAAATACTGCCAAAATTAGACCCAACTGTTCAATTTTCCACGTGTTCTTCTTAATTAGAAATGAAATGAAAGAGAAAATGAAACCATCAAAATTACATAAATAAAAGCAGATGGAATCCAGTTTGGGGAGGTCTGCTCTGTAATAACATTCCCTTTAATAAAATTCATTGGCTAATTTGATTGATAAAAGCAGCGTTGAAATTAAATAAGAATTAACATACACTTGGGTAAATATTTGTAGCTTTCTTCACGTGCTGCCATGATAAAGGTAATTTAGCTTAAAAGCAGCCGTCATCTCTCTCCATAACTGAGAAGGCGTTACTAATTGTGTGTGTTAATATGGTACAATATGGGATTGAATAGAGATTTTATCTTAATAACATCTCCATTAAATTAGAGACAGTGTTGTATGACAAGAAAGATAAGTCTGTTTATTCCAAAGGAGCAGAGCAAATGAACAACTGTGGGGAGATGCTGGGATTACCATTTGGGCATTCCGACAAACAACAGCATTCATCACTACTGTTGCAAGCAAGGGTTTTGAGGGATAATCCAGTTTCATTGTCAAAAGTGATACTTTAATTACTATGTAAGAGACACTGATCGTTCCCTCTCTGTGTCTGGCGGATATTTCTGAAAAAGAAGAGAGGGAAAGACCAAGACCTGCTGCCTTGGCAGAAGCGTCCCTCTGGGTGACATTACCAGCCCTTCGGACACCAGGATGTGACTGCCCAGGCTCCTGCACAGGAGACCATAAAACAAGATTAGCTAACTACAGGAATGGCAGTGCAGGGCTTTGGTGCTGTGCCCAGCCACAGAGCATCCTGGCTGTCACTTGCATGTCCAGCTTATCCTCCTGCTCCATGGGTGCTGTCCTTAGCTGTGGTCTCACTAGGACAGAATGCCAGGATTCGCCTCCTGCCCCCCCACACCCCAAAATATTAGTGAGCAGAAGCCCAGCCCAGGAGACAGGGAAGTCAGCTGGGAAGCCCAGCTCTCCTCCCCACTTGAGCCTGATAAGTTTCACTCTGGTTAACCCGGCATGAACTCTACAGCACTTGTCCCAGAGGACCAGGAGGGCATAGTATTGAACAGCAGCTGTTTTGTCTGCTACTTTGTTTATGTGTCCTTTTGTTTTAAATAACAACCTGTCAAATTTTACCTAGCCAGAAACCGAAGCTCTGCCCTGAGCACACGGCCACAGTGAAGTGACAGGACAAGTTCTCTGCTGTCACCTTCCTCCCTTGAGGAATAAACACCCAAGCCCAACATGCATGTACAGGACTCAAACACGTTTCCTAGTTTTGCCTTTAAGCAAGCACACATGCACACATACATGTGCACAAGCACACACTTGTGCACACATACCACACATGTATATGTGCATGCACATGAGCACGCACACACACACACATGCATGCACGATCTGACAAAAGATAGCGTTAGCATCAATAACAACAGCCAATATTCAGGACAAGCTTAGCATGGAAACAGTTTGGGAGTCAGTATAAGCCTCCTCCAGAATACACTGCTGTCAAGAGAGTCAGTGTGCAGCAGTAGGTGCCAATCCTATTTTTATACTAGCCCTACTGAATTCTTGATATCCAGCAAAGAAGGGGGGAAATCACAGCTTAACATAAAACGGCAGATGTAACGAAACCTCACTAACAGCTTAGTCTCATAAGGAGACAGATGGAAAACTTCTCTCCAGAGATGGCTGCTTCTAGAATTCCAGAAGGAGCTTGGGGTGGATTGGCTGGTAGGAGGCTTCGAAGGAGCTCAGGTCTGAATTTCAATGAGGAGGGAACACTTTTTAGTTTAAATGCAAGATTTCAGTTATCTCTCTTTTAGGAAACAGGGAGATTACACCATGCATCGGTTTCATCTAGGACGGAAAAAGCAGCACTCCAAACCTTAGGCTCTCCCTCAGTGTCTGAGTCCAGCAAAGAACGGAAGATGCTGCAGGCTCTTTGTTTCCTATAGAGGCACCACAATGCCATCATCTGTTCAGGAACAGAAAGGAAGAACCTTCCAAGGTGTTATCAGGGAACCCAAGTGTTGGAAAAGAATTATTTCCATGATAAAAACACTGCTGGCTTTTGGCTCACAAATAGGTGGAGAGGCCAATACCTACTTTCCAGGGTCTCAGGGGTCCAGCATCACGAAATGCTATGCAGTCTGCACAGTGCAGAACACACAACAGACTGCTGCCGAGCTCTACGTCACAGAGACGGCCCAGACTCTGCAAGCCTCATTTTCCTCATGGGAAAACAGGCCAGACTCACACAAGGCACAGGCCATCTCATTTGTGCCAAATCTGGACCACTTGGCTGCCTGGACCTTCCCTTCCCAAGATGTCATTCAGGGAAGGACGGTAGGTCCTCTGTAAGAGCCGCAGACCTCGTCCCATCAACAAAGGGCTTCTCCTGTGGACTGTGACACCTCCGTGGTTTATCCAGTACCCATCATCCTGTCAACATGACTTCAATATTAGAATGGCTCCACAGTCCTCAAGGCAAAATTTGCATAATACCCTGGTTAAGGTTTGGGGACTGTCCAAAGCACATCTCTTAGATGACATTCTTTGGGGGATTTATGCTAATAGGTCGTCCAAATCTTCACCATAATTACAGGCCGTTGAATCCAGTGGCCTGGTTCCTCTAAAACCTAATTCACTTTTTATATGAATCATGCATTTCAAAACAATGAGCACACGCTTCTCCTGGAAAACGCTGCAGACAACGGACTGCTCCATCCTCCCCAGCACTGCTCCAGCCTCCCCAGCACGCCCACCTGACTTTTGGACCCACCACACACTAGTACAAATGACTCAGGGGCATGAACAGCCAAGTGCAAATTCCACATTTTAAAAGATAGACTAGGAAAAAGGTGAACTTCCCTCTGAATTCCAAGAAAGCATAGGAAATGGTATGTTGAAAGTACGTTGCTGGCCAGGCAATGGTGGCGTATGCCTTTAATCCCAGCACTTGGGAGGCAGAGGCAGGTGGATTTCTGAATTCGAGGCCAGCCTGGTCTACAGAGTGAGTTCCACGACAGCCAGGGTTACACAGAGAAACCCTGTCTCGAAAAACCAAAAAATAAAATAAAATAAAAGTACATTGCCCTCCCCCTTTAAATGAAGAGAGGCAGCACACATGAGAAATTAAGAACCAAACCCTGTGATCATGTTAGTTATTCTGACATCAGACTTGAGGATCATCCATGGGGAGATGCTGGAAGCGGGAGACGGATTCCTCATCTTTTGGTGTTTCTGTAACTGTGGCACATAGGTATGGGTAGTGATAGTGTTCCAGACAATAGAACATCACGTGATCTGGAAACGGGGCTTTGTTCTCAACATTTCAGAGTAATCGCTCCTACATATTCTTTATCTAGGCTCTAAAAATTTGTCACATAGACTTTCTATCTCTTTAAGTACATTATAAAGTTTTATTTTTGCTGAGTCTATTCAGGACAAAATGTAGGTATAACAATTTCCTATGAACTTCGGAATACATCTCTCACAGATAAGGACATTACCATACAAGATACATTTGAAGACAGCTCCTAGGGCGACTACAAATCCAACAGCTTAAATGATCTATCTAGTCTCCTGGAGCTTGTATGATGTAGGCCATGCCTAGCTGAGCTCTCTACTTAGGGTTGCATAAAGCTGGAGTCAAGTTATCAGCCAGGGTCAAGGTTTCATCTGAGGCTTGACTGGAGAAAAATCTGTCTTTCTGGATAGAGTTTAGTCCTATAGCTGTAAGCTATATACTGGAGTCTGCCTTCATAGCTAGAGGTCACCATAGATCCCTCCCAGTGTAAGCAACCCACACATTTATGGTAACTTGACTTTTCAAAACCAGCAAGAGAGTGAGAGACCACAGCAAGATGGTACTACAAACACATTATCCCAAAGTCGTGCCTGGTGTGTATGTAGCCATTAGTCTTCAGTTAGAGAGGAGAAGCCCTTTGTTGATGGGATGAGGTCTGCGGCTCTTACAGAGGGCCTACCGTCCTTCACTGAACGACATCGTGGGAAGGGAAGGTCCAGGCAGCTAAGTGATCCAGAGTTGGAATAAATGAGATGGCCTGTGCCTTGTGTGAATCTGGCCTTTGTTCCCATGAGGAAAATGAGGCTTGCAGAGTCTGGGCCGTCTCTGTGATATAGAGCTCGGCAGCAGTCTGTTCTGTGTTCTGCACTGTGCCGACCGCATTGCATTTCGGGATGCTGGACCCCTGGGACCCTGGATAGTAGCCTTTCTTTAAAAGGTGTCACACAAGATAAAAAACAAAAAACAAAAAGCCCAAAAACAACCCAGACTGCATCCAGGGATTGAGGCTGGCACTGTCCTCAGGGTACCGGATGACAGCTTGTCTCACGTCGGCAATATGAATTTGATCATTTGGTGAAGGTAAAGGCTGACGTGCTTTGCATACATTAAATTTACCAGTTTTTCCCATTGCTATTATCCAGTCACAGCCAGTTCCTTGAAATGAGTAACTCCTTAGCTGGCCCAATACACACACGCCATGCTGGTTGCTAAATGACGATTTTTCAAAACCCACCGTGTTACTCAGGGTTCTCCAAAGGACAAAACAGGTAAAAAAAAATACTTATATGTTAAAATGGTTTTATTAGACTGTTTTACAGGAAGCCATCTAGGTAGTCCAGTCTGGCTGTTTTACACCAAGAGGCTGAGAATCTACAGTGGTTCAGTCCACAAGGCTGGATGTCCCAGTAGCCTGTCACCTACTGGAGTCCAGGAGGCTTCCTGAGTGGCTGCCAAACTTCCATCTACATGAGAATCCTGAAGCAGCTGGCTTTGACTCCAGTAGAGGAAGACCTCAGCAACAGCATAGATGGACTTGTCAGCCAGCTTAAGGGCAAGCAGGCAAAAAGAAAAAAAAGGAAGAAAGAAAGAAAGAAAGAAAGAAAGAAAGAAAGGAAGGAAGGAAGGAAGGAAGGAAGGAAGGAAGGAAGGAAGGAAGAAAGAAAGAAAGAAAGAAAGAAAGAAAGAAAGAAAGAAAGAAAGAAAGAAAGAAAGAAAGAAAAAGCAAAGCTCCCTTCTTCCATGTCTTTTTATGCAGGCTGCCACCAGAAAGGGTATCCCAGATTAAGGGTGGGTCTTCTTGCTCCAGATAATCTGATTAGGAACATCCCTCACAGGAGTGCCTGAGGGACGCCTAGATTCACTTCACTGAGGAGAGGAGAGGTATGTCTATGTGTAGTGTACCTCGTTCTATGGTGGAAGGACATGGGCACCTTCTCCTTCTGTGATCTGAAATACAGAAAGCTGTGGAGAGGGACATGTCAGGGGGCTACTGACACATGTGTGTGAATACAGGCTGAGTCTACAGTTTAATGCTCTTCTCTCCTCAGTGACAAATCCCCCTGAGGCCGAGCAGATTTTTTTTTCTAGCAAGAAACTGGTGTCCGGGGGCTGGAGAGATGGCTCAGCGGTTAAAAGCACCAACTGCTCTTCCAGAGGTCCTGAGTTCAATTCCCAGCAACCACATGGTGGCTCACAACCATCTGTAATGAGATCTGACGCCCTTTTCTGGTGTGCATGAAGATAGAGACCGTGTACTCATATACATTAAATAAGTAAATTAAAAAAAAAGAAAGAAAGAAACTGGTGTCCATGCCATGCCTGTTCAGTCTCATGCTGGACAAGAAGCAGCAGACCACACGACTGCCTGTCTGATAGTGTCTGAATATACACAGATGTGGGTGCAGAATTCACACTAGTTTAATGTATTAAAATATGTTAATGTCGTGGTTTATTTTGGTGCTCAAATTGTTCCAGATTTGGTCAGTGGCAATCTTTACAGATGGCTTCTGTCCTCTGAGTCCGTTGACCATTCCCTGACAATTCTTCCAGTGCTTCCTTTTTGGCATTGCAAGCTGATCTGGTTCCATCTTGTCTGTCCCTGCCATTTTCTTCCAGGTGTCTCTGGTTCCTAGTTCTGGGAAGCAGTAGTCACAGACCAAGACTAGTGTGTGTCAGAAGGCTTCATGTGGCGGTATGGGTGGGATCACTGCAGTGTGTGGGACTCTGGATAACTGTTGCAAGGTTCTTGAGAGACTAAGAAGGAACCCAGGGACACAGTTTTCTCATGCAAATCGAATAATTCCTCAAACTTCACTGGGTCTACTGCAAACATCTAGCTGATCTCATTCTTTCTACGCACTAACTCTACTTATAGATTGGTAATAAAACTATAGTTAGTTTTTAAAAGATAGCCTTTATTGGTTATTATACTTGTCATAATATAGAGCATACGTGACCTTGACACCATGCAGGCCATTGTCCATTCAGCCAACGAGGCCCCTCGGACCCAGGTAAATGGAGAAGCAGTTCTGTTCACACTCGCAGGCAACCACAGAACCTGGTCTAGAAGCCGGCTTTCTGGGCTTCCTCCAGAGTTTCTGGTCAATACCACTTGAGATACACAAGACAACCCTTCTATTTTGATAGAAGGTCTCCACAATCTCTCTGTGTCTTGCCTTGCCGAGTGTAGCTAGGCACAGGAACTGAACATCCTGATCAAGCCCATGTGGGTATCCATTCCTTATTAACAGTTATCAGGGTGGAGTTTGGTGGGTGGTCTCCGTATCCTCATGGGTTTCCAATCTGTCCAACACACTTTTAAAATCACTGACCACCAGTATGAAGCTTTCTAGTGTAGCGGGGGGTGGGGGTGGGTATGTAGGTAATCAATTTTGCCCTGAGGTTTTCTGGGTCTGTCCCTGTTAGAGTCTGCAGTATCATTCATGAAAATTTTGGTTCAAAGGAGACAGGCAGCTTTGTCTGAAGACACACTATGGATGTGGCCCTCAGAGACCTGGGTGATGAGCCCTAATCTGTGACAAAGCGAAACCTTCTCTCCTGGGGAATGCTGAAAGGCCGAAGCTCGAGGGCCATCCTAGGGAACACAGAGGATGTTGGCATGCCGGAAAGGCTGAGGCGAGGGAGCTGGGAACACACTGGGTTCCTCAGCCCCTGGGATGACGTGAGTTCCCAGAACTAGAATGTTCTGTGGTGCTTCTCCTGGTCTGCTCTCCAGTCTCTTCCCAGCCTGTCTCTCTCTTCATCCATTAACCCCCAAGAGAGCTCCTCACTGGCGTCAGACCCCTCTGCTTATAGGAGTAACTTCTCCGACTCCCTGCCTCTCTAACAGGACTTATTTCTACTTTCCTGCTTCTAATTTTCAGCACATTTTTCTGGTGGAGCCAGACCTCAGTTTGGCTGGAGGCAGACAGTAAGGCACCCTGGAGGTTTCCCCTTGCATATTTTGGAAGTATGCCCAGGGACTGCTAAGGGCAGCCTTACCCTCTGGTGTGAGCGTTGTGCTCCGTAGACTTCGACTCCCATCCCAGCATCTGTCCTGGGAAATACTTAGGGGCAGTACTTAGGACTGGAAACAGACGACCACTCAGGGTTCAGCCAAGTTTAATCTGCACTGTGCGACAGACTTTCAAGTAAAAACATTTTAATGACTCATAATCGGGTTTACAGCGGGGGTTTCTAGAAAGTGATTAAGAAATGACAAAGTTAGAACCGGGTTCTAACACCAGACCTGGTCTTAATGGCCGTGGGACTCAGGTGCCTCGCCTAACTTGGGGACAAGTTAATCATTTGTGACACCTCCTCACAGGGGCCAGTTCACTCGGAAGCTAATGAATGTATTTTGTATTTCTAATTCAATTGTATTTCTAATACAATTTGTTTGAAAAGGCACCTCGAGCTACACATACATGAAAGACACAGACCCCCATTGGCCCTGTGTACCTGTTTTGTGAGGAATCAGCTTGATGGTGGATATAATAGCATCAGTGGCCACGGATCCCACACCTCGGATCCAGGATTCTTCGGAAGAAAACCATTGCTGCCGCACTTCTCCAGGCCAAAGCACAAAGTTATCATTTCACACCTGTCTGGTCCCCTGAAGCCGTGCAGGTGACAGCGCTTGGGAATGGGCAAGCGTTGTTCGTATGCTGGAGGGAACGAGCCTTGCTTTGGGGACTTGCTCCTCCAGCATGGTAGATCAAGGAAGAGAGTTCCGAAGGCAAAGCTGCCTCAACTCCAAGCCCTCTGAGTACCTGGGCGTTGGATCCAGACCTTGGCACTGAGTTTATCTCTCAGGTGATGCTCCTATGCAGGCCAGGTTAAAAATCCATGTTTTAGCAACCACCCTGCACCTCCCACACCTTGGGCTTCTGTAGCTTTAAGCCTAAGATAATTTTCTTTGCCATTCATTTTGTGCTTAATATTTGCTTCCTGGTCATTTGTGTGATTGTTCCTCCCTTCCAAATAGAGGATAAGGGCCTCAACAACGGCTTCCCTCCCGTCTCCCCAACACCAGGTACTGAAGCATCTCCAAGACTGAGATCAGGAGAAGGCAGCTGTCTGCTCCTATGAGGAGACTCTCCTGGACAGACATAACACACAAAGACACTGGCTGCGGAAAGGGAGCCCAAGACCAGAGTCAGGACACCACCAAAATCCAACTATGTGAAGCAGTAAGTTTTATTGGGGTTACTAACAGGAAAGATAGATAAGGGGTTACTTACAGGAGCAGAAGTGACTCAAAGACAGCTATATCAACCAGATCCACTCTGGCACAGGAGACAGTTCGAATAGCTTGGAATCTGGAGCACACTGCACAACCTATGGTCAGCTCATCAGTTGGCAAGAGTCCTTTCCAAGTGAGTCAGTTGGTGTGAACCTCCTCTAGGCAGCTCTGCTGGGTTCTGCTTCTTTCAGGCAGGTGGTCTGGTCTCTTGAGAGACTTCTCTGCAGCTTTGCTTGTCTGAGAATAACTCTAAGCGACCTATTGTTTATTCTTTGGAGGGAGGGATCTAATGAATTTGGTCAGCTTCAGGGACTTCCTGAAGCTATTTTGAGTTGTCTTCTGGCATAAAGAGACAGTCTTGGAGGAAACTATATAACCATGTGCCAATATCTAACTTTGTGGGGCCACTGGTGGTTCAAAGTTTATTTGTGTATTAGGAACGCCCCCTCCACCATCTTGTCTAAGACCCATAAGACGTTGGCAAAGGAAGAGGATCATTTGGCCTCTATTCCACAGGGTGAAGAGAAGAAGCTTAAAGAGGTGAAGTTTCTTGTCCAAGGAGATGGGGCTATCCAACACAAGAGCTGGGTTGTTCACCCCAAGTCGTATCTCCTAAAGTCATATGTTTGTCTCTGAAGTATGATGCTCTATGTCTTTGTCAAAGAAAGGAATTGTGTTGGGTACAAGGTTGAAGTTACAGCTCCCGTGGTGAGTACAAGGGTCAAAGTTGCCTACTGCCTCAACTGCTAAGCCTGCCTGCATTTCAAAGGTCTAGTTCGAAAGGAATCACTTTTCTTTCTCTTTTCTTTTCTTTGAATACCCGCCAAAGTCTCACAGTGCTTGCACTGACTGTCTCTCTTTCTCCAAAGACCTACTCACTTCCAAATACATTGGTTTAACATTGCTAACCTACCTGTTTTCTTAAATCTCTGACTCAAAAAGTCGGGCCCTCTCTTCTTCTGATCCATCTCTCTCTTCCTAGCAACTGCTGGGATTTATACCTTGTTTGCCTTGTGACTCGTCTCTCAAACTCAAATAAAATGCTTTTTAAGTTTCCAAACAGAAAGAAAGAAAGAAAGAAAGAAAGAAAGGAAGGAAGGAAGAAAGAGGAAGGAAAAGAGAAAGAAAGAAAGAACGAAAGAGAGAGAGAGAGAGGAAGGAAGGAAGGAAGGAAGGAAGGAAGAAAGAAAGAAAGAAAGAAAGAAAGAAAGAAAGAAAGAAAGAAAGAAATCTATAACTTCATTGCTCAGTTTCCTGACGTAATTCCTGCTCTTGTGTGACCAGACTTAGCTATGCCTTGAAGTGTGGGTGTTTTCCTGAGTTCCCACTGAAATAAACTAATATTAAAATTGTCATTGCTTTCTTAGAAGCTGATTGGATGTTGTCCTTTTTAATCATCATCATCCTTATATAATATCATTTGAAAGTTCCAGATACTCTCTCCAACCTCCACATTTTTTCCAGTACAACCTCTGTAAATTACTACTTAAAAACCATCTACCTGAAATAACAAGGCTGGACAATAAAACCATCTACAACTGGGAGGGGGGATCCTCTTCATTTTGCTGGGACAAGGACTGCAAACTTTCCCAAGAAGAAGCAGGCAGTGGTGCAAACCACCCCTTCAATGATGCTTGTATCTGTGGAAGATGTACTTCTCTATTGTTCCATGTTTTAACCTTATAGAACACAGAAATTAAAACCTGCCTCGTGCCTGTGACTAGAATCAACAATGCAAAGTTTATCTTCTAAGATGCTGTTTTTTAGTGTTTTGGGGTAATGGCATGAGGCATGTTTCATAAAAGCATGTCCTTCAGTGGATCAATGTTGAGGCCAGAGCAGGGCTCAGAAATCTGACACATTGTGCATCATGAAATATAGATTTAGTATCATAGACCAAGCTACCTCAGCACTGCCCAATCCTGCCTGCTTCCTTGAGTCTCCAGTCTTATCTCCATCTGTGGAGGATTTCTGAACTCTTTTTGGTCTCCTAGGATCAGTGTCCAGATGGGAAACAGGAAAGAGAGTAGGTAAGGCTTGAGTGGGTGGCATCTCAGCTGTGATATAATCTTGTTGAAGGCCTCAGCCCACCCCCACACTCTGGAGTGAAATGGGTTCCTGTGTTTGCACTAATCATTTACCTGTGTGCCTTGAAAGCCCAGAGCCATCTTCTGTAAGTATCCAGTGCTAAGATTTGACATGGTTTGTCCATCAGAGATTCAAGTTATATATGGTAAACTTTTGTCTCCGGTATGGCAGACTGGAGTGGTAGAACTCTTGAGAGGTAAGACATCACAGATGGCAATTAGCTCATAGCGTCTTCACCCTCAGAAGGGATTGGTCAAGACCCAAAGACTAGGCAACCTTTCAAAAGAGTATGCTCTTATAAGCAAGCCTGGCATGTCCCTTAAAGTCTTCCTCCCCATTTTCTGCTCTTCATTTTTATCTCCATTCCCTAAGACCGTGTTTACCACTCCTCCAGACATTCTCATCAGAGCCAAGGAGACTCTGGTGTAGTGCTCTTGAACTTGAGAACTAAATGAACCAATTTTCTCCTTAAAGTACTCAACTTCTTCATAGCAACATAAAATGTGGATTCAGACACTCAACATTTGAAAGGGTCAACCTGTCAATCATGAAGATGACCTGGGGGTGGTCTCTCACAGACTAGTGTGGTTCTCACTACTGCTCAGCTTTCTTGCTTCAGGATTTAATGTAACTATGCATGTTATGACAGGAAATCTAGAGCCTTTCTTTGTGATGTTTTGTTACCTCCCCCCAAGTCATACAAATGGGTTCTGCTGGTTTTCCGCACAATAGGTATGCAAATATTTGAAAGAATGATCTTCATGTAGGACCAAAGCAAAGATGTGCCAGACACATTCCTGCAGGCTCTTCTGAGATGGTTGTATAAATTAAAATTTATTGAAGAAATTTCTATATCCTATACCTTATCCTTAGAAGGTTTCCAGTTAACTTTTATAACCAGCCACTGTAGAACCTACCAAGCTATCATTCCATTTTCCAGACAAAGAGAATTAAAGGCACTCAGAAAGTCAAATAAGTTGCTAGAGGTTTTGCCTAGCCAGTGGCTGAGCCAGGACACAAACTGAGGAACCTCTGATCTCAAAGTAGCTCACGACTTCTGGAATACTCAGCCTGAAAGCAGAGGCTGGGTTACACCTGAGAGGTGTAAACTGGCTGGTATGGCCAGTGAGAAACCGCTTCCTGGGAGCCAAGGCCCTGGGCAGCTCTGCTTGGAGGCAGAGGCTTTACACATCGACTCAGCAGGAGGGGTTGGCCATTCCTATCCTGGCATCCAAACACTCCAGGGAATACTCTCCATGTTATATTAGCCAGCCTAAATCTCGTTTTACTCATGAAGAAATGGAGGCCCGGAGAAATGCAGTCATATGGCCAAGGCCACTCCATGCAATTGTTCTTATAAAGCTTGGGAAATATGGTTCCTTTATGGTGTATGTTTAAGAACCTCTCCAGCTGTCTCCATAAAAGCACAACGACACACTTCTCTTCGTTTCCCACAAAGGCTTTTCTCTAACATGGATGTTTTTACAAACACAGGCAGGAGATCCCAAGAACACAGAAAAGCTAATTAGCAGATATAGAAATGTCTTCAACCACATCTGGTATCCTCATTGCCAGAGTCCTAACTATGGTTGGAGGATCATACCCCACCTCCCCGGGGATTCTGATATATAGATGATGCGGAGACTGACTCATGTTGCTAGAACAGCTGATGGGGTGGAACATGCAGTTTACATTTCAGTGAGACCCCTGGCTCCAATCTCAGTTCACTGCTCTTGGCACCCAAAGGCTATCTTGCCAGCCAGAGAAAATGACACCTGCCACCAGGACATCTTTTCTTCTTGTCTTCCTCTCCCTGCCCCCTGCCCCCTGCTTCTAATGCAGCAGCCATTTTTTTCAGGCACTAAAACCCAGGGTACACCTGAAAGACACAATTCTGATTATTTTAGCTTTAGTATGAACCAAGCCCTTAGGTAGGCAATGACCTACATAGTGTTCAATATGGAAATGTAAGACTATTTATCTTTAAAAGCTCACTGACCTACTTCCATGGCCACTGTCACAGGTGCTCCCGGGTAAGGTAGGTTCTGCATGACTCTGAACAGGAACACATGCTAAAATCATTAGCGTTTCTCTTATGCAGTAATCCAGTCCAAGCATGCAGTGCCAGCCTCCAGCGATGCACTCCTATGACATGCCTTAATTCATTTGTCAGAAGGTGGCCTACATTAAAACAGAAAATTCTCAAGCATGGCTTCATGGCATACCAATCTCGTGTATTTTCCATCAGATGTGGCCTCTGGGGGCCAGTGACTATGCTAAGCAGCCTCATGTTGAATTTACAAAAGCAATGCTTGGTGTCCTCTTCATGTCTCAGTTGGTTGAGGAAATGCCTTAAAATAATTTTTAGATAATTATGCCATATTGGAAAGTACTAGCTATGATTTGAGGTAAGCAGATGAATTCTGCCCATACAGGTAGAGGAGTTGAGGAACACAAGGTGAAGTTCATTGATTGCGCATGGCCTTGGATAATTACGCCCTGTACTTTCCCCTCAGAATTGGGACCAGAATTCTGTTGGTTTCATTGTCCTATTTTGCTTCCTATTGTTGTGACAAAACACCATGACCAAAGGCAACTTGGGAGGGAAAGGTTTACATATCCCAATCCCAGTCCATCCTGCGGGGAAGTCAGGGGAAGAACTTGAGGCAGGAACCTGGAGGTAGGAACTGAAGTAGAGGCCATGGAGGAATGTTGCTTATTGGCTTGTTCCTCATTGTTTGCCAAGCCTACTTTTATATCCCAGGACCACTTACCAAGGGATGACATAGCCCACAGTGGGCACCAGTCAAGAAAATGCCCCAGAGACTTGCCTCCTACAGTCAGTCTGATGGAGGCATTGTTTTCAATTAAGGTTCCCTCTTTCCAGATATCCTGAACTTCTTCTGTTAGGCTGACAAACCAGCATATTCACCATCCAGAAGGACCAAATAAATCCATATTCACTCTCTATTAACTACAAATTCAATCCAAGGGTGAGGGAGTCTCCTTACAGTTTCCACTCACTATTTCAGGGATTGAAGTCAACATTGAGATCCAAGGAAACCTCCCACTCACCCATTGCCCTTTGCTTCCCAGTTTACAGGGAAGTTTTAAAAAGATACCCAATTTCTTTCTGCTTTTGTTTGTGCAGTCATATGTTGAATATGAACTGTCCCCCCACAGGCTCTTGTTTTAAACCTTCAGCCCAGCCGAGGCACTATTTTGAAGGCTGTGAAGCTTTTGGGATGTGACTACAGATGACAGAAATAGGTCACTAGGGATGGAACTCTGAAGGTTAGTGCCATGCATGGTCCCTGCCTGATTTCTATGGCTTTTCGTGGTTACACGTGAGTAGCCCCCTCTTACCCTGAACTCCAAGAGAGAAATTGATCTCTCAATCATGCCTTCTTAACCACAATGAGTGGAAATCTTTTCTGAAACCCTGGACGAAAATAAATGTTCCTCCCTTGTTTCTGTCAGAAAGTTCATCACAGGGATGGAAAAACTGCCAGAAGTAAGCGTGGAGTAAACTTGATGTCAACCATACCAATGGGTATATGTCTCTCAAATGGACATTTTCTTGTTATGGGCACAGAAAAGTGTATTTGAATTGCCAAGGTCCTTCAGGTAGGGAACTAGGGGATAGGAAGTATGCTAGATTCTGAATTCCACCAATGGGTAGTTCTTTACTTCTGGGAATCTGAGTGGTAGGTGTATGATCTGAATTGGACGTTTCCCAGTAAGAACCACGAAATAGTGACCATCAGGGGAATAGTCACCAATTTCTGGGTCTTCTGAGTGTTGGGGGTCGTTCTCTCATGACCTTGATGGGAACGCTCACACTATCACCCCGACAAAGACTCTGTACCTTAATGTTACATCAAACCAGGAGACTGAAGTGGGGTACCCTTCCAGCAGCCATTCTAAATGACATAAATAGTTTCCTCAGCTTTATTTTTAGGTTGTTAATCATAGGCAAATAGAAACAATTGTTTTTTCTATGTTGCTTTTTATCCTGTAACATTGCCGAACTTATAAACTCTAATAATTTTAGTGAATTCTATAGGATATCACACCATTAAAAATAAAGATGTTTTACTTTTGTTTCCTTCTAACCTAGATGTCTTTTTTTTCTGTTTGTTGCTTGATTGTCTTGCCCAGAGCCTTTAGCACAACGGTAAACAGCCATGGTGGAAGCAGACATCCATGTCATGTCCCAGATAGCATGGGGAGCATTTCACCTCAAAGTATGAAGTTGACCCTGAGTTTTTACGGGTGCACTTTATGAATCTGAGGGCCCTCTTTTCTGTTCTCATTTTTCTTGCATGGTTTTATAATATTAGGGTATTGAATACTGCCCAAAGCACTTCTTGCTTCTATGACCATGTGGGGTTTTAGCAATATTCTGTATGGTACAGATCTGATTTTGAATGGTAAAACAACCATGCATTCCTAGAGTAAGCCCCAACTTCTAGTGTGGTCAGGTTTATATATCAATGTGACAGGGCCATTATGTGATCAGATACTTGGCGAAACATTAGTTATGCTTCTGTCTGTGAGGGTTCCTCTGGACGAAGTTAAGGTTTGAATGTGTACACTAGCCAAAGCAGATTTCCCACTCCACTGTGGGTGGGCCTCATCCCACTCATCCAAGCCTTGAATGGGATAAAAGGTTTAGCAAGAAAGACTTTCCTTTCTCAACCTCATGAGTGGAGACATCTGCCTTTAGTTGCTGTTGGACTTGGAATTGACTCAGACTGGAACCATTCCATTGACTCTCCCCAGTTTGGCCTCCTTAAGTCTTCATGGGTGCATGAGGCAGCTGAGCTTAGACCTTCTTGGACTTCAATTACCAACGTCCTACATGGAAGATTCTTTCCCCATTCTCTCTTCTCCTAGTTTATTCCTAAGGGGACAGTTTGTCAAACTGTCTCCAGATAATTGGACTTTCCTTGTCTTGAAGTCATATAAATCTCTTCCCCAATGATCACTCTGTAGAGGAAGGGATAGCTTTCTGGCTTCCTCCCCTGATTAATCCATCACCAGCTCTTAGCTAGATGTCTGTAGTCTCTAAACTTCTTTTTGTTCTTACCCTTGCCTGCCTCATGTTCTTCCTCATTGCACGGACCAGAGGGAAGCCACACCTCTCTGCTGCTGACAGCTTCAGTCCTTTCCTTAAGCATCCTGGGGATGCTCGAGCCATTACCTTTGAAATCCCCTCCATCTGGACCATTCACTTCCCCTAGAAAGAGCGCACAGATTCACCCCTTTACTTCAAATACTTACATAAGTGTTGCATTGAAAGTGAGGACAGCCCAAAGACTCTATGGACTCCTAAAATACTGGATGTCCACCATGGCTTTTCATGGTTCAATCACTGTTGATCTCCCTAGTAGACTGCAGGCTACATGAAGGTAAGTGTCTTGCTGTTTGGCCCTCACAGGGGTTGTGCTCAAGTGTGTCCTCACAAAGCTCTGCGTGCTGCAGGCTTGTGCAAAGTTAACTGAGGTTAACAGGACACTAACTATTAATGATAGTGAATTTTCAAAGTTTCACCATCTCAAAGCATTGCTGTTATTACTACCAGAAGGCTGGGATGTGGAAGAAGCTACGTGAGGGTGGACGGTCATCAGCATTATCCTGTGTATCTCTGCCTCCTCTTTACTGGGCTTAGATTCCAGTGGGAACTGTCATCCCATGCTTATGCCCTGGCCTTTGGGTCCCACCTGGTAAAACTCTTATGATGAAATCTATCTCCTGCACACCTGCAAGTTAGCTAGGAGTGGGACCCAAGAGAAGCACACATCCTGCCAATGAGTGTGACTTCTTAGTCACCTGATCACTTCTTAGTCCAGGTGACACCTTGACAAGTTTCCACCTCCTTCACCCACCTCCACCCCTCTCGCCTGCCTGCACCCTGCTCGATCAACCATCTATAGTCCACTCACCTGCTTACATCCCACTTGATTGCTTGCCTGCATCCTGGCCATTGGTCTGCACCTGGCTCGTTCACCCGTCTATACCCTGCTCACCCATCTGTTTGTTAATAACTATTCATATTTTCTCCCCCAGAATCCTCTCTGATGATGAACTTTCTTCCTATTCCACTGAAACAAGAGCGGCAACCAAAGACGCACTTTAAATTCTCACCGGTGAGCCTCTGAACTCAGTCCAGTCTGGTCCTGGATACTCGCCTGCCACTGCTGCTCAGACAGACTTGACAGGGTTCCTGCCCTGGTCCCACACTTCTGTTTTGTGTCCAGTCACATGCCCTCTCCTCTCTCCTGAGGTCTGTACTCCAGGAATTTTCACTATCATAATTACCTCTCTCTATACACGAATGCAGTCATACTGAAATATCTCCCAATTAAATTTTAAGAAAGTTTCTCTTGTGGTACGCACTTTCCCCCTGGGAAACACGACATTCCTCTGTTGTCCCTTGTGGCCAAGCCCCTAAAGACTGGATCTCCATCTGTGCTCTCTAGCTCTTGACTGTGACCTTCACTTCTGTCATAAGCTCCGCCCTCATCTCCATACTTCCTTCTACGCCTCCAACTTATTTCACTATTTCTTTCTCACAGCTTTGTCTTGAGCTGGTTCCCAGGACACCAGCACCTCTCTGTGCTCCGTCTTTTTAAGGTTCCTTCTGTAGTGTCCCTCTTCCTCACTCTCACCTGGGATGCCCAGGGCTTGGTTCCCAACCTTGGGTTCTCTCTTCATATTCACTCCCTGGGAGGGACCACTACCGATTTCTTTCACGATGCCCAGGGCAAGCCTTTGGTGGAGGTAACAGTGTGGATTTAGGTGTTGCTGTGGACACATGTATGCTGGCCCTGTATCTATCACTGAGCTACACCCCTAGTCCTTCCTCAAAGCCTTCAAATTCAGATCAAGTTCAGGTCTCTGGCCCAGGGCACTTTGAGGGCTGACAGAGTCATAGCCAGCTGTCTGTTTTCACATGCATGCGTGTGGTGCAAACATCATCTCCAGCTTCCGAAATCCAGTACAGGATTCATTTCTATGTCTGAACGAATACCGCAGTACTTTAAACAAAGCAAAGACAAGCAAAACAAAGAAAAACAAGCAAACTATGTTTAGCTGTTCTTGACGGTTCTTCCTTTCCAATATTGAGATTAGTCAATTCCTTAAACTACATTTTAAAAAAGAAATCACTTATCCTTGCCTTAGGAGGATCATTTCTATGCCCTAACTGGCCTCCCAGCTTCCCTTACATCCCTCTGCAATCTACTAAACAGGAGGCAGAGAGCAGGGGCATTTACAAAATAAAGTTACCAAAGGCTATCTCTCTGTTGTAGTGTGGAGAGCCGTGCCGCGAGCAATCGCCATTATAAGATGGCGCTGGCTTCCACTGCGCCTAACTAGTAAACAAGCCTTATGCGCAAGTACAAGAGTGAATTCACGCCTAGTCACTGCCCATCTCGAGGCGTAGTAATGGGGTGATGGGAGAGCAACAAAATCAGGAGCTGTCACACCACATCAGGTGCTGAAACGTCACGCTGCGGGCTATATCAGCAGCGCCATTTTCCCGGTTCGGGGTCTTCCCTCCTGATAAGTAAGTAATAAAAGCTTTGCCGCAGAAGATTCCGGTTGTCCTGAGTGTGTTCTTGCCGGCGGGTACAAAAGCTCGGGATATCGTAGGTCCTACAATGGCTTCACATCTCCTTGTCTGGTCCTTGGCCAGATGTGTGATCTCCTTCTCTACTTCATCTCCCCTATGACATGTCAGACACAATGGCCTCCATGACGCCTCTCTCACGCTTATGTGAAGGCCTTTGCATCTTTTATACCCCATGCTTGGGTTCCAACCCCACCAACATCTTACTCTGGTTGTTCCCGGATTCTTTCTAGAGTCTTACCAACCAGACTGGCTCAGAACATCCTCTGTAAAATGGAGTGGACTCTGCCATCCTGACCATCTTCATTTCCTTACACCGGTTTTCTCCACAGCACACTAGTCCTATTGATTTGTTTACACTCTGCTGACGTCTTTGACGTCTCCTTCTTACAGCAGAATGTGCACACTTCAAAGGCAGTCCTTCCGTCTGACTGAATTACTACTATAGCCATGGTGACTGACATAGAACCTACCCTCCTATCATGTGCTGTGCTGACATGAAGATTCATCTACAAACTGCTGTTCGTCAAAAATCTATTGAGGGAGATGGGCAGACATCAAGGTAGGAGGAAATGCTCTCAGGTGCTACTCAAAGCATAAAGCAGTTTTTTTGGGAGGGGGGTGTTAAGAATTCTGACTGGGGAGGACTTTTACCCACCTAGCAACCCAGGAAAACTTAAATTATTTCTGGGATACTACTTTTCCGATACAAAATTAGCACATATTTTTCTCTAAACAGCACTGGGGTCTGCAGAGGCATCCATTAGTGACCCTTCCTCCATGGGATGTAATTTTATGCAGCACCTTTGGGAAGAAACAGATGGATGGATGTTGTTCACATCCGAATGTTCATTCTTTTTGCACCGGGAACTTTCCTGGGAACAGCATTTGCAGGATATCTCTACAGCGGGGGAGTAGAGGATGAGAAAGACAACCGCACACATGGCAAAGGCCTGGAAATCAGGCCTGTTAAGAAGTGGCCACGCAGCATGCAGAAGGTGCCACACACTTCCTGAAGGAGCCCCTAGGGTTTCAGCTTCTGCACAGAACCTGGGTCTTGATCTTCTCCGTCCACCTTTTCACAGGTTTAGTTAAGCTGCTCTTCTGAAAGTACTTGATTTGAGTTCTTTCCATCCCAAAGCACACACATTTCTCCATGTTTTCCTGATGGCTGTCCTCAGCACCAGTGGGACACACAGCTATCATTTAAACGTTTTAAATGTGTTTAGCTGTACACGGGAATGGGCTTATTGTGCCAATCTTGTTTTCCAATCTTATCTGTCTTGTCCCTCTCTTCTCCTTTCTCCATCCCCTCCACTGAGACTCCTCTTCCTCCTCCTCGTGTCTTTACCCAAGTGGATTTCATAAATGAAATAAAATGAACACAATATGTGTCTTTGTGAGTCTGATTTATTTTATTTAACACCATGATCTCTAGTTCAATCCATTTTCTTGTAAATGTCCCAGCTTTGTTCTTCTTTATGGCTGCCTAATACTCCATCTGTATATCTTTTCTTTACACATCCATCTGGGAATGGGCACTGAGGATGACTCCATATTGGCATATGTGACTTTATAGAATGGTAAATATCTATCCATACAATTATTTAAGTGCATCCTGTTAGAGGTCTTATGCTTAGTTTTTGATATTAATAATAAAATCTATTCAAGGGCATTAAAACCTATGGAACACTTAATTTTTACTATAATGCATCCATTTTTCACATCAGAAATAACCCATTATGGAAAAGTATGGTCAATAGGAGAAGCCTCAGGATAGACAAACTCTCTACTCTCAGGATCGGTTGGGGCTGACAGCTGGGGAGCTGTTGGATTCTGGGAGTCCAGAAGGGGACAGGACAGTGAGTCTGTCTCTTTATCTATGACCCACCATGTATCCTTTTTATCTATAACTCATAAGCACGTGAACTGACATCCACAGCCAAGTTGTCAGTAGCCACATGGTACTGTCAGGTTATAAGAACTAATGGACTGAACAGTACCTATGCGCACCTGCATTCCTAGAGCCCAGCTTCAGGTTACCAGCAGTGAGTGGCCCACAGACTTTCACTCAGGAAATTTAAAATATCTGAGATGGTCTTAGATCTAAAGTGACACAGAGCAGCGCTGTACCACAGCCCCCCCTGTAGCCACATGCTGCAATCCAACAAACAGTACAGAACCACAGCCCTGGATCAGACCCAACGATCTTGATCAGATTTGCTTAAACTCGTGCATATGTGCATATGTGCGTGCTTGTGTGCATGTGTCTATGTGTTTGCCTGTGTGTGCCTATGTGTGTGAGGATACTCACCTGTGTGTATGCCCCTGTGCATGGTTGTGTGTGAGAGCATGCACACTTGTGTATGTGCCTATATATGGGAGCCTCTATAGGAACATGAGGGTTTGTGTGTGCCTGTGTACATGGTACATGCATGCTTGTGTGTGTGTGTGTGTGTGTGTGTGTGTGTGTGTATCTATATGTTGTTTCTTTGCAGTTTTGCCACAATTGTAGATTAGTGTGTGCATCACAACAGCAATTCACAAAACAGCCCCCCCCACACCACAGTGACCCTTTTATAGGCATGCCCACCCTTTTCCTGTGGCCTTTTTCTGTCTCTAAACTCTAGCAAGCACTAATTTGTTTACCATTTCTGTAATTAGTTCAACCAAACTGTGTGAATGAAATGACATAAAATAGACTTGTTTGGAATGCACTTTCCCCTCTCAGTCTGGTTACCCTACATCCATGGAGGGATTCCCCCAGTGGTCACAGGCATCCCTGCTGTGTTCCGTTTGTTACAGAGTAGTGCTATGCAGCACGGCTACTTTGGTTTGTTTAAACCACTCGCCCGCCCACTGGAGGGCATTTGTTATTTGTTCTCAACTATTACCAAAAATAGCTCCACGAGCATTAGAACAAAGGCTTTCATATCAACTCAAACATTCATTCCTCTGGTATAACTGTCACACGATCCAGTCACGTGATCACTGTAATCTAGCTGTTTTGTTTAGATGTTTGTTGGTTTGTTTCAAGAGATTAATTTATTGTTTTAGGTTATTTGAGACAAGATTACCAGGCTGGCCTTGAACTCACTACAAAACTGAAGCTGGCCTTGACCTCTGGGTTCTCCTGCCTTCACCGCCCCAGGGCAGGGGTTACTGGTGCCCAGGTTTGGTTTTACTAAAACCTGGTAAACTGTTTGAAGAGCGCTTGTACCATTTTGTGCTCCCTCCAGTGACATATGGTATGAGTGATTCTATTTCCTCGTGTCCTTGCCAGTATTTGGTATTGGCACTATTTTTTATTTTGGCTATTTGGAGATGTTTGTAGAGACTTTAATTTGCATTTCCCCAAAAGTCAATGATGTCAAAGATCTTTAATGGCTTATCCATCTTCTGTACCCTTCTGGTGAGATGTCTCTTTATATCCTTTACCCGTTTCCAGTCAAATTGTGTGCACACATGTGCTACTTTAGCAAGTTTGTTTTTAACTTGACTATTATTTTAGAGATGTTTGGGGCTTACAGAAACAATGAATGGAAAAAACAAAACAAAACAGAGTGACCTAACATCCTCTTCTCATACAAGCATGTCCAGCCTCTCTGTTTCCAGTATCTCCCACGAGGCTGGGACTCTCGTTCCTATGGATGAATGTACACAGATGCAGTACTGTCACCTAAGCCCACAGTTTATGTGAGCTTTGATCTCAGTGCTGTACTTTGTATGGTTTTGGAAAAAGGAACAAGGACAAACACCTGCCCACTGCCATTTCAAAGAGTAGTCTCACCATTGAGAAAATCCCTTATGCTCTACCTACTTACTCTTCCCTTCTCCATAACTGCTAGCAAGCACTCATCCAGTGCATGAACACAAACATACGTGTGCGTGTACACATCTGTGTGTATGCGTGTACACTAGAGGACCAACATTCTTCCGGTACCATTCATCTTGGTTTTCTTGAGTCAGGGTCTCTCATTTGTCTGAAGCCTGCTAGTTAACCTAGGGTGGCTGCCCAGGGATTTGCCTGTCTCTGCTTCCCTGTTGCAGTCAAGCATCAGCGCATCCACATGTTCTTATAGGGCTCTGGGTGACTGTGCCCAGGCTGTTATGTTTGTAAGGCAAGCACTTTACCCATTGAATCTTTTTCTATCTTTATCACTGTATTGGCTTTTTTCCCCCCCCAGAATACAATAGAACTGGAAAGAACTGGATTTGTAGAGTCTTCAGCCTTTTTCAGTTCGGCTTCTTCCAACTGGTAATATGACTTTCTATTTCCTCTGTCTCTTCATTTTCGCACTGAGTAACAATCCAATACCTGCATAGGTCGCTGTTTACCCCTTCAACTTCTGAAGACCATCTTGATCCCTTCCAGGGTTTTGGCAATTATAGATGAAGCCACTTTACCCAATCATGTTTAGTTTTGTACAGATATTCATTTTTAGTACAACTGGGTAAAAAAAAAAAAAAGACATGTAATTAGTCTTTCTGCTGAGACAGTGTCTCTTTAGCAATGCAGTTGCCTTTGCCACTTTTGGGTCCCCAGCAACAATGAATGAGCAGCCCATTGCTCGGTGCTCGGAGCGGCTGCTGTCTGGAACTATCCTTAACTGTTGCTTTAACTTGCGATTCCTCTAACTTACAGTATTTGCTCTTGAATATCTTTACCTCTGCCTCCCGTTTCCCGTGTCTAGATATGTCTTTGCATAGTTTAAAATTGAAATCTTGTTCGTTTGTTTTGTTTTTGAAGATGGGGCGTCTCTGTATAGCTCTGGCTGTCCCAGGATTCTCTTTGTAGAGTAAACTGGCCTCAGACTCAGAGATCCACCTGGCTCTGCCTCCCGAGCAATGGAATTCAAGGTGTGCGCCACCATGTCTGGCTTGAATTATGTGCTTAGTGTTGAGTTGTGGGAGATCTTCCTGTCGGGGTGGGGGGGTTTTTTTGGTCAGGCTTGTCGTTTGCATGTGTTCTCCTGGTCTGCAGCTTGCCCCCTCAGCTCCTGATGCTATTTGGTTTAGTGGTACTATCCCTTCACAGGCTGAGAGGCTGGCTTGGCGCTACTTTCTCCGAGTTTGCAGTTAATCATTTTTATTTTTATTTTTTTCCCCTCCAGATCTTTTATAAAGAAAAAATTGTTAGTTCTTCTCATCTGAAGATATCTCTGTCTCCAGAGGTGTGAAACTCCTCTCTAGTTCTGAGGTATGGGTGGCAGGATGACCATGGGTGACCAGGGAAGGATGGCTTCCCCAGAGAGTCCTCTGTATTTCCATCGGCCACAGAGTCCTGACCCCCACATGCCTAGGGCAACTCCTCCCAGGTATCTCTCGGGATCCTGGAGCCTCATCAGTACGAGATAAACCCAGTAGAGCCTCACACCCAGAAAGGCTGAGAAAATGAAGTGGACGCTGTGAGCATGGACCCTGTACCCCGAAACCCTAAAACAAAAGTCTCCTAACTTAACAGTCAAACTGTCCAGGATATAGCAACAACACGATCACCAGTCACCCACAGAGCCAGGAGACACAACTTGAAAGAAAGGAAAAGAAACTAAGTCTTATCAGCAGTGAGATAAATCAGACATCAGGGCCATGGCTGTGATGAGGATTTTAAAGCTGTCATTACAACTGGGCTTCCACTGTCAATGACAGATTCTGTTGACTGAAATGGAAAAGTTTAAAAACCTCAGCAAGGAAACACACACACACACACACACACACACACACATACATTATAAATATATAGTTAGACACTATAAAATTGAAAATGTTCTTGTTACTGGTTTATAATTTAAAAAACAGTGTTAAATGAGTTCAGTAGGAGACTGGGATGAGCAAGCTAGAACAGAATTCATCAGGAAGAAGTGCTCATAGTTGGAGGGAGGGGAGAAGGGGGAGAGGGGAGGGGGGAGAAGGGAGGGGGGAGAGGGGAGAGTGGACCTATGCCTCAAGGACCTGAAACAGCCAAAGATCCCACTTTTGTTAGGCTAGCCCTAGAGGACCCCAGAGCTAAAGGGATTTTAAACAATAACGAATGGCTGAAAGCTCCCCAAATTTGGCAAAAGACACCAAGCTCTAAAAGCCATAAAATGGAGAAGCCAAGTAAGCCCCAAATACAGTGCGCCCAGAGATGTCCATTCCAGAACAAAACTGTAACTAAGCTTCCAGAAAATAAAGATGAACTGGAAATCCTCGAAAGCAGCCAGAGGAAAATGCAGCATCCTCCCAAGGCAGACTCTAACCTGAAGACAGAGAATCTCTCAGCCCAGGGACTCCAGGGAGGCTGGAGGCAAATGGCCCATATTTCAAATTCTGAAAGAAAAGGACTGCCAACCACAGATTCCCTATCTGGTAAAACCATCCTTCAGGAATAAATGGGAGACAGGCTGCTTGTCAGATGACAAAATGCCCAAAGAATCTACAGTTTGAATGGCCAAGCAAGCTCTCCAAATGGAAGCCTAACAATAAAAGAATCTTGGAGCATTGAGTAGGAGGAGGGGACCGGAAGAGGAGGGGGAAGGAGGAGGAGGAGGGAGGAGGGGGAAGAGAAGGGGGAGGATGTGCGGGTAGGAGGAGGAGGTGGAGGAAGGGGGAGAATGGGGTAAGGAAAAGGAGGTGGATGAGGGAAAAGAGGAGGAGCAAGATAAGAGGGAGGAGGAGGGAGAGGAGGGGGGAGGAGGAGAAGGAAACAGTAGAAATAGAATTTCTGGGAGATATTTATGAACCTGATAAATTGTGTTTGACTGTAAAAAAAAATTTGGAGCTGGACGTGGTGGCGCACACCTTTAATCCCAGCACTTGGGAGGCAGAGGCAGGTGGATTTCTGAGTTCGAGGCCAGCCTAGTCTACAAAGTGAGTTCCAGGACAGCCAGGGCTATACAGAGAAACCTATCTGGAAAAACAAACAAACAAACAAACAAACAAACATGTCATTTCATACCTAAGTCAATGTAGGAAGTGGAAGAAGTTGGCAGTAAGGTTTGCATATTCTACTTGAAGTGGTAGAATACAGACCCCAATAAACTCTAAGTCACGTGTACATGCTCCACATGACAATTAGCTGCAGCTGGAGTCTGGCATGTAGCATCTCCTTGGAAGAGGTAAGTTTAACTAAGGAATGGCTTCCACCAGGTTGGTATGTCTGTGGAGTACCCCACAGTGGGCGGTGCCATCCCTAAACAGGTAGGCCTAGACTGTATAAAAAGGTATCGGAACTTTATGAGCCTGGAAACATGATACTAAGCATGGACTCTATTTCAGTTACTGCTTCCTGGATCCTGCCTTTTAGTTCCTAACCTGGCTTTTCGTGATCATGGACTATAACTTGTAAACCAAATAATTCTTTTTTTTTTTCCTTCAAGTTGATTTGGGGCTATTACAATGTCCACAGCAACACAGAAAACACTCAGGAACACTAGAAACCAGTTAAGACAGAGCCTGGTGCAGACAATCTACAGGAAGTCAACCAATGAGAAACAGAGGAGAGTAACAGGAAACAAAAACATGGCAGATTTGAGGTCTCATGTATCATGACTACCTTAAATTAAATAGTATAGCTGCACCAATTAAAAGGCAGGGATTGGCTTCATAGATTAGAAATCACTATATACCATGTACAAGAAAATCCCTTCAGAACCAATGACATATGGAGGAGGAAATCCAATGTGCTGTCCAAGATAAAGCACACATGCCCTAATAATACAACCAGTAGTAACTATGTTTAGCTATGATAAAGTAGGCTTTGGAGCAAAGGGAGTCACTATAGACAAAAAAAAAAAAATTACCTAAATAAAAGTATCACTGGGAATGTGTAATGACCTCACCTGTACAAATACAAAATATCAGAACCTCAAAATTTGATATAAATGAATATCTAGGGACTGGGATGGAGCTTAGATGGTAGAGTCTACCATGCAGAGAGCCCTGGGTTCAGTCCCCTAAATTCCATAAATCATGTGTGGTAGGACACACCTATAGTACCAGCATTTGAGATCCTGAGATGGGAGGATCAGGTCATCCCAGGCTGTCTGAGGAGTTCAGGGCTATCAAAACTAATAAACCAAGAAAGGCAGACAGAAAATATAAACACACCCAATCTTACAGTTGGGGACTTAACTAATTCCCTCTTAGCAAGTGAATTTCTAGAAAGCAAATTAGTCAAAAAAAAAAAAAAAAAAAAAAAAAAAAGGAAGGAAGGAAGAAAGAAAAAAGAAAAATATATACACAATACACTTGACCAATAAATAGGATCTAATATTCAAAGAGGCTACTCCTCTCTTCCCAGTTTCAGGACATACACTTTTTTCCCCCAAATATTCATTGAACATCCCCTAAACACACCATCTTCTGGTCTATTCAATAAACCCCCAAATTTAAAGGAGTTGACTTTATGCAGACAATTTTATTTGAGCATCATGAAATCAAACTAAAACTCAATGAGACCAAAGAAGAAAGAAAGAAAATCAAACCAAACCAGCACCACCAGCAACAAAAATCAGCACATCTCTAAACTCTCGGAAATCAAACAACATGTGTGCACATAGCCCACTGGTGGGAAGGACCGTTCCAAAGAAGCTCATTCAACAAGAGCACATTCAATGGCGTGCAAATGTTGACCAGCTTTCAGCTACTCTTGGAAATGTGACTCCCTTCTTGTGTAGGGTTAAACTAAATTTAAATGCTTTTTATTATATTATTTAAATGCTGAACGGTGGATACCCAGCCTGTCAGCTTTCAAATCAAAATTGTCCAATATGGCTTTAATCTGCACAATTTTAAGGGGCTCAAGAACACCCCTTCACAAAATGACATAATTTGTTGATGGACGGTCGGTGCCCTCTTTCACACATGCCTCAAGCTGTCTGTTGGGAGACAGGGAGCCTGTGGTTGGGGTAGAATGTATGGGCTTCCTTTTCTCATCATTTTAAAAGGCAGAGAGTTCTCTCAAAGAGCCCTTCTCCGTTCCCACAGCCTTCTCCCGAGTCACCCTGTCCACTTCCCGTGGCTTTAAGTGCTTTCTAAGTGTTAATAACTCTCATCTAGACAAGTTGGCTCCGGATGCCATAATCTCTTTCAATTGCAAATCTGCTCTTACCTACATGCGCGTCTGATGGTCATCGTTCCACTCCTGCTCATCTACAACAGAACTCCATCTCCCCTCCAATCTGCTGCTCCCCTGGGCCCCTCACCTCTGTCTTGACACCTGCTTTCACCCAATCACAGGAGCCAGAAGCTTGACAGTCACACCACATCCCACCTCTTCCTTCAGTATCCGCAAGCTCTGAGGACCTAACCAATGAACCACCGTTGCCTTTTCCCCAGGATGATCCAAGCCGCCATCTTGCTCGACGAGTGTTGCGCTGAGCCCCATTCTCTTCCCTCACAAAAAAGTCCCTCCGGAGCTATTCTCCATATGGAAGACCATTGTTCTAAAGGCTGTGGCGGTCTTACAATATCTTGCTTACAATTACACTGGCTTTTTATCACAGTTGGTTACACATTTACCTTGCTTTCTTTACCTAGAATACAGACTGCAAGGCATAATACCTTTCCTTCACTCCAGTCAGTCAGTCCTGGCTGTTAACAGGGGATTCCATGGACCTCCACTGGACAAACTGATAGAGTCTGTGATGGTAACTGTCTCAGGGCTAAGTGTCAGAGTGGGATGAGATGCTGTTCTAGATAGGTTTCTGTTGCTGTGATAAAACAAAGATCAAAAACAATTTGTGGGAGGGAGTATATGATTCATCATGGAGAGAAACCAGGACAGAAACTGAAGCAGGAACTTGGAGGCAGGAACAGAAGCAGAGGCCGTGGAAGATCGCCACATAATGGCTTGCTCTTCAAGATATTCTCAGCCTGCTTTCTTACAGCTGCCAATACCACCTGCACATGGGTGGCTCCGCCCACAGAGGGCTGGACCTTCCTACACTAATCATGAATTCGGAAAATACCTCCAAGGTCTTTCCCACAGGTCAATCTGATGGAGGCAATTTCTAAATAGCGGCTCCCCCTTCCCAGATATGTCTAGGATTATGTCAAATTGATGAAAACTAACTGACACAGACAGCTACTATGTAATCCGATCATCTGATTACAACCACATGGATACACTGTATGCGTACAAAGGCTGAATAGAAATAAAGAAATAAATAAAAGTGCTAATAGCATTGTCTTTGGGTAGTAGGATTACGATGGCTTTTTCTCTTCTTTCCCATGAAAAAAATATTCTCTAAAATTAGTAAGAATAATTTCACAATGAAGAAGACATAGATGCATCTCATTGGAAAGCTAACCCTCAAGGTCTCACCCAGATGGGATGACTCTACTATCTTCCTTTTTATAGTAGAGCCCTTTGAACTCATGACCTTGTGCTTGCTTGAAAAGCAATCCAACATTGAACTACACTCTCATCCTGACACCCCATCTTTGAACATTATGTTTCTTTATTTCTCAGTTATCTTTCAGTCTCTTTGTACTATAATCGTTCTGGTTCATCCTATCCCTCAGCAAATTCTCATCACATTTTTTTTTTGTGGATAATATTTTACAGGTTTTACACTGAAGGGGCAGAATGTTTCCTTGTATATAAATGGTATCCCAGAGCAAATGTGTTCCATCGTGGTAATAAAGTCCTGGTTTGTGGAATGGCTCCTTGAGAGACCTGGAAAAGTTCTGGTGGGATATAAAAACTGGCAATTAATTTCTGAATGAATGTTGGAGAACTCTAATGAGCTTCACGTGTTTCCTCTTTTTGAGAAAGAGGCTGAGTGAGTTATGTTATTCACACATTTCAAGTGTGAATCTTAGTGAAAGTGGGCTCACTTATGTTTAGGCCAAGTGCTATGAAAGCCAGACACAACGAATCTACAGAAATGAAAAGAAATGCACAGAGCTTCACCAACGTGGGCATTTTCCTTTGGTTAACAACGGACAGTAAACAGATACAGTTGCTGGGTGCGTGAGTATACACACATTTACCTTCCATCAGGCAGGGACCCCAGAGGAGGTGGTGACATATTAATTCCAGGAATATGTGTCTGAGAGGAGAAACACAGAGCCTGCTTTGTGAGCGATTCCTCTCAGGGGCAGAGGTCCAAGTCTGCTCCAGGGGTGGTCTTGAGGCCACCTGGATAAATTGGATTCCTTGCCAGTTTTGGAACTGGCTCATTTCCAAGCTTCATTAGGGGAGGTTAAAATTGAGATGGGGAGGGAGAGGGAGGGAGAGAGGGAGGTCAGGCTGTCTGGAGAATCTGGACAGAGTGGATGGACACCCATGAACTTCCGAGCCCTTCAGATGCAGGGTAGAGTTAGAATCCATCCACACACACTGGTCATGTCAAAAGTCTGCTGGGATCTGCCAGCATGAGTCCTGTGCTGGCTAAGAGGTAACTAAATGGGGCAGAAGTAGGAAAAGATTGGAAGATATAGAAGGAGCAGCAGAGGGGAGACTGTGAGCCAGGGCTTTAGCAGTGTGACTTGCTGCGATGTCCCGCTGTGGGATAGACCATTGTGAGATAGCCCATGGGCATGACTCCTGGAGAAACACTCTTGATCTTCAGTCTTCTTAGTTTCTCTGCTTTCTGTTTGAACCGTCTCAAGGAACCAGAGATCAGCTTGGGTGTGAGTTTTTAATATGATTTTCATAACTGGACATAACACATAACTGGAATAATCGTGTATGTTAGTGCCTGTATCCTGAAAGACCTTCAGCTCCGCAGGCTGTAGGTGCATCTGGCTAACTGTTTGCCTTTCTGCCTTTTTGTGGGCATTTGTCGTCCATACACTAAGGGACAAGAGGAAAGAAGCAGAGGCTGCGAGGAGGAGGAAGGGGGGGTGGTATGATATGCAAACTGAGCTGCAATGACCTATGTTTCATTTCTCAGGCTGAGGGACGACTAGGAACCTGAGTGTTCTGGGCATACTCTGCTATACACAGGTACTGTGGCAGTAAATCAGACAGCCTGTTTTGGATTACAATTTAGTAACACCCGCTGAGTGCAGATCCTTGCGTGACTTGCCCCAGGGGTTTAGTCTTTGAGGTGTGAGCCTCTACAACCTCCTATAAATGCCTAGACTCTAGAATGCTCTATGTCTTCATTTAAAAAGTTGGACATGGAACATGGAGGACTGGGCCAAGCAAACCCCAGAGACAAATGTTACATGGTGTGTCTATATGACAGAATATTATACACACTGTCCTGAGAACATACCGGGATCTGTGTATTGGCATGCACAGTAAAATGTGATGTCCCAGCAGCCTTGACAGGAGAAGCTCATGTCTAGAACAATCAACAGCCACAGAAACAGAGACCTGCATTCTTTACATTATTCTCTTTGCAAGTCACATTGCATACAATTCCTGTAAGTGACCCAATTTTATAAAACTTTGTACTGTGTAATCAGAGACACATCAGGGTTATATTCATCTACTCTGAAACATGTTTTCAACCAACAGACACAAAACAACTGGGGCTGTTTTACTGCATTTGAAACCATGTGGGCCTACGAGGAGACACTTTACAGAAACTGGAAGAAACACATTTCTTTCATGAGTAAACAAGGGGCAGGTATGTGGGCCAAGCTTACTTAGGAGATGTGTGCCCTAGCCAGGCTTGGCGGTGCACACCTTTAATCCCAGCGCTCTAGAGGCAGAGGTAGATGGAGCTCTTGAGTTCAAGGCTACTCTGGTCAAAAAAGAGTTCCAGGATAGCCAGGGCTACACAAACAAACTCTGTTTTGAGAGAGAGAGAGAGAGAGAGAAGAAGAAGAAGAAGAAGAAGAAGAAGAAGAAGAAGAAGAAGAAGAAGAAGAAGAAGAAGAAGAAGAAGAAGAAGAAGAAGAAGAAGAAGAAGAAGAAGGAGAAGAAGAAGGAGAAGAAGAAGAAGGAGGAGGAGGAGGAGGAGGAGGAGGAGGAGGGAAGGGAGGGAGGGAGGAAGGAAGGAAGGAAGGAAGGAAGGAAGGAAGGAAGGAAGGGAGGAAGGGAGGAAGGAAAGGAGAGAGAAAGAAAGAAAGGAAAAGAAAACAAAGACTAGTTAGCCTCTGGCAGTTAAGCCTTCCCCATCTGCAGCAAGCATTTGTGCAGGGTATCTTCTTTGAACCCCTCTCTAGTTGAAATGGATGAAGCACATGGTCAAACAGCAGTGGAGCTGGCATGATTATGGCTCCTAGCAAGGTCAGGTGTCAGGCGCATGCTGCTAACATTCAAAAGAGGCAGGACCCCCGACTGGACAGGCCTCCTCAAAGACTTTTCTAGAACAATCTATTTGTCCTCCCCCACCCCATCCCCCAACTCTAGGACTTCCTCTCCCTCATCCCAGCCTTCTGCTTCTCCATTGCTACTTGATTTAAACAAATTTCAGGGGAAAGGTAAAGAGACACACAGGCAGGCAAACAGACAAGCAGACAGACAGACAGACAGACAGACAGACAGACAGACAGACATGTTGCTGGGAAGAAAAGATGTGTAGTGAAGGAGCTTGGTCAGTTAGAAAGGAGGGCAGTCAGAGATGGGTTCTTTTGGATGCGAGTTGTGCTAACAGAAAGTATGAAAAACAGACCCTGGCCCAATGACGTGATGACTGAAAAACAGCTACAAGCCAGCCGCCCCAGAGGGCCGCTCCACTCGACAAGGTGGCCATTGATGCAGGCCAGGTGTGCTCACTCTCCACTCCTCTCATTTTCCCGCCTGCTGGGCCTCCCTGCTGCTCAGGAAGCTGTGCAGTCAGGCCTGGCGGTGCCTGCAGAACTCCACCGCAGGTCAGAAGCAGGGGGAGCTGGGTGGGGGTGGGGGGGCTGGACTGGGTCACACTGTAAATGCAGTGACTGTAGCCAAGGCAAGTTCACGGCCTCAGAGTGCTTTGGGGACAGGGTTTGCAGAGCTCATGGCTTTCCTGACTGCTGGAGCCTGTGAGGGAAGATGAAGTCGCCTGTGCTGCTAGAGCCAGGGCTGTATGCTTGCTGGACACTCTGTGACAACCTCTCTACCTAATAATCCATAGACAGGACTCAGAGTGAGCACACTGCTCGTGTGGGAAGGTCAGGTAACTTGTCTAATGCCACCCATCCAGAGAGAACCGGAGTCTGGATTAAAACCCAAGCTGTCTGCTACACTATTGCCGCCTTTGAGGTTTGCCTTTGGCTCTCACCAGACATAAATCCACCTCCATTCACCTGCCCCTGGCCGAGCCTATGACACATCAGGCCGGAAAGTTAGATATGCCCAAAGCAGGATTTCTACATCTCTCTCTCTCTGCCATGCTCCTTGGAATACATTAAGAGGTTAATCTTAATAGATATTCAAAAGTCAATGTGAAACCTTAGTGGTAATGGGGGAGCCATCAGGACTACAATGTCCCATCACCTCTCAGTGCCTGAGGGAGCAGCTGTGGTTGCTAGACCCTCAGCTAGGAGTCACTGAGTGTGAGTGGGACCATCACTCAGAGGGCTCAGCCTGCCAATCTGGCCTCATCTTCCTGCCTCTCCCTTCTTGCTCCTTGTGGTCTGCTCAGTCCTTTTGCAGGGTTGGTGTGGGGGCAGGGTGTTGAGGAGCCCCACCTCCCTTCTGATAGTTGGTAAAGTAACAGGATCTATACGCAACTGCAACTATGGATACAAGAGCATCACAGATGGGTGGGAAGTCTGACGCCTGTGAGGGAGTTAATGTCTGCCTAGCCTGGAAAGTGAAACTACTTTAAGATGAAAAAGGTGGGGCTGGAGAGATGGCTCAGGGGTTAAGAGTGCCGACTGCTCTTCTGAAGGTCCTGAGTTCAAATCCCAGCAACCACATGGTGGCTCACAACCATCCGTAATGAGATCTGATGCTTCTTCTGGGGTGTCTGAAGATAGCACCAGTGTACTTACATATAATAAATTTTAAAAAAAGATGAAAAAGGTTACATCTCTAAGGTGTCAGGAACCTGTGGAGGAAGGTGGTGTCTTGAGAGGAGACAGAGGGCAGGAGCTGGGTTCAGGTGCTTCCTCCTTCGCTAAGGCCATGCAGTCCAAGCGTCACTGTGTTATGGCTTGAAGGTCAGCCCCTCAGCCCCATGCTGTATGCTGGTCTACTCGATCCCTGCACCCAGAATCCTTTGCATCTGGAATATCCCCGGGATTCTCATGTAGTTTAAGGCCTGATCCCTGGCCAGTGGCATTATTGCAAGGTGTGTTGGCTAGTTTTATGTCAACTTGGCACAAGCTAGAGTCATTTGGGAAGAGAGACCCTCAAGCAAGGAAATGACTCCATAGGGTTTTTGGAGGCAAGTCTGTGGGGGCATCTTCTTCTTTTTTTTTTTATTTTTTTTTTTGTAACCATTTTTTTTATTATGTATTTTCCTCAATTACATTTCCAATGCTATCCCAAAAGTCCCCCATACCCTCCCCCCCACTTCCCTACCCACTCATTCCCATTTTTTTGGCCCTGGCGTTCCCCTGTACTGGGGCATATAAAGTTTGTGTGTCCAATGGGCCTCTCTTTCCAGTGATGGCCGACTAGGCCATCTTTTGATACATATGTAGCTAGAGTCAAGAGTTCCGGGGTACTGGTTAGTTCATAATGTTGTTGCACCTACAGGGTTGCAGATCGCTTTCGCTCCTTGGATACTTTCTCTAGCTCCTCCGTTGGGGGCCCTGTGATCCATCCAATAGCTGACTGTGAGCATCCACTTATGTGTTTGCTAGGCCCCTGCCTAGTCTCACAAGAGACAGCTATATCTGGGTCCTTTCAGCAAAATCTTGCTAGTGTATGCAATGGTGTCAGCGTTTGGAAGCTAATTATGGAGTGGATCCCTAGATAAGGCAGTCTCTAGATGATCCATCCTTTCTTCTCAGCTCCAAACTTTATCTCTGTAACTCCTTCCATGGGTGTTTTGTTCCCAATTCTAAGAAGGGGCACAGTGTCCACAATTTGGTCTTCATTCTTCTAGAGTTTCATGCATTTGGCAAATTGTATCTTATAACTTGGGTATCCTAAGTTTTGGGCTAATATCCACTTATCAGTGAGTACATATTGTGTGAGTTCCTTTGTGATTGGGTTACCTCGCTCAGGATGATGCCCTCCAGGTCCATCCATTTGCCTAGGAATTTCTTAATTATTGATGTTTGAGGGCCCAGTATAGGTAGTACCACTGCTGGGCAGGTGGTCCTGGGCTGCATACTCCACAGGCACAAGCCAGCGAAGCCAGTTTCAAAGTGGCCTCTGCATCAGCTCTAACCTTCAGGCTCCTGCCCTAAGTTCCTTCCCTGCCTTCCTTCAGTGATGGATTGAAACCTGAGTGCAACAAGCTGAAATAAACTGTCTCCTTCCCAAGGTGCTTTTGGTCATCCTGTTTTATCACAGCAATAGAAGCCCTAGCTAAGACAGAAGGCAATGAAAATCTTTACAGAATGGGGCCTGGTGGCAAGTTTTAAGTGCAGGAGGAAGTTTCCTTTGAGCAGACTGTGGGACTTCAGTAGCCTTCTTGCTCTCCTTGCCTGAGGCGAGCATCTCTGCTCCACCATGCACTCTCCACCACAGTCCAAAACAATTAGATCAACTTAGCAGGAGTTGAAACACTTCAAAACTGTGAAACTAATGCCCTTTTCTTTTTTTCTAGGTTGATTGGCTGGAGAATTTGGCTACAGTAACAGTAGCAATAGGAAAAAGCCAACCAACTTTCCATATAACATTATAATGTGAGCACATTTAGAATAGGCTGAGTGTAGGTACAGTCAGCAATGCTGAGCTCTGTCCATGAAATAGGGGGCACTCGGGACTTGGAGGGCAGCTCGCATGTTACAAGCACATCCACATGAATTTGATTCAGAAACCAGATTTTAAAAAGCCAGGTGTGGTGGCATACAGTTATTATCCCAGTGCTGATGAGGTAGAGACAGGAGCCTCCCCATGGCTCGATAGCCAGCTGGCATAGCTTATTGATAAGCTCTGGGCCAATGAGAGAGCCTATCTCAGACGAGCTAGACTGTATTCCGAAGGACAGTGGCATAGCCTAGGTTATCCCTGCCTCCCACATGCAAGTACATCCATGTACATCCATACCTGCACATTCACACACACATACACCTACATGCATGCATGCATGCATACATACATACATACATACATACATACATACATACATACAAGGGGGGCATCTGAACGCTCACAGAGGTTAACACCATGTGATCATAAAGACACCAGTCTTCAAGGCACAGAGAACAGCATGGAACAGAGCCTTGATGTTCAGCCGAGTGTGAGGGAATGAACCCCCATTGCTGAGACAGTCTGTGATAATTCAACATGGCCATCCTCAGAAACCAATGTAACTGCCCATTTTCAAGTTCTGCCTGGGGAGTCCTGGACGGTTTGCCTCTGATCTCAGGGGTAAAGCTACATGAATAGACCAAGAGGTGACTTACGTGCTTCCAGCCTGAAACAGCCCTGGGTCTTTGTGCATTTATCCTCCTTTTCGAGAATCAGGCAGTTCCAGGCTTCCTGGAAGATACTTGTGTCTTAATTGACAGGCTCTAAATAAGCACAAAGCCCCAGGGATCTGATACTCTAAGCACAAAATCCCAAATACTAGATCGTAACCAGATTAAATGCGTATCGGTTACATTGAGCCGTGCCTTATTCAGCTCTGTAATTGCCAGCTGGAAAATCAACGTATCTGACAAAATGACCTAACTTTCACTTACCACTCCTGTGTTCTAAATCATATTGGAAAAACATGCATTAGTAGAATACAGGCCTCTGAACAAATAGAATCAAAGCATGATGTCCTTTGTTTAAGGAACGCGTTCAGAATTAGGGCCATGAGAACATTCCCCATTTCGTGGCAATTTACTCTGATGACTTGATTAAACTCTGCACTCTAATTTTATCTGCAGACATTCTGATTTCTCTGTAATTTGATATGTACTGTGCTGGGTGGAAGCAGAAACATGAATTCCATATCTGAAGTTTTTCTCTCGCGTCACCCCAATAGCCTAAGGCCCGTGAGGACAAAGCTCCTGAAGAAAAGAGCGGCCGTGGACTCCATTTGGTGCGGCTTGTAGGGCCTTTGCCCTTGTGTGCGAATGTCTCCTTGTGGTAAAATAGCACAAAGCTATCTTCCCAATCTGGTTTTGGTGGGCCTTTCCTGTGGGTCTATGCCCCGGGACACAGTGAAAGGCTGTAATGCAGCCCGTCTTTTCTAGTTTACTGCTTTTGACTAAAGTCATAGCATTCCCTCTGACGTAATGGACATCAATTAGACTTTGGCAAAGGAAACACTCTGATAGAATAGATTTAGTTGTGGGAATGGAAACCTCTCCAGGAGACCCTGAAGCAATGATCTGTGGCCTCTCAGAAGGTCAGGGGACAGATGTGGGGCAGACAGGAAGTCCACAGGGATTCCTGAGCTCCAGCAAGCCAAAGCCCGCTTCTCTTGCCACAGTCTTCCTATGCTGTGTCCCAGCCTGCAGGGCCCAAAGAAACCCTAGGCTGAAGCCATTGAGAATCTTAACCTGAGAAAATACCCCTGGGGGCGCAGCCTTGGCTTTTGGGGTTTCTTTGTTGTTGTTGGTGGTGGTGGTGGTGGTGTTGGTGGTTTGGTTTTGGAGACAGGAGACAGGAGACAGGAGACAGGAGACAGGAGACAGGAGACAGGAGACAGGAGACAGGAGACAGGAGACAGGAGACAGGAGACAGGAGACAGGAGACAGGAGACAGGATTTTTCTGTTTAGCCCTGGCTGTCCTGGATCTTATTTCATAGATCAGGTTGGCCTGGTACTCACAAAAATCAGCCCGACTCTGCCTCCCAAGTGCTGGGATTAAATGTGTGTGACGCCACAGCAGCAGGATAGGGACTGTTATATCTAGCTGTACAAATGCCCAGTCAGCGAAAGGATGTTCCGTCCCATTTTATGAGTATCCAAACCTCCTTTTGAATATCCCAAGACTTGGGATATCTGTGTGGGAAATGGCTTCTCTCAACGCAAGCAAGGCCGTCACACACAGACTTGGAGTGGCTACTGGGCTATTGTTACAGTTTCTTGAGGTGCTGAGTTACATGTCAGTAGACTTCAGTCATTTTTCTAGAATGAGTTTGAAAGCAAACAAAATAAAATGGAGAGTCTATCAAAAGTGATTTTGAGTAATTGTATAAGACATAAATGTTATACCACTAGCACCAACAGAATCAAGCGCTTCTTTTTTCTTTCTTCCTTCCTTCCTTTCTTTCTTCCTTTCTTTCTTTCTTTCTTTCTTTCTTTCTTTCTTTCTTTCTTTCTTTCTTCCTTCCTTCCTTCCTTCCTTCCTTCCTTCCTTCCTTCCTTCCTTTTTCTCTTCCTTCCTTCCTTTCCTTTTTTCTTTTAATGAAGCTGCCAACTAAGTTGAAAATCCTTTTCATCCTAGCTGCTGCACAGGAGGATGAATGAGGTGAGCTGAGAGCCCCAGCCGCAGACACCACAGACCCAGCAGACACTTCCCAGTAGCAGCACTCCCTGGGGATGCTATTAGTGTCCTGGGTTCTTGTACAGCGAGGGAGACAGGAGAGACTGATTACTATTCAGATCAGCCTCCAGGCCAAGACTGTCTGGAGCTGGCATCTCAGGTAAGTAAAAGGCAGACACTGTGGGCTCAGCACACCCTACACATACACACACACACACACACACACACACACACACACACACACACACTCCGGAGTTGAAAAGGCACAGCTGCTTCTCCAGTGTGTGTGGCTGATTTCTGGGAAACGCCTCTGGCCAATCCCCTCACCAACAAAATAAAAACAACAAACAAACAAACAAACAAAGCCCCGAAGGATGCATATTTGCTGTTTTGCTCTCTCAGCATCCTTTCCACAGCTACCATTCATGACCCCACCTCTATCAAGAGGTCTTCAAGACCTTTCGCTTGTCTTCTGGGAGAGGGCCTCTTACACTGTGACACTGTCCACCCAACTCATCAGGAAAGAATGGACAGCGGCAGCAAGGTCGCTGGCTCTCAAGGGTCAACACAATCCATCAAGTCATTTAAAGTGAGTCCTTGTCTCATACAAAATCCCATTTCCTTGAGTATCAACCCAGCTTTATCTAAACCTCCATCTTCAAGCTGGCTTGTAGGGAGCAGAAGGGCCGTGGTCCATGGGAGTTCAGCCCCCCTCCCCTCGGGAATGTCGGTCTGTGTAAGACTAAACCGTGCTGTATAAATCTTGTCCAGGAAAAGAAAGGAACGGTTGTGGGAGTAGAGTTACCCCAGCTGCTGGGGCCCCATGCGCATGCGCACAGCCCTGGGAGATCAGAGGGGAGCCAGACCGATTGATTCCTGGCCCACAGCGCCCTGTGTGAAGCAAACCCTCCTCAGATTTCTAAGGTTTCCAGGAGGGCAGGTTGGATGGGAGCCTTGCAGTGCTGAGGAGACTGAAGGATGCATTCTACCATGTGGCTCCAAAGATAAGTTGGGGGCGGCAGACTGGATAACAAGCTAGACTCCCTTCTACTTCTGATAAGATAGAGGGCCTCTGTCTTTGAACGTGTTATTAATACTCTGCTCAGTTCTGTGGCCAGTGGGAGAGCGGTGAGCCCGTTCCTTTCATCAGGGTAGCTAGGGCCTCCCCAGGGCTATGGGAGGGAGGTTATAGACAGAGCCCTGGGCCCACGATACCATTCAACATCTGGCTTCTTTCTTGGGCTCTTGGGAGTTTGTGCCCCCCCCCCTCCAAGCCCCAGCTTAGCCTTGAGGCTTCTGCCACAAATGTCTCCCTTGCTATGTAACCAGGTTTAATAAAACATGGATATTGTATAATAAATACTGCATTTTCATGAATCTGCCCGTGAGATCAAGTGCTGTGCTAGAAAATATTATGAAATATGTATCACAATCTCTTACAGCCTCCTCCGAGCATTTTATATAAATCGCTACCTGTCAGAAGGGTTTGTGGAGAGAATCGGGGACTCCATGGAAGGCCCACAGCTTTTCTCTGTTGCTATGAGATATTAATATATTAGCATAACGTTTTTAAAAATGCAAATCCGCCCCTGGTATTCATACACTCTGAGTGGCACCCTAAGAAACACGCCTTCCATCCACTTGAGCAATCACCGCTCCTGGCCCCAGCCCCGCTCCCTGCAAGACCCCTTGCCAAGCAGCAGCCAAAATCTGCTCGACAGTGCCCTCTACTGGCGGGGAATAAGAACTTGCTTCCTCCGCTGCGAGGCTCCTCTTTTTTAAAAGGGTCAGGATCACTTTCTCTGCATCTTCTCTCTCCTTACCTCGCCTTGTCTTCAAGTGAAAGAACTTGTTCTTTAGACCTAGTTAAGGGTGTCACGGACCCTCCTCCTCACACACGCCCGTATGCATCCCCTCTACATGCCCCCTTTTTGCTTTCTTGTGACTCGCTTGAGTTTTTCTGGGAAAACTCTTACCCATTTTCCAGCCTTTTCCCTTCCATTTAGAAGCCAAATACCAACAACAAACCCCAGGATTTTTTTTTTAATGCAAATTTTGTGTTGGTGATGTGAGAGTGCGCAGAGCATGTGCCTGTCTTTTGCCGCGGAGGGAAAAGCAGCATTGCTTCGGTGCCCTCCATATCTGAAGCTCTGGAAAGTTCCTAAAGAAGGTTTTTTTTCCTCCTCATTCTGCTTCTGAAGTGAAACCAACCCACAGCATTGGATGGAGATGCACTTTTGAATATACTGCTGTACTCAACCCGATTATTTTTCTGCTGACCTCCATAACAAAACCTGCTTTGCTGACGCTCTGGCCTAACTCACTGAGAACAGGGCATCCAGCTGTTTGCTAACTGTTCTAAAATGTTGCAAGTTACAATGTATTCCTGGTGTTCTGTCCACATGTGGCAAATTGTGATCTGAGTACTACCCAGTTCTCTGCTGAGGCCCACAGGTTTAGGGCCTCTCTGTGAACCCCCTGAGTTCTTCCTGGCTTTACTCCTAAGCCAGGACCTGACACAGAAGCCTGGTCTTTGCTCGGTGAAACCAGCATTGTGTTGAGTGTGAACCAACTGTGTTGCCCACATCACGGCTCCCTCAAACCTTTCTGTCTGGATGTTGAGTATGGATAGTCCATGAGAGCTGTCTCACAGATTTTCATCTTCATGTGCATGACAATCACACCCTGAGACTAGCAGGGGACTCAGTGAGCCGTCTCCCATTCTCAGGTGAAGGGTTCCAAAGTTCCATTCCAGACAATTCTACTAGAATCCAAGGAGTACTTCAGATTACCTGGTGATGAAGCCACTATCCCTGTCCTGTTCTTCGTCCCTCCCCCAGTTCTACAGGACACCGAATCGCTGAGGAAGTTACACCCTCCTCAGCCTTTGCCCTGCAATGGACGCGGAATGCTGCTAAACTAGGAGGGTGTCTCCTCAGAGCAGAACCTGCCAGCATGACTGTGGTGTGGGTTCATTCTGCTTTGATGGGCACCCAAACTAGACATTTGTGGGGGGGGCAAGCCTCTAGGTCTTCCATTCATACATATTTCCATGAAAACAGTGGATGAATCTTGATGGCTATTCAAGAATGAGAGTAGTTTATCATCTGGGTAACTTAAATGCAACTATACAGAAATGCGTATATATACTATATATATGGTTATATGTAAGGGTATGTATATATATATATATATATATATATACATATATATATATATGTGTATATATATATATATATATAAAACCAATAAGATATGTATACCATCTATATGGCCAGTAAGATATATATGTGTGTGTGTGTGTGTATGTGTGTGTGTGTGTGTGTGTGTGTGTGTGTGTATGGCATCTTATATATATGATGTGTGTGTGTATCTGTGATGTGATTTTTTTGGCAACTGTATTACATGATATTACATAGATAACATCCTGTCATCATGTCAGAAAGTTGGGCCCACTTGGTAGGCAATACAGAGACATTCTAACAGTAATGTTTAATTACTCACATTATCAAGCACGGGATCATCTTTAACTGCATGGGGAGAAGAAAACCCACCATCCCCTAGACCATTTTTTTCTCTCTAGATTTTCCTATCCTAAAATTTTGCATAGAGAAATCATTTCTAGAATCAAAGTTGAGCTTCAGAAATTTGTTGACCCGACGATGGAGAAAGCTTAGCTCCTTTCAAAGCTCTGGAAACTACCTTTCTCTGTTTGGAATGTGGCGCCCCCTACAGGCTGCCCAGCTCTGATCATCCCTGAGACCTGGCTCTGATTCTGAGCTTGGGGCTGACCTGCTATGGAAACTAGCTAGGAGGTTCAGTTCCAGCCTTTTGTAGAGAAAAGTATTCTGAAGAGGTCAGAGCTGAAAAGGAGACCCCCACAGGGCCGAACAGGCTGCTTGGCTCTCTCCAGGCAGTGCCCTGCGGGAAATTCACTGCCTAGCTATTTCCTGTTTCAAATGATGAGCCACAAAGGAACCACGCAGCCTTTTGGATGGCGTGGTTATGCGCTCAGCTCCCCAGGAACCAGAGCACGGTGACCCTTTGTAAAGAACAAGGTGGCAAGAGAAAGGAAGGGGAGTCCTTTGGGCATCCACTCTTGTGTCCTCTATTCTGCAGAGAGCTTTTTGGGGTGTGGGGCACACAAGTAAGCAAATGCCTTGCAAGCCTGAGTCTTTTTACAAATGTGTCCCGGTTCTTTAGGCTTGGGATAGTATAAGGCATGAGTTACTTCACCTTAAGCAGAAAACTCACTTTCCAGGCTCCATCCAGGTTCACCTGAGGGAAGCTGGGGACCTCCCTGCTTCCTCTCTCCCTTCTGGAAAAGTCCATATTGACATCCTTCATCATCACAGGGCACAATTAGCCCAGAGATGTAGGAGACCATGACCATAGAGAGCATGAAAAAAAGATGATTGGCTTTCTGGAGACAGAGGTAGCTTAGGTGTGGAGAGGCAAGCAGGCCTTTATGCTTTGGAGACAAAGCGTGCCTTTTAGCAAGGCTCGGTCTACTTGCTATAAGTAGGCCAGGGAAGGCCCGACCTCACATCTGGCAAAGCCATCTGGGCAGAAGAGACTGGTGAATGAGTGTTCTGGCAGCTCCCTCTGGAATGTAGGTTTTATTTTCTTCCCATTTAATCTTACCAGAGGTTTGTCAATCCTACCCTGAGCACTGAAGAGGGAAATGCTACCTTTATGAGCCAACATAGGATAAGTAGAAAAATCTACACTTCTTTTCTTAAATTCTATCACTTCCCCTGATTCTTTGGAAGAATCAACTCTGCCCTAAGCCAGGAGTGTGTCTTACAACCGCCTAGTGTAATTATGAGTGGCTTTGCAAACATTCTTTGAAACCACAGGTTCTTAAAGACTCCTAACACTGGGGGCCTCTTCTCAGAAGTAATACAAGGAGCCCACGCATGAGGTGATGAATCTGATCCCAAACAGTGTGTCAACCACCCTGCCCCCAGGTAATATTTGTGGGTGCATTAAAAAAATCTCTATGTCCCCCACGATGGATACATGTACAAATGCATGCATCGGAGGCTCAGAGACTGTTGAGGAAGAGGGAAGGGAGAAGAAAGTTTGTAAGAGCCAGGGGACCAGAAGATGGCTGTGAGGTTTTTGTCTCCTAAAAACATCAGGGAAGCTGATCACCCAAAATATGTCAACAGTACCACGGCTTAATTAAGACCCGAACAAGCAATGAGACCAATAGAAACTTCATGGGAGCCCACCCACCCCTGGACAAAAACAAAACAAAACAAAGCAAACAAACAAAAACCCTAAAGAGAAGCAAGGAATAACGGGGGGGGGGGGGGGGGGGGAGACGACTTCCAATTGATTATCCAATACCATGTGATCAGCTCTGAAACCATGTCCATGCAAACAAGCCTGAATGGACTCAGAAGGATATATTTATATATTTAAACAGACACACAGACACACACATATGTATGTATACACACAGATACATAAGACATACACATATGTGTGTATACACACATGTATGTACACATACATGTGTGTATGTACACATACATACATAAACATACTTATGTACATGTACACACATGTATGTATACATATGTGTGTATACTCACACATCACAATAACAACATTTAAAAAGATTTTGAGAGGGAACAAGAAGGTCAGAGGTAGCACATGGGACAGAAACTGGAGGAAGAAGGGAGAAGGAAAAATGAAGTTATATTTTAATAAAAAAATGTTAGGAATAATGAAAAAAAGAATCTCACCTCTGTCCATGCCTGAGCCAAGCTGAGTCTAAGACTGCTTTAAAAGCCATCACATGTGCACCTCCTTCTTCAGTGTCCTCTGGCTATACAAACAACCTTCCTACTCTGGTTTGGAGCAGTAGCCAGTGGTTATCCTTTCATAATCCCATGGGTCGGCCAGCCTCCCATGGGCAGCTCCTCCTCTGCAGTTACAGTAGACGGTGGTGGGGCTGGAGCATTCTAAAGCCTTCTTCACTCCCTTGCGAGGAGGATTAGCAGAAAATGGATGGTATGTCCCTGCTATGCTGTTTTCTGCCAGCTGCCTTGGCCTCCTAAGGAGCAGTGAGACTTCTCACAGGGCATCTGCTTCACGGTGTGTAAGAGTTCTGAAAATCCCAGTGAGTGTTTAGAGCCCCGCCTCTCTCTGTCTCTGTCTCTCTCTGTCTCTCTGTCTCTGTCTCTGTCTCTGTCTCTCTCTCTCTCTGTGTGTGTGTGTGTGTGCAGGTGCCCATGAAGTCTAGAAGAGGACATCAGATCCCAGGAGCTGGAGTCACGGGTGGTCATGAGCTGGGCAATCAGGATGCTTAGACTTGAACTCAGATCCTCTAAAAGAACAGCAAGCAATGTTCTGAGCTTCTCCAGACCCAGGCCATGGTGTTTGACTCAACAACACTTCCCAGACATTTATCCAGCGTCTGGTCTTCGTTCAACTTCTGCATTGAGCTGAGTCAATATTGGGGTTCAGTTCCTGGGGAAAGGAGGATCAGAACTAATTTAAGTTGTGTCTTCCTCGGATCTCTCTCGGCCTTGTTACTTGTCTTCCTCTTGACGATAACACTGCACTTTAAAACACAGATCCTTAAGAGAAAAGCTTTAACATTTTAGGAGCCTGATAGCCATGTGGGTAAACTGGGGCATCTTGGAGGACTTGGTGTTTAGTGATGGGACAGATCCTGTCCAAGGCCGCTCTGCAGTGGCTAGAAGGAACTCCTGTCTCCCAGGTATAAGACAGCAGTTGCTGTGATAGATTCAACTCACCTGTAAGGTCAGGAGACTCCTCAGTAGTCACTGACAGCCTGGAGGTTGGACGTGGAGCCCAGGCACAGGGAATACAGAGCAGACCTTCAAGAAAATGCATCCCGGGGAATGTGGTCAGAATCTGCTACTGGGAAAGGGGCATGGGAGTGTAGTAAGAATTTGTTAAAAACACAAAAATAGGAATGGGCTTTCATTTTAGTCCCAGGTGTGAGGATGTGAGGCTGCTTCTGTCTGTCTGCAGCAGCTGACTATGATTTGCCTCATGCTCTAGCAGGGGCATGACTTTGCCAGCTGCAGATAGTGATTGTGTGACATTTGGAATTCTGGAGAATGTTCAGAGCATAAATAGAGGCATACCTGAGAGGCATGGTAGGCTATTTGTGGTTTGTTGTTGGTTGTTGTTGGTTATGGTTTGTTAAGTAGTTATGATCCAAAAAAAGAAACAACGATAAGAAGAAATTAGATATTCTGACAGCAAACATCAAACTTGCCCTGAGGAACCTGGTGACCCTAATCAGCAGGAAGTAGTCTAACTATAACGTTACCCCTTCCCCCTCTATTCTTTTTTACTCTCCTGTCTAGTGTTACAGGTTTGAAAGGGTGGAAGAAAATGGGAGAGGGAACAGTGGGAGAAAGAAGACCCTACAAAGTAGCAAAAGAGCAGCTACATGGGAGGGATTCTGAGAATGGAGTTCTGATCTGGCCACTGGGACGGCCGTTTTCCATCATGAAGCTGTGGGGACAGGGCTGGAGCTCAGCTGGCACCACTCGTCTTTGTTTCTATCCTTGCTGCTGATTCCTGGCCACTGACTTCTGGGAGCTGTTAGAGCTATTGGAGGAGACTTTGTCCTTCACACTTCCTGCAGGCGGGATTAAATCTGGCCAATGAGGTATGAGAACAGAAAGAGTTCTCTCTCTGTCAGAGCCTGTCATCAGAGCCCTCCAAGATCTCCTTGCTATTCATCCTATGTCTAATGTGACCACGTGGAACACAGCAGCTGCCTCCTAGCCTGGGCCTCAGAGTCCTTTCGTGGTAATGAGAAAGGATCCTCTTGTCTGGAACAGCCAAGTAGCTGGAGAGGCCCAAGAATCTGTGCTGCCTCAGCCACGATTGTATAAGATGGTTTATGGGCTCTCTAATTTACCCTTCTCAGAAATATCTGGATCCAATTCTGTCCCCCATTCTGAGTCTTTAAAAGGTGGTCATTTGTTTTAGAATACCCATAGACTCCTGGGGAGGCTGAGAAGGTAGTGATGAGTCCCCACACCCTCCCTACTCTCTCTATCACTAATACATCACAGACCGCAGCTGCTTTGTCATAACTGATGAGCCAGCACTAATGTGTTATTATGAACGAAGGCTCATTCTTTTCTCTCATTTCCTTCATTCCTAGCAAATCATTTCTCTCTCAAACTGGGACAACTCTCAGACTTTTCAGGGGTTTGATGGTCTTTGTAATTTTTTTTTCTTTTGTCCTTGACAGTTTTGAGAGATACTGGTCAGGAGTTTTGTAGACTGTTCTCCAAAACTGGGATTTACTGGGTGTTTCCCTCATGGTTACACTGGGGTTATGAACTGGTGAAAGGGAGACGCAGAGAGGACTACCAATGACGGAGTCAGACTACCCAGATGGCATCACTGTCTATAATTTGGCCTTGTCCAATTCCTTGAGGTTAGCTTCCCCAAATTTCCACATTGGAGAGTTGTTACGTCTTCCTCTCTCTTACTTAGTCTTTGAAAGAACACTAGCTACTTTTCTGTCGCTGTGATAAGAAAGCACTTATTTAGCTTAAGTTTCCAGAGGGATACGGCTCCATCATGGTCAGGAGCTACAGCACAGCAGCAAGTAGCAGACATGATGGCAAGTGTAGAAGCAGAGACCCTCACATCTTAAACTAAAGCAGGAAGCAGAAGGAGCAAACTAGGAGTGGAAAGTGAGTTTGAAACCTCAGGGCCCACCTCAAATGACATGCTTCTTCCAGCAAGGCCCCGCCTCTTAAATCTTCCCAAACAGTGCCACCAGCTGGGGACTAAGCCCTCAAACATCTCAGTCTATGGGAGTCATCTTTATCCAAAGAACCACAGGAATTTGCTAACCACAGCCCACACATAGTGAAGCAGGAACAGCTACATGCATTATCTAGAATTCATTATCTAGGATTTTTTCCTCTTCTTACCCGTTTATTCTATTCAACCATTTGGTTGTATCAGCATGGACTCATGGATATTTATACACTGGGTTATAAAGTGTATAAACCCTATAGTAGGTTGCTACAATGTTCAACGTATCCTAGCTCTCACCACTGGGAACTCATGCAGTTGTCAACTTTGTTGCTTTGGTACATCCTTGTCTTTATGTTCTTTGGATGCATCCTTCTTCTTCACCACACAACACTCCAAGTTCATCTTGCTTACCCCTTGTCCCAACTCTAGACTCAACCATTGCTATAAGAAGCCCTGGATTCCCTTTTTTTAATTTATTTATTATTATATCTAGTACACTGTAGCTGTCTTCAGAAGCACCAGAAGAGGGTGTAAGATCCCATTACAGATGGTTGTGAGCTACCATGTGGTTGCTGGGATTTGAACTCAGGACCTTCGGAAGAGCAGTCGGTGCTCTTAACCTCTAAGCCATCTCTCCAGTCCTGGATTCCTCTTTTTAAAAGACACAAGGGATTAGAACTCAGATTTTGGTGCTTAGTTAGACACCATGACATCGCATTCTAATACACGACAAAGATTAGGAACCAGTGAGTTAAGTCACAGTCTTCCTTGGCCTTGGTGCCCATGAGAGCTAACTTGATTGACAGCTAGCTTTTTGTGGTTTGCCATGCTCAGCACAGCACAGGACTCCACCAGCTGCAGCTGCCATGAACTACTTACAGATAGGACACACACGTACATTTTCACACACATTCAATAAAAATTGACTTTTATGAAGGAATATCTATTTATTGTTCCTTACAATGCTTAGTGTAGTTTAAATATTGGCAGAAAGGATGCCGTAATGCCAACTTCTCCCAGAGCTCAGTCCTCTTAGCACCCAGAGAACATAGAAAGTAGAGAGTTCACTCTCTCAAAGTACCAAGACCAGCTGAGGATCTAACCCAATACATACATCAAAGCACTGAAGTGACCACTTCATTCTGGGACCAATGTGAGAGGCCTTACTTGTTTTGAACCGTGTATGTGTTTGTGCATATATGTGAGAAGTAGGGTGGGTGAATAAATGTGACTGTGTGTGCATGTGCATACACACATGAGTGTGCACCTCAGTTCTGAGGTATGAACAACTGTTCATGAGGATGTTGGTAGTACGTATGTGTATGAAAATCAGCATATGAACATCTGGATGTGAGTTAGTGTGTGTGGATAAGATGTATAAGTGTGTGTGTGTGAGTTACTATGTTTAGATGTGTGAGTTAGTGTGTGGGGGTATGAGTGTGTGTGGATAGGATGTGTGAGTGTGTGGTTGTGAGTTACTGTGTGTGGATAGGATGTGTGAGTGTGTGGATTTGATTTCGTGTGTGTGGATAAGATGTGGGAGTTGTGTGTGTGGATAGGATGTGTGAGTGGGTGGATGAGTGTGAGGGAGAGTGAGTTTAGAATGGAACCGACAACCACTTAAACACACACTTCCTTCCCCATTCCACACAGAACCTTGGCAAGTACCTCAACAGCCACTGTACCCCCAAAATGAGATTGCCATCTCCTGAAAAGGGGCTCCTGCTGTCACGCATTGTCAAGTCCCATTTTCCCCCATTTCCTGAAACCCTGGGTGTAGCACAAAGCAGCAAATATTTTTCCTGTCACCATCAATGATGGCCCCACAAATTCCCAGACTGCGGTTACCTCATCACAATAATTAAAATTTTCCTGATATCATACCAACCCCGGCTAATTATCCCTTGGAGACAAAGCAGATTCACAGAGTGTCACTGTCAACAGGCTTCTCCCTGCTCAGAAGCTCAGACACACACTGTGTGACAGTCACATTGCCATGGGTTCCAGACGGGCATGGTGACCTGGGATGTGGCTGGGAGACAGAGGTGAGTGTCAGTTACCACTGTGGTAGCTCCAACTGCTCTCTGTTGGGCTTGCTTCTCCTCTAGCTGAAAAACAGCAGAGCTTTGAGGACATGCTAACCATCCTGCTAGCCTTTTGCCGACACCATGACAAGCCCAAAGCAGTTCCAGCCTGGTTTGGGGTCCCAGGGGGAAGAAACAAAGTCCTTATCTCCAGGTCTTCCAGCTGCCCAGACACTGTAGCAGCACCCACTAGCTCTACTTGCACACTCTTTGAGTGGCACACTGAGCAGCTCAGGGTCACAGACACATGGTCACTATCCCACCCACGCAGGCAGGACTTCACACGGGAGGCCTTAATACAGTAGCCATAAGAGAAGGGCCTAGGCCCAGATGTGGCTCTCAAGCACCTGGGACAGACAGCCACCCCTCTTTCTTGGGGCACCTCAGCTATCTAGTGAAAACAAGAAGCCAGAAGTGAGAGCTCTGCTCACACTCTGACGTGGGAAAAGCCACAAACCCACAAAGACTCATTTGACGAGAGGAAAGAAACTGGTCCCGAGGCTATTTTTGCTGAGTGGAAGTAATGGCTGAAGTGGACTCTGGGTTTTCTTACCACCGTTACTCAAACGGCAACTCCCTGTTATGTTCTCCTTTCACAAGCGAGAAAGTCCCTTCTCAGGGGAAAGTTAAGTCAGCTCTCTACCCGATGGCTCTCTGCCATTCACACACTCTTTTTAGTAGCTGCTGCTTCTTAGAAAGGTCTCAGTTCCTGTAAAACAGAGAGGACGGTACAGAGATTCGCTGGATGCCCCACAAAGGGACAGCCTTACTACAAAAACATCCCCCACCAGAGTGACACATTCCTTACAACTGATGGACCCCAGAACAACCTTTACCACCCACCCACAGTCTGCTGTGTCTTCAGCGTTTGCTTTTGGAGTTGGACGGTCTATGTGCTTGGTCCAACATATAAGGACACAGACCTGTCCCATTATATGCATGGTGGCTTCCTGCCCTAACCCCTCTTGCTGTGCTGCTTCCTCCTGCCTTCTCTGAGCCTGACTTGGCCGCCACTCATCTTGCGACTGTCTTCATAGTTTTGAATTTCCAGAATTCAGAGCAAATGGCACCTGACCATCTCAAGACTGGATTTTTTAAAAATATATTTTATTTTTTTAATTTAAAAAATTTTTGAGGTAGAAAATTACCTAAAGTGGAGCATCTTGGCACAAATGGATTAGCACGGAAGAGTACTTTGCTCTTCCAGAACACTAGAGTTTGGTCCCCAGCACCCATGTCAGTTGGCTCACAACTGCCTTTAACTCCAGCTCCATGAAAACTGACACCCTCTTCTGGTCCCTGAGGGTACTGCACACTCAGACATATGCAGTAATAAAGTGAGCCATCCTAGCAACATGCCCAAAGTGACTCCATGTCTCCAGGCCTTAGTAATTCCTCCTTCTCCTCCTCCTCCTCCTCCTGCTCCTCCTCCTCCTCCTCCTCTTACTCCTCTTCTTGGCAATGAAGAACATTCCACTATCAGCTATAACACCATTATTTAGCCATTCACGACTACAAGACACTGTGCCTACATCTAAGGGTTGGCAACTGCAGATAAAGCCATGTGTAGTGTTGTGTGTGAACGAGACCATTCAGTTCCTTTGGAATAAGTATAATGAGCACAGTTTTGGGGTGGTGAGGTAGCGGTGTGCACGTCGCTTTCACTTGTTCTTGGAGGAGCAGACAAACAGTGCAACGGATATAGTCAAGATTAGGGACAACGGTGTTGAGATAATGGCTCAGTGAGTAAAGCACTTGCTGTTTCTGATGGTCTGAGTTTGAGCCCCCAGAGCCCACACAGCAGCAGGTCAGATGGTGAGCTTCTCTGTAACCAGTGTTCCTACTGTGAGATGGGCCATAGAGAGGATTCCCACACGCTCATGGCTTAGCTACCACAGCTTAGGTAGCATCCCAGTGGCAACGAGACACGGCAAAAGAAACCCTGCATCACAAGAGGTGGAGATGGAGGACCAACAATATCTGAGCTTATCTCCTGACCTCCATATGCACGCCTAACCCAATAAACACATGCATCACACACACACACACACACACTCATGAACACACTCATGCAACATACAAACATATGCACTCACACTATATACAATTAAGAGTGAGAATGAGCAACTAAGACTTCTTCCATTTTCAGACTCCTCAGAAGCCCATGGTCAGCAGCTTCTTGGGTCTGCCTGGAATCGGATGTCTATGCTGCAGGACACAGGAGCTGAGTGAGGCTCATCCCATTGTGCACACACATGTGCACACACATGTGAACACACACAGACAAAAGATACATCAGTCTCAGCACCTGAAAGGAATAAGCTTTTCTATTTCTCTATCACGTGTAATTTTTTATTTCATAAAAATGAATATGAAGCTAATGAGGAACATTAAGATTCGATAGCATCGGCAGAGGGGCCAATGGTATATGCTATACCCTCTGTGTTTACACAGCATTTCATCCCAAAATTTGTCCCTAGATCCTGTCACCATTCCCCTGTCATAATAAGCAGGTGACTCTGGAACCTTTGCAAACCGACTTCAAGAGTTCATTCTGGACCTTGCTTCTCTTGACCGGATTATCATGGGAGCTCCAAGACAGAGCAGTTCTTTGGATGCTTTTCTGGAGGAAGGGACGGAGACTGGCAGTCAGCATCACTCTCTGTAGCCAGACTTAGAAATGGGGAGGCACAGCAAGAGAGGGACTCTGGAGCCTCCAAGGAAAGAAGCAAGACAAGACAGACAGAGGCAGGTGGGCAGGCAGGCAGGCAGACAGACAGACAGACAGACAGACTTCTGAGTCCCAGACCATTCTGTCTCATTTGCAAACAGGTAGCCAGCCAGAAAACAAGCCACAAAGGACAGGACACATGTCCTTAGACATAGAGTAGTGATCAAAACCAGCTGTCATCCCGCTGCCCTGCCTCCCTTCACAGATATTCTTCCTTGGCCCCTTTAGGGCCACACTGCAGAAAGGTGGGGAGCTGCCAGGCCGGGATAGGCAGGTAACATGGAAATGGTGGCTGAGAACATCCTACAGAAGAGCAACCACAAGGAGGCTGTAGCTCAGAGGCCAGGCCCGTGCCTAGCCTGTGCAGAACCTCAGGGTGGGGTGGGGGGAGAGTCTGGAGGTCTGGGGGTGGGGTAGGGGTTGGGGTTGGGGCTCCTACTCCAAGCACCTACCACTTTATAAATGAAGTATGTGACTACGTCCCATCCCCCCACCACGTGATTTGCACATGTGGTTGCCTTTGTATATCAATTTTTAAAAAACCTATATATACTAGGGAATACAGGCTCCAAAAACTTTAAACTTAAAAAAAAGTGTGTGTGTGTGTTGGGGTTGGGATGGGGGGGGGAGTTAAGTTAGGGAGATGCCAGTGATCAAACCAGTTTGCCTTGATGAGGAGTATCCCAGCGGTGTGGATCCCAGTTGTGTGGCACAGCGGGAGCAGCTGGACCTCTGAGCAGGAAGAGATACATTGTATAGAGAGAACTAAGAAACAACAATAAGGCTAGCTCAAGCTTATCGGCCCGTCACCACCTCACAGGTGAACAGTGTAGGGGAAAAATGCTTCCCACAGGTGTCCACTGACACCGGGCATCTTTGCTAGGAGACCCCAGCCAGGCCTTGTGCAGGGTTGTGCCTGTGTGTGGATCGCCCTCTGTCCCTTTGTGGGTGGGGGTGGGGGAGCAAGCTTCCAAGGGACCTTGACTTTACTGAGCACTGTTTCCCGTTGGCAGCTCTTTAATGTGAAGTTTCCCACCTTTGCTTTGAGTCAATGTGCAGCCATCCTGTTGCTCGTGAATCTAAACTCTGCGGACTTGATGTCTGAGTTCAAAGGCTGGAAGATGCTGGAGGATCAGAAGAGTCAAGTTCTAGTTCAGATGAAGGCTGAAAGCTTCCCGCAGAAAGCTTTCACATCCTGGGGTGAAAGCTGCTTCCCACTACCCGGGCTCCTCTCTTTACTCTCATTGACTGGCACCCATGATAGGATAGACCTGCTTTATGTGGTCCGCTGGTCTAAATGGTAATCTCATCTCAACATACTCTCACAGAGACAGCCAGACCTGTGAGCAAGTGATACAAAGTTTCCCATCTCTGCTCCTCACAGGCAAGAAAGGAAGCCTTGGTTAAGCCTTTCCTAACCACCATCACTGGTGGCAACGCCTGTGTGTATATATATATGTGTGGGGGGGGGGAGGGCCGGAGGGGGAGCACGCGGGGGTCTGAAAAGGGGAAACAATAAAAGGAGGACAGGTTTATCCAAGGCTTGGGAAGGAGCTCCTGAGAGAAGGAAGATAGATCGCTGACACTTGGGCAGGCCATTTGTGTTCTCTCTGAGCCTGTGTTCACATCTTACATGGGGCTCTGCCAACATCTTCCCCTCAGCCAGCATATGCAAAGGGCTGTTTCCCTAACCGCCATCACTGGTGGCAGGGGTGTTACTGGGGGGAACGTTCTGATTAAGGGAAACAATCTTTGCTTTTTAAGCTTTATCACGTGGAACCTCTTAAGGGTAAATCTCTTCAGAACACACATCTTTTCCTGAACTAACTGTGCACTTGTGGGCCAGAGTCCCAGGAGGCTAGAAATTCTCCCCTATGAGACCTAGCCATCCCCTAACCTATACCTCCTGGGCCCCAGGGCTAGCCCAGTCCTTGATGTGAACCAGGATGCTGAGTTCTACTCTCATGCTCTTACTGACGCTTTCTAGCTAGGCATTCTGGCTAATGGGTTGCAGCACATGTAAATCCAAGCTACACTCAGGCATCTATTGGCACAGGGACAAACAACCCTTCGAGAACAGACTACAGGGGCCTGGAAAGATGGCTCAGTAGTTATGAGCACTGGCTTGTCTTCTAGAGGAGCCATGTTCTATCTTCAGCACCCACATGGCCTCCATAACCTCAGCTCTACGGGATCCATATTGTCTTTAGATTTTTCAGCCTGTACAGGCACCAGGCATACACACATGTGGTGCACAGACATACATGCAGACAAAATATGCCCCCATATAATAATAATGATAATAATAATAATAATAATAATAAGTGGGCTATGGGATCCATAGCCCAACAACTTTGAGTTGATGAGCAGCTTTAGTTCAATATGGATTTATTAGGCACCTACTGCATACAGGACTGGAGGTGGAGACTACAGTGTTCCTTTAGGGAGTCAGAGGGCGAGAATCTCCCAGAACTGCTCCTCCTCTAAGCGGTTAGAACTTGATATTCTCAGTAGGATACACCTGCTCCCCTCTCCTTGGGTGGGAACAATGTGGTCTCTAGACCAGGTGTCACTGTACAAGAGCCGGTGATTCCTTTTTCCAGTTGCTAGGAAACGGCTGGCACCTGTAGACAGTAGGTATGCCCTGCCTGCCACCTGTGCTGGTTGATCTCTGGCCTGAGGTGCACCTGGTTCTTGCTTCCTATGTGTTGGGGTGAGATGGCTCTCTAGGGTTTGGGGTCAAAACAGGCAGAGGCTCAGAGGGGTCTGTAAGAGCTCAGGCTTCTACTCCTGTGGGAGTATGGAGGGCTAAAATCAGTGGTGGCTCGGGGCATCGGGTATGGCTACCTATCCGAAGCGCTGGAGCCCAGAGGCTCAGGAGGCAGTGGGTGCCCATCAAGGCTCTGTTATAAGTCCTCAGGGAACACTCTCTGGATAGAGAGGCCAACCCTAGAAACTACTGGGCTTGACCTAGTGCATCGTGGGACATTTCACAGTCACCATCTTATCTAGTGAGAAGTTATGGAGGGCCACAGTTTGCCCTGCTCCTTACACTGAGCTACTGCTGGAGGGCAGGCAGCCCAGCCCAGCCCAGAGGTTCAGGGCTTTGGTCCTGTTCTCCAGCTGGGTCTGCCTGCTCAAGAGGGTGTGTCCCTGGAGTGGCTCTCAGTGCCTGCTGTGACACCAGGTGTGGGAGCTCTCAGGAAGGGAAGGTGGATGGTGGAGAGGGAGAAACAGACCTCTAGGCCTTGGTGGTACCCACAATGGTGGTCACCTACATCCTAAGTCTCAGAAAATAGAGAGGCATTATGGGTTGCCGACTATTCTCAGTTCTTGCCTCACTACTGGGAAGTGCTTGGTTTATCCCACAGATGTTAAAACAGAAACCTACTGCCGCCACCCAGAGAGGAACAATATGTTCAACCCCAAAATTGAGTGAAGATTTCCAAAGAAAAAGAAGAAGGAAGAGGGGGAGGGGGAGGGGAGAGGGAGGGGGAGGGGGAGGAGGAGGAGGAGGAGGAGGAGGAGGAGGAGGAGGAGGAGAAGAAGAAGAAGAAGAAGAAGAAGAAGAAGAAGAAGAAGAAGAAGAAGAAGAAGAAGAAGAAGGAGAAGAAGAAGAAGAAGAAGAAGAAGAAGAAGAAGAAGAAGAAGAAGAAGAAGAAGAAGAAGAAGAAGAAAAGATGAAGAGGAAGAGGAAGAAGTGGAAGCAGCAGCAGTGGAAGAGAAGGAGAAACTGTTGCCTTAGAAAAGTGTATGTGTGTATAAGTTATTTAACATATCAGGCAATATATTATATAATACATTATGAGTATAATGCATGTTGAATGTATTTTATATAAGAAGTAGTATACAATATACACTGTGGGCTCTATGTCTTCAATGTCATTTGTCTTATTCGTTTGTTCTGTGATGATCACCTGCTGGCATTTGGAGATGCTGTAAGAGCTCCTGGCAGTGCAGGGCCCATCCCCATTTCCTGTACAGCACTGGTTCTCAACCTTCCTAACACTGCAACTCTTTTATACGGTTCTTCATGCTGTGGTGACCACCCCCAACCCTACAAGTATTTTTGTTACAACTACATAACTGTAATTTGCTACTGTTACGAATCATAATGTAATATTTTTGTACATAGAGGTTTACCAAAAGGGTTGCGGCCCATAGGTTGAGAACAGGTACAAAGCCCTGGTATATCCTTGAAGAAGTGTTTTCGAATGTTCCACTTGTAAATGCTGGCCAACAAGGCTCCGCCAAACATGTGTGAAATGGGCACAGGCTTGGTTACCCACCTGTACCTGGGTACCCACAGTCGTGTGGGTACACCTGGCTGGACTCCTTCAATGCAGGGAAGGCTCCACCATGGTTCAATCTTGGTTCAGAGGCTTCTCCATGACGTGCTGTTGTAATGGCAGTTGGTTTCCTCAGAATTGAACCATTTCCTTCAGGAGGGAGCAGGGAGGCTCTAGATGCAAAGGGCAACAGGTCTGGGCAAATAAAACATGGACGTCTCAGGAGGCCCCACCAGGGCTGTATAAAAAGACATAAACAACTGCTGGGAGCGAGGTTCTGACCATGAGCTAAAGGGCAGAGCCTTCTCTGACTGTCTAGCTGCCCGAGTGGTGCAGAGCTCCAGGGGCCTAGTTCTCATGAATGGCCACCATGTTGGGGTGGTTTCTCCGTGAGGCTGCTGCTTCTCAGTTAGCTCTGCTACTTGTAGTAGCTCTGCTACTTGTTGGTAGTCACCCCCCCTCCCCAGCCCCACTCCTGGCAATGACCACTGGCGCACCAAGTTGGACGTTGGTACTATCATTCCTTTGGTCTCTTGTGGGCTCTCTTTCTGGTTTGAGTAGATGGGTGTGTGCCCTGGGAAGAGACCGTCATGCTGCAGGTGTCCCAATGAAATGACAAAGTGACCACCTGTCCAAGGCAGAGTGTGGTACAAACTCTAGCGCTGTGCTCATCACTGTTGAGGGTGTAAGAATAAGGAGGTGGCCAAAAGTCCAGAGCAGATGACCTCGAAGGGACGTGGCTTGCTCTAGTAGAGCTGGCAACCTCATTAGCCCTGCCTAAGACCAGCTGGGTACCCCATGCCGTGTCATCAAGGGTGACCATGTAGGGAGCTTCCACAGCAGAGGCTTGGAACTCAGATCTCGGAAATTTGCAAACACCACAGATTCCCACCAACTCTTTCTCAGTGAACTGAGGGAAAATGAAATGTCCTCATGGGTGGAAGGTGCCTGGGACAACTGTTCAAGGTCAGAGTCTGTCCTTCCTAGGGTGCGTGCACCAGACAGGTTTGCTGCTCCTCCGATCTGAGCCAGTGCACCACTCCCTTCAATCTGCCCTAGGCTCTGCTGCCACAGGCTCCATGACAGAAGGCTCCGATGGTGGCTGTGGCCTGGCAGAGCCCACAGGAGGTGGCAGTCAATACCCATAACCAAACTCCCTAACTTTGGGCAAGACCAGCCGTGCTGTGGGGTAGGGGTTGCTCTCAGAGGTCTGCTCCAAGCAGCCCCAGGACTAGAACTGCCCATTTTCTCCAGGAAGATAGTCTCAGACCAAGACCTCAAAGTATCAGAGGGCTGGAGGCTGGGGTGGGCCGAGGGCTGCCCAACCGCAGGCCTCTGGAGTATAGAGCCATAGAAAGACGGATGCTGTGGCTTCCTGTGATCAAAGAGGCACCCATATCATACCCAAATTCACAGCAACCCCAGAAGGAATGGGACATTTCTCCCAAGTCACAGAGAGGCAAAGATGCTCCAATGTGGCTCCCAAGTGTGGCCACTAAGCCTGTCTTTCAACTCACCTTCACAGACTGTATAAACCTCAGACTTAAGGGAGAATGCTCGCTCAGTAGACATGATAATCCAGATATCTTAAGAGGTATATATCTGCTCAGCCTTAAAGAACTAAAGGATCCTCTTCCTTTGGAGCACTGTAAAACCCTAGGAGCTGGGGTGATGTTAGCCCAGGGCAAGGTTGCCTGGGGTGGGTAAAAGGCTGGCCCCCTCTATCCCCAATGTACGAATGTAGGCAAGGCTGCCTAACTCTCCCAGACTCCATGCCACCCTTCCTCTGTGAAGTGCAACAATAATTGGAAATCCCACAGGCTTCTGAACAGGCCACACATGCCAGCTGCTGTGGCTTGTCCTGGCTGTCCCCATTATTGCTGCCCCTTTGATAATGGCTTAATCAATGGCAGCCATTATCATCAGCTATACACTCCCATCTTCATTATCTGGAGCTGTCTTGGCCTATGGTGCGCATTCTTCTGTTTTTAGCAGTTCCTAAGAAAGCTTGCACTTTAAGGGAGAAGGCTGAGAAGAGCCACATTCATTTTCTGTGGACCAGCGGGAATTATGCCTGGTTAACCTGTGGCTATCCCACAGCTAGATGATGTGATGGGAGAGCAGAGAGGATGGGAGAGGGGGGTGGGGAAGGTAGCCTCGGGGATGCTAAGGATCAAAGGGCCACTGTAAGAAGGGTGACCCTGGTAGGACCCTGGTGGACCCCTTCCTTTACGGCAGTGCGTCTCAGCCTCTGAAACACATTGTGTCAGCACTAGCTGGCTGGTCTCCATCCCTGACCTTGTGATGAAGTTGTGAAAGGGGCCCATGTGAATCCCTGGATGATGCCAGGCTGCTGGTGTGGGGCCCAGGCTTTGAGAGACTGCTTTAGTGCCAAGCCCAGTAATTCATCAAACGAAATCACTGGCGGGCAAAAATGAAGCCAATGAACGTGAGCTGTTCATGAGCTGAACAGGAAGCAATGACATCAGAGTTGGGGTAGGGGCGGCTCTGCTGGACACCCCCAAGGCACAGTTCCAAACCAAATGGAAATTCTCCTTTGGCTTTAGACCAAGCACCAAAGAACAGTAATTCCAGACCTCATGGGATGTATCCTCAAAGACTAGGTTAGCACCACCCAGCATTCAAGGCCGTGCTTCAGTGAGCTCCTGGGGTCCCCACACTGTGGAGGTGTGGGCCTCTCTGACTCTCACTGGGTTTAGTTTCTCAGAAGCTCCACTCCTATGCCCACATCTCACCTGAGAAGGAGGCTGAGATCTCCCAAGGACTTGGTGGTCCTTCTGCCCCTGCCTTCCCTAGGCTACTCTGAGCCTCTCTTCCCTGTCTTCTTCCCATAGTCTCAAAAGCAGATTGCTCACCCCATGTTTTACCTGATAGGTATCGTATGCATTGACTCCAAACCAAGGTGTATGTTATAATCTCTAGTGTGTAAATTAGGCAAGCAAGGATCTGGATTCCAGGCAGCTCATTCAAGGTTGCTCAGCTAAAAGGATGGTTCATTGACACCATCTCCAGCTGATCGAGCCAGAAACTGATTTACCACCCAGGTTTCCCTATTCCTTGGCTTTTACCTTGATTTATTGGATAATCATTTCCTTCCAGAGAGAGGCTCAGTAGCTTTCCCGGAGCTGTGAGCCAATGTGGAAGGTATGGGAATTTTAGTCATTAGACTAGATGACATTCGTCATTAGAATAGAGTAACGCTTCAGAGGGTTGCCTCCTGGTTCAAAGTCCACCATGTTGAGGCCCTCCTCTTCTAACAGCAGAGGTGGACTTGACCATAGACGCTCATCTTTGCAGGAAAGAGAAGGTCTCATCTCTTCCATAGCCAGTTAGCTGGTTCCCAGTCTGAACCAGTCCAGACAGACATCGCAGCTGACGTTCCTTCTTTCCTGAGAGTACAGTGACCCCATGTGGCTATTGCCAGGCACAGCAACTTACAGAGTGTGACAGCTATTTCTTCCCTACAAAGCTGTGTTGAGCCTGTAGGACAGTGTCTCCCTGGCATGCAACTGTGAGGCCCAGTGTGGTCTGAGCACATCCCTCCAGGCCCTGCTGAGGGGATGTAAACGTCGTGCTTGGGGATGGCTGACCTTCAATTCTTTTTTTCTGCCCTGTAGGCTCTCACTCCCAGCCCTTCACACACCCTCCCTGCATCTTAGAGACAGGTGAGATGGAGGGAACTGTTGTGTGACCTGTAGATGCAGGAGGTGGAGATGGGGGACAGAATTGGGGGGGTCTACATGTATTGTTTGAAGCTATACCCCCATTTACACATACAAGTGTAAGCACTAAGGAAGCCTCTGCTAACACCACCCAGACGAAGTGCATGGGAACAGGGAAGGATTGCATGTGGCTGCTGCGGACACTTGCTGAGCTTGGCACAGCTTAGAAAGGGTCTTTTTTCCCCCTTCCCCCACATAACGTTAAGTCCCCTGAACATAGGTAGGTGGTTTAGTGGGATCCGTTCACACCTTCTGTTTTCTGTCCCTCACTTCCCTTTCTCTGGCTATAAATAAAACCTGCCTGAGACAAGGTGTAGTGAACTCTGAACCACTTCTCCTTGGGTCTGTAGGACTCAGTTCTGAAATGGCAAATGCAATCGGTCAAGATCCCACCAGACTAGACGGCTGCGGTGTGTCCTGTAAGAGTCATATGTGTGGGTTCTTAACAGATGCTAAGACTGGCCTGTAACGTTTCTGAAACCTTCCTTGTGAGGAGGACAAGGGCTACCCCCGCCCCCCCCAAAAAAAAACCCTTTCTTTCCTTTGCTCAACTGCTGCTCTTCTCATCTCAAGGAGAAGCCCTCCTGTGGCAGATTTGTGACTGAATCTAGACAGTGTTGATTAATAATGAGCAGTCTGCCATCTTGTCTGTTTGTACAGTTGTGTCCAATATTTTAAAAATATCACTTGAGGTGGTTGAATATATATGAATCGATAGAAGATACACACACACACATGAATTGATAGAAGATATGATTTAAGGTACGTATATCATTGGCTTCCCAAGAGGACTCACCCAAGAAATCTTAAAATTTGAGATCTCCTGTAGCCCTTGTGTTAGCTGACTGACAAAGAGATTGTAGGACAGAGAACTCACAGCTAGACTCTGACATACTGTTAATTGGAGACTAAGCAGAAATAATGGCACGTTAACAATGTAGCCCACTGGGAAAATGGAGTTGTCGTTATGACCAGATCTTTCAAACTAACCTCTTCCATCAGAAGTGCAAGTCTGCCCATGTCTTCCAAGGAAGGGAATTGTCTTGGGAAGGTCTGGGCGAGCACTGTGAAGCCTTTTGTTGTGGAATCTTAGCTCAAACTTGTCATCCAAATCTTACTTGATCCAAATCTTACCTGTAGCTAGTACCCTGGTTTCTGCCCTTGCAGTGCCTCAGAATTTCCAGTAGGTGGCACAAGCTACACCTCTCTACTCATCTGTCTTCCCACTAGAACTTAATTGAAAAGATGCTCACTTCTTCCTTTTCCCCTCCTTTCTCGTCACCTGTCTCCCATCTTTCTCTTTGACCAAAAAGAAAATAACATACAAACCAACCAAACAAACAAACTCCAAAAACAAACAAACACTCAGACTTTCTGTTGATTTGGCTGTGAGGATTAATTCAAAGGGGGCCACATGCAAAAGGGAAATGCTACCTTTAAAGATCATGGGGCAGGCAAGAAATGCCACAATGAACTCTTCTGAGTGGCCACTGGCTCTTGTCAGCCATACCTGTAACTGCTTTCACTTTTCAAAATTCACCTTGTACCAGGGACACCTGGATGCTGAGCCTCCTTTGCTTTTGACTACACCAGACAACATCCAATCCCAAATCCTACCTGGTAAACAGCAGTCAAAACAGACTGGTCAGTTCCCCCTAGACACCCCTCAGACAGTCTAGAAAGGCTGACTGGCTTTTTTCTCTTGAGGACCCTGCATGAATCTCCAGCATCGATGAGCATATGTAAAGACTGGGAACCCATGTGGACTCCAGATGTTGACAAACAGTAGAGGGAGGATATATCGGTTTGCTTTTCTGTTGCTGTATTTAAATACTGACCAAAACTAACTTGAAGAGGAAAGGGTTTATTTTAGCTTACAAGTCCATACTCAAGGAAACCCTAGGCAGGAGCTCAAAGGCAGGAATCGAGAGACAGGAACAGCAGAGACAATCCGGGAGCACTGTTTACTGCTTTGCTTCCCCTCCATTTCTGATGCGGCCAGTAGGCATTGCTCAGATAGATACTAGCTTTTGTTTTCACCACAGGCTGCAGCCTGCACATTCCGCAGCTGGGAAAGATGTTACAGCTGGAGCGCACCAGATGGACTCTGGTGCGCAGAATGGTTATTAAAGCGAGCCCCTGGAACTGACACTGATGGAAGGGAAGGGGAGGCGGTGTGGGTCAAGGGAGCAGTCAAGTCACAATGCCAGGCCATCAATAAGCTCAGTCACCAGAATGATCCCTCGGTGATGGCCCGTGGCAGGCAGAGCCCAGCCTTGATAGACCCATATTGATTAGGCTCAGATGTGAGCTGTTCAGAATGCAGAATGACCACAGGCAAGGCAGCTCTCTGTGGCTCAGCCAGCTCTGCTAAAAGGAGCAGAGAGCAGGGGCTTGTATACAGGCAGCATGGGCAGCAGCCATCAAGCAGGGCTTAATCATAAGAGCCAGGAAGGTGCATTATGTGTGCTAGCTACAGTCCACCCTAAGCCCCTCTGGTTTCTCTTGCAAGATCCCTGTTGACTTATCTTCTCAGGGGAAACTTGAGGAGGATGGGGAGAGGGTACATGACTCAGCAGCAGAACAGCTTCTCAGTCACACAGGAATTCCTGTATCTGTTTTCTGGGGCCTTAGAAAAAGAAAATAGTAGAAAGGAAGTTGAATGCCAACATCTTTGGCTGTGTTGTTGTAGAGACCCAGGGCTATCATTTGTGTCTCACAGTTTGCATCTATAGGGTCTGGTCTAGCCTCGTCCTCAGCTATGCCTCAGATATCCCCAATGGCTTTCCTGAGAGGTGTGAGCCCCTCATCCTTCAGCTACACTTAGCTACAACCATCCACACTGAACAAGCGCTATCTCAGGAGTCACTTCTGTTCTGCAAGTCTTCTCTTCCTCATTGTGCTGTGTAAGGGCTGCTGGCACCCCCTTCCCCTTCCTGGCTAGACAACCACCTTTCCCATCAGGAGGACAACTGTTCCTGGTCTTCCTTAAGTGCCCATATTGAAATGGCAATGTGTGGTTCAACTGGTCTCTTGCCATGTTTTCTGACAGAAGTCTCCCTTGAGAGCCAGGCACTTTCATCTTGAAAGCATGCACCCAGGGTGACAGGAAGCAGAAATGTTCCAAGAAATTCCTGGGAGTTTGAGGCACCGCTCCTCGGTTCTCCTGAATGGGAGCAGAGTACTGTATAAAGCTGATCGACTCTAAGAGCCTCCTGCATCTCGGCGGAGAGTGGCATTCTGTCCTTGCATCTCTGAGTTGGCCCTGTGCCCTTAACAGACCTCATTGACTGTGAGCCAGGATGGTTCATGAGATGTTGTCCCCTGGTTCCAGCTGGTTCTCACACCTTTATTCTGTAAGGAAGATCTCCAGGCCTTTGACAGTGACACAGATAGCCAATGCTAGCTAGACAAGCATGCTAGGAGCACCCTGGTGGCACTTCTGAAGGGCTCTGTGGTCAGAACAGGCAAGGGAATCTATTTCTATTAGAATGAGTTACTGATCTTTATAGGGTGAAAGGGATCCAGTGCTGTCAGTTTGTTCCACACGCAGACCTGTCTCTGTTATGACAGACTGGAGATTTGTAGAGCAGGACATGTCAATTCTGGCAAATGAATGTCTGCACCGTCAGACCCACTCACAGTCCCCACCTCTCCCACTGTTGGGCTGGCCCTAGGGCAATGGCACAGGCTGGCTGAGTCATCCTATTAGGTCACGAGGCACATCTTCTGTGGCGGATGGCCTCTAGGAAACCTAACATGAAATGTGACTGCCATTATTCTCTGTCTATTGCCTTCAGATGTCCCCACATGCCTCTGCATCAGATCAAACCTTCAAAGACTTGATCTTCCAAGATCCTAACCCCAGACAAGCTGTTTGGTGTTGTCTGTGGATACATCTGTATTCTGACTTGGCTTGCTTTCCTTCCTCTACAAAGTAGACAAGCAGGTGCACTGCTCTCAACAATGTCCACTGTGAGGCTTATCTTGCACAATTCTTTCAAGATGCCCCTTGATGGAGGCTGTATGGGACTGCCATAATTTAGACACACCAAAACCTACTGAACGGACACTAAGCTTGGCCATTTTCCTCTTGTTGTCTGGTGTTACACAATCCCTAATGTAGCATGGATGTGAAGTGGTACTGGCCCAAGAAGGCCTGTGTTACTTGTTCCTGTGGTGGCTGGGTCAGCTGGTCCTATCTGTGTACAACTGTGGATGGCACTCCTCCATCTTCGGACAGATTCTCGCTGTCCTGTGCTATGTATGACTTGGTGGGTCTGTCAGGACCTGTCTCATCCTGGAGGCTGGGGCTCCATGGATACTTCAGGCAGTGATTCTGTGATGTTTGGTGTGAATCCCATCCAGCATCTTAGCCCATGGTACCAGCTTTCTAGGTACCAGCTTTGCCTTAAGAAGGCATCCTGTTATGGCTGTCTCCTGAGAGTCTCTGCCAGAGTCTGACAAATACAGAGGAGGAAGCTCACAGCCAAGCATTGGTCTAAGCTCGGGGGGGGGGGGGCAATACAGGAGTTGGAGAAGGGACTGAAAGAGCTGAGGGGGTTTGCAGCCCCATGGAGGGAGCAACAGTGTCAACAGGCCAGACCCCTCCCCCAGAGCTCCTGGGGACTGGACCACCAACCAAAGAGTACACATGGAGCGACCCATGGCTCTGGCCACATATGTGACAAAGGATGGCCTTGTTGGACATCAGTGGGAGGAGAGGCACTTAGGCCTGAGGGTGTTCAATACCATAGTGTAGGGAAATGCCAGGGTGGGAGGATAGGAGTGGGTGGGTCGGAGAGCACCCTCATAGAGGCATGGGGAGGGGGGATGGGATAGGGGGTTTCCGAAGAGGAGACCTGGAAAAGTGAAAACATTTGAAATGTAAATAAAGAAAATATCCAAGAGAAAAAAAAGAAGGCATGTGTAATGGAGGGTCCATACTAAAACAGATGGGAAACTATTTGTCCTGGCTACTGGGAGTTCTCATTTGCAAATGGCTTTTAGCTGTCATGAACCCTTTTAGGGCTACCTCACCTCAACCACTGCGTTTCTTAGAATGCTCAAATTTGGTGACTGATCTCAGTGACAGCATAAAGATCTAGCCACTTCAGACCCATCTAGGATGCTGTAGGATCCATCTAGAATCCCAGTTAGTGCTGAGCCCCGTGAGCTCAGCTAAGGCTGTAGCTGCATCTGAGAGAAACTGGACTCCCACTTGCCTAACTCCCTGATGCAAGCAGAATCATCAATTTGCTTACCCAAAGGGCATTGTGATGTAGGTGTTTTCTTAAATGAGGGTTCATCTTCTCAGATGGTTCTATCTTGTGTCAAGTTTACAATACACACACACACAAACACACACACACCACCATGGTCTTATGTGAAAATACTGTTTTTAGGTAAATCGAGTAAAAGATATATTCAGAGAAGACCATTGAGCACAAAGAGAGCAGAAGGCCATATACAAATGAACAAGAGATTTGAGACCTTCATCTAAGAGCCAACGCTAGTGAGGGTCAGCTAGAAGATGCAAGAGAAAGTCTCCCTGAAGTCACAGGAAGCAGCGCTGTGCCACCACCTGGCCTTCAGCTTCCAACTTCTAGGATTGTGGAGTGATATTGTTCTAGGTTTTCCAGCCAGAAGTCTATGGCAGTTCATTAGAACCACACCAAAAAAGCCAATTTAATATATCTTACAACTCGTCATTCACCTTGTTATCTGGGAGTGATTATTTATTTGAAAACATTTACAACACTTTACGTTTTATCTAGTCCAAATATCACATATTAGATACACAATTTCAATGAGTTGAAATGGACAGGGAAAAGAATACAATGAAGTAAACATTTGCAACATTTAAAAACCAGTCTTGTGTAAGAAACAACAAATGCCAAATGTTGCTACTCGCATCTTTGTCCCAATGAGAGCGCGAAGCTGGGTGAATATTCCACATCACTACTGACCTCTAAAGAGGCAAGACACATAATGTTAATTGATAGAGACTTAACTTGTTCAAACCTGTTCTAAATAAAGAAAAATTATTCACAATGCTCAAGTGGTACCAATCATTTCACGGGTACTAAGTCAGCTGTAAGGTAAGTCAGGTGGTAAATATCACAAGTGAACGAGGCAGGACTTAGTAAATCAGCTGTAAGGTAAGTCAGGTGGTAAGTATCACAAGTGAACGAGGCAGGACTAGGCAGCTTTGCAACCTACCGATTAGCCACTTTTTCCAAAGCTCAGTGGACAAAAGTGTGTTGCGGTATAAGCTGTATGGAAGGAATGCTGGTCAAGGAAATAGCTTTACAGGGTGGAAAGTCTACTTCGAAAACAGTGCTGTCTGCAGTGGGGACCCCAGCGGAAGCAGACAAAGCAAAGACTTACCAAGGGTTTCAACATGGTTCACAGTACTCAAGCTTTGTCCAGCTTTCCGTCATATTCCAGTTGTGAAGGTGCACTGCGTACTCTCCTGTTGGCTCTGATAAACACCATGGCTGAGAGAGAGAGAGAGAGAGAGAGAGAGAGAGAGAGAGAGAGAGAGAGAGAGAGAGAGAGAGAGAGAGAGAGAGAGAAGAGAGAGAGAGGAGAGAGAGACAGAGAGAGAGAGAAGAGAGAGTGCATGCGCCAGCCCATATGGTACGGGAGTCATGGCAACAAGGAGCCAGAGCAGGAAGCCGAGAGGTCACATCTTCAACAGCCAACGTGAAGCACAGAGAGCAACTCCAAGTGGGGCAAATCGATAAACTCTCAAAAGTCCACCCCCAGGGACATGCATACTCCAGCAAGGCTGCACCTGCTAAAGCCTCCATAATGTCAGCCAAATAGTGGCACGAAGTGCAGATCAAGTGTTCAGATACTAGAGTCTGCATGTGTGTGCATTTCTCATTTAAACATCCACACAGAGAAAGTCTTTTCTTGGAAAAGCCACCAGCACACCTGGACCATGGCACAGAGGTCTACTACAGCTCCATCTTGTCTTTTCAGGCACTGCGATGGGGCCTGGCTGCTCTGTGATTCCAGTGTGCAGCTGGTCTGTTGCTATGCTCTCCCCGTGAAGAGGAGTCTGAAAATGACTCAGACCACCACATAGTGTGATTTACAGAATGCCAATAGGTACCAAGGGGAAAAAGAAAAAAAAAAAAACACACCAATGAGGGGCTGTGTGAAGGCTGATGGAATTCCTGTCTCACCCAAGAGAATCAGAAACTATTTGAGTTTTCTCTGGCCTGTAACAAAAGGTAAGCATCCTTTTGGATTCTGCGGGATACGACAGGTTCAAGTCTGTTAACAGCCCCACTCTTGTAGGAACTCACTATGAACCTTGGCCTTGAAAGTAAGGGTGAGGAGCTTTGGGCCAGATGAAGCTGACTATGTAATCAACCCCAGCTATTCAACTTCCAAATTACACTAGGCATAACCATCAGGAAACAGAAGCTGTTAGGCAGTATGGGAGTGGAGAGCAGAGGACCACTGTGTACTGTGCACTTGGCCTTAAGGGATGTCCTCATTAGAAGCAGGAGCAGCCACTGGGGTTACTGTCAACTGATAGGGAGGGGCCTCTTCTACCTCAGCTTTAGGGAATGGGTTTTTCTTCTATGCTTTGCAGTCTGTGGAAACCCTGCCTGCTGCGTTCCAGTCAAACATAGCATCTTTGGAAATCCTTTGTCTCCTTCTAATCTCCATACAAACTACGGAAATGTACTAAACCCTGCTACTCCTAACCGTGGTTGGGGAAGGTGGGGGAGTTACTGCTTAAGCCCAGCATGGGCTCCGCTGACCTGGTCTGCTGACTTACAGAGTTTCTTTCTTCCTAGAGTGCATACTTGCTCAGAACGAGCTGCTGCAACCCAGTTAGAGCCATGAAGAAAGAAACTCTAAATTCTTAGTTGGCTCAGACCAAAGAGCTTGCTCCAGTTTGTTCTAGGAATAACAATGGATTGGGAGGCATTTTACACAGCCACACAGCTAGCACAGGCGCTCTGGAGTTGTCTGTAATTCTGGAAAACAGGGTTTTGCACATCTAGTATGATGCCATCAAGAAAGGGCTTGGTGGGTAGTCAGGGTCTCTTCTGCTGCCTGCTGCTGTTACAATCCATCACTGTTAAAACTGAAACCCATACAATGGAGCCTGAGAATCACCTGCACTCCTAGCCGCCTGACATAACTGCTTCTCACAGAATCTAGGCCATGAGCCTCTCTTTGTCTGGAACAGTAAACTTCTCTCTCAATGGTATTCATTGTTAGCTGCCATTTATAAATCGACACCCAGTACAGTTCAGAGAGAACGTGGTACTTTTAACTGTTGTGCTACTGAAATTGTCCAATAACCAAGAATCCCCTAAAAGTACCCAGTGACTACTGGTCTGCTCCCAACAGTGCAATGTGTAACAGAGAACGTGACAATCATGCCACGTTCTCTTCGGCACTGAATCCCAAAAACTTGTGTTGTTCTCCTTAGCATCACTGCCATGGGGGCTTTTACGTAAGAACACTGAGGGGAAAAAAGAGGTGGACAGAACCAGGAAGAGCAGCATAATGGTTCTGAACTCGGTAAGTTATAAAAGCTAACACGTCAGCAGGTAGGAGAAAACCTCCCCAACACTAACTCAGCACAGACAAAACTTCCAGTAGAGTCGTGGAGAAGCTATGTTCACACTGGATAGACACTTCCGTACAGAAACAGTAACAATACCAATTCCTACTTTTTCCCCCCCAAAAAGAAAAAGAATAATTCAAAACCCATTAACTGCCATGAGCAAACTCTAGTCAAGGATTTCTGTCACAAGAGTTACAGTTTTAAGTGGTCAGATGATGTCATAAATGCTAAATAGAGTTGAACTCTTAATGCGTGGAATGTCTTGCTCAAAAGGGCTTTTATCCCCTCTCAAGGGTGAAGTCAAAGGTTCATAGTAAATGAGATGCGTGTTTTTATTCAAAGTCCCATGGTGAAGCTGAGTTTCAGTTACTGAAAAGAACAATAAAATCAACATTGCTCTGATCTTACGGCTTTCTAATAAAATGCCTGATGGGTTGATAAGCCATCAACATTTTGTATCATAAAATATACATTTAAATTAAACCCACACACCTTGAATGAAGAAAGCAGAAGGTGCCGCTGAGATCAGCTCAGCAGGGTATTGTCAGTCAGATGCACATCTTACAGACTAAGTAGCAGGCTGTCCGCACCAGCTGCTCAGGCGGCGGCAAGAATGTCTGGGTTATTCCAAATGACATTCCCAACATGCACTGGAGGTTGGGAGTTGCACTTATCATTATCTGATGGAAATTCCCCAGTTGAATAAAGATAAAACTTTGTTTACAATGCGTTTGGCTGTAAGTTTGACATCCCAATGGACACACATCTCTTAACTCATTTTTGACTACCCTTCTGGAGTGTTTATGAATATATATTCTCAAAATACTGGCAATCCTCAGACTTTTCTATATGTAAGATACATCTTCTTGTAGTTTTACATTCATTTAATTACAACATGCAATTTACAACACCCGGGGTTACAGCAGGACACGAAACACAAACACGGCTCTGCCCGGTAATAACTTAATTCTTCGGTAAGGGCTGGATAGTGATTCAGTTCATTAATTTTGCAAACAAGTTCACGGCGACACACAGAACCCAAGTCCAGTTTTGGCTTGCTTATATCTTAATATGTCTGTTCCCACTCACTGTCTAAACACTGGCACTCGCATTGTCCACCTATCACATCGAGATACTAGCTAGGATTGTATCACCTTTGATACCGAAGTCACATGTCACCCATGTGAACGTCCCATACTGTAGCAAGCTGTAGTCCTGAAGCATCTGCTCGGAAGAGATTCTCAAGGATTTCTCACCTGTACCGTCTACTTGAACTTCAGTCGAATCTTGCACAGTGTCCAAGTCTAGCAGATAGACTTCTACTGCATGAGAAATTCAGTATTTGGCAAATGTCCCACTTACCACCACATTGACAAGATTTTACAAAGTGCGCCGAAGAGGACGGGTATTTGTCAGTTTCTGGAACTCAAAAACACTGGGGCTTCCGGCAACCTTAATCTAGAGGAAAATCAATTATCTCTCTGTGTGTTGTTAGCCATTTCTTGGCGACTATTCAGCTTACGTGTAATGATGACTAATATTCGTCGAATGGCCAGAAGACGCTCTTTCAGGGAGGCCATGCCGAGAATGGCCAGTTGAGCCTTGCGTTCCAAGGGCAACACGGCCAGAATCCACCAGGACCAGGCAGGGCCACTAGAATTGCTCTGTGAAAGACACAAGGGGAGAAATTAATTAATGCCTACAACACAGGCCATTTCCAAACTCAGCCTTTTGTTTAACCAACAAATATGGGCAAGAACCCCACCTTCTGTTGTAGGGCTAGGTCACCATTCATCAGACCCTCAAAATGCAGAGTTCCTGTTGAATACTAGTCACATGTTTTAAGGTGCCAGGTAAGGACACAAAGGAAGAACTTGTTCAGGGAAACTCCAATGAATTAGCTGCCTCTGCTCTCCCAAGTCTCCAGATAATGATGTACACCACCAGAAAGAAAGCTGATACATTTTACTTCAAGGTAACAATGTATGCTATTGCCTTTTAAGTTCTACGTGGGTTAGCTAAAGGGTAATGTTATCAAGGTCAAATGTATCTGGATGAGTTTGAGTGCCAGGAGAAAGAAGATCCTAAAGCCAATGTATATAATTGTATTATACAATGTGTATAATACACATATGCACACATTACTGTATGTGGTAACTATCATAAATGTATACACATACAGATGGTGTGCGTAAGCTTTGTTTGGGTGTAATGTGAATACTCATGTTTGCCTTTATTTCACATAATCAAAAAAGCATTCTGGATTGAGCTGTAAGCAAACAGCGATTCTCAACCTGTTTCTCCTCTTCCTCATTCCGAAACGAAGACAGCCAAGCCTGTCTGCTTACAAGGTCTGGATTCTCCTCTAGTCCTTTTAAAGAGGTACCAACCAGGAGCTAGGAAGAATGGACTGGGTGGAAAAGTGGCTGTTAACGAGTTGGATAATTTCACTGGAGGTCAGAAATCACCCATCAGCCAAAGCTCAAAGGGGCATCTCAAGTCACTGCCAAGAAGGTTCTGGGCTGCCCCTCAGATGTTACCTGTAACCCAGATACTGAAGAAACATGAGAGAAGTCAAACTCTCCTCTTCCCTTATCCTACAGGATAGGGAGAATAGCATGCTTAGTTGCACCTCACTAATTAAAATCCTTCTAATTGGCAGAATAACAGTCTCCAAGGAGCTCAGTGTCTATTTCCTTAGTCCTGTGACTATGCCACTGTAGGTAGTAATGGGGAACTTTGAAGATGTGAACATGTTTTTACAACAGGCAGATCATCCTAATGGACCAATGTAGCCACATAGTCCTTCTGGGGCTGTGGCCGGGGGTGGGGGTGGGGGTGGGGGTGGGGGTATGTGACACAGATGAAAGGCTAGAACTGGAGCATTTCATTGTACAGGGAATGAACAACACCAAGGAAGGCAAGCCTCCTCAGAGGTGGACAATGCCAGGAGCTGAGTCTTTCCTACAACCAGCAGAGGGCGATATCATTGCTAGGCCAAGGGAGACACCTGCTGGGCTTCTGACAGCACCATTGTAAGATAATATCCCAGTATTGACAAAGCCACTATGTTAGTGGCAATGTATTGCAGCCGTGATAGAAACAGTGCTCCTACCAATTACAGATTAATTTAATTGATTGGTCTTATAACCATCCTTTTGAAACTGAGGCACAGCACAGTGGCAGAAGGGAGTGGTAGGGAGGGGGAGGACATGGACGTGATTTTGGAGTCTAAAGCAGGACTCCTAAACGTCTTACGTTCATGACATTTTTACACTAAGAACGTTTTACAAGTCTAGGAACAGAGGTACCTTGCATCATCAATACAGATCAAACATTTACTAATAATAAGTCATGAGTACATGGATTCTTAAACAAGTCTTTTATACATGTATAATTGTATCTGTTACTAAAGAATAAAGTAAATACAACGTTAATTAGATAGATGTGATTGTTTATTTTTACATAAGAGAATAAATCTTGGCTGAGTGTGTGATGCTGCAGGACACAGCACATCTTCAGTGTTTTTCAGAACCAAATGATATTCTGAATTTATGTAACAATCAATGTTGAGAATGCCACTTGCATATAAATACAGGGCATTTAGGACCATTTCAGAAAATACTGGAAATCCCGCCCTAATCCAAGGCCAACATTTATTTACTGATTGTTTTAAAAATGAAATGCAAGGTAGCAACTGCCCTGGTTGGCTCCAGCTGTCAGAAAGACATGGCCTATACTCATCTGTAGGAGTCTCAATTGAGGGATTACCTCATTCAAATTGGCCATGTCTACACAGGACTACTGATTGTTAATTGATGAAGTTGGACCCTGCTCACTGCAGGTGGCACCATCCCTGTTCTGATCTGTTCTGAGTTCTGTCCTGATCTTCGGGCATGGCTAGAAAACATCTATTTATTGTGCTGCACAAGGCACAGGCGCCATGCTAGGTCTTCTCTGAGCAGCGGCTACACAAGCCAGCTCATCCTCATGGCTGAGTACAGCACTGCTGAACTCTCTGTCAGGACGATGGCCATCATCACGTGACTGAGGGGAGGAGCTGCACCAGGAAAGAAGGAAGGAAAGCCTACCTGTGGCTCTGGCTCCCTGTCTGGCATCGACCCAAAATGGCTAAGAATTTGTTTCTTCATGTGATCCTGGAGTGAAGCAAACCAGGACACAGACTGCTGGTAAACAGACTCATGGAGGGCGGTAAGTTCTTCAAACTCTGGACCTTCCACCTGGCCGGGAAAGAGAGATAGGCATTTTAGAAAATCACCCAGACACAGTCTCCACAGGGTGGTGACCTCTGACAGCTAAGTGGACATGTGACATTTATTCCTTCACTAATCCACTACTGTTACACAAAATTCATATAAAAACTTTGTGCTTTTTGACATGCCCGAGGTCTACTGATGGCATCCTGATTTTTCTTTTAAGACTAACATAAGCACATATCCAATGTTATAATTAATTTTCAATGGGTGAAAATTGCATACTTGATATATCACAAATGATTTAGTCATATACATAAGATGTATTTTAATATCCTGACAATTTATTTTTAAAATGTCAGTAATATAAATATGTATGCAAAGGAACCAGAAACATAACTCCGTAAAATATGGGAAACAGTAAATCCGACAACCTCAGAACCCGCATGGTAAAAGGAAAGCCCAGACTCCTGTAAGCTGTGCTCTGACTTCCACATGCACACACGAAATAGCAAATAAATAAGTATAGACAAGAGAGTGTTTTGTCAAGTATTGTATTCTCTGGATAGTTTCCCAGGAGCAGAAAAAGAAGTCTGAATCTGGCATTTTACAAACTCTTTTCCTATCACCAAATCACAGTCCAGAAGACGCGCTAGGAACAAAACTGCAGCTCCCACATCAGCTACCACCCAGCCATGCTGCTGTGTGCATGCCTGGCTTCTGGTTCTCCTCACCGTCCACCCAATCATTTAGCTCTTCCTCAGTCCTGCTTAGGAGAGCAGGGCAGAGCAGGAGGAACACGGGACTGGCAGTTGGTCTTGTCTTGTCTTCTTCATTGCTGGCTCTCATGTGTGCACGTCAGCCAGGACCACAGCCTTGTAAAGGGGAATCAACCACCTGGGTCTATTCTGGATAGAACATTCTAGCAGCTACAAAACCCGAAGGAATGGTAACAAACAGAACTATCATCGGTGTGCCTTACGTAGAACAACATTCATGGGCAACAGGGGTTTCCTTTAAAAATTACTTCACAAGCAGCTTTTAAAGCCAATTTTACAGTAGATCCATACACCATTAAAAACAAGGTGTCATCTACAGCAATCTGAATAATGCTTTGTCGGATCTGTCTGCAGAACTAGCACAGGGACTTGCACATGTCTGCAGCCAGCCCCACGGTCCGGAGGCCCTGGAGTTGGGCTCCCTGAGGGCCCTTGATATGTGAGGCTTTCAGGGCCACAGGCACCAGAAGCAGCAGCTGGAGTGACAGAGCCTGCATTCTGGGTGTGATTCCACTTCAATGAACATGTGTCCATGTCTCCTGTGTGGCTTCTAGCATGATGTAAGGGGGCACATACTTTTACATCCATATTTCAGATTTCCACCAAAAATTTAAAAGAGGGATGCAATAACTCAATGTATTTCCTCCTACTAATTATTTTTAACTACATAAGTTATATATAAAAAGTACCCCCCCACACACACAGATCTTGTCAGGCTCAAGGAATTTCATCTACTGTACAAGGCAGGGTAACCATTAGGCTACCACATTGAACCAGATCGAGAAAGACTCCCTAAACACTGTGGTGGTTTGAATATGCTTAACCCAGGGGAGTGGCACTATTAGGAGGTGTGGCCTTGTTGGAATATTTGTGGCCTATTTGGAGGAAATGTATCATTGTCAGGGTGGGCTTTAAGATCCTCATCCTAGCCCCCAGGAAGCCAGTCTTCTCCTGTCTGCCTTTGGATGTAGATGTAGAACTCTCAGCTTTGCACCATGCCTGCCTGGATGCTGCCATGCTCCCACTTCAATGATAATGGACTGAACCTCTGAACCTGTAAGCCAGCCCCAATTAAATGTTGCCCTTATAAGAGTTGCTTTGGTCATGGTGTGTGTTCACAGCAGTAAAACCCTAAGATACCCTCCAGTCAGATACAAAGTCCACCCTACATATTCTGTCCCCAGCCCATGCTTTTCCTATTCCTGGAAGTGTACAAGAGACTACACTTGGCCTGCTGTCTGTGTATAGTAAATATGCAGTCTGCATGCTCACATGCTTGGCTCTCTCATCATGTCTGTGAGATTCATGATATTAGAGCACCAGTTTATTATGTGTTGGTGGTGTCAAATCTCCACACTATGTGGACTGGACTAGCTTATCCATCTGTCTGAGGGGTGTCTAGACCATTTCCACTCTTAGGTACGAATGAGACTGTGTGCGCATCTCTGCACATCTTTATGAGGATCTGTTCAAAATACCTTATTTGTCAAAGGATACATGCTGTTGACTCTATTAGGTAAAAATAATTCTCAAGAGGCGGGAGACTTTTATACTAGCTTTGGAAGGCACTGTAAAGCACTACTATTTTATGACATGCCTCACTCTGAGCCACACAAAGAATCACTGCTTGGGACGCAAATGCTGGCCATGTTTTTAAGTATTTTTTTCCCAATTCTTTATTTTATGTAGGTGTTTTGCCTACATGCATGTCTGTCCACCACAAGTATGTAGTACATCTCTGGGGAGTCCTAAGATTTCTAGGAGCCTGAGAGACAAGACACTATGAGTAACAATGTGGACAGAATTTGAGTCCTCTAGAAGAGAAGCCAGTGCTCTTAACCACAGATCCATCTCTCTAGCAACTCCCACAATGTTTTTATAAATAACCTTGTATTGAAAACCAGCCTAGCAGAATCATTTCTGTATGGTCTACTTCGGCCTTTTAATCTTAAGAATAGAGACGAGTAGTTGTAGGAGAGACCACGTGACTTTCAGGGCCTAAAGCACAACCATTCCTTAGTATCTATGGGAGCTGAGCCACGGTATCTCCCGTAGATGCACAACTCCATATGAAATGATGTACTATTTGCATATAGTGAACACATGTCCATGCCTCTTACATCTTGAGTCATCTATAGATTACCTGACCTAATAGAAAGTTTCTATGCTCTACTGTTTGGCATTTGAAATAGTGTCAAGATAAGTTGCCCAGGCTGGCCTCAAACATGGGCTCAACCATTCCTTCCTCAGCAATGTAGAGAATCCAGGGCTACAGATGGATGCTACACATAGCTAAGCCATGTTCTTTAGGGTTAAGTGAAGAGGCAAACATGCCTACACATCTTCTCTAGAGGCATAATTTATTTTGCAACACTTTCAGTGCACCATCAACAGACTCTATGGATGAAGGAACCAGAGACAGAATGCCAGCTGGGAAGTATCTGGCCTTTCTAGGCCAGTCCCCAGGCTAGAATATCAAACATGGACAACAAGCCCATATCCCCTAAAGGCAGTAAAAGGCACTGTATTTTAGGAGACTTCTGTACTGGCCCTAACTCAGGTAAGAATGCAGAGAGTAACAGGTTAAGTGCTGGGTTAAGGAGGATATAACCCTGTAAGCGGAAACCCAGTGATGTTTTTCCACAGTGGACAGGAACACAGGATGAGGGATGCTGATGACCCTCACCTTCTCGTCCTCCAGGTACTCGATGTCCGCCGTGTTGTAGCCATCTCGGTGGCGGTGGCTCAGGACTCTGAAGCGGCTGATCCCAATTGCATCCACAACAGAGCTTCCATCAGGGAAAGTCCTGACATCCTTTATCTCCAACATGCACCCATACTCTGAAATCCTGAAAGAGAGTTTGGGAAGAGACGAAGGTTTTTAAAATTCAGATGCTTCCATTTCCCTCGGAAGTCTGGCTTTTGGAGGAGTGTAAAGTCAGCGTGAACAAACAGGGGTCCCTGCATCAGACCAGCAAGATTATTCTCCCAAGAGATAATGTGTCCTTCTGTTGAGTACTGTGGGCATTGGGGACGGTGGCTATGAGATGAGACCAAATCTTAAACATGGTACTTCAGCAGCTTGGCCAGGCCCTGCTGGCAGAGAGTATCTGAGCGGCACTTGTAAGCTCAGGATTTGGTGCTGCTCAGGTACTCTTTCCTGCCCCCAGAGCATCCCCACGTTCACCTGCATTGTCCCATGCCAAGTCCTGAGGCAGGCAGTCTGTAGTCACTGCCTGGGTCTCTCTGCCTCCCTTTTCTACCCCACCATCCCCCACACCCTACCACTGAACTCACATCTTCTTCTGCTCTTCTGTGATCTCTGACCTCTCTGGTCCTCCACACCGTTCTTCTGCCTGCTTCTCACATGCTGGGCTATGCAGGATATCATTCGTAGCTGCATCTACTCCCACTCTGGAGTGCTTACCCATGCTTGCTACTAAAACTCTTACCAGTGTTTCGTTGATAGTACATACACCATCGTGTTGGTATACACAGCAGTATATAGTGTGTGCTTGCCTAAGCTCACGGAACATGGAGGCTTATGAAGATTACAGTAAGATTTAGAGTCAAGATTTGAATCCTAAGATGCCTGATTCCTATCTTCTTATCGTGACCAACTGCACTATATATCTCCAAACTAAAGATGTTATCTGGATTCTCAAGTCACAAACCAATTTTATATCTAATAAAACCTTTCTCTTCCTGGTTACCCCATAGAACTACCTCATTCCTGCCTGCAGTAGATGTGGAGGCACCCTGAAGATGTCTTGTGTTTTCTAGCTATCCTCAAACAACCTCCGAATGTCAGCTCTCCCATGTCTGCCTCAGCTGCAGAGCCCATCCCATCCACGAACATCCTATCCTGTCTGCAGACAAGAACCCAGGAGGGATAAAAATTTCTCTTGCCTGCAGCTCCCAGAAGATGCGGTCTCATGCTGATCCACAAATGGCCATCAATGTGCCTTTAAACACTAGCGGAATTCACATGCACTCTTATCTCCCTGGCTCCCTTCTCCTTTTCTAGAGGAACCCGAGTGCCCTCTGCTCTCTGACATGTTTGAGGTTCATCATGTATCTGGGGCTTCTTCTTGTTCTCCAGTGTTCACTCTCCTGGTGTAGCTGATGGAGCTCTGTCACCCCACTTTCATTGACTTCTGATGAGACAAACTGTAACATACACTGATTTACTAATCCCCTGCATTGTATAAGGTGCACACTCAGTGTCTTACAAAGAAAAAATCTTGGCTTGCTCCTAGTTCTGAAAATAATCTCTTATATTTTCTCTTAACTTTTAAGAACATTTTCAGATGTTTTTGGTTTTCATAGCAATGATCTGTTAAAAACATACAAACTATTAAAGTAAGGAAGAAACCTTTGTTGTCCTATTTAGACTGCCCCTTATTCCATAATAGTCTCTCTCATGCAATTTTACACACATTTGGAGTTCATATTTGAGCAGCTATGTTCTGACCTCCATAGTCTGTTGACTATGGCTTATGATTCTGATATTATAGGAGGGTCCTTCCTTCTGGTCATTTGATTTATTCAAAACTATCTGGTCTCGGTCCTTTGCCTGTCTCATTGATTCTGAAATGGGCAAACAAAATCCTCTTGGGATGTCAATGCAATGAGTTAGTTGGATAGAAATGGCCTTTCTATGGGACCGAGTCTTAGCATCCATTAACATGGTCTTTCAGACACAGCTTCAAGGAAATCAATCTTAGGATTTTCTTCATATATGTATATTCTCTTAAAAATTATTTTTCCCTGGGTATTCATGGTAGAAACCATTGAGTGGCCTTTATAATATATTCTCCTCTTCCTTCTAGGCACATGGACAGGATACACATCCCAGCTTCTCTTGTAGCAGGTGTCAGCATAAAGGAGGTGGCTTTTTTCCTGTCCAGATTCCTCTAGAAGTATATGCACAGCCAGCTGGCACTTGGATGTGTAACCTCACATGGTCATGCCCACATAGCACTGATATGGCCTCTTTTAGGACAGGAAGGGACTCAGGTTTCCAAGGCCGGCCCCAGCTGCCTACCACTTCACAGCATCCTCTCCAGGCAACTGATGTGGAGCAACAAGAGGTGGCCTCTCATGGCACAGTTTGCATAGGATTGAAAATGTTAGAGCTGTGGAGACTGAGCAAAGCTTCACTGATGATGTAAGCAGTCTTTCTTCTAGACCAGAGCTCTGTGCATAGATGAGCAAGGAGAGAACTGCAGGCCGAGGGTGGTGCGGGTGGTGACACAGAGGTGGACTTGGGAATGTGATAAAGGGGTAAACAGAAAGGGCAGAGATGACACTAGAAAAGGCGGGGTGGTATTTTGGCTAGCCTTAAGCTTATACTTTGTGGAAGTAACTGGTGAAAAAAAAAGGTTGCGGGGATGGGGGGTGGGGGGAGGGGTTCCAGGCATAGTTGTTCTTCAAGAAAAGCAGGAAGCAAAGACTTCTTTAGGAGCCTTGAGATGCAGTTCCTTACCCTGCGTTCTCCGCGGATAAACACATGCCAAACCGCTTGGTGCCAGTTTCCATGCATCTCCTTATCATGAGCCGGTAGCGGGGCTCGAACACATGGAGAGGGCAAGGAACCGTAGGGAAGGCCATGGCACACACAAAGATGGGCACATCTCTGGTCAGACTGCAGAGCAAGAGGAAATGTTGACTTAGAAGTGTAAGCTGTTCAGAGCAGAAGCAAGAAGTTGCTAAAACACTCAAAACCTGCCAACCAAATAAAATCTGAGCCTGACTCAGGGCTGAGTGGGCAGGGACTGCCAAGGATCCTGGCATAAGAAAGGTCTCTGCTCAGCCAGGTTTTAAGCCAAGTCTGCCATATTTAATTTGATGGGAGACAGCATCCTGAGTTATGTTACTGCACTTGTAAAGGTTACAGCTGAATCACCCTTAAAAATACTTCACAAAGCAAAAACCACGTAACAGACATACGTAGGAATGAATGATCGGCCAGGTCTGTTTGGAAACACCAAACTTTAACCAGCCACAGAGAAGAAATCATATGTCACAATCCTGCTTGCTATTCAGACTTTTGTCTTTCCATTCAGAAAGTTATTTAAATACAGAAAACAAATATATAACTCTCCAAAAATATATTGTGAAATGTTTCTTATTATTACTTACAATTAAATTTCCACTTTTTTTCCATTCAAAGGCTAAACAATTCTATTATAAAACAAAATCTAAGGCTTGGCTCTTATTAACAAAGACTTTCCTTATTATTCTGCACCAAGGACAAAGCTCGCATGACGTAAGCACTTACTTGGACAGCTCTGACATCTCTTCATCATAGACCCTCTTCCTGTCAGATAACTCATCTGGTAAGTATCGGAATATCAGCTCTTCAGTCAGAACAGTTACATTAAAATTTCTGGTTGCCAACAGCTATAACAGAAAAGGTATGCAAAATGATGCTGAATGTTAATTCATCCTGAGGGACAAAGCTTAGCCCTGTGTGTGGCCTGCAGGATTTGTGCTGTACATGAGAGAAAGGGTTGTCTGGCATTTGCTGTTTGAGTCACTAGCACTCTCTGGCAATCCAATAAAAACTGATGTCTGGACGTCTTTGTTCTGAAGGGGCTTATAGTTATCAAACCTACAGAATGGTTCTTTTTTTTTTCTCTTTGAAAAACTTTACTGTGCCTAATAGTAATGGTGCACACCTATAATCCCAGAACCTGGGAGGCAGAGGCCGGTGGATTTCTGAGTGTGAGGTCATCCTGGTCTACAGAGTGAGTCCTAGGACAGTCAGGGCTATACAGAGGAACCTGTTTCAACAACAACAATGACAACCAACAAAAAAGAAAAGAGAAGAAAGAAAGTCTTGATAGATATTCTGGTTAGCACACAGAGCCATGGGTATTTCTGTGATGTTTTCATCCACATTCACCATATATGTGCCAGGCTTCCCTTCTTTGCACACCCCCTCATGAGACAGTGGAAAAAGTCATACAATGCCTGTGTTATGAATGGTTTTGGGACAAGCTTTTTGTTTTCATAGGCATAAGGGAGTCATCTTCAGGACCCTGGGAATAGACATGCATAAAGCTGCAGGGCACATGTGCTTGTCAGCAAAGAATGATAATAGCTTGGGGAAGACCACAGAGATACTCCCTAATGAACCACCACGCATGCTCAGAACTTGTCTAAAGTCATCACACATGTGCATAGCCCAACACTAATAACCATCCTGTGACCTCTGCAAAGTTCAGAAAGGGGCAATGTGTATGTGATTTAATAATATGTCATGCAACTTAGTAACACAAGCATGCACACTGCCATGTAACTTGGTAACACAAGCATGTACACTGCCATGTAACTTAGTACCACAAGCATGCACACTGCCATGCAACTTAGTAACACAAGCATGAACACTGCCATGCAACTTAGTAACACAAGCATGTACACTGCCATGCAACTTAGTAACACAAGCATGCACACTGCCATGCAACTTAGTAACACAAGCATGAACACTGCCATGCAACTTAGTACCACAAGCATGCACACTGCCATGCAACTTAGTACCACAAGCATGCACACTGCCATGCAACTTAGTAACACAAGCATGTACACTGCCATGCAACTTAGTAACACAAGCATGCACACTGCCATGCAACTTAGTAACACAAGCATGCACACTGTCATGCAACTTAGTAACACAAGCATGTACACTGCCATGCAACTTAGTACCACAAGCATGTACACTGCCATGCAACTTAGTACCACAAGCATGCACACTGCCATGCAACTTAGTACCACAAGCATGCACACTGCCATGTAACTTAGTAACACAAGCATGCACACTGCCATGCAACTTAGTAACACAAGCATGTACACTGCCATGTAACTTAGTAACACAAGCATGTACACTGCCATGCAACTTAGTACCACAAGTATGTACACTGCCATGCAACTTAGTAACACAAGCATGCACACTGCCATGTAACTTAGTAACACAAGCATGCACACTGCCATGCAACTTAGTACCACAAGCATGAACACTGCCATGCAACTTAGTAACACAAGCATGTACACTGCCATGCAACTTAGTAACACAAGCATGCACACTGCCATGCAACTTAGTAACACAAGCATGAACACTGCCATGCAACTTAGTACCACAAGCATGCACACTGCCATGCAACTTAGTACCACAAGCATGCACACTGCCATGCAACTTAGTAACACAAGCATGTACACTGCCATGCAACTTAGTAACACAAGCATGCACACTGCCATGCAACTTAGTAACACAAGCATGTACACTGCCATGCAACTTAATAACACAAGCATGCACACTGCCATGTAACTTAGTAACACAAGCATGCACACTGCCATGCAACTTAGTACCACAAGCATGAACACTGCCATGCAACTTAGTAACACAAGCATGTACACTGCCATGCAACTTAGTAACACAAGCATGCACACTGCCATGCAACTTAGTAACACAAGCATGAACACTGCCATGCAACTTAGTACCACAAGCATGCACACTGCCATGCAACTTAGTACCACAAGCATGCACACTGCCATGCAACTTAGTAACACAAGCATGTACACTGCCATGCAACTTAGTAACACAAGCATGCACACTGCCATGCAACTTAGTAACACAAGCATGCACACTGTCATGCAACTTAGTAACACAAGCATGTACACTGCCATGCAACTTAGTACCACAAGCATGTACACTGCCATGCAACTTAGTACCACAAGCATGCACACTGCCATGCAACTTAGTACCACAAGCATGCACACTGCCATGCAACTTAGTAACACAAGCATGTACACTGCCATGTAACTTAGTAACACAAGCATGTACACTGCCATGCAACTTGGTACCACAAGTATGTACACTGCCATGCAACTTAGTAACACAAGCATGCACACTGTCATGCAACTTAGTAACACAAGCGTGTACACTGCCATGCAACTTAGTACCACAAGCATGTACACTGCCATGCAACTTAGTACCACAAGCATGCACACTGCCATGCAACTTAGTAACACAAGCATGTACACTGCCATGTAACTTAGTAACACAAGCATGTACACTGCCATGCAACTTGGTACCACAAGTATGTACTCATTTAGACAGCTCTTCATGGTGCTGACTTATTTGAACATGTTTTGGCAATGAATTAAAGTTACAGTCAGGGCTGGTTAGATGGATCAGTGATTAAGAGCACTGACTACTCTTCGGAAGATCCTGAGTTCAAATCCCAGCAACCACATATTGGCTCACAACCATCTGTAATGAGATCTGTCTCCCTCTTCTGGAGTGTCTGAAGACAGCTACAGTGTACTTAAATATAATAAATAAATAAATCTTTAAAAAAATAGAAATAAAGTTACAATCACTCTAAGTTTTCTTTCATTTTAACACCCTCTCTTGCCATGTCAGATATTTTTAAAAAGCTAATTAAGGCATAGGAGTGTGTCTCAGTGTGTGTGTTTAGTGTGTGCTAGAGGGAGAGAAAGGAAGGGAAAAACACACATTACTCTAGCAATTGCAGGTTGCATATTTCTGAAATATAATTAAAACAAAGATTGCCAGTCTCAACTTGAGGGTGTGAAGGAAGTCCTTACCCCTCCAAAAGGCTAAAGAATTTGCATCATGGAAAGTGAATGAGAACAACAAAGCCAGCACACAGCACACAGCTCTGCAATGCCCTCTATCTTATCTGCATGCTCAATACACTTGGACTCAAGAGTTTACATTTTGGATAAATAGCAACAAATAGCTTCCCTATACACCCTACATTTTACCGAATTTGGTTTCAGACCAAACACAGTAACAACTAAGTGGAAAGGGCATAAAAGAGACTTGGCAGCAGTAAGAAACAGCCCAGACACACACTAAATGCACTGTAAGTATCAAACCATTTGGAGTGGACGTATACTCCACATATTCTTCTAGCTGTTTTCAATCTAACTCAATGATTTATACCTGGAAATTGCTCTAATACTTAGCTACTTCTGCATCTAATGCTTCTTTATGGTTTTGATTTATGAAAGACACGGAAATGGCCCATCTTCAATCAAATAAACCTGATTTTTAACAGTAGGTGGTGGAAGGAAAGCCTGAGGCACCCGCCAAAGCACAAGAAGAGGCTTCCTCTCGGGAGCCACTCACCTCAGAAAGCTTGTCCTTGCACAGTGGACAGTGAGGGGCGTGGTCCAGGCAACGCTCAAGGCATTTGAGGCAAAACGTATGTCCACAGGGTGTAGTGACAGGTTCAAAGAGCAGCCTGGAAAGAAGAGCATGAGTTTTTGGGAAAGCTATGACTTTCCAGAGCAGGCTTTCAGGTGAGCTGCCTGTTTTAAAAGGATGCCTTACACGGCTTCTATGCAAGCCCAGAGTCATTCACGTCCACTTCTCCTTTACATCTTCACTGGAGTTTTAGAAAACAAATCAATAACTGGTGATACATACTGTGCTAATTTTATGTTAAATTTGACACAACTAGAGTCATCTGTGCAAAGGAGACCCCTATTGAGAAGATGCTTCCATTAAGATTGTAGGCAAGGCTGGAGAGCATTTTCTTGATGTGGCAGGGGCCAGGGCATTGTGGGCAGTACCACCCTTGGGTTCTATAAAAAGCAGGCTGAGCAAGCATGGAGAGCAAGCCAGTAAGCAGCATCCCTCCATGGCCTGTGCATCAGCTCCTGCCTCCAGGCTCCTGCCCTGTTTGGGTTCCTATCCTGACTTCCTCCAGTGATGGACTATGATCTGGAAGTGTAAGCCAAATAAACCCTGTCCTCCCCAACTTGATTATTGGCATTGTGTTTTACCACCGCAATAGTAACTCAAATTGAGAAACACACACACACACACACACACACACACACACACATATGCGCGAGTATGCGTGTGTTGTGTTCACTAGTAGTACCGTACACGCAGTCATAGAATTCAGCAAGGCTTACTATTTCTAAAGAACTGCACATGTTCTGCACCAGCCTACCTCATGCACAGCGCACACTCAAAGTCAGTCGCATCGATTGTGAACTCTGGCTCTTCCTCTAACGAGCTCGCATTCCTCTGAGGTGGGGAGTCTGCATCTGAAAAAGTTTCAGACATTATAACTAACATCTGGACTTCTGAAAGACACCATACAATGAATTTATTTCTTCAGGATAAAAAGTGTCAACAACAGTGCTAGCAAATGATACTGATTAAATATATATATATATAAATATAAAAATATGGATAGTATCATATACATTCATATTCCAGTAAATATAAAAGAAGAATTGATCAAGTTGGTACACATTCAGGACAATTAAAATTTCATCTAAGTGTTCTCTCTTTTCTTTTCTTTTTGTTTTTTCGAGACAGGGTTCCTCTGTGTAGCTCTGGCTGTCCTGGAACTCACTCTGTAGACCAGGCTGGCCTCGAACTCAGAAATCCGCCTGCCTCTGCCTCCTGAGTGCTGGGGTTAAAGGTGTGCCCACCATGCCGGCTCTCTTTTTCAATATGAAGTCCCTGCAAAGTTAGCTCTAGAAAAGAAGCCGGTCTCCTCATTTCCTTATGGATTTCACTTGTGTGGAGATCCTTTTACGATCGACCGGTTGAGTACTAATACTCTACCCCTTTGATTTCAGAACATAACGGCAAGAAGCGGCCGGCTGACCTTTCTTGGGAATCTTCTCAGGGGTATTCGCTTTGAGCTCCTCATCGTCCTGGGCATCACTGGGAAGCTGCCTCTTCAAGGTGCTGCTGGGTGCCGCTGGGACGATGCCTTCCAGAGCCTTTTTATCCTCTTCACAGTGGAGGCCCAGAATAAAATATAAAACCGAAGAGTTGATATCCGCGGGTGCATCTGACTTCTCAGATGGAGTCTGTTTAAGTAGAGAAAGAGAGCCCTGAATAATCAAGGACCATGGGACACAAGGAAACCAAACCAAAGCAAACTAAACCATGCGTTAGCCTTCTCTGAAATCTATGGGAAGGGACTGTGGAGATGGCTCAGCAGCGGGTAAAGTACCTGCTGAACATTTGTGAGGCCTTGGGTTTGGATCTGGCATCTGGTTTTGTAACCTTAGTACCAGGGAGACAGCCAGGCCAGTGAACACTACCCATAATCTAGGATCAGTACTGGTACAGTGACAGGCAGGTAGGTCAATAGAATAGAATTGAGAACCCAGAAATGAATCCACACACCTATGGTCACTTGATCTTTGACAAGGGACTAAAACCATCCATGGGAAAAAAGACAGCATTTTCAACAAATGGTGCTGGCACAACTGGCAGTTATCATGTAGAAGAATGTGAATTGATCCATTCTTATCTCCTTGTACAAAGCTCAAATCTAAATGGATCAAAGGCCTCCACATAAAACCAGAGACACTGAAATTGATAGGGGAGAAAGTGGGGAAAAGCCTCGAAGATATGGGCACAGGGGAAAAATTCCTAAACAGAACAGCAATGGCTTGTGCTGTAAGACCAAGAATTGACAAATGGGACCTCATAAAATTGCAAAGCTTCTGTAAGGCAAAAGACACTGTCAATAAGACAAAAGGGTCACCAACAGATTGGGAAAGGATTTTTACCAATCCTAAATCTGATAGGGGACTAATATCTAATATATACAAAGAGCTCAAGAAGCTGGACTCCAGAAATTCAAATAACCCCACTAAAAATGGGGTACAGAGCTAAACAAAGAATTCTCAACTGAGGAATACCGAATGGCTGAGAAGCACCTGAAAAAATGTTCAACATCCTTAATCATCAGGGAAATGCAAATCAAAACAACCTTGAGATTTCACCTCACACCAGTCAGAATGGCTAAGATCAAAAATTCAGGTGACAGCAGATGCTGGCGAGGATGTGGAGTAAGAGGAACACTCCTCCAATGCTGGTGGGATTGCAAGCTTGTACAACTACTCTGGAAGTCAGTCTGAAGGTTGCTCAGAAAATTGGACATAATATTCCAGAAGATCCAATACCTCTCCTGGGCATATGCCCAGAAGTTCCAACTGGTAATAAGAACACTTGCTCCACTATGCTCATAGCAGCCTTATTTATAATAGCCAGAAGCTGGAAAGAACCCAGATGCCCCTCAACAGAGGAATGGATACAGAAAATGTGGTACATTTACATAATGGAGTACTACTCAGCTATTAAAAACAATGAATTTATGAAATTCTTGGACAAATGGATTTATCTGAAGGACATCATCCTTAGTGAGGTAACCCAATCACAAAAGAAGTCATTAGATATACACTCACTGATATGTGGATATTAGCCCAGAAACACCCAAGATACAATTTGCAAACCCCAAGAAAATCAAGAAGAGGGAAGACCAATGGGTGGATACTTCATTCCTCCTTAGAATAGGGAACAAAATACCCATGAAAGGAGTTGAAAGGAGTTACAGAGACAAAATTTGGAGCTAAGACGAAAGGATGGGCTATCCAGAGACTACCCCACCTGAGGATCCATCCCATAATCAGCCACCAAACCCAGACACTATTGCATATGCCAGCAAGATTTTGCTAAAGGAACCCTGGTATAGCTGTCTCGTATGAGGCTATGCCAGTGCCTGGCAAATACAGAAGTGGATGCTCACAGCCATCTATAAGATGGAACATAGGGTCCCCAATAGAGAAGCTAGAGAAAGCACCCAAGGAGCTGAAGGGGTCTGCAACCCTATAGGTGGAACAACAATATGAACTAATCAGTACCCCCAGAGCTTTTGTCTCTAGCTGCATATGTAGCAGAAGATGGCCTAGTTGGCCATCACTGGGAAGAGAGGCCCTTGGTATTGCAAACTTTATATGCCCCAGTACAGGGAATGCCAGGGCCAAGAAGTGGGTGGGTAGGGGAGCAGGGCGGGGGGAGGGTATAAGGAACTTTTGGGATAGCATTTGAAATGTATATAAAGAAAATATCTAATAATAAAAAAAAAGAAATCCTATCTCAAAAATGAAGTGTAAACAACAGAAGACGACACCCAGTGTTTACCCCTAGTCTCTGCATGCACAAAACAGATCTCTGAGGAAGAAAACAGGGGCTGTGCTCTTCACAAGATTGGCTTTTTCTACTGGCTAATCAGAAATGCTTTACACCTTTCATGGTAAACCACAAGATAACTTATTGCTGGGAAGAGCAATCTTCACATCGGTAGCATATGCATCAGTGTATAAGTTATATATCATACATTTAGACCAATCTCTGCTTTCTTTTCTCTAAGATGAAATAATATCAGGTCTCCTGATGTTCTGTAGATGTTCTGAAATGTATGGAGATGTTTGGAGGGGCTCCAGAATTTCCATCACTGTCCCATTAGTTCCAATGACTTCACTTACAAGTTTTAACTAGTCACATGTAGCCCATGGGAGGCCATGACATGCAACCCAGTGGCAGACACATGCACTCCACACCTTAGGATTGTCTGCATTAGCGTGACCGCCTGCTTCTTCCAGAGGATACTGGGGATTCGTCTGGCCTTCACACAGGGCCTCTGGTCCAGTTTCAGTGGAAGATGTTGAGGTTTGGTGCTCACTTTCTGAAGTTGAAAAGAACACCTCACATATTACCTATAAAAATTTCAAAAACAGAAAACACATGGTCAAATACCCTGGAGGAAAAGGTCTCTAACACATTTTAATGGTTCAGTCAACAGAAGCCAATGCAAATTGTAAACATTTTGAAACCACAGACAGTATATTACTAACACTGCATTCCAATCCCTTTCCATCTGTCCTACCGAATATGAGCATCACGTCTGTCTTCTATCTGGTTCCTATGAGCTGCATCAAACCCCAAAGTGTCAAGGTTGAAGGCTGCAGAGTCTGCAGGGATCTCAGATTAAATCCAAGATGTCATTACCCACAGGACTGGGAATTTCTAGAGTGCTGCTCTGTTTATGGGCCAGGGAGCATCTGGTAACAGGCCAGAACTCAGGCTTAAGATTTATACACCATAATCAACCGGGGAAGGGAGGCCAGCTAGGTATTCTGGCTGCCAAGCCTTGCAGGCTCAGCTGAACCCAAGGGATTGATGCAAATGAAGAGTAGTGAACAGCACAGGAAAAAACGTAGACAAGCTCTGTTTTTAAAATCTCTTTCTTTGCTCTTCATGCTGCACTGTGAACATGGAGCACGGTGGTAAACAGCCTCTGTAATTTCAAGCAGTGAAGACTGGTCGGGATGTCAGTCACGGCATGGCTCTGCTACGGCTTCAGCAGAGCTGTGGGGGACAGGATTGCATTTCAGGCATATCAGTGGACTAATGTTAATTCCGTGATAAGGCATGTCCATCAGCCAGAGAATGCCGGAGGGGAGAAACATCACATGGTAAGCAGTACCAGGCAGACAAGAATCTACAAAATCCTGGGACCTGAGCATCCGTGCTCCATTTGAGTTTGCTCTGACTCTCACAGCAGCGGGGCGAGGGTCAGCTGGGAGAGACACACTTTCAGAGGAAGAGCTCTGTAGGTATGGTGAACATGATGGAGGAGCTCAGCCATGTGACATTACTGGCACAAGCTGCCACAGAGGCCAGAAACCTGACTGCAGCGCAGAGCAGCAGACACCAGCACAAGAAGAAATGGTATCTTCCCAGGAAGTTCTGCTTTAGACAAATCATGCCTATTTATTTCAGCTGACTACATTTCTAACAAGATCAGAGGGTATGGTCTTATGGGTAAGATGCAAGCGAATTTCCCAACGTGAACACAGGGGTGGAAAACTTCAACGTGTGGCAGCCAGATGTAGATGATGAAGCCAGAGGGTAAACGAGAAAGCTCACAGGGAGGAGACCGCAGAAACCCTCTTCTGCAAGGAAAACGTTCCAGAAATAAAGTCGTTCTTAAGGATCTAAGGCGGTTTCTCTCTCACAAGTGTGGAGGGGAAAACCGACTTGTGTTTTAAAGCGCCACAAAAGAAAATGTACTAGTCAGCAGAAATTATAGTGTAGACGTATTGGTAGCTGCTTCAGTGAAACCATGCTAACACAGGAGACACTGAAGGTAAACAAAAGCCCCCAGTCACTGGAAATGCTACATAAAGGCCATGAGTACTGTCTAGGCATTTGGCAAGGATGGATGGATGGAGTCCTACACTAAGTAGGATGCAATGGTGTATGTGTGCACCACACTGATAAAGCTCTGCTGCACGTCACAGGGGAAGTCTGTGGAGTGAACTGTACACATGTCTCAATGCCTCTTACTGGGTCCTTCACAAGCCCTAGCTAGGATCAATGCTCCATCTCCACAGCCTTGTATTGCATCGTGATTCTCCTGCCAATCTCTCATCACATCTGGGCTGTGTGTGCACTGCCTCATCAGATGCACTGCTGCATACTCAATTAGGAGTTATCAAATGGGGAGCCTATTATTATTACTGTGCTGTTCATTACACCGTCACAGGCATTTGAAATCATGTTTGCTGCTCTTACAGCAAGGGATCCCCCCCATGACACAAAGCCACATGTCAAATGTGATACCCAAGGGGGAGGTTGCTTATGACAATGAATACCTTCTGTGTTTCTTTCTTCGCCGAGTTGCACTCAGGGTTTAAAGCAAGGCAGTAGATAAATTCCTTTAACACTTCTCTATGTCTTCCCAATCCAGAAAGAATCTGGGCTTTTATATGGTGCCCCTGGATTTACCCAAAGACAAAGAGTGCATTTTAAAACACAGCAAGATTATATACATCTGGCTACAACAGCCCTAGAAAATGTGTTAGAACAATTTGATTAGGTAGATGTGTCTATCCTGTATCTTCCCGTCTTGATAACTGGCAAGCTTCACTGTTTAATAAATACATCTACAACCAGAATGCAGGGATGCCTGTAACTTATATATGTGCCCAAAGAAGTTCTAAAGGACATGCTAAGAAAGAAAAAGGAATCTGTCAACTTAATTTTATTATGATATTTATGAATTCATTTAATTTATAAAAACTCTTGAATAGCTAAAGCAATCTTGAACGAAATATCCGTTTATATTTACGTCAAATATAAACTATAACAAGTAAAACAGTTATGATTTATATATCCTAACATTTACCAAGTCTTAGATGTGTACACGTGTACAGGTCACAGGTGTAGGTGCTCAGAGGCCAGTGGGGTGGGACTGAGAGTGATACATCTTTCTGACATTTATTTGACATTCTCGCATCTTTTTCAGTAAAATGCCTGCTCAAATTCCTTAACCATTTAACCAGGTGTGTGCATTATTACTGAATTGGTAGGGTCACCTCTTATGCCCCTAATGTGCCTTTACCTTTTCTTCTCTGCACCAATATCTTCTGAAGATCAAGAGTTTCAAAAGTTTGAAGATCGACTCACCAAATTCTTGTCTTTATAATGTGCGTTTTCTGGTTCCACTTATTGACTGTCAATTTTACATTTTTTTCCTTTCTTTTGTTCACCTTGGTTTAATAAGACTTATTTTTATTTATGTATCTACATGTGACTGTCTATGTTTATATGCCATGTGTGTGCAGGTTTCTGAAGACATTGGAGAGGGTTGTAGGATGCTCTGTTGTGAACCACCCACTGTGGCCAAACTCAAGGTTCCTGGAAGAGCAGCATGCATCCTTACCCATCAAGTCATCTCCAGTCCCTCACCTTGGTTTTATTTTGCTCATTTAGATCTAGTTTCATAAGTTAAGAGACTAGATTTGGACCCTTCTCCTTTAATAGGCGATGATAGTAATATAAAATTTCCTCTAAGAATGTCTCTAATTACATGTAAAAAGCTAAATGTATAATGTATTTTATCATTAATTTAAACGTTGGATAATTCCCTTTTGATTTCTTCTCTGTCCAAGGATGGTTTAAGAAACAAGTTGCAGATACATAAAGATTTCCTAGCTTTTATTCCTTGTTACCTTCTAATTTTAGTTGTTTTGAGAGAACCTTCATGTGATGATGTCAATATTTTTAATCTTAATACTGTTTTGTGCACACTGAATCCACTAGGCATTAAATGATATGTATGCTATATAGTTAAAGGTGTTGTTTTACAAGTGCCAATTAAGTTGAGATGACGTCTCCCAGTGTGTCTCAAATATTCCTTTAGTGTCTTCTGATATGCTTTGAGATCATATGGCCATTTAACTTTTGCATACTTTGTGTTTTCAAACTACATTTCTAAGCCATTTAAATCTTCCCATGTCTTCACACTTAGCATGAATTTCTAGTAGATTCCATTTTGTGGGTGCTGCTTTGCAGGCACACTGATGTTTTTCCTTCCCACTTTAAATAGGCTGTTCCAATGTTGACTGGCCTCCATGATTCCTCATGAGATGCCAACCATCCATCTGGCTGTTTCCATGTTGACTGGCCTCCATGATTCCTCATGAAGTGTCAATCATCCATCTTGCTGTTCCCATGGTGACTGGTCTCCATGATTCCTCTTGAGACATCAACCATCCATCTTGCTGTTCCCATGTGGCCTTCATGATTCCTCATGAGATGTCAACCATCTGTCTTGCTGTTTCCCCATAAGCCTTGTTTTCTTGATACACTCAAGACTCTTAACAATTCTGGCTTAAACAGCAGACTGATTGTGATTTGAGTTTATTTTGAGTGGTTTCTTGTTCATCTTGTGAAACTGAAATTAATGTTTCCTGCTAAATTTGAAAGCCATTTGCTTTCCAATTTTTCTTCTCCTCCTGTGGTTCCAACTGAACATTCATTATACTACTTTATAATCCCACAGAACTAATTTATTTTTCTTTCTGTTCTGTTACTTAGATTAGGTTTTCATTTTCTCTGTGTCTATCCTGTATATCGTCTTCTGAGTACAATGTGTTGTTCACTTATTTACCAACTCGTAACTCCCAACTGTCATTTTGAGGTCAGTTTCCCTGTTGTGTTTCTAGTTACTCAAAAGTATCATATCGTTCTCCAGTCCTTTGGATTTAATTTCTTGTAACTTTTGAACTTATCTATACAGGATAGACATTTCTAACCCCAAACTGTAAAACTAGAAATTTTCTAGAATGCAAAGCATCTTCAGCAGCGGCTTGATGTCAACATAAAGCTTTGTTTCATGCACAAAACTTTAAAAATACTGTATGAAATCATATGAAAGTTTTAATTATTTTGTAAGCTGTATATAAAGCATCAAGTAATGCCTTGTCTATGCCTTGAGTTATATCATTATATATGGGACTATCCTCAAAATATGAAAGTTTTCAAAATCCCCAAATTCATCTGCTCCCAGGCATTCTGAACAACGATTCTGAGACTGTGCTGATGGCTCACTATTGAGCTAAACAGTATACAGAGTAAAGCACATTAGCAAATAAATAGCAAGAGAAAAGCACATTTCTGTTTAAGCATTATCTGAATCCAGGAATAAACTTGGTCTGGTAAATTAGATTTAGTATGAAATAATTGCTAAATTCAGACTACTATAAGACAGAGAAGATATGCACTATCTTTACAATCATGCTAACTTATGAATAAAATACCATGACCTAGGGCTGGGATGATGTCTTAGCTGTACGAGTGTGAGGACTTGAGTTCTGATCCCAACCATCCATGTGGAAACAGCTGGAAGGATGGCATCCTATGAGGGGAACAGGTCAATTGACAAGCATAAATCACCTTGGTCAGGAGAGGTTCCCTCTGACAAACTGCTTCAGCATCCTGCAGGGCTTGATCATAGTTCTTCATGGTTAAATATAACTCAGCTCTCAGCAGCAATAATGAGTTGTCATCCGGGGCTGGTAGACAGGAGAAATATAAATGACTGCATTTTAAAATACATTGTTTCCAGCCATTAAAAATACTGTTGGAAAGTAAGCACAAAGACAAATCTGAAGCAACTCCTCCCGGTGCTCATATGTAGAGTTCACTCGTTAAATGGGTATAAATTACAGAGTTTCTTTTAGGAAAACAGAAACAAATTTAATTAGACTTCGGAATGCATCAAGAAAAACAAACTGATACGTACTGTTCCTTTAAGCACACTAGTGCAATGTCCAATAATAAATCAAGGAATTTCTTAGCACAATAATCCAAATCTAAAATGCTTTCGAATCTGAGCTTCAGGTTTGAGGGTATTTCAGACTTTGGATTTTCAAATTAGAGGTGGAAGACTTAAAGAGAGAAAGAGAGCCTTTAAAGTGTGAAACACTTCTAGACTCAACGATTTTGTACCAGAGAAAGCCGTGCTGCTTAATTAGGTATTTTTAAAGGGACACCTTAAATACATTTCATGGGAAGCATGCTAAGAGATTCACACTTTAAAAAATAACAAAGGCAGCTGTGAGATGGCTCTGTCAGTGAGGCGCTCACCATACAATCATAAAGACCTCAGCTTGGATCCCAGCACCGAAATAGAAAAAGAACAGGGCAGGTGCACTGAAACACGCCTGCAGTCATGGCACTGAGGAGGTAAAGCAGAGCTTGGTCCCCAGTCGTGGACACCTGGATTCATGTGAGAGAAACAGCTGACACCAATGTTTATCTCCACATTCATATGCACCTACACTGTACACACACATGAACACATACCTAAGGAAGGGCTCCACTAGACCTGAGCATGGTGAGCACGGCTCTTCCCCCACTCCCTCTGCCTTGCTAAAAATTGTTAGATTACATTTCTAAAGCTAGACACCCCCCAAGATCCATTCCCTTATTTAGCCATTTCCTCTTCCTGAGACTTACTACCAAGGTCCAGCTGTCAAATTATTGAATACTAGCAGTCAGAAGTCCCCTTAGGCTCGCCTAATTAACATGCCCAATTAAAATTAAATACCTGGGGTTTCTCCTTGTACCTTTATAAACTGTCATTTGCCTATGGGCCACGTCTGTCTCATCTCTATCCAGAGGTGGTCCTTTGTCTCCTCCTCCTCTCCCTAGCTGCTTTTCTCTTCTTCCTCTTCTTCTAGCTCCCATCTTTGTCCCTTTGTCCCCACCCTTTGTTCCTCTGAAGCAGATAGATCTCCTTGTGCTGAGAATTTGGTCTTAGGGTGTCTTGTGCAGACACTGGTCCTTTTGCATTCATACATGTCACACACCAAGAAAATTCAACAGAAGAGTAAACTGTCAGGACCTGCCTTTTCGTCCTTTCTGCTCCTGTAAGTAACCCCTCGCCCACATTTCTGTAAGTAACCACAATAAAACTCACTGGTTCAACAATTTGGACTTTGTCAGTGTCTGGTTTTTGGTCTGCCTACCTACCTATTTGGGGTACCTATTTGGGGTGAGTAGGTGTGTGTGTGTGTGTGTGTGTGTGTGTGTGTGTGTGTGTGTGACATCTTCCCAGGAAAAGTATATCATATCATATATCACTCACTTGCTCACTCTTGTTTCTGGTAATACAGGTCTATTATGGAACTCTTTGGCATAGAGAGAATATTTCTCTTAAGGTTCAAAGCTCTTCCAACACCAACATCAAGTGAAAGTGTTTATGTTAGTTCTGATCCACAATGAGACCTTATATGTTCCATCTTTGACCATGTATACATACAGACTTTGAGGTGCTCACTGGCAAAACTCACAAGCAAATGTTGTTTAAAGCTTTTTGTATATGCGTATGGGTGATTTCCCTTCATGTAAATCTGGGTACCACATGCATGTCTGGAGCCCTCTGAGGCCAGAAGAGGGCATCAAATATCCTGAAACTAGAGTTACAGATGGCTGCCATGTGGGCTCTGGAAATCAAACCCAGGACCTCTGTAAGCGTATCCAGTGCTCTTAACCTCTGAGCAATCCCTCCACCCCCAAGTGTATTTTTTTAAACAACATTTTCTCTATTCTTGAGAATCTACATATGAATACAGTAGACTGTGATCATATCCACTGCCATCTCCCTATTCCAGCTTCATTAATGTCCTTCCCAAGTTCATGGCATGTACAGGCTGCAGTGACAGTTTTCCTTCCCACACCCCTCCCTCCCCCTTAGGATACCTTTTAGAAAACCTCCAGCCGCTACGCCTGGCATCCAAAATGAAGGGCTTGAGACATGTTCACCTTTGCATTCAAACAGCCTCAAGACCCCTTAGATAACTGATACAAATGACCACTGAATGGCACCTAGATCCCAGTATTATTTGAGACTTTCACAAATGCTGCAGCTGTAGGGTAAATGGAAAGAGATTCCATAGGTTCAAGCTATCTCTTACCTCCACTCCAAACCATCTTTCTGTCCTTCCTGTTCCCTAACAAAGCTCCATCTAGCTATGAAGTCTGAACATCGTACCCCAGTTGGGAGATGGGAGTCACGGGAAAGCATTTGTCATAGCCATCCATCAAGCATGAGCAAAACACCAAGTATACACCCTGCTCTCTTTACTCCTGGGTGAAGTCAGGATAGAAGATGCGCTCTAACACTCCTCAAAGATCCCTAACACCATCCCTCCTAGATGATACTGATCTGTCCTCTCTGCCCTCACAGTCATTTCATCTCTCATTTCAGACTTTAACCTCCACACATCAGCTACCTAACAGCACACTTCCTGGCTGCTTTAGAATTCTCGTTGTGTGTCCCTCCCAGGTCAGACCATCTGTAGCCCCACCCACTGGACTACTAGACTCTCCATAACCCTGCCATTTACATCTCAATGTTCACAGTACCTTGATCTTTGCAGCACTTGAGTTTATGACTGCCTACCTGCAGGTTGGTCTTATTCCCTGCTGTTCCTTTTGCAAAAACTAGGGGTGGTACCCAGTGAAGAGCCCTTGCCAGTTCCTATCACAGGGCTTATAGCAGTCTGCAAGACAAATGAGGTTTAGGTCCTGTCCTTCCTCAGTCCTGGGTATAACCACCTGAGCAGTGGGTGGGACTAACTGGGTCCCTAGCTATTTACTATAGATTCTCCTCTGAGGGCATCCAGTGAGTAGTTCACACCACCCTTACCCTCCAGAGCCAAACAGACTCAATGGCTGCCCTAGTGCTGCAAAATCAGCACTAAAAGCAGAGAGATCATCTTTGTCTCTTCCTCAGGGAGGAATGTTGCTTCTGTGTTACACAATCTGATATAGTCAAAGACAAGACTGGACAACTCCAGGAAGATCTCCAAAACAAATGCAGGAAACAGCTCGATGCCTGTGGCCAGTGGATCACTGACAGTTAAAGTAAAACTGGATGCTACCTGTCTTAAGATTAAAAAAAAAAAAAAAAAACCAAAAAAAAAAAAAAAACCAAACAAACAAAAGTTACAATGCCCTCCATGTACATATGAGCAACATTATTTGGGCTGAGTGGGTTATCAAAAAGAAAAGAAAAAAAAAAGAAAGAAAAAGAAAAAAGAAAAGAAGAAAGAAAACATTTTTAAATTGAGAATTTTCACTATCTAGAAGGCATACAATTAATTCTTCTCATAGGACCTGCCTTTAAAAAAAAAAGCCCATTGTTATACCAGAAATATAACTGTAGACTAATAATTTCCCACTGAAAGATTAGGTAAAGGTTCCTTAGCTGTACGATCACATGCATTTTGATACCTCTCCTTTGGAGGTTTTTAGAAATCTAATGGAAGATGCTACTGGAACTACAAGCTGAGCTTCAGAGACCAATCCATGGGCCCTACACCCTGTGCCCACCATGCTCATTGCTCTCAGATCCTGGCAGTTTGCCAGCTGGTTCCCTTGGGTTTTTCCCATAGCCACATTGTGTGTAGACAATTTACTTTCTGCTACTGTAATCTTTCCAGCCCTTCCCCTTCAGTCTCTTGTTGTGACATACTGAGATTAACCCTCCCCCTCTCTCAGTGGGGATTAAATCAGAGCCTCATTGCCACCCGACTCTTAAGTTTAAAAGACTATGTATGTCTAGAGCTGGGGAGATGGCTCAGTAGTTAAGAACACTGGAGGTTCTTCCAGAAGATCTGGGTTCAATTCCCAGCACCCACATGGTGGCTCACAGCCATGTGTTCCTCCAGTTCCAGGAGAGGTCATACCCTTTTCTGGCATTTGACAGCACAGCAGGCACATATGTGTCAAACAGCTAAGGTGGTGCCATTTTGTCCTGACTTTATTTGGAGATGTTCCTCAGTCTTCCATCCCAGCAGCCACAGGCACCATGGAAGTGCTTTTGGTGAGACTGTCCATGCCCTGACCATGTCCAGATGTATTAACCAGAACAACTGATGTCTGTGCCGGCTAAAACATAAAACTGAAATAAATAAGTGTAAGTTAGAGATAACTGTCATGTAGGCCTGGAAAAATACCATTAAGCTCTGTAAAAATATAGATGCTGTTCCTACCCTTAAAAAACCTGATGTGATTGTGGGTTCTGACTTTAAAAAAATGCTGAACACTTGAGTTTCTGCACCAAGAGGCTCTGAGAAATGAGTTCTTGGTCACCCACTTAAAAAAACTCATATGCTTCTAGTTGGTTTAATTAGTGTGTTCTTCAGTAACTCCCACACATGGATCATTCCACATGCCTGAAAAACATCCATCCATATAAAATCTTAACATTAAAGATTACATCCAATCACTGATAAAATTAGCCAGGCTACCTTCAGTCCTCGATTCCTAGCACGGGGTGCTGTGTTCCAGGAGGAGGCTGCAGAATCTGAGAGATGGAAGTACTGTGTCTTCCTCAACCTGTTCCAGTGGATTATGCTAAGTGACTTGTCTGATACCGAATTATCCTCATATTCTTAAAGCAGGCTGCTAGACTCCGGTACTAAGGCATTCACTCGGGATTTCTCATCTATGCACATGCATAAGATTGGTTCACACATCTTATCTCATAAAAGGAGATGTAAACGTTCCTGTGGTTTTCTATGGTCTGGGATATAAAGGAATCAAGCTCTGAAAGTCTTTTTGCCTTGCTGGAAGATGACAATCCCTCAGCAACATTGCAGCTTCTTTCAGATTAGTCATTCACATCACCCTTGTGCTTCTTCCTGGGCCAGTTCATGACAAATGACACAGCCCTCAGATGCAACACCTGAATTTGAAATCCACCATCCCTCTGCTTACACAAGCTATAGGCTAGCTTCGTCCTGAGGTCGACTGGGTTAAGGATACCTCTCTGCTCTTTCAGATCACTCTTCTTTCTCAACAAAGCCTTAAGGTTTACTCTTCCCATTCCAAAGGCTGCTTTTCCTGGAGTCCAAAACTAATGAGATTCACTTCTCACACAGACATCAAATGAATCAAACCATCTTCTAATCGGGGAGACTTAAACTGATGAAGCCAAGGGAAACTGTCTATAAACCACTCAAAGATCAATGGGAGAGGAAGAGCAGCATTTAATTCTTTTGTGTGGAGGGAATGTATGTCAGAAATCTTACATGCACACCTGCCAAGTCACTGATGCAAATTTCAGAAGGGTCATCAGTTAACTCCCCTGTAAGAAGGTGTCAGGAGGCCTCCCGAGACACCGCCTGTGAGACAACCAGAAGAATGTGTATTTTGTATTTCGAGTTTAATTGAAGCCCATCCTCCGGCTGCTCAGAGTGAGCCTGCATGGTGACAAGCACAAGCAGAATGGAGTCACTGCTCTGCTGTCAAGGCTGTTGAATGTGTGAGCCAGGCAGTGTAGAGAACCTCAGTATTTAGAAGAAGTTCAATTAACCAACATCTAAAGCCGTAGAATTTGTGTTGGGTCTCCGGAGACAACAATGGTGAGCAGCAACACTCTCAAGAGCTGCCGCCTCAGGGTGATGGAGGACTGACTAAGTCCACATCTTAAATATGTATTTTGAACTTTTACTTGAGTAGCCCTGAGGTCACCACCCAGGCCATTCTCAGGACAAGTTCGTCGTGCGTGCTCTCACTTGGCAGATCCCTGGTAAGAGTGACCACCATTCTGACTCAATCACTAGCAGATGATGCAAACACCTTCCAGTCATTTCAGACTTCTGAGGAATTTTTTTGCAGTTAATTTCTGTTTTCTGTTTGTCATTACTGACATAATCATCACTGATCTTCCTATACTGACCTTCTATATTCAACAATCTTGATAATTCTCTTGGATTTTCTGGTAGTTCTCCTGTGGTATGCTGATAAGGCACCTGCAGGTGAAAGTTTTAACTTTTCCAATCTAACACCTTTTTTCATTTTCCCCTCATGGCACTGGCTAGCACCTTCAGTTTAATGCTAGGTAGCAGACATGACAGTGAGCACCTCTGTCCCTTCTTTAGGAAGACTCAGTTTTTCCTCATGGGGGACTCAGTTGTTACATCAAACCTGTCACAACTCCACAGACATTGTGGGCATTTCTAAACTTTTATTCCCCATTCTCTGTGGTGTTTTAAAGATGTACCACAAAATTCCACCCACCCCCCTTTTAAAAAGGTGTGTATGCCGGTTGGTCTACAAAACTTAACCTCTCCCTGAGATGTGCTGACCTCCAGGGTTACCATCAGTTCAGCGTGGGGATATTTTTTGGCAGCTTTGCTTGTTTAGAAGCACTGAATGATGCATTTTGTTTGTTTGTTTGTTTGTTGGTTGGTTTGGTTTTGCCATTAACTTCTGCTGTTAACTCTTTTCCCCTTCTTTCCACATTCTTTGAATTCAATGTACTTTTCTTTTTCTAGCATCAGAATAGGAGCCAGGAGTTCACAGACTTGCAGCTGACCTTGGTATAACAGTTTTATCCTATTTTCCACATTTATGTCTTTCTAACCAATGAATTAGCGAATGCAGATATGCACACATCACTGTGCACATGTGTATGTTGAAAAACAGCTCTTGGGAACTTGGTCCCTCCTGAAGCCCTGTAAGAACTGAGGGTCTGTGTTAGATTGCCAGGCCTCTGCACAAATGATTGATCCACTGACTCCTCTCACCAGCTCAATATAATGCCTTCACTTCCATCCAGGTCACAGGTTTCCTTATTTTAATCATGATTTCTTATCTGACTCACTTGGACCAGTATGATTGGAAGTCCCTACGCTTACATTGATATTCTGCTGTATTGTTAAGGGGTGTTAAGAGGTAGGGTCTAATGAAGAGATCAGGCCAGGAGGGCTTTGCTTTGATAAACAGGCTAATGAGGTCATCACAGGGCAAGTTAGTTCCCACCATCTAAGCAAGTTCTGTGCTCCGCACTGCTTCCCCCATGCAATGCCTCTGCTACAACGGAGCAAGTGCCTCAGCAGATGCTAGCTAGCACTTCAATACTGTGCATTTCTTAGCCTTCACAAGGCTAAGATGTGAAATCAATGTCTTTCTTTTATAAATTGTCCAGTTTGTGGTATTTTGTCATGGCATCCGAAAACAACAGTAAGAGAAGTGATGTTAAAAACACACTGCCTCGTTTCCAAACGTTTGAAGACAGTGCGCTCACCTGTCGCTTAATTTTCCTTTAAGTTTAGGGTTCAGATAATTCAATCTGCTTAATTTCAATGTTTAATATCTTTTGAGTTTATCTTACAGGAGTTAGCCTACGGAGCCACAGGCTCATGGCCCTGAACAGGTGCCATGTTCTGCAGATACTCTATTTAAGGACTCCTATGAAATAGAAACACCATGGTGTCTTACTCCAACACATACTCTTATCTTCTTTACTTTCCCTGTCTCACCAATTATCTCCCTTTGCTTTTGTTGCCTGGTGTGTGTGTGTCACACACGTGTCACATGCACACTCGGGAACACTGCCCTTTCCCTGTTTAATGAGATCGTAGATCCTAAACACCTCCAGCCCTCTTAACACACTTCACCTTTAATTTACCTGATGCTGACTTTGTCACGTCACAGCTCTTTCTGTCTGTCTTTATTTGCATTCATTTTCATTCTGAACCTTTCTGTCTTTTTATCAAAAGGTGTCTGATAGATAGATAAGCACTATATAGCCAGGCTTCATCTAGTCTAGTCCAACAACCTTTTACACTTACAGTGTAAAGTAAATCCTCACTTTTCCAAATGTATCATTTACTCCCTACCACTGTGTTCTTTTAAAAAAAAGTATTGTGTATACATGTCTGGGGAGGGCATTGTCTTGCTGTGCATCTCACTAAGTGCAGCCCATTCCCTTTAGTCATGTGGTCTCTGAGGGCAGAACTCAGACTCCCCAGGCTGGTGTCTTCACCTGCTCACTAAGCCATCTCAATGGCCTCTTTATTTCCCTACCGTTTGGATGGATCAGATATTTGTTGTTTCAACTAGAGCTTTTAAATTTCAACATTTTATCCTTTTGCCAGTTGCTCAATTGAATACAATATACAAAGTGACCAGGAGAAGTCTCCCGTGGTTACCACACAGAGGCAGCACATTTCTTGCACAGTATGCATCACTCATCCTGGCTCTACACTCCCTCCATGTTTTGCCAGAAGTGAGTTGTAAATGCCACTGAACATCATCTTTTCATGCATGCAGTTACATTTCTCATCTCCATGCCATCCTTAGTCCTTTCACTTGGGACGCTTTTCTTCAGTGAAGCCTTTCCCTCAGGCTCCTACAGAGCTCAATTCTGACACCAATCGTGTCCTTCAGTGTTGCCTGTAACTTTGGCCTACAGCATCCCTACCTCCTTTCCATTTCTGAAGGGCATTTCTGGTTGGAAGACAACTTTTGGAAAAGCTTTTTAATTCTTTATTTGCTTATTCTTTCAGTAATCTAAAGATGCCATCCCTCCATCTTCCAGCTTCGTTAGTTTTGTGTGGAAGTCGGCTGCCGGTCTTCTCTAACTGCTTTCAAACTTTTCCTCGTGTCAGGAATCTCGATTCAGTGAGTCACAGTTTTTCATCAACTACAGGAAAATCTTGGCTTTTCTTTTTCCTTAAGTGTTCTCCCGGCCTTTCTCTTCACTCTTCATCATAGACCTCAGAACCTTTGCTGCGTCCAGCACACTTTTGCTGTATTCAGCCTTGGTCTCACTGTGCTCCAGTAAGGACCCATTCTGTTAATTTGTATCTTGGTTTCCTTTGTATTGCTATGATAAAGACCATGACCTAAAGCAATGTGGGGAAGAAAGCATTTATTTGGCTTATGTCCCAGGTCACAGTCCATCGAGGGAAGTCAGGGTAGGAACCAAGGCAGAAGCTGAGCTATGGAGTGAGACTGGTTACTGGCTTGCTCTTCTCTGGCTCACATGCCTTCCCAGGGCTAGCACTGCCCACAGTGAGCTTGCCCCTTCTGACACAATCATCCGTTAAGAATATGTTCCATGGGCTTGTCTACTGACAAATTAGACGGGGTCATTTTCTTAATAGATATTCCCTCTTCTCAGACAACTCTAGCTTACGTTAAGTTGACAAAAACCCAACCAACACAACTCATTTCTGGGATTTTTCATCCAAACTTCTGATGTGTGCAGTCTGGTTTGTTTATTTTTTAACCCATCCAATTAACTTCTAACGTCAGGCACAACCCTAGATTATCTAGTCTTTGTGTGTGTGAGTGTGGGTATGTGTAAGTGTGAGCATGTGTATATATTTGCGTGTATGTGTGTATGTACATGTATGTGAGTATATGTGTATATATTTGTATGTGTGTGTGCATGTGTCTATGTATGTAAGTATGTATGTGTGTGAATATGTATGTATATATGTGTATGTATGCATGTGTATATGTGTGTATGTATATGTGTGAGTGTGTATATGTATGTATGTGTGTATGTTGTATATGTATGTGTGTGTGTGTGTATGTGTGTGTGTATGTGTGGGTGTGTATGTATGTATGTATATGTATGTGTATTTGTGTGTGTATGTGTATATGTATGTTTGAATTATGTGTGTATGTATGTATATGTATGTGTGTATGTGAGTGCATATGTATGTGCATGTATGTGTGAAGGTGTGTAAGTATGTGTGTGTGTATGTATGTGCATATATGTGTGTGTAGCCAATTATCTGCTGAACTCATTATCTTTTCATACATATCTTTAACATATGTATTTATTTATTTACATTCACAATTTATTGGTAAAGATTACTCACAAAGCCTTTATGTAACTTGGGTGAATGTTATCTTGTCTGTGAAAGAAATCAAGAAAGAAGTATTTGGGACAGAGTGATAATGATTGCTACAAACACAAACTCTCAACACAAATTCCACACATTTGTGGTCTTTCTTATTGTACCAAAACCTCTAAGTTGAGCTAATTCATCACAAAATTTAATAGTGTGTGTGTGTTTCTTTGTGCAGTGCTAGGAATCGAACTCATGGCCTCATAAATAATAAGCATTCACACTACTACTGAGCTACTGCCTCAGTCTCCTTTTTTACTTATGACTTCTGAAAATAGAAGTCCTGATTTTCTCTTCTACTCTCTGAATAAACATTAACATGGGCCATATTCAATATAAGTTGTGATACAAATTGATTGAATTTGTCACAGTTTTAAACTTGTAAACTGAGTTCTAAAATATATACATACATATATACATTCACACAAAAAAACTTAAGACAAAATTATATAGTTTATGAACGTATCAGAGAGGTAATACACATGTAATTGCCATCCCCAACTATATTACTGCCCACAGGTTCCCCCCATGCTTCCTCATACCCAATAGTATCCTTACCCAAAATAACCACTCTTACCTCTTACACCCTGTAGTGACTTGCATGCTTACCCTCAAACAATTAGAATCACAGTAAAAATGCTTTTGTGTCTGGTGGTTGTTTCTTCTCTTCTTTTTCAGTTGTTTTTTTTGGGGGTGTGTGAAGTGTAGTATAGAATATCAAATCTGACACTCCATAAGCAGCCATCCTAGCCACTGAGTTACAGCCCATGTTACGGTTTGTATATGCTTGGCCCAGAGAGTGGCACTATTAGAAGGTGTAGCCCTGTTGGAGTAGGTGTGGCCTTGTTGGAGCAGGTGTGGCACTGTGGGTGTGGCCTTTAAGACCCTCATCCTAGCTGCTTGGAAGTCAGTCTTCTGCTAGCAGCTTTCAGATGAAGATGTAGAACTCTCAGCTCCTCCTGTACCATGGCTGCCTGGATGATGCCATGTTTCTGCCTTGAGGATAATGAACTGAACCTCTGAACCTGTATGCCAGCCCCAATTAACTGTTGTTCTTATAAGAGTTGCCTTGGTCATGGTGCCTGTTCACAGAAGTAAAACCCTAACTAAAGTTGACAGAACTTGATACCAGAGACTGGGGTATTGCTGTGATAGGTCTGACCATGTTCTTGTTTGGAAAAATGTGGATTTGGGGACTTTGGATTTGGAAAGCTGTGGAATGCTTTAAATGGGGCTTAGTAGGCTATCCTAGCAAGAATATGAGAGTGATTTGAATTGTGCAGACCTGTCCCAAGAGGCTTCAGTGGAGAATTTCAGATTGTGGCCTAGAGATAGTTTTTTTTGTAGTATTTTGGTGAAGAATGTGGCTATTTTTTGCTCTTGTCTGAAGAGGCTGCCTGAGGCTAAGATGAAGAGACTCAGATTAATTGCATTGACAAAGGATGTCTCAGAAATGACCATCATAGACTTTGTTCTCTGGTTAAGTCTCATGAAGAACAGTTAAATGAGTGTAGCAAGCTTAAAAAGGAAAAATATAAAATATATGGTTCAAGTATTAAAGGGGCATCAGGAAGTGAAATGGAGCAGAATCCTGTGTTCTAGGGGATGGCAGATTAAGGGAGTGGGACTTTGGGGCAAGATCCTACTCAGCTAAATTTAGATCCAAGCATGGTGGTATACACCTTTAATCCCAGAAAATAATGCTAAGTGGATCTCTGAGTTTAAGACCAGCCTGGGACAGAGCAGGCTCTAAGTGAAGAAGAATTTAAATCCAGGCTTGGTGGACCACACCTTTAATCCCAGTGTTTAGGAGACAGGCCTGTAAATCTCTAAATTCAAGGTCAATCTACAGAGCAAGTTCCAGGAAAGCCAAGCTTAGGCAGAGCAGGAGTCTGAAAACAAAAAGCTGTAATAGAATAAGGGGGCCAAGTACAACCCCAGAAAGCAGCGGAACATGGCAGCTTCAGCCATTTGGCTCTGGCTTTAGAGTGAAAAATAGAAGAGTCTACTGGGACAATTGAGGCTGGCTAGTTTGAGCTAAGAAATTAGTGATGATTAAGAAGAGACCACCATTACTGAGGTGAAATCTTCTGGGAAGTGTTTTTCTGAGAGTACAAATAAGCTGTGTTCCAGAGGTAATCTCAGGCTGCAGCTGTTCTTGGGAATGTGAAAGAATCACCCAGGTGGTACTGGTTTTGAAGGCATGAAGGGGCCATGGAGAACACCTGAAACTTGGCACTGTGAGAGGCCATGGAGGGCCATTGGTGAAGGTGCAGCCTCATTTGTAGTTGACTGCCCAGGACTGGAGGGGTCATGCAAAGGAGTTGAGGCTTAGCACCATGAAGAAAGCCTATGATAGGCTATTGGTGAAGCCTAGTTCAATCAGAAGAATCCAGTGTATTGGAGACACCAGTACCATGGGATGATCACCAAGAACAGCAGCAGCAGTGGAGTGGATCAACCTGAACCTAGAGTGCTACAGAGGGCAGAGCTGGAGAAGTGACACCAGCCCTTTGGAGGCGCCCAGAAGATCATGTGTAGATCCCAGACATTGAAAGAAGCTTAACACGGAAGTTGCTTTGGGGACTCCAAGATGTTCAAGATGCCAGAGCCATGGGTTACCTCCTAAGGAAAGCTGCTAACCAGGATTGGAACCAGTGCAGCCAGCAGTTTGTTGCAGTCGACAAAGATGAAAAAGGAGTTGGAGATCTGAAGACTGCTTTGACATCAGACATGGAGATGCTGGATTTGGACTTTGTCCAGCTGGTTTCCTGCCTTGCTTTGTGGATTACAGTTAAGTGATTGGATGAATCTCAGAAGAGACCTTGAAGTTTCAACTTTTAATACTGTTGAGACTGGTATAGACTTTGGGGGCTTTGGATGTTGAACTATATGTATATTTTTATTATGCTTTGTTTAGGTTTGCCACCCCCCCAGACTCATATGTTTGAACAAGCCTATGGGGGCCAGGGAGTGGAATGTGATGGTTTGTATATGCTTGGCGCAGGGAGTGGCACTATTAGAAGGTGTGGCCCTGTTGGAGTAAGTGTAGCCTTGTCGGAGCAGATGTGGCACTGTGGGTGTGGCCTTTAAGACCCTTATCCTAGCTGCATGGAATTGAGTCTTCTACTATCAGCCTTCAGATGAAGATGTAGAACTCTCAGCTCCTCCTGTACCATGGCTGCCTGGATGGTGCCATGTTCCTGCCTTGAGGATAATGAACTGAACCTCTGAACCTGTAAGCCAGCCCCAATTAACTGTTGTTCTTATAAGAGTTGCCTTGGTCATGGTGCCTGTTCACAGAAGTAAAACCCTAACTAAGACAACCCCCACCTATTTTTTCATTGTTAAGAACCACTCAACAGCCCGGGCAGGTAAACTTGCCACTCTTCTACCTCCAGCTCCAAGTAGCTGGCACTGCAGCTGTTCTAACAGGCCTGGCAGCCTAGTTGCTCTCTCCCTGCAATGTGTCTGTGGGGTTCGCTCCATGCTGTGTACTGCAGCTGCTCTGTTTCCTTTCTCCTCACTAAGGCATTAGAATATAATATACTCTCCCATTCTGCTCTTACTGGATACTTGCTTTCCACTTTAGCTTTTCATTTATGTGTGTGAATGCTTTGCTACAGTGTATCTTTTTGCACTTTGAGCCTGACTAGTTTCCGAGGTGGTCAGAAGAGGGCGCCAGGTCCCCTAGAATTTTGTAACTCCCACAAGTGAATGCTGAGAACCAACTCTGGGGGTTGAGAGCAAAAAGTGGTCTTAACCAGTGAGCCATCATCTCTCCAGCCCTGGAAGTAACTTTAATGATTGTACGTATACACTCTATACAGTCATTTGGTACACATGTATATGTACCTCTTTGAAATGGACACTACCAAACAATTTTCCAGGAAGACATTTTGCATGAGACCGCTCCCATCTTCTTCAACATCTAAACACAGGTGAAGGTCTTCAAATGAAAATGTCCTGCCTGACCTTGACCTCTGGAGTGCAGTGAATGGGGGGAAAAAACCACAACAGACCATAAAAAATAAATAAAATAAAAATAAAGTAAAAGATTGATCTTTTAAATACATAAGACACATAAGGATACAGAGTGAAACCACTGTTAAAATAAAATATCATTGGCTTCTGGTCACTCTGCTCAACATATCTACCATAAGACTCATTACACTACGCGGCTTACGCTACACTGCTTTACAGAATGCACTGCAGCCCTGGGAAAGCCACAGCGCGGTGCACCTGTTGTATGACACTGGCCACCCTGCAGGGTGAGGCTGTACACCTTACTACCGCTGAAATTAAAAGGCCACCGGCCACCGCCCAGCCCCGTGGTCACCCTCGAGGCTGACTCACCCATGTCCAGGGCCTGCTGGCACCTGAGCAGCGCGGCCTCGGGCTGCTGCTGGCGATGCAGCCCCCGCGCCTGGCACGCCAGCCTGCGCAGGCGACACTCGGCAGGGAAGCACCTCTCCAGCAGCCCGCTCAGCATCACGTTCACGCGCCGGGCCTGCGCCCGCACCGGCACCTGCTCCACGCAGCGCTTGCACACCGTGAGCCCGCTGGACAACGTCACCGGCTTGTAGAGCAGCCGCCCGCAGCGCGGACAGCCCAGCAGGTCGCGCGGCGCCACGGGCCCCGGGGCCCCGGACGCGCAGCCGCTGGGCCTCGCCGCCACAGGCGGCCGTTTCTCGCGCAGGCCCAGGGCGCGCGCCAGGCCGCTCGCCAGCTCCGAGAGCTCTCCCGGCTGCAGCGGGCCGAGCAGCGCAGCGCCGCGGAACGCGCCGATGGCCTCGGGCAGGCGGCCTGCGCGGGCCAGCGCTTCCCCCAGCTGCAAGCACAGGCCGCGCTCCGGCTGCGCCAGGCCGGCCAGCAGCGAGCGGAAGAGCTCGGCCGCCACTTCGTAGTCGCCAGCGAGGAAGGCCGCGGAGCCCTGTCCCTGGGGCTCCTCCGGGGGCTCCTCGAGGCTGCGGCGCACGCCCTGCGGCTCCGGAGGCGCGGGCTCGGGACTCATGGTGCAGAGACGGGGATTCTTGGCAGCCGGAGCGCGGCTTCTGCCCTCTTCACCGTCAGCCACGCGCGTCGGCGGACCGGGTGCTGCCAGCCGTGGGGACCACGCGAGACGGGCCCGGAGGAAGCGCAGCGCAGCGCACGCGGCCCAGCCCCGGCTCGTGCGAGGCGCCGTGCGCGTCCCAGTGCGCGCCCCAGTGGCTCACGTCAGCCAAGTGACCGTGGGAGCGTGGCGACCACCTCACAGCGCCGGCGTCCTGATTGAACCTTTTTTTTTTTTTTTTCTGCTCCCCGCAGGCGGCCCCGCGCGTGTGCGTGCGCATGCTCTTCCCGCCGCTGCGGAGTCGTTGCGCAGGCTGGAGCTGAGCATCCCAGTGTCCTCGTGACCCTCCACCCAGCTCTCCTGCATTTAGGTACCTGCTGCTTCCGCAAGGCCATGCTGCATAGATGACCCTAGGCTTCTAGAAGGCAAAGAAGGCAAAGTTTCCAAGCCCTTAGATCATCCCTAAGATAATAAGGTCGTGCAAAAGACATCCAGTGCTCCCCAGAGACACAAGAATCCAGACAATGAAGATTATTTACATACATACATATAAATTATCCAGTTTACATTAGACGTTTTGGAATACAAATGAAACCACAATAATAAACAGATTGGAAGTCATATGGAGCTGGAAGAAAGGACATGCATACAATGTTACGTGAGGAAATCCTTAGGGGTGATACATCTTCATTCTGGTGATGGTCTTGATACCAGGCAGGTGAGCAGTCAGACAAAGGTAACCAAGGAAACTGACTCCTGATGGTTGGGAAGCCCCTCTGTAGTTAAATACTCTGGAAACTGCAAATAGTTTATTGTCACTTAACAAAAACCGAAGCACGCGGATATTTCCCATGCACAAGCAGATAATATGAAAGCGCTTAAGTTCAAACTTCAAAAAATGAAAGCAATGTTGTCTTGATGAGGTCCACTGGGGTAGCAAGAGCTGATTCACTGTCTCTGTGGATTAAAAAATAAAAAATAAAAAAGGCAGGGAAAGCCAGAGATCTCAGGCCCAGCCAGGTTCCCTTGAAGGCAAAAGCAGGTGCATACCTCGAAGCCCAGAAAGAAACAGACTCCTAGTGGGTGGGATCCGGACTCTAGAATCTGAGTTTGTCTGGCAAACCTTCAGGTCTGTGGGTAGGACTAGGTCTTCTACCTCAGAAGCGTCTGGTTTGTGTTATTGCAGGGGATTCGATAATCCCAACAAAGAAAGGGAAGTGGGTATTAAAAAATGGAGCTAAGCTGAGTTTCACTCTTCCCACCCCCTGATCATCTTCCTTGCCTGCTGTAAAGCCTGCAGGGACCCCTCCACAAGACTAGAGCAGAGAGTACATGGATAGTGAAGTCTCATTGGTCCATCTGCAGCTTCAGTAACTCATGGCTTCTCCTACTTCTCTGCCTCCCTGGACAACAGGCAGACTGTCTTATTGATCTGGTAATAACTTGGGGCATGATTCCAAAAGGGTGAGGGATTCCTTTTAAAAATGCCATGCTTCTATTAATCAACCAGAGTCTTTGACTTATCAAGCACCTAGTTAGTTCATAAGTCTATGGTTGTCATTTTACTGAGAACGACCATGAAACCAGTCATTCAAGTAAAGCCTATAAAGTAATACTTGGAAAAATATTATATATACAAACACACAGACACACACAACATAGACACAACATGTGCACACACACATAGACACATACAGACACACCCACAAAGGCACATATTGACACACCCACAGACACACACATAACACACACGCAGACAGACATACACACAGGCACACAGAGACACACGAGACATACACAGAGACACATAGGCACACACACACATAGACAGACCACAGATTCATGCACACAGACACATACACAGATACAGACACACATAGACACACACAGACATACACATAGACACAAACAGACACATCCACAAAGACACACATAGACACACACAGACATACACATAGACACACATGCAGAACACAGAGATATATACAGAGACACAGAAAGACACATAGGCACACACACATAGACATACAGACAGACGGACCACAGATTCATGCACACAGACACATACACAGACACAGAGAGATACACACAGGTAGATACACACAGACAGACCACATATTCATACACACAGACACACATATAAACACAGAGAGATGCACATATGTAGACACACCACAGATTCATACAGAGACTCACAGAGATACACATACAGACACATACATACTCACACACAGACACTCATTCATACACTCTCATACAAATACAGATGCGCACACACAGAAACACACACATACATAGACACACATAAACATAGACACACAGAGATACACACACACTGTAGGTAGGGGAAGAAAACAGTATGAAGAAAACATCAAAGATGTTTGTTGATGGGATGAGTGAATCTAGACAAGGAAAGTTACGTTTCCTTCAGGCGCCGCTGCTTCCAGAGACAGGGAGCACAAAATATCAGGATCTGGCCAGTATTTGGTGTCTTAGCTACTTTTTCCTCTTGCTGTGATAAAATATCCCAACAGAAGTCATAGAAGAAAAGTTTCTTCTGGCTCACAGGTCCAGGGCACAGTGTGACCTGGTCCTGCTGGTCGTTCTTTACTGACAGGATCTTGAGAGAGAGTGGACCAGGGGATGAGAGAGATAGAAAAGATAAAGGCTGGGGTAGGGAGGTCTTACACAAACTTTGTCTTATGCCAAGTACACTTAAGAAGTGCAGCACATTATACACTATTTCTAGGGAAGAAATGGGACACAGTCAGCAGAAGCTATCCTACAATGGGACACAGTCAGCAGGAGGCTAAACAAGCAGTGTTGTGCAAAGGAAGCATGGGGCATCGCCACAGCATTACAGACATTGTGCACGGTGGCCCTGGGACTGATAACCGTAGCCTTGTGTCATAGCAAGAGTTAGGTAACTAGAATCCAAAGCAACACCTCCTTCCAGGCCCCACCTCCAGGCCACTACTGGCTCTGCCAAGCCTATTTGTAGTTTTAAAAAGGAGCTATGTGTTTTCTTCATATGTCAGGGACTGGGGGAAAAGCAAGGGCCAACCCATCCCTCAACAGCACTCCATTGTGAGTGTGAGGGACATGGCACATGAACATGAAAGCATGAGGGGCAGCTAGTCATATTGTCTCCTTTGTCCAGAAGCAGAGAGTGATGGATGCCAGTGCTTAGCTCACCCACTTTTCCTAGTCAGTCCAGAATCCCAGCCCTGAGAATGGGACAGCCCATAATGACAACTCTCACCTCAGTGAACCTAATCTCAGTCATTCCTTACAGAAAAATGCCCAGGTTTTTCTCTCCTAATGATACAAGTTCCTGTTAGTGTTAGACATCAAAGAGGAAGTAATGTCTGCAGAGCCTTGTGTATTGCATCCCCACGAAATTTCAGATGGTGTTATCATGTCGGCTCTCAGTCTAATTCAAACGTGAAGGCGATTTGAGAACATCTTATAACATATATCCACAAATGTACAGCTCTTAAAAGCACATGGCTAGTGTTCTGCCTAGGAAAGGTTACAATGGGATGAGTCTGTGTACTTGTGGAAACTCACAGTGGAGGTGTGAGGGCAGAGAATGACCTGGAGTTGTTAACCAGCTGGAGCCAGAATGTTAAATAAGGAACCCAGGATCTCGTGAGGAAAGACTGGATGCTGAGTCAGCTAATCCAAAGGGTTCCCTTTGAGATCTGTCTCTTTATTATATGAAACTATGAGAGTAGACCACAGAAAACCAGGCTGGCTGGCTGTTGATAAACCAAGGTGAGCATTCTTGGGAATGTTGGCCCCTGGGGCATGGATATTTGGGGTTCTGCAGAGTAGTACACAAGCTGACTTCAGTTATTAAATATGCAGACTGGACTACCATCCTTGCCTACTTGTCTGGCATCTTGGTAGATTTTGTGATCTTGATGAGGGAAGAAACACAAAAGGTTTTCAGTTTCAGGTAAGGAGTGAAGCAGGGGCCTCTGTAGAAGATGAAATGTTCTGAATGTTAACTGCAGTTATTCAGGGATGGTCTTGATTTCAAACACTTATGAAAAGTCATCATTGTGGTGTGTGCATGTGCATGCGTGTGCATATGTGTATGTGTGTGCATGCATGTTTGTGTTCACCCGTGTGTATTGCATGTATATACACATGTGTGTGCTTGTGTGCATGTGTGTACATCCATGTGTGTGCACGTGTTCATGTGTGTGTTTATGCACACATGCACACTTATGTATATGTGCACATATGTGTACATGTGTGTGCACATGTATGCATGTGGTTGTATATTTGTGTGCATGTGTGTGTGCCTGTGTGTGTATATGTGTATGTGTGTGTGTGTGTGTATGTATGACTATGAATATATAGGTAATCATGCCAGTGTGTGCCACAGGGAGGTCAGAGGATGTCAGATGTCTTCATCTATCACTCTTTGCTTTGTTGTCTTGAAACGGAGTCTCTTGCTGAACTGAAAGGTTACCATTTCTCAGCCAGCAAGCTCTGAAGGCACCTATATCTACCACCCATTTCTGGGCTTACAGTCACACCCACCTTACCCAGCTCCTTATATGGGTGCTGGGAATTGGAGCTTAGGTCCTCTTGATTACAGAATAAGCATTCTTACATGCTAGCCATCTTTCCAGGCCTTTTGTTTTCCTTTGTAGGCCTGGGGATGGAACCTAGGACTTCACACATTCTAGGCAAGTGCTTCACACTCTCAGCCCTGAATTTAAGTTCTTAGCAGAAGAACGTCTCATTAGAAATGTACAGATCTGCCGGGCAGTGGATGCACAGGCCTTTAATCCCAGCACTTGGGAGGCAGAGGCAGGCAGATTTCTGAGTTCGAGACCAGCCTGGTGTATAGAGTGAGTTCCAGGACAGCCAGGGCGACACAGAGAAACCTTGTCTCGGGGAAAAAAAATCACAGATCAGAAATTTTTTTCATGAAAAGATAATGTACACATAATTATAACTTTGCGAGCAAATTATTAAAACTGGCTGTAGATATAGACCAATGTTTTTGTCTACTTTCTAATGCTGTGATAGATGTCATGACTGAAAGAGACTTGGGGAGGGAAGGGCTTATTTCAGCTTAGAGCTTACAGTCCATTGTCATGAAGGGAGGTCAGGGCAGGAACCAAGGCAGGAGGAACCTGAGGCAGGAGCTGATGCACAGTCCATAGAGGGATGCTGCTTATTGGCCTGCTCTCCATGCTCTCAGTTTGCTTTCTTATAACATTCAGAAGACATTTTCTTAACTGAGGTTTCCTCTTCCCAGATGACCGCAGCTTGTATTGAGTGACAAAATAATAATAATAATAACAATAATAATAATAATAATAATCCAACCAGGCAGCTGAAGATTGATTTTGAAAATACAATAATTACACTAAATACTGCTTGCTTTATTTGGGAAAACAGTTCCAAACAAATGCCCCCAAGCTCGCTGAAACCCTTTTGAAATTTCCTTCTAGACTGTGCTCAGGCACTGTATGAGTCTGTTCCCTGTCCATTTGGGTCTATCCTTAAATTCTGAGCTTCCGTTATCAGATCTAAGAACCTCAAGAATAGAGCCCGACTTCCTGGGTATCATAGTGACTTGATTGGGACTCCCGGGGATTTCCAATAACACTTCTTTCCTGTCTCTTACTTCTTTAACATAAAAATCAAACCCGTTTTCCTTCAGTGTTAGTCAACAGCAGAAGTGTTGGGTCCAGTCACGATTGTGCCTGTTCCTGTGTGAGTAGATATGCTGACAGAAGGGCAATAGCAATATTCCACCCAGTCTCCAGGGTCAATAGAAACAGGAAACCATGAGATGCTCTATAAAGCATAAAGGTTGAGATAGAAGAGGCGTCATTCTTTTGGTTTTTTTGAGACAGGGTTTCTCTGTATAGCCCTGGCTGTCCTGGAATTCACTTTTGTAGACCAGGCTGGTGTCCAACTTAGAAATCCACCTGCCTCTGCCTCTCAAGTGCTGGGATTAAAGATGTGTGCCACCACCGCCCGGCTAAGGGGCATCATTCTTAGGATGACCAAGATGATGCCATGTTTATGATACCATCAGACTGGGGGTGAAGGGTAGGTAGCATGCCATATTGTACTTCATGAACATGACAGGCAACTCCATATATATCATTGGGGTAGAGATGTAGGGGGAGGTGCTATTACTAAAGACTGGCTCCCTAATTGGGTCTTAATTTTGTCAATAAAGAAGGCGGGAGCCAATTTCTGGGCAAAGGGTAAAGGTGGGATTTCCAAGTCCCAGGAGGAAAAAGAGACTCAAGGAAAGAGAAGGGCCCTTTTTGGCCAGGCTTTGCAATGAGAAGAAAGCAGCTGTCATGTAAGATTTTGGGGTAGCTACAATGGGTGGCTTCTGCTACTGGTGGAGGCTGGCTGATTAGGTTAGGGCAGAAGATTCTACACCCAGCAGTTGTATTATCTGGTAAGTTCTAAAATAATAAAGCTGTCTAAATGTTTTTCATCCTTGGAACAAAGAGAGAGAGAGAGAGAGAGAGAGAGAGAGAGAGACCAAGTTGGTAATTGGCAGTTTGATGAAGTTAGTCAAGAGGAACAAGAGGAAGCCAGGCCAGAGCTCAGACAGCAGCAACAGGGTCCCAGCTACTGGACAATTCAGGAGTGGGGCCAGCTGCAGCCAATTTCAGAGCTAAGCCAGGAGTGAGGGCCAAGGTCCTGGGCAAAGGAGGTATCGTGTTTTTAAACTTACACACAACAGGGTAGAGTTGTGGGTCAGTACCTGGAAGTGAGTTTGCACAAGCCCTCATCTTGTCACAATGGACCCCTAAAGCCACTTCAATGTATTCTACTAACTGTCATCCTGGGCGGTGTTGAAGGTTGCATGTGGTAGGTTAACAACTTCGAGTGTCCGCAGGACTGGGAGGTGTGGTACATAGACTCAGGGCCAGCTCCAGTCCCTCTTGAAGCAGCCTAGGCTGGCCTGGTTTCAGATCCTCCCCTTTGTCTTCCCCTCTCTGCTCTTTGAGAAGACTCATTCATTGACTGCCCACCCAGGCAGCTGGCTTTCTTTTACTGTACTGTCGCACTTAGGAATCCATTGTAATTAACTTCTGCCTAATTATCAACCCAATTAGGAACCTCTTTCCAGGCTCCTTTTGTACCTGTCATGGTTAATTTATGCCTTAATTCATTCTCTACTGCTATAATTAAATGCCTAAAAATGGGTAAATATATATTTATGTATATATATGTAAACATATATTATAAACTACAAAACAGAAGTTTATTTCACTTATGACAGAGAGCAAAGGAAGGAAGGTCACTCACTGCCATGATATGAATCTTGATCTGTCCCTGAGGGTGGAGCCCTAATAGCCTGGTTGCCTTTAAAGTCCCCAGTTTTTAATACTGTTACAACAATATTAAACCAAGCACCAGCATAAATTCAGAAGGGAACATCCCAGACACAGCAGCTGATGCCTGGGGCATCAGAACTGTGGTTTTCAGCTTAGTTTCTGTTTGTGTTTGGTTGTTGTTGTTTTTAGCATTTTATTTTAGTTACATGTATATGTGGGTGTAAACACATATGCGTGTACATATTCTCAGAGGTCTTATGTTGGATCTCATTGAACTGGAGTTACAGGCTGTTGAGAGCCACCTGGCGTGGGTACTGGGATTCAAACTCAGGTCCTCCAAAAGAAGAAGACAGTCTCCACGGAGCCATCTCTCTAGCCCAGGGCTGTATTATTGTCTTAATCATATTGGTTATCTTTAAGGCAGGTCCTTCTTGGTCACCTGGGTTCATCCATCAGGGCCTGTGCAGCAGATCCAGCAGGTACAGGCAGGAGAGCGCCTTATATCTCGCTGCTCAAAGCAGATATAAGCACCTAGTAGCACAGGAATTAGCTAGTACTGCTTAGAGAGGCATCACCTTGTGTCTCGGGTCCTGCTTTTGAACTGTTGAGTGGGAAGATGCATTTGAACAGGAGCCACAGGCAGTTTGCGTTTTCAAATTTCAAATGGGGTGCTACTCCGTCTCCACACATCCACCGAGCCTTATTAGTAACACTAAAGATACACTCAGCGGTACAGTTTCTGTGTCCTGGATAATTATAATTTCAAATAACAACATTCATCTAAACATACTGAAGCCAGGCCAAAGTGGACAAGTCAGAAGGAACCCTAAGGATTTATATCAAAATCCAAAGCAAGAAACAGCTGATACTCTGGGGCCAAAGTAAGTTAAAGAAAATGGTGCTCTAGATGGTCCATCCTTTCATCTCAGCTCCAAACTGTGTCTCTGTAACTCCTTCCATGGGTGTTTTGTTCCCAATTCTAAGAAGGGGCCAAGTGTCCACACTTTGGTCTTCGTTCTTCTTGAGTTTCATGAGTTTAGAAAATTGTATCTTGTATCTTGGGTATTCTAAGTTTCTGGGCTAATATCCACTTATCAGTGAGTACATATCGTTTGAGTTCTTTTGTGATTGGGTTACCTCACTCAGGATGATGCCCTCCAGGTCCATCCATTTGCCTAGGAATTTCATAAATTCATTCTTTTTAATAGCTGAGTAGTACTCCATTGTGTATGTACCACATTTTCTGTATCCATTCCTCTGTTGAGGGGTGTCTGGGTTCTTTCCAGCTTCTGGCTATTATAAATAAGGCTGCTATGAACATAGTGGAGCATGTGTCCTTCTTACTGGTTGGGACATCTTCTGGATATATGCCCAGGAGAGGTATTGCAGGATCCTCTGGTAGTACTATGTCCAATTTTCTGAGGAACTGCCAGACTGATTTCCAGAGTTGTACAAGCTTGCAATTCCACCAGCAATGGAGGAGTGTTCCTCTTTCTCCACATCCTTGCCAGCATCTGCTGTCACCTGAATTTTTGATCTTAGCCATTCTGACTGGTGTGAGGTGGAATCTCAGGGTTGTTTTGATTTGCATTTCCCTGATGATTAAGGATGTTGAACATTTTTTCAGGTGCTTCTGAGCCATTTGGTATTCCTCAGGTGAGAATTCTTTGTTTAGCTCTGAGTGGGGATCCATCCCATAATCAGCCTCCAAACGCTGACACCATTGCATACACTAGCAAGATTTTTCTGAAAGGACCCAGATATAGCTGTCTCTTGTGAGACTATGCCAGGGCCTAGCAAACAAATAAATGGATGCTCACAGTCAGCTATTGGATGGATCACAGGGCCCCCAATGGAGGAGCTAGAGAAAGTACCCAAGGAGCTAAAGGGATCTGCAACCCTATAGGTGGAACAACAATATGAACTTATCAGTACCCCCCGGAGCTCTTGACTCTAGCTGCATATGTATCAGAAGATGGCCTAGTCGGCCATCAGTGGAAAGAGAGGCCCATTGGTCGTGCAATCTTTATCTGCCTCAGTACAGGGGAACGCCAGGGCCAAGAAGTAGGAGTGGGTGGGTGGGGGAGTGGGTGGGGAGCGAGTGGGGGACTTTTGAGATAACATTGGAAATGTAAATGAAAAAAATACCTAATTTTAAAAAAAAGAAAGAAAAAAAAGGAAGAAAATGGTGCTTATGTACTTCATGGTAAAGAGTTTCCAAGACTGCAGAAGACAGATGGGACCAGAAGATGCTGTCCAGAGAGAGCCAGAGATAAAGAGTTAGAAGTCTCAGGTTTAAATCCTGGTTTTACCTTACTTAACACATGACAGTTTCAAAGCTTTAAACTCGGTACAATCTTAGATAAAGCAAAGCTCATAAAATGTATCTCAGGGGAGCCTTCTGAGAATTAGCCAGGATACTTGCATAGTCTCCAATGTGGCTGATCCCTGAGTCAGTGCATGGAGTCCCAGTCACTTCTTCATTTCTTAACCCAAGCTGATGTACAGGCTCTGGCAGGGTGTAGCTTCAGCCACTCAGCCACACGTGGGGATGAAGGATGCATTAGCTGCTGGGACTGGGAAGGCTAGAGGACAAAACTGCTCCTCTATTGCAATACAACTTCCTCTTCCAGACAGAAGCCCTCATGGGGCCTTTGAGTGGCGCCCTGATGCATGGGTCCAAGCCTGAGAACCCATCTCAACTCTTGCATTGGCCAAAAAGTGATATAAGGTAAAAGTGAAAATCACCTTATTATCAATACTGAAAGGCATGGGACTGCCTAGATCTCTCCACTGTGTTTATATGGTTTGTGCACATTTGTTCCATCTATAGACCCTTCCTTTCATTCGACCCAGCAAGGCCTAGATATCTCCCTTACGGTTTATACAGCGTATCTGCCTATTTAAAAGGTACAAGGGATGGGGCTGTGGTTCAGCAAGAGTGCCTGCCTAGCATGTGCAAAGTCCTGGGCTCAACCCTTACCACTGTGCACACACACAGAAGTCAGGGAGTCCTGATACCCTGATGCACACAGCACATGGCAGGTTGTACCAGAAACACAAAGAAGAAAAAGGAACCCGAATCAGGCATATGAAATCAAAAGCCAGTTTCTATTTCCAGTGTAAGGAGCAAACTGGCAGGGAGGAAGGACCAGAAGAGAAAAATCGAGCCCAGTTTGTATTGAAGGAAAAAGAAAAAAAAAAAAAAAGCCTTTCAAGTATCGGATTTTATACCCCCTACTACCTACTGGTTGAGGCAAATGGCTATTCAGCCCAGCAGCCCATAACCCAGCAGTGTGATTCAGGGAGGACCAGGACTTGTGTGAATGAGGCTGTGAAAAACAAGACAAGCTTCTCATGCTGGGTTGTAAAATGCACAGGATGATGAAGATCTGCAAAGAGACAATGGCTAAGCAAGTGGGTGGGAAAAGCCATCGCAGCCATCCAGCCATGTGGAAGACTGAGAAAAGGTTTCACGACAAGCCTTGGACACATTTTGCTCATCTATGCACACATGCTGGCTGGCATGTTTGTTCTCCTTTATAATGTTATTTTAAACTATTTTTAAAAGTATTTGTTCTTATTTCTATTTATGCATATGTGTGTGTGTCTACATGTATATGCTACAGGTAACTGAGTGTCTGTGGAAGCCAGAAGATGGTATCAGATTCCCCGGAACTGGAGTTATAGGTGACGCTGCCTGATCTGGGTGCTGAGAACTGAATTCAGGTGCTCTGGAAGCAACACAGCAACTGCTCTTAACCACAGAGCCTCTCTTTGCCTATATTTTGAAGTTAGTTTTCTTTTCTAAATTCATCACTTTAGAAAATGGCAAGGGAAAAGTTTTCAGGACAAAACGTAAAAAGTATTGAGAAACCAAGTAAAGGATAGCTCATGGAGAAAGGAGGAGGAGGATGAAGAGGGAGAAAAGGAAAAGGGGGGGGGGGGGAAGAAGAGAGGAGGAGGGGGAAGAGAATGGAATCTAAAGCAGACAAGCAGCATTTTCTCCGATTTCAGATAAAAGGAAAAGTTATGGTGGTCATCATGAACCAGAGTCACAATGAGAAGGAGCATTGTGATGTATTCAGGGAAAGGGTGAGTGAGTTACTGCCATGACTAATAGCAGGAATAGACTGCGTTTTGGGACGAGTACAAGCTCAGAGTCTATAGAAGCTTCTAGAAGCGACTGCCATGTCTCTTGTGTTCACGGGGAGTCTGTTGGGCTCAGTGTGAAATGATGCCGAGAGGCCACTGCAGTATCTCAGCTCGCCCACGAGCTAAGTCACATGACGCTGCTGTGAAATGATGCTGAGAGGCCACTGCGGTATCTCAGCTCAATGAGAGCTAAATCACTGAGCTGTAAAATGTTCGTTCTTCCGCTGGTTTCTTTGAAAACAATGTTCCTCAAATAAAAGACAATGAGGTCTGAAGGCTGAGTCCTCTTTCACATGACTGGAGCAGTCCCTGTGCAGGAACGGGTTACCATGGTAACCCCTGGGTTCCATGGCAAGGCGTGCACAGAGAATGAGGAACAGCTAAACCTCTCTTTTCCAAAACAATCATGTTTATGCACTGGAGAAGTCAGCTGAAATAGAAGCAGCACCTATGAAGACTGGAACGAGCACTAGAGAGCACATGTATGTATATATGCATACATATATTGTATGTATATGTGCATATATAATGTATATATACATATATAATAATATAAATATATGATACCTAATATCATGTTAATTTATATTTAATATTTATACACATATATCCTGCTCATTCATATATATATATACATACATACATACACACATATACATCTCCTCATTCATATAATATATATATATGTATATATATATACATCTTACATATATACACATATACACATATACATACACACACATACATGATAGGAAGATGCAAAGGCTTCTGGAAAGACTGATGTCATGGGCAACAGAGTAAAATTGAAGCTGATGATGCAAGTTTTGGCAAAAGTTATCTGGGGGAGGCAGACACATTTACTGCATATTTAGGTCAGCTGTGGATCAGCTCTTTTCACAGAGGCACAGAACAGAATGAGACAGAACTAATTTCAAAAATTAGTTTGAAAGAAAATGAGGCTGAAAGAAATGTGTTTCCAAAGGATCCTAAAATTGATTGGAACAGTCCATGAAGCAATCTGTGCACTAGGCATTGATGAATCCAATAGAGAAACCAACTGGCAATTAGTGAGGCGTAACAGCTGGTCGTAGTAAAGAAAAGGAAGAGAGCTCTGCCCAAAGTCACCATTATCCTAAAGAGACCATGAACAAGCCAAGCCTGGCCTCTGTAGAATAGACCTCACAAAAATAATTCAGCCAGCCACTAAATGAATTACAATAAAAAACCCCACAGGATAGGGAGGGATAGCAGCAGTCACTATAGCATGCAATAAGCATAGCATGCAATGAGCAGTTTCTAACACCACACACACACACACACACACACACACACACACACACACACAAAACAACAGCAGTAGATGACAGATTTGAGGAAACCGGAAAGTAGACAGAAAAATCAGCCGCGATCATGATTTTACGTCAGGTTTTCCAAGAAAAGATTTCCAAATAGTCATTTAAAATGTGTTCAAGTCCTAATGAGAACTGTGGCTATAGATCTGAAAGAAGAAACAACATTGCATTTCAAGGTCTCTGGGTTTTGAGAAGCACACTAAGGCAAGTCTTTTGGTAGGGATTTATTGGGAAAGTTAATGCCATGCATGGAAAGACAGCCACTGAGTCTAAGCAGGGGCTCCCTATTATGGCCTTCAGAGAGGAGGGCTGGCCCCAGCCCTGTAGTTGATGAGTATCCCATAGTGCTCTCTCTGTGTCCATTGTAAGGAGTGTCCATCATACAGATGTGCCACCTGTAGGCACTGAGAGCTTAAAGTGCTTGACAAACATCTGTCCTGGTTACTTTTTGTAGCTGTGATAAAATAACCAGGACAAAAAATACATTAAGGGAGAAAAGGTTTATTCTGGACTACAATTCCAAGGGGAGACAGTCTAGCATAGCAGTGAGGTGTGGTGACAGGAGCACGAGGCTGGACAGTCACATTGCATAGTCGTACTAGGAACAGATAGAGGACAGCAAGTGGTGCCAGGCTATAAACCTTCAGCCCATCCCCAGTGACATATCCTCTATCCAGGTTCAACTTCATAATGGTTCCATAACACCCCCAAATAGTATAAGGGTTCAAACACAGGAGTCCATGGGGGAACCTTTTGCATTCTAACTGCAAGAACTTCCTCTTAAGAGGTGAGAATTACAGAGTCTCAGAAGACCGAGGGAGAGGGCTCTCACCGTTTCCTTTACAACAGCTATGAGAAAAGAGAGTAGCTTCTATAGGTGAGTCGCTGGCCCAAACTCAACATATATGAAGTATAGAGTTCAGTAAGGAGATGGGACACACACACACACACACACACATACACACACTTATGGCCAGTGGAAAGCAGAATAAAGGAATCCCTTGTATGAAGTCTCAACCATAGATTTGAATTGACAAAAAAGAGAATTTGAAGAATGGAGGAAAAGCCAGTGAAGAAAAGGAACCTCAGAACGTAGGCCTCTGTGAATCGTTCTAATGTGCATGTGACAGGAGAAGCAGAAGGGCAGAGAACAGACAGGACAGCGTGTGACTATGAAGAGAGAGAGAATGAAACCCGTCCACACTGAAGAAAATCTTCAGGGTAGAAATCCAGGCTGCTCGCAGGGCTGTAGGTAGGCTATGCATAATGATACCTACAAGTACACACATCAGAGTCAACCTGTTGAAAGGCCAGGCAGGAAGAAGGTCCTGAAGGCAGCCAGAGAGGAAGGACTTATCTCTTGAAAGGAAGTCGCAGCAAAATCACCAGCTAGCATCTCAACAAACAACAGAAGCCAAAGAATATAGGATAATGTACTTAAAGGTCTCAAAGGAAAACAAGATGAGCTGCCAACCCCAAATCCTTTATCCAACAAAACTGCAAGGGAGGCAAAGACATAGATAAACAATGCCCAAGGATATCTACTGTGGTCAGAATGCCTTTATCAAAGCTGCAAAGGAGTTCTACAGACTCCAGACAGGATGAAACAGGGACCCACTGCCAGGAAAGGTAATCATATCAATATAAACTGCGGAGTAAATACATGTTTCTCTTCCCTTACTCTCTTAGCTATTTAAGAGGTAGCTGTAGAAGACAGTGTATGTGGGGTGTGTTGTTGAGTTCTCTACAAACAACACAGAGTCACTAAGCTGACGACAAGCAAATAGCAACAGGGTCGGGGTTGGGAGCCTATGGATAGCACAGCTACTGCTACAGAAAATACGGTTGGGTTTGGAGGAAAAAAAAAATAATGCCAGGTAGTAAATCCAATGCAGAGAGACATTTGAGGGGAAGCATAAATAGAGAATAAAGATATCAATACACTAGGAGCGTACCCCTTTCTCTTCTTTCTTTCCTTAACATCTATGTCAGTTTCTCAAGGTAGTATAAGGAAGTATCACAAACGAGGTGACGTAAGTCAGAACTCTCCCCATTCTGGGAGCCTAAGTCTGGAAACCAGGAGGGCTGTCTCCGAAGGACAGGGTGCCCCATGCTTCTCTCTTAGCTTTTGGGACTTTGCAATCATTGACATGACTTCTTTATTACAAATTAATTTCAATGATTTCCATTTGAAAACTTAGATAATTCATAGGATTATAAAAGTGTCCCCAGGTTTGTTTAAAGCAATGTAGAAAGCTTGTCCAGGCTGAAAACCAGAGGAAAAGTAAAGAAACATCTCAAAAGCTTAGTCTTTGCCAAAGTTCTCAGGCCTGTTTGATAGCTATAGGGATTGTTTCCCAAAGTTTCTGGAGAATGAATGACTCCATGAACTTTCAGGACCTGGAAAAGGAGAGAGGTAATGATGGTGGACCTTGCCAACTGCAACATGTAGCCTTCCTCACATTCACCCGCTGCTTAAGCACACTACCAGGATACTGCACAGGTTTGTCGTTTTCTGTTTGTGCTACCTAAGTTCCTCACTCTGGGGAGCATGGTACGTCCATCTCATTGTGCCTTTGCCACAGTGCCTGTTGCTTCTAGATCCTGTGCGGATTCATCACTGTTTGGGAGTCCCTCTTCCTATGGCTTAGCTATTGTTCCCCATCTGTGGGGCCCTTCCCTCCAGGGTGGGACAGAAAGAAGGACTTCCTCTGAAGTCAGGGGTGAAGTGGCTCATCTCCTTGGACTGATTCTCCTTGTTCCTGCTTAAGGTCATTGTGACATCTGTACACTGTGGGCACCCCAGGTGCCACTCCAAACTAAGAGCAAAGTTATTTGCTTTGTATGCTTGGCAAGAGCTGGAAAAAGGGCCAACCAGACAGGGTACGCTTTAGTTTTCCAGATGTATTGCTCACATTCCTGTCGCTCCTTCTGTCTGAAGCCCTTGAGCCTGGAGTATCCCCACAAGAGTGAGCACCCTGTGCCGTACTTCTTGGTGTGCTTGGAGGACTACAGTCTCCTTTCTCAGGCTCATTTTGTCTGTTTTCAGTGGATGCTCAGAATCTATGTCCATCTGATAATCATCTTCCTCTAACAGCCTTGTTACTGGGCTGCTCTGTAAAGATAATTTTCTGTTATTTATTGCTAGGGAATTATCTTTCTGTCCCATTGTGTCTGTTGCTTTTATATCATCACAAGGTTTGATGTGCCCTTTTACACAACAGTAGCTGATGTTCTTGCTCATTGTGTTGATGGGATAATGAGAGGAATTACTGCATCAGAGGGCAAGAAGGAAAGAGATGGACGTGAAAGAAGTAATGAGAATAGAGGGAGATGGCGGGGGAGGGGGGGTCTGTGCTCAGCTTTTTCTCTTTATCTGATATTTATGTCATCTAATTTCAGCTCCTTTCACTGCACCACAGACCCTCCCGGTGCTCCTGGTCATGTGTTACATGTCCCACTTCGAAAATTGTGAACTGACTTTATGGATTAGTAACAAAGTTTCTGTGATTAATAAGGAAGTTCCTGTGCTAATACTTAAACAGCATCAAGACATGTAACATTGTTACTGTTTGATATCCCGGCCTTCTCTTCCCTCTTCCTGGTCTGTGGAGCACCCAGTGACTTGACTTCTTCAGTGAGATAGGTCCTATGCTAATATTTAAACAATAACAATACATGTATCATTGTTGCGGTTTGAAACCACAGCCCTCTTTTTCCTCTTCTTGTTCTGTGGAGCACCTAGTGCTCCTGACTGCTTCAATGAGAGGCCAGTTGTTGCTGAACATCTGTTCATCAAGATCCTCAATTGAATTAAGCTGCTCAAAAAAACTACTTCTTAGCCTGTCTTACTATCTATGTAACTGTGGATGATTCTGAACTCTTAGTATTCTTGTCTCTACCTCCCAAGTGTGGGGGCTACTGGTGTGTGCCACCATACCCAGCTTAGAAGAATGCATTAAGTGGTGGAAATACCAAGAATACTGTTCTTTATTCATTGCATCCTGTTTTCCTAGCAGGTGTGTTTAAGAACACAGTTGTACCTACTTGTCATCCACAAAGTAGAGAAGAAAACCAAGGTCTTTTCCTGTCATTGTTGAATTTACTATGTTATTTACTAAAGCACCCAAGGTCTTGAGAGTGTTTTTAGCTTGTGACATTTCCTCAACATTGAAGTTTAAGGAAATGTTGTTAGTTCTTATGGGATAGCATCTCAAGTTAGCAGGTGGTATTGTTATACTGGCAGAAAAGCCAATGTGGCACATCAGGGCCAAGTGACTCCTCACAAGTCAAGTCGGTGAAAGAACAGAGGAATCACTGACCCAGTGTGCGAGGAGGCTCCTGTTGCTGTGAGAGGAGAGCTTACAGGGGTGACAGGTTGTGTTTGAAGCTTAAGGGAGGTTCAGTCCATAGCTGATTGGCCTTGTAGTTTGGGGTCATCATGGCAGTGAGGCAACCCATCATGACAGAAATATGTGGCAAGGAAAAGTTGTTCCCATCGTCATGCTGTGACATCAGGAAAGAGGAGAAGAAGAGGAGGTGGGGGTGGGGGAAGAGAGGCAGAAGTGAGATAGATATTCACAGAGACGAATGAGATAACAAGAGACAGAATGACAGAGAGACAGAGTCAGGCTGAGAGAGAGAAGAAATATGGAGTGAGGGTAGACATAGAGGCGACACACACATAGAGGTAGCTTTCCCCTTAAATCATTAGTATTTAAATGGATTGATCCATTGGTATGACCTGAGCCGCTGTGATCCAATTACATCTCAAAGACCCCATCTCTGAACACTGTTGTAGTGGTCCCTGATGTCTACCCATCATGAGTTTTGGGGACCATTTATGATCTAAGCATAATGCTCATTGGACTCTGATGTAATCCCTTGGTGGCGCTTCTTAGTTTCACAGTTGTTCCTATACTAAAACTTTGTGGGAAAACGCATTGATGGTCAAAAGTGAGGTGGAAGATTTTGTAAGCTTCAAAGGTGAACAGTGGATGGACAATGGGCCGATGCGGGGGGATGCTGGGAACATCATTGCAGTTGCTCCCATTTCCTTTGACAAAGTGATCTTTGTCAGACAATTTTTAAAAATCAGGTGTGGAATATACAGGCTTAGAAAATATAAAAACCATCTCTGGGGAGCCTCCAACCACCGAACCCATGCACAGTACACAGGACAGAGCTTTCCGTGTGAAGCAGCCACTCGTTGTGCTACATGCTCAGAGCTGGTTGCAGCAGCTGATTGCAGCCCTTATTAGTAGTGATTAGTATTGGCTAAGCAGTAACGAGGCTATGGATCAGATGAAGCCCAATGGCCTTCTTTTACCTTTACAGACCAAATGTGAGCCTGTACAGCATCAGAGAAGGAATTTTCCCCATAAAGTCGTGAGACACCGGATGCATGAACGCAATACACTTAAGGTCCTAACACAATTTCATTGCAAAGTAGTTTGTGCCTCAGTTTCAGAGACCTTGTAGAATTTGGTTACATTTTTCAGATCCATTTAATCATCAAGCAAGCCAGCAAGTACGCTAAAAAGGAAACAAGGTAGACACAAAGGAGTCCTACTCACACCTACTCTGCACAGCCAGCCCTTGCTGGACCCGGGACTGGTTCTCAGTTTTTTCCATTTTTCATTTTCTTGTCAGTACTGCTGCACCCACCTGGGTGCCTCAAGGTTATCACAGGCCCATGCAATTCCCACAGGGGCTTTAAAGTCACCTGTCATTAAGATTGCAAAAGCAGAATCAGATGGCTGGTGCCAGGGAGGGGCACTATTAGTAGGTATGGCCTTGTTGGAGTGGGTGTGGCCTTGTTGGAGTAGGTGTGTCACTGTGGACATTGGCTTTAAGATCCTCATCCTAGCTGCTTGAAAGTCAGTATTCTGCTAACAGCCTTCAGATGAAGATGTAGAACTCTCAGCTTCTTATCCACCATGCCGGCCTGGATGCTCTCATGCTCCTGCCTTGGTGATAATGGACTGAGTCTCTGAACCAGTAAGCCAGACTCGATTAAATGTTGTCCTTTATAAGATTTGCCTTGGTCATGGTGTCTGTTCACAGTAGTAAAACCCTAACTAAGACAGCTGGGGTTATTAGTGAGTGCCAATCCAATAATAGGAGAAACAATAAAATCACCTGTATGGACTGCACAGTATTTAAGAGGAGAAACACCATTGCGTAACACATGCATTTTATATGTCTTTGCTATGAATGGAAGCTGTTGGCTTGCTGATCTCATATGGACATACATAGACAGACATACATGAAGCTTTGTAAAGGCAGCTTGATTTTTCTGCTTACTATGCATCCCCCCGTAGAATAACTATCTATAACTTGAATAGAAAAACTGCGCACTAGTACAAAATACTTGATTATTACTTAGTCCTGTTTGGGTGGCTTTTCTGGATGAATCCCCAACCCCCTATGGGTACAGAGAGATCATTTTCCTGACTCTCATCCAAAACCCTCGGAAGATCCCTGCAGGCTGAGACAGACTGACCACACCATGTCAGAGAGCTATTTCCCCCACTGCAGGTGGAGACCTTCCTTCCCTAACAGAAGAGCTGCTCTGAGCCCACAACTGGGCTCTCTTCCTCTCAGAGCAAGATTTGGAGTGATTGCGACTCGCCGCAGCTATTTCTGGGGCTGCTCCAGCAGGGAGCAAAAACACAATAAAGTCCTACGAAGGACCAATGACATGCCACCATCATCCCAGACAAAATCCCGCAGATGCCGGCAGCCTTTTGTTAGGGATTGCCTTCTGAGAAGCAGAGTTTTCTGTTATTTGCTTTATGAACTTATGATCGATAAAGCAGACAAAACGGCTTTCTCGGCTTTCTCACGGCTCGTAGGCATCTAGCAATCGCTATGTAAACTTGGCTCTCTTTCTGTTTCTTCCTTCCCTTAAACAAACAAATTCTGACTCCACAGATCCTGGGCCTAATCCCAAACAGCAGTATTTTCTAACTTTTATCCTTAGAGCTTCCAATACAATCTTAAAATGCCTTCACCCAAAGTGAGTTTATTGAGGGATGCAGGATTTAACAGGAGCCAGACAAGGAGGAGCAGCGCCCCCTGGAGGATGATGTGGACATGAACTGGCTGGGAAACTCCTACACAGGTTGTAAGGCTCGAGGACCCCTTAACATACCTTGGACAGAGTCTAAAATAATAATACAGATTTGAGGTCCTCAACTACTTTTATGTAAAGCTGCATCAGTGTCCATATTTGGCTTGGTTCTTTATATAACGGGTAAGAACCAGTGGGGATATTGGAATTATGAAACACTACGTAATTAAAATTAATCTCAGCGGTTTATGCATACTTCATGGAGAGAGGAAGAGGGTATCATCTAGAGCAGTTGTCCCTGGATCTGTGCAGGAGCAGCGCCTTCTTCTAACCTTCCTGTAGGGTGGTCTCTCCTAGTTACCTACAACCTTGGGTTTTAAGTAGCTAATGCTACTGGATAACTGACAATTAGGAAATATATTGCTGAAAAATTTTAATTATATTCATATTTTAAGTTTTAAGGTATGGTAATCACTTATTCTATTTTCATTAGGTTTTTTTCCTTTAATTTTTTTTCTTTTTCTTTTTCTTTTCTTTTCTTTTTTTTTTTTTTTATGTGCATGGGTATTTTGCCTGCATGTGTGTATGTGCATGCAGTACCCATGGGAGCCAAAAAAGGGTGTCAAACCCCCTTGGTCTGGATTACAGATGAGAGCTGTCATGTGGATACTAGGAATCAAACTTGAGTCCTTTGCAAGAGCAGTCAGTGCTGAGCCATCTCTCCAGTCCTTATTTTTATTAGGTTTTAGGAAACACACAAAGCAATGGCGTACACACGATAGCGTGAAATCACTTTTTTTTTTTTTTTTTTTTTGGTTTGTTTGTTTTTGGAGACAGTATAGCCCTGGCTGTCCTGGAACTCACTCTGTAGACCAAGCTGGCCTTGACCTCAGAAATCTGCCTGCCTCTGCCTCCCAAATGCTGGGATTAAAAGCGTGTGCCATCACTGCCTGGCATGAATCCTGGTTCCTCATGAGTCGATTTGTGTAATCTACCTATCTCTCTCTCTCTTTTGTTTTATCCTCCATGTAATATTGACATTGTTTCTAGTTTTGTACATTAGCAACTTCCTCAAAGTCATACCATTGATTTTTTTTTTCTTTCCATATAAAAATATGGAGGGCTGGGGTGTTGCCCAGTGGCAAAATACCTGGCTAGCATGTGTTAGCTCTGGGGTCAATCCCCGGCACCACATATATAGAATGAACATTTGTGACCCAGCAGCTATCCTACTGTACAAGACAACCTACTATCCATACAAAGACTTATGCATGTACTCATAGCCATCTCAACCACTGGAATAGGGGGTAACACCAGAAGCACCCAAATTTTTAATCAAGGACTGAATGGACAAGGGAAATGCTGTGTTCCCTTTGCACACACTATCCACCTGTGTTATGATGTAACCAACAGGCTGCACAACAGGGGTGACCCTAGGATACTCTGGATACCAAGGGAAAGAACCCATTCTCAGAATTTGTAACCCTAGGAACACAAAACTTCAGGAAAAGACGAAAGATATGTACACAGATAGATATGTAATTTCTTTGCAGGGGCTGGTGGGTGCTGACAGGAATCAGACAGGATTCTGTCTGAAGTGGAGGAGAGAGTAATAGGGAATGTCGGGTGCTACAAGTCTCTGGAGAAAGCATTCAGATCTATGGTGGCAGAAAGCGCTAGAGCCAGGAAAGACAGATAATGCTGGAAACCCACTCACTGTCCATAGCCCAGGTCTGGAGTCCAAGGATGAAACTTCGAGACTTACTGGGGCTCTGAGAAAGGAAGGATCCAGATAACACATGACTGGAGGTTTATGGAGACCCTGTGTTATTGTCCTAGTGCTGTGAAGACATGCCATGACCAAGGCAACTCTTATAAAGGAAAGCATTTAACTGGGGCCACACCTCCTAGTGCCTCTCAAATAGACTACTCCCTAGCAACCAAGCGTTCAAACATGTGAGCCTCAGGGAGCCATCTTTATTCAAACCACCACAAACACCATGTTCAAATGTCAACAAAATACAGCCTGTTATCGTCTGTGAGTATACACACCCGTGTGGCCTCTTGAGAAGTATGACTTGATTCCTGTACTGGCATGAAGCTTTTCAGTTTGAGTTAGGCACTACACGTTCGTTTATCATGTGCAAACCAAGGAGGAAGGCAGACGGAATGCTCCCCGCCAGCACTTGGATATCCAGCGTGTTCTCTGCAAGGACTTTGAAGTGATGCTTATGGGTTCTCACTCAGGCACTAAGAACTTTTTCTGACTTATGCATACTTAAATATATCATTACCAGGACAGTGCTGGAATGGGTAGCCATATTTCCTTCCTTCTTCTGTGCTCATTCAGATTCCACATGGAGACATATACTTCTCCCTTCTTTTAATCAGCTGGAGGAATTCATCCAGGGCTCTGGGTCTTAATTCTAGGCAGAGCCAGCTGGAAAGGAGATTCCTATGCCCCAATTTCCAAAGCAGTGTGATGTGATAGTAAGCTGCCCCATGCTCACATATCAGTCTTTTTAACATGTACAAAGACCCCCCCCCCCACCAAAGTATATATTAAACTTGTTAGTTTAAGGAACGGCAGAAAGTGTAGACTCTAGTACTTTTCTAAGGAAAGAGTAATAAGCAAACAGAAGAGAATACACAGTTAGAAAGTAGCAACTGTTGGGTCAGTAAAAGGGCTTAACCAGCGACGGGGCTTGTCGCCAAGCCTGATCACCTGCGTTCCATCCCTGGCTTCGCGTTCAGATGTTTAGTCTGTTATCATCATGACAGGAAGCATGATGACATGCAGGCAGACATGGTGCTGGACCGGTAGCTGAGAGTTCTACATGTGAATCCACAGGCAGCAGGAAGAGAGAGTGAGCCATTAGGCCTGGCTTAAGTGAAACCTCAAAGCCTCAACCCCAAACCCCCCAGTGACACACTTCCTCCAAAAAGCCACACCTCCTGTGAGTCTATGGGGCCATTTTTATTCAAACCACCATACACACCAATATAAAAGAAGTACCAAGGGAGTCAATGAAGTTCCCTAATGGAAACACTGGATAGTATATAGACATGCTCAGACATCTCCGTGCTTCTGGAGCCCAGTTCTGAGGCTTGGAAGCTACAGTGCTAAGCACAGACTCTCAGTCCTAGGAAATCATTGTTAAGACTTAAACCCTTTAAAAGCCCCATGTTGATCCCCTGATCCCAATAGGATGGGAACCCCTGCCTGCGAGATAGATTCAAAAGAAGTTATGATTGTGGGGCTCTGAAGATTTCTTTTAAGGGATGGGGAGACCAGAGCATACCCCTCCTTCTGCCTTTGAGGATGGCAAGACAGCCACCTGCAAGTCACCAAGGTTAGAGCCTGTCTGCACTTCATCTGGAACTTTCTAGCCTCTGGTCCAGTGAACACAGAATACTCCTGTTAAGCTTCCCACTGTATAGTGATCGATTCCAGTACCCCAGGTAGTGAGCTGGGAAGTTCTGGTTCCTTTGGAAAGTCAGTATGTCAAAGGGATGCTTTTCTGAAGCGGACACAGGTGAGAGGATGTTTTACTAAAACAAACATGTAAAAGGATGCGTGATGAAGGATGGATTCTTTGCTAACAACATGCATGCCTTGGTCTGCCTTACGCTGCATTGCAGAGCCCTGCTTGTCAAGACTTCATAGAAAGAAACACACCAAAAACCTTAGGTGGCATTCTGGGGCTTCTTGCCGCATCTGCAGACCCAGATTGATTGGCAGAGTGATGTCAGATGATCCAGACTCACCTGGAGTTTTGCTAAGACAGACTCACGTGGTGAGGCAAGACCTGTGAGAGGACACATGATGTTTGGAGGGAGTATAAATAGGAACCAATGGACAGTGGCAGGGGCTTGCGTAGCGAGCTTTGCAATGCTTCTTGGTCTCAAGTCTTTGCTGCTCTTCACTTTGTTGAGAGAGGCACAAAGAACTTCTCCTGGAGTCCTTGCTGGTCCTAACCATTCCTGCTGACTCAGCAGAGGCCTAGCTGTCTTTCTGCTAGGTTGTGCCATATCTGCTGACTCATGTTTGCTATCCCAGCAGTACTGAACTGGACTGCTGGTATATTCGTGAAGTGTTTATGAGTAGATCGAGCTGCCACTGCTGACTCCTGTGAACTAAACTGCTGATTTCCTGATGCTGCAGATTGGATTTGCTCCAAAGAATGATTTCTAAACAGGTCCACTTCCCCCGTATCCTGGTAACCTTTCTTTTCCACGACCTCTGGTGGGTGGTGGGCTACAAGGGAGGTTAAAACACTTTCGAATCCATATTAAATGTAGGTTTTGAAAAATCTAAGCTACAAGGCAGAGTAGGAGAGGCATCAACATTGAGAAACAGGCGCTGCTGTATTGCACATTTAACAATGTGGGAGCAGCTGCACAAATCAGGGATGGAGGAATTCTGAAGTGTATGCAACAGGTATGGCTGTTATAGGAGATTCTTGGGGTGTGTTCTGAGAACAGGGGACATAGAGAGAGCTTCCATCTTCTTAGAGAATATACCACAAAAATTGAGGCCTGGAGAGATGGCTCAGTGACTAACAGATTCTGCTATTCTTGCAGAGGACCTGAGTTCAGTCCCCAGCTGTTAGCATCAGAAGCTGTTTATAGTTAGCCTCAGAATCCAGCAATGATGTCATCCCCTAGGCAACAAGGACCCTTCTGCATCTGTTGCCATGGCAACAGCAGCACATGCCTCACCTGCATCACCTGGGTCACCTACATCACAGCCCAGATAAAAGACAAGAGGCCTCATCTCTCTCTTTCTCTTTCTCACTTCTTACCCGACTCCCCCCTTCAATAAAGGACTTCTCTTCATGGGAACTGTGCTGGCTTGGTGTGATCTGTCCAGGAACAAGCTGCTTTTCAACAAACACCAGCAGCCCCCATGATGGCTCATAACCCTCTCTGTAACTCTACTTCCACAGGATCTGATAACCTCTTCTGGTCTTCAAGTGCTCCTATACATGGTACACAGATATACTCAGACACACATCACAGGCACACGCTCGCACGCGCGTGCGACACACACACACACACACACACACACACACACACACACGGAGGAAATGTGGTGTCAAGGCCATTCTGGGGTGGTCTCAGAGAGACGTCAGAAACACATTGTTGAATGGAGTGGTAAAGAGCCTGGATGGAGTGTGTCTGTCTTGGGAATTTTGGGTGACAAGTAGAACTTGAAAGTGAACAGATCAAATATTTTGCTAAAATTTCTGGGCAGAGTGCTAGAGGAGTGGTGTGGTTTCTCACGACTTTCTATACAGACAGCTTCTAACTTAGGACTTTTTTTTTTTTTTTGGCCTAGGATATTTTGACTTTTTGGCTTTCTGATGGTGAGAAATCAATATCCATTCAGTGGAAATTGTACTTTGGATATTGATCCTTTACCTCAGATTGGCAACATGGAGCGCCAAACAGCAGCAGGAGCTGCCGGCTGGCCAATGACAGAAGTAAGAATGGATGCCCCACTGGGTGCTGTGTTGCTAAGCTACCATGCCCGTGGGCTAAGGTACTCAGTTTTTTGACTCAGGGTATTTTCAGCTTACAATGACTTTCTCAGGAAGTAACCATTACAGTCTGAGATCCACCTGCATGGGTAATTGTGAACACAGAGAAAAGAGTTCGAGGTTTAGTTACTAAGCAAAAGGTGCCAGCATATGAAGGTTTCAGATCAAGATGGCAAGAAATGGGAGGATACATTGAGACAGAACATAATGGTGTGGCTCCTCAACCATGACATGAGTGTGGGTGTGAGCTGAGGTCCTAACATTGCTCCTCTCTACAGCTCTGCATCTCTGCATCCAGCTTTGCATCTCTACAGCTCTGCTTGGTTGCTGCCTTGACTACATCTGAATGAACTAAACCCCAAGCAGCTGGGCACACCACTGAAGGGTTTTTCTTAATTTAATCTGAACCTTTTGAAGTAAGAAGTTCCACGTTTAATCTGGGTCACACCTTCTGCTGGCAACATTCTGCTGGACACTGGGGGGCGCTCGCTCTCTCTGCCTGCTCGCTCTTTCTGGCAAGACCATTCCTTTGTGGCATTAGAGCCTACTTTTTCATGATTCTTCCAAAAACTAGATCAGCTCAGGTATCTGGTCTCATGCACAGTACAACTACTGGACTTTGCACTGGTAGATAACTACTGCAGAAATAGCTGGGCCATAGTTTGTAAGCCATGCTAGTAAATCCATATGTACTGGCTAGTTTTGTGTCAACTTAACACAAGCTGGAGTTGTCACAGAGAAAGGAGCCTCCCTTGAGGAAATGCCTCCATGAGATCCAACTGTAAGGCATTTTCTCAATTAGTGATCAAGGGGGAAAGGCCCATTGTGGGTGGTGCCATCCCTGGGATGGTAGTCTTGGGTTCTATAAGAAAGCAAGCTGAGCAAGTGAAGGGAAGCAAGCCAGTAAGTAACATCCCTCCATGGCCTCTGCATCAGCTCCTGCTTCCTGACCTGCTTGAGTTCCAGTCCTGACTTCCTTTGGTGATCAACAGCAATGTGGAAGTGTAAGCTGAATAAACCCTTTCCTCCCCAACTGCTTCTTGGTCATGATGTTTTGTGCAGAAATAGAAACCCTAAGACACCTATATAGATATATAGATAAGAGATAGATACATGTGTGTATACATTCTATCCATACACACAGAAAGAGAATGATATCCCACCAGTTCTGTTCCTCTAGAGAACTAATACAGAAGTCAGGAATAGGGATGAAACTGCCTGCCAGCCTTAAAGAAAACAGACAAAACCAGGCAGGAGGGAAGAAAGCAGGCTGCTGCAAATAGCCAGTGTGCATTGAGAAAACCAGGGGCCCACAGATCAGAGCTGCTTCTCTTCCTGCAGCTACAAGGGAACCAGCTGAGGCTGCCAACACCGGACGACCAATGTCTTGCACAGTCTTTTGTGCACTTTCCAAAGCTTTAAGCTGAAGGGGTCAGGTCCATCCTGCAGAGCTGTGAAGGTGACTCTACTACCCCAGTGAGTCTAGGAGGTGAGCATGCTGCTGCCTTCCTGAAAAAAAGATGGTTTCTCAGCCATGAGACCCCATGTCAGATCAGGTGTGAGGGGCTGATGTGAGGTCTGAGGTCAGGCTTGGGGGTGCAACGCTCCCTCTGAGCTGCTTCTGAGCAGTGAGGGAAGAAGAGAGATCAAAGTCTGAATATAGCAGTGGTCCAAGGGCACAGGGAAAGGATGGCCTCCTTGAACGAAGGGGAAGAGGAATATGGTCCTGAAGACAAGAAGGATCTTCAAAGTCCTTGGGAGAGGGGTGTCAGGTTGAACCACTCTGGGGATACTGGTTGTCTGGAATTAGGAGCCATGTGTGGAGGTGGCCTGTTCCAGATGTAAGTGGTAGAAATATTTACTTGTTTGGCAAAGTGTGTTAGGAAAATGACCAGAATGCCAGGAACAAACAAACAAACAATCAAACCCAGATACACTTTTGTTTCTGAGAGAAAATGCTGCTTTAATCAAGATTGACTTGAAGACCTTAACCTCACACACACACATTATTGACACTGTTGCCTGTCAAAAAAACAGGAAAGAGATTTCTGATCAGCAAATTCAGGCCGGGAGGGATTTTTAAGTAGGCTTTGCTAAAACTTCACTAACAAATAACCCAACATCACGTTTACAGTTTATCAGTTCACAAGGAAGGGCTGAGCCTCCTTCCAGTCTGTAGCCCGATCCCTGGCCTCAAGAGTTACCAGGGGTCCTGGAGCCCCCTCCCCTGGGGATCATGGGTCAGATTTGGCACACATTTTAAATCTTATTTTACTTTCACATTTACAAGTTCGGGAAAGGCTTTTTGAGACTAGGGCTGTAGCCTTGAGGAGAAGCTAGCACGATTCCTCGCAACCCTGGGCCAGGGACTCACTGGGAGAAACTGCCCCATCATCTTTAATAGCCCTTTGCTGCTGGTTGGCAGCCGAGACTGCGGCTGTGGCTTTCTTCTTGCTGGGGCTGGCCTCAGTGCCATGATTGGTGACTTGTTACCTGTATGACATCACCAGAGGTGGCCTCACCCAGGATTTTATTGCTGATGAATCTGATTATCCAACTTGTGGTCTTTCAGTCGAGGATGGTGGCACTATTAGGCTCAGGGCCACAGGATCCCATCTTGCGACATGAACGGACTTGGCAGTCTGTAAACAGCACTGGACTCGGCAAAACAGGCATGGCACGCCTGTGTGTTGTCCTGACACGTCAGCAAGTGCATGTCTCTATCCGCTGGAAATGCTTTGTTTTCTTCACTCCCCTCTCAGGACAGGGAGGTTCATTCAGGAGACAGGTGGAAATGCCCCTGCTGCTCACACTGATGGGATAGTCGAAGACAAAAGCAGGGGTCAAAGACAACAGTACCCGATTTCACAGCAGCCTGAGTTCCCAGGACCGGCTGGTTCCTCCTCTTTCCCTGTGCCAAGTTCTAAGTCCTCAAAGGTGATGTTCCTATAACACCCTCACTTTCCAGAAGAGAAGAATGAAGCAGGTGCTTGTAGGGTCAGAGGTCCCAAAGAATGGGCTAGCCTGGGTCCTGAAAGGTCAGACTTCTCAAACTGTTTTGTGATTATGACCACCAAATGTCACAGGGCCTCAAGCTCAAGGAGAGTATGATCTGTATCTATGGCTACTGCTGTGTCAAGGTGAAAGAAAGAGGTATCATTCTGGCTTAGATTCGACACTGCATGGGTCCCAGTAACCTTTGCAGCCACTCAGCATCCCATCTCTCTTGAAAGTGCTGGGTCTGTACAATCCACAGGTCACGGGTGACACTACCCTAACACTGGCTAGCTGGCACGGTGCCGATGACATGACAGCTGAAGGAAGCAGGCTCCTAACACGTCCTCCTGGTCCGTCCATCTGTCTGCAAATATCCAGTCTTTCCTAACCTTTTATGGGGGTGACACAGGCTGGGGAGGGGGTCATCAGAGCATCTGTCACCTGAGCAGGTAATCAGAGCCCAACATCATCCGTGAACGGAACCATGGGACACGATAGAGGAAGTACCGTTTCTGTGCTCACATCTCACCTAGCCAACCCCTGATCTGGCAATATTCAAGGGTCTGACACATTAATTTAGCAAGAAATCTGGTTTCTGATACCCAAAGAGCTTGAAGTCCCCTTCAAAGCGGGCATAGAGACGCCGGATGTCTCGTTTGCTGATGCCCAGGAAGTACTGTTCTACCTTGGTTCTGTTGTACATGGTGATGCCCGGAGGGATGGTGGGGTATGACACCAGATGGTCTATGCCAGCTTCTTTCAGGATGTACGGGGCATCTGCCTCCAGGGTCTCATGGTGTCCGACCACACTGTACTTGATCTCACAGGGCGCACAGAGTTCAACGTAGGTCACCCAGTGGATGATATGGTCCCCAAACTGAAGGTCTAACCACCTGCGGTTTGGATCACCCAGGTAGCGCACAAAATCTTCAAACTGGATCCCCCGGGTCTCTGTCCGGTTCTTCCGGTACTTTCTAATAATGCCTGGGGCTATCTCATGCCTGTACCAAGGCTCGAATCGAGGATTGTGAACAAACTTATCCTTAAAGGCAGAAATCAGTCTTTCAAAGGGATCTCTCACAATAAAAAACTTGAAGTATGTTTTCAATCTGAGGAAGAAAAAATAAGGTCAGAGATGAGGCAAATGCTCCAAGAGGTAATAGATAAGAGGGTAGGAGAGAGAGTCACACCAGGCTAGGCCCTGCGGAGTATGTCTCAAGTGCACAGTGCACTCTGAGTACGATGCACTGAACTTTGCTACCAACCCATTCTACAGGTGAGGAAACAGAGGCTTAGCAAACCAGGAAGCCTCTGAGGTTGATGTGAAACTGTTGAATCAAAGGTTTGTTTTACTTGGCTGATTGGAAACTTCAAAACCTTTTACGAGTTTGGTTCCTGGGCAGGAAATCTTTAGGGCTGGAAGTGTGAGTCCGTATTTAATGAGGCTGGAGGCTTATTTTATGGGCATAGCTTTAAAGATTCCAGCCCAAACTCTCAGGGGTTATAAAAATGAAAGGGAAGAGTTGGATCCAGGCCACACAGTTCCCATAGGAAGATGCCCCAGGCAAGCAGCAGCACAGTAGGGGCACGGGCTCTAAGGGCCTGTGGTGGTGTGGCAGGGGCAACAGAGATAGCAGTGTCTGTGGCAACGCTACCCCCATGGCGCACTTACCTGAAAGCCAGAAGCTCTTTGTTGTCCATGAGCTGCCTGTCTTAATTTATGCAGTCTCACCAAGCCCCATGAAGATTCCCTTAGAGCCCAGGCCACACCTAGGACAATTTCTGGCCTAAGTTTGTAGAGTTGTGAAGACTGAGTTACCCAAGGCCAGAAGCAACAAAGAACAAAGGGCTGAGAAGCAAGGAGGGCCAAGCCCAGGCTGGACCTGACACTGAGGGGCAGTTCTTGTATTCTGACCCCTTCAGTCTGGCTCTGTAAAGCCACCTTACAGCTAAAAGGGAGAACTTTGCCTCTCATCCGCTGCTGACTATACTGCCATTGTCTAAGGGGCTTGTCTTCTGTGATGGACCTGAACACACTACTACCCCAGTGGGAAGTACATGCAGACGTGGGCATGGTACCCTGGCAAAGTGTACAGCACTTTTATATATATATATATATATATATATATATATATATATATATATAATGGAGAAATGATCCTATTTAGTAAGGAATCCATAAGAACTTAACAAAACTGAAACACAAAGTGCTACCCACTTCTGGCAATAATCGGATGCACACTTTAATGGCCTTTGTGACGAGTTGGGAAAGGGATTCTGAAGTTCTCAGGAGGCTGAGATATGCAGTGAACAGGACACTAAGAACACTGTTGGCTGCTGCATGCCAACACAAAACAGTGGGCCCCATGGTCCCCACGGCCCTGTGCATCACACAGCAAGCACAAACTGAGCCTGGAGCCCTGTGGACCACACAGCAAGTGCAGACTGAGCCTGGAGACCTGTGGATCACACAGCAAGGACAGACTGATCCTGGAGCCCTGTGGATCACACAGCAAGGACAGACTGAGCCTGGGGCCCTGTGGATCACACAGCAAGTGCAGACTGAGCCTGGGGCCCTGTGCATCACACAGCAAGCACAAACTGAGCCTGGAGCCCTGTGGATCACATAGCAAGGAAAGACTGAGCCTGGAGCCCTGTGGACCACACAGCAAGTGCAGACTGAGCCTGGAGCCCTGTGGACCACACAGCAAGTGCAGACTGAACCTGGGGCCCTGTGAATCACACAGCAAGTACAGACTGAGCCTGGAGCCCTGTGAATCACACAGCAAGTACAGACTGAGCCTGGAGCCCTGTGGACCACACAGCAAGTACAGACTGAGCCTGGAGCCCTGTGGACCACACAGCAAGTGCAGACTGAACCTGGGGCCCTGTGGATCACACAGCAAGTGCAGACTGAGCCTGGAGCCCTGTGGACCACACAGTAAGTACAGACTGAATCTGGAGCCCTGTGGACCACACAGCAAGTATGGACTGAGCCTGGGGTTTTGCTGAAAAATCACCCTTCCCCTTCCCCTCTGAAGAAGTTGCCCTTACCGCTTCTGAATTCCTATTTTGCTGAAGGAAGAGAGGCGTGGAAGGCCATTTTTCTCATGGTCATGGACTACATTTTCAGGAATCTCTTCAATGGAAGAAAATGCTCCTGGGGGGAACAAGAGGAAAGGGTGCATGGGTTACTTCAGTCTGACCCTTACAGGTGCCATCAGTGTCATCCCAGGCCCCACAAGCTCCATAGCACACAGGAGAAGCCCACAACCAATGTCCATGTGTACACTCCTGAACTCCAGCTGTCCTGCTGGAGGCAGTAACATAATGGAGAGCCGTTCTTCTATCCAGCAGCTGACTGAAGGAAAGAAGTTTCTGTTGGGAAAGGGAAGGAAACAAAAAGAATATTGACCCCCACGGCCCTGTTGATGTACCTAGGAGGCTAAATCTTCCTAAAGCTGGTATTGCTCTTTCTATCTGATCTCTGAGATGGCAGGAGATGCTGGAGGGACATGGCATGGAGCACGTACGTATCCAGCTATGCCCCTCATCTCCATGGCAGACTGTGCTCTTACAGCACAGGACTTCCAGAGCATCAGTGTCTCACAAACCTCATGGCAACCCACACGGCAAATGACAAAGGTTCTGCAGTTCTGATGCTAAGGTCCTGCTCCCCAGTTGGTTCTTGGTCTGTCAGTAAAGAAGCCATGGGCCAATTGCTGGACGGGAGGGATAGGTGGGACTTCTGGAGGCAAGGGGAGAGAGAGAGAGGGAGAGAGAGAGAGAGAGAGAGAGAGAGAGAGAGAGAGAGAGAGAGAGAGAGACCACAAGGAGAGGAGAGGCAGTGTGCCATGCTTTTGAGGGAGATCTCCGGTGGAGTGGCCATACAGGCAGGGGCCGGGGATGTTTAGCTGAGACTTGATGTAACTGAGCAACTAAAGTTTAGGGCAGGTAGAGAGGTGTGGAGATAAGAATATTGATAAAGGGCACACTTCTCCAGGTGGGAGAAAAGTAGCGTCCAGTAATTGTGTCAAAAGGCCAGTTGAAACAGAACAACTGCCTGTGTGTCTTTAATCCATGGATTCAAGGGAAGCGGGTAGGGGCTGGTAGCACAATCCAGCAAAGGCTACATGCAACACTTGATGGAAACACCTAGCTGGCACCAGAAGCAGGGAGGACATGGCTGAGAAGTGGGGCCAGGTTTCTGTAGAGGATAGGGGAGGCGGAGACTTTTCTTTTCTCAATGGAGACAAAGGGTGATAGGAGCCTGAAGGGTTTCCTTAGCTTCTGTGAGCTATAGCATCTGGCCTTATCCTGACCCAGTGCTGTCCCCATAAGGAAAAAGCTCTCTCGAGCCACCCATACGAGAGGCACAGCCTCCCCTCATTCATTCGTCTTCTTCCAACCACTTATGCCCTGTTCCAGAGCCCTATGTAGTTGGCACATTTGACCATGATGAGGGGTGTCAGACCCTGAGGAGACTCAATTCCCCCAAATTCTGGCGGTTGGAAAAATAAAAGCCAGCGCTCCTTGAGAACTTGTAAAGCCGGTTCCCCATTCCGAAAGGAGCCATTGCTCTCTTCACTGGCCAAGGGAACAAATAGTTATTTGTGATGCGCTTCAGGAAGATCTCTTAGCATAGCAAAGCACAAGATGCCCCCGGGGCTCCCACAGTGTCACAAGAACCTGTTGTATATCTCAGGGTCTAATGCTAGGATCCTGGCTCTTCTTGCCTCCTCCTGACCTAAAGTGCTCCCAGCTCAGTCTCTGCTCCTCTACCCCTCCCCCACAGCTCCTCATGCTCCTTATAATCCTGTCATTTCTTCAACATGCTCTCGCTTTGTCTTCTCTTTGCCCCCCCCCCCCACCCGGCCTCTTCCACCACTACCTCTCTCTTCCCCTGCCTCTTCCACAGCCAGGTCCAGTCTGCTGGCTTTCTCTCTCTGCTCTGGATCCTCCCAGATGCCTGTGGCTGTTCTCTCTCACATCCATCATAAAACCTCCCCCTTAACCTTCCCGAGGAGCAGACATGCCGTCAGTTTACACAAGGAGAGAATGGAAGAGCCGGTGGTTTGGACTTGTGCCTGGGTCCACTCCACTCACCGTCCAAGCATACTGGGAGGTCAGCTGAGGATGGCCACGAAGACCTCCCTGCTTTACATGGCCTGGCCAGCCCATGCCTACACATTTAGCTTTAGGTTTTTTTCTTCTCTGTTTTAGGAAGTAGCATTGCATGACTTCACATGGTTATACAAACCAACAAGCTGACTTTTCCTACTAGACAACGCAGTGAGATGGATGATAAAGGCTTTCTTAAAATAAGTTTAATTTTTCTTCTCACTGACCATGTTGTGGGTGTCAATGTCAAGGGGGCAGGAGGGAGTTCTTTGTTTTCAATTTAAAAAAAAATTATAACTGAAAATGTACTGTAACTGATTAAAACAGGTGATTCTGACATACACAGGAAGTTTGCGCTGTGCTTGTGAGTCCCAGAACTGTCAGGGAAGCTACACCAGCAGGTTGTGTTGACACACATATTTCATGTAGCCTTCTTCTATTTCCTCCCACCCTTGTGAGTGAGTTATGATGCTTCCCACTGCCATGGCCCCTATGTGAGCCTCTCTGTGTATTCTTTGTTTCCAATTTACCTTATACTCTTGATCTCCCATTCAGAAATCCAACATGCTGGCATATTATTCCTGGGACACATTAACTTCATACCGTGGATGTATCCAGGAGGCAAGGCCTTATCCTTTTTGCCCTGAGACTGACCTTTACAAAGTGCAAAAGGCAGCTGGCACTGGCCAGTAATGCCAGGAGTGGGTGTGGGAGCTGTGGGCACAATGCTGAACCCCAGGAACCTGTCCCACGGTACCCAGGGTGTGACTTCTGCTTGCTGGAACTCAGTCAGTTGGAGCTAAGTTTTAACAGACACCCTATGATAATTTTAGGCCAGTTTAGACTAATTGGAATTGAAACAAACCTGGTGTCTAAGCAGAGCAGTGGGTAATCAGAACTACAGTGTATGAACTCATGTTTCCACAATTTAATTCATTTCCCCAGTAAACATCAGATTTGTCCGAAACAAGCTAACTGAATGCTTTATGTCTAAGGCAGAACACAAGGTGTAGTTTCTCTCTTTCCAGCCAGCAGAGAAAGTCTCGGTCTACAAGTGAAGCTGCCCGAGGTCCAGGAGGCAAGAGTCTCCTCCTAGGCTCTGGCTATGGGTTCTTTGAAATTAGGGTATTTCAGGAATATGGGAGCCTGGCAGTACCCAAGACAGACTTAGCATGTACCATGGAAAAGAGGAAAGACTGATGGGAGTGGACAAGCTGAATGAGGATGGCCAGCCATGTCTGTGAAAACCCAGGAAATCCTGCCCTTGGTTCTGACCGAAACATCTTAGTTAGAGCCACCAATGGGACCACAGCTCAATGGTAGATAGCCTGCCTCGCAAGCATACGGCCCTGGGTTTTGTGCCCAGCACTGTAAAGACAGAACCAATAAGTTAACCCCTCCAATTTTTACAGCCTAACTGGAGTGTGGAAAACAACACAGAGAACCTTCAGAAAGGTTGTGGGTCTTTTCAGAAGAAGCCACCCCATCCTTCAGTGCCAGCCTCAACCCCTCTCCCATCACAGAGGTCCCCCCGCCCCCCACGCCACACATACCATTTAGGACGATCAGCACTTTCTTCCACTGGGTGTTGCCCACCTTGGGAGTCTGACAGAAAAGAATCTTGTGCTTGTCACAGACAAATATTCGATCCAGGACGAACTTCGAGACCTCGGTGTGTGAGAGGTTCCGCAGAGCCTCCTCCTTGCAGGTGTTTCTAATGAGCTCCAGCCGCTCCAGATAAACCGGGGGCTGATCAGGACGGCTGTCCGAAAGCATCTTCCCAGTTGGCTGTAAATGAGAGGGATGGAGGAGGCAGAGGGATTGTGGTTATAAAGCAGCAGGAGACCCTGAAGCCCCCTTCTCTTGACTTCTTCCCATCTCTACAGTGACAAACACCATCTCCTGCCACTTCGTATGCCTCTTCCACACCCTCCCTGCACAGCCCTGCTGAGTTTAAAAGACAGGCAGGGACAGGCGCCCAGGAGAACAGATGTCCACCCGATTCCTGTGGTTATTCTAGAAGACTGATCCGATCAACTGAAAGGATGGGTACACTGGGGTTCTGAGTGAAGAGGCCACATACGGAACTACTTCACAATGAAGAGAACATCCCTGAAATGAGCAGTCCTGGACCCAAGCCCTCCTCCATCTTCCATGACTCTGAAGGCCAGCAGGACCATTCGCTCCATAGCTGCTGAGTCTTGACTGGGTGAGTGGCAGCAAGGTCCAATGGGGACACTCAAGAAAGCCTTAGCTGGGTCAAATGTGAGGCATGGAGAGCGTGTGCATGTGTGTGTGTGCACATGAGCACAGTCATGGTATGTGTGGGGAAGCAGGGGGGCTGAAGAGGAAGAGCTGAGGGGAATGGATGGGTAAGAGGAGCTCTGCCAGTAACCGTATAGATTACTGTTCAGAAACCCTTACTGACCGTGATGTGTGCTCTCTCTCTCTCTCTCTCTTTCTCTCTCTCTCTCTCTCTGTGTGTGTATGTGTTATCTAAGAGGCATTTTGAATTTGTAAGGGACCACTACAGGGTAAGATCTATTTTCCCTGATGTGGCCTCTTTTCAGTGGGGACCCTCACCTGGAACTGCTTTGCGAATAGCTCACCTGCCCTTGTGGTATTCTCTATTCATGTACTTAAATATTTTCCATGAAGGCTCTGCCCCCTTGAGTTGTCACAACAGAGTTTTGCAGACCTGGCCTTTCCTACGTGAATGTCTTGCTAAGAAACCATGATGGTGCCTGTACCTCTGACTGGGATGCTTCTGTTCTGACTGGGTTCTAATTTGCCATTTTCATTCGGTGAACCAGGCGGCACCTGCCCTTTGCCCCAGTCTAGTCCAGAACTGGCAAACATCACTAGCGGTGGATACTTCATCCTTTCCAGCCAAATTGTGATGAGCTGCACTTTCCGGACTCAGCATGAGGACTGGCAAGGAGAAGGACCTTCGTAAGCTTACCCCTCTCCCTGGACAGAGAACAAGGAGAGTTATGTGTAATGGCCCTGCAGCAGCATCGAGGACTCCATGGAAGCAGAGAGTCGAGCTGGCCCTGCTATCTGCTGTGCAGATCATCTGGGGGCCTCTCCCTTGCCCTGGATTCAGCTTTCTCCTCCGTAGAGTCTGGAGTCTGGTCCCATGTTCTCTCTGATCCCAGAATTCCACACGGTCAGAAATCTTTCCACATTCCCAGTTTCTTCCTGACCCTATTCAATACTCTCCATCCCCCAGTGAAGTCATGACTTCGTCTGTCAGGAAGGGATTCTGCACAACCGACGCCTACAGAGAACCCACGGTGAGGGATGTAGCATAGCCACCTCACCAAACCCAAGCTAAAACAATGAACAGAAACAGAAAACAAAGGAACTCCAACTTGAATAACCCTTGCTGTCCCTTATCCAAAATACTTGGGGGCAGAAACGCAGGGAATTTAGAACAGGTTTTGGACTTTGGAATATTTCCATCTGCAAAATGAGATATTTTAGGGGCTCAAGTTCAAACCTGAAATTCATTTGTGTTTAATATACACACTGTGGTAATTGTATACAATTTTGGGGGATTACTGGGAATTGAACCCTGGACCTTGTCCACGTTAGGCAGTAGCATTGAGTGATAGCCCTAGCCACATAGAATATTTTAAAGTTTGATGCACACGACAAAGCTTTGCAGTGTAGGAATGTCCACTGTGGCACCATGTTGGTGTTCAATTTCCGGATGTGCACTATCATATATCAGGTGTTCAGATTTGGGATTCTCAGCCTGTCCCATAAACGAAGCTGCGATGACATAGGTGGGAACCTGCAAGAGCCACTGGGAGCAGCCACTCCCACATGACGGCCCCTGTGCAGTGTTCCTGAAGGAAAGCAGTATCCCTGTCAGAGGGACAAACCTTGTGCTCACCTTCGGGACTTCAGGAAAATGCTTCTCTCCTCTTAGCTTCTCTGCTTCCGGCATGGTCGTCAGGAACACAAACTCCTGTTTGGCACTATACCCTGGAGAACAGATTAACATACATTCTCACAGAGGGCAGGGCACAGAAATCAGTGGGACAGAATGCCACCACAGGAGACGCTGCACCCTCCCAGCCACGCCCCACTGGCTTCTGGCAAAGGCAACCCAACTTGAAGGTCACTCTGTGTGAGAACCTGGGCTTTGCAAAGGCCTATCTGAAGAGGAGGAAAAGATATGCTGCAGACCTGGAGAGAGCATTTACAAGCCTCATACTCACAGAGAACTTGTATCTAAAAGACACAAAGAAGTTAACAGATGAGACACTTAAAAACTAAACAAGGTGATGTGCACAGGAGTGAGACATGGGGAGACAGCTTCCTGAAGATGATCACCATCACTGGCCACAAGCAAACAAATCAAAATCACAGGAAGACAGTAGCAGAGACCCATCAGAATGTGGGAGAAAGAACAGCACCAAAGGCTGGTATGTGGAGAAACCTGCACATGTATACAATGTTGCAGTATGATGAAGCCACTATGGAAAAGGGTCTGGTAATTTTCTTAAAAGAAAAAAAAAGCAATAAATATGGTAACAAAACCCTGCAATTGTGTTCCCAGCATTTAATCCAGAGAAATGAACATTTATTTATGTTGAAACAAAAATCCATATACAAATGTTCACAGCAGCTTCACATAGAGTAACCTCAAACTGGAAACAGCCCATGTACCCTTCAAGAGGTGGGCAGGTAACAAACAGCTCCATTTTACAGCGAGATACAACTGAGAAATAGAAATCAACCATGCTGTGCTCATGCTCAACGGAATTGTGAGTGAGAAAAGTCAAACAGGTCCCACACTACACGGTGTTTCTGAGATGACACAGTTGTATAGAGGCACAGGAGCTGAGGCTGAGGAGGGGGTGTGGATACAGGAGAAAGCACAGGCACGGTAGCAAATGCCAATACAATCCCTGCACTTCAGAGGCTGAGGCAGGAGGAATGCAGTTTGTAGTCAACCTGGGCTAGGTAATGAAACTTGGGTTTAGATTTCAAACAAATCTAAACCAGCACCAAAAGACGACAGTCACCAAGAGATGTTCTGTGCCTGTGCCACATTCCAACTGTGACAATGCAGTCAGGTCTATGATCAGTCACCATGTGGGCCAAAGGGTCAACAGAACACAGAGCTCCCTGACCTTTGATATTTCTTTTCTTTTTAAAAAAAATTATAGGTATGGTTATTCTGCTTAAATGCATGTCTGTGTACCATATGTGTTCCTGGTGCCTGAGGATCAGAAGAGGGCATCCAGTGTCCTGGAACTGGAGTTACAGATGCTTGTGAGTTGCCAGCCTGGGTGGTGGGAATCAAATCTCGGACCTCTTGTAGAGGACACACTGAGCCAGCTCTCCAGCCCCTCTGAGGTATTTCTTACAACTGCATGTCACTTCTCAGTGATCTCTAGACAGAAAAATTAACTTACAAACTAAAGAACAAAAACAAAACTCCAGGAGTCAGGTTAGAATTTCTGTGTTCACAGCAGAAGTCATGTAAGTCAGGCTAAGGGGCACATGATGGTTTGTATATGCTTGGCCCAGGGAGTGGCACTAATAGAAGGTGTGGCCCTATTGGAGTAGGTGTGTCATTGTGGGTGTAGGCTATAAGACCCTCATCCCAGCTGTCTGAAAGTCAATATTCTGCTAGCAGCCTCAGATGAAGATGTCGAACTCTCAGCTCCTCCTGCACCATGCCTGCCTGGATGCTGCCATGTTCCTGCCTTGATGATAATGGACTGAATCTCTGAACCAGTAAGCCAGCCCCAACTAAATGAGGTCCTTTATAAGACTTGCCTTGGTCATGGTGTCCTTTCACAGCAGTAAAACCCCAACTAAGACAGGGCAGATTTCAAGCCACCCAGTCAAGCAAATCTTGAACAGATTTTCTAAGAACTACTCAGATACAATCTGGACATAATCTATCACTTTCTGAAAACAAACATAGACTTAAAAAAATTTCCAACTCTCACAGAAGCACAAATATACAATAAGAGCACATTAAAATATATATAAGTGGGGCTGGAGAGATGGCTTAGAGGTTAAGAGCACTGACTGCTCTTACAGAGATCTTGAGTTCAATTCCCAGCAACTACATCTCAACTCACAACCATCTGTAATGGGATCCGATACACTCTTCTGGTGTGTCTGATGACAGCTACAGTGTTTTCATATAAGTAAATAAACCTTAAAAATATATAGAAGTATATTTCATTTAATAAAAACTTCTCCTCTTGGTTCAGATGGAGTCTGATACTTACATGTTGCCTGTTTTACTCTAGCCCCAGGCCACCCCAGTCTAGCTAGTCTGTGAAATTTATTTTATTATTTTAATCTTTATTTGATCTTACTTTGTGTGTATGGATGTATCTGTCTACACATGTATCTGTGTACATCTGTGTCTGGTACCCACAAGGTCAGAAGAACTGGTGTGACAGACAGTTGTGAGTTGAGGTCTGGGTGTTGGGAATTGAACCTGGGTCCTCTGGAAGAGTGGCTAGTACCTTTAACTGCAGTACCTTCCCGGCTCAGCCAGTCAGGTTACTGAACAGCTCTCTCTGGTTTGGTTCTTGCCTGCACAGTGAGTTACTCTGCTCAGTTACTGGGCTTTCCTACAGTCCCTGCTGCACAGCCTCAGAAACCCCACAGCCATCTTTCTCTCTGTCTACATTTGAGTGGAAGTACAAACCTGCTTAGAGCTAAAAGCACACGCTGTTCTGAGCCTGCCAAAGGGTAAAGTGCATTATGCTTGGTGGAAGAAGGCATGCAGCCCCCCATCCATGGCTCCTGGCTGCACTGTAGGAGCCCTGACGCCTACACTGACTGGTCCAATCTCCACTGACTCCATCTGTCACCTTTGGGCGTTGCCATGCTAAATGGATTTGTGGAACCTGTGTTTCCTTGTTCTGTGCATAGAGAAATGTGTTCTGCATGCTGAATAACTGACTTGCCAGTGACTTCTAGAAGGCAACCTATTTCCCATGCTTAGGGCACTGGGAAGTCACTACCCTGGAGAGAACATTTTCACAATTTTAAGCTCCATGGATTCTCTTCCCAGCTAACCCAACCCTAACTGACTACAGACAAAAGGGCAAACACAGCATGGCCTAGTTTCTGCAGCTTAGCTGGTGGGGAGTTCTCTTTAGCAGCTGCCAGCATCCCTGCTGTAATCAGATGTCAGCCCCTCCCACCACTCAGCCCCTCAGAAGCAAGTCTCCAGCCTCTGAAGATCCTGAGGCATGGCTGGGCATCTTCACAGTTAAGATTATGTCTGCTAACAATCACAACGATGGCTGTGGCTGTTTATGGGTTTGTACCAACAATAGTGAACGGAGGACCGCTTTGCTTTGCCTTTCTAAAAGTGGTCACAACCTTCTCTCACTGCCTGACATTGCAATTTAATGATGCTGCACCCTGGCCTAGCAGCTCAGCCACAAGCCCATGCTACAGGCAGAGTGTGGGGATATCCAAAGTCAAGTGTTCTGCCCTTTGGCCACTTAGAAGCAACCTGAGGGGCTTCGATCAGCCCAAGGACAGGCTGAAAAAGAAAGTCCAACAGATGAAGAAAGTGATGTTTCCAATATCCAAGACCCGCTCAGGGGTGTTTAGTATTTTAAATCTTGGCAAATCATGACATCACTGGGTTGGATTTATTTTCTTTGATACAATCTGGTTATTAACACCAGATTCTTGTTCAATAGAAAAAGAAATTTGCTAAGGACAGCTCACTGCACAAATGTATCAGTGTGGCTTTCTTGCTGAGCAGCAAAAGCAGCAACCACGGATCAGCAGCAGGTCAGGACAGATGAACTCAGGTGGCTAAGAATATTGTGACAGACTGGCAGACATGAAGAAAACATATACGCAATGTGTCCAGGATTCCACACCAGGGATTCAGCTCCAAGAGAACAGAGCCAGCAAGAAAGAATGGCCCAAGGGTATCAGTGTTACCCTGCTTCCAAAACACTAAGACCAAGGATCATCCAATAAGAAATGGAGCTTCAATAGAGCTTCTTGGACAGGGTCCCTTTTGGGACTTCATCTTTAGCCAGGAGGCAGAGCTGAGCTCCACACCTCTGGGCACCTTCCCTGCCAGAGGAGAGCTTGCCTGCAGAGAGTGCTCTGACCACTGGGACTCAGGAGAGAGTTGGACTCCCAGGAGTGCTGACAGAGGCTAACAGAATCACAGGAGGAACAAGCTCCAGCCAGAGACAGCTAGAACATCTAACACCACAGATTACCAGATGGTGAAAGGCAATGTAAGAATCTTACTAACAGAAACCAAGACCACTCAACATCATCGGAATCCAGTACTCTGACCACAGCGAGTCCTGGGTACCCCCACACACCCGAAAAGCAGTTTAAAATCATATCTCGTGATGCTGGTAGAGGATTTTAAAAAGGGCATTAATAACTCACTTAAAGAAATAAAGGATAACACTGCTAACCAGGTAGAGGTACTTAAAGAGGAAACAAAAAAATCCCTTAAAGAATTACAAGAAAACACAACCAAACAGGTGATGGAATTGAACAAAACCATGCAAGATCTAAAAATGGAAGTAGAGACAATAAAGAAATCACAAAGGGTGTCAACTCTGGAGATAGAAATCCTAGGAAAGAAATCAGGAACCATAGATGCGAGCATCAGCAACAGAATACAAGAGATGGAAGAGAGAATCTCAGGTGCAGAAGATTCCATAGAGAACATGGGCACAACAATCAAAGAAAATGCAAAATCCAAAAAGATCCTAACTCAAAACATCCAGGAAATCTAGGACACAATGAGAAGACCAAACCTATGGATAATAGGAGTAGATGAGAACGAAGATTTTCAACGTAAAGGGCCAGTAAATATCTTCAACAAAATTATAGAAGAAAACTTCCCTAACTTAAAGAAAGAGATGCCCATGAACATACAAGAAGCCTAGAGAACTCCAAATAGACTGGACCAGAAAAGAAATTCCTCCCGACACATAATAATCTGAACGACAAATGCACTAAATAAAGATAGAATATTAAAAGCAGTAAGGGGAAAAGGTCAAGTAACATATAAAGGCATGTCTATCAGAATTACACCAGACTTCTCAGCAGAGACTATGAAAGCCAGAAGAGCCTAGACAGAAGTTATACAGACCCTAAGAGAACACAAATACCAGCCCAGGCTACTATACCCAGCAAAACTCTCAACTACCATTGATGAAGAAACCAAAGTATTCCATGACAAAAACAAATTCACACAATATCTCTCCACGAATTCAGCCGTGCAAAGGATAATAAGGGGAAAACTCCAACACAAGGAGGGAAATTATACCCCAGAAAAAGCAAGAAAGTAATCCTTCAACAAACCTAAAAGAAGACAGCCCCAAGAACAGAATCCCAACTCTAACAACAAAAATAACAACAATTACTTTTCCTTAATATAATGGGACCTCATAAAATTGCAAAGCTTCTGTAAGGCAAAAGACACTGTCAATAAGACAAAAAGGCCACCAACAGATTGGGAAAGGATCTTTACAAATCCTAAATCCAATAGGGGACTAATATCCAATATATACAAAGAACTCAAGAAGGTTGACTCCAGAAAAATCAAATAACCCCATTAAAAATGGGGTACAGAGCTAAACAAAGAATTCTCAACTGAGGAATACCGAATGGCTGAGAAGCACCTGAAAAAATGTTCAATATCCTTAATCATCAGGGAAACGCAAATCAAAACCCCGAGATTCAACTTCACAACAGTCAGAATGGCTAAGATCAAAAATTCAGGTGACAGCAGATGCTATCGAGGATGTGGAGAAAGAGGAACACTCCTCCATTGCTGGTGGGATTGCAAGCTTGTACAACCACTCTGAAAATCAGAAATCTGGTGGTTCCTTAGAAAATTGGACACAGTACTACCGGAAGATCCAGCAATTCCTCTCCTGGGCATGTATCCAGAAGATGTTCCAGCTTGTAATAAAAACACATGCTCCACTATGTTCATAGCAGCCTTATTTATAACAGCTAGAAGGTGAAAAGAACCCAGATGTCCCTCAACAGAGGAATGGATACAGAAAATGTGGTACATACACAACGGAGTACTACTCAGCTATTAAAAAGAATGAATTTATGAAATTCTTAGGCAAATGGACGGACCTGGAGGGCATCATCCTGAGTGAAGTAACCTAATCACAAAAGAACACACATGATATGCACTCACTGATAAGTGGATATTAGCCCAGAAACTTAGAATACCCAAGATACGATTAACAAAACACATGAAACTCAAGAAGGAAAACCAAAGTGTGAATACTTCATTCCTTCTTAGGTTTGGGGAACAAAATACCCATGGAAGGAGTTACAGAGACAAAGTTTGGAGCTGAGACGGAAGTAAGAACCTTCCAGAGACTACCCCATCCAGGGATCCATCCCATAAACAACCACCAAACCCAGACACTATTGCATATGCCAGAACGATTTTGCTGACAGAACCCTGACATAGCTCTCTCATGTGAGTCTATGCCAATGCCTGGCAAATACATAAGTGGATGCTCACAGTCATCCATTGGATGGAACACAGGGCCCCTAATAGAGGAGCTAGAGAAAGTACCCAAGGAGCTAAAGGAGTCTGCAACCCTATAGGAGGAACAACAATATAAACTAACCAGTACCCCCAGAGCTTGTGTCTCTAGTTGCATTTGTAGCAGAGGATGGCCTTGTAAGCCATCAATGGGATGAGAGGCCCTTGGTCTTGGAAAGATTATATGCCCCAGTAGAGGGGAATGCCAGGGCCAGGAAGCAGGAGTGGGTGGGTTGGGGAGCAGGGCAGGGGGGGTATAGGGGACTTTCAGGATAGCATTTGAAATGTAAATGAAGAAAATATATAATTTTAAAAAAAGAGTTTTTTTTTTTTTTTTAAAGAAATGGAGCTTCACTCTGAAGACCCCTGGGCTATGTTGCCTCCTGCAGAGATACCTGCAGGGGCCCTTGGTTCAAAGCCAAAACAGTTTGGATGCATATAAAATAAATGTCAGCATGAGAGAACATAGCCATGAATTTAGACACCTCTGATGTTTCTCAGCCTGCCTCAGGCTGAAAGGTCTCCTCTGACAGGGTCCCCAGAGGGATTATAGATGGAAGGAGCGAGAAGCCTGCAGTGCCCCCAGCCCAGGGTACTTTGTGGAGTCTTGGGTGTGCAAAACTTCAGATTCTTCATCCTGTCCTAATCACTCAGACTGGCAAGATATTTTATGCACAAGTTCACTCAGAATCAAGAATGAAGCTAAGGGAGGGCCTTTTTCTTTTCTTTTCTTTTTTTTTTTTTTTTTTGTGGTCTGACTGATACTTTAAGGACAATGACAGGTTCTCTGACTGCTGGTCTGAGTCATGACAGGGAACTCATAATTTAAGCCATGTGAGAGCAAAATGTCCTTGTGACATCTTTCTTTATAGCACGCTTTGGGGTGACAGCATCCTCCCCTGAACTGCATGTTAGGTAAACAGAGCTGACACGACCTGGCTCTGAGGTCACCCAGGAGCAGTCTATCTGGCTACCCCACATGTCAGTGTGTAGAGGAACTGCCTCCTATCATTAACCTTAAGAAGGCAGAGCTGTTTGATGAGCTGAGTTAAAGAGGTTTATCTCGGTTAAAATGTTCAAGGCCAAGAACGAAGACCAAAGTGTGGACACTGTGCCCCTTCTTAGAAATGGGAACAAAACACCCATGGAAGGAGTTACAGAGATAAAGTTTGGAGCTGTGACGAAAGGATGGACCATCTAAAGACTGCCATATCCAGGGATCCATCCCATAATCAGCTTCCAAACGTTGACACCATTGCATACACTAGCAAGATTTTGCTGAAAGGACCCAGATATAGCTGTCTCTTGTGAGACTACGCCGGGGCCTAGCAAACAAAGAAGTGGATGATCACAGTCAGCTATTGGATGGATCACAGGGCCCCCAATGGAGGAGCTAGAGAAAGTTCCCAAGGAGCTAAAGGGGTCTGCAATCCTATAGGTGGAACAACAATATGAACTAACTAGTACCCCAGAGCTCTTGACTCTAGCTGCATATGTATCAAAAGATGGCCTAGTCGGCCATCACTGGAAAGAGAGGCTCATTGGACTTGCAAACTTTATATGCCCCAGTACAGGGGAACGCCAGTGCCAAAAAGTGGGAGTGGGTGGGTAGGGGAGTGGGGGGGGGAGTGTATTGGGGACTTTTTGGATAGCATTGGAAATGTAAATGAGGAAAATACCTAATAAAAAAATATTAATTCTAAAAAAAAAATGTTCAAGGCCAGGCCAGCAGAGTGGCGTGGTGGGTAAAGATGCCTGCTGCCAGGCCTGACGAGCTGAACCCAACCTGAGACTCAAACTGCAGAAGAAGAGAACCACCTCCTACAACTTGTCCTCTGACCTCTAAGTAAAGGTCGACAGTTTTCTTCTTGGCTTTTTACCTTTAATGTCTCTTAAGGTTTTTGCCATTCCTGAGAGCAGTCAGCGTAGATCAGGCCACGTCACAGCCATGTCCAGCACAGTGACACTGCCTTAACCAGAGACCGCTGGGAAGGTATTCCTTAAAAGCTCCTATCAGTGAATATTAAAAGGCAAGTGTGTATTTTTAATTCTTATTTTCCCTTTGTTGTTGTGTGTTTTCTTTTTTGACACTGAGCCTCACGTGTGTGGTCTATCTGGTCTCAGAGGCTCAATCGATCCCAGCATAAGCTTCCAGAGTAGCTAGGGCAGAAGGTGTGTGTAACCGGGCTTAAATTATTCAACTAAGACTGGCAAATCTCTCACTGATGTAGATAACACACACTGCCCTGTTTGTTTGTTTTTTTAAAGCAAACAAAACTACAAACAATTTGGTCACATGACCAACCCTTCCAGGCCTCCCCCACTAAGAGATAAGGTCAGGGTTCAGAAGTCACGTGCTATTCCCAGTGGCGTGTTCTCTCTGCTTTTCAGCTGTTCCACATTTGGGACTGGTGCCCAACTCAGAAATATGAATTTCATCTGTCCTCAGCAGAGGATTACAGGGCCTGGCAGGTGACGCCTGTCCTTGTAAGAGGTCACCAATATTGACTGTGCTAAAACTGCTGAAGTCTCCTGACAGTGACAATGAGATTGATGCTCCAAGACACCAAAGTCACTCTTCTGATGGAGCCGCTGGTTCTCCTCAGTGATGGCCCTGGACATCCAATATAGTAAGTATATCACCCCTTCACCAGGCTGTGCAGACCCCATCAGCAGTCTCCCAAGGACTTCAAGAAGATGGTGGGATTTGTAATGGCAGCCAGGTGGTGCCCTATGTTGAGTGTAATCATCCCTTAGTGCAAACCACGCTGAGGACCACAGACTGGGCTAACATTAAGTTTCCCTACTCCCCCTACATAACTGCTTAACAGTTTTGCTTCACCACAGGAAGAGGGAGACAGGAGATGGAGAGGGGGAGTTTGGGGTACCCTGAGAATAGCTAGGAACACATCAGGAGTTCTTGAGGGTATAAAGCCAACTGCTCAAACTACTATGTTACTGTGTTACAGACTACTACAGCCACTAGAAGTGGGAAACACTGCTGGTAGAGACAAGCCTCTAATGAGCTGTGAACCACGGAAGGATGCACAAGGCTCTGTGCTCCAATCCCCTAGGAACTGCTTCTCTGGCCAATCTACACCACTAATGAGCCGTCCCCACAAAGTGTCCCCTCCTCTCCTCAGCTCCTGATGATGGTCCCAGAGGGAGGAGTAAAGAATCAGCTGGTGATGTCAGAGTAAGGCGTGCATCCAGGCTAAGGAATGCCAAGAACACACAGGAGAATCAGCTGGCCGAGACCAAATCTAGCACTCTTCATCCACCTCCTCTGAAAGTCTTAGTCTAATAGGGGAGACGAAATCTCACAGCAGAGCTTCACCGTTCACATTTAAACAACTCTCCTTCCGTTATGCTTAAGATAAGCATCAGTCCCATAGTGTGAAACAGCTGACACACCCGCAAGCTGAGCAACCGCAGATGTGTGTCTCAGGACATGGGGCTGACTGAGCCCGTGGCACTCCTTGCTACCAGGTGTTCAGAGGCACCCCAGGAAGGAAGCGTCTTTATCTCACAGGTGACCCAGTGGCATCAGGCATGAAGAAATCACCTCGTCAGGAGGAACTCGCCCTAGCCATTTTCCTTCCCACCTCCCCTTGGTTGCTATCACATGACTTTGGAAGCCACTTTGGTCAGGACAGCTACCCTCTATGCGTGGTGCCTGGGAGCAGTGATGGGGAAGGACTCCATTAGCCATAAATCTACTCTGCCACGAAGCATACCTACCATCCGGATCCTTAAAGGTCAACGTGATGAACTTGCTGGCCACCATGAACATGAAAATCACCCAAAAGCATGCAGCCAGCAGGAGCCACTGATGGTGCATGTTGTCAGACAGGGGCCATTCGATGATCCTTCCTGGAAGACACAAGGGAGACACCTCTGCCATTTCCAGCACTAAGAAGCGGTACGGCGACACAGGCGATTTCAATTAAAAGACCCAATGTCAATGTAAATACTTCTACTTTGCTACAGTGGATATTTGAACTTGACAGTTAATTTAACATTTCGCACTTAATGAATACTACTGAAGGGCCCCCCCTTACGATTAAATCAACTTCCAACACCCAGTGGATGGGGAATAACAAGGAACAATTTCATCCCGGAATCCCTGAGACTTTGCTGCGATAGATCTGCCTCCTGAGTCCTGTCTCCCAGGTCAAAGTCACAAGAAGCTCATGGAAAGACCTGGAAGAATTGGGCCAGCAGGCCTGCCAAGGGGTAGACGGCAATTCCTGCAGTGTAGACAGCACGCTGAAGCAAGCAGGAGACACTGTGAGTAAAACACTGGCTGGTGGACCAGGTGTAACCACACACAGGGAATCTAAGAAAAGTAACACCTTGTTTCTATAGCCAAAAGGTCCTTTGCCTTCAAGGACCAGTCGGGGTGGGTGCTTCGTATTATCACCTGGGAGTGAGGTCCAGTGCATCTGTTGGTCCTCACTCTGTGCTGCAAGGACACACAAGGGACCAGGGAGTCACAGTTAATCCTCAGCATGAGAGAGACAAACAACCATGTTTCAGTCGAGTGGCACTTCTTGGAGCAAGATGAGGCCATGTTACGAGGCCAAACTGGGCTGTTTTCCACCAGCTGACTGTGGTAGGCCATCAGTATAGACAAGAGAACTGGTCTCCAGCCTGCTGCTGCTAACAGTGGGTGATTTTAGCGGTAGCTTCCCATCCCTTCCTAGTCACAGCTCAGCCAAGACCCAGAAAATAATAACCCTCCTTCTTTCCTGATGCTGTATTCAAGAGCTTTGCTGGGACCGGGCATCTGCAGCCCAGTTCCGTCCACAGCACCTGTGAGTGGTTCTCTGACACCGTTTGAATACTGCTATGCCAGGGGGCTTGCTGCATCCCACACTGGGCACCTGTACCTTTCTAGGGTGTCTTGTAGGCACACTCAGACACCCATGAGTGATGCCCAGCCTGTCTTCTGGGAGCTCCAAGCATGGGTACCAAATTATACAGAAATAGAGGAGTCCGGCTAAGTTTAAATTTCACATAAAAATGCATTTACAGGATCTACTCAAACAAACACAATCTCTATTTTTTTCTGTGCTTGCATATTGGGCCTAGTGCTTCTAGCACAGCCCCAGGCAAGGTTGCCAGAGTAAACACATAGAAATGTAACACGCCGTATTAAGTTTCTAGGAAACAATATATAAATTTTAGACATGGCTTAAATGTTGCAAGGGCAATACCGAGAGAGAGAGAGAGAGAGAGAGAGAGAGAGAGAGAGAGAGAGAGAGAGAGAGAAGCTATTTGCCTCTTCTGGAATGTAGATTTAACTGAGTGTCTGCAGTTCATCTCTTAGAATACAAGCTGAATCCCTCAACAGCTGCCCCAGTCTCCTGAAAGTCCTTCTCTCTCCCCTCCTCACTGGGGTGGCTCAGTGCAAAGTGGAATCCTAGACTTTCCTCTAAGCCCAGCCTCTGCCTGACATCAGGCTGGCTCTCGGGCTGCTAGCTCTCCTGATCAGCCTCTGTACCCCATGCATGGTGCCTTCATCTAACCAGAGTCTACAGGAAATGAAACTGCCAACAAAGGACATGTGTTGAGGTCTGGACCCGCCCAAGGCTTTCTCTGAGGCCCTGATGTATGGAGAAAGACCACAGTTTCTACTCTAAACCAGAAGCATGGTGGAGCCAGAAATGGCCTGGAGCCAAGGTTTTGAGGAAGCTGGGACTTTGGATCTTGAGACCCTGCCTCTTTCTACCCTTAGGGGCTTTGGTTATCAGTCCCCAAATTGCTGTGTGCTCAGTCTCTGACATCCCTGACGTATCCTGTGTCCTTGTGAAGCACTGACTAGCTTCCTGCTGACTCTGTCCCATTTTTTAAAATATGGTTATAGTAAGACCCTCCTCTTCCTCCTCCTCCTCCTCCTCCCCTTCCTCCTCCCCCTCTTCCTCCTCCTCTTCCTCTTCCTCTTCCTCTTCCTCTTCCTCTTCTTCTTCTTCTTCTTCCTTCTCCTTCTTGGTTATTTTATTTATTTACATTTCAAATGTTACCCCCTTCCTGGTTTCTCCTGCACAAACCCCCCATTGAATCCCCACCCCCATTCCCCTGCTCACTACCCTAGCATTCCCCTACGCTGGGGCATCAAGCCTTCACGTGACCAAGGGCCTCCCCTCCCAATGATGTCAGATAAGGCCATCCTCTGCTACATATGCAGCTGGAGCCATGGGTCCCTCCATGTGTACTCTTTGGTTGGTGGTTTAGTCCTTGGGAGCTCTGGGGGGACAGAGGGCACTCTATGCTTCTTAATAAGCTTGTCTGGCATAAGACATGGCTTGTGAAAGAACCTGACCCAGGTCCCTATCTTCTTTCTCATCTCCTGGTCCTCCCACTTAGGACCCTGGCATTGAAGAATGATCTGCTGACCCAGGTCAAGCACCCACTCCCTAGTGCAGACCCTAGCAAACCAGTTGACACCCCCTTTGTTACCTTTTCCAGATTACTCTATGTTCTTCTAGTGTGGTGGCTGGAGATAAGGATAGTAGTGTAAGGGGGCTGGGGGGAGGCCAGGGCGAGTCTTAGTGAGCTAGGTGCAGATCAAAGAGGCCTTTGTGCTGAATGGCCCACTCTCCTGAGCCATGGACTGTGAGCAAGGGGACGCAGATGATGGACTGGGCTGCCCCTCCCCCCCCCCCACAGATTTGCTCACTCTGCCAAGGTCACAGGGGACACCCAGGCACTGCCCACTCTGTCTCTTGCTCTGTTCATTCCTCGTGTACCTCTTGGGCGTTCTTGTCTTTAAGCACCCTCGTGCCCGGCATCAGGCTCTGGGTGTGTGTGTGTGTGTGTGTGTGTGTGTGTGGGTTATAGTTAAAGAATCTAATCACAGTGGGAACTGGCCTTCTGAAGAGGTTTCATTTGTACTTCCACTGGGCCCTCGCTCACACACACACACACACACACACACACACACACACACTCACACACACACACACACACACACACACACACACACACAAGGTGTTGCAGCAGGAGGCTGGAAAGCCCAGCCATGCCTGCCCTGAAGCTTTCTTAAGTCAGCTCCCCGCCCAGCCCCGCCCCGCCCCTCCCCCGTCCCCACCCCCACCTGGCTGGGTGACTACAGACAGGTTATGAATGGCTGTCTGGGCAGCAATCATCCCTATAACAACATTGCCACCTGTACATGTGCCAACGTCTTGGGGCACCCACAAAAGAACCTGCTGCGGTTATCCCCAGACCTGTCACAAGACTCAGACACGTCCAATGTGCTTTTTTTTTTTTCTTCCACAGAGTTTAATTTCCAGCGCAATGTGTGTAGAACATCCTCGGAGCTGACTTTAAGACAGTCTCTTCCCTTCCCTGCCCAGCTACTGGGCAGGCTAGGAAGAGGAAGAGAAGTATTTACAGGGCTCCTAGGTCCCTCCTGTCCGTCCACCTCACAGCTCACTTACTGTCCTCCTTAAGACACAAGGGGGCTCCTCAGGGGCATGAAGACTTGGAAATCTATGTGCACAAATGCTCACCCCTCTTCAAACTGGTCCTTTGAACATCAGCACCAAGTTCTTACCAGTGTCTCAAGAGCAGATGCCCAGGCTAGACTGCTGCTGGTCTATGACTTCATGTCTTGCTATGGGCTTTTTACAATTGATGTTCAAGGTCTGCCTCCATCACCATCCCACTGATGTCCCAACGTTGGTCTCTCTCACTTGGCAGCCCCTGTCTTTTGCTAAGCACTGCCTGCCACCCCTTCTTCGTCATGTGTTCAAGCCCAGGCCAACCAATTAACACACCAGCAACTGGAACAGTGTCTACACGAGAGGCTGCCGGTGTGATGCCAATAACTGACACTGGGACATCCACAGTCCTTAGAACTTCAGCATTAATGGAAAAAAAAAAAAAAAAAAAAAAGAACTTCAGCATTACTTGAAATCAGATTATATTTTCTAAGGCACAGTATGTGCAGTGCTTGAATCGTCATAAATTCACAACACGCTTCTAATTTGGAGAGAGCTCGGCAGTCAAGAGCTTTTGCTGCCTTGCTGAAGAGCTGAGTTCGGTTCCCAGTACTAATATCTGGAAGCTCACAATTGCCTGTAACCCTAACTCCAGGAGATCCTACTAATGCCCTCTTCTGGCCTCTTGTCAATACCTGCATGCATGTGTGCATACCCACACAGACCCAAACATACACATAAATAAAAATAAAATAAAAATTTTAAATGCTGATGGGGGAGTTATGAAATCATGCAGGAATCCAAAAACTCCAAATCTTAAAGAAAATGCTACGCTACACGGCAAGCCGATTGGATAGAGCCAGTGTGGGTAAATACCAGCAGCATGTAGAAAACAGGACTGGAGTTGATCCTATTTGTTAATAAAAACAATATGCATACATGCATGCTATGTGAAAGAATGTGGCCATGTGGTATGCACGCTCATAACACACAGAATAATACCCTGAGACAGTGGAGGGAGAGCTATTTTTACTTTAGACATGTTTGTGTTTTAAAGGGATTTTTTTTAGTAGCACATAACCTCACAGGGGGAAAAAAGAGAATAAATGTCAAAGAACGCCACCTATGCGGACATACCTAATGCTTCTAGCTGCTGGTTAATTCTTTCTACTTCACTAGTACTGACCATGGTTTTCTTACCATGGTAGTGTTGGGGAAAAGGAAGTAAGTACTTTTCTAACCAGGAAAAAAAACGATGAGCCGGCAGTCAATGTGCACTGGGACGTTTAGCAAATGCATACTTTACTTCCTTAGTTCTTATTTGCTTTGAAAATGAGCAATTAAGCATAAATTGCAGAGAATAATATAAAAAACACCCATCCCAAACATTACACCATGGTTTTGTTGAAAGTATTTGGGTGTCCTTTCAAGGGAACAGGGCACTTGCTGTAAGCACGGTTGGAGTCCCTCCCTCCACGTGCCTGAGTTACTTTAATTTTTTTTATTATTATTTTTTTATTTTTTTTGGGTTTTTCAAGACAGAGTTTCTCTGTGTAGCTCTGGCTGTCCTTGGAACTCACTCTGTAGATTAGGCTGGCCTTGATCTCAGAAATCCACCTGCCTCTGCCAAGTGCTGGGATTAATTTTATCAGACACAAAACCTCAGATGAGGCAGGTGGGTTTTTCCTCTGACAGGATAGACCTGGGAGGCAGTTGAACCAGGTTTGTGAGGGAGAATGCATTGCCTACAGGGCTCATCAGAGAGGCACACAACAGCAGGTGAGACCAGGGAGGAGGAGTCACATACCATTTAGCTTCCCACCTCATGGCCTATAGTGAGAAAACAGAATAGTTAACAGAGACACAAGGGGGAAATGCTGTGAGTCAAGAAAAGACAGTTAAAACACAAACCGGACCTTGGCTCCCAGATGCATACAATGTGAGCCAGCCAGTGTGACTACAGCCTGGTCCTCTCTCAAAGCTCTCATTCCTCTCCGTTCCTACATTGCTCCTCTTTATAACACAGGACCCTTAGAAGTGAGGTGGCTGGAAAGTTTCCAGAAAAAGAAAAAAAAAAGAAAAGCCACACCAATGTTAACTGTTCTGATTTAAAACTTCAATGAGGGGCTGGAGAGACAGCTCAGCCGCTGGGAGAGCACTGGTTGCTCTTCTGAAAGACCCGAGTTCAATTCCCAGCACCCACGTTGGGCAGCTCCCAGTCACCTGTCACTCCAACTTCAGGGGATCCAATGCCAAGGTCTGGTCTCTGTGGGCACCTGCACATGCACATACATGCACAGAGACGCAGATGTACACAGAAACAATGACTCGTTTTAAAACAATACGCTCTGGTGTCTACGGAGAGCTGGACTGTCTCAGGGATCCAGGCAAATGCCCCTGGACTGTCTTCAGCATGCTAAGCACTCACATGCATCCTTGTGACTGTACAGTCAGACCCCTAGCTACCACCACCTGGGAGGCTAGCATCAGACAGAGACTTATAGCAGAGACTGCCCTACTTTGCCATAGATGATGTTGCTGTATGTGAAAATGGTCTTGATGTGTTTTTTTTTTTCCCTCTATAAAACTTGATGAAACTGTTACTAGTTAGAATGATATTTGAATCACTGTCTCCAGGCTATGGTCATTCATATTCATCCCTAGAACAATTCTTTTTTTCTTACAACTTTCTTTAGTGATTTATTTTTACGTACATGGGTTTTACCTGTGTGCATGTGAGGGTGTCAGATACCCCGGAAGTGGAGTCACAGACGGTTGTGAGTGACCATGTGGTTGCTGGGAATTGAACCTGGGTCCTCTGGAGGAGCAGCCAGTGCTCTTAACTGCTGAGCCATCTCCCGCTCCTCAGAACAACTCTTTCCTATTCCTTTTGAAGTGACAGCTGTGTTTTACTTTATCTTTTTGGCATGAACATATGCTTGTGTATGCAAGCTTAATGGACAAAGTAATTAAAAAAGAGATCACTTTCCAATTCGCCATGAAAGCATATGTTCTTTCATCCGATAAAATGGGGTTAGAGATACAACAGTCTCACATGTCCTTATAGAATCTCAAGTCTAAAAGACCCACAGGAAGTGGAAAGATGGTACCTGATGATGCAGGCAAGAGGTAGTACTATAAGAAAGTGCAGGAGGTTGTGACCTGGTCAGAAGGCCCTCAGCAGAGGAGGGTAAAGGACAGGTTCCATGCCAGGGAACATGCTTTTGACTAACTTGAGAAGGAATGCTCACGTGGCTCAAGACACAGTTGAGGCAGAGAAAAAGAGACTCAACAAACACTAGCCCTAAGAGTTCTTACAGGATCCCCGTTAATGATGTTGTTGTTTGTTTTGTTTTGTTTTTCCTGACATGGAAGAGAAACATACAGAAAAGGGGGGTGGTGGAGGTCTGATCTTAAATTTTGTTTTAAAGCCCAAAGATATACAGAGCAAATGTTCATTTGACAATGGTCCATTTCCATTTGTAGAGGAGGGGACGTTCTAATCAGTATAAACCAACCTGGCCAAGTGTGTGGTCTACACCTCTATCTCTAAACACCAGAGTGAGGTGCTGCGAGACGCTCAGGCAGCCAAGTGCTGGTTGCATGGGGACCAGAGTCTAATCTCCAGAACACACATAGTAGGGCTGAGCACGGAGACGCAGGCTTGCAATCCCAGAGCTGGGGAGACAGGGTCAGCAAGGTCTCTGAGCATACTGGCTAGCCATCCTAACCTCAGCAGTGGACTCCAGGTCAGTGAGAGAGAGAGAGCCAGTCTTAACCAAAGCCAAAACCAAAACAAGGTAGGGGATGGAGAGATGGCTCAGTAGTTGCTGCTCTTGCAGGGGACCCCAGTTCAGTTCCCGGTATGCACATCTAATGGCTTACAACTGCTTCTAGCTCAAGTTTCGGGGGATCCGACATCCTCTTCTGACTGCCCCAGGGAACTGAATACCAATGGTACATATACACAAAAGTAAAATTAAATAAAGTAAAAACCAAGGAACGATACTTAAGGTTCACCCCTGGGCTCACTATATTTGTGCATACACGCAAGCATGCCCCACCCATCACACCAGTGAGTGGACTAGTGAAAAGGCATACAGTATAAAGTATGTAAGCTGGGCTGGAGAGATGGCTCAGTGGTTAAGAGCACCCGACTGCTCTTCCGAAGGTCCTGAGTTCAAATCCCAGCAACCACATGGTGGCTCACAACCATCCGTAATGAGATCTGACTCCCTCTTCTGGTGTGTCTGAAGATAGCTACAGTGTACTTAGATATAATAATAAATAAATCTTAAAAAAAAAAAAGTATGTAAGGTTTTCATGGGCCCTGGAGAAAAGCGTGCCTAGCTCACCATGGTGTGATTTCTTTGCTGATTACAGTGATCACTGTTGATTACAGTCTGGCTCATTAGTTGAGGCCATTGGCTGTCAGTCTTGGCTCTATGTTAGAATTGTTACAGCAATCCTGACCAACAGCAATGCCCCAGGTATGGGCAAGTCAATGGAGGTGACGCCAAAGCAGGTTTCCAAGCTCTGCACAAGACTCTCATGAGCAGCTGAGACAGGGAATTGCTGGTCTAGCCACCCCCTACCTCAGGCTTTCCTCAAACTCCAGTGTCCATGTGAATCCCCTGGGGAACTCGTTAAAATTCGAATTCTTGGTGTATTCCAGAGGAATGGCTACTCTCCCTCCATTTTCAGGACTGGTTGTAAAATCTCACAGAGCCACAGCAGTCCACAGATGCTCTGAATTAAGTGTGTTCTTGATCAATGGCTGAAAAACAGTTTAATTAGAATCTAAGACCATCTTCCATCACTGCCCCAAGTAGACACTGTAGAGTTAAGATTTAATGCCCATGGGGAAAGAAACCCTATGACAATGTGCCCTATTTTCTAAACAAAAAAGTACCCCCAATTCCTTCAGCCTCGCTTCTCTAAGTATGCCCTATTGTCTGAACTGTATCCCTAAATACAGATCTTCTCCCGCGGGCTTGCCACCATCCCAAGCTGTGAAGGTCCAGCTGCAAGGGGACTGGGACCTGGCATGCAGCTTTCCTTCAGGGTTCCACGAAAGGCTAGTGCTTCCCTGTAACTAGGTGATAAATAGCCTTTAAAAGGCCTGGCATTTGCTGTAATTAACTCCCCGTTGTTCGAGGAGCCAATACAGCCCCACTATGCCACTTGCAGCTAGCTAATGGTGGTGGCAGAGTTGAGCATGTCTCACACTGCTCTGGGCACAGCGTGCACCTGCACACAGAGCCCCAGCCCCCTGGGAGCTGGCATATCCATCTTCAGAGCCTTCCTCCTTCCAGTCATTAAGTGGTACACAAGATGCCAACGAGCCAAGGGGTGGGCTCTGAAAACCCACACACACAACTGGTGACTGTACAGAGGAAGAGAGCTAGGGAGAAAAGAACAACAGAGCCCATGAAAAGCCTGCACCTCTCTTCTCTCTCAAACAAAGGAGAGCCAGCACACATAAGAACGTCTGTCATCACCAGTCTCTCCTGCATTTTAAAAAAGGGATGCCTGTAGATCTGTTTGTCTCAGCTATCCATGTTCCCCTGTTGTTGAAGCACAAAGCCTCTCCCAGACGGATCCCATCCATCACATGCCTAGCTGGTTTAGAAAACGCTCTTTAAAAAGGTCCTGTGGCACACAGGCCCAGTCAACTCTGTTTATACAGGCTTTAGCCAGTCACTCATTCAGGAATACACCAACTGCCGTCAGAGCCCCCTGGAACACAGCGACAACACATGTTCTCTGCTCTAGTACTGAATGCTAATAAGAGAGGCTCATGTGCTAGGTGAGAGATCTGTGCAGATCAGTAACTGGGAAGGGTCAGGGCGGGAAAGCTAGGGCCTGGGGGAGGAGGGGGGATAGAGTGGTGTTAAAAGTAGTGGTCATTCATTTCAGAGAGACAGATTTAGTGGAGAACATGCCTGCCACCACTCTCAACACTGGGCATGCCCACTTGCCTGGGACACCATCTCTGGGCCATATCTAGGTAACTGGGAGCTGCTGCTGGCTATAGCATTCAAGGGTGAGCAAAGAGATAGACACGTGTATGCAGGGGGCAAGCAGTCCACAGGACTGACAGGGCACGGCCATTCTCACAACGGACTAGTTCAGGCAGCACCCTGATAACAGAGCACAAAGCCAGATCCTGGACTCCTGTTAGTTCTATAGGGTTCAGCTCTCCGGCAGAGATGAGATTTCTCAGTTCTGTTGGTGGTGCTTTGTACCCTGGTTCACTAGTCTGAATGTAAGTTCTCAAAGGTAGGAAGAAATTATGTTGCAGTTAATTGAGTGAGGAATGACCTGGGTGTTTTGTCTTTGTTTTTCAGTACTAGTTTAAAGGACATAAAGTTACTATTCAGCAGACTGTTGCTTGCCCCCTAACCCCAGCATCTCCCTCTAAGCTTGAATACATTTTTATCACCCCAATTGATCCGCGGCTCCTTTTCACATCCTACCAGGGCTCTGAGGACTTCTGGTACATACCACCAGCTCTTCACTCAGTAAGGGGCAGGCCTGCCATGCACTGCAGCTCCCGTTCAATGCAGCTTCTTTGCCTTAGTGCTGTGTGACTCCCAATTCTTTGATGTCAGCCTTTAAAAATGCACAGATTGGACCAGTGAGGTGGTTCAGGGTTAAATGTGATCAACAGGCCTGAAGACCTGAGTTCAATCCTTGGGAGTCACACGTTGGAAGAAAAGACTGGCTCCCAGAAGTTGTCCTTTGACCTCCACATGCTGTGTCTTGCCACATATATACTTGTAAAGACACACACACACACACACACACACACACACACACTCAGAGGCACAGATTCCTGAGAGCACACACGCATGCACGGGGTATGTGCAAAATAAATAAGGTAAAAGCGTGCACCAATTACAAACACCAGAAAAGAACAATCCTCCAGCCCTGAACATTTTCATACCAAGACCACATGCAGATCTCAGCTCCCTGTTTATAACGAATCCAACTAAACACCTGGGTGGGAAAAAAACAACTGAACCTGCATCTTTGAATGCATACTCGGCTATAAGAAAGCTAATTTTGATTACAAACAAAAAACTGGCGACAGGAGAAATGGAGCAAATGAGGGAGAGGTGAATGGGAAGTCTAGGTTCTAGAATTCTGAAAACTACAAGGAGGTCAGTGTCCCTTGTAAGCCTCGGGCAGTTGTGGAAGAGGTGGAGGCCGGGTCCTTACTCCACCACACCTCTGACTCCACAGTTACAATGCTGAACTTTGGCAGCACGTCCAGATAGATCCAAAGGAAACCTCACACAACCTGGTAATACCAAGGAGCTGCTAGGCTTGGAGGGACCCTGGGGAGGAGAGAACCAGACCTGAGGCCAGAACAAGGGGATATTACCCGCCCTCCCATACTTTTCAATTTTGAATTGTGACGTAGCAACAAATTTATCAAACTACAACTTATTAAGGCACAGAACAGTGTATGCATGTGTCTACATCGAGAGTTCTATCACAGGCCATTGAGCTTCTAAATTCACAGTGCATGATCTTCTGGACCGTAGTTCAGAATTCCCCTCTGTCTTCTCCACTGCCGTCCTCCCAACCCTGCCTTAGAAGGATGCGCTTGTCCTTGGTTAGCAGAAGAAAACATCCTAACTCTGTCCAGTGAGAGATACAAGAGTGGTGGAGGCAGAAGCTTGGAGTAAGGGAGAGTGTCCAGAGACTGTACATCGGGTATGAAGCCAGCACTAGCTGCAATGCACGCCATTTCAGGAACCATTTCTGAGTGTGTGCATACACAGCCATCAGCAGGGGCTTATGTCCCTGAGATGTCTAAATCGGAGAGACAGGAGGCACTACAGATATTGAAAAGCCATGATCTTAAATACCTGATGGGTTCACATTTTCCATCACGGACCATCTGCGGCCTGGGTTTGGAGGCGTCACATTGCCAAGCTGGACTTGTTCCTCTTGAGGTTTATGGTCCCTCTGTCACTGTGTGGGATGGTCTGAAATAACAGTGAGAATTCAAGGCCATCCTCGGCTGCACAGCTTGCAGTCAGAACGGGCTGCATAAACCCCATCTCAAAAACAAAAGACCAAAACCACCCCTCAAAGTTAGGTCAATTTTCTTAATATAACTTAGTTTCTATGGGAAACAGTCAGTTGGAATATTCATGCATATTTTCTAGAACAGGTTCCTCACAAAAAGCAGGTAGCGTCTGTATTTCTTGATAAGCAAGAATGTATTTCAAATGTGGCATAAGAGCCAGCTATTTAAGAACCATCTCTGTGATTCAGTAAGAAAATTAAAATTATTAATGAAATATATTTTATCATGAATAATCCAATTCCACTGTTTTATTTGCTAAATGTTGGGTAAATAATTTTTTATACAGAACCATGAGTTATTCCAATGACAGATACACTCTGGGTTCTGTCAAGCCTTAGCATCTGGCAGATTCTAGACAAACGTCACTTGATAAATGAATAATGGAATAAACGTCAACCTGGTGGCATTAGAGAAATCATAGGTAGGGCTGTTGGCACAATAAACAAACAATGGCCTTTATTCTAAAACAGGAAAACCTCAGTATTAAAATTAATGGTAAGTTCGCCTCACATAGCTTAAGCAATTCCAGACTGTGTGATGAGAAAACTGTCTGGTTCAGAAGATCTCAAGTTCAGGGTCTTATATAGTCAGTCCTCTCTCCCCACCGTACTCCTGGCTCTCTCCTAATTCTTCAAAACGGACCCAAATATTACTGCAAGTGGCACAGAATACTTGCAAGTGTTTTCTGATGCTCTTTGTTCAACTTTGCAAAAACAAAACAAACAAACAAACAAACAAAACTCTATTTTCCTTTCCGGGAGGGGGCGGCTTTCTTGGGAATTTCTTCTGTTCTTGAGGGTCAAGAGCAAACATGTGAAGATTTTTCTTTTCATCTTGAAACTCCAATTCTGCTTTAAGATAAACTATGTCCTAATTATCCTGGGGACCACTGAAGGTAGAAAGTCATTTCTCTCTTTGTGTCTTTTCTTTTTAACCCAGTCACTTAGAAAAGATGAAGTCGTGGCTAGTGATCAGCAAGCGGGAACGAAGCTGAGCTGTCTCACTTTAAGAATGTCTCAAGACATATCCTGCTCTGGCAGTTCCAATAGACCAGCGCAAAAACCCAACTCCTTGTGGCTAACCAGAACCTGCCTGGCTGAGCTACTTTGTATTCACTGCCCTGCCCTTTCCTGCCTTGAATAGACTTGGAGAACGAAAAAGCACCAGCTTTTGGAAAACCTGTTTCATCTTTCCAGCCAGAAAGTGCAGTAATTGATGCCTAGACCTCCAACTTCTGACAGACCTCTTGGTGAAGGTATGGGCCAGCAAGCAGGACCTGCTCGCAGGCAGAACTCCTTCCCCTAGCGCCCCGGGAGCCGCGCTCAACCGTGCGCTCCTTCGCAAAGGCTGCACAGGTTCCTCCCTCCAGTCCTCCTTCCCAGCACGCTCCTGGGACCCAAGTGGGAAAACATTCTCCTCTTTCCACCCCACCCCACATTTACAAACGCAAGTCTCCATCCCAGGGTGGCAAAGGTAGACGATGGATGGTTCAAGTATCATCGATTCCATTCATCACTGCATCCAGCACAAGGACGCCGCCTCGTTGCATAATTAAGTGATGAAGGCTCTTCCCAGGAATCTCTCCATCCAGGGACGTCTTTAAGTCGCCACAGCACACACCGAGGTAGCTCGCTGAGGAAAACCGAGTCCACCACCCTTCTGTCTACCCGGCAAAGGGGTGGGGGACAGCACTTCATTGAGACCCGCCACCCCCGAGTTCCCAGCTCACCCTCGTACATCGGCGCTCGCGCTCCTCCCAGCCGCTGGCGCTCTGCTCGGGCCTCGCGGGGCCTGTGGGCGTCCCCGGAGCCCCGGAGGCGGGCTCTGCCCAGACCTCCGCACCGCTACCCGCCTACCCTCCTGCAGGGTGCAGGGGTGCAGCCACGCCGGAAGGAGGAAGCCGGGCGCGTGCGAGCTTCGGGGTGCAAGACCGCCGCCCACTGCCGCCCGGGAGTGTGGGCCTGGTCCTGCGCGTCGTCGCCGCCACCGCTGTGCACGCGCGCGCGCGTCCACGTTGCAGGAAGCCAGGAGGACGCACCGCGCACCCACCATCCCAGGCCTCCTGGTCCCCATTGGCCTGTGGAGAAATTGTACAGATGCAGCAACCCAGCCGCACCGCGCAGAAAACACCTTGGAGAAGGCAAAGGAAATCCAAAACTTAGGAAAACGCAACAATGTCAACGACAATGAAACACATAAGTAGATCAACAATCATTCTTTAAAAAAAAAAATTTTTTTTGACCTGAGGAAAGGTCAGATCGCTTGAGCTTTGGTATAGTACAAATCTTTATTCTTCCTTAGTTATTTGCATTTGTTTCTATTCTGTTTTATTTTGTTTTTTCTTTTTTAAAAGACCATGCCTCAATGGAGTGCAGGCTTACCTGTAACTCACTCCGAAGCTCAGGTTGGACTCCAGCGTGAGGCAATCCTCCTTTCTCAGCCTCAGGGATGCAGGGCATGGTAAATGCTAGGTACCACACCTTCCTCTATCCATAGATTTTTTAAAATTACTTTTATTATTTTTATGTTTGCATCTCTGTGTGGGTGTGTATACTTGAATATAGGGCCCACAGAGTCAGGAAAAGTGTGGGATCCCTTCCAGCAAGACTTAAGAGGGAATTGTGAGTTACTCAGTGTGGGTGCTAGGAACTGAACTCAGGTCCTCTGCAAAGGTGGTACCACCTCTTAACTGCTGTGCCATCTCTCCAGCCCCATTCATAGTTTCTTAACAACCCTGATTGGTTACCTGGGCATGGTGGCTCACTTTAATCCCAGTATAGGGAGGCAGAGGTAGGCAAATTCTTGAGTTCTAGTCCAGCCTGGTCTACAGAGCAACTTCCACCAGGTCTACACAGAGAATGTCTCTCTCTCTCTCTCTCTCTCTCTCTCTCTCTCTCTCTCTCCACACACACACACACACACACACACACACACACAGAGAGAGAGAGAGAGAGAGAGAGAGAGAGAGAGAGAGAGAACTGGTTAAGAAATGTCTGGAGAAAAACTTTTACAAACTGGCAGGGTTGGTTTCTCAGTGAACTTATCTCAGTCAGAAGGAGTCATCTGCAGACAGGAAGCCTCCCCAGGAACACAACACAGACAGTGAATGGGGAGTAGACCCCATTATCTCCAAGGCTGTTCTCCTGCCCAGGAGTACTGGGCCAGGCTCCGAGAAGACAGCTTCTGTGTGATTCAGAAGTCCAGTTTCTGTACGTTTCACTCAGAAGCTGTGACTTTTAAAAGGCCCAATTTATGAAGATTATGACTGACTTTTGTCCTGACAATGGCTGGCCAGCCCTTGCCCACCTCACCTCCTGACTCCTCAGTCCCTCCCTCATCTTGCCACCCCTCCTCTGTTCCCCCAGAACTTCTGGTGGGTCTTCCTCAGCTGGCCTCCTACCATCAGGCTTTTCCTGAGCCTTGACCTGTCTCTTACCTTCCCCCCACCCTGAGCCAGTCTCTTCCACATCCATTCACTTCAGACAGACAGGAGCCTCTCAGCTCTGCCCAATCAGGCTTAATTTCTGAGTATAAAAGGGGATCCAGCCAAGGCCACATTGGCAAATTCCTTGTGAGTTCTCTGCATCTCTGTCTGCCTCAATAAAGATTTGCTAGCTTTTCTCTACTGTCCTGTCCTTGCTGGTCATTCTTTGCAATGTTAAATGGGATCCACTGGCTCTGAGTGGCATGGGTGGCTGTTGAGTCTCTAGGTCCTTAATTCTTTGAGGTAAGCCTGCCTGAACCAAGAAGCAGGCTCTGTCTCATTCAAAGATCCCAGTGAGACCTGAGCTCATGTTTGACTTGAGTCAGGACATTAAAAGACAGCCTCTGTCTGACACCGCTGGGTATAAGATGACTCAGCTCCATGGTCCACTCAGCCTTGCAGTTCCTGCTACAGTTGTATCTCCATACTGTCTTGTTGTGGGTTAAGAGTCCTATAGTTTAGCTAACAGATTCTTCTAAAAACAAGAGCAGTAGACAGTTCTCCACTACACACCATATTCTCACAGGAGAGAGGCTGTCCTCTAGGAAGCGTGATAGGTCCTGTGGTCTGTGGTGTTTTAGAGCCATTACTTTTGCTGTGACAAAATAATAATAATAATAATAATAATAATAATAATAATAATAATAAAGCAACTTAGGGCCTCCTGCTAGCACCAGCAGAATGGACTCCTGAAAGGTGACCCAGCTGCTGCCCACTTCTGCAAAGTCCACCTGTTGCGCTTCCCAATTCCTGTGAACAACAGGCTACAGCAGGAGCCATTCAGACAATTGTTTTCAAATGAACAGGAACCATCCATGAAGCTGATTCAATGAAGGGAGATCCCTGGAGATCCCCAATGGCTTCCCTCACCACACATCCACAGTGAAGTTCCTCACTCCTGCAACCACTCCAACATCTGCCTGGCCATCCCCAAACAAGTGGTCTGACCTGTCTGTTACCAGGACCATCTTTCTCCCTAAGCAGAGCACACTAAGAGAACACAACCTTGACAACCCCTTGAACATGTTCTGCTAAGTGCTGGGGAAATCCATGGCTCCGAGGACGTACCGGCAAGAAATCTACTCAGAGCACAGCACCAGTTCCGAGCCTGACTCAAGCTGCTGAGACTCTCTTTTGTGGAGCCATTTTATCTCCTGCTTGATTTATATGTGAGAGTCTGTACCTTGAACTGTGTTTTTATAAAATTAAGTCTAGTTGAACCCTCAGCAGTGTATGGAAAATAAGTGTATTGTACCAAAAAAAAAAAAAAAAAAGCAACGAATTAAAAGAGTGTAGAGGTTTCGATGGGTAGAAATATTCGGGAAGGATTAGGAGGTGTGGCTTTCTTGGAGGAGGTGTGTCACTGAGGGTGGGCTTTGGGGTTTCAAAGCCCACATCATTCTCAGTTATTTCTCTCTCTGTGTATTTGTGGATCAGACATCAGCTCTCAGCTACTGCCTACCTGCCTACCTGCTGCCATGTCCCCAGACATGATGGTCATGGACTCTAATTCTATGGCACTGTGGGTTCCCAATTAAATGCTTTATATATTACAAGTTGTCTGGTCACTATGTTTTATCATGGCAATAGAAACATAACTAAGACAAGGAAAACGGCTTTGTGTTGACTTATCATTCCAGAGAGACGGAATGCATCCCAGCAGGAGAAACTCGAGGTCAGCTGGTCATCCTCCTCAGCCTCAGTGGTCTGGAAGCAGAGAGAGGATGAAGTCAGGGGTGCTTCCTTGGGCTCATTGCCCTTTTTTATGCTTATAGAGTTCAGGACCCAAACCCAGAGAACTGTGTGCATTCCAATGGGCAAGTCTCTCTCCCCAAAAAAACTCCCCCCCCATGCGCCCCAATTAACATGATCAAGACAATCCTCTATAGACCTACCAACAAGCCAACAGAGCTTAATAATTCTTCACAGAGACCCTTTTCCCAGATTTTTGTCACTCTGACAAAAACTAGCCGTACAGATGAGAAGTACACAGGAATCCTACCTCAAGGCAAAGGGTGGAGGTTGTCTGGAGGCCATGCATGTCTGTGTAAACACCTCTTCTGGAGCTGGCTCTTGGGCCCAGGACATCATGTGATCACCTCAAAGGCATCTTAGCGCCATCCCATTTGCCAAGTAATTCCTAAATTATGGCTACTGAATCTGAGCGGTAGAACGGGCACTTCGCTTCCTAAATGAACGAGATGGGTTTGTCATTTCAAAGAAAATGAGTGATATTCCTTGCCAGTGATAAAATGTAATATCTTGTGTTAATTTAAACACAATATTTAAACACAAAATATTCTGGAATATTTTCATCCACCACTGTGAATTTAGTAAGATTCCATTTTTTTTTCTGTTGAGACTGGTAGTATTATAACTAGATAGATAGATAGATAGATAGATAGATAGATGATAGATAGAACAATGGTATCATGTGAGGAAGGCATGCTTGCTTGGCCTTTGCTTTCTAAGGGAAGATCCTACCTCCTTTAAGGCCTCCTGGGAAGTGGGAGTGCCTTTTGTTCTAGTTAAACAACTGTAGCTGGGCTCAAGTGGAGCTGTTTTCCAGAAAGACTGCCTGACTAGGAGGCAGGGACTGTGAGCATTATCATGTGAGAAGGTTGAGAGGGGTGGGAGATTGAGTGAACGGACGGAGCTTCTGTTATGGAACCGCCATGAAAACCTCTGGGTTCCTGAGGCGAGTCTAGAGGCAGAAGAGCAAATCTAAGGGCTGAAAAGTAAGTTGCCTGGAGAACTCATGGAAGTTCTGGAAGCTCAGTGGCTCAGTGTCCTGTCCTTACAACCTGGCACACCACACACACACACACACACACACACACACACACACACACACCACACACACACACACACACACACACACACACACACCACACCACACACACACACACACACACACACACACACACACAAGCTTGCCCCAGGCTCCACCTCTACTGGCTGTTGCTGACTTACAATAAAACCTTATATTTAGTAAATCATTTCCCTACGTTCTAGGAGATGTCTTAGCAAGCTGCCAAACGTGGGGCTGTGGTATTATGGCTTGAATAGGAAGTGACCAGGATAGGCTCAAGTTGTGGGGCGACAAACTGGTGGTGCTATTCTGAGAGGTAGTGGAAACTTGGGGAAGTTTCCTCACTAGAGGAAGTGTGTTTCTGACGTCAAAGAAAAGGCAGTCTTGTGAGACTAAGCGCTTAACCTGAGCAACTGAATCCTTAGCCCCATGTGGTTAGTTCAAGATCACATTGAATTGGAGGATGCCTGTGAGTGTCTCAGGAATCAGATAATTAGTTGTGTTAGGTTTATAAGTTTATAAGTGATTACTCCATCAATGATTTAATGTTACAGGAAACAAATATACCCATTGATAAGCATTTGGATTCCATGTTGTAGTAATGGTTAAGGAACTAACCCTGCTAAGTGTGGATTTTAAGGAAAACTCAGGCCAAATTCCCTAAAAATAATGAAATATTTCTTCTTTTGTTCCACTTATCTATGTGATGAACTTTCTTCATATTCCTGGCCTAAAATAGTGTGTTGCAACAGACAACATACAGAAAGAATTGTACAAACCCATCTGTTCTCTCTTAGGTTAACTACTAAAGAGATTTGTAAAATTATATACAGTGAAAATAGAGCTATTTTTAAATGAATTTTTATATAATGAGCATAGTGGGTATATTCATTTAAAATGGATTAAAAGCTGTTTTAGCCTTGCGTCTTTGACTTCTAATACTCTCAAGCATATGTGGCCACAACTGAGGTTACCAGGGGCTTTAGGGTGTCCTTAAACATTTTTAAGCCTGTAAATGGGTCTTTAGATCATAATGTTCGGAAACCAAAAGACACTGAAATTCAAAAAAAGAAACTCAAATTCTTCATTATAAAAAAATAAATATAAAAGGTCTATACTGGACTCTTTGATCATGTTTTCAAATTCAAAGTTGGGGGTACCTGGTTTGGTGGTGGTGCTAGAGGACACACAAACTCCTTACCAACCAATATGCACTCCCATGCTTTCGAACCAAACCTTGGTCCTTCCTCATAGTGAGATGAACGAACAGATGCATCTAGAGAAACAAAGATGACCAGGAGGATGTATGCGGAGTGGAAAGCCATGATCCTATGTGAGTAGGGTCCTGCCAGCTCCTCCAAGAGATCTGTGACATTAAGATCCTATCATCTCTCCTTCCTTCGCTTCGGGTTAAACATGTATGGTGGAGAGGTTCTCTAGGTATGAGTGTTGAGATTGCCATTGTTACTCCCCCTTCCCTTTTTCTCCTGCCCCAGCAATGCCAAGGAGACTCAGTTGCAATGTCCACAGACAGCAGTCAGCTTTTTGTTACTGTAACAAGTACCCAGGATAAATCAACCTGTAGGAAGAGAGTGTTTCTTTTAAAGATCTTAGTTTCTGGCTTTCAAGACTTCTCCTTATTTGCTTCATTGACCTTGGGCTGACTGCATGGAACGCATCACAGTGGGGAGTGTGTGCTGGCCTCAGGATACCTGGAGCATAAGAATAGATGTTTGTGGGAGTTAGATGGCCACACAGTAAGTCTGGAGTGCCTGGATGATGTTCTGGCTCCTAAGTGACCCTGGCCATTCATGTGATTCACACTGAAGAATAGGTCATATGACTGGCAGTTCTCTCCTTCTGATACATGTCACACGTTAGACAGCAGACACAGCTGCTGTTCTTGATTTGTCTTTTGGAAGAAGGAGCATTGCTATCTTAGCTGAGACAGGAAAGCAATCGTGTCTGTTCTTTGTTGCTGTTTCTTCAGCCAAGGGTAACATCAATATCAAAACTTATACCCGTAATAGAACACCTGCCCTAACTTAATAGCCTAATTTAACCAAAAGCACATAGGACTAGGTGCTGGAGAGATGGCTCAGAGGTTGAATATGTGTACTTGCAGAAGACCAGTTTTTTCCCAGCACCCATGTTAGGTGCCTTGAGCTCCAACTCCAGGAGACCTAATACTGAGTTCTGTGGCTCTCTCTCTCTCTCTCTCTCTCTCTCTCTCTCTCTCTCTCTCTCATCTCTCTCTGTCCCTAGCTGTCTGTCTCTATCTCTGTCTCTCTTATCTGTCTCTCTCTGTTTCTGTCTCTCTTTCTCTCTGTCTCTGTCTCTGTCTCTGTCTCTCTCTCTCTCTCTCTCTCTCTCACACACACACACACACACACACACACACACACACACAGTAGGCCAACCCCAGAGCACACTAAATTTGTGTTCAGCTCCTAGAATATGCCTTAATTTATTTCTTACTTCTAAACATTTTTCTTAAGATCTTGGCACTTCCCACATGAATTGTTATGCTTCTGCAAATAGATTTCACTTCTGTCTTTCACCTGAATGACTCTATTTCTTCTTCTTACCCACCAGTCCTCACAGGCACCCAGGAAAACGATGACAAAATGACATGCTAGTGAATGACTGTACAGGCCTATAGTCCCAGCAACTTAGGAGACTGAGGCTGGAGTCATAAGTTCAAGGCCTGCCTGGGCTGCATAGTCATTTGAAATAGTGGAATTTTAGTTAAGATAGGACAGTGGTTTTTAAGATTGGCATTGAAAGCACAAGCCACAAAAGATAACACAGATTTCATTCAAAGTTTACAGTATTATTTTTTCCCCCAGAAGACATGTCTTAATCTCTCTTTGATGCTATAACTGCACATTATTCATAAAGAACAGCCACTTATTCACATCATAGTTCTAGGTCCTAAGGAAATACTAAAAGCATGGTGCCCACATCTGCCTAATTTGCATCAGGCAAGGACCTTCTTTCTGTGCCACAACACAGCAAAGAGCCTCACAGTCATGGTAAAGAGGATGGGAGCTTACTCTTACAACAAAATAAAACTCTAGGCAGGGTCAGGCAGATTTCTGAGTTCAAAGCCAGCCAGATCCACAAAGTGAGTTTCAGGACAGCCAGAGATATTCAGAGAAACCCTGTCTCAGAAAGAAAAGAAAGAAAAAAAAAAACAAACAAACAAACAAAAAAAAACCTCTCAAGAGCCCATCCTTCCACAATGGATCCAAGGTTATCATTGATCTATTCATGAGGACTATCAATCACTTCCCTATGGATCTAACTCCAAATCTTATTAATATGTGACTTGGAGCTTAAGGTTCCAACATGTGAAATCTGGGGTGTACATATCTACATGATAGCAAAAGGTCAAGAGACAAACCAAAGAGAAAAAATTCAAATCTATCTGTCTATCTATCTATCATCTTCCTATTTATCTACCATCTATTTACCTATCATCTATCTATCATCTACCTATTTATCTATCATCTATCTGCCTGTCTGCCTGTCTGCCTATCTATCTATCTATCTATCTATCTATCTATCTATCTATCTATCTATCTTCTACCTATTTATTTATCATCTATCTGTCTGTATACTTACCTACCTATCTTATACAGAGAGACACATGATAAAGAAATATGTAATATCTTTCTGTAGCTATAATGAAATACAGGGGAAACTACACATAAAAGAAGAATGACTTCAGAGGAGTCAGCCCACATTCAGCAGGGTCAGCCCACATTCAGAGGGGTCAGTCCATGGTTAGAGGAGTCAGTCCACAGTCAAAGAGGTCAGTCCATGGTCAAGGGGGTCAGTCCACAGTCAGAAGAGTCAGTCTATCGTCAGAGAAGTCAGTCCATGGTCAAGGGGTCAGTCCACAGTCAGGGGGCCAGTATAAAGTTGGGGGTCTGTCCACAGGCAGGGCTCAGCCTATGATCAGAGCTGTTAGTCCACAGTCAGAGTTGTCAGTCCATGATCAGGAGTCAGTCCGAGGTCACAGGGCCAGACCATGGTCATTTGTTGTTTCTGGACCTGTGGTCAGTGAAAAAAAAACCATTATGACAAAGAAAGTGTGAAAAATCTTATCTTATGGGTGAGGAGAGAGAGAGAGAGAGAGAGAGAGAGAGAGAGAGAGAGAGAGAGAGAGAGAGAATAAAAAAGAGAAAGAAGAAGGGAAAGAGTAATAGAGGGAGGGGAAGTTAGCGTCAAGGACCAGAATAAGGCAGATCCCCAAAGCCATGGTCCCTGCTTGCTCCAGCTGCACATCTGCCTCCTAATGGCTGTTGGCCCCTCCAACAGCTCCTCAGACTGACCACCAAGTCCTTATCACATGGCCTTTGGGGGACATTTGAGATCCAAACCATGACAGACTAATACCTAAATTATCTACAGATTTCTTAAGTTTAATAATAAAAATGCAAATAGCCTTGTTTAAATGTGAGCAAAAGTTCTGCATAAACATTCGTTCAGCTGTATAAATACCCAATAATCATGAGAGGATGCTCAGTGTCATTAATAGCAGGGAAATAAAAATCATCAAAATCTTAATGAGCTCTCATTTCACAGCCACTGACTATAAAAATCACTGGAAGAAACTATTAGCAAATTGACACTAAAAACAAAAGAGCTTTTATGTATTACTGGTGAGAGTGCACAATGGTAATTGCTTCAGAAAACTTATTCTGCTTCCACAGTGTTAAAATTAGAGTTATCCATAACCAAGTAAACAAATCCTCAGTATATACTCAAAATACTCAAGTGAAGAAAACAATATGTCTGTGCAAAAATGGGTGAGTGCTCACAAAATTACCCATAGTACTCAAGGAAACAATCCAAATGTCCATTGCGTCGAACAATGAATGCATTTCAAAAGAAGCATATCCATAGAGTGGAATAACTTTTGGCATCTAAAAGGGATGAGTCACTTATATATGTATAACGTATATGAACCTATAGCACATGTGAACCCTAAATACTGTGCTAACTGGAAAAAAACGACCACAAAGGACAAAGCACCGCATATTTTATGTGTCTGCATAAAATGTCTAGAGGAAGAAAATCTACAGAGACAAGATGTAAAAGCTTCGGAAGGGTCAGAAACTGCAAAGAGCTGCTAATGACACAGCAATCAAGGCTAGATTATTTCGTTTTTATCACCAGCTTAAGACTAACTTTATTTCAACAATTTATCCTTAGGAAATTGTACTTTTTTCCCCCTTTGCTCAGAGAAAATCTAAAATCACGATGAATCCTGTTAAGTGACTGAGTTCTTTACCTGAGGCAGAAAAGGGGAAAGGACATAAAACATAGGCCCCGCAGGTTCTCACAGTAATCTATCATTTGTTTGTCAGAAATGGGAACACCTAGTGAATTTTGAATACTATCAAAGTATGGGCCAAGAACTTGCTATTCTTGTTATCTGATTAAAAGAAAAATAATGGCTCTCCACCAGGCGAGCAAGATGCCCAAAGGAAAGAAGACCAAAGAAAAGAAGGTGGCCCCAGCCCCCACCGTCATCAAGAAACAGAAGGCCAAAAAGGTGGTCAATCCTTTGTTTGAGAAAAGGACCAAGAACTCAGCCCAAAAGAGATCTAACATGCTTTGTCAAATAGCCCTGCTACATCAGGCTGTAGTGGCAAAAAGCCATCTCCTATAAGCGGCTCAAAGTACCTCCCGCCAGTAACTAGTTCACCCAGGCCCTGAACAGGCAAATAGCTACTCAGCCGCTTAAGCTCGCCCACAAGTACAGGTCAGAGACAAAGCAAGAGAAGAAGCAAAGGCTACTGGCCCGTGCTGAGAAGAAAGCTGCAGGCAAAGGCGACGTCCCAACTAAGAGACCACCTGTCCTCCGGGCAGGAGTCAATACAGTCACCACCTTGGTGGAGAACAAGAAGGCTCAGCTGGTGGTGATTGCCCACGTCGTAGACCCCATTGAGCTGGTGATTTTCCTGCCTGCCCTGTGTTGAAAGATGGGGGTGCCCTACTGCATCATCAATGGAAAGGCCAGGCTGGGGTGCCAGGTCCACAAGAAGGCATGCGCCACTGTTGCCTTCACACAGGTTAACTTGGAAGACAAGGGTGCTTTGGCTAAGCCGGTGGAAGCTATTGGGACCAATTATAATGACAGATATGACAAGATCCGTCGCCACTGGGGAGGCAGCGTCCTGGGTCCTAAGTCTGTGGCTCGCATGCTAGAAAAGGCAAAGGCTAAAGAACTCGCCACTAAATTGGGTTAAATGTGCATAAATATAATTACAAAATTTAAAAAAAAGAAAATAAAAAAGAAAAATAATGAATTTATCTATCTAAAAGCTACTGGGGTGGGAGTGGGGCACAAGAGACAATGGTCATTTGTCCAGAGTGAAGAGAATCAGAAAACAACCCCTGGGTAACAAAGATGGCTCTGGCCCCAGAGGCAAGCATAACTCGTAACTCGAGCAGGTGGGCCTCCTGCCTATTTTCTCACTAGACTTCTTCTATCTGAGTGAGTCTCAGTTGAGGAATTGTCTCCATCAGACTGGCCTGTGAACATTTTTGTGGGATTTTTTTTTGAGTGCTAATTGATGTAGGAGTTTGCAACCCACCATGGGCGGCACCATTCCTAGGCAGGCGGTCCTGGGCTATATGAGAAAGCTGGCTGTATCAGAAGCTTGGCAGGGAGTCAGTAAGCAGCCTTCCTCACTGATTTCTTCTGTCCTGTCTTCCCACTGATGTACTGTGACCTGAAAGTATAAGATGAAATAAACTTTTTCTTCCTTTAAAAAAAAGATTTATTTACTTTATTTATATGAGTACAGTGTAACTATCTTCAGACACACCAGAAGAGGACATCAGGTCCCATTATACATGGTTGTAAGCCACCATGTGGTTGCTGAGAATTGAACTCAGTACCTCTAGAATAGCAGTCAGTGATCTTAACCACTGAGCCATCTCTCCAGCCCCAACTTTTTCCTCCTTGTGTTGCCTTTGGTTATAGTGTTTATCACAGCAACAGAAAGCCAACTAGGACAGCTCTCTTTGTCTCCACATAAAAGCCTTTCATGCCCCTGAATTAACAAAGTGGGAGCTTTGAGGAAATGCCTCTCCATCCTCAATGACCCTAAATAAGTCTGTGTTCCTTACTCCCTATCTATTCTCCTCTCCAGAACAGTGTCTTTTGAGCAGTGAACAGCCTGAACTGCTCTGCTAACAGCAAAAGGCATAGGGATCGTTTGGGGACAATGGAAACAGTCTGTGATGGTCATTCACAAGATTGTGAACACATTATATTTCCCACTTTGAGCGGGTGTGTTTTGTGGTATATGAGCTAATAGCTCAATAAGAGTGCTAATATAGGTGTAGGTATAATGATTTAAACATTTCATTTTGATCATTAAATTTATTAGTTGAGTTGTCTGAGCTAAGGGGGATCCCAAGACAACTCATAAACTGTCAGTCCTGTGTGTTTCTGTAGTAGAGTTTCTGGAAGAGGTCAGCTTTTGAACCAACGAGAGAGAGAGAGAGAGAGAGAGAGAGAGAGAGAGAGAGAGAGAGAGAGAGAGAACACTCACCAGAGCTGAGAAATCCATCGGTTATGTTGAGGGCTTGGATGGGGTGGGAGTATGGAGGAAGGTGGGTTCTCTTTGTTCTTGAACTATGAGGCATCTGTCTTCTCTTCTCGTTGGACATTAGGACTTATGATTCTTTACCCTCTGGATCTGTAATAAGCCTTACCACCATTTTTGGTAGTTCCTCAGCAAGTGGCAGGACTTCTTAGCCTCCACAGTCGCTTAAGCCAATTCTGATAACCCTCTCGCTGATTCTGTGTCTTACACACACACACACACACACACACACACACACTTGCTATTTTAAATGATGGTTGTGTTCCCATCTGACTTTACATTGTCTGTACTTCTGCAGAAGCCAAATGTCAAACCGAAGCCACTGTGAAATGTATACGTTTATTTTAGGCAAGAAGAGGAGCTTATTACACAAGGACAATTTTTAAAAGTTCATCTAAGGAGAAAACCAAAGAAATAAACAACAAGAAATGAACACACAGATTTTGTATATGTAGCATAGTTAGGGAGTTACTACCTCTCTTAGTTGGGTTGAAAATATAATTACCATTTTGTTTCCAATCATGGAAGGATAGAACCTGACATTTCTGTTCCTTAACTTGTAAGAAGAGTAAAAATAGAAATATTACTAGAGCAAGGTGCAGTATTACACACCTTTAATCTGGCAAGAAGATTGTGAGCTCCAGGCTAGCCTTCACTACATAGAAAAGCTCTGTTCCAAACAAAGAAGAAAAAAGAGATAAAACTCTCTCTCTCTCTCTCTCTCTCTCTCTCTCTCTCTCTCTCTCTCTCTCTCATACACACACACACACACACACACACACACACACACAGACACACACACGGTACACAGTGTGTGTTCAAATGCAACAGTGGGTTCATTTCTTATAGTAAACTATTTCTGGGTTGACACTTTGAAAAATTGGTTCCATTTCTTTTCTAATATTGAGTTCCTATGGCTTGGAAAAATATAACCCTCACAGATAGGCCTGTTAATAATGAAGCACACACAGACTGTAAATAGAAAGCCCCTGCGGTCGTATGGCTGAACATTATCTCGGGGCTGTTCTCAGAATGCAGGGGAGAGCTGGAAGCTCACCACACGCATGCTCTGTTTTCCTTTCCATCCAAGGACATGCTATTTGTGCAGAACCGTGAGGAAACCACCTTACCTGTATAAAGCAGATGTAGCACTCTAAGATTAAGAACAAACAAACAACAAACCTAAGTCCAATAAGAACCATGTTTGAGAATGTTGATTCAGTCAAGGCTCTGAGTTCCTGGACGCTCCCAGTATCAGATATCTCCAACTGTATAATGCTATATTAATTTAAGTATAGCCAATATGAGGTCAAAGCAGAGAGATCATATCATAATTGTCAGGAAACTCTTTATTCTCAGTGAAGACAGTCATAGATCCCCAAAGTTCCATCATTATTTGTGGCAGGGCCACATTATGAGTTTTGGCCTGAGCCCTCTTGGTTTCCAGTCTAAAGATTTCCCTGATTCTCTGGCAACAGCACAGAGTATCTTAGAAACGACTGCCATTAAGAACCTGGGTGCATGCTCCTGCCTGCTTGAGAGACTCTGAAACCCACAACGGAGTAGTGGCATCTCATTCAGATTTCCCATTTGAACGGAAACATTTTATTTACCCAAACTCTTCTTCAGATCGCATTACTAGATGCTCAAAATGCTTTCCAAAGTTGTCGGATGGTTTTGACTCTATAATCCAATTTATTAAAATAGACTATTTCAAATTATACGGATTGTAATAACTTGCCCTCATTTTGGAAATCCTGTGACAGATGAGGTTGGCTGGTTACCCCCCTCCCTCCCCACTCTTACACTGCTTTGATTGATAATCTCAAAGCCATTATTTCAGTTCTGCATTGTGCATAAGCCTTTCCTTTTTTAGTGAAAAGAAGGGTCCAAACCCAAGGTAAAGTTCAGTCGTTGTGCCACCCAAGTGATTTCCTTGGAACGAGAGATGCCACACACACATGAATGAGTGGGCATGCATGCAGGCAGTGGCAATTGCAATTACACCCAGCTTCTCTTCCTCCTGGTGGCTGGCAGATTTATTGTACTATTAATTTTAAGAAGCAAAGGTGGGCCTAGACAATGCCCTCATTCGTTACGAATCAAGGTTAAGAGTGCCTTTCAAGGCCACACTACACAGAGCCCTCTATTTGAACGAATGAAGCTAAAGGCACCAGTCATCAAAATTCCTCATTCATAGTATCAGATGCCACATGCCTGGCATTATTCAAGATTATAGATCAACAACAACAACAACAGTAAGTGCCTGTATCATGCCTGTGACATGCAAGCTGTGGTTTTCAAGCTACTCCCAACACTGGGTGAAGAATTCAATGTAATGCTTTGCTGCCATCACTGAAAAGAATAGCCCTGACTAGGAAATAATGCTTCTTTTCTAGGAAAAGAAGCTCTTACTGTGCACACATGCAGACCCAGGCACCTGTGCACATTGGGTCACAATCCAGTGTGCATTTCCTGTGGTGTGTATCTGAGCATCTTTAGAACCAATGTTGTTCCTCCATTACATGGAGGAAGAGATGTATCACATTTTTTTCCTCTCCTCTTTAAAGGCCTCTATCATCTTCATAAGATTGGATTTAAGGTCATTTTCTTGTGCTTCGGCTGTGCTAGGATATCCAGGGCTTGCTGTAGTAGGGTAGCATAGCTGTGCTCTGAAGGTGGCACATTCCCTGGCTTTTGTTGATTTCCAGGACCTTTAGCCATCTGGGTGACTTTGGTCCTTGGATGTTCCTGTTGTAGTAGGTATTGGGAGGGGGCGTTAACCTCGATGCACCTGGTGTGGCAGGCCTGTGATGGGCATCTTTGGGCTGTATCGTTCCCGATCTGCAGGTCTATATGGTTCAGGAGCCACAGATCAATGAAGGTGGGCAGAGAGGTGTGGGAGAATAGAGGCCCCTGGAATAGCAGACTGCTCTGGGTAGATAGGCTTGCTCTAGAGGACCCAGTGAGCAGAGAAGATGGGTGGGGGAAGGGAAGCTTACCTGTATGGTTTAGGCTCAGCAGGTCTGATGAACGTGGGCAGAGAGGTAGGGGGAGAACAGAGCTGTCTCACATTTTCTCAAACCAAAGCATACCAGGTTGCAGGTGCTCTAGCTCCCAGAGTTCAGGCCATGCCCAGGGCTGCAGCTCTCCTGATGAGAAAAGTGTGCTGTAGCCCTCTAGACTCCCTTCCCTCATGGCTTTAAGCCTAGCCATTCCCCACACCCAGGCTCAATACAGCCATGTGTTGTGACTTCACACTTACCTACCCCCTAGCATGGAGACAAGATCACATGAGATCAATGACCTTTTTTTTTTTTTTTTTAAGATTTATTTATTATATGTAAGTACACTGTAGCTGTCTTCAGACACACCAGAAGAGGGAGTCAGATCTCATTACGGATGGTTGTGAGCCACCATGTGGTTGCTGGGATTTGAACTCTGGACCTTCGGAAGAGCAGGCGGGTGCTCTTACCCACTGAGCCATCTCACCAGCCCCATCAATGACCTTTTAATCCTGTTTCTGGTCCAGAAAACCAGAAGAACAAAACCTTCTTTATTTTCTAGAATCGAAGGACATCTCCCTTTAGCATGCTGACATATGATGTCCCAACTGCTGTCTCTCCTACAGAAGCTCTTATGTGCAGGGAAAAGTTCTGCCTCTCTCTTCAGGGCCCCATCATGGCTGTCAGGAACATCATGTTTTAATCTCCATCCAATAAAGCTCATTGGATGGCAATTAATCCTATTTACCAAACCTTTCCACCAAAAATGTACTTTATTTATAGCAGTGTGTGCCTTACATTACATGAGAAGCAATTATAGATCAGAATTTCTCAAAAACAAGGGAAAATCTTAGCAAAAAAATAGCAAACTTAGCCCTGCAGTGCATAGAAATAATAATGCAACATGAAGAAACGGAAACCACCTTGGAGGAAACAACACAGGCTTAATGTTTCTTTTTTTAAATCATAATTTACATTGAAAGAGTAAAAATCAGAATAATATGATCACCTCAAGTAAATAAAGAAAAGACATTTACTGCAATTCAATGTTCACTCTTGGAAGACAGCTCTGTATAGTGCTACAACATCAATAGTCAGAACCCACTCTTGGTAACAATTCTAGCTAGCCTGGCATAAAAGAGAATTTCAATAATCTAATGAAGACTATCAACAAAAATCTCCCTAATACCAAAGCTAATACAAAAGGAAAAGTTTTATAGCTAACAGCACACTTGTTGAATGAATACACGATTGGGGTGTCAGTGGCAAATAAGTCAAATCGTCTTTACTCACGGATAGAATGGGTATTGAGAAAAGTCCAAAAGATTAGAGATACTATCATGTAATCCTCACAAGACCCAATAGGGCAGTTGGAGATTTTATAATATTAATACTACCTCTTCTTTATATGGTTAGAGAGAAAACTGGTACACTGAATTTTCTCATTGCTGTGATCCAACACCTGGCAGGAAGTAACTTTAAGGAGCGGTGATTGACTCTGGCTCACAGTGCAGGGCACTGCCCCTCATGGTGCTGATGGCTCTCAGCTGTGGCAACAGTAACGTGTTTACTTGCTCACGTCTAGGAGGGTCGGCAGCAGAGAGAGATGGATCCCAGCGCATCAGGCTTCCTTATGTTTCGCCTGTGTCCCCAGACCACTAGGTGTTGTCACTCTATAAGCATCATATCCTCTATCCTCTGTTAAGTCTCTCTGGATGGCTTTGGACACCCCCACAGGTGTGGCTCTTCATTGATTCTAAGTCCAGTCAAGTTGAGAATGAAGATTAATCATGACAATTAAACCCTTGTCAACCTGACACCTAAACACATCACTTTTAAACAACAACGTTTCTCCCATGGTCCTCAAAGTCTCATGATGCAGAATGCATTTAGTTCATCTTCAAGAATCTTCTTAATCTTAACCATTCCAACACTGTTGAGAAGTCCGAGTCCAAATCTGTTCTCACACTCAAAGTAACCTCTTAACTGTGACCCCCTGTAAGAAGTTACCTACTTATAATATACAATAGCACAGAGTGGTTATATTAATATTCCATATGGAAGGAACAGGAAGATAACAATGAAAGACTGGACCAAGGCAAGACCCAACCCTAGCAGAGCCAACAGCAAATGCTTTAGCTACACAGGGCATTTGCAGCTCTTGGTGGCATCCTCTGGGACCCACCTTTCCAGTTCTGTTCTCTCTCTCTCTCTCTCTCTCTCTCTCTCTCTCTCTCTCTCTCTCTCTCTCTCTCTCTCTCTCTCTCCCCAAGCACAAGAGATCTCTCGTGGTCTGGCTCAGTTCCTGCCACTTTCCTCAGCAAAACCTCCCAGGTTCTTGGTATCTTCCATATTCCAGGGTCTCCATCCACCTTTCCAGCATCACACACAGTCTGCTAGCCTGCTTAGGATTCTCTCAGGGAATTCAACCCTGTTATGCACTTCCTGGCCTCAGCGGCTTCCTGGGACATTGGTACAAGCCTCTTTGAATCCCCCATTCTTGCCTCTTTCACATCTACAAAAACCAGTTCTGCATGGATGGTGGGAACTTATCCTTGTCTTCTCTTAGGTCTGCTGACGTTTCCCCAAGATGGTTCTGAGTCTTTGCAGTGTTTAAGAACACCTTCACTGTCTGACATTGCAACGTGTTTCTCTTCATTTCCCACCTTGTAACTGGAGTCGTAGCTCCAAGATGTGCTTCCCTCTTTAATAAGCGACAGTTGAATTATACGAGTTTGCTTTAGACTTATAGACAGCCAACGAACTAGACGTACAGACGGGCATTGATGTTTAGTTTTAATGCATATTTATTACTATTGTGTACATGCATGGTGTGTGTGAATGAGCATGGGTGTGAGTGAGCATGGGTGTGAGTGAGCACGGGTATGAGTGAGCACGGGCGTGAGTGAGCATGGGTGTGATTGACTATTGATGTGCTCATCCTACATGTGATTGTCACAGAACAACTTTTGGGAATCAGTTCTCGCCCAATTTTGAGGCGTGGTTTCTCTTCCACTGTGTTCTCCATGTGTGTAGCTGGCCTAAAATTTTCTGGCCATTCTCCCACTTTTACTCCCCTCTCATCATGGTGTTCTGTAGTTTCTGATGTGTGTCACTGCATCCAGCATTTTACACAAATTTCACGGATGAAACAGAGGTCACCAGGTTGGAGTGGCAACCCTTTTACCCAGTGAGTCATCTCACCAACCCTCATAAGTAGATCCTGATTCTTTCCATTTTAATTTGGAACTAGAGGTTGGTTTTATTGTTGTTGTTTGTTTGTTTGTTTGTTTGTTTTAACTTAGTGACATCTAAACTTCCTTTCTTAAATATGGAGAACTGGGACTGTAATCTTCAACTAGGAATATTGTGAGAAAGCTATGGACAAACCCCAGTGGCACAGTTAAGAGTCAGGCTATCAGTATCTCATGAAAGGTTTAGGTTAGGGTTAGGTTAGGTTAGGTTAGGTTAGGGTTAGGTTAGGTTAGGTTAGGGTTAGGCTAGGGTTAGGGTTAGCTTAGAATTAGCTTAAGGTTAGGGTTAGGTTAGGTTAGGGTTTCAATAGAGTTAGGGTTATTTAGACTGTTATTTAAATAGGGCTTGGGAAGGTCTTATAGGGTGGCTAGTAATGTTCTTTATATCTTGGGTACATTTGCCTTGTTATAAACCACCAACTATTTTTATTTTTGAGATTCCTCTGTTTTTATTTATTATTATGATGGTTTAGAAATAATATAAAGGTGAAGGCATATAGAAATTCAATTAAATAACGAAATAAGTAGTAGTTGTTTAATGTAGTTGTTAATTCTATGGGTGTTCTGCCTGCTAAGATTTTCTGTGGTTCTTGGGCCTGCATTGGGTCCCAGCTCACAACCTCCTTTAATTCCAGTTCCAGTGGATGTGATGCTCTCTGCTGGCCTCCATGAGGCCAAGCACGGACGGTGCACACGCATACATGCAGGCACTCACACATTCATACAAAGTTAAACTTCAAGTAAACTTTAAAGAAGTTTTCTAGACAAGCAAGAATGCCCTCTGAACGTGGAAACAGTTTGGTTTTTCCATCTTCAACCTGTATGTTTGTCTTTTATTTCTGACTGTGGCCCTTCTGCTCAGGTAAAACCTACAACACTGTGTCAAATAAGAGCAGTAAAGAACAGGTATCCTTGGGTGCTCCAGGGCCCCAGAGGAAAGCTGTTCTGACTCTCATTATTTGGTGGAGGGTTGGCTGTGAGTCCGCTGTAGAAGCTTGTTTGTATGTTGGAGAAGTTCCCATTTTTCCTATTATTCTGAGGTTTTTATAAAAATCGTTTTGTCACAATTAGTATTCAGTTTGGTTAAACATTTTAATATACTGATTGCTCAAATTTATAGATGTTCTCCTTTAGCCTGTGTGTGTGGTGGGTTGCCTTGTCTGAATAATCTCCAACTTTTGAACCAGTTTTGCATATGTGAAGCAAATTGTCTTATTTCCTTATTCATTCATTCATTCATTCATTCATTCATTATGTAGAGTGTGTGTCCGAGACCCAGTGGCTTTTCTGGGCTGCTGGTTTATTCAGTACTTATTCCAAGTCCTAGGCAACTTGCCACTCTGTCAGTCCTTGGGCCCAAGCCCTGTTGCCCTAAATTTCCTTTTTTGCCTGTTAGGGACCCACCTTCCTGCATCAAAAAACCATACAGGCTTAGGGCTTCCCATGAACACGATAACTTGAATACAATCATCCAGAAACACAGGCAACCTCAGATTTTTTCACTTGGTTGATGGATTTTTGGATACCCAATAATAATTACCCAAATGCTTAAGCTAGATGTTAAAACACAATCTCTACTTTCCATTCGACCACACACTCTATTCTTTAAAGATTCAGAAGACAGTTGAGTCTTTTCAAACACATGCTTCAAATGATTAATGGTATGAAATGGGCTTAAAACTTGGGGTTTCAGTTTCTGACAAATATGGTAGTGACTGGCATTCTAGCTGGGTAATGTATAGCTGGTATATCACAAGAATGATATAGCTCCAGCCAATAAGAAATGAAGTCAGTTTATGAGCTGGTGTGCAAGCAATGTATAAAGAAAATTACTAATATGAAAAATAGTGGAATAAATGAGCTGATTCGATTTTATATTCTGAGAAGTGACTGCTTCCTCCATAGTGAGTATTATGAATGCCTCAGTGCATTCTGGGAGCATATCCTTTTCAGGATGGGTAACAAAAACATGGAATCCAGGAAGATACTCTTAGAGTGTAGGCTAAATGGCTGTACAGTATAGCTCTGACATGAAAACAAACAACAAACAAACAAACAAACAAACAGCCCTGACCTGCGAGATCTAAGAGTGAGCGCGCGGCGAGCACTGTCACAGTCCATCATCAGACGGAAAGTGTAGGAAGCGGAACAGACTGGTGCTCAAGGGTGTTATTTGCAGACTGCTTCTAGAAAAGACAAACGTGAGTCGTAAACACCTTCCTGAAACGTCTCATCCTCCAGGTGGGGATGTATGAGGACATTTAAAGTGGCGTGGCAACTGCTCAGCTCTTACAGGTGACAGGAGCTGGGGCCAGGTTACAGCAGAGATCGCCCACGTTATTTCCCTCTGCTTCGGAGGACTGTTCCGCTATTTAACTTCTTTTGCCATAAGACGTTGTGAGGATTTTCCAAGAACCAGAATAAAAAGGCCAATTTGAGCCCTGAACATTCCTAAATTGAGAGTGAGACTAGGATCATGATAACACCACAGAAGGCAGGTCTCCAAAGGGAGTAGGAAATGAGCTGTTGAGCAAACAAGAGAAATTGCCTGGCTCTGCTCGGACTGGAATTATTAACCCTGGGTCTAAAACCTATAGACAAGGTTTCTAAAGCCTGGCTTACAGCAGAATCCCCGACAATGCTGCTTACAAAGCAGCTCGCTACTCTCGGCACCAAGGCACTGATCCAAGAGCTAGGGTGAGGCATGAGAACCTACCATTTTCAGTCATGCCTAGAAGTCTCACCAGCAGGATTTCTGGAGGCTACATTCAGAGAACCCTTGTCCCAGCACAGGAGATTGTTCATAGAAAGAACTGCTGAAAGAAAAATGCACCGGAAACCCTGAAATCGTATAAAATATTGGGCATTCAGAGGCGCCCGATTGCTTTTTCTAGACGAGGGACTATGGGTTTGCACATGCGCTCTGACGTGTCCACGTTTGCCCGCTATGGTGCTGTTAACACTGGACGGTGGTAGAACCCTTCAGACCTGAGGCTTAGGCAGGCAGTGCTGGTGTATATCTTTAATCCCAGGACTCGGGAGGCAGACAAGATCTCTGTGAGTTCAAGGCCAACCTGGTCTACATAGTTAACTCCAGGACAGCCAGGGCTATGTAGAGAGACTCTCTCTCAACAAAATAAAACAGAAAATTAACAACGATAAGAAAAATAATTGAGGCTTCGTGATCCATACAGGTACTGCTATTGGAAAGGCTCCGTTAGTTCCCCAGGAGGTGTTGGGACAAGCAGACAAACATTGGGCTGTCTTTGCTCTCTGATCTCTTCCTCCTGATGCTTCCACCTTGCATGACATTCATTGTGAGGTTCTTGCCGGAGCTGAACGGATGCCAGCGCCATGCCCTTGCAACTCCAGAAATCTGCCTAGATCAACTGCTTCGCTTTGTAAGTCCAGCTTTATATGTTTTGTGATGGCTGCTAGGATGAAGGGTTTTGATTTTCAACCTGATGAGATTATTAAGAAATGTCTAGATGGCCCAGCTGTTAAGAATGAGATTAAGAGATGTCTAGTGGATCCCGAGAGATGGCACAGCTGTTAAGAATAGTGGCTGCTCTTGAAGAGAACCCAGGATTGGTTCTCAGCACCCATATAGTGGGCCACAACTATCTGTAGCTTCAGTTTCAGGGGATCTGATGCCCTCTTCTGGACTCCATAGGCAATACACACTCAGGGTGCACATACATGCATAGTGGTAAAACACTAATGTGCATAAATAAATAAATAACAATAATATACAAAATAAATAAGTAATAATAAATAAATAAAATAAAAGAAAATAAGAGAAATGCTTAGGAACCGATGTGATGTTGGGTGTGTCTGTGAGGATGCTTCAAAAGAAAACTGACTAAAGATGAAGACCTGCTGTAAATATGGGTGGCATCACCCCAAGTTCAGAGGCCAACATTGAATAAAGGGTACAAAATGGGAAAGCCACCACTGACTGCCCTTCCTTTTCATCCACTATGTACTGTAGACCTTCAAACCATGGACCAAAATATACCCTTCTTCCTTACATTGATTTTTGATAGGTCTAGTCACAATGATGAGGAAGGTAACTAATAGATAATTGGCACTGAGAAGTGTGCCCATTGTGTGACTTCCTGGCCTGGAGGGTCTAAGGCCTTTGAAATTGGCTTTTGGGAAGAATGAGAAGTTTTGACCTATAAACTAGTGAGGTACTGATGCTGTAAGCAGGGCTTACTGAGTCATTCAGGAGGGAGCTCTGGAGACCAGAATGCCTATAAAAAATCCTGACAGCAAGAGCTTGTGCTCACTGGCTTCATAGAGAAACAAAGAATTGAACCAGAGGTTGTTCATGTTATATTCTATCAAAGCATCTAACTGCACCCATTTGTGTCCTGAAAACTGGGATGAAGCCAAGTTCAAAAGTGATGGGTTTATTTGTTTGGTGGAAGAAATTCCAAGACAGAGTATTTTTAGGCTGTGGTATATAACTACTACTTCATTTACCCATAATTACTGTGTGTGTGTGTGTGTATACATACATGTGTCTGAGTGTGCACATGTATATGTGTGTGCATGCATGTGCTCATGTAAAAGTGCACGTGTATGTGTATGTATATGAGCATGCATATGTGTGTATGTGTGTATACATTGTGTGAGCATGCATGTGTGCATGTGTGCATATGCATGCACATACATGTGGGTGTGTGCAAGCATGTATGTATGTATGTATGTATGTATGTATGTATGTGTATATGCATGTGAGTGCTTGTGGTAAGGTGGGAGAGAGGAAAGGGAGTACAAACACGGACCAGAAAGATAACAAACGTGTATGGTTTGCTGAGGAAGGGAACTTGACTTTGGCTAAGTTAGGGAGACATTACGATCATGATTGTTAAGACATCAGCAACTTTAAGGAGAATCTTCAGACCTTGCACTTGACAACGGGAAATGTACCTTAAGAGTGAGACCACCTACCAAGAGTTCCAAGGTTTAACAATTCAAACTCAGAAACCCTGGATGGAGGTTGGTGTTCTAAAAGTTCTCCCATGGCAACAGCTACCGATGTTTCTTCAGTCTCAGCCACAAGCATACAGTTGATTGTAGCAGCGTTTGGTTGTGCCTTGGCAAGAAAATTGCCCTCATTCATGTAGTGTTGACTTTGCAGAAGACAACAGAAACTAAGGAACAAAAAACTCACCCAACAAAGACAAGACAGAATATCAGCACCTGGAGTTACAACCTTTCCAGATTCAGATGCATAGACACTAGCTTAAACATGGGGCAATATGTCCCCATTAGATCCCAGAAACCCTACTGATATAGACCTTGAAAAATATAATACCACTGAAGCACAAACAAGGGCCCTGAAATAGCCTTTTTGGATAGGCTGGAGGTCCTCAAAGAGGAAACAAGTAAACCCCTTATAGAAATCTATAAAACAGACATGGAAGGAAACAAATGAAACAGCTCAAAACCTGAAAGTGGAAAGAGAATCAATAAAGATAACCGGAGCTGAGGTAAACCAAGAAATGAAAAATTTAGAAACTCAGAGGCAAGCCTCACCAACAGAATACAAGAGGTAGAAGGGAGAAGCTCAAGCATTGAAAATAACTGTAGAAGGAATGGATACATCAGCCTAAGAAAATGTTAAAGCTAAAAAACTCCAGGCATGAACTATTCAGAAAATCTGGGATACAATGAAAAGACTAAATAAGAATAATAGGAATAGAGGAAGGAGATGAAACACAGGTCAAAGACACAGAAAATACTTTCAACAAAACCAGAGAAGAAAATTTCACTAACCTTCCTAAAGAAGGAGATGCCTAGGAAGATACAAGAAGCATGCAGAACACCAAATAGACTGGACCAGAAAAGAAAGTTCCCTCATCACATAATCAAAATGTTAAACATACAGATCAAAAAGAGTATTAAAATCTTCAGGGGTAGGGGGGAAGATCAAGTAACCTTTAAAGGCAGACATTAGACTAAAACCTGACTTCTGAATGGGGACTCTAAAAGCCAGAGGGGCCTGAGGAGGTGTTCTACAAACTCTAAGACAACATATGCCAGCTCAGGCTACTATACACACCTTTTAATCACAATAGATGGAGAAAGTCATTCCAAAATAAAGCTAATTTAAGCAGCATCTCTCTCCAAATCAAATCCTACAGAAGGCACTAGAAGGATCATAACTAAAACAATCTTGAACAATAAAATAACTTCTGGACGTATCACTGTCCTTGACTTCAAGTTGTACTACAGAGCAATAGTAATAAAAACTGGATGGTATTGGTACAGAAACAGACAGGTTGACTAGTGGAATCTAATCTAAGACCCAGAAATAACCCCATACCTACAGATAGTTGATTTTTTTTTGACAAAGAAGCCAAAACCTTACATTGGAAAAGGGAGAGCATCTTCAGCAAATGGTGCTTGTTTAACTGGATACTGCATGTATAAAAATGCAAATGGTCCATATTTATCACCCTGCCCAAAACTCAAGTCCAAATGAATCAAAGACCTCAACATAAAACCAGATACACTCAATCTAATAGAACAGAGAGTGACAAATAGCCTTGAACTCATCGGTACAGGAGACAACTTCCTGAACAGAATACCAATGGCTCAGGCACCATGATCAACACTTAGTAAATGGGACCTCTTGAAGCTGAAAAGATTAAGTCAAAAGACACTGTTAATAGGACAAAATGACAACCTACAGGTTGCAAAAAGATCTTCACCTACATCTAACAGAGGGCTAATATCCAAAAGATACAAAGAATTCAAGAACTTAAACACCAACAACTCAATAGAAAATGGGGTATAGAACTCGACAGAAGGATCAACAGAGGACTTAAATGTTCAATGTCCTTCATCAGGGAAATGTAAATCAAAAGGAAAAGGAGATTGCACCTTACATCCAACAGAATGGCTAAGAGCAAAAACTGAAGGGACAGAACATACTGAGAAGGATGCAGAGTAAGGGATGTTTCTATACTGTGGAGGGAGGAGAAACTTGCACAACCACTCTGAAATCAATTCGGCCTTTTCTCAGAAAATTGGAAATAGTTCTCCCTCAAGACCTAGCTATATCACCCAGCTATATCTCCAAAAGATACCCCGCTACCTTAAGACCCAGCTGTATCACTCAGTTATATTCCCAAAAGGTACCCCACTATGTCACAGGGACACTTGCTCCTCTGTGTTCATAGCAGCTTTCTTCCTAATAGCCAGAATGTAGAGACAACCTAGATGACCTTCAACTGAAGAATGGATAAAGAAAATGTGGTTCATTTGCACAAGGGAATACCACTCAGCTAGTAAAAACAAGGACACTATGAATTTTGCAGGCAAATGGATGGAACTAAAAAATGCCATCCTGAGTGAGGTAATGCAGATTCAAAAGGACATGCAAAGTATGCACTCACTTACAAGTGGATATTAGCCATAAATTACAGGATAATCACATTATAATCCACAGACCCAAAGAAGCCAAACAATAAGGAAGTCCCAAGGGAGAATGGTTGAATCTTTCTCGGAGAAATAAAATAGATATCAGAGGTGGATGAAGGGAGGGAATAGGGTGAGAGGGAGAAGAGATAGAGAGGGGCAGGTGTTGGGAAGGGAAGACATCAGGTATAGGGAGAGAGGGAGAGAGGGAGAGAGAGAACAGAAATCAGAGGTAGGGGACAGTCTCTAGGACAAGCCAGAGACCTGGCACAGTGGGAGGTCCCAGGATATCTATGGGGTGACTCTAGCTGAGACTGTTAGCAGTTGGCAATATAGATCCTAAAGTGGCCACTTCTATAGCCAGGCAGGGCTCCTAGTGGAGGGATAAGGATAGCAACCCACTTACAAAATGTTTGACCTAAAGTGTATCCTCCCTACAAGATTTGCAGGGACAGAGATAGAGCACAGATGGAGGGAATGGCCAACCAATGACCCATCCAATGAGCAAGAACCAGTCCCTGTTAATGATATTCTGTTATGCTTACAGACAGGAGCCTACCATAACTATCCTCTGAGAGGCTCCAATGGGGCCAATGGAAAGAGATGCAGAAACCCATAGCCAAACATTTGATGGAGCTCAGGGAGTCTTATGGAAGAGTTGGGGAAAAGATTGAGAGGCCTGGAGAGGGTAGAAACTCCACAGGAACACCAAGAGAGTCAACTAACCTGAACTCTTGGGGGCTCCCAGACTAATCCACCAACCAAAGAGTGAGCATAGGTTGGATATATGTAGCAGATGAACAGCTTGGGCTTCATGAGGGTCCTCTAACAACTGGAGTGGGGGCTGTCCCTGTATCTGTTGCCTGCCTGTGGGTCCTGTTCTCTAATTGGGCTGCCTTGTCTGGCCTCAGTGGGAAAGGATGCACCAGTCCTGCAGTGACTTGGTGCGTGTGTGGGGATGGGGGGGGGTACACAGTAATCAAGTAGTCCTCATCCCAGAAATGTAGGGATGGTTCAATATATGTGAATCAACAAATGCAATCCACCATATAAACAAACTGAAAGACAAAACCCACGTGAACATCTCATAAAAGGCCTTTGACAAAATCCAACACCCATTCGTGATAAAGTCCCTGAGAGATAGGAGATATAAGGGCCATCTTATCAACATGATAAGAACAGTTTGCAAAAATCCCATTGCAAACATAGACTCAAGAGAAACTCAAAGCAACCTCACTAAATCTGGAACCAGACAAGACTGCTGTGGTGGTTTGAATAGAAATGACCTCCCTAAACTCATGTATTCGAATGCCTGGCCCACAGGGAATGGCACTATGAGGAGGTGTGGCCTTGTTGGAGGAAGTGTGTCACTGTGGAGGTGGGCTTTGAGGTCTCCTACACTCAAGCTATGCCCAGTGTGGCTCAGTCTCCTGCCTCCTGTGGATCAGGATGTAGAAGACTCAGCTCCTTCTCGCTCTAGCACCACATCTGCACCATATCTGCCTGTGCTGCTGTTCCCCCATTATGCTAATGGACTAAACCCCTAAACCTGTAAGCCAGCCCTAATTAAGTGTTTTTCTTTGATAAGAGTTTCTGTGGTCACGATGTCTCTTCACCATAACTAAGACAGTTGCCCACTCTTCTCCAAAACCAGTCAATATAGAACTTGAAGTGCTAGCTAGAGAAATAAGACAACCAAAGGAGATCAAGGGGATACAAATTGGAAGGAAAGAAGTCAAAGCGTCTTTACTTACAGATGGTGACAGTACAGTTAAGTGATCTTAAAAATTCCACTGGGAAACTCCTACGTTGAAATTGAAAACAACTTCAGTCAAGTAACTGGATGCAAAAGTAACTCACAAAATCAGTAGCTTCCTATATGCAAATAACAAATGGATGGACTAAGAAAGAAACCAAGGAAATAACACCTTTACAATAGCTTCAAAAAATGTAAAAATATCTTGGCTTAACTCTTACTAAGCAAGTGAAACATTTGTATGATAAGAATTTCTGGACACTGAAGAAATAAAGTGAAGAAGAAATCAGAACATTGAAAGATCTCCCATTTTCATGGGATTAACATAGTAAAGATGGCCATCCTAGCAAAAGCAATGTACAGATTCAATGCAACCTCCCATCAAAATTTTAATACAATTATTTACAAATCTTCAAAGGACAATTTTCAGCGTCATATGGAAGCAAGCAAACAAACAAACTAAATTCAGGACTACTAAATTAATCCTGAATAATCAAGAACTACTTCAGAGATCACCATCCCTGACCTCAAATTGTACAGAGCTACTGTAATAACAACCACATGGTATTGGCATAAAAACAGACACATTAATCAGTGGGATCAAATTGAAGATCAAGGCATAAATTCAAACACCTATGGACATCTGATTTCTTAAATTAAGAAACCAGAAATATACACTGGAAAAAAAAGTATCTTGGTGGTCAATCTGGATTTCTGCATGTACAAGAGTCCAAAATAATCCATATTTAGCACGCTGCACAAAACTTACATCCAAATGGATCAAGAACCTCAAAATAAGACCAGATACACTGAACCTGATAGAAGGGAAATTGGGGGAAGCCTTGAACTTATTGGCACAGGAGACAGCATTCTGAACAGACCATTAGCACAGGCAGTGAGAACAACTGTCAATAAATAGGACCTCATGAAAGAAAGAACCTTCTGCATGGTAAAGGATGCATTCAGACAAAGTGGCAGCCCACAGAATGGGAAAATAGTTTTACCAGTTCCATATCTGATAGAGAGCTAATATCCAAAATATATAAAGAATTAAAAAAAAAACCCTGGGTATCAGGAAAACAAATAGCCCATTTTAAAAAATGAGGTACAGATCTAAGCAGAGAATTTTCAAATGAGGAAAGTCAAATGACTGAGAAGCACAAATGTTCAACATCCTTAGTCATCAGGGAAATGTACATCGAAACTACTTTGAGATTCAATCCTTCATTTGTCAGAATGGCCAAGATCAATAAAACAAATGCCAGCTAATGTTGGTGCAGATGTGGAATAAGGGAACACTCATGCATTGCTAGTGGGAGTTCAGACTTGTACAGCCACTGTAGATATCAGTGTGGTGGTTCCTCAAGAAGATGGGATTTTATCTACACTAAGGTCTAGCTTTACCAGTCTTGGGTATATACTCAAGAATTCATACACCTAGAATGTCCTACCACAAGGACACTTGCTCAACTGTGTTCACTGCTGTTCATTCCAGTCATAATAACTGAAAATTGAAAACCTAGCTGTCTGGCAACAGATGAGGAATAAACAAAATGTACATCTATACAATGGAATATTACTCTTTTGTTAAACAAATGAAATCATGAAATTTGCAGATAAGTGGATGAAACTAGAATAATAAAAAAAAAAAAAAGACCCATTCTGAGGCTGAAACTCAGACCCTGAAAGACAAATGTGTGTATTTGATTGTATGTGGTTGTTAGCTATAAGATAAGTAAGGTATAATCCATAGAACCACAGGGGTTGTGTATAAAGTAATGGACTAGCTGGGAGGGACAGATGTCTTGAGGAAGGGAAATAGAATATGCAGTTGTGGATGGATGAGATGAGGGACCGGAGCGGATGATCAAATGAGGGTGGGGAGGGGAGAGATGTAACCTATGCACAATGCCGCTTGGGTGACCGAGAACCTGAGATTAGATAGCCCAGGGACCTACAGAACATTCCAGTACTACTGTCCTACGAAAGGAATGTAGCATTAAAATGAGACATTCTGCCACACTCCTAGATCATCATCTTGCTCAGCCATCTTCAGAGACGCTTCCTCCTGCTTAGATGGGAACAGAAACAGAGACCTACATTCAGATTTATCAGATGGGGCCCTAGGCAGAAATAAGTCGACATCCCTAACCCGGAAGCTATCTCCAATTGATAACCACTTGTAAATGAAAAATTAATTTCCTCCAAAGTAGTCTGACTGGGGAAACTGAAAGACTCCAAAAGGAGCCCCTCACTCAGGCCTCAGGATAATAGCAGACACCCAAGAACTCACGATAGACCGAGCTTGTTGCAAACCACATGAGGCTTTATTCAGGGAAAGCCAGAGCTCTGGGGACAACTCATATCCCACGCAGGGGTAGAGGAGTCGACCTCGAGGGGAAAGGGGTCCCAGTTTTTATAGGCCCTCAGGGGGGGAAAGACAAGGGGGAGATTAGGGAATTTCCAGATCTAAACAATGTCTATTCTCAAGAAATGGGTATGGGAGGGGCACAAGGAAAGAGTCTAATGAAGGTGCAGCAATGGGCACACACCTGGTCAGAACATTGGCAGACACACAGGTTCAAGGAGTGGCCAGAGCATTGTGCACCTCTATTTTTCTAAATCAGTGAAGCTAGTTCTGCTAACACTGACATCTATCTTGCCAATTTCAGGGCTTCTGTGTTCTTTTACATTCTGTGAGGATCTTTCAAAACAAACCACCGTTAGGGTTAGACAGCAGCCAAGCAGCAGATGGCCTTTTTGGAGCTTCCTTGTCTCACAATATCATGCTAGAGATTTAAAATCTTTTCTTCTTATTATTTTTTCTTTTAACCTATTATAGGCTTTGCATATACATTATGGCTTTCAGTTTTGTGGGTTTTTTGAGGATTACGGGATGTGCAAATGAGCTTTTCTTGGGCTCTCTTCCTTTCCTTTTGTCCTGTTGCAGTTTATTTGTTTTTATTATCTTATCTTATTATATTTTTATCTCTTAGAAGCCTGTTTGTTTTCTAACAAGAGACAGAAAGGGGTGGAGGGGAGGGAGGAGAGAGCGGACAGAATGGAGAGAGGAGAAACCTTAACTGGAATGTATTTGTGTGGAAAAAAACCACTATTTTCAATAAAAGAACCCAAAGAGCAATCAAAGGAACGAATACATATTGAGACCTTTCACAGTTGTTAGTAAAAAATAATTTTAAAGTGGGTAAACAAAGATAGAACTACACTGACCTGCTTGTTTTGAGATTTGGGTAGAAATTAACCTGTGGACCAGATGTGTTGAGCTTACAGGGGGAACATCTTCCTTTTTTTTTTTTTTTTTTTCTTCTTCATCCATAGTATGCCAATTCCCAAGTATAAAGTTTCAGAATATTATATAGACCAAATGAGGGTTTGGGTCTGCATATTTTCTATTTTTAGGGACAAAAACATGACCCCTAAATCCTAGAGGTTTTTTATTTAAATGATATTAAATGTCCATGTATTAAAAATATTTGAATATTTCAGTCTCTTTCCAATGTTACCTGAATACAGAATGTTTCATACAGCCTGATTAACTTAGAATATGATAAACAATGAATAAAAATCACTTTGACTTGGGGATATTTTAAGTTCCCTTTGTTTCTGCGTCATGGGAAGTAGGCGGTGAAATGTGAAGAGAAAGTGTATTCTAGCCTCAGGGAACTAGGAGCTCAGCAAAGCTGGAGCATCACCTGGCTTGAGACATGGCTGACTGTAAAGCAGGACCCCCACAGAGTATCATAGAAATTATTCGGGGGCGGGGCAGTAAGATGAGAGGTTGTTACTAACCATAGTTACTGTTTTGTTAATTGTGGTTACAGACACAAAGCAGTATAATCATCTGATGCTTATTTGCATTTTAAAATATGACAGCCAATACATATGAAATAACCTGCCAGAAAAATCCCCAAACAAAAGCAGATGAGGAGGTTAGAAGACGATACAGGCTGCACCAAGTGGGAAGGGAAAAGAGAGAGAGAGAGAGAGAGAGAGAGAGAGAGAGAGAGAGAGAGAGAGAGCTCATTCAGGTGGGCGGAGACAGTGTCAGCCAATGGGAAGGCTGGCTGCTTCTTCCACCAACCGGTGGGATTTGCCCCACAAATTCTGAAATGAATCTCTCTGAGGATGCCTGCTCTTCAGATAGGTGGGAATTTGCCACCCCAAAACATATGACTGCAGGAGATTACAATATGCTGTTCTAAAATAAGCTTCTTTTGCGTAGAGAATACTTTGAGCTAATTATTCTTGGAAGCAGCAATTGCAACAGATGCTCTTAAAACAGAAGTTATATCTGTGTAAAGAGACTCACATTTATAAAGAAAATATCCATGTGTAAAGCAACTCGTATTACATTCCTTGGGCCCCACCCCCACCCCCGTAGTCAAGCCCTCATCATAACCAGCCTTGTTGGAATCTAAACTACCTGTCTGAGATTCACTCACTTTCCCACGTACCTCCCTTTTACAGAGGGAATAGTGTATAATGTATTAGTGCGTCTGTGGAGCTATAACAAAATACCAGGGACAAGGCAATTAATAAAGAAGGGAAATACTTTCTCTCACATTGCCTAGTAAGGCCAGGTCTCTGCATCCAAGATGGCACCTTTATGCTTCCAAAGGTGGAGAGCCCTGTGTCTTTACATGGATGTCAGGGCAAGAGACGGTTTTCCATGAACCATGAGCCCTTTAGTAAAGACGCTAATCCAAACCCACCCTTTATTACTTTTGTCACATGGATTTTGTTTGGACACAAACTAAGCTGTTCCAATAAAAATTTTTTAGAAGTGACACCTTCCTTAAAATCATAATGCCATGTCACAAAACTTAAACTCGCTTTTCTTTGGTTGATTTGTTAATACTTCTTCATAGGTGTCTGTCCCAACTAGGCAAAATTATTTTTCTTTTTCCTGTCTTAATTACTTTACTTTGGACCAAAGGTAATTTAGCAATTTCCTTAGCAAGTTACTTTAGGGGACTTAGCAAGTTGTACTTTGAACACAGAAACTTATTATTGATTTTCGAGTTAAAAATTTTACATCCTGCAGAATAAAGCCATTCCTTGAAAGCCTGCTGAGTTTTAATATTACAGACATTTACGAAGGAAACCAGTTTAACGTGAATCTTTCTTCCTTTCAGTTGTTTTGGTCGAGCATTTTGTCATAGAGACAGGATAGAAATCAGAACAACTAGTGTTGTACAACTGTGTCGGCTTCAAACTCAAGACTCAAGAGACCTGGTGGCTTCAACTCTCACTGCCTTAAAGCTCCAAACTAAACATGAGATCTTCCCTGGGTTAGTCACCTGAAGAGTGAGAGAATACACAGAAAAGGATCCCCGGTCCTCCGTATGCTCAGTTGTGAATGCAAATAAAGGAATGAGTCGAGCGATACCAGCCCACGCTCAATCTTGACTCCATGTGTTCCAGATAAGCATAAGAACCGCCCCCTGGAGCCCAGCTCATCCTGTAAGGACGCTCCTTGGAGTCCCAGCCCCTGCTGTAAAGTCCGCACCCTTGAATCTCAGCCCATGCTTTAAGGACCTCCCCCTGGAGGCCAGGCCAAATTGCTGACCTGTATATTTAGATGGCTTGCTTAGGTTTGTAATCAGAAGTTGATATCAGAGCATGTGGAATGCGGTTTTTTAAATAACTTGCCTTTATTAATTATGTTATAAAGGACATACTCCATTAATGCATGCAGAACCTACTTAAATTTTTAAAGAGCCGCATATGTGTACATGTTAATAGTCAATTAATTTACGATTTTGTCTGTGATGTGAAATCCATCCCCCCCCATGCGATTTTTAGAGCCGTTTTGAATTCCTAATACTTATTTATCTCCTGCCTGCTCACATTAATTATGTAACCCAGATAAAATACACAACTTTTCCTTTGTAATCTACTAGTTTTAAGTTTTGCTCAAGCGCAGTTATTCAGAGGTCACACTGCTTCTCTAAAAAACTCAAGCTGAGTTCCCAGCACCCATGTAGGGCAGCTGAAAACTAAATGTAAATCCAACTCCAAGGGCTCTAAAGCCCTCTTCTGGTCTCCTCAGACAGACCCTATGTGTTTAGAAGTCAAAGGATAATTTCTAGTCAGTTTGCCTTTCAGCCTATCTGACTGGGACTCTCATTGCTTTCAGCTTTGCTGAGTGTTCCAGATGGGCAGGCTCATAAAGTTCTGAAGGATGTTTTGGTCTTCATCTCCCAAATCACTCTAGGAGTTCAGGGACTGAAGACTTATGCCCCTACACACTGCCTTTTAAAAAAAACATGGTTGATGAATTCAGCTCTTCAGGCTTGCTCACTACCATTTTCTAACATAAGATTTATGTGTGTCCATACCTCTATCTTTTCTTTTCTCTTCTCTTCTCTTCTCTTCTCTTCTCTTCTCTTCTCTTCTCTTCTCTTCTCTTTTTTTCTTCCTTCCTTCCTCCCTTTCTTTCTTTCTTTTTCTTTTTTCATCTCGGGGTTCTATGCATGCTGGGCAAACACCACACCACTGAGACACACTCACAACCCTTATATTCTTTGAAGTGTTAGTCAGGCGAGGATGACCTTAAGAGGAGACAGGACCAAACAAAGTTTACACAAACGAAGTTTTAAGTCAGCGAGATGACTTGGAGGTAAAAGATGCTTGCTGCCAAGCCTGATAACCCGAGTTCCATCCTTGGGACCCACATAGATGAAGGACAGAACCTGCAAGTTGTCCTTTGATTTCCACACAGGTGCATGACATCTGTGTCCCCACACATGTCTACCCATGGACACAGTCTCCCTCTCCCTCTCCCTCTCCCTCTCCCCCTCTCCCCTCCCCCTCCCTCTCCCCTTCCCCTCTCTACCCCCCCCCTCTCTCTCTCACACACACACACACACACACACAAAGGGACAAAACAATCTGAAAACTTTATCTTACAGACAATACCAAACTTGTGCCTTTTTGTTTGTTTATGATCACATGAAAGCAATCCATGCCCAATAGAAACTACTGAGTTTGAGCTTTAATGCTTTCCTGAGCTGCCAGCATGCTGGGCACTGGTAGACACGACTCCCTGTCAGCCTCATGATCCCAATGGGAAAGGGTGTGCAGCTGCCAAGCCAGGATATCTAGTAGGTTGGATATGCTAAATACATTTTCAACTTATGTGATTTTTAACCCTATCCTAAGTCAAGGTACATCTGTGCTTACCTGCCCTAGACACGAGAGGTATGCTATTCCACAAAGGACCATGTGCAAAGACACCAGAATGGCCAGGAAGCAGAATGCAGAGGTGAAGGTAAGACTGAAGCTAATTGGTGCTTCTGAACAAAGAAAGGCAAGGCAGAACTACTAAGAGGCACAGGGCACCATACTGTAATAATTTTCCAGACTTTAGGAAAGAGTGGGGCCTCCTGCATGTCTGCGACACCCCTCTGGGATGCTGAAGTCAGAGCATCCTCTGTGGTGTTGAGACCCAGTGGAATAGTCATGAGCTCTAGATTGTTAGTTTGCACATGAAAGGCAGGAGTCAGTCCATTTTCCATACAGCAACAATGTAGTGTGTAGTTTTTGCTACCTCTCTTTAAGCTCCAGGCAGATGGGGCTCTGCCCAGATTCCCTAGGATCCATGAGTGAAAGACACACACATTAGCTTATTTTTCAACCTGCCTTATTGGCTCAATAGCTGGGTGTTTCTCATGTCCTGTGGCTAGCATGCCTTTCCCAATACTCTTAGCTTAGCACCCTAAAGCTGCCCTCAACTTTAGTTGCACAGTTATCTTCTCCTTAATCAACAACCCAACACTGCCTCCTCTTAGTTGCATTTCTAATCTCCCACCTGGGGAAGTGGCCCAAGATCTCACATGGCTGGTCACCTTTTCTCCCTCTGAAGCATGGCAAAAATCAACCTTTCTCTTCCTGCATCTCTTAGCCTGCCTGAGGGGATCTAGAAGGCCTGCCTCTTTACTTCCACCCAGCAATTGACCCCTGGCATCTTTTTTGATCAATCAAGAACCAATTGGGGAACAGGACTTTAGCATCAGAACCACTCCCTATGCAAGATAGCCCAGATCAACAACCAAAAATGAGGGAAGATTTACTTTGACTCAAAGGTTTAGCTCATGCTACCTTGGCCCCATTCCTTTGAGGGTGTAATGGAAGAAAGATGTTTATCTCCAAGAGGCCAGGATCTAAAAATGACAGGAAGGAGCCCTCTGATTTCCTCTTCAAAGACTGACTCTCAATGGCCTAACTTCTTTTTATTAGAGTTTATCTCCTAAAGTGTCCTCCACCTTGCAGCATTGCCACAGGCTGGGAATCAAGCCAACAAGCCATGCATTCTTGGAGGAGACCTTGCAGATCTAAGCTGAGTCTTGGCTGAGTCTTGTGACCTCTAGGAATTGAGAGTCATGGGAAGAGAGCTCTCCAGGCATGAAGTTGGGGTTTTAATTTAAAAAAAAATTATGCTGTGCATGTACCTTGCCACTGACCTGTACCACAACTCCAGAAGAGGTTCTGGATGTATCAGCATAGCATACAGAAAATAGAGAGGCATTCACAGTACATGTGTGTGTGTGCGTGTGTGTGTGCTTGTTCGTGTGCGTGTGCACACACATGAGCACATATTAGGTTTAGTTCATTAATGTGCTGGAATTTATAGCTTGCAATAGAAAATGGAGTTTTGTTTTTGCCAAATAATTGGCCACTTGTCCATAACAACATTTAGTTTGGCATTACCGCAGATGTGACCTTTTCTCTGTATTATTAAACTGATGGGTGTGTTTAAAGAGGCTCTATTCCACTTTTATTACCCATTGTTCATAAGTAGATCAATAACAAAGTCACCCACAGTATCACAATCACTGCTACTTTAGAGAGCATTGTGACATTGGTAAAGGGTTGGTCCCCCCTAAGAAAATTACACCTGAAAATTGTTTTCTTTAAAGTCTGATCAAAGTTCCCCACCTCTTTCCAATAAATATGTTGTTTCCCAAGTTAATTTTAGGTGTTTCAGAAGTTGGTGGAAAAGCAACTTTGAATTTTTACTATGACCAGCTACTTTTGTAGATTAGTTTGTCATTCATTAAACCTCTGGCAGCATCAAATCTTTTCGGGTAAACACTGCTTCAGTTTTTCACTTGTTCTTGCTTGCTCTCCAGCAACGCTGTAAGGTTTTGCCAGTGTCCTGTATAGTCATCTTTCCACTTAGGCTTTGGTCTGTTGCTAGGGAAATGGCTCATTGGTTAAGAGCCGGTCCTGCTCGTCTAGGGAATCTGAGTTCAGCTCCCACTGGCCACCCAGGTCAGGTGGCTCTCAACGACCTGTAACGCCAGCTGCAGGAGGTCCAGTGCCCTCTTCTGGGATTCTAGGGTACTGCACTGATATCCAATTTCTCTGTGTCTCTCTCTTGAAAGTAGTATGAGAGTTTCCAATTTCCACATCTTGATTTTACTCTTTTATTGATTTGACTAGGAAATCCCTTTGTGTCTGCTTCCTTCTGCTTGAGTAGCTGCAATAAAACACTATAGATTGGGGCCTTCAAAAGAAGAGATCAATATTTTCACAGCTGTGCATGTTGGGTTTCTGGTAGACCGCTCTCCTTGGTTTGTGGCTGGAAGATCTCCCTTCCCACAGTGGGCTCTCATAGCCTTTCCTCTGTGTGCTGGAAAGGCTAGAAGAAATCTCTCTTATAACTCCATTTAACTGTCTATTGAAGGCTCCAGTTCTCTGTACAGTTACACTGTGGCGTAGATCTTCAACACAATATTAATCATCGAGGGCACACACTGCCCATAGCAGCGTAACAAAGAATGGTATAATTACAGTATTTTTTCTTACAGCTTTATATTTTTGAATTAACATTACAAGTGATAATTTCCTTCTTGTCTTAAATAGCTGAGAACTAGTGTGGACCAGATATGCATATGCAAATCTATAAAGAGTCTGAGAATTAATATGAACAAAACATGCTTGTTTTTAATTATTCATTGTGGTGGCTTATTTGGGAAAAAAATGTGTATCTTTTAGACACAGACCGGATGTCCAAGAAGCAGCTGCTGATAGAAAACAGAGCTGCCATGCAAGTTTGCTACTATGGGCATATGGAGTCTCGAGCGCTTGTAAGCGGTTTACAATTAAAAAGTACTTCTTTATATTTAACTTTCATTCAGTGAAGACTTTCTGTTAGGCAATGAGCATATTTTAATAAAAATGGCATAGTCTCAGATTGGGGTGTAACTAAAATAAGTTATTCTTAAACTAAAATTTTACATATTATAATAAATGTAAGTCTCGGGGGCTGGTGAGATGGCTCAGTGGGTAAGAGCACCCGACTGCTCTTCCGAAGGTCAGGAGTTCAAATCCCAGCAACCACATGGTGGCTCACAACCATCCGTAACGAGATCTGACTCCCTCTTCTGGAGTGTCTGAGGACAGCTACAGTGTACTTACAATAAATAAATAAATAAATCTTTAAAAAAAAAATAAATAAATGTAAGTCTCTATTTCTTGCTGAGCTATGGGAAGAGAAAAATTATGATAAAAGAGACTTCATTATTCCCATTCTGTTATGAATGGAAACCCGCTTGGAAAATATGACATTTAAAGACACAAATAATTTCTTATGAGAAACTCTCACTCGAAATTATTTTAAAAAATAACATCTGTATTAAGAGTTTTAAAGAATTTCATACAATATATTTGGATTATGTTGAACCTTCAACTTCTCCCAGTAACTCCAGCCAGATCCACACTATATAAGTCAGGATTCTCTAGAGAACAGAATTTACAGAATATCTATCATCTATCTATCTATCTATCTATCTATCTATCTATCTATCTATCATCTCTTATGTGTTCATGTGTGCATGTACATATGATTTATTAAATCTATTAAATTCATATAATTTAATAATTAATAATTTTATAACAGTGTATAATGTAATGTATTATATAATAATTATATAATTCAATAATTTATATAATTTAATAATAATTAATTGTTAAATTTATTATGATGGCTGGCAAACGCTGGTCCAGGTAGTCTAACAATGGCTGCCTACAAATGGAAAGCCCAAGAATTAAGAAGTGTTTAGTTTATGAGGATGGATGTCCCAGCTGATCTTCAGTTCTGGATTAGAAGTGGGTCTTCCCATCTCACACGATTTAATTCCGAAGAAAATCCCTTGTAGGTGGGCCTAACCATTTTGGGTTTTGGGTAATTCTAGACATAACCAAGTTGACAATCAAGAGTAGCCATCACACATCCCTACCCCCTTACCAACTTTGTGTTTGGTTTCTTTTTAAATAACCCAACGATTCCAATGTGTACTTTCCACACACTGCTGGGTGTGGGGTCATCCACTGGCACATACCTACCGGGAGCCACAACTTTAAAGAAAACTGATTTCCCTCTGTCAGAAGTGGTCAATTCTCCACAGCGCCCTCGTGTGGTTGTGAGCTAGAATGCTGACTGGCTTGATCTTGTCTTGAGGTCACCTCAGCTCATGAGCGCAGTGGTCTCAAGTGGCACATTTTCAGCGTGCTCCTCCCAACCACTGGATCTTATGGTCTTTGCCCTCTTTCTCTGTGGTGCCTAAGACTTTGGGGAGGAAGGAGAATGCCCCATTTGTGACTGAGCATTGCACAGATACGAATTCTCTGTATTTTGACCAGCCGTGAGTGAATCTCTGCCTTGACTGCTGACCACTGAATAAACTTCTGCGATGAATCTGAGAACTGCACTGATCAGAATTGTTCTTACAAAGTTCATTTATTTAAAATGAAATTCGGCAGATCGAGTCAACTTTTAAAGCAGTTTATAAAATGTAGAAAACGCGTCAAAGAGAAACAAGTATTAATACATTTGATGTACATTGTAATAATCAATTGACTATCATGTAACCTCTGGAAGGGTAAAATTAAATATATATATATACATATATATATATATATATCCCTAAAATATTTGATGACATATGTGTGATTATTCTGGCAAGAAGCAGAAGATTTCATTAATTTATTTCTTTTCTATCTCATGTAACTCCCCAAAGGGTTCATTTTGTTAAAAGCAATTTATCAACCCAAATCCCATTATCTGTGGACCCCCGACACAGATTCAGCTGCCCTTCCTGTCAATTTCTTGCAGCAGCTGAGTGACCTCCAGTCAGTTCCTTAATAATTCCTGGCTCCAGTCTTCCCATTCATAAAATTAGAATAAGATCTGTGTACTATGAGTTTTCTCTGTTAATTAAAAGCTAGCCTGCCTGGGGATGGGAGCAGTTCCCAGCATGTAGGAACTCAGCACATGACACCAATTCATCTTCAGTATTAAGTAACCATGGTTTAAAAACCAGGTTTTTTAATTACTGACTTTGAAATAATAACTTGTCTGTAGAAGTGAATCTAAAAATAATCTTAAAGAGGCAAATTTCCAACCATGATTATTTATGTATGTTATTTCGTTTTGAGACAAAGTCTCAATGTGGCCCTGGCTGGTCTGAAATGCACAAGAGTTCTACCTGTCCCTTGCCTCCCAAGTGCTGCTATTAAAGGAGTGTTCCATCACAATTGCCTGTGACTGTAGACAGTGAGATTTTGGTTACTCAATTACTTTTTTTTTCTTTTTGGTTTTTCAAGACAGAGTTTCTCTGAGTAGTCCCAGCTGTCCTGGAACTCACTCTGTAAACCAGGCTGGCCTCAAACTCAGAAATCTGCCTGCCTCTGCCTCCCAAGTGCTCAATTACTTTTTAAATAAGTATTTCTTTTACTGAGTTCACAATATAATCAGACCATTCCCTCTTCTTTCCCATTCATCTGTCCATGCCCTTTCAAATCCATGACTGCTTTCTAATTAAATGTTAATATATACATGTATACACATATATATATATATATATATATATATATATATATATATATAAACACATAAGAAAACCTCCACCACCCATATGCTATTTGTATATATGTTTTCAGGACTAACTAACCATTTAATATTGTATAATTAATTGTTGTTCTCTTCCCCGGGTCAGACTACTTCTCCCACTCTCAGCCTTCCTTAGTTTCCCAAAGGTCTTTGTGCAGGGTTGAGGGCTCCCTGGACTTCCCCGCCCACATTAGCATGTCTGTTGCTATCACCCTTGTTCCGCTCATCCTTAGGCAGTCATGTCGATGAACTACTTTTTTCTATAAAGGAACTTCCAGTGAGTTAGACATGGGATAATTCTTATTGAACTTTATATAATCTGTCATGTTATATCCAGGATTCCTTCTTAGATGCACCAAAGACCACAAGATGCCATTCGTCACTATGAGAAAATAAACAGCTTTTTAGGAACACATGCAAGAGTTTATGGATTTATGTCCAGCCTTATGGTTTAGAAAGAAAGGAGAACAGGCCTTCCCTGAGTCAGAAGTTTTTCTCAAACCATTATAGAATAACAATTATGACTCTCCACTTCTTATTTGTATTGCTGGCTCGAAAAAGATGACTCTACAATGCTTACACTCGGCGGATATTATTCTACAAATAAGGGCTCAGCATGACATTTATGAGAAAGCCAGGGTCCTCCTGCGCAACGCTGATTGGTGCTCAGCCAATGGGCTCTAGGATTCTGCCAATAAAGGCTCCTACTGCCCTGGGCTGGATAGATGCAGGGCAGAGGGTCATCTCTGCCTCTGGACCCTCGGGAAATGCTCATCACCTCTCTGAACAGAACGTATCTGTGGTCTGCAAAGAGAATCCAGAGCTTGAAGATGAAACACCCGCTCCCCCACTATTCTCCAATCCTGTTCATCTACTGCTTCTGTATGCTACAGATTCCCTCCTCAGGTAAGGGGACTGAGTTCTGTGGAAGACTGGCGCAGATCTTTACCCGTCAGGGTAGTTCTCAAGCTTCCTTCCTTTACCTACCTTCACATCTGTCCTCCTGTTTAGAGGAGCGGCACTTGTGTCTAACCGGAGTGATGGACACGGTGAGAAGCCACAGCCCCTTATCCAGAGATACTCAGATCAAACAATTCTTGCCCCAGGAGTGTCCTGATTTTGTGGTTGCTGAAACTGAAGAGGGTATGGTCTCTATGTGAGTTGGGGGAAGACCCTTCTTAGTGGTCTGTTTCAGAGATAACACAGGGAGGGAAACTGGGTTTAAAGTCCCCCAAACTGAAAGGTGATGGGCAGCTGAAGAGAGAGGAGAGCAACTGTGCAGACAGAAAGAATTCTATCAGGGAAATTGGAAGGTGAGCGTCCCTCGGACGCTGTCCACGGTGCTGACCGGGTGCTGCATCTCTGGTTTTTGGGCAGTTTATAGGGAGTCAGAAGTGGGGAGAAGGGTCTGAAGTCCTTGATCAGATCAGCATCTCCAGGGAGTTTGCCACAGAGTGCAGGAAACTAGGCTATTGATGGAGAGCCATGATTGGAAACAGGGACTATTAAGACTTTTCCATTAGAATTTTGATTTAGAGGCATAGGGAACCTTGGGAAAACACAGTGTTTGTTTTCTCTTAAAGAGTAATTGCAGCACTTGGCCACTGTGAGACATGGTATTATCTTAACATCTCCAGAGCATCAGGTATCCTCTATGGTTCCCAGCTCATCTTCTAGACAATGTTCAGTTACTTTGTCTAACCTTCAGCTCACTGACAGCCCCAGACAATCAGCTGCTGCCCCTCTGGATTCTTATAAAATCTTGCTCATGGTTTGCTTTTGAAATTTTGGTTTTTAATCTAATTGTCTGCATATTTCTATCCATCCTCCCCTATTTTTCTATTTGATTTGGTCTTCATCTTTGTATTAACACAGACTTCTCAGTAAGACCTCGTGGGGTTGGTTTGCAGTACCTCCTGTTATCAAATGATCACAATCATAAAAAATATATTTATACTAAGCTGCAACATCCTAACATCTGATTTCAAAACAGGCATTCTTGTTAAGATCTGCAGAGCTATGCAGGATTCAATGAAGATTCCTTGCTTGTGACAGTTCTCAAAATAATTGAAGAGATTTAACATATACATTCTAATTTCTGTCCTTCTAGAGAAAACTATATGCACCTTTAATTCTACATTACTTTGTATCCTTTCAAGTCAGGTGTTATTCTTCAAGGCTTGAACATTATTGTTAAAATATGCCAGAATATTGGTTTGGCTTTCTCTTGACTCAGATTGCAGAGAGCAAATAGCTGCCACTGTGTGTGTGTGTGTATGTGTATGCATGTATCTGTGCATGCCTGTATGTATGTGTCTGTGTATATGTGTGTGCATGCATGTATGTGTGTATATATGTATGTATTATGTTGTTGTTAGAATAAATTTCTCTTGAGCCATATGGCCCCTGTTCCATATTTTAAGATATAAAAGTTCAGGACATTGTATGTATTTATTAATCTTATTTTGTTGGTGCTGACCTACCTCATGGATTCAATTACATAAACCCCTGAGTGTTATATCATGTGCAAATGAAAAGACAGGTTCATTTATCAGAAGGGAGCTGGAAGGCTCCAACTACATGCTAGTAGCAATTCTCTCCAGAACTCTGCTCCTGGAGGTGCTGATGGAACAGAGGCAGGCACCTGCATGTCTTAAAAGCCCTGATTAGATACACATTCTTTATTGGTATTGCTTTCTGATATTTGATCCTCACAGATTCCACCAAAGTAGAAACTTGCTTGCTCTTAAGTGTTTCCCCTTTCTTTCTTGATTTGCTAACAGATGGACTAGAAACTCCCATTTAGTTGAGCACATGCAGTTTTAGAATACTGTTGTTACACATCTTGGATTTGAGTACACTAGGAAGAGGTAGCTTGCCTTTTCCTCTTAGCAGTACCTTCTGTTACATTCGTAAGTGCTACCTTCTCAATGACTTCTTTTGCTCAGCTGTGTGATGGAGTCTATTAAGACCTGCGTATTTTTTATGGCATGGGTGCTGAAGCAAATGCTATGGCCTCTTCTGGAACTGATGTTTTGACTGTCTCTTGTTACAGGAGCTTCCCCACCTTTAGCTGATTCTCCCGACGGCTTGGATATTGTGGATCCTGAGGTATGCTATTATGCAGCACTGTGAGATTTGCACTTATTCCCAGCTTTGAAAATATCATGTAGTTAATGTTCACTTAAAACTATTTTAATACCAGGTATTTAGCTGCAGCAGGAATTCAGTGTGATTGCTGCACGGCCTCATTTGCGACACCCTGAGAGCCAAATTGAAATATTGCATGAGGAGATGATTCAAGGTTCATAAATGGAACAATTTTAGAGTTTTAATTATGCTGTAAGAGAATTCTATTAACTAAAGAATTTATTCTTGTGTTTGATTTAGTTTCCTCATTTTGTCTTTTAGCGACTGGCATACTTTCTGAAGCAGAGGGAAATACATTCTAACCAACCTAAGGTAAAAATCATACATATGCTAGCTCTTGTGGTTACATTAGTATATATGTTTACATCATAACTTTTTAGTAAATGATGCTTTAGCTGTCTACTAGAGGATGTTCTGTATTTGTATATGTGTGTGTATAAAAATACAGTTTCAGGAAAAAAAAATCAAGTTTTTCCTTTTGATACAAACTACCACAAAATATTGGTACTTCATGTGTATTCTTAAAATCATATTATCTATGTAATAAAATTAATTATATGTCCATGACTTAAATATCATAGATTGGTGCATTATGGCATAACAGTTCTCCAACACCGTGGGTCCTGTAAAGCACCACACCTAACAGTAACTGTAGGAATCACAGTTACCAGCGACTCAGTAGATACAAAGTTGATGTTGATGCATTGAAAACTGAGGAGAGTGGTCCTGCATAGTTCACAATTCTCAGTGAAGCCTTGAGCAACATTTTCTCTCTACTCACTTCCCCAATCCTCAGCATCACACACTCCAGCCGCACCCCTCAGGGTCTCTCAAACACACCGGACCCTTCAGATCTTTAGACAGCCTTTTCTTTTGCCTCCCTCAGAGCCTGTAGCTACATCCCATGCTCTCAGACTAGGCTGTCCAACCCTGGCAGTGTCTTGATCTCTCTGTGCCTTAGTTGGCTTGTCTGTTCCATGTGTGTAATTGAAGCAACAGCTCCAGTTATCCTGACCAAGTGCTTCAACACCTGTGATATGCTTTCAATGGCGCCCACAGCATGGTAAATGACAGCCACCAGGTGCCTCTTGTTGCAGCTACTTCCTATTCAAAATTTAAGGGTCTCTCTCTCTCTCTCTCTCTCTCTCTCTCTCTCTCTCTCTCTCTCTCTCTCTCTCTCCCCTCTCTCTCTCCCTCTCTCTCGATATCTTCATGAAAATATCAGGCTTGCATCTTGTTTTCAATTTGCCACTATGCATATGTTTGGGAATGATGACTGTAGACGTTTCTTATTGCCTTGGTCTCTGGACCAAGTCTCAAAGCAAGACTTGGAGTTCTCCACCCATTTGCACTACCTCCCTACCTTGCACCACAGTGGCTTCCACGTTCTTCATGTAAGCACTGTGGTGTCCCCACATAAGCAGGGACAGTGGAAGTGCAACTGTCCCACTGCCAGCTGCAGCATTCAAACGGATTATGGGGCTTCTAGGCACAAGGACCTAATTAAAATGAATTTCCTTTTATGGTTTTCATTTCCCCAATACCTACCACACCCATTATTTCTGGTTACAGAGCAAGTAGTTGCTCAATTAATGAAAATGCCACTATTTTCAAATTATGAATAGAAAGGCAATGGCTCTTCTTGACTTCCTTGTTGCCCCCAACTCTCCTGTGTTTGGGATGAGTCTCTGGAACTCCTCACGTGCTCCCTCTCCGTCCCCCACAGACCAGGGTGGTGTCTGCAGGAGACGTCCATGATCACGTAAATCGGGAGTGGTTGCATTCTACCACTGATGTCACCAGCAGACACCAGGGCTCTGCTTGCTTGGTTACCTTCTGACATCAGAAGGACTTTAGACAGGAAAAGGCTAATAGGTTCTGTGGATAGAGAGCCATTTCTTCATTAACTCAGAAGAGATGCTTGAGGTCAGAGCAGTGACAGGTCCTGGGGATGGAGTAATGATCCACACAAGACAGCCTGCCTCATGATGTGTGCATTACAGTTGGGGAAAGCAGGTGAAAGGCTACATGAGGAAAGCTTGACACCGATTTTTCTACAAAAAGAAAAAAGTATTGGGGACTGACTATGTTGTCTTTTATAACTTATCTCTTTTTACCTTTTCAATCCCAGGGAAAAGGAGATTGAAAAGGTAAAAAGAGATAAGTTATAAAAGACAACATAGTCTTGAAAGCCTGTGGCAACCACACTCTCAGCTGTTTTATAATATTTGGGTAAATCCAGTCAGGCTTGTAGCATGACTTACACCGAAAACGTCATCAGAAAGCTGCTCCAGTGAAACTCCACATAACCTTCCTTTCAATTCTCTTCCAGGAAAACCAGGATGTATACAAAAGGGTGAGGACCTCACAGTGCCTAACACATTCTCTGGGTCATGTCTGGGGCAAGTGACACTTGGTGCTAATACGTACCCTTTTCTTTTTCTATCTAGTTTTTATTTCACTACTCCAGAACTCGGAAACCGACACATCCAGTTAGCGCTGAGGTCCGTACTTCATGAACTTCCTGTAAAACCCATGCTCTTCTGTGCACATTTCATGCCTTCGGAGTTTGTGTACACTCACAGCCTTGTAGAGGCAGGGAACCCCTAGATGCATGTGTTCCTTCTCCCTGCTCAGGGCAGCAAGAGAATGGTCTCTTTCTCATCTCAGATGACAGTAGCAGGTGACAGACAGATCTAAAAAGTTAGAGAAGAAACTGCAGAAAAAGGAAGTTATGTAAGAATTGTGTATTGTGTTTTATAAAAAAAGAGAAGGAAGAACCAGGAATATGTTTGGTAGAGTGAAGTACAGTGTGGGGGGCAAAGGGTGCCTCTGCAGGCCCATGCTGAGGCATCCCTTCCCCCTGAGGTACCAGCCATAGGATGGGTATGTGTAGAATAGAGTGTATTTAGTGCATGGGAAGGGGATTTGAAGGAGCAGAGACAGAGAAAGGCAGAGACAGACAAACAGACAGATAAGACAGACAGAGATTAGAGAAGTAGTAGCTGGTCATGAACATGGAGAGAGGCGGGGGAATGAATGGGAAGAGAAGGAGTAGAGAGGGAAGAAGGCAAGAGAGCAAGAGAGTGAGGAGGGGGCAAGCAGTCCTTTTTTAGTGAGTTAGGCATCCCTGGCTGTTGCCAGGTAACTGCAGGGGGGAGCTTAGAAGGAATGCTAACAATATGTACTCCTTATCAGGTACTTAGCCAGAAGCACAAGAGCCTAGTGGTAAATGCTATGCCCCATGTCCACTGCTCCTTGCCGCTTCCCACCTTTTCAGTGCTGTGTGGTCTGTACCCCACAGGAAGCCACTCCTCACCCCACCCATGGCCTTCCCACCCACGATGGGAACAACAGCAGTGATCTCTAACCTGTGTCTTCAGCACTTGGGCTCAAATCCCACTGCATGTGGAATGAGCACTCTATCATGGCGCTACACCCCCACCCCCCCCTTTTTTTTTGACACAAGATCTCACTATGTAGTTCAGGCTGGCCCTCCTCCTTCTGCTGTTAAAATCACAGGTGGGCACCACCATTCCCAACTAACTCTCTTAAAACTCTGAACTACCCTCAGGAGCAGCTTTGGGAGGGTGGATTTATGTAGGGTGACATTTGAGAAACACCAGGAGCATCTTAAAATCTAGATTGGGGGCGGGGATCAGATACACTATCACAATATCCCATGGGAAGTCCACCACGAGAAAGCCACTTAGGGATGCTCAAGTCTTCAGAAGGATTCTTAAAGCTGTCAAATACTCAGAAAAATATGTTTCTCCCAAGAGGCAGAGTCATCCGTGGTCTAGGTCTAGGGATGGAATTAGATAAGGAGGGGCCAACTACCACAAAACATAAAAGAGTCAAGGAAGGGGAGAGGCCATTCTTGTTCCACTTTAAACCAGTGCACCCCAGGGACAGATGTTCTTGCCTGAGAATGTGCAGGCAGGTGCAACCAAGAGTGTAGGATGCACCTGAGCAGGTGTGACACTCACCACTCTGGCACTTCCTCCCCAGAACGGAACAGCACATATGAGGGATCCAGGGCAAGGGCTGTTTCAGAGATAGGATATAGTGCTTAGGGTTTGATGCCAGTAAGCAACCAACTTATCCTAAGGGGAGATTTCTGAGTGCTGTGTTAGAATTGAAACCTGCATTTAGCCAAGGCTATACTGAGAAACCCTGTCTCGAAAAACAAAAAACAAAAAACAAACAAACAAAAAAAAAACCACCCAAACAAACAAAAAACCTGTATTGAGGCCAGGAAGCTTTTTATTGAAAACATAAACATTTCGAGCTTGGGCTCCGGAATTAATTTTAGTCTGAAAATTAAACCCATTTGTAAGAGAGATGAGTCAAAACGCACTTGCGTAGCCCCGGGCTCTCAAATATTCCGCTGCTGCCAACAGCTTACAGACAGCGCCTTCCTGAGACTCACTGTGCCTCTCTGTTGCAGTTTGCTCCGGTCCATCCATTGATGCGCCTGGCTGCCAAGCTCGCCAGCAGAAGGATGAAAAGACTGCCGCGATTGCTGCGCCTCGTATGTGCTTCTTCCCTCGCCGTAACGCGGTGGCAATTGTGTGCTATCACCCTATGTGCCTCATTTCGGTTCTCTCCTAGAATCCCAGTCTCCAGGTTGTTATGGAGAGCTGTGGGCAGAAACACTGGTCGTTTAACTTTGCCAGTCCAGTGTGAAACCCCACACTGTTGTAACCGGAAGGACCAAGGAGTGACCCTGTGGCCCAGTGCCATCCCCTTCCTCCCTTTGCTTGGCTCATCTTATGCTATGTTTTGTTTTGCGGTTACTTTTCAATTGTGTCCCTTGGTCCCATCATGAAATCAGCCTTGGTGGTAGGTCCTGTGGCCTTATCTGACTGTTTCCCCTTAAGTTCAGTAGCTGATCTTTCCAAAGTACTATTTAAGCGATTATTAACCAAGGTCGAAAAAAATAATAAAGAAAACAATATCCTTTGCCTTTCTTGAGCCCAGGCACAGTTACTATCATGTCCTATTTTGTCTAGAACCTTCCTAGCTTTAGACCTAGAAGTCATAAGACTTCAGGAAACAGGTTGAAGATGCTAAAATGGTTTGACATTGAGAATTTGTTTAAGCCAGCAAATTTGGGGTTCTTTGAAGTTGTAAGTAAACTAAACATATCTGGATCCGGTTGAGTGAACAAGCTTCCCTTTCAGAACCTGTAACTGGCTCCAATATCAGCTCTCCTTCCCACTGCTTCTATGCAGCTGCCTTCGGATGCCCTTAGAATGCTCCAGGAAGGGACACCATCACATAGAACTGTTTCGAGGCTATGGGTGTGGTTCCTGATGAATTAATTTATACTTAGTTCCTTTCCAGGATTCCAGGATGGCTACTGTGGACTTCCCTAAGAAGGTATGTGAGCCTTGCAAGAATGTTGATTTCTAGAATGCTCTAGAAAGAAGGGCAGGCAAGTGTGTGGAATCTGCAGCTCTCAGCCTTTGGGTAGAACAGATCTCCCCAGAGGACCCTGAATATCTTCTCTAAGCATTGAAGTTGGGTATTTCTTGGGCTTATCCTGAGATACAAAGAGATCATTGAAAAATGGCTAATGCCTTGCATGGTTAATATTTTATTTCTCCTCTCCTGGTTGACTTAATCACTTGAGCCATCTGTTATGAGGGACTTGCCCTCTGATTCAGGGCCTTACATGCCATTGTACAAGCTTAGAGAGAGGAAAAATACTTCTGCCAGTGCCAACCGCATATACCAGTGACTCTCAGACTTGAGCATGCATTAGAATACAGTTAAAATTGGGACAGTTGGGTTCCACCCTGAGATTTAATAAGTCTGAGCAGGTTCTGAGAATTTTCATTAATAACAAGTTCTCTGGATATCTTTCTACTACTGCTCTGGGACCGTCGTTTTGGAGAACGTTTGACTTAGAATGTAACTGTGTAACAGTTTCTGTTTTTGTGTTGCAGGATCCTACTACCAGCCTGGGGAGGCCATTTTTCCTTTTCAGGGTATAATAGATTTCCTTGTTTCTGTTTCTAATTGTATCCACTGTTTTCCCAACTTCAAGGAGCAGATCGGCCTTGCTCTCCTCCACTGAGAATGTGGCTCAGTCAGCATTTCTTACAAATTTGCATGGGAAACAGAGAGGCACGACATAGGCTGAGCATATCCTTATCCTAAGGAGCTTGGAGGACAAAGGGGAGGGACTTCTGTTGATGGACAGATACTAGGTAAACCAGAGTCCACAATCCCAGGCATTGAGTTTCAGGATGCATGACCTCAAACTACACTGCACAGGGAGTTCAGGTGCTATCTTTCTTCCCAAGTACAGAGAGGTCCTTACCAAGGACATGATGCTTTCCGTTTTGTTCTATTCATCAACTGCACACATGTCTTAGCTTTTTCAGTGTTCACATCCAAAATGTGAGAGAATCTAACTAAATCCATGACCACACCCCATGCTGTATGCTGTGGATCCCTGGTGTCCACAGGAATTGATCTTGCAAAAATAAATAAATAAATAAATAAATAAATAAATAAGACAAGATTAGAAGACATAACTCTCAGCCTTCCTGACGATCCACGGCACACTTGGCTCATCGTGGGCTCTGGGAAATGTCATGGAAAAATATCACCTATCTCCTTTGTTTCCCTAACTTCTTTGACCATGGGAATCCTTACTGCCTCTCCCCAGCATTTGCCTTTTTCCTTTTCCTGATTGGTTAATGTGTTGTTTTCTGGAAAGAACTCTGAGAAGCAGTCAGTTGCTGCTGTGTCTCCACCTGAGACGCCTGGAGGCTAGATCCTCTCACCATGAGCTGAGTCTAAAGAGGAAGGTGAGGTAGGGAATGGGTGTTAGGTCCCAGGGAGCAGTGAGAACCTAGGTTATTGTCTCAGAGGATGTAGGAGAACTTACCGTGTAAATCTCCAAGCATGGGAGTGAAAGCTCAGAAAAGCAAGGTCTTTGTGTTCAGTGGAGAGAACGCCCAAGCAGGGGGTCTCATTTTTTTTTAAGACTCATATTTTGTTTTTCAGCCTAGGAATGGAAGATACACCGACAACAACTTCCAGTAGACAGCAAGGTTTGCTCCTTTGCATCTTTATTATTCTATGCGAATAATCTATGTTTGACTTGGAGGTACTGAGGCAAAAGTTGTGGATGCTGTTGTTTAAGGAAAGGACGCTGCTCCTCTATAGCACTCTATGGTACTCCGCAACCCAACCAGGCAGAAGCAGGCAGCTCCAGAAGTGTTACAAGCCGTTGCTCTCACACCAGCCCACGAGGGCAAAGGAAGCAGAAACAGCAAGCAGGGTTTTGCCATGAGTGTGACAAAAGAACTTCCAGGAGTGAGCTTCAGACAGTTCATTTTAGTGTTCCGTGGGGTCATGAATTTATATACCAGGGGAAAGGTATATAAGGGTTCTTAGGATTATAGGTGGGAAAGGCAGATTGGTCCTAACAGGACACTAATTATCATATGGTGGGAAGGGCTGATTGGTCCTAACACCTAATTATCATATGGTGGGAAGAACAGAGTGGGACTGCTGAAGCCGGCAGCACTTGCGGGAAGCTATGTGCAGGGTTGTCCTCTAGTTAAGGTCAGGCACTTGTACTTGGAGACACTCTCCAGATAAGGTCAGTGAAGATGGGGAAACCCTGCCGAGAAATGGAGTCCTCCATTTTGTGCGGAGGTCAGAGAGCTACCCAGACATGGTGCACTGTGACCTTAATAGCAGAGTGTTTCAACACTGGTTTTCAGAAGTATATTGTTTCTAGATAGAGTTGTGATAGACGTGAAGATAGAGCCTCACGTGGTCCAAGTTAGCCTTCCATACACCCCTACCCCCGTCATTTGACTCCTACCGTGAAGAAAACAGTACCCTGGCATGTTGAGGTGGTACCCTCGAGGTGGCCTTTAGACAAGGAAGTCCATGCATAGAAGTGACTCTAGCTCACTGTGTCTCCAGGGGATCTAGTTCCAGGAAGGTACAAGTATTGTCTACTGCCAGTATCAGAGCCCTCACAGTCCAAGGAGCCTGAGGAAGCTGCCATCATCCCAGCAAATGGAATTATCCAGCAAAGGCAGGAGTAAGGGTTCTTAGAGGCCAAAAGACTTAGACAAATGCAATAACCTAATTAGACACTAACTTCAGGGAAAACAGTGTAGGAATTTGTGGCATGTCACATCAATGCATGACTGTAGAGTATGTCCACAGAAGCTAGCATTTGGTCCTCATCTTGATCCTGGGGAAGACTGTCCTTACACTGATCACATCTTTTGTTTGCAGAGTCCCATGTCACCAGACGGTGTGCGCCTTTGGAGGAAATGCCAAGAGTTACTTCATGTTTATATTTAGCCATATTTCTGTTGTCCCATGCTCTCCAAAATGCTTAGTTGTACAAAAAAATAAAGTGGCACTGATGTGTCATCTTTATTGATGCTGGAAGACTGTGGGAATAGGTACATCCCATGAATATATTTCTAAGAATTTACTGATTTGGGCATGGAACAATCGAACTAACTTGTTGATGGCTGAACACATAGATAGGGGATAAGCTAAAACCCTGATATCAGATGCTAACTCTGTTTGCTTTCTAGTTGAGTGGCTGTGATATATTATAAGTCAGTTTCCATGTCTGTAGTAAATACCTGTTATGTATTAATTAAAAACATAGAAGATTTGTTTGGGGTCATGACTTCTTTCCTTGTGGTCTTCTTGGCATGTGGCTTTGGTTCTGGGGCCTCAAAGCACACCATGGTGAAAGCATGCAAGGGAAAGGATTATTTACCAACTCATGGCAGATGGGAATCAACAAGAGGGAGGAGATGGGGTCCCAATAACACCTTAGAGGGCAGGATTCCAATGATCTAAGTCTGCCCCCTATCTTCACTTTTTAAGGTTCCACTATTGTAGTACGGTAGACTTGTAACCAAGCTTTGAACAGAACTCTTTGGATAAGGGACACTCCAGAGCTAACCTAGAGCACTTGCTTCTGTTTCCCACTTGGTGAAACAGGGTTTGTAAAACTAGCACCTTCTTGAGATTCATTTTGTGAGGACTTAAGAGATGGTGCACACAAGGGCGTGGATTCATGTTGTTATTCATGTGTTGGCTCTAATTTTGCCTGAAAGACTCTTTGTTCCGTAGTACACACAAGGAACTTGCTCCATAGTATACACACAAGGCAGCTGGCCCACACACAGCCACCTCCCTGTTGTTAACATCGAGGAGTTAAGGAGGAACAAGTCCACATTGCTGGGGAACCATGGGACCTAGGTCCTTTACTTCTCAGGTTCCTTCTCTGCGGACACTCTGTAGACCAAGCACAGGAGAGGGTGGTGCAGGAGAGTGTCCGCAGCATGAAGAGCTGCTGCAGCATCACCACCATCTTTTAGTCTCTCCTGCTCCTCTTCAAGTGTTAAAGTCTTCCTTTGAAACATCTTAGGGTTTTCCTAGGCCTTTGTCCTGAGTCTGAGGCCTACATACTGAAGCACCTAGTAGCTCTCAGTTCATGAGATGGCATGATTGGAAGAGATGAGCAAACCAACCTCTGCCTGGTGTTGGCTAGTGCAGGGACAAAGTCATGTTGTGCCATCTGAGCCGAAAGCTCTCTTGTCAACCCTTCTCTGGTAATGTGGAGTAGAGTGGACTTGTGCTGGGATCCAGCTTCAACATGAGTCAGGGGTCATCGAGGACTAGAGATACCTGGTAGGCAAATAAGAAAACACACAATTGAGGTACAATACTGACAGGCTGTTCTTTTTTGCTGTGTGAGCCCTTGAACTTGGGAGTCAGAGGCTCACCTAGACTTGACTCGGCCCCAGTCTTTTATATTTAAATCATGCAAGGAAGTTGAGTTACAAAGTTCTTGTGACACAGAGGAGTACAGATTTAGAACAGAAAAGGGGGAACTATACAATCTCAAACATAAAAGTTTTACAGTAAGCACAATTTTTTTTATATCTCCCGACCATTAGTCTCCGGTGAGGCCATGGGCAGCTGTATTTCAGTAACAAAGTCAGGATCTTTCAGACATGTGTGAGACAGTATGGTTTCATAAAAGAGCAAACATGAAGTCATACTGCTGACCCTGCAGCTCTTGCGCGTGCTCGACTGGCCAGGAAGAACGACGCTGCAACAGGATCCTTCTGCACATGTTTATTGGGAGAGCTTGATTGTAGAGGCAAAAAGACCCCAATCCCAGAACTGGTGCTGCTTATATAGGCCTAGGAGAGGCGTGACTCACACCTGGATTGGTTGTGCTTGGGATATGCTAATCACCTCATTTGCATGCCTACATCTGATTGGTTAACTTCTCTCTCATCTTGGCAAAAGAACCTTTACTGCCTATGTATGTGTGGTGGCCAGCAGTAGCCAACTGCCACTCTGCAACTGCCACTCTGTAACTGCCACTCTGTAACGGCTTCCCACATGTAGCCTTTGCAATTTTTGGACCTCATCTGTCTGTCTACAAAAGCATCCTGACTTAACCTATATGGGAATTCCTAGAGGGCTGCCACCATCGTCCCTAAACCCAAGGAACTGATTGCTAACTTTCTGGGAAACATTTGTATGCTATTCCAACCTCAGTTTTGTAATAAAAAGTCCTGTTTTTATTATACAGAACTAAAACTAAGATTGGGGAAAGAGCTGCAGATTTATTCATCGCTGCATGTGTCTCTAGGTTACTTTCATTTTCACCTAGAGTGAGTGACCATAACATACATTTCTCTTGAATTTATGAACAGCCTTCACTTTAATATTTAGGAATTTCATAAATTCATTCTTTTTAATAGCTGAGTAGTACTCCATTGTGTAAATGTACCACATTTTTCTGTATCCATTCCTCTGTTGAGGGGCATCTGGGTTCTTTCCAGCTTCTGGCAATTATAAATAAGGCTGCTATGAACATAGTGGAGCATGTGTTCTTCTTACCGGTTGGGACATCTTCTGGATATATGCCCAGGAGAGGTATTGCGGGATCCTCCAGTAGTACTATGTCCAATTTTCTGAGGAACCGACAGACTGATTTCCAGAGTGGTTGTACAAGCTTGCAATCCCACCAACAATGGAGGAGTGTTCCTCTTTCTCCACCTCCTCGCCAGCATCTGCTGTCACCTGAATTTTTGATCTTAGCCATTCTGACTGGTGTGAGATGCAATCTCAGGGTTGTTTTGATTTGCATTTCCCTGATGATTAAGGATGTTGAACATTTTTTCAGGTGCTTCTCTGCCATTCGGTATTCCTCAGGTGAGAATTCTTTGTTCAGCTCTGAGCCCCATTTTTTAATGGGGTTATTTGATTTTCTGGAGCCCACCTTCTTGAGTTCTTTATATATATTGAATATTAGTCCCCTATCTGATTTAGGATAGGTAAAGATCCTTTCCCAATCTGTTGGTGGTCTTTTTGTCTTGTTGACGGTGTCTTTTGCCTTGCAGAAGCTTTGCAACTTTATGAGGTCCCATTTATCGATTCTCGATCTTACTGCACAAGCCATTGCTGTTCTATTCAGGAACTTTTCCCCTGTACCCATATCTTCAAGGCTTTTCCCTACTTTCTCCTCTATAAGTTTCAGTGTCTCTGGTTTTATGTGGAGTTCCTTAATCCACTTAGATTTGACCTTAGTACAAGGAGATAGGAATGGATTAATTGGCATTCTTCTACATGATAACCGCCAGTTGTGCCAGCACCATTTGTTGAAAATGCTCTCTTTTTTCCACTGGATGGTTTTAGCTCCCTTGTCAAAGATCAAATGACCATAGGTGTGTGGGTTCATCTCTGGGTCTTCAATTCTGTTCCATTGGTCTACTTGTCTGTCGCTATACCAGTACCATGCAGTTTTTATCACAATTGTTCTGTAGTACAGCTTTAGGTCAGGCAAGGTGATTCCACCAGAGGTTCTTTTATCCTTGCTATCCTAGGTTTTTTGTTATTCCAGATGAATTTGCAGATTGCTCTTTCTAATTCGTTGAAGAATTGAGTTGGAATTTTGATGGGGATTGCATTGAATCTGTAGATTGCTTTTGGCAAGATAGCCATTTTTACAATGTTGATCCTGCCAATCCATGAGCACGGGAGATCTTTCCATCTTCTGAGATCTTCTTTAATTTCTTTCTTCAGAGAGTTGAAGTTCTTATCATACAGATCTTTCACTTCCTTAGTTAGAGTCACGCCAAGGTATTTTATATTATTTGTGACTGTTGAGAAGGGTGTTGTTTCCCTAATTTCTTTCTCAGTCTGTTTATCCTTTGTGTACAGAAAGGCCATTGACTTGTTTGAGTTAATTTTATATCCAGCTACTTCATTGAAGCTGTTTATCAGGCTTAGGAGTTCTCTGGTCGAATTTTTAGGGTCACTTATATATACTATCATATCATCTGCAAAAAGTGTTATTTTGACTTCTTCCTTTCCAATTTGTATCCCCTTGATCTCCTTTTGTTGTCTAATTGCTCTGGCTAGGACTTCAAGTACAATGTTGAATAGGTAGGGAGAGAGTAGACAGCCTTGTCTAGTCCCTGATTTTAGTGGGATTGCTTACAGCTTCTCACCATTTACTTTGATGTTGGCTACTGGTTTGCTGTAGATTGCTTTTATCATGGTTAGGTATGGGCCTTGAATTCCTGAACTTTCCAAGACTTTTATCATGAATGGGTGTTGGATTTTGTCAAATGCTTTCTCTGCATCTAACGAGATGATCATGTGGTTTTTGTCTTTGAGTTTGTTTATATACTGGATTATATTGATGGATTTCCATATATTGAACCATCCCTATATCCCTGGGATGAAACCTACTTGGTCAGGATGGATGATTGTTTTGATGTGTTCTTGGATCGGTTAGCAAGAACTTTATTGAGGATTTTTGCATCAATATTCATAAGGGAAATTGGTCTGAAATTCTCTATCTTTGTTGGGTCTTTTTGTGGTTTAGGTATCAGAGTAATTGTGGCTTCATAGAATGAGTTGGGTAGAGTACCTTCTGTTTCTATTTTGTGGAATAGTTTGTGAAGAACTGGGATTACATCTTCTTTGAAGGTCTGATAGAACTCTGCACTAAACCCATCTGGTCCTGGGCTTTTTTTGGTTGGGAGACTATTAATGACTGCTTCTATTTCTTTAGGGGATATAGGACTGTTTAGATCATTAACCTGATCTGGATTTAACTTTGGTACCTGGAATCTGTCTAGAAACTTGTCCATTTCATCCAGGTTCTCCAGTTTTGTTGAGTATAGCCTTTTGTAGAAGGATCTGATGCTGTTTTGGATTTCTTCAGGATCTGTTGTTATGTCTCCCTTTTCATTTCTGATTTTGTTAATTAGAATGCTTTCCCTGTGCCCTTTAGTGAGTCTGGCTAAGGGTTTATCTATCTTGTTGATTTTCTTAAAGAACCAGCTCCTCGATTGGTTGCTTCTTTGAATAGTTCTTCTTGTTTCCACTTGGTTGATTTCGCCCCTGAGTTTGATTATTTCCTGCCATCTACTCCTCTTGGGTGAATTTACTTCCTTTTGTTCAGGAGCATTTAGGTGTGTTGTCAAGCTGCTAATGTGTGCTCTCTCTAGTTTCTTTTTGGAGGCACTCAGAGCTATGAGTTTTCCTCTTAGAAATGCTTTCATTGTGTCCCATAAGTTTGGGTATGTTGTGGCTTCATTTTCATTAAACTCCAAAAAGTCCTTAATTCCTTTCTTTATTCCTTCCTTGACCAAGGTATCATTGAGAAGAGTGTTGTTCATTTACCACTTGAATGCTGGCTTTCTATTATTTATTTTGTTATTGAAGATCAGCCTTAGTCCATGGTGATCTGATAGGATGCATGGGACAATTTCAATATTTTTGTATATGTTGAGGCTTGTTTTGTGACCAATTATGTGGTCAATTTTGGAGAAGGTACCATGAGGTGCCGAGAACAAGGTATATCCTTTTGTTTTAGGATAAAATGTTCTGTAGATATCTGTCAGATCCATTTGTTTCATAACTTCTGTTAGTTTCACTGTGTCCCTGTTTAGTTTCTGTTTCCATGATCTTGACGCGCAAGATGCTTTCTACTTTTATTTTTGAGACAGGTTCTCTCACGGGCTTGGAACTTGCCAATTTCAGTTAGGCCAGCTGGCCAGCAAGCCCAAGGACCCTGCTGTCTCTCCACCCCCCACCCCCCACCCCGTTATAAAATCAGGAGGGACCACATAGAGCTTTCCTACCTTGGGTCTGGGGAATCTGCCTCAGGTCCTTGGGCTTGCACAGCACACACTTCACTATCTCATCCCCCAATGTGCTAATCCTTACGAAGAATCGGACCATTGCTGACAGAGCCTATACACTCAGTGTTTGTTAGTTATCCTCATTGTTTGAGTCCACTAGCTCAAGGAGAGTCAGAGACTGTGCTGATGGGGCCCCATGACCAGGCTTTGAAATATCTTCCTGTCTGATACCTATTTAGTAGTCAGCTATCAGGCACACTATAGTTTTTTGTATTGCTGACGTTTTTTAATATAGTGGTTCAGATCCAAGCCAGGGCTCAGCTCTGTCATCAGCCATTAGCTGAGGGACTTTTGCAAAATGTATCTAACTTCTCTGCGCCTCGTTTTCTCACTCATGAGCCTCGGAGGATGGTAACTGTCATATGGGTGCTGCTATGACTTCGCACAAGAATGAGCAGAAGTGGTCCATGAGTGTGTTGCACACATAATCACGGACACACATTCACATAAGCTGCTGCTCTATCATAGAACACTTACTGTGGGTTTCCCAGTCTGGAAACCTGCAATAGTTCTGTTTTCTAAGAGCAGGCTCTTCCAGGCACCATAGCGAGGGCTCTATTTAAACCCTGCAGTTCTGGAAGTAGCATGCTTGAATCATGCAGATTTCTGCAGCACACAAACCATAGACCGTCAGGAAATTAACTTAGAATTTCAGCTCTTACGCAGCCCATGGATGGCTCTGCCATACAGGTTCTTCCAGGTTAGGCTAAATAGCCCCCATGTCCTCACCAATGGGGAATGACAACAGAAGATGAGAGGGAGAGCTGTAGGGTCAGGTCAGGTCAGGTCAGGTCATGTGATGAGAACTCAGTCACATGACCAAGCCTTCTGCAATGGAACATAAAAGTGAAAACTGGCCATGTGGCCTGGAGGAAGACCTGGAGGACTTTGTGAGAAGCTCGCTGGTCTCTGCTGTGTTAGGGCTATTACCCCTGGGAGGGTGAGAAAATAGACATGGTAGTTAAGCCCTCTTGTGACATCTTTCACTGTATGGCAGATGTATAATTCAAATCCAGGTCCTGCTGGCTCTGATGTCTTTAGTTCTCACAACTGAGACTGTTAGTCACAGACATGGTATTGTCCCTGGGCTGAGTATAGCAGTGGTATAAGATGAGGCATAGTGTTGGACGTGAAGTCACACAGTTATAATCCCTATCATCATAGCCCATGATTCATCGTGTGTATAGAATATATCCTGTGTGAGCATGAGGCAGGAGTTGGCTATGCCAAGTAGTAGTGCTAGGCTATGGCTGATGTGAGACCATGGGGAATAGGGTGGGCAGACGAATGCGGACAGCTGAGCCATCAACGGCTGAGCTAGCATTTCACATTATTTTCTACTCAACGTGTTCAAGTAACCCTGGCTTCCTTGGTCTTTATAGATGTATTTATCTTGAGTAAGAAGCGAGGTGTAGGTGTGTGTGTGTGTGTGTGTGTGTGTGTGTGTGTGTGTGTGTGACACAAAGAAACTCCTTTGGAGAGTAGGAATTTTTCATTTCCAGACAATTTTGTTTTTGTTCAAATCTATGATCTCTTTGCCAACTCATGGTGTTTCCGTTTAATATTAAAGCCATCCATTTGCTTCAAGAGATGAAGTCACGATCAATAGAATCTTTGATAGAGGACACAGTGGGGCTTCTTGATGCTGTTAGTATTTGTTTTCTGGAAGCCGGTACAAGGGAATGCAAGGGAGTGCTCTAACCAGATGGTCTAGGAGAGAAGCAACTTCTGGGGTATGACAGCTGTAAGGATTTTTCAGATGCTAGTTAGTACTATGGTAGACCTTGAGGCTGTAGAACTGGAATTAAAGATGGCCATGGTATGTTTTACCTTCTATAATAGCCTTGACCTCAAACAGGTGACAAAGAATGAGGCATGTTTGGGGAAGGGAGATCGCAAGAGAGTGATTTTATGTTTTTGTTGACAGTTGAGCAATAAGGCAGGATTGTGGCTTTTGTAAAAAAAAAAAAAATCATAGAGTAGGGTTCCCACTCAGCTAGAATACAGGGATATGTTGATAATGAGACTCACATTACATAAATTGAAAGGATCAAAACTATTGAGGTTTAAGGAATACAGGCTTGTCTCTGTAGTTGACTATGTGAGTGTTGACAACTCAGGTCACCAGAGTGACTCAGTTTCCACTTATTGTCCTACTCTTCCCTTCCTGTCAAATCTGGTTGACAGGAGCTTGTTCTACCTTGGTGACATGCATACACTATACCCAGGGCTTGAAAATGGCAAATATCACTTCCCTACTTTGGAGAAGAATGAAAGAATGATAAATAGATTGGTAAATGATAAAATACAGTCTACATATGAGTGTTCATGTTCAACAACAACCTTAGACTAAGAAGAGGAGAAGGCCTTGGTGGGCAGTCATCTGATTTACTGGCCTGAAGTTTGGGAAGGGTGAAAGGATTCTTCTAACCCCCGATAGTGATGTTGTGATATGAAGGGGCCAGAGAAGGATGTGGATAGTGTAGATGATGGCCAAGAACTTGACAGATAATCTGCTACCAAGAGCCAGAATCCCTTTATACCCATCGTACCTGAGAAGAATGTGATGACTGTCCGTTGAACCTTGCAGACATGGAGAAGAGACCCCATCCTCTCAACCAGTCACTCAGCAGAGGAAGGAAAGAGGGGATGAGGGGAAGGGCCCATTGTCCAGTGACTGCAGGGATGGGGTGGTGGTGGATTGGAGCTACCAGAAGGAAGGACCTGTGCCTATGGAAGAGATCCTGGTCGAGAGAGGGCCAGCTGAACAGGCAGGAGCCTCTATTCCTGGATCGCTCTGTGACTATTCTCAGAAAGAATAGGAAGGTTTGACTATAGCCTCCGACAATGACCTGTTCTGAAGTGATTCAAGATCTTCAACGCATGGGTGACTTGTTTAAGAGTGAGCTGGTTTGTTCCCTTCCGTTGTGATGAGGGGGTGCTGAGTTACCCATCTCAGCTTCAGCTAAGTGATGGGGAGATTCTCTGAGGAGACCCAGACAAGGTGGGTTTCTCTTGACATTTTAATTCCTGATTTGTCTTCTATCTCACATATAATAATATCAGGAGGACTGTGTAAGTCAGTGCTATGTGAAGTGGAAACTTCTGGCTTCTTTGGAAAGTCAGTTACATCAAATTATGTTTTGCCGGGGAGCACAGGTGAAAGGATGTTTTTGCTGAAGTAGGTGTGTGAGGGAATCTTTTGCTGAAGCAGACACAGGAGAAAGGATGTTTTGCTGAAGCAGACACATGAAGGGATGTGTGATTTCAATGGAGTAGCCATGATGAGTCACTGAATGGACAGATAAACAAACAACTCAGGACATCAATATCTTGATCACTACAACAGCTCTCTACAGTCCAGCTTTCAAACAGTTATAAGAAAAGTACAGAAGCAAGAAAGTGTGATCACACACACAGGAAACAGGTGACAGGAACCCTGTCTTTGAGGCAAACCAAAGCCTTTATGGGGACTGAGGTGATGCGATGGGTAAGCACAGATTGCAAAGTAGCTGTTACAGATCGTAGCTGTTACAGATCTTTTCAGATATATAGAGTGGGGCTTGAGAGGTGGCTTAGCAAATCTGAGTGCTGTCTGCATAAGCATGAGGACTGAGTTCAAATATCCAGACCTCACATATAAATCTGGGTGTGGCTGAGTACCTGCAAGCCCAGCATGTGGGGTAAACAGAAAGGGGATCCCAAGGCATTCTAGACACTGACTTAGCTCCAGGTTCAGTGAGACAGCCTGTCTCAAAGGAATATGGTGGAGAGTAACAGAGAAGAACGCTTGACTCTTCTGGATTCTGTGCAGTCATAGGCATACATGTCCCCCAATATGCATGTCACAGACACACACAGACACACAGACACACATACATGCACATGTACACTCATGTACTCACACCCATGCACACACAAACTCATGCACACACGTGTGCACACATACACACAAACATGCAGGTGCACATACACATATGCAGGTATACACAGACAGATTCACACACACAAACACATGCACACAGACGTACACACAGAGAGAGTTAAAGATAAAAGAGATGTAAAGGAAATTATGCCTAAAGATGAAAGGGTAGTAAGATAACAATGCCTTATTAAATAAATAATATCAATTAGATGATAGGAATTACTTTCTTAAATCACAAATTGTAATGCTATGGCTGAAAGATATGAGCAACATGAGAAAGTAGAACGGGCTCACAGTACGTGAGGTGATGAAAGAACAAATATACTTTAAGACTGAAGAAATTTAAGGAGGGGAAATCACGGTGAGAGATAAGCAGGGCCTAGAGGAAGCTGAGGCACTCTCGCTATTAAACACTTCTGTATGGTAATACAGAAGACCCAGAGAGGAGAATAAAAAGCGATGTGCACAGAAATAATGTTCACAAAATCCCCAAATTTGATGATATTAATCTAATACACCGGAAGTTCCATGAACTTCAAGGAAGGCAAAGAAAATTAGGAATCTGTCATGGTTTGAATATGTTTGGCCCAGGGAGAGGTGCTACTAGGAGGTGTGGCCCTGTTGGAGTAGGTGTGTCACTGTGAGTTGGGCTTTAAGACCCTCATCCTAGCTGTCTGGAAGTCACTTTTCTTTTCTTTTCTTTTCTTTTCTTTTCTTTTCTTTTCTTTTCTTTTCTTTTCTTTTCTTCTCTTCTCTTCTCTTCTCTTCTCTTCTCTTCTCTTCTCTTCCCTTCCCTTCCCTTCCCTTCCCTTCCCTTCCCTTCCCTTCCCTTCCCTTCCCTTCCCTTCCCTTCCCTTCCCTTCCCTTCTCTTCCCTTCTCTCTTCTCTTCTCTTCTCTTCTCTTCTCTTCTCTTCTCTTCTCTTCTCTTCTCTTCTTTTCTTTTCTTTTCTTTTTATTTCTTTTTTTTTTTCAAGACAGGGTTTCTCTGTGTAGCCCTGGCTGTCCTAGAACTCACTTTGTAAACCAGGCTGGCCTTGAACTCAGAAATCCGCCTGCCTCTGCCTCCCAAGTGCTGGGATTAAAGGCGTACACCACCATGTGGTTTTTGTCTTTGAGTTTGTTTATATACTGGATTACATTGTTGGATTTCCGTATATTGAACCATCCCTGCATCCCTGGGATGAAACCTACTTGGTCAGGATGGATGATTGTTTTGATGTGTTCTTGGATTCGGTTAGCAAGAACTTTATTGAGGATTTTTGCATCAATATTCATAAGGGAAATTGGTCTGAAGTTCTCTATCTTTGTTGGGTCTTTTTGTGGTTTAGGTATCAGAGTAATTGTGGCTTCATAGAATGAGTTGGGTAGAGTACCTTCTGTTTCTATTTTGTGGAATAGTTTGTGAAGAACTGGGATTACATCTTCTTTGAAGGTCTGATAGAACTCTGCACTAAACCCATCTGGTCCTGGGCTTTTTTTGGTTGGGAGACTATTAATGACTGCTTCTATTTCTTTAGGGGATATAGGACTGTTGAGATCATTAACCTGATCTTGATTTAGCTTTGGTACCTGGTATCTGTCTTGATACTTGTCCATTTCATCCAGGTTTTCCAGTTTTGTTGAGTATAGCCTTTTGTAGAAGGATCATCTGATGGTGTTTTGGATTTCTTCAGGATCTGTTGTTATGTCTCCCTTTTCATTTCTGATTTTGTTAATTAGGATGCTTTCCCTGTGCCCTCTAGTGAGTCTGGCTAAGGGGCTTTGGTTTTTAATTCAGCCAGTCTCTGTCTTCTTACTGTTGAGTTAAGGCTATTTGCATTTAAAGGATCTTTCTTGGGTTTTTGTTTACTGATGATCTGGTTATATTTTTCTCTTGTCAATTGTTGGGCTTTCCTGGTTTGCTATGTTGGGCTTGGTTCATTGTTTCTCAGCTCTTCTTTGTTATATTTTGTATATTTCTTGAATGGATTCATCTTTCCACTTCTCGTGTGTGTTTAAATACTCGAAAAGAACTCTTCACTGGGAATTCCTGCATTATCTGGGGAACCATGGTGGTGGCTTTCACGTATTCAGCCCTGCTTACAGTTTTGCCTAGTAGTAGGAGACTGTTTGCATTGCCCTTGTGTCCCATTATGTCTCAGAGACAACAGCATGAGGGTACTAATGGTAGGAGGTGAGAGTCAAAGTTTGTAGAACAACAGACATCGGTTTTTAAGTAGGGAAACTAGGGGCTGAAGAGATGGCTCAGTGGTTAGGACTACATAGTGTTCTAGTGGAATCAAGTTCAATACTTAGCAACTACTTCAGGTATCTCACAACTACCCATAACTCCAGCTCAAGGCACCCAATTCCCCTGGTCTCTATGATTACTTTACTCACACACATGAGCATATATTTACCTACCCCACTACACACACACCACTCATTCCATACACTATTAAAAATAATAAAATTGTTGAGGTCAAGGAATTGCCTCACATACCATAGTAACACCGATCTCAGTCAGACAGGGATAGTTTATTGAGCATACACCCCAGGACTGGTCGGCCAGGGCTGGGGTCCAGGCTCAGAAACCGAGCCATGGCCCTGAGTTAAGATCCTACAGGGTTTTTAAGCCCCAAATCTACAAGCATCTGTGTCAAGTTATTCCACCAATCAGGATTTAGGAATAGGAGATTTCTTTAGCTGCTCCCACTGGTTGGAGTATTCAACTTCGGCAGGGGGCTTGCTTTGTCCAATATTCATGCCTTAACTTGTCTACCATGATGGGACTTGTTTAACATTCATGTCTTAGTTTGTCTACCAGGATGTCAGTTATCCACACGCATGTCTATTTCTGCCAAGTAGGATACCAGTTCCCAGGGAGGTCTTGGGAACTTCAACTTTACTTGACTACTCTCAGAATGTAATTCTTATTCCAAATAGTTTCTTATATAAATGCAGGTGTCTCTCTTATGTTTGGGTCCATCCCAGGGGCAGCTTATAAAGGCAAGTACATAGGTGTAGGGAATGCTGTTGGGTGGTTGGTTTGGGTCCAAGCTTATGGGTAACTATACAAAGCAGCTCTAAATGACTTCTGTCATGATTGGTTTCCAAGGGCACAGAACATAACAGAATATGTAATCAATCTTGGAATTAGAAAGTTTCCTAGGAATATATGAGAAAGTTTTCTTATGATGGCAGGCTATCCAGGTAACAGTCACCTGGGCCTTAATATTTTACCTAGGTCCAAACAAAAATAAATCTTGAAGTAGTGAAATCAAGAAGTAATGAGAAAGGGGAATATAGAAGAGGAAGGAAGGTGTAGGGTTGGAGGCTTGAGAGATACTAGAGCTAGTGGTACTATTGTAGATGCCAACACATAGGAGAATGTATTTGAAGGCATAGAAAAGTGAGGGATGGTCATAGAGATAAATTCTGGTGAGATAAAAGTTAAACCAAAGTAGGCTAATGATTAATCTACAAACCTATTAGTAGTTTTAAAATAAAAACTGGTTAGGGGACTGAGCAATGGCTCAGTGGAAAAAGAGATTGCCATGAGAGTGACACTGGGATTTTGAACTCCAGCACCCAACATGAATCTGGGAGGCTATGTGGCCGACTTTTCATCCCAGCTGCTGGCATCCATTAGTGAGGTCTGTTAGCTGTGGGTGCAGTGAGAGACCACAGCTCTGTAAACCAGGTGGAGAGTAATCCAGGAAGATGCCTGACACGCACGCACACGCATCACACATTCATACGTCTGCCAAAAAGTCAGAGGGGTTTAATTACTAGATGTCAGGGTGGGAGTGGGGGACTGATAGACAAAAAGTGAACATCATAAAACAAATTAAAAACAGAGAATGAAAACATATCAACAGCATTCAAACCAACCAGCACAACCCAATAAAGGGCCATCTGTGTTCGATTTGTTTTTCAGTCGAGGAGGGAGAGATTCTCAGATCTGTTCTTGTGTAATGTTTAGCCATAGCTGATGCTGATATATGGCTGAGGTGACTGAGGTGATTGTGGTTTGGTTAGGTGGGTGGGGTTGAACCTTAGGGAGGAGTGTTCTGGTCATACCAGACAATGTGACATCAGGACACAAGCCCCGAGTTTCTTCTCTGACCTCTACTATTGAGCATTAACCTGGCAGGGCTCTCAGCTTCCTGCATGTATTGTTCACACTCCCACTCCCACTCACCTCACATTACAGAGGTAGATTTAGGCACTTCTGAGGTTAAATCTGGTGAGACATTTTCTACTTCAGCCATGTTTATAATCAACAGCACCATTTCTCTGAAGCTATTTGCTTAGCTCAAATCAAGTCTGGTATTAACAGTAGTGGGCCTGTAGAGCCCAGATGCAGAGACGCATATCTGACGACTCAACACTCCGGCAACTACCCCACCACTTGCCAGGTGTTAGAAATGGTGATTGTCAAGACCTCGTTTCCAACAGCAATTTTGTGTAGGGGAGGAAAAAAATAAAGCTTTCCACCAGAGGTCAAGCTGATTCCGTAAAATTGAAAATTGTTTCCCTACAAGAGCAGTAGAGATTAGAATATGCTGAGACTCTCAGAAAGCATTTGAAACAGTAAAGATCTGAGGTATGAGCAAAGAAGACAGGAAAACACAATGTGTGATTAAGGAGAGTTTAAACATCCAGCATTCTATAACTGGAAAACAGTGAGGGGGGCCCTGCACAACTAACACAAATTAGTGTGTTCCCTCAGTTCCTCACACCAATAAATCTGAAAGGAGACATGGAGGACACAGTAGCAAGAGCCCATGTGTAACCTCAGCCTCAGAGGGAAACACAGGCGTGCTTCACCACAGGGTGGCTTGAGGTGGATCGTTTGACATCTGCCTTTGTTCCTTCAGAGTCCAAGAAAGGGTGCTGTCACCCACTCTTTAGACTAATTGTAATGTCTGAGAAGGTAATAAAATATCGAGTAATATTTGTCAGGAGCCGGTTTCTACATGAGGGCAGCAGAATTCTCAGTTACAATTGCATCCCTACATATTTAATGTATGTAATGAGCTTTGAAATGCCACCCACCTCCCACGCTCTGTGCCTTTTCTCTTCCCTATGGCGCACATTGGTCTTCTGGTGTCTTTGCCAACAGACGGGCTACTTTGTATTCATTCCAAGGCACTCGCCCATGTTGTGTGTACCCTAAGACAAACATGACTTACTATGTCTCAATTGACTTAGAGAACAGAATGATCTCAGGCCTCTGAGATGATACGAAGACAATGAACGGATTTGTCCAGTCTCTCAGCAACTTGCACAAACTGTCTCTCTCGGGACAGGTCCCTAAGGCCACACCATTCCCCTTTGGGAAAGGGCTTTAATTCCCTGGAGAAGACTCAGAGGGGATTGGCTCAACAGTTCCCCCTTTAACGTGTCTTCCTGATTCAAGTGTGTGTAGCCCAGGATACCCCAGACATGGGGACTCTCTATATAAAACTCTTAGCTGGTGAATACCTCCAGGATATTCTCTTGGAGATGAATGATACATCAGCGCCACTTGGCAGACTTGCTAGGGAGAAAAATTCCCTTAGTGCATGGCATATTAATCATTGCAGGTATGATTTGGTAAAGGGATTTTATTTGTGTTAGGGTTTGAGCAGAAAAATATAAAGAACTCATGAGAAATGTCACCATGAAGGGACCAGAAAGGCAGAGCTTCATGGGGCTTGGAAGGTGACGTTGTTGACTCCTGTCTTTCTCCCTGTGACCACCGAATGGGGTCTAAGTCAAACATGCTGAGCAACTTGTCTTGCTGGACTTGTTCTGGGGGATTCAGAAAGGCAGGGTTAGTGCTAAAGAGGGTTGGAAGAACAAGAGGCATGTGATTTGAACACTTGGTCCCTCACCGGTGGCCCCATTTGGGGAGGCTTATGGTGTGTAGCCTTGTTAGAGTAAGTGTGTCACTACTGGCAGGCTTCAAACTTTTAAGAGCCACATCCCATTCCCAGTTAGCTCCCAGTTTCCCTCATGTGGCTTGAGATGTAAGCCCTCAGCCCCCAGCCTCAGCTGCAGTCACCATGCCTGAGTCCACTGTCCATGTCATCACAGACCCAAACTTTCTAGAACCATACACCCAAAATAAACTCTTTTTTCTATAAATCGCCTTGCTCATGGTACTTTGTCACAGCAATAGAAACCCTAAGGCAAGATTTTAAGATAGTAAAAGGAACTACAACAGTATATTCCTATATAGTTGATTGCAATATGATTTTTTTTAAACAGAGAAATAGAAGAACAAAAAGACAGAAAACATAGGCAACTGTGGCAATGCAATATTGTGAAAACATCTCTTATAGTTTAAGAGACGGGAACGCTTGCTGGACCTCGTAACCGGAGTTTATAACATGCCTTGAGGTTATGAGAGACTGTCCTTCCACTGTGTGCAGAGCCTGTTTGCTAAACCTGTAATGATCCACTGACTTGCTTTTGATTTTTCCATGCAATCAACTTTTACAGCCCAAGCTGATCCACAAGCATAACCTGAAATTATGTCCTCGGCCATGCCCCGGACCCACAGTGAAGTGTGTGCATTATTTATTGAATCATCATAAATTATGAATGTAACATCTGAACATTGCTTGATAAGCAGTGCTATGTGTAATAATGTTTGTTTTAGGGGTGAATTGGAGTCATTTGGTCTCTCGTAAGGGTCATTTGTGATATAATCCCTTAGCAAGCTGTTATAAAGATTTCTGTAAGCTATCCCCCATTCTTTCTCCAGGTGATGCTTTCTGTAATGTTCAATAATTACAGAGCAGAGCCCTTTGTCAGGGACAGACATAAGGACAGGGACAGATTCCCAAGACAACCTTCAGCCAGGCACAGACTCAGACACATAAAATTGACAGAGGAGAGAAGATACAGGGAGCTCGAAGCAGAGAATTCAATTATGAGCTCATTCTTGTTCAGCGACACTAAAGAGAAGTGTTTTGATTCCTTTCCTTAATGCCACACTGACCCTTTATTGGTGACTCTGAGTTTATTAAATTTTTACTAATTATTTACATCCCGATGGAAGCTTTCCCCTCCCCTCCTCCAGTTCCTTCACCTTACTTTCCCCCTCCCCACCACCCTTCCTCGCCTTCTCCTCAATAAAGAGGAGGCGTCCTGTGGATACCAACCAGCCTTGGCATATGAAGTTGCAGTTAGATTAGAAATATCTTCTATGGAGGTGAGGTGAGGCAGCCCAGTTAGGGGAAAGGATCTAAAGGCAGATAACAGATCAGAAACAGCTCCTGCTCCTGCTGTTAGAGTCCCATGAAGACCAGCAGCATGTGCACACTTGTTACACACGTGCATAGAGCCTAGGTCCTCACTGTGTATGCTCTCTGGTTGGAAGTTCAGTCTCCTATACGTGAGTTAATTCTGCAGGTTTTCCTGTGGTGTTCTTCACCCCTCTGGTCCTGTCAATCCTTCCTCCCCTTTCCCCCAGGATTCCCCAAGCTCCACTTAATGTCTGGCTGTGTGTCTCTGCATCCGTTTCTATCCGTTGCTGGATGTAGCCTCCCTAAGAGAATTATACTCGGCTACTGTCTGCAAGGAGAGCAGAGCATCACTAACGGTGTCAGGGATGGACTCCTTCTCGTGGCACGGGGCTCAAGCTGAGCCAGTCATTGGTTGGCTCTCCCCTCAAATTCTGCTCTGTCTTTTACCCCTGCATATCTTGTAGGCAGGACAAATTATGCGTCTAAGGTTTTGTGGCTGTGTTGGCGTCCCAATCTCTCCATCGGAAGTCTTGACTGGTTATAACCTAGATGTCCCTTGACCAAAGAATAGATAAAGAAATTGTGGTACATTTACCCAATGGAGTAATTCTTAGCTATTAAAAACAATGACATCATGAAATTTGCAGGCAAATGGATAAAACTGAAAAGATCCTCCTGAGTGAGGTAACCCAGACCCAGAAAGACAAACATGTATGCCCTCACTTATAAGTGGACATTGGCTGTAAAGAATAACCATGTTACAGTCCATCGACCAAAAGCAGCTAAATAGTAAGGAAAGCCCCAAAAGGGAACCTTGATTCCCACTGAGAAGGAGAAATAGATTAGACATTGTGGGGAAGGGGGACTTAAGGGCGGAAGGGATGGGGATAGGAACAGGAAGGATGAGGTTGGGGGAAGATGGAGGAAGAGAATACTGAATGAAACAACTGGATTTGGGAGCATTATCTCTGGGACAAGCTAGAAACCTAGGGCAGTGGAAAGTTCCCAGGAATCTATTAGAGTGAACCTAGCTGAGACTCCTAGCAATAAGGGATATGGAGCCTGAACCAGCCACCTCCTGTAACCAAGTTTATTATCAATGAGTTCAATGGTAGAATTGGGCATTGACTAGAAAATAATCACAAACCCGTAAGTTATTTATCTAATTGTACTAAAAATATTGTCAGTGTGAGTCATATAGAGGACAATTAAAAGGCAGATTTTCCCATGGAATAAAAAGCAAGACCTAACTATATGTTCTCTATAGGGTACCCACTTTTAATATGTACATTCAAGTAGCTAAAAACACAGAGAGAAGGGTATACCAGGCAAATAAGAGACAATGTGTTATATTTACTTCAAACAAAGCAGATGTCATAGGAAGTCAAAATACCAAAAATAAAGGAGGTACAATCTAAGGATTTCACCGTGATAAACATTCCACTCAGACAACATCTCCAACAAGGAACCTAATAATGGCATACAGAACGTAACAATTGTGAGGACTGCAGGACATCTAACCAATTTTACAGTTGAGGATTCTAACATCTATGCTATATAGTTAGTCAATGCTGGGGCTGGAGTGTGAACTCACATCATCCTTGCTGTGAATGGATGCATGACCACTCTACAACCCCTGGGCAGACCCTGGGTGTGCTGGCATGTGTTTGTATTGAAAAGGTTGAGGCAAGAGGCTCTCAGGAGCTTGCTAGCCAACCAGCCAGTCAGATCAGTAAGTTCCAGGTCAAAACATGAGGCCCTGTCTCAGCAAAGAAGGTGGGGAGCAACTGAGGAAGACACCCGAGGTTGACCTCTGGCCTCCATATATGCGGGAGCGTGCGCGCGCACGCGCGCGCGCGCACACACACACACACACACACACACACTAACAATAAATAAATAAGTAAGTAAAAAGTAACATATGGAGTAGGTTAAAAAATCTGTAAAGATGTAGCTGAATCAGAGAATTAATTGCAAAGGTTTGTATCACACAGCTAAAGCAGTGCTGGGGGATATATTAGTCAGCTTTCCATCCCTGTAACAAAATGTCTGAGATAAACAACTTAAAAAGGGAAATGTGTGGTTTGTGGTGACTCCATCCAGTTGCTCTGAGCCTGTGGTAGCACAGCCCATTATGGTGGAAGCACACAGTGGAACAAAAAGCTCCTTACCTTCATTGACACAAAGAGAGGAGTACTTGAAGTCCCAAAGAGCATGCCTGTGATGGGCTGTATATGTTCAGCCCAGGGATTGGCACTATTAGAAACTGTTGCCCTGTTGGAGTAAGTATAGTCTTATTGGAGTGGGTGTGGCCTTGTTGGAGTAGGTGTGACCTTGTTGGCATGGGTGTGGCCTTGTTAGAGTAGGTGTGACCCTGTTGGAGTAGGCTTTAATACCCTCATCCTAGCTGCCTAGAAGCCAGTTTTCTAGCAGCCTTCAGATGAAGATGCAGCACTCTCAGGTCCTCTTGCACCATGTCTGCCTGGATGCTACCATGCTTCCCGCATTGCTGATAATGGACTGAACCTCTGAACCTATAAGCCAGCACCAATTAAATGTCCTTATAAGATTTGCCTTGGTCATGATGTCTGTTTACAGTAGTAAAACCCTAACTAAGACAGAATTTGGTACCAGGGACTGGAGTATTGCTGTTATATACCTGACTATGTTTTTGTTTGGAAGAATGTGGATTTTAGGACTTTGCATTTGAAAAGCAGTAGAATGCTTTAAATGGGGCTTAATGGGCCATCCTAGTAGGAATATGTAAGACTTTGTTGCTGAGAGTAATTTGAACTGTGCAGACCTAGCCCAAGAGGTTTCAGTGGAGAAGAACTTCAGTATGTGATAATGTGAAGAAGTCACCCAGATGGTACTGGTTTTGAAGACATGAAGGGGTCATGAAGAGCAGCTGAGGCCTGGCACTGTGAGAGGCCTTGGAAGACCATTGGTGAAGGTGCAGCCTCAGTTGCAGTTGATGGCCCAGGACTGACTGGAAGGGTCGTGCAAAGGAGTTGAGGCTTGGCACCATGAAGAGAGTCTATGAAAGGCTATTGGTGAAGCCTAGTTGCCATGGGATGATCTTCAAGAACAGCAGCAGCAGTGGAGTAGATCAACTTGAGCTTAAAATGATACAGAGGGCAGAGCTAGAGAAGTGACCTAAGCCCTTTGGAGGAGCCCAGAAGATCATGTATGGATCCCAGACATTGAAACAAGAAGCTGTAACACTGAAGTTGCCTTGGAAACCCCAAGATGTTCTAAATGACAGAGGCATGGGCTATCTGCTGAGGAAATCTGCTAACAGGGATTGGAACCAGCCCAGGAAAAAAGAAGTTTATTGTAATCAACAAAGATGAAAAAGGAGATGGAGATCTGAAGACTGTTTTGTCATCAGTCATGGAGATGTGGAGTTTGAGCTTGCCTACCTGTTTTCCTGTTTTGCTTTGGGGGTTACAGTTAAGTGATTGGATGAATCTCAGAAGAGACTTTGAACTTTGGACTTCTAACATTTTTAAGACTGCTATAGACTGTGTGGATGTTTAAAATTGGACAAAACATATTTTGCATTATGCTATTTTTAGATATGACCCCCCCCCACCATAGACTCATATATTTGGACAAGCCTCGGGGGGGGGGTGCCATGGAGTAGGATGTGGTGGTTTGTATGTACTTGGCCCAGGAAGTGGCTCTATTAGAAGGTGTGGCACTGTTGGAGTAGGTGTGTCACTGTGGGTGTGAGCTTAAGACCCTTATCCTAGCTGCCTGGAAGTCAGTATTCTGCTAGCAGCCTTTAGATGAAGATGTAGAACTCTCAGCTCCTCCTGCACCATGCCTGCCTGGATGCTGCCATGCTCCCACCTTGATGATAATGGACTGAACCGCTGAACCTGTAAACCTTCCCTAGTTAAATGTTGTCCTTGTAAGAGTTGCCTTGGTCCTGGTGTCTGTTCACAGCAGTAAAACCCTAACTAAGACAATGTCTGCTGTGACATATGAAGATTCATCTCACTAGGCCAACTCCTAAGATTCCTCCACCTCCCATAAACACCAGGGGCTGGGGACAAAGCTGTAACACGTGAGCCTTTAGGAGATGTTATAGATAAAAAAAAAAAAAAAAAACAGCAGAGAAAAACCTAGATCCTTAGATATTCTTATATTTACAATGAGATGTATAATCAATAACCCAAACTTTTACCTTAGGAAGTGAAGAAAATAAAAGCATTATAAACCTAAGTGAACAGGAGGAGGAGAACAGATTGAGGAAGAGGATGAGGAGAATAGACAGACAGACAGACAGACAGACAGACAGATAGATAGATAGATATCAGACTAGAAATCAATGACATTGAAGAGGAAATTAGAACGAACAAACTCCAAAACTAGCACTTTGAGAAGTCTGTACGTGTTTTTGAAGTCCTCTAACTACCTAGCAGCTTGTGAAACTTTTAGTCAAACTATCCAAGGAAAGAGAGCGAGAGCACACAGTGCCAGTATTAGAGATGGATAGCTGGGCTGCCATGATTGGTTCCCCAAAAGATAATGGAGATATTATGAAGAACTCTACTACAAATTTGTTAATTCTGATTAAATGAGCTACTTTCTTTCTCCCCACCCCCCCCCACCCCCCCAGCCGGCTCCGGTCCTGCTCTCTCCAGCCTATTTATTTATTATTTATATATAAGTACACTGTAGCTAGCTTCAGAAGATATACTCCAGAAGAGGGCATCATATCTCATTACAGATGGCTGACAGTCACCATGTGGTTGTGTAATTTGAACTCATGACCTCTGGAAAAGCAGTCAGTGCTCTTACCTGCTGAGCCATCTCTCTAGTCCATGAGTCACTTTCTTAAATGATAAGAACAGTCAGAATTCCCAAGAGACATAAGCAAACTGGTAGGTTTATGTCTGTTAACGGAGCTGAGTCAACAGCTAAACCATTTCCAAAAAGGAGAAGGCACATATGGTTTCATTGATGAGTTAGACCAAACATTTGAAGAGGAAATGTGATGATTCTCCAAAATATCACCCAGCTACCAACGCCTGTGGAACACTTCTTCATGTAGCCTCTGACGTCACTACAAACCCAACATCACAGTTAGCTGAAAGAACAGTAACTCATGCTATATATACATATATGTCATGTATATATATGATATACATGTATATCATACATGTCAAATAAACCCTTTCTTCTCCAAGGTGCTTCTGGTCAGTGATTTATCACAGCTACACAAACCCTACAACAATATCTTTAGGGTATAAAAGAAAAGAACCACAGATTCTATCAATTAACAGAGAAAAAAGTTATCAAAATCTAATATATACATATACACATGCATATATGTATACATATATACATATACATACATATATGTATGTTGCTCCTATTAGATGGCACTCTGGAAATAGTAGTAGTTACTGCCATAAAAATAAAACAAAATAAGAAGGATAGAGACAAAGCTGTCTTTAGTTGTAGGAAGTCTGTCTTTGTTAAAGCTATAATCCCCCAAATTGACACAAACATAATTGTAAATGAACATGCAAGGTTGTAGGATAAATGGCCAAGGTATCAAAGCGACTTTGTTTTCTGATTATCACTAGTGAATAATTGGAATTTAATATCGTCAAAGTAACTCGCTTGAAATAGAGAAATAAACAAAAGACAGTACAAATGTAATGAAATGTATAGAATCTATATGTTAAAAAGCAAACAAGAAACATAGACGAATCACCATGGAAACAAACTTTGGGTGGGTCTATGAGGGGTTATATAAGTTAGATATGTTAGACGGACTGAGATTGGATGTGGCTGGTACTGTCCCATGGGCTAGGTCCTGGAGTGAATAGAAAAGAGAACATGGCTGGGTACAGGTATTTTTGGCTCCTGCTTCCTGGCTGTGAACTTTAATTTTCCCTGTGATCTTTAGACTTTGAGAACAAAAACTCTAAACAACAGGAAAAGCTGAACCCTTCCCATTATCCTCAAATAATCACAGCAGTGTGGCACTGCTTGCTTTTAATGTGAGAACAGGGGCCCTCAGGAGGCCGGGGGTTGATTAGTAAGAGATCAGGCTGGGCGTGGGCAGTTGAATTCTGTCAGATCCTCACTGGACCTCAAAAGCAGAGCATGAGGCTGACTTACTGTAGCAATTTCTGATTCACCCATCTCTTCAATTCTGCCATGACTCATCTTGGCACTTCACAGACTCACACAACCTCCATGCCCACTCCCCAGGCTCAACACGAGATGGCTAAGCATTCCGGACGGAGGCTTTTAGAACCATTTGATATGAAAAAGGTGCTTGTGCTCATTGCTATAAAAATAGATTCCAGGCTTTCAAAAAAATCCTCTTTCTAAAGCCTATTTCCAGGAGGCCTGTGACAGCAGCATCCTTGAGTGGGGCTGTGTGAACAAGCAGCTTGAGTAACCAGCGTGAATCACCGTGACTTCATAGGTCAAGGTGTGTATGCATTCTTGGGTCTTCCTGTATATCTCAAGTGGCCTTACTGCTCTGAAAGAAACTCAGGCTCGTAAGAGAAAACTTGCTACTTGATGCTCCACAGGCACCTTCTAAATACTGCCTTAGGATCAAATCGAAAAACACCAGCAATTCAAACACATTCTAAAATCTGGTAGAGCTCATTCATAGAATAACATCTAACCTATATTCAGACAGTACCTGTGCAGCACTGAACACGGCCTGGAACCTGAGCCTTCTCAGATCTTCATGGAGCCTTGGGTTTCACTACCGGGATGTGTGGACATGAGCTCTTGAGATGCCAAAGTTTGGCTCGTAAGTATTTTCCAGCACTGTGGCTGTCAGCCTTCCTAATGCTGCGACCCTTTAATACAGTCCCTCATGCTGTGCTGACCCCAACCATAACATTATTTTCATTGCTGCTTCATAACTGTAATTTTTCTACTGTTATTAATTGTAATGTAAATAAATATCAAATATTTCTAATGGTCTCAGACAACCCCTGTGACAAGGTGTTTTGACTCCAAAAAACGGTCATAACTCACAGGTTGAGAAATGCTTAGGTTGAGAAATGCTACCCTAAAGGTGTATATGGTAAAGACTTTCTCTCAAGGTAGTGGCGTTCTTGAATGTTGAAGGACCATTAAGAAATGGTTACAAGTGGGAGGTTTCTAGGATACTGAAGATGTGGCATTTTGTGTACTCAAGCAGAAGACAAAAGCAATGGATCACTTGATTGTAGATAGAATTTCTAAAACTTTGACCTAAAAAAAAAAAAAAAAAAAACCAACCCTTTGACCTAAAGTTTAGGTCTTTACCTGCTGATTACACCAGGTATCTGTTCTAGTCACAGGAAAATGAGTGAACCTTCAAAAGTGTTTAATATGACTACTGGTAAGTATAACCTGTTGAGTACCCCATTGCTGGGCATGGTCAAGATGATTGGACAGGACTTCCTTTTAGTGTGCTAGATGAATGGTTTTATGTCAAGTTGGCACAAACTAAAGTCATCTGAGAGAGGGACCCTCACTTGAGAAAATGCCCCACAAGATTATGTTGTAGGCAAGCTGTAGGGCATTTCTTAATTGGTGAATGACCGGGTGTGGCCTACTGTGGGTGTGGCCACCTCAAGCTAGTGGGCTTGGATTCTATAAAAAAGCAGGCTCAGCAAGCTATGAGGAGCAAGCCAGGAAGCAGCACCTCTCTATGGCCTCTACATCAGCTTCTGCCTCCAAGTCCCTGCCCTGCTTGAGTTCCTGTCTTGAGTTCCTTTGATGATGAACTGTGATGAAGAAGTGTAAGCCAAATAAGCCCTCCTCCCCAAGTGTCTTTGGTCATGTTGTTTTGTCACAGCAATAGTGACCCAATCTAAGACACTTGGGTATGATCACTCTGCTCTTCTTGGCTGGCAGAGCCCCATTCTTGACTAGCTCCTGCACTTTGGCCATAGGCACTGATGCTTGGTAGATACCTCCAAGTCTGCTTCTTGAGTATAGATTCCCCTTGTTGAGTAGCTATGAATATCACAGTGGGGAGGAATACAAGGATGTGTAGAAGACTTTGTTCCTTCCTTGGGGTCCTGGATCCTTCCAGACATCAAAGGGGCTGTAGACAGATGGCTGGAGAATAGCAGATTAAATCAAGAAGATTCCTTCCACAAATATTGACCTTACTATGGATATAGTGGTAAACAATCTGCCTCCAAGGGGCAAAAGGGGATGCACAAAGAGACAGATTTTGCTTAACCCTGCAGCCACAAAGAGAAAGTATGATAGGTTACCCATGGGAGAACCCAGAAGATTCCTGCAAGACACAGGAGCCAGCACACCCCTGTCCCTCACACCCTATCCTTCCACAGGCTCTCCAACTAGGGCCTTGCTGATTCTCCTCTAAGTGGCTCAGGTCACCACCAAGAACAAGGTTCTGGTTGTTTGTTTGTTTGTTTGTTTGTTTTGTTTTTTAAAGCTTGTTCTCCTCCCAAGCTAAGCTTGTTCCTCCAGATGCCAGGGGATGTGCAGCAATACCAAGGAAGGGAAAACTCCGTCCTCCCTGGCAAATCGATGCTTTTACATACACCACCTCCTTCCTGTTTCACACAAAAAATAGCAAATGGGGAGATACCCCTGGAAGGCCAGCCATCAAGATTACCACCTCCTCTGAGATTCTCAGCTTGATAGAATGCTATTTCCCCTCCACCCAACTCTCGGCCACATTCCAGGCACCAGTGATCTCTTTTTCCCAGGGTAAGCGTGAAGCATTACTGAGAAACACGAAGTGGAACTTTCATGTATCTCCTGCCAGAAGTGTAAGAGTTGCTCTGGGCATCCAGCAGGAAGCCAGCCTAAGGAAAGACCCACTTTATTAGACACAAGGACAGGGCAGAAGAGGCTGGGCAGTGGGATGCTGCTCACTTTGAGGCAAAAGTCAGGATGAAGACTTTAGAGCTATTGTATCTTTGAATGGATCCACTCTGGATGGGGTCTTGAGCCAGGGGAGGATCTGAGAGACCTCTCTGACTCCACTGTTCATATAACTCACCCTCTGCTCACCAAGTTGGGGGTTGACATAGGAAAGGAAGGTCTTGATAATCTTTGAAGAACTTTGAAAGAGCTTGTACTAGAGACTACCTCTTCCCACATGATGCCGTTTTGGGAGTCTGTTGCTCCGTGGTTCTATACGTGTGTTGAGCAGGATGCTGTAATCTCCTGGACCCAGAGACAAGTGCATGCTGAGAAGTCTGACTGACAGCAAAAGCCATGAGTTTTAAAGTGTTTGTTAGGACTCTCCTCCTGACCAACAGACACATCCTCTAAGTTGTCAGGACATACCTCCCAATTTTGGCTTACATAAGCTCTTTGGCTCAAGAAGGGAATATCCCCATCCTCTTCCCACAACTGTAGCATGGCTTTCACAATGTGCAGTCTGATTCCAGGCCCACCAAATGCATACAGTTATTTAAAGCCAAGTTTAAGTTAAATAAAATAAAACATTTAGTTTTTCCAAACATGCTGGTTGCATTTCAAGTGTTTAACGGCCATTAGTGGCCATTAGTGAACTTTGGACCTTTAACATTTTTGAGACTGCTATAGACTATGGGGACTTTTGAAGTTGGACAAAACATATTTTGCATTGTGCTATGTTTAGGTATCCCCCCCCCCATAGACTCATATATTTGGACAAGCCTCCGGGGGCCAGGGAGTAGGATGTGATGGTTTGTATATGCTCAGCCCAGGGAGTGGCACTATTAGAAGGTGTGGTCCTGTTGGAGTAGGTGTGTCACTGTGGGTTTGGGCTTAAGACCCTCATTCTAACTGACTGGTCAGTATTCTGCTAGCAGCCTTCAGATGAAGATGTAGAACTCTCAGATCCTCCTGCACCATGCCTGCCTGGATGCTGTCATGCTCCTGCCTCTGATAATGGACTGAACCTCTGAACCTATAAGGCAGCCCCAATTAAATGTTGTCCTTATAAGAGTTTCTTTTTAAACTTAAAATCTGGGCTGGCAAGATGGCTCAGTGGGTAAGAGCACTGACTGCTCTTCTGAAGGGTCTGAGTTCAAATCCCTGCAACCACATGGTGGCTCACGACCACCCATAATGAGATCTGACACCCTCTTCTGGTGCGTCTGAAGTCATCCACAGTGTACTTATGTATAATAATAAATAAATCTTTGGGCCGGAGTGAGTAGGGTTGACTGGAGTGAGCAGGGGTCCTAAAAAAAATTCAATTCCAACAACCACATGAAAGCTCACAACCATGTGTACTACTACAGTGTACTTACATACAAAAATAAATCTTAAACCTAAAATCCTTATGTCAGGACCCCAAAGATGGAGTTGGGGGTCACTAGATCTCTTTATTTATTCCTGTTCCCAATGTGGTCACATAGGATAAATCTCTCTTTGCAGGTCCTCAGGGATCTAAGAGACTCTGGTCCAGTGGGAGTGGCCAGAGTTACAGTTCACCAAGAGGAAGCTGGAGCAAGGTGGCTGCTGGGTCCTAGAGTAGTGGCAGGCAGCAAGATGCAGGGGGTAGCTAGGAGCCAAGGTTGGGACCACCGAGCAGAAAATGGCTTCTGTCAGGCTTGCACACCTGGCTGGTCGGGCCAGGTTGAGGTCCAGCGATGAAAGCTTGGGGAGAGAAAACTTCTCCCTGGAGTGTTACAGCTCAGTAAGACAGACAATCTCAAATAATCTTTGGTGAAATAACTCATGTAATTTATTCCTTGTGGATAGGACACTGTAAACATTTGGAGATGGAGTGGAATCTAGAGGCAGATGCTTTCCATTGGCTTGGTCTGAGATGTTAGGGATACCTCATCTGCCCGTGGAAGGACTTCTGGTGTCATCCAGACGTGACTAATTGCCACAGTCCTCTCGATGGGGTGTCATGGTCAGGTGTCCCAGGACAGGACCCTAGTCAAATGTAGATTTAGACTCCTGCCATTCTCAATCATGAGAATCGCCGGGGTTCCTGAACCTGCTCCACCTTACCAGGTTTTCCGTCTGGTGGCATGGTCCACTGCTCCATATCCTTTCTCTGCTTTTCACTATTGCTGCCAACAGGTGTATCTGAGGGGTCAGGGGTCATTCTGCACCTAAGAGCATCTGACCCTCAGCACACGAAGGCCATGGTTTGTACAGGTTTTCTAGTTTAGAAGCCTGGAATGTGGTTTTCTAGAGACGAATGGGCTTGTTCTGTTCCCATGCACTTTTGGCTTTATTCTTGTTCTCCCTGGTTATCTAATAAGCAGACCTTTTCATGATGGCAGAGTGTCTCTGCACGTATTGTTCCTGATGACCGCTCAGTGCAGGAGCTACTCCGGATCCTTAGAGCTTCTCGAATGCTCGTTATGTCCCAGCCTCCTATGCTGAAGATTCACATTTTAGCCTCCAAGTCTACATCCACAGTGATTATTTCCCTGCTTAATCGGCATATGAAGGACAGGTGGCTGAGCGTAGCTCGTTAGGGCTGCCAACAGCAAGGCTTTGACCCTAAACACTCCAGTAAGAATTTTGGCTTGTTGAGTCAGAAGAAAATACACATTTTGGGCATCTGCCACTTACAACAACTTGACTCCAGATGCGGAGCTGCAGGAGTCATCTTATTTCAGGGCCTTTGTTGCCTTTACCTGGAAGCCTTCAGCTGCTTTAACTTGGTGGAACATTGAAACTATTGTTGGAACTTTTGTTTTAGACTTTCGAGACACTTGGTGAATTCTCCCCAGTTTGGGGACCTTGGCTTTGCTTCCCAGTTGGTTTGGAGACCTTTGAGCCATTCAGATGTATGGTAGTTAATGTTGTCAACTTAACAGGATTAGAATCAACGACAAGAAAAGCCTCTAGGTATAGCTGTGAGGATTACTAAAATCAGGTTAATTGAAGTAGGGAGACTTTTTCATCGTTGGGTGATTCTGTTCAACACACTGGGATCTTGGACTAAAGAGAAAGGGCTGAAAATTAGTGTTGTCTGCTTCCTAACTGTGGATACATCAGTGTTGTCTGCTTCCTGTGGATACAATGTAACTGCTGCCTCCCTCTCCTGCCTCCCATCCCCTGTTCCTGCCAGCCACCACCAAGCCTTCCCCACCACAGCTGAATGTTCCCCCAGACTAGCAACTCTTCCTCTCATAAATGCTTTCTCCGCAGGTCTTCCGTCATAGCAATCAGATGAACAACTAATGCAGGGTTGGGTTTCTGTTGCACCATCTGGGCTATTCTGCCATTTGTTTGTCAATAATTGAAGTTCTGCTGAAGAATTTAAATATCTGCGGAGTGTCAGGGAATGTGTAAGTGTGCTGGTTTTCATGGTTCTTGTGAGCTATTGGGGGTGCTCTTGAGCCATTTGGGGCACAGAGAAACAAGATGTTGAGGGTCTCTACTTTGATTTGTGAAGACTATTAAATGTGTGCTATCTTGGTTCCCCTCAGGGAGAATTCTAGCTAATGGATCTTTTGTACTTATGATGATTTATCTAGTAGTACACTCTGAGTGAAAGCATGGAAAAATTTAACCTGCCCTTAGAGTTCCTGAAAATAATTTCAGCAACTATGGATTTTTTTAAAAATTCCATTTTGTTTTCTTATTGCACTAGAACTACTATTCCTGGCATGGCTAAATAACAGTGTTTGCACACGTCTGTCTTTCTGTCTGGCATTTAGTATTTCTTTCTCGGATTCCATTTTCATATGTTGAACTGACTTCCTTATTCAGCTGTTTGTTTTTATTCAGCTCTTGGGCTTCATTCAGCAGTTTAGCTGTTATTTTTATTTTTTATTTTTTTAGCATGTTCATCATCCTTACTTTGAATTCTTTGTTGGGAATTTCATAAACGCCATTAGGATCTGTGACTGGGGGACTGGCAGCCTTTGAGGAGACATCTGTTACTTTTTACGCTGCTTGTGTTTTTGTACTAGGATTTGCACATCAGGAGTTAGGTCACTGGTTCAACTTTTAATTTAAGTCATTTTCAGTCTCTCGGTCAAGCATGTGCAATGCTTAGGAGGATGGGTTGTAGTAGGGCCGAGGCATACTTTTTCTGGTTAGTTTAAGCTGTCAGGCTCCACCCTCGATATTCTCCGGGCAGAATTCCGTCCACAGCAACAGGCACTATCCAGATGGCACTAAAGCACAGGGACCAGTGAGGTGACTCATGGCAAAGACACTTGTGGTTAAGCCTCATGACCTGAGTTCTATTCCTGGAAGCCACACGGTGAAAGAAGAGAGCTGACTTGCTCAGGTTGACCGCCATGCATGGACTGTGACTCGGGAGCTCCTTCCCTCTCTTCCTCCCTCCCTTCCTAACCTACTTCCTATCTCCTTTCCTCCCTCCCTTCCTACCCCAGCACCTCCTTTCCTACCTATGTATATAAGTATAAAAGTAGAGCAATAGTGACCTAAAATACAATTACCATTTAAGCGTCAGTAATCTTAGAGAGTAAACGGCCACAGATAGAACTGTGAGCAGTAATACATCACTGTACAGTGTGAGTTTGAAGGAAGAGAGAAAAGGGGGAGGGCAAAGGAAAACTTATAATTAGTATTGTGTTGCTAGAGAGGAAGTAGAGGAATGGGGTTCAAATAAAAGGGGGATTGTGGTGGTCAAACAAAGAGGGGGAGGAGAGTTAAGGAGTTTGGGAGAAAGGCAGAGTGAAAAGAGGCTTCATTATGAGATGGCAAGGACCAGCGGTTTCATCTTGCATGAGGCTGGGCTGTAGAAACCTAATAGATTGGGCAGCCTGTGTTCTTTGGGAGATATCTTAGTCGGTGTTCTGTTGCTGTTAAGGGATGTTGTAACCATGGCAACTCTCATAAAGGAAAACATATCATTGAGGCTGGCTTACAGTTTCAGAGGGTTAGTCCATTATCCTCATGGTGGGAGAAATGGTGGCATGTAGGCAGACATGATGCTAGAGGAGCTGAGAGTTCTACATCTTTATCTGCAGGCAGAAGACTGATCCACACTGAGACCTCAAAGCCCATCCCCAGAGTGACACACTTTCTCCAACAAGGCCACACCCACATCAACAAGGCCACACATCCTAATAGTGCCATTCCCTTTGGGTCAAACATTCAAACAGAGTCTATACGGGTCATTTCTATTTAAAAACATCACAGGAAAGGAAATCTTTTTTAAGGAGGAGAAAGTAAGAGACAGACAGAGAGAGAGAGAGAGAGAGAGAGAGAGAGAGAGAGAGAGAGAGAGAGAGCAGTGCAGGAGGTAGACTATGAAAAACAACTGGTCTAATGGTTGGATTCAGAGTCTCCTGACATTTCTTCCCAGGTTCCATTTCTGAGATTTTAAAAGTCACTTTTATTCAGATGACACAATGGCGGCAGCATCAAAGCTCTGCCATGTGGGCACTCCTGCTGTGTGAAGCCTGGCTGGCATCTATTTGCCTTCAATGAACAAGTACCCTGCTAATGTGCTGTGAGTTGGACTCATACATCAGAAACAAGCCTGGCAGCAGCCACTGCCATCATTCCCTGTTTTAAATTAAATCATACCATGTTTTGAATTTTGACAGTGCTGTAAACCCCTTATCCAGCTGAGCCAAGGATGCTAAACTTTGCTTCAACATTGAGTGTTAATATATAAATAACTTCTGTGTAATGTCTCCTGGCTTCATCAGAGGACCATGTTCCAAAGCCATCAAGGCAAATGGAGTCCCTTGGGACACCCCTTCTGAAAGTAATTAAAGCTGAGAGGGTGTGGAGAGGCCATTCTCGTGCATGGCCACCTGATACTAAGTGGACATCTTCCAGACTTGGCTTCTACTTCAAAGGAGGTCAAAGAACAAAGGTAAGGGAATTGTAACCATTCTGGCAGGAATGAAGACACTCAAGAGAAACACTCAAGGCCTCCCTTTTGAGATGTTATCTTCAAGGATAAAAGGTTGGGATGTTGGGTTGTAGACCTAGCACAAGGGGCTGAGGTGCATATTTAACATCCCACCAGGGCCTCTGCATGAGCTCCTGCTTCCTGACCTGCTTGAGTTCCAGTCCTGACTTCCTTTGATGATGAACAGCAACATGGAAGTGTAAGCTGAATAAACACTTTCCTCTCCCAACTTGCTTCTTGGTCATGATGTTTTGTGCAGGAATAGAAAGCCTGACTAAGACAGGTTTCCACCTTAAAAAGTGCAGTAAAGACTATGTTTCTTATCTGAAAACTGTTCTGTTAAAAAATTGTATCTTATAAAGTTTATTTTGGAACCATAGAATGTACGTAGTGCTTGCTAAGACCCACAAGACTGTGTGGTAGAGAAGGACAACATGGTGGACACCAAGTCGTGTAGCTGAAGTGGTAAATGTTCTGGGAGTCTGTTTGCATGGACAGAACCTAAGCACTGGCAAATCCTGCATGAGGAACTTACCCAAGAAAGACTTGTGAGGTGGCTGGAAATCAACCAATCCTTAACTAAGCCCTAGACAAAGAATCAGAAGCAACTAATGACTGCTGGGAACTAGCATCTCCTAGGGCAGAGTCCCCTAACTCGTTATCCAAATAAGTGGCCATCCCTGACATCATAAGCACACGAGCAATAAAAGCAGGCCCAACAGTAATGAACAAGGAAAAGAAGGCCATCAATCTGAGAGGACAGGAAAGGGAGGAGCCAGAGGGAGGAATAGTACTGCAGTTATATTTTAATTAAAAATATATAGTTAAAAATAAAAGTAAGATAGCACACACATATACACAAATATGTCCTCGATCTGTTTTGAATTTATTTTTGTACAGAATGCAATATGGGGGGGGTCTTGTTTCATACCCTCACATGTGACTTTTTTTTTAGTTTCCTCAGGACTATCTGTGGAAGAGCTTGTCCTTATTCAATGCATGTGCTAGATGCCTTCAGAAAGGATTGGCTGATAGAAGCTGTGTGACTTGCTTGTGGCTCCCCTGTCCTATGTCACTGGACTCTGTGCCTACTGTCTCTGCCAGTGCCATGGGGCTTTGTTGCTGTGGCTCTGTGGCATAGCGTATTGCAAAGCTTTGTTCGTAGAATAAACTGTAGAACCAGCTGTTCCAGATGCAGCAGCTTTGGCAAGCCACAGAGGAAAGGGTTCCTGTCAGCTTACAACTCTCAGGTCATACTCCATTTCTGCCTGACTTAGTTAGGGTTTGACTGTTGTGAACAGACACCATAACCAAGGCAACGCTTATAAGGACATTTAATTGGGGCTGGCTTACAGGTTCAGAAGTTCAGTCCATTATCATCAAGGGAGGAAGCAGGGCAGGGTCCTGGCAGGCAAGGTTCAAGCAGAGCTGAGAGTTCTACATCTTTCATCTGAAGGCTGGTAGTGGAAGACTAGCTCCCAGGTAGCTAGGACAAGAGTATTAAAGCCCACACCCACAAGGCCACACCTCCAAATAGTGCCACTCCCTGGGCTAAACATATTCAAACCATGACACTGAAGGAAATCAAGAACCTGGACACTAGAACTGAAGCAGAGGCCATTAAGGGATTCTGGCTTGCTCATCCTACTTTCTTACACAACTCAGGACCACCTGCCCAAGGATAACACTGCCCATAGTGAGCTGGGCCCTCAGGACAATTCTGCACAGACTTGCCCACAGGCCAGTCTTACTTATGGCATTTTCTCAATTAAGAGTTCCTCTTCCCAGATGTGTCTAGGTTCATGTCAAGTTGACAAAACCAACCAAAACTCTAGGCATGGTTATCACTGGCCATCCTAGGGGGAAAATGACCATAGGAATAAGGCTGTGGGCCTTCACACAGGAGATGACACTGTGTCAGGGTCAGTGGGCAAAATCCAACATGAATGCTTTGAGGCTCTGTCCCTCAAATGAGATATCTGAGTAGTTCTAGAAGAATCTTGACTCAAATTAGCAGAAGCCAGAAGTTACTCTAAAGGTCTGAAAGTTAATAAAAGCATGGCATTTTTCTAAGTTCTATTATATTAGTGGAATTAGTCAATGTTTTACAAATTGATCATTTTTATTGTTTTGAAGAAATAGAGTTCTTTAGCTTAATTAATGTATATCAAAGTTATTTGCAGAGCTTGCTTCCCCTATCTCAGGCTATCTCCTGCTGCAAGCTGTCTGCAGCAGCCACTCTATCTTCAACTGTCTCCTGCCACTTAAAGAATCTTCCCTTTCCCTGTCAGTGTAAACAAATTCAAGACCAGCCGGTCCCTTCCCTATCTGCAGGGACAGACAGACTAGTGGTCATAAAGACCACAGCTGCCAGAAATGACCATCCTTGAGAAAACTTCCCTACCCCTCCTCGGTCTGAATTCTGAGGAAAACTACAAACTGCTTTGACCTTGCTGATTGCTGACTAAGTTTCCTGCCAAATTAAAATTATACTGTTGCTTTATTAGCCAATAATAAAATAGGTGTGTGAGCCCCTTCACAAAAAGTATAGATTAGCTGTGTTTTAAGCAATCGGGGTTGACTCTCCCTGTGAGGCTGAGCAGCCCCATGCGCATCGGAATAAAAACCTCTTGTTATTACAGCTCGTCAAGCTGTGTTTCTGGGGGTTGAGTTCTCTATACCTGGGCTCTGGGGGTCTAACAGTTTCTTTTTTTCAGTGTAAATGAACACTCATGTTTGTGACTGATCTTATAGCCATCATATTATAGTCATAATTTTGTACTCTTTTCTTAAAGAGGGCCCCAAGATTGAATGCATGTCATATACCACACTATTGTACCTGGTCTTGTCTTAGTTACTTTTCTATGGCTGTAATAAGACATCAGGACTGAAATGACCTACAGAAGGAAAGGTCTCTTTGGCTTCTGGTTCTAGAGTGATGAGTCTGTCCATCATGTGGGGAGCCAGGTGTACTGACTGGTTTTGGGTGTCCACTTGATACAAGCTGGAGTTATCACAGCTTGAGGTTTGGAGTCCCCCCCCCCCTTGAGGAAATGCCCCCATGAGATCCAGCTGTAAGGTATTTTCTCAATTAGTGATCAAGAGAGGAGGGTCCAGCCCATTGTGGGCAGTGCCATCCCTAGGCTGATAGTCCTGAGTTCCATAAGAAAGCAAGCTGAGCAAGCCAAGGGAAACAACCCAGTAAGTAACATCCCTCCATAGCCTCTGCATCAGCTCCTGCTTCCTGACCTGCTTGAGTTCCAGTCCTGACTTCCTTTGGTGATGAACAACAGTATAGAAGTTTAAGCTGAATAAACCCTTTCCTCTCCAACTTGCTTCCTGGTCATGATGTTTCTGCAGGAATAGAAACCCTGACACATGGCAACAAGAGATGGGCACCAAAGCAGAAAGCTAACAGCTCACATTGCAGCTGTGAGCAGGAAACAGAAAGAAGGCAAAAATGGAAGTAGCACAAGACTTTAAGCTCTCAGTATTGACCCAGAGACATATTTCCTCCACAATGGCCACGCCTCCTAAATCTTCCCAAACAATGCCACCAACTAGGAACCAAATGCTGAAAACTACGGGGCTACTTCTCATTTTAACCGCCACAGTTCTTAAATAAAAATTTGCTATAGGTTTCTTACTCCTATCCCTGCCCCCAGATCTCACTTCTCCCTATAGTTAACAATGTTGCTTTCTGTTTGTGTGTGTGTGTATATGTCTCTGTTTCCATTTGTAAAATTAAAGATGCAACCACATGTAACTATATTTTTACTTAACTTTTTATTTTATACCCAAAGCACTGGGCTTATATACATTATTCCTAAACAAAAGGGTGATTAAATCTTTTCATTTTTCTCTTTTGATTTATTTTTGGTTTTAAGTAATAGTCTGAAAAGTTCCCTGCCCTACCTCCCCCCATTTCTAAGTTACAAAATTAACCCAAGTACAGCAGCATAGTTTGTAGTGTTACCTACTATGGCCACTAACTACAGTACGAGTGACCAAGGCAGCTCAGTCAACAGGGTCTCAAGGGAGGGAGGGAGGGGGGATTGAAAAGAAAAAGGCAATTAGACAGCATTATAACATGATTCCAGCCAGTGCTGAGTCTGAAGAGGGTTTGTTTTTCTCCAGTCCACTTCTATATCATTCTAGGTACATACAAAGTATAAGGTCAGTTCTAGGTCAAGGAACAAACAAGGCAATAAAAAGTCCCGAGGTATTCAGGAACTTATCAAGATGGTCAAGATCTTGAGCCTGCTTCCATGTCCTGGCTCAATGCCAAATTCCTGACAAATTTATAGAAGCAAACCCAATAGCTCTTTTCACAGGAGAATAGTTCAAAGTCAGCCTGGCTTACATAGCAAAACCCCGTCTTTAAAAAAGTTAAGTTAGCCCATGTTTTCCTTTAATGAGTTTTCTTCTTTAAATTGTAGTGTATGCCGTAAAGTAGGAATTCAGTTTTATCTGCCTCCAAATGACTATCCAGTGTTTCCTACGTCCTTCATAGAAGGTCTACATACCTTCCCCAGTCAACTAAGATTTATACACAGTGTCATGCTGTGGCCGAGGCTTGTCTCAGAACTCATGATGTAATCTCCAATTAAAGGCTCAGCTGAACAGTTTGTTTCTCGTGTGTATTCAGTTAAAGACTTTATCCATGTTGTAGTCAATGTAATAAAACCAAAAGTCAAGACAATGAGTTAACAGGGGATTGTTCTGAAGCACACCTGCTGTAAAAAGCAACTGGGAACATTATTTCCAATACACCAGGATACATCTTTCAGTGGATCCACCTGGAGCAAGGAAAGGGCAAACCACACCTGCTTTACTGCTGTGCGGTGGAGAGAAGCCTGTGATCAAAGTCCCTCAAGTTAAACTATCTCACAAACTGATTTTGGAAGTGAAAACTGGGAAAATTCATTCACAACACTAGGCAAATTAATTAACACTTTAAAAGGTCTGTCTGTAATCTGGTTGGAATGTGTTGGGTTAAATTAAATCCATGCTCCTTGTTTTTTTCAGGGAATAGTGTAATTTTTTTTCTATATTAGTGATTATTCCCCAGAAATTATCAGTTCCGAGTCCTCAGCTGCAGGGATTTAAGTTGTCTGGAAATAACACCTTAGTGTAACTGTAGTTTTTGTTTGTTTTTATAGACAGAGGTTCACTCTCTAGCCCTGGCTGGGTCTCCTGAGTATTGGAATTATAGATGTGAACTACCACACCTAGACACCTGCAGTTTTGAAAGCTCCTTGGTAATTCCAAAGTGTACCCACGGTGTGTGCTTGAGCAGAGGCAGCAAGGTAGTCCAGGGCTGTGGAAGGCCTTTTAACTCCCGTGCTCTCAGTTCCAGCTCCGAATGCTGTGGATCGCCCTGGAGCCTGTGCTTTTGCTCAGGGTCACACGAGTCTGGTATTAACCAGAGAAAATGATTCTCACTGTGGCCTTTTCCTTTTGTGAGGGTGAAGGGGCGTGGAGCCCAGGCGTTCCCCACTCCACCGGTTTCTCAAATCTGATGCTGTAACCGCAGAGGTTAGACTATGCTCTAAACAAACCCAGTGAGCTCAGTAAACAAACCCAATAAGCAATTCATCCCATTCAACAGAGAAGGTGTGTGACCTCCAGGTGACCCGGGTCACTTTTAATCCTAGCATCGGGTCACTGTCAGGCAATTCTGCTTCCGACAGGCTCCGATTGGCGGCCCGGGAAGTCGCAGAACCTATGCTTACCTCGGGTCAGCCCCAAACAACCAGCCACTTTCCCTAACAAGGTAGCGCCTGGACATGGCCCGAATGACGTCACCCTATAGTCCCACCCACCGGAGGCACGGCCTGTCATTCCAACGCTCTCAGCCTTCGCCCGGGTTCCTGAGGACCAGGCGCAGACTCCAGTCTTCACTTCCTCCTTGGCTCCGCCCTTTTCGTGCCTGGGGGCGGGGAGAAGACCGGAGGGGGCGGTGCCGCGCGTGCGCGGAGAGGAGCGGAGGGGCTGGGGCAGAGGGCTGGTTTGAGTGACTGAAGGCAAGATGCAGGTGAGTGTGGCGAGCTCGGGACCCCAAGTCTGCGGTCGTTTGGCTTGGTGGGCTCGCGCCAGACCCGGAGCCGGGTCTACATGGATTAGTTACAGAACTCGGCGGACTGCGGGGAGGCCCGGCGCAGGCGCACTGCGAGAGGGCGGGTGCGGTCCCTCCGGCCTCCTGGGCTGGGCACTCCTGCTCCGGTGCGTCCTGCCCCGCAAATCTCTGTCCTTTGGTAGGCACCGGACTTTGGGCTCGTTCTCCTCCAGGCCTGATGAAGGCCCCGACCCTCCTGCCATCTAGAGCTGACTCTAGATGGTCCGTTGGGAGTGCTTTCTGGTTTCCAGATCTGAACTCTAGGCCTCACGACTATTGTTAATTTCTAATATGAAGAAAGGTGGAACTCCTTAGCAATTTTTTTTCCTTTTTTGAGCTGGAATTAGACAAAAGCCCAAAGAAAGTGTGTTAGAGAACCGCATCGGAATAGCCTTAGAAGAGCAAAAGTATGCGTCAGCCACTTTGTCGCCAACCTTCTATGTGGCTGTGTTTAAGGATTCTGAAGAGTCTGGATGGAGGGTAGATGGACCGTGTAGTTGTGGGCTCCGGCTTAAGAGACAGACCTTGGGGACTGGAGGGGGTGGTCATCTACACATTCAGCAAGCCGGCCACACCTACACCTGGGAGGCAAGAACAGGCTCAAGTAAAGGGATATACCTAGTATTTTGTGCTTACTAAACATTAGCCGTCAGGAGTGACTCTGGAGCAGGCCAGGCGTCTGCTATTCTCAGATTTATCCTTTAGACTCTAAAGCTTAGGGAAGTCTGTGGGTCTAGCCACAGTCTTCCTCTTCCCCAAGTCTACTGCAGGCTCTCAGGACAGACAGATGGTCAGTCAGCATGTCACAGCGTTTTTGCATTTTCAGGTCCCTCTGCCTGGAATGTAACTTCCTTTGGTCTCCAGGTTCCTCTCGTTGGGGAAGAGTTCTCAGGACTCAGATAAACCTTCTTTAATTAGTGCGTAGCTCTGACCTGTTGTTTAGAGAGGCCCAGCTTCAAGCAGACACCTTTCATGGTTTATGTAGGGTTAGCCAGTCGTCTCCTGGTGTTTTGGGGTTTTGTTTGTTTGTTTGTTTTTTCTGAAGCTGAAATGCGCAGGTTTCTGGTTAAGACAGTGTTTGCTGTATCGTTGCGTAGCTCTGACCTGTTGTTTAGAGAGGCCCAGCTTCAAGCAGACACCTTTCATGGTTTATGTAGGGTTAGCCAGTCGTCTCCTGGTGTTTTGGGGTTTTGTTTGTTTGTTTGTTTTTTCTGAAGCTGAAATGCGCAGGTTTCTGGTTAAGACAGTGTTTGCTGTATCGTTGGCGGTCACTTCTCAAGGAAGGGGAACTGGTGGATGTTCACCCCTTTGAGAAAAAGGAAGGGATAAGCAGTCGACAGCAGCAGGAGCCAGGGTCTTAGGGTCACTACCGCCACCCGTCAAAAGCATCCAGGGAAGAAAGGGTTAATTGGGCTCACACTTCTATATCACAGTCCATCACTGAAGGAAGTCAGGCCAGGAACTCAGCAGACCTGGAACCTGGAGGCAGGAGCTGATGCAGTAGCCCTGGAAGGGTGCTGCTCACTGGCTTGCTCCTTGTGGCTTGCTCAGCCTGTTTTTCTTATAGACCCCAGGGCCACCAGCCCAGCGGTGGTCACTCTGACAATGACAAACTCTCTCATCTATCACCAATTAAGAAAAATGCCCTAGGACTGGAGAGATGGTTAAGCGGTTAAGAGCACTGTCTGCTCTTCCAGAGGTCCTGTGTTCAATTCCCAGCAACCACATGGTGGCTCACAACCATCTGTAATGGGATCTGATGCCCTCTTCTGGTGTGTCTGAAGACAAGTACAGTGTGCTTACATACATAAAATAAATAAATAAGTCTTAAAAAAAGAGAATCTTGTTCTTCAGATGATTGTAGCTCGGGGCGAGTTCTCATAAGACTACCCACTATCTGTAGTTCAGTTTTAGCTCTGTTGTCTCAATTCAGAGGCAGTTTCTAATTTTGTTTTCTTATTCCTGTGTAACATAATATTTCCTAAGTAAACTTGTTAATCACACTTAATTAAAGTTAAAGCTTGCTGTTTTCTTTTTCTCTTTCACTCTTGCTGACTCCATTCCACCCTCATATAATTAAATGCCCTCTCTGGAGCATCCACCTCTGTAAACTCGGTCCATATAACCCCGTGGACCAACAGCCTGTTGCTCAGTGCACACGACACAGCTTGTCTCCATAACAGTGTGCAGCTTGTGCCGGTGCCCATTTTTTTTTTTTTATATATTTTTTTTTCCATTTTTTATTAGGTATTTCGCTCATTTACATTTGCAATGCTATACCAAAAGTCCCCCATAGCCACCCACCCCCTCTCCCCTACCCACCCACTCCCCTTTTATGGACCTGGCGTTCCCCTGTACTGGGCATATAAAGTTTGCGTGTCCAATGGGCCTCTCTTTCGAGTGATGGCCGACTAGGCCATCTTTTGATACATATGCAGCTAGAGTCAAGAGCTCCGGGGTACTGGTTAGTTCATAATGTTGATCGCCGGTGCCCATTTATAGCCTCCCTCTTCCTCTTGCCTCTTGCCTGTGAGAACTCCTTGAGAAGGCAGGGCAGGCTCTCAACCAGGAGCCTGCGAGCAGGTATGAGGACCAGAGATCTTTGGAGGATTGTTGCTTACTGGCTTGTCCCTTCTGGCCTGCTTTGTTTGCCTTTTCATATATTTCAGGGCTCCCTTGCCAGGGTGGCACTGCTTGAGGTGGACTGGGCCCTTCCACATCTGTCAGTCAAGATGATGCCCCACAGGCTCATATACAGGCCAGCCTGATTAGCTATTTTCTCCCTTGAGGCTCCCTCTCCTCACATCACTCTAGTTCATGTCAGGTTGACAATAAAACAAACCAACAGAAGTAGCTACCTAAAAATCCATGCACGGAATCATGTCACCATGAGACCTCAGAAAAGCCAGGGCCGTCTCTGGTCATCAGCTTCCTGGGCCTGGGAACTAGTAGACTAAGACGTACCACAGCCCCACAGTCCATGGCCTTATGGTCAGATTCACTTTGGGCAATGTCATAGAAGTTTATTACAGTTTTAAATTAAATTTGTTTAAGGAATGAGCATACTAGACAAAAGTCAGGTCAAAGCTTTACTTTCAGTATTGATGCCAATCTTCCTGTTATTTCCTGATTTTTCCTCCAACACTGGCTCCTCAGGGAGACTACAACGGGGGCCAGCCTCCCTCTTCCTCCTGCCCTCTTCGTCCAGCTGCACAGTAGCTCAAACTCCCTGCTCTCCACCACCTTTCCCGTTTGTCACTTTATGCCTTCTCTCCTGGCTCTGCCCTCACCACATCCTCGTCTTTCCCCTTCCAGGACCCCAATGCAGACACCGAGTGGAATGACATCCTACGTAAAAAGGGCATCCTTCCCCCGAAGGAGAGCCTGAAGGAGCTGGAGGAGGAGGAGGCGGAGAAGGAGGAGCAGCTCCTCCAGCAGTCAGTGGGTGAGCTTGCTCCATCTTTTCCTTTGTCCTGTGTCTATTGGAAGCAAACCACCAACCGCTGTAGTAGACAGACTTCCTTTGGACAAGAGCCGGGAGGCAGAGCTGGGGCACCGGCATCAAGGCTGTGTGTGGTGCCTAGACGGGTGACTCGCAGAGTGGCAAATGAGCCACCTGCAGCCCATAGTCCCTGTCTGTGTCACAGGAGCACATGACTCTGTTCTGAGCTTTACTTTCGCACGGTACCCTAGAAATGAACATTTTTAGTGTTTGTGGCACTTTCTTAGGTAGTACTTTATTAATCCCTGTAGACTGGTTCAGAATATTGACATAGAATAGTTTATTTGATTTGGGGAAGCATGAGATGTGTGAGAAGCATCGTGTCCAAGGGAGGTTTTCTTAAGGTCTCTCCACCTGCCTCAGATCCCCCCAGTTTTGGCCTAGATGTGCTTGATCCCAGCTGAGTCAGAATGTGTGAGGCCAAGCGTCTGACTGGTAGATGGATGCCTTCAGGGACTTCCCGGCGGAGAGATGCTGATGAGAGAGACCTTTGCCCTGTTCATATGAGAGTGCTTGTTTAGAGTAAGATGTTTTAAGATGTATCCAGCTTAATTTAATTGAGTGATTTTTGTGTGTTGGGTGTTGTTCTGGGTAATGGGGACTTAGTGGAACACAGGGCTGACAGAAGTCTGTGTCTTTATGTTTCAGAGCAACAGATGAGCAGTAAGGCCGGGCAGGTTAGGAAGGTTGGAGGGTGGGAGAGATGCTGGCAGTTGGGCAGAGGGGGCTCAGTAAGAAAGTGAGATCTGAGTAGACCTGAAGGAGGTGAGATAACTACTTCAGCAGGAGAGAGGTGGCTTGGGACCTTAGAGAGTTCATAAGGACTTGGTGTCTTGATGTCAGGGAAAGCGGTAGAGAGTTCACAGGGCCTCTAAGGACCAGCCCACTTGGATCCTGAGTCTTATGGTGAAGAGCCTAGCTTTATTGCCATGATGGGAAGTTACTGGAGGCTGAAACAGAATGACCTGTCCTGGATTTTAGCAGCACCACCTTATTGAGCATGGACATTGGTAGTGGTAGTGTGAAATCAAGCAGCAGAAAGACCAGTCTAAAATGTGTGCAGTAATTCAGGCAAGCCACACCATTGACTTGGACCGGTGCTGTGGTAGAGCTCACAACAGGTGCTCAGAGCATGTTTTGAAAGAGGGCCAACAGAATTGGCGATGATCCATGTGTCATGTGAGAGAGAAAAGACAAGAAGACTGCCTGGCTTGGGCTGTGTGAGGGGCAGAGGTGCCATGGCAGGGTACAGAGGCTTACAGGCAGCTCGACAACTGTTTAGGACAGAGTAATGTGGAGATTTTTATATTATGTGTGTATATGTCTCTGTGGGTTTGTGTCTGCGAGTGGAATGTCTGTGGAGTTCAGAAGAGTGCATTGGACCCTCTAGAGTTACAAGCAGCTGTGAGCAGCCTGACATGATGCTAGGAATTGAACTTGGCTCCTTTGGAAGAGGAGCGAGTTCTGTGACCACTGAGCCTTCTCTCCAGCCCAGCTTAGCGATGTAGGCAGGGAATTGGGTTTGTCTTTATTGAGTTAGAAGAGTCACGGCTGGAGGCATACATGTTGGGAGTTGTCAGCATATTCCTGGTATTGTGGGATTCGACAGATAAAGAAGAAAAGGAGACAAAGAACTGGGTCCTATTTTTTTTTTTTTTTTCTTGTGGGGGGTTGAAGCCAGGGTCTCTCTATGTATCTCTGGCTATCCTGGAACTCACTCCTTAGATCAGGATCAACTAAGTGTTGAAGGCACAGGACAGATAGAGGACAGTCCTCAGAGTAGGCAATGGTGGCTTGCGAGAGATGCTTTTCATTACCCAGTTAAGAGGATATTGCCTGACTTGATACCAAGAAGAAAGAATATTTATCACAGTAAAAATAAGATGCAGATTTCTGTGCAGTTGGCTACATGGAAAGATTGTGCTGCCTGCCATATACAAGACAACACTACTGGGGACATTTGGGGCTGGCGCAGTGATGACGATTAAGAGCCCTGGCTGCTCTTGCAACAGACTTGGTTTTGGTTCCTAGCTCTCATATGGTGGCTCATAATCATCTGTAACTCTAGTTCCAGGAACTCCAGCACCCTCTCTTGGCTTCTGAGGACTTCAGGTGTGCATGTGGTACACATATGTATATGCACGTAGGCAAGACATATATGAATACAAATAAAACTTCTTGTTTGTTTGGAGACTGGATGTCACTGTATAGCATTGGGAAGCCTAGAACTCACTATGGAGACCATCTGGCTAGCCTCAAATTTAGAATTCCAGCTGTGCCTGCCTCTGCAGCAATGGGATTAAAGGTGTGGGCACCACTCCTGGCAATAACTAAATCTTAGAAAGGAAAAACAGACTAGGAATGAGGTGATGGTCACCTGTAGGAAGGAGATGCTTGCTTATGGAGGGCCTGCTGTCTTTCCCCACCTGCGATGGTGTGTGGTCCGAGAATGGCCCATGATAGCCATGTTTCTGGTTTTGAGTGAGTATTAAGTATACAGCAAACCAATAGCAGATATATGCAAGTAGCAAACCCTTAACAAACTGTGTGCTCAGAGCATCCAGCAGAAATCAGCTGAAGAAGAGAGCTTCCCGGGTGGGTCAGAGTGGCTGCTCAGATAAGGCTTTCAAGTAAAGAGACAAATGTCAGAGATAGAGATGACATCATCAAATCAGGCACTCACAGCATCTGTCGGAAACCGGCTGAAGAAGCTGAGGCAGTCAGCTGGGGTTCCCAGTTGAGCTTTCTTTGCATGGCTGACCTGGGTTCTCTTTTCTGCTGCAGGACTTTGGTTCATAGGATACATCATCGGTTCTCAGCACGAGATCGAATATCAGATATTTACGTCATGATTCATGACAGTAGCAAAATTACATACAGTAGCAAAAATTTATGACAGTAGCAACAGAATAATCTTAGTGTTGGAGGTCACCACATGAAGAACAACATTAAAGGGTCACAGCTTTAGGACGGCTGAGAACCACTGGATAAACAGTAGTAACACCCGTGAGGAATGAACAGCTCACCTGGCTGTTCTCACGGACATGGACTTAGGGTCACCAGCCTGATCCCTGCAAGGGGCCGTGAAGGACAGTGAAAGAGAAACATGCTTAGGTCTGAAATACGGTGAGAAATGACCCCACTTGTAGAGCCAGCCTCTCTGCAAGCTCAGATGGCACAGGGCAGTTTACCAATATAATGTAGTGTCACAAGACGTGCTCAGACACCCAGCCCGAGATTGTGTCCCTGAAGACCAGAGCAGGCAGCTCAGGCAAATGTGACTCGTTTCGTGGGCCTGGGAAACTTGTCATTTATATCCTTACAGGGTGATGTGTCAGTGAGGACGATGGCCGGTCCGTCCTTTTAAACAGTAGCGTGGAGGGCAGGGTCCTTTGGGAGTTGGTGCACATATGTAGGGAAGACGCTAAATGTGCTTGTTCATCTCTCCTTTTTTATGCTGTGGTCAATGAAACTGAATCCAGTGAAAACATACGAGGACATGACTCTGGAAGAGCTGGAGGAGAACGAGGATGAGTTCAGTGAGGAGGATGAACGAGCTATCGAGATGTACCGGTCAGTGCCGACTGCCAACAGCCCGGGCTGTGTGCTGGCTTGGGTGCCGCTGGGCTAACATCGGGGAAGGACTTCAATTTAACAGTGATAGTAAAGATTTCAGCCAACTGCTCTTACACCTTTGCCATGAGGCAAATCAGTAAGCCGGATCTTCAGGGATTTTGTTCTGGAAGATGCCGGTGCTGGCCCATGCAGACAAGCGTGCTTCTGTATTTAAACGCTTTCTTCCTATCGTGCAGGCAACAGAGGTTGGCTGAGTGGAAAGCAACTCAGCTGAAGAACAAATTTGGAGAAGTTTTAGAGATCTCAGGAAAGGACTATGTTCAAGAAGTTACGAAAGCCGGCGAGGGCCTGTGGGTGATCTTACACCTGTACAAACAAGGGTGAGCTGACGCTGATCTCCACGCGGTCTGTAAATGCTGCTTTGAATTTGTTCTCGGTCTGTGAGGCTTAACCTACACAAAAGGCTTCGGTTTATGTCGTGTTTTTATCTGCACTTGTGTTCTGTGTTTTTGTAGCTGATTAGCCCAAACCTTAATGCTCACTTTTCATCTTAAGACTTTTAAAATAATGTTTGTGAGTAATATCTATCTGCTAAAAGCATAGAACAAGGACTTAGATTTCTTTGACTTAAAAAAGAATTCTGCCAAGTGTTAGTAGAAGGACCACTGATGGGGCTCTGCCCGTCTGCTCACCTCACAGCCACTCTTTTCTCTTCCCGTGTTCCAGGATTCCCCTCTGTTCCTTGATAAACCATCACTTGAGTGGACTCGCCAGGAAGTTTCCCGATGTGAAATTTATCAAAGCCATTTCAACGACCTGCATACCCAACTACCCCGACAGGAATCTCCCCACGGTGTTCGTCTACCGGGAAGGGGATATCAAGGCACAGTTCATTGGTCCTCTGGTGTTCGGTGGCATGAACCTGACCATAGACGGTGAGGGCTCTGGAGGGCCTGAGGGTATTGTGAGAGGTGGGCCGGGAACTCCCCTCACAGGGATGTCAGCTTCCGGGACACGAGTCGCATCGCGGTTTTGCTTCATCCCTGCGCAGTCACCTGGAGCAGTGAGCTTCAGGGGGGACCCTCTGAGGGGTGCTGGCGCCTTAGCTGATTTGCTTTTTCTCTGTCTCCAGAGTTGGAGTGGAAACTGTCTGAGTCAGGAGCGATCAAGACAGCCCTGGAGGAGAACCCCAAGAAGCCCATCCAGGACCTGCTGCTGTCCTCAGTCCGGGGCCCTGTCCCCATGAGGAGGGACAGTGATTCTGAGGACGACTAAGATGGCAGTGATGGAACCTTTGAACCTTCTTGATATGACGCATTGTCTGGGTTTTTTATAAGGAGGGAAAAGCAAAATGTATCATTTTGGTTTTTAACCTTTTTATAATTATTTAAATTTTATACATTTCGGATATAATCATTGCTGAACTTTTTTAAGAAATTTGTTGGAACTCTTTAATTAATCATGTTTCTTTAAGAGAAATTTAAGCAAGCTTGTTATGTCACATATCTATGTTTTCCTATGTGTATTTCAGGAAACCATGAAACTGTTCAGTATTTTTTGACATGTAACTCTATAGAAAGGAATGTGGACTTAAAAAATATAATGCGAATAAATTTAAGTTAAAATCTCTATAAAAAATAACAGTGCAAAAAATGAGAACTCAGCTTTCTAGTTAGATCGTTCGTTTTCCTTTTGTAAAGCTAGCAAAAGGAGTATCAGCTAAAAGAAATGGCTGATAATTTTGAGACAGATACTGATTTATCAAATTAGCTGACAGATTTCAGCTCACTGCCATGTCTGTTTGCTTTCAGCCCAGTCTTCCAGGTAAACTAATGTTCTCTATGGCTGTTAAGACACCAGCTATTCTTTGTAGTGGCACATGCCTTTAATCTCAGCACTGGGAGACAGGGGCAGGCAGGTCATGTGAGATCAAGGCCAGTCTGGTTTGCATAGTTACCAGCTAGCCAGGGCTGCGTTACCAAGACCCTGTCTCCAAACCAAGCAGCTCTTCTTGGCTGTAAGGTCCTGTTAGAGTTGGTTTGGGGGAATAAGGTTTAAGCAGATACATATATAAGCTCTATCCCAGTCGATTTGTAAAAATATTTCAGGATATCCTGTAAAGTGACAATGAAAGCCGAAAAATATCTATAATATTTTTGTTGAATGCTATACCCTGTATAGCTGATTGGAATCTTAGAGATAAGAGTCTAAGAATACAGGGTTTACTCAGATTTTATTGTAAGATTTATTTTTCTGTACTCCCAAAACCGACAGTGTGTGAAAATGCCTTGTTTTCTGTTACGTGAGGGCCAAGACCCTGCTAGAACATCGGCCTTTGGAGTGGTTTCCTTCAGAGGCGCTTGTGAAGTTTTAACAGCAAGGTTGGAACAGTCTTGAGGTTTTGTTGCTTGTGATGACCCTACATGGTGTATAGGAGTGCTGCTGCCTTAGAATCTCTGCAGTGGCTCACAGCTGCAGAGACTGACGCTGTGTTTGCCGTAGAGCAGTGGTTCTCAACCTGTGGGTTGTGACCCCTGTGGGGGCCACATAGTAGATAGCCAAATTACAGTTATGAAGTAGCAACAAGGAAAATTTATATGGTTGGGGGTCACCACAGGAGGAGGAGCAGTACTAAAGGGTCACAGCGTTAGGAAGGTTGAGAACCACAGACTTAGCGTGAATTTTTATACTAAAGGAGAGGGGCAGGACCCGGATGCAGGCAGAGTGCAGTGTTGGGAGCTGCAGGCGCAGTTCTTCTGAGGAGCCTGTGTAGGATGTAATTCTTAACAGTCACTGAACCACGTTGATATAAGCGTGGACACTATCTCCATGCCAGACCAGGACCTTGTTGGTGATACAGAGATGGCGAGATGGGAACACAGCAACAGCTCTGATACCTGTAGCCTTGACCAGTGAGCCCCGCCTTCTCACAGTGCCCCGCCTCTGTCTGCACTTGCTCTAGAGGACCAGCAGCATCTTCATCAATTGGGATTAGGATCAGAGCCTGAGCTGCCCATGCCTATAGTTTAGTGAATTCGAAAGGTGCTCCCTGTGGTATTCACAATACCCTCTGCTGCCTCACTGCATTTACTGGGACAAAGGTGGTAAGGCTTGGCACTTAACCTATATACTTACATATGTTTGTTTGCCTGGGTGAGTGTATGCAAGTCACATGGGTGCAGGGGCCATTGGCTCCTCAAACCAGTTACAGGTAACTGTGAACTGACTTGTAGATGCTGAGGACCAAACCCACGTCCTCTGTAAGAGCAGAGCCCTCTCGACACTGAGGCACTGCCATAGCCCAGAACCTTGCTGCTTAAACATGGAGTTCATCTAACTGCACAGCAAGGGATGCAGACGGGGCTAGGAGACATTGTCCTTTCAGAAAGTACCAAAGCGCTAGACAGTAGAGAAAGAGCATCCCAGCTGCAGTGGCGGGTGGGTCTCCCAATGGCTCTGCTGGAGCGAGCAACACGGTGAATCTGAGGTCACGCCCCGAGCTGTGAGGAAGTGAGGAGGAAGACTGTGGTTCCCTCAAGAATCCCAAGTAGCCTGATGCCCGTTCCTAACCCCCAAGCCACTCCATTCTTAAAGGATGGCTTCCAAGATGCAGTGTGTGTGTGTGTGTGTGTGTGTGTGTGTGTGTGTGTGTGTGTGTGTGTGAGAGAGAGAGAGAGGGGAGGGGGATGGACGGGGTGTAGAGGTCAAAATCAATGACAAGCCAGGTTGACAGTGTGTGTGCCCTGTTTCATGATGTGATGGAAAGGTCACCTTACCTCTAGTCTTTCTTCCAAAAACCTACAATCAAGACATAACCACAACAAACCCAGCACAGTAGCTGAATGGAACTTTTGAAACTGTAGATAGAAGTTAAGAAACTGGGTATTCTATACAAAGCACTCGGTTAGCTTCCTAATTAAAAAAAAAAAATTGCACTGAAGGTTTATTTTTAATATGTGGCTCGTGAACCACATCACAAATGGAAGGTAACTTAGGTAGCAAAACAGTGCTCAGCTCTTGACTGACCTGCATCTGTGAGAACTTGTAACTCAAGGGTTCCCCTACGTCTTAGTCTGGATCTGCCCAAAGGCAGGGCCGGAACCAGCATTTGGGTGCAGCGTTTGTCGTTTGTCGGGTGTCTCCAGGCTGCAGAAGAGAAAGCTGAGAAAGGAAGACAAGATGGGGTGGGAAAAAGAGAGGTACAGTGGCTGGATAGTACACACACACCCCCAGTGTCCCCCCACAGATGGAGGCCTGGGCTTACACACCCCAGTGTCCACCAACAGATGGAGGCCTGGGCTTACACACCCCAGTGTCCACCCACAGATGGGGGCCTGGGCTTACACACCCCAGTGTCCACCCACAGATGGGGGCCTGGGCTTACACACCCCAGTGTCCACCCACAGATGGGGGCCTGGGCTTTGGGTTTCCATTCCTGGCTCCTGTAGGTGAGGGCCGCTCTCTGGGGGCATTAACTGCATTTCTTGGCTGTGTGTGCTCAAGAGCAGAGCAGGCATCTATGCCTGGAAGAAGACCACAGATGCTGCAGGTGCAACATGGTTCTGGGCTTGCCTGCTCCTGGCTCCTGGTTCTGCTCTGCTCATTAGGAAGACATTGCTTAGGTATGGGTTCTTGATTTTTATCTTTCCCATGCATATATTCAAAGGAAAGTAGGTGAAAGGAATTGGGTGTGATATTGTTTTCATTCTTAGAAATTATATCCTGACCAGAGTTTCCTCTTCCTCCAACCTCCCTGTCCCAACCCCCACCTCCCCTCTTCCCCAGATCCATTCCTCCATTTTCCTTCAGGAATATCAACCAAACATAATGAGTTACAACCTTCATATTAAGCTACAGCCTTCACATCAAGGCTGGCTGAGACAACCCAGCAGGGCGAAAAGGGTCCCAACTGCAGACAAAAGAGTCTGTTAGGACTCCCACAAGAACACCAAGCTACTGAACCTTCACATACACTGAGGACCTAGCTCAGACACACACAAGCCCCCTGCTTGGTGGCTCAGTCTTGGTGAACCCCTATGAGGGGTAAGTTGACTCTGAGGGGGTTTTTGTGGTGTCCTTAGACCCCTCAGGCTCCTACAACACTTCCCCCCCTTCTTTGACAGTATTCCCCAAACTCCACCTTAATGTTTGACTTTGGGTCTCTGCATCTGTTTCCATCAGTTGCTGGATGAAGCCTCTTTGTTAACAGTTAATGCTGGCTCCAGTCTACAAGTATACCATACTATCATTAGGAATAATTTCACTGATGTTCCTGGCCATGTTTGGTTCTAGCCTGGGTATCTGGGCTGTCCAGCCTCTGGTTCCTAGCTATCTAGGCATTGTCAGGGGTGGGCTCCCTCTCGTAGTGTGAGCCTCAAGTTGGACCAGTCAGTGACTGATCACTCCGACAAGTTCTGTGCCACCTTTACCCCAGTACATCCTGCAGGCGGGACAGATTGTAGGTTGAAGGGTTTTGTGGCTGGGTTGATGAGCCAGTCCCACTGCTGGAAGCTTTGCCTGGTTATAGAAGATGGTGGGTTTAGGCTTCATATCCTCCGTTACTAGGGTCCAGGAAGTCTTCACTGCACTAGGCTTCTATGTTAACCCCCAAATGCCTCCCAATTCCAGTCATCTCTCCCAGTACTCTCTCCCTCTGTCCCTCCCACACCACCCCCACCTGATCCTTCCAGTTCCGATCCCCACCTGCCCCCACTACACTTGTCAAATCTATTTCCTCTTCCCAGAGAGATCCATGGATCCCTGCTTGGGCCCTCCTTGTTACTTAGCCCTCTCTGGGTCTGTGGATTGTAGCATGGGTGTCCTTTACTTTGCAGCCAACGTCCCCTTGTGAGGACATACCATGTTTGTCTTACTAGGTCTGGGTTACCTTCCTCAGGATGATCTTTTCTAGTTCCATCCATTTGCCTGCAAATCTCATGATGTCATTGTTTTTAACAGCTGAGTAATACTCCACTGTGTAGGTGTGACACATTTTCTTTATCCATTCTTTGCTTGAGGGACATCTAGGTTGTTCACAGTTTGGGGCTGTTACAAAGAAAACTGTTATGAACATTAGTTGAGCAAGTATCCTTGCTGTGGGAGCACAAAGTTGTACAGCCACTGTGGAAATCAATATGGCAGTTCCTCAGAAAACTGGGACTCGATCTTCCTCAAGACCCAGCTATATCACTCCTGGACATATACTCAAAGGATGCTCCATCCTACCACAAGGGTCCAGTATTTTAAAATGTCCTTTGAGTGGCTTTGATGCCTCCCTTGCCAGTTAGGATGCTGGTGTTTTCTAGATCCTACCAGAAGGTGGCGCACGCTGACAACTTAATCACAATTGCTACTGCCCAAGGAAACCTTACAGATGGCCCCTGCCTTAAAAATGAGAAGCCAGTGTGCTTTGTATGAATGCAATCGCATAGACTGAGCCCAGGGAGACAAAGAGGTATCGGGTTGTTTTATTTAACTTTACCACTCTAGCTTTTAAATTTCAACTCTCCATATCTCTTTGCTCATTAAGCTTTAACTTGCTGAGAATGCCACCTTTCTAGGAAGACTGTTGGTGGTTAGAGTCCCCTGAGCACTTGTTAAAGGGAGTGCAATCTCTGAGGGGAAGAGCGAAACTTTTGACAAGAACCTTTCTGAGAGGGGATCTTGCAGCTGTAAAGATCCGTCACCACAGCAAGGGGATGGTGCATCAAAGAGCGGGAGAAAACAGCAAACAGATCTCTTGATAGCTAAAGCAGACTGACTTGAGCCATGCAACAAATACTACATTGTAACCCGAGGCAAAAAGTAATTACACAGTATCTATTATCCAAATATACGTGTGGAGGGAAAAGTTGACTAACAGAAATGAGTGTGTCCTCTCAGCACAACTTTGTGTTCCTGGGGGAATTTGAGGCGTCTACAGGATGAGTAATTCTACTCACTGCGCATGTGCTATTGAGAGTACCTCCTCAGGGTCAGCAGGCCCATCAACTACCCCCACCCCCTTCCCCCCACCGCCCACCCCCATCCCCCATCCCTTTAGTTTCAGCCCAGGTTTTCTGTTTCTGATTCGATGTTTCAGTCCTCTTGGGAATCTTTATGGACTAACTCCCAAACCCAGGCCCCCTTCAGCTGCAGTGGCTTTGCTGCAGCAAGAGACACTCTAGGTTTCAAAGGAAATGCTACAATGTTCCATGTTTTCAGTCCAGCTCTGGGCGCCACAGTTTCAACAGACCTGTGCTACTTTGCATGACCTCACATCTTTCCAAAGCAAGCTCCTTGGCATTTTCTGTGATAAGCACCATAGACCAGAATTCCCAACTGGCTGATTGAAATCACAGTGATGTGGAGAGGTTGGAATGTTATAGGTCCACAGGCTAATTCGGTTATTTTGGGCTAGCTTTAGCCCCCTTATTTAGAGCCAGTCCTTGCCCACACCTCAGTGTTGAAACTAACATCCTGACTAATAGATACAAACTCTTGCAATCTATTACCTTAGTAGACTACAGTTTCCACCAACTCCAAAGCTGGAAGTCATCAGCACCTTAGGCCTGTAGAAAAGGGTGCCCATCTCACCCACCGTACCTGCCCTTCTGGTGTACTCACCAATGTGTTTTAAATTTGCCTTGGTTTATGACATTCTATATCCTGTACAATCTGTAAAACTTCATGAAACTGACCCCCGTACTGGAACATGGAATTAGGGGTAGCCTAATCTGTGTTCCCAGGCTGTGATCACTCAAAGTGGCTCCAGGATAAACTATCTCTTACTCTTGTTAAGGTGAGCGCTATAGTTTCTGTGTTGATGGCAGGTACAGCTGTGAGCTGTGTGGGGCAGGAAGTGAGATGGCAGCTGTACCCACCTCTCAGTTGGAGGCACTGTACAGCATCCAGGCAATTCTATGCTATCAATAAGGAACAGAACAAGTCGGGTGTGGTGGTGCACGCCTTTAATCCCAGCACTCAGGAGGCAGAGGCAGGCGGATTTCTGAGGTCGAGGCCAGCCTGGTCTACAAAGTGAGTTCCAGGACAGCCAAGCCTATACAGAAACCCTGTCTTGAAAAACCAAAAAAAACAAAAAAAAACAAAAGCAAAACAACAAAAAAAGGAACAGAACAAGTACACTCTTTTCTTTCAATTTTCATATATATGAATAATATATTTGTTAAATATTAGGTATTTTATATCTATTAAATAGCTAAAAATGCTTGAACATAAAATCTTATTAAGTTGTTTGACTCTTATAACTACTTAATAAAAGGAACCGTTGCTAACACTTACTTTGCCCAGTGCAGGATAGTGAATTTAGGGCCCTGTGCACACTAGGACAACACTCAGGGCTCTGCGCACACTAGGACAATCCTTTTCAATGAACTTTGTCCCAGCCCAAGAAACTGGCCAGTATTTCTTTTAGCTTAATTGCACATGAGCCAAACCTAGTGGGCCACGAGCCGACCTGCTGGGGACTTAGGACCTTCTGAAGCAGTGGTTTGCCTTTCTGGTTTATGAGTGAGTCTGACGCTCAGCTGGTTGGCTCAGATTCTTCCCTGAGAATTGATTACCTCTGGGTCCAGGGAGGATACTGTTGAACATGTCAGGCAGGGACCTGGGGGAACTCTAAAGGCACCCACCTTCCTGACATAATGATCCCTTCCTCTCTCTCTGCTGTCTGTCACATCAACAAAGCTTGTGGGTCTCTTGTAGTACCAGTGGAGGTAGCATGACCTTCCTGGGCCTCAGTTTCCATATCTGTGCAGAGGACCCATTCCATGCCCATGCTGTGGAAATTAAGTGAAAGATATGCAGGCCGCATGGTGTCTATGGTCTTCCTGTTATAACCGGCAGCGGCAGCCTGTTTTATTGTATTTTATTTTGAGGCTTTAGTGCAGGAAAGCTTTGCATGTGGGATTAGCTTCTTGGTCTACACCCTGTGATTCTCAGTGGGGCCTCATATGACCTGGAAACTCGTAAGTCCACCAATAAAGCTTGAGTCTCACTTGGGAAATGTCACACCATTTCCCCTTTGCTTTATGTGGCTACCCTTACACAGTATTTCTTGTATAATGTATTTGTTCCCATGTTCTTCTTTTTGTTCTTAGTATGTTAAGAAACACTCATCTCTCTCGGTCTTTTATTTTTCCATTCTGTGGTCTGATCTGGAAGAGGCCTTTCCACAAAAAGCACGAAGCCATTATGTTGTCACGTGAGACTCTATCACTTCCAGGACAGATCGCCAAGAGGTAGAATTGCTCTCTTACTGGTTTCCCTCACTGAGATTTTATGAAGGCCACTGTGGTGTCACGGTCTTGGGTTCCCTCAGGCACTTTGTCAGTATGACTTGCCCTCTAAATATCAGGGTGGCATCGCAGGACTGGGGTGTTAGAGTCCTACTGGGGCATCTGGGCCTTCCATTTATCTCTGGGGAATTTTAAGATATGAATCCTCAGTAGAGGCACACACATGCAGTCCAAGGTACCTACTCCATTTCCCCTTGCTTTAGAACGAGCTTGAGAGAGGAAAATGGACAGGACATGAAGCAGAAGTGACATTTTATAATGGGGAGGGTTGTCCCTTGGGACTTCTTGTTCTGCTTCTTCCATCTCTCCCCAAGTGAATCCTGCTGCCTCCGTTCTGCCTCTCTTCCTGTCGGTGACAAGTCCTGGAAGCATGAGCTTCTAGCATCAGTGGATATATGTGGATGTTTTAATGAGTTGGGAGAAAATCCCTTTGAAATAAGTTTTGAGTCCACATCCATCAATGACATGGAAGCTCTATAACTGTGAGGGATAGTGGGTAGATTTATGTCAACTTGACACAAGTTAGAGTTATCTGAAAGGAGGGAACCTCAAGTGAGAATATGTCTTTATAAGATCTGGTTATAGGGCATTTTCTTAGTGATTGATGGGGAAGGGCCCAGCCGTTTCTGGGTGGTGCCATCCTTAGGCTGGTGGTCCTGGACTCTATAAGAAAGCAGGCAGAGCAAGGCATGCGGAGTAAGCCAGTAAGCAGCACCCTCCATGACTACTGCATCAGCTTCTGCCCCCCAATTCCTGCCCTGTTTGAGTTCTTGTCCTGACTACCTTTGAATAAACCTTTTCTCCCCAACTTGCTTTTTGGTCATGGTGTTTGATCGCAGCAATAGAAACCCTGACGAAGACAGTAGCTTATTCTAAAAAGATGCAGTTCCCTCAGGACTTGACCTGCTGCTAACCTGACTCTAGACTCACAGGAACATGAGAGAGAGAGAGAGAGAGAGAGAGAGAGAGAGAGAGAGAGAGAGAGAGAGAGAGAGAAGGAAGCATGAAAGACCGAGTGCAGACAGGACAGGAGGTTTGAACAAAGGCCATTCCTATCCAGACTTTTGCTCATTTGGAAAGGACCAGCCAGGTGGAGGTTTCCTTAATTTCTGGTTCATACCAGTGGAGACTTTTAACTTGATCTCATGGCTCCCTGTCAGGGTTAGGCCTAATCTAGAAAAAACTTGAGGCAGCAGAAAAGAGTTAGGAAAAAATGGGACTGTACGAAAGGGTACCAGGTTTATTCTTTATTCATAGGATTGTGCCAGTGGGTGTGCAAATGGCTAAGGGAGCACAGAAAAGTCTGCTCCTAAGAGCTCCTTGGCCTCCAATGAGGGTCCTTGATGGCTACTCTCTTGCCTGTTCTCTTTTGGAGACAGCAGGCCTGCTGAGTAAGCACACAAGAATATGGGGCATGGGGACGGGAGAACTCAAATGTGTACCCAAATAAAAGGACTGCCAAGGGGGTTCACAGCTGAAGGCTGCATCACTGACTGTGTGATGCAAATTAGTGCCTGCTTGCCCGGGGCCTGCAAGAAATCAGGTCAGGATCATGAGGCTTCCAGAGGCTGGTCTGAAACGTGCCTAATGAAGCTGGCCTCTCCCTAAGACCGTAGGCAGGCAGGAGGGAGATTTCGGTTAAGGGATGCAAAATAGGTGGATTTCCCCAGAGCCTCAGATCACAGCCCAGGAAGGATGCACAAGACATCCCCTCAGGCCATGAATAGCTTTGGGTTGAAAGATCTGATCAGCAGCAAGTGAGTGGTGAGGTTTCAGACCTGCACTCTATAGCTCTTTGCCCTCAGTTTAAAGCTCTCTACTGCTTGGCTCGGTCACGGTCACGTGCTTCCACTCGGTGGGTGGCTTCAGTTGAGCTTTGGTTTGCTCTACTGTACAATCTGAACTTCTTTGTGTGGACTTCGCAGGGCTGTAAGAAAAAGAAGTGTTAGGATTAAACTACAAACTAATGTATATCCTGCCTTGAAAGGGGTCTCCTGTTCAGGAAGGGACTAGTAAATTTATAAGTCAAGCCTGGCTACTACCGTTGCCCAACAAGCCCCCATGAACCTGGCTTTATAAACAGCACTGCTGCTATCGGATCAACAGATTCCATGGCTTGTCTACACTTGTATGAGCCTTAGTGGGGGAAGAGGCTGGTAGGGACTGAAGGGGCCAGACCTGACTCGTCCATCCTTCTAAAGCTTGAGCCAGGCTAAAGTGGTTAGAAGCTGGATGCATGGGGACTATTGGATAGCTTTGCATTTTGTGGGATATAAGAGGGAAGGTCCCTAGTGGAAGTTGTGTGTGATGTGTTTATAAAAAGGTAAAGAGGTCTAAGATATGTTATATGGGGGTGTGGTGAGGTATGGGGGGAGGGGTGCCTCGGTGGGCCCATGCCAAGGCATCCATCCCTTCCCCCTTAGGGACTAGTAACACGACAGTATAGTATAGAATAGAGCTTATTCAGGGCTTGGGGGAGGAGTTAAGAGGGTAGTAGAGGCGGAGAAAGGAGGGGGAGGGGAGAAGGAGGAGAGGAAGAGAGGAAGAGGAGAGGAGGGGGGAGGGGGAGGGAGAGGGGGAGAAGAGGTGGGCCATGGCCATGAGCACTTGAAGAGAGGGGAAAGGGAAGGGAGAAGGGAAGAGCCCAAGAGGTCAAGAAGGAAGCAAGACTAAGCAAGAGGCAAGAGAGGGAGGAGGCAGGAAGCAGCCCTTTTTATAGTGGGTGAGGCCTACCTGGCTGTTGCCAGGTAACTGTTGGGTGGAGCTTAGACAGAATGCTAACAGTGTGGCCTCGGTGACATGCTAGAGCTTAAACTTTCAATATAGTCAAGCTCCAAGGGGTAGGGGCACCCACTTCTCCATGGCACTTGGGATGTTGGAGAACTCAGAGGTCCCATCAGCGTCATGTCACCATACATGTGGCAGATCTGCAACCCTCAGGCTTGTCCTGAGGAGAGAATAGCCCAGGTGGACTTTCAGTTGCAGCTGGGCAGCCTGACTAAGGGCTTGTCTAAGCACCAGAGAGCTCCCCGTTCTGAGCTGAGCCCAGCTGCTGAGCCCCGTTTCCTGGACTCAAGTGCTGAGCCAAGGATGTTAGCAGAATAAGATTGCCAGCCCGCCTGCGCCCCATTGTGTTAATTACAGGCTGTTATTTCATGTTAAGAATCCACAACAAGATTAAGGGCACTGTCATCTTAAAAGCCAAACCGTGACCTCAAAAACTCATCAGTGAATGAGAGGACAAATATTCCTGTAGTGCTGGTTAAAAATAGGAGCGGTGGAGAGAGCGAGAGGGAGATGGATGCCATTAAGAGGTAATTACATTTACTGTAAATGGGAGCCTGGGGAAGGAGCTATTCTAGGCAGGAAAACCCGTGACACAGGAAACCCAGCAAGGCCACTTGCTGATTGATGGCCGTGTGCTTTCTGAATCAGCTTTGCCTATGGGGTGAATGGTGTTACCACTGTGCCTAGTGCCCTGGGCCTGAGTGGAGGTGCTTGCCAAAAAACTGTGTTTCCCAAAAAGGGAAATGGGAACCGTGTAGTCCACTCCGAGTCTCAGAATGCAACTTCTCTGTGGTTCACAGTTCCAATGTCCTTCGTTCCTCAGTTGCCAGGCATCATCTGATTGGACAAGGTAGAATTTATTATTGCCTTTGAGTGAAACTAATTTTCATTCGAGTTGAGGTCCACAAAGGCAGGCAGTTCTGGTTCGTGCGCAGCAGTGGATATCTGCAGGGCCCTGTGCAGAGACATGTTGGCTACATGTGAATGTGTAGCCTGAAGTCTGTGCAAGTCTCACATTTTACCAGCTGAGAAGACTCAGGGTTCCTTCTGGGCCAGTGTTTATGTTAATAATCATAGAATTACATCATCACATCTGAAACTGAGCTAGGACAGTATAGGGTAAGTGATCTGCTATATCATTATTTATTTCAAGTTATTGACTTCATAAATAAAAGTTATTACTCTATGGGGAGCAAATTATTTCAGGTGCACACACACAGATACACAAACCTTGGCTTTGATAACATGCTATGCCTTTGTCTTCTTAGTCAATTGCTTTTTCCTTATACCCTCATTTTCTCCTAACTCTTCATACTATGTTAGTTTCTGCTGAGCCATCCCTAGACAGTCTTGCTTCTACTTTAATGGTACACATGATTTTAAGCATCTATTAATTTATAAAATCTAAGAATCAATAAGACTGGCTTAATTCACTTAATACAGCTATCTCCAACAGTGTCTGTTTTCCTATAAACAATAAAACATGGTTAACCTTTTTACTGGCTAGTTTTGTGTCAACTTGACACAGCTGGAGTTATCACAGAGAAAGGAGCATCAGTTGGGGAAATGCTTCCACTAGATCCAGGTGTAAGGCATTTTCTCAATTAGTGATCAAGGGGGAAAGGCCCCTTGTGGGTGGTGACATCCCTGGGCTGGTAGTCTTGGGTTCTATAAGAGAGCAGGCTGAGCAAGCCAGGGGAAGCAAGCCAGTAAGTAACATCCCTCCATGGCCTCTGCATCAGCTCCTGCTTCCTGATCTGCTTGAGTTCCAGTCCTGACTTCCTTTGGTGATGAAAAGCAATTTAGAAGTGTAAGCTAAATAAACCCTTTCCTCCCCAACTTGCTTCTTGGTCATGATGTTTTGTGCAGGAGTACAAACCCTGACTAAGACAATACCTCTATCCACATGATCCAGGCAATGGCCTACCATTGAGGCAAGGAGATCATTTCTTGTAGCAGATCCTTTGCCCACTGATATCTCTCAGCCACTCATAGGTCGAGACTGTGCCATCTCTCAGGAGGCAACAGTGATGGTTTCTACATGAATTTCATGGGGATTAATGGAAGTTTAAGTCAAGTGTCTTAGTTGGAGTTTCTATTGCAGTTGTCACTGGGATAGACTGACTTGGAGGCCTTTGGGTAAATATCTAGGAATAGAAGGTATGGCTAGGTCATATCTTGGGTCTATATAGGTTTCTGAGAAACCTGCCTACTATAGAATGGCACTACTATAAGCTGCCATAGGGGCAGGACATGTTTACATTCTTGCCCGTAGTGTATAGTGTATAAGGTTCTTAGGGTTTTATTGCAATGAAGAGACACCATGACCACAGCAACTCTCACAAAGGAAAACGTTTTATGGCAGCTGGCTTACACTTCAGAGGTTTAGTCCATTATTATCATGGCAGGGAGCATGGTTCCATGCAGTCAGACATGGTGCAGGAAAGGTAGTTAAGAGTTCTACATCTGATCTGCAGGCAGCAGGAAGAGAGAGTGACACTGGACTTGGCTTGAGCATCTGAAACCTCAAAGCCCAGCCACCAGTGGCATTTCCTCCAGTAAGGCCATACCCACTCCCACAAGGCCACACCTCCTAACCATGTCAAATAATGCCACTCCCTGTGAGTCTATGGTGGCCATTTCCATTCAAACCACCACAGCTGTCTTTCACGGCACGAGCATCTGTGGTTACTTGCTTTTTAATGACTGGCACTCTGACTGGGGGGAGCTAGAATCTCAATGTAATTCTGCTTTACATTTTTCTGATGCTTAGTGAGCCTCCAGGTTGTAAAAAACATTGTTATCCATCATTTGTATTTTATCATTTGGAAACTGCTTACTGAACTTGATAATCTATCAGCTGAGCTGTTTGGCTCTTTAGGTTTTTCTCGAGTTCTTTATATGGTTTAGATGCTAATCCTGTCATGTTCAACTAGCTAGGTTTTCTCTGATCCTGCAGGCTGTCTCTTTATTCTGTAACCACTTTCTTAGAATTTATTCCAAGAAGTGGTTTACAGGGTAAGAGGTAAATGCATGCTGCATGTACTATTTTTATATCTAATACTGAAGTTTCCTCTGAAAACATACCTAACATTAACACTTTCACAGATACTTTGAGTGCCATTAAACATCACAGATCTTTAATTTCTTGCTCATTTTTTTTTGTATGTTTGTTTTTTGTTTTTGAGACAGGGTTTCTCTATATAGCCCTGGCTGTCCTGGAACTCACTCTTTAGACCAGGCTGGCCTCGAACTCAGAAATCTGCCTAGCTCTGCCTCCCAAGTGCTGGGATTAAAGGCGTGCACCACCACCACCCGGCCTGCTCAATTTTATTTTAACTGTCATACATTGGTAATTTATGGCTCCCCCCGCCCCCTTTTGGCAAGGTACAAGGTGTTGAAGATAAAACCCAGGGACTTGATTGTTTAGATAAAAGCTCTACTGTTGAGGTCTGCCCCTGAGACAGGGGCAATAGAGGTAGCTCCATGCAACAGGGACAGTTTCCATGGCTCAGCTACCCTTCTGCAACGTGACATGGAAGCCATGATTTCCTGTGGGCTTCCTGCCGCGGAGCTGCGGAGCAGTGTGAGTGCTATACTGACCCTGATGAGAGCAGTGAGCGCTGCTAGCCTGCAAGCCACAGAGGGCAAACACCGACCGACCATTTGCCACCCAGGTGCTCTTGCATCCTAGGTTCCTGGACCAGAGCTGGTTTGCTTTGCCTTTGCTGTAGTAGGAACTACACTTTCCTGCTAATCCTGTTGGAGCAAAGTGGAAAGAAGTCACCACTAGGTGTCACAACGAGTCAAGTTAAAGCCTAGTTGTGGCGAATAGTTAAAGGCATTTAGTGTGTTCAGCTCCATCTTTTATCAAGCACCTGTTGAGCATCCGCTGGTCCTAGGGAGCTCGTCCAGGCCGGGCCTCCTGGCTTGGTTAAGGAAAACTCAGTACCGGGTAGAGAGGGAACTCGGGTTGATGGAGGAGGCAGAAGACTTTTCTTGAGGGAGATGCCTTTTGCAGTGTGTGTGAAGGATCAGGACAGTGGGACATTTGTTCTTCTTCCCAGGAAAGCACCCTGAAATCTGGCCTAGCGCTGGCTCTTGCCCCAGGTTGAATTTTTCCAACATGGAAGGGAACTTTGGTGGGAGTGGTGTGGGGGTCAGGGGGTCAGGGAGCTGTGTTGATGGCTTGTTCTTAGCCCAGACTGGTGGTGCAGGCCTGTAATCCTAGGCATTTTCGAAGCTGAGGCAGGAGGATCTCAAATTCAAGGACGGTCTGGGATTCAGAGTATGTTCAAGAACAACATACTGATACTCCATCTCAAGATAATGACGATGATGATGTTGACAATGACAATTGTGATGACAGAGGCTTGGAGATGTGCCTCACTGCTAAAACCTCTTGCCCCATAAGCATGAAGCCTTAGGCTCAATCCCCTGCACTAAAAAAAAAAAGAAAAAGAAAAAAAAAGTCATTCTTTACCTATTTTATTAAGATACTGCTTTGTTTTTTGCTTTGTTTCTTTCTTCAACACAATCAAGAGAATCTCTCTGAGACACAACTATAGCTCAATCTCATGCAGCCCCTCTTTCTGTGAGATTCCCTTCACAGGCGATCCTGCATTGGCTGACTAACCACCACAGGCCTCTTTGTTGAGTGTCTGAAATATCTTGTAATAGTAGAATAAATCCAATGCTAGTGGCTTAAAACAAGAGGAAAAACAAAAACAACAACAACAAAATAAAACAAGCCAAAAAAACAAAAACAAAAAAAAACAAAAACAAAAAACAAAAAACACACCAGGCCTTGTTAGTCCTTTTAATTTATATTCCTTATATTGAAATTCAGCACAAAAACTGAATTGAATATCCCAAATGTTTATGAAAATAGTATTTATTTTCCTAAATCTATTGTTTGCTGGTGGGATTTTGGAGCCTTCTGAATGAAATTCTCCTAAATAATAATATTATTTTTTTAAAAAATTTTCTGGTTGCTGGTCTCCTGGGCAATTAAGTGTTCTCTCTGCTGCCCCCCACCTGCCCCATGCTAACACCCCACATCCCCCTCTCTCCAGGATCTTTATCCCAGGATAGCCTTGAACTCAGTATCTTGGCAAGGATGACCTCGAGTGTCTTGCTCCCACCTTCCTAGCGCTATAGTTACAGGAATGTGGGAGCACAATTATTTTAGTAGTTTTTACAGGAATAACGTTGGACTCTGAGAACATAGCATTTGAAAGAAAAGTTTTCCCCATCTGCTGAGGACCAATCACTAGGTTACAAGGACAACGTGGGACATTGAGAGTTTTAGGGTTGGGGTGGGGCAGGAGATAGGAGATCTCTAGGGCTGGGGGACACTGAGATAGAAAAAGTATAAAGAAAGGGACAACAGTTTGAGGTTCCTCAAGCTGCAGGTGTCTAGCCTTGGTATCACCTACTGTGTGCCCCTTGAACCAGTCTTGCAACATCTTCCACTAATGTGTGGTACCTGTGCTGTCAGGCAGACGTGCACATGCGCACTCACTCGCTCATGCACACACAGGTGTGATCCATTGGGCCACTGTTCCCATCTCCACCCTGCATCTCCACCACCAGAAGAAACCTGTTTGAAGGCTGTGGGTAGTGAGCTTGGCAGGAGCCGGGGGCGGGGAGCAGCATCAAGAGAGGCTTTTCCTGTACCCTTTCCCTCACAGCTTTGGATATATTCCATCATCTCCCACGCACATTGCTCATAACACGTTAGTCACCATAATCTTAATCTACTGAACAATAACATTCTGTGCTCCTCATAGCGCCCCGGAAAGTGATTTCGTGGCTGTCATGACACTTAACACAGCGTCGCCACACTTACTTTGGAGAAGTTAAGCTGCTCGTGGGGTTTTAGTAGCAGAAGTTTAAAGCACAAAATTACCTGAATTGACTCACACAAATGGCAAACAGTTTTTCACAGTGAGTTTAATTATTTCTTTGCTTCCTTTCCTCTGCTTGGAATATTTGCCTCCTATTTGATCATTAAAGTATGCCTGCTCTGAGGTTACCTGCCTTGTACCCATCTCTGTCTCATATGCTTAGGATCATGAGGAAGGTGTTTGGATTCAAGCTCTGCCCTTGCCCTTCATTATTAATGAAATATGGAGATGATGCATCCATAAAGGTAGCATGATGGTTTGAGATGGTTCACGACAGGCGAGCCATACCAACTCTCTGATCAAAATCTGCACTGTATGTAAGTTCACCAATAAACATCTGCAATTAGCCAGGCCCCAGCCAATCAGAAGTTGCATCATTTGGGTCTCCACCAAGCAGAGCCTCAATACACAGATTTCCACCAATGGGATTGGTTCGTCCTGAGGCAGGAGTCGCAGGTGGAAGCAAAATGACCACACAAGACTTCCCTGACTCAAAACTCCTGCCTAGCACTTGGCAGTAAAACCCTCCACTGGCCTCTCCTCATCTCCACGACAGGCTCTGGGGCTGAGAATCTCTGCCTGTCACCATTGCCGTTCTGCATCTTGGTAATCTGATTTTATGTTTTGAGTAACAGTGGCCACACTCTAAATTTGCTTGTCTCTTCAGAAGCCTCCTAAGTTCATGAATAAGCAATAAACATCAGAATTATCCTGGCCAAACTTGGAGTTCCAGTCATCACAAAACACATCCAGCAGGAAAGATGCATAGCTCGGTGGTAAAGGGTGCATACTGAAGACCCCGTGTTCTTACACAGACACACACATACAGACACACAGGCACACACACACACACACACACACATGTGCATACACACACATGCACACCACACATATGCACACACACACACACACACACACACACACTTTCATGCTGTTTGGGCAGAATGAACCTGGGTGTGTCTGTGTGCATCACCAGCAGCCTCTAATACTAGTGGTTCTTTGAGCACCAGCTGCTCTACCATCCCTCTTTACCATGGCAACATTTCTGGAGAATCGCTGCTGTGGGAGGACTTGATTCTTCTGGTTGCCGTAGGCTGACTCTGAGCCTCCCAAGCCCCAGAGACTACCAACCATGTATGCTTGGTCCTTCACCTCAGTGCCGGGACCTGAACTTAATGCTCAGGTTGACGAAGGTCGGGGGTCTTGCTTAAACAGAAACGAGTCTATGGATGAGGATGGAGGCTGAGGGATGCCTGTCCCATCCTCATAGCAGCGCTTAGAAGGGAGAAATGCTTGATGAGGTGGGAAAGGTGGACAGAGGGGGATGCTTATGATTTGGTTGATAGAAACTGAGATGTCCTCTGGACCTGCATCCACCACAGGAGTTACACTGGGAAGGGGCATTGGGTAGGCTCCAGGGCTGCCCTACCTGGCAAAGGGAGGCTCCAGCTGAAGGCAGCACCAGTTGTAACTGCTTTCCCTTTTGACCCAGAAGGCCGTAGGAAGGATGAAGGATAAAAGATGAGGCTTTCTCTACACATCCAGGAGAACCAATGCATACTTGAGAACCAGACTCTCCCCGTTCGTGTGTCCCTGGAGTCCCGATACAGTAACAATGTTGGTCACCATGGAATCAGAGTAGTCTTGCTCACTTGGAGGTTGGCTCAGACAAGACGATGACTTTCCTGAAGGCACAAAGGTTTAGCCAGAGTAGAATTCAGACTCCTCATCTTCTCTTCCACTCTGCTTTCAAGCTTGCCTCTGTGCAATGGTTAACTTTGACTCTTGGCTTGAGAGACACCTAGATTCGTAAAGCCCTGTTCTGCATGCCTGGGAGGACACTTCCTAACATGGGAAGGGAATGTCCATGTGGGACAAGAGAGGAAGAAGGAGGAATCCCAGTCATACAGACATCCTCTGCCTGCTCCCTGACTGTCACAAGGCATGCAACCTCCTGTGACATGTGATCCTGTCTCCCCCCCCCCCCATGATATTCTGTCTTCCCATTAGCCATTCTAATGGAGGCAGCTGCCCATGGGATGATGCCCCTGGGACCATGAACTAAGATAAACCTTTTTTCTTCTTAACATAATTTACCTTGGATATTCTGTCATAGTGATAGAAATGACAGATAAAGTCAATGCCTGATTGGTACCCTGCATCTTCATGACTGTCCTCTATACACGTCCACCTGGGGACAAACAGCTGAAGAAAGGGTTTGGAATGGGAAATTAGGCCTTTGGTACAGAGGCATTGGAAACATCAAGTCACTCAATAAACAGCCTGCTGCGGTCCCCCAGTGGTTTTTATCATTAGAGTCTCTTTGTTAAGGGGCCAAGAAGACATTCTGTAACAAATCTTTGTGGATACACGGTAATAAGCAGCAAATGAGCAGAACTCAGCAGAGTTGCTCTGTTGTCTTTAATAATGTCTGGGATGGGTAAGAGCCCTCTCTTGTAGGAACCCCTCTGTTAAGCCCATCACTCTCACACGTGTCCTCTGATACCCTAAAATTACACACGCTGAGAGAGCCCACACTCCCCTTCCTACCTCTTCTTGCCCATCTCTAACCTTCTCCTTCTTCATATGATCTGGAGAGTCTGTACACCACCTCCAGGCTCAGTGATCTTATTTCAACATCGCCCATGTGGCTTGCTGCCCATCAATCATCACGCCTCCGAGCGCACTCAGGGCACCATGTTCCTGTGGTTTATCGCTGTTTCTCTGATTGCTGCCCTGCTTCCACTTTGCTCCCTTTACAATCGATCCATCGTCTAAAGGCCACAGAGTGATGCTTTCAAAATGCAAACTCCATTACATCACTCTCTGGTACACTCAGCCCCGCCTCCCTCACCCACACTTCCACATCCCGCCATTATACACGGGCTCTGAAGCTCCTCTAGCCCCTGGCCCCATTCCAGAGCAGGGACATGTACTGTGCGTGTCCGGCTGCAGGCCGATGCCTGTGAGCTTTGCTACCCCTCACAGCCCAGAGAAGATGTGGGAGGTTTTAGAACCTGCGCATTATTGGCGTTGAAGAGAGTCACCAGAAGGATGGAAAGGGTGTGGTTACTAAAGCTCGTCGCCTGCTAGATCCCAGCCTGGCTCTGGGGCATGGTAACAAGGTTCTTTTGGGGGTACCTTACAGCTTTTCTGGTCACAGAACACAGGATAAGTGCCTTAACCCAGCACCACAGGCTAGCCCTGCCAGTGCTTCAAACGTTTAATGAGCCAATGAAGAGGAGAGAATATAATAGTTTGTAACTATCAACTTTATAGAATTTAGAAACACACTCGTGTGTGTGTGTGTGTGTGTGTGTGTGTGTGTAGGCCAGAGAACAACTTTAGTGTCCTTTCTCAGGTACAATCTACCTTTTTTATTATTATTATTATTATTTTTAAATGAGATATGGTCTCTTACCAGCCTGGAAGGCTAAGGTGGCTAACCAGTGAGTTCTAGGAACCCACCTTTCTTTGCCCCCTCTGCTGGGATTAGGAGCGCATCACATAGTCTTTTTTTTTTTTTTTTGTAAGTTTTGAGGATCAGATGTAGGTCCTGGAACATGGACTGAGTCATCTCCCAGCCTCACCTAGGGCATTGCTGAGGCACACCTGTGGGTGTCTCCAGAGAGATTTGAAAGGAAGGAAGCCAGCTGAGAACAGGCATTTCCCCTTTCTCTTCTTCCTGGCTGGTGCCCCACAGTGATGGACTACACCACTCCGAACTGTGAGCCCCCAACATAAAGTCATTCTCCCTTAAGTGGTTGATCACAGCAACCAGACAGGGAATTAACACATGGAGGGAGGGAGAGAGGGGGCGAGGGACAACAGACATGTCAGGCTTTCGTTTTTTCTAACTCTCTACTATTTTCCATAGTTGGGTTTCAGGGTTTCAGATGGCTTTCTGTGCCTGGGCATTTTTATCTCTGTGACTCCCTCCTTCCACAGGAGTGCATTAAAAATTCCATTTCTTTTTTGGGTTGCTATGAAAATGGATATATCCCAAGTTCAGCTCATAGTATTATTCTTGCTTTTCCCTCTCATTTGAAACAAATTAGGACTCTGTGAGCCCCGACACATTGTTGCTGGATAGTGAATGCACTGGCATGTTCAGAGCAGCTCCCACTTCTTTATCCTCCATGGAACCTTTCCCCGGCAAGGGCCTGGCAAGGCAGGAGCCCCTGGGGTGCTCTGAGAACAGTCAGAGAAAGCCAGGGGGCTTTGCAGGATGCACAGGGCTGAGTAACAGTACCAGAAAGCTTGGAAACAAAGAGACACCGAGAGCCTTCGGGGACCTCACAGGACAAATGTGCTCCTATTCCCAACAGTGCTCACCCAAGCCTCTCCTCGACCCCACCCCAGCCTGTCACCCTTATTCAAACTGCAGCTCTTGACAAGCCCTGGGTCACCGGAGGGCGGAAAGAAGTAGATGCAATGGCAGATCAGAGCTAACAGTGGAAGTTGCCTTCATAAAGCAAGACCTGCCAAGATGAAGGGTCCTGTGGTGGTTTCAATAGAAATGGCTCCCACAGACCCCTGTGTTCCATGCTTGTCCATAGGGAGCGGCAGTGTTAGGAGGTGTGGCTTTGTTGGAGTTGGCGTGACTTGTTGGAGGAAGTGCGTCACTGTGGGGGCAGGCTTTGAGGTCTTCTATGCTCCAGTTATATTCAGCCACTGTCCCCTTCTGCTGCCTGCGAATCAAGTTGTAGAGCTCTCAGCTCCGTCTCCAGCCTCTGTCTACGGACTGCCATGATTCCCATCATGATGATAATGGACTGAACCTCTGAAACTGTAAGCCAGCCCCAATTAAATGTTTTTCTTTATAAAAGTTGCCCTGGTTACGATGTTTCATCACAGCAATGGAACAGTAACTAAGGCAGGTACACAAAGACAAGAACTGACAGGATCCTCGAACTTCCCTAAGGTAAAAAACTTCATGGAAGAGAAAGAAACCCCTTTTGGATGGAGCATTCGGTGGTATCAACATGAAGAGAATGGAAACATTGTTGCTCTGAACTTACAACCATGAGCATGCGTGGTTCCAGCTTCCTCCTGGGGAAGGGGAGGGTCTCCTCCTCCATCATTTGCAGAGCAGAGTGTGCGTGCAGGGCATGAGGTCACCCTCTGGGCAGAGCTGACACTCACTCCCAGTATTTTTACTTTATCAATAATTAAGCTGACAACATCCTCACTCCTACACTCCATTTCAAGTGCAGACTGACAGCCAAATAGTAACTTTTGGTGCAATCAGAGAATAAAAAAGAATCCCTGGGGCAAACCTCACCAAACTGTCTCTGGGTTTGGCAAATCAAAGGGTCCGGCTCTCTATGAGGCTGGAACCCCTTAGCCTTCTGGTTAATTTTGGAAATGTTTTGAAGAGTGGGAATGGGTTTCACTATATCCTCTGCGGACTGTTGCCCTGCCCCCTGTGAATGAAGTGCTCTCCATGGAGGCCTCACATAGAGGTGGCTGTTTTGAGGAAGTCTTCCGTGGACACCACTCTTTTACCATGTCTAGGGCCCAACATGAGGGGCACAGAGCATCCCAGTCCCAGGTCAGGTGGCCATCTCTTGAGGAGCATGTATGACCCTCAGGTGGGCTGAATGACTCATAAAATAGCACGGAACAAAGGTGGCCTCAGGAGGACTGAGAACTGTTGGCTACCTACCTGATTTGGATCATCAGATGGTAGCAACTCCTTGGGAACATTTATCAGGATCTTCCAAACCAAACAGAGACCTTGAGAGGAAACTGAACTTGATTACAGTATTAGTCACTGGTCTCTTGCTGGGAGGAGCTACCATGACCAAGGCAACTCTTATAAAAAGAGAGCTTTTTATGGAGGGCTTTACAGAGGGTTAGTCCATTATCATCCTGATGGGAAGCATGGTAGGCCTGGTGCTGGAGAAGTGGTTGAGAGTCACATCATGATCTGCAGGCAGAGAGGGTCAAGGGAGTGGGGGAGGGGAGGAGGAGGGAGGGTTAAGGGAGAGGAAGAGTGAAAGGGAGAGAGAGGGGAGAGAGGGAGAGGAAGAGAGGGAGAGAGGCTTTGGGCTTGACATGGGTTTTTGAAAGCTCAAAGCCCATCCTCAGTGATACATACCTCCTTCAACAAGGCCACACCTCCTCCAACAAGGCCACACCTCCTCCAACAAGGCCATGCCTCCTATTCCTTCCAAAGGGTTCATCATTCAACAAGGACTAAGCATGCAAATATATAAGCCTTTGGGAGGGGGGAAACACACATTCTCAGTCAAACCACCATAACTACTGACACTACCCTCAGCAGAATTAGGGATTTTATAGGCAGAGATGTACCGTGAAAAAGTCTTATTCCAAAGTCACCATGCTGGCTGAGCTGTGGGTTTGCCTCTTTTCCCCTGGTTTATATTAATGTAGGTGTTCACAGCTTGAGATATAAGTGTGCATGATCCTAATTCTTTGCAAACTTTGAAACATCTTCCTGCAGCAGAGCTGGGTCCAGGTGTCAGATCAAAAGGATACTTGTTCCTGTGGAAGCTGTACCAACATAAGATGAGCTCTAATTGGTTCCTAATTAGTCATCTGTATAAATGCTCTCCAGTGTCTGAGAACAGGGTAACCTGTGTTACAGTAATCTGCCATCCTTTCAAGGAGAGACCAGGTCCACTGAAGGCAGTTTATTATGAATATCATCATCTGGGATTATTTGGATAAAATCATTTTCTAATGTAGGAGTCCTTTGTCTCCAGAATACAAAGCATGATAAGTCATTCGCTAGATTCTGTGTTTTTCCAGGTTTGGCCACATGCCCACTGGAGTCTTTTGAGTTCACCTGACGCAGATGGGCTGAGAATGGAAAAGAGATGTCATGTCCATGCAAAAGAGTCTGCTGCCTAAAGGCAGCAGGGACTTAGGTGGGCAAGACCATGGATATCCCTGAGGCAGTCAAGGAGTGGGATAGGATTCACCCCTCAACTCATGCCCCAAAGCCACCCAGCCACATACTGTTACCCAAGATCTAAAGTTCTCCACTTAGACAGCAGCCATTCATCAGGGGATGTGGATAAAGTCCCAAACCTCCAAAGTAAGATGCCACATTGCCCTGGTTATTAATACTCTCACACCACATGGGAACAGTGACATATACCACTTGCAGGTGTTCTTTGTCCTTCTTAGTAAGGGAGATAGAAGAGCATAATGGAGGCTTACAATGTTCATATGTTCATTGAGAAAGTAAACTGTCCTGTGGCCAATGTAGAAAGGCAATTTCAGTGACAACAGTTTGTCATAGTTGAAGCCAGGTGCAGAGTGAGCAACACAGAAGGTCAGATGGCTCAGCTGGTCCTATCCTCTCTGCAATCAAGGCCATACCTCGTCTTACCACAATCAGAAAACCACCCCTGAGCAAGATGTGGGGCCTGACAATGGATAGTTATTGGGCTGCAACCAAGGTTTTCCCAAACTCCATCAGCTTTCAGTTTCCATTGTGCCAAGCGTATTATAGATTTATTTTTAAATCAATGGGTCTTTTTCCCCTTCTGACAAACTTAATCATATTCTTTGAAATTCAAAATGGAAAAAAAAATCAAAAGCAGAGTCCGTAAGTTTCTCTAGAGCTCTTGACCTACTTTTGGAGAAAGGAATTCTTAATAGGAAATATGAGCAAAAGCCACACACCCTTCCAAAGGTTTTGGAACTGTGCTGTCAGAGCACCGAAGAGCTACCTTCTCTGGGCTCTCTCCAAAAAAACTATATATGAGCAGAGATGTCTAAGCCAATGCTTTGATGCACGATCCCAGCATGCATACTGACTCTGGATCCTTGAGGAGCTCGTGGAGATGGGGACCCAGGGTTGTATTTCCTGTGAATGGGAGAATGAAGTCCTCTGGCCCCAGGGCCTGAGCCTGACCCCTCTGCTGGCCTGTTGTCTACACACTTAGTCCTCTATCAATTGTGTAGAACATCAATGTTATAGACAGCCTTAGATTTGGTACAGAAGTGGCTGGATGGTATTGAGTTCTGGGGTCCATCGACAGGGAGTCAAGCAATTCTCAGAGACCTTTATCTGGTCCAGTGTCTAGAGATGGATCACACACACTTCTGTGACGTGAGTCTCCAGTTTCAGTCTACCGCAGGTGATGTGGGCATAGCAGGCTCTGCCTCCCCTTTGGTTGGATTCAGGAGCCCTCTGGTTTCAGCTCAGTCTCCAGCTAGAGAATGGGAGCTCTCTACTTCCAGCCAGGGAAGGTAGAAATAGCTCAGGCTTTGCTCATTTGTGTTCAAGTGTCGGTGCCAATGACCACAGTGGTCTTCTGTGGGCACTAGATACTCATCAGAGTTGACAGGCATCGAGGAACCCCCTCTGCAGAGGCTATCACGCTGCAGAGCTAGGGAGATCCCGTGCGCTGACTGGAATGAAAGGCTCCGACAGGTCCATGTCCACCTGACAGAACTCTCGAGCTACCTCCTCCCGGCGTACCTCTCCCCATAGCTCTCCTCCTCTGCTCCTGTAACCAGGCAGCCAGGGAAGCTCATGTATCCCTGAGTGACCACTGTAAGAGCCATGTGCTCTTCACTGGTCACACACATCTAGAACATTCCAAAGACATATCTAACCAAAGTGTCATTGTCATGATGGGAAAAAAGGAAACACAAATAAATACCACAGTTAAGTTTAGGAAAGGGCTCTCCCGTCTATCTTCTTCACATTTATATCTCTAGGTATCTGGAAAGTCGCTCAGCCTGGTAATTACCATTCCCATCTTCTTGGCACAAGATGCTAATTTCTCTTTGGGAACTTTCAGCACAGGGCAGGCACTATTTCAGTCGCCACGAGAACCGTCGTAACTAAAGATACAGTCCAGACTCCATGTGCTGCTGCCATATTGTGTATCGCCAGACACCACTTTTCTCCAAGTGGCCATCTGAGAGTCAGTATGGAAGTCTGCGTGGTCAGCTGGTAGCTATTCTGGTGTTGTCTGTCTGGCCACTTCTGCTCAAGCCATCAGAAACTGGGAGCATGAGTGTTGAGGTGGTTTAATGTGCTGGAGGATAGGGTGGGGCTGGGGTGGGGCTGGGGTGGGGCTGGGGTGGGGCTAGAGAGACTCTCAGAGGCTAAAAGCATGGATTCCTTTCCCAAAAGATCCCTGCTCCCATGTGCTGGCTCACAACTTTCTGTTACTCCAGTGCCAGGGGATCTGAGACCCTCTTTTGACCACCACAGCTATCAGGCACACATGCAAGACATATACATATATTTAGGCAAACAATCATACACAAAATACACATAAAAATCTCAAAAAATTTTAAAAACTAAAATCTCTTGGAAATCGAATGTTGAAGGTTAATTTCCATTGTGGGATTAGTAGACCATTGGAATGGTTCAGGTGAGGCATAATTGGGAACATATTAGGAGGGTAGACACTTAATCCAAGGGGCAAAGACCACGGGACATGTGTACACATTATGTAGCAGGTTGAGACTTTATCTACAAGATGGCTCTTGCCAAATGAAACCCTTGGACCCCACCTGTGAGCCCAAACTTATCAAATCAGTGTTAGTAATGATAGGAATTGGGCTAATGTAGAAGAGGGAGGGAGGGAGAGAGGGAGGGAAGGACTACACAGATAGTGCGTACAATGCATGCATCAGTGAACAAAGGAGAATCCTTGCTCTGTGAGTCAGCTCCTCTAAAGTCAAAAGAAACAGGGTCTAGAAGTGGGGTGAGAGCCACACAGGGCTATCAGAAGGGTCTGTCCTGAGGAAGGTAGTCCCTGTGATCAGGTGCTTTTAGGTTTTAAAAACCCAGTGTGCTTATTCTGACAAGAATTGCCCCTACTGGTGGTAGGCAGAGGAGCCGAGGAGAGCAGTTTGCTTTAGGTGAGGTATGACTGTGGGCCATGGTGGGAGGCTGGGCTGCTGAGAGGCCAGCAGGTTCTCAGGACTGTGAAGGCTGAGTTCCCAGGAACTGTTGATGACTCGGATGCTGGAGAGAGGAGAGGAGCCAACAGGGTGGAGAGACCAGGGGAAAGGCAGAATAGTGGGGACAAAGTCAAGGACACTGCTCTACATTACTCTGCATGGTCTTTCAGGGTCAGGCTGAGGTGTCAGGGAGGTGGTTGGCACTCTAACTTCACGCCAGAGGAACCTGTTAATTACTTCCGTCTTCATACAGACACAGCACTGGAAAACTTAAGGAGGGGTGGGAAATGTACCAGAAAGAGAAGGGACTGCCCTCATTTGGAGGCCACTCATAGGAGGAGGGTCCAGCATGGGAGGAAGAGAAAGAACAGGGAGTGGGGTAGGAGGAGTGCATGAACACACACACACATACACACACACACACACACACACACACACTCACACAAACATGTATAGGTATACACACATGCAAACATATATACACATGCATAGTTACACACACATGCACACACATATGCACACACGAATGCACAAACAAACATGTATAGGTATACACACATACACTAATAAACACATGCACACACATGCACATGTACACACACATACACATGGGAGCGTGGGGGGGCTGAAAGCAAAGCTAAGGCAGACAGAGTTCCAGAAGGACAGAACCATGCCAATGAATGCTCAAGCCAGGATTTGTGGAAGAGGCAGCTGCCCAAGTAGACACAATGCAAGTGTTGCTTGGGAGTTCTGGAAGGAGTCAGGAAAGAGCTGAGCCTGGGAGTGAGGATGGGGTAAGCATCTGTCTTCATTATTGGGATAACTGAAAAAAATCACAGTACATTCCTTTCCCGTAAGGACGAAGTGGGGTTTACACAACTCAGAAGACCCAGGGAGCTCAAAAACTTCACAACATCTACAAGGCCTACCCCCGGCCTTATAAAACCAGAGGACAATTTCCGGAAGAGAAGCCCACCCATGGAGGCACCTGGACAGTGTACAGGGGGCTCAGAGATGCAGGTAGGGATGCAGGTTTCCTGAGCTGTCACCCACGTGGCAGCGGACCTTTGGGTGATGCAGTTGCCCTGGCACATAACTACTCAGCCCTAGTCCTCTAAGCAGCTGCAGTAAGCTCACGGCTTCGTGCAGCCAGACCTGAACAGAGTCGTTTCTTCGGTCTGTGTCAGTGTTAATAGATTTGGGTTAATAGATGTTGGGTTTTTCCAGCAGTGTTTCCAGAGGCTTGCTGGAGGAAGTAGATTACTGGAGGTGGGATTTGTGGAGGTTTTGTCCTGCCTGACTTCCTGTTCTTGCTCTTTGCCTCACATGTACACAGGAAATGTGATCAGCCAGGTTCTAGCATGGTGGACTCTATTCCTTTGGAAGTGAAAGCCAAAATAACCCCTTTCTCTTCTAAGTTGCTTTTGTTAGAGTGTTTTATCACAACAGAAAAGTAACTAATGCTAGGGAGGACTCACTCCAATTGCTAGGGAGGACTCCAATCGCTAGGGAGAACTCCAATGCCCTCTGTCCCTTGCTTTCTGTCTCCAGCTCAGAAATGCTTTCCTTCTATCAATAGGTGCCTTCTCTCCCTCCTCCCTGGCCATGTCTAAGTGTGCTCCAGTCCCTCAGCACAATGCGGTCAGCTCATGTGTCACCTGGCTTCCTGGCAGTGGTCTCCTTCTTCCAGACCCATTCATTCAGCCGAGCAAGTGATTCTACAGCCGCTGCCCTCTGTGAAGGGATAAAGAACATGCTCTGCGGCGCCTCTGCAGCAGACCTGCCGCATCAATTTGGTTTTGTCTGCATTGTTGTTTTGTCAACCAGCACTTTTTCCCTCCTGGGTGATTTCAGGAGTCTGTGTTTGTGCAGATGATTGAAGACATTCTGGAAATTTCATTCATTTTGAACAATCCATTCAATCCAGACATCACAACCCTGTGAATGAAAACAAATCACACACACACACACACTCACACAAACACACGCACACACAGACACACACCCAGACAGACATGCACACATAGACATGCACACACACACACACACACACACACACACACACACCAGTTTTAATCTCTGCTAAGGTGAAAGTCTCTGTGTCAATGAACCAGTTTGTTTTTCTTTAAATATAAAAACAAGACAGGACTAAGTCAACTCCATGGGTGTGTGTGAAGAAGGGAGAGCTGTAAGCTGGGAGAAAGAAATAGAGAAATCCATCCGTGCCTCTCACAGTGAATGGTGTCGGTGCAATCAAACAGAGCCAGTCTGATGGCTGTTAATACCCTCATGTATTCTGTTCTTGGGGGGCGGGTGGGGGAGGGCTGTCACCCTCATGTTTCCTGTCACACAATCTAAAGATCACAGATCCGAGGAGGAGGGGCACCTTCCTTGCAAAGATGCTGAGTTATGCCAGGCGGCATCGAAAAAGAAAGTAGGTCAGTGGGTCACCGTGCAAACCTGTTCACAAAGGGAGTCGGTCTGATGCAACAAGGGCCAGCCCTTTCAGAGCCAGGGCAGTGCTGAAGTCTCTCAGAAGAGGAGCCAGATATGAAGACCTTGTACTTTGTAGAGCAAGAGAACCCCTCAGAATGGGAGTAGAGTGAGCTAACTACAGGTGAGGATGTAAGCAGAGGGGGAGATGTGCCAGAAGAGTCTCTCTGCATTGCAATTGTGGACAGCTGTGGCTTAGAAGCAGCCGGCAATGTAGCCAGAGCAGTGAGCTCACATGTGAGACAGCTTTTCCTTCCTGGCTGCAAGCTATACACACATGGCTTGGGAACTTATAGAAGAATAAGAGGGATCATGGAAAACATAGCAATGCAGGAAGTTAAAGAAGCTTGGAGGCTCAGGGCAGGAGTTGTCCTCACCTGAGTCCCAGATAGGAACCCAGCCTCCAGGACCCTTGGTGTGGAGGGCTCCAACCACGCTGTCTGTCACCCTTAAGCTTCCAAGTGGGGTGGGGCTTGCTTGATCTGATCACCCCACAGTAGATTTAGCCTTTCTCTCTTTCCCCCCATACTTCCTGGGAGTAAGGCATCTCAGCCTGTGGCTCTGTGCAGTTTCCCTGTGCAGGGGCTGGTGGAATAGGCTTTCGAGACACTTGGGTGCCATAAGCATTTATTCTCCAGCTCCCAAAGACACCTGTTAGCATATCTCTGCCCTTGCAGGCACACAGGCAGAGGCTTCAAGTCCACAGTAGTATGCTGCTCCCTCACACTGGTGCCTTGGTCTTCTTGGTACTCAGCTGCATTGGTAGTCTGTCCTGCAAGCCCCATACCCATCCTGGTGCCTTGGAGCCTCTCAGTGTCTTAAGCAAGACCTTTGCCTGAGCAGAGAGCAGACATGCCAAGGATCACCTTTATCCAGCTGCTACTTCTCCAAAGTCAGGAGGTTCGATTTCCTTTTCTGTTTACAAAAAAAAAAAAAAAAAAAATCACATGAAGGATCTAGAACAGGTTTCAGACTGGAACAGCATAAGCAATTTGGAGGATTTCAAGATTGGACCCAGAAGTGTCCCCAGAAGCTAGAGAGCTTGTCCCTCAGAAGAGGATGGTTTCTTGGATGGTCCCCAACAGCAGGTGAAGGAGACCAGGAGACACCTGGCCCCAGGTCTGCTTAGGCGAGGAGGTCTGCTTTCCCATGCCAAGGCTGCCAGTGTTCTCCACGCTGACATTCCAGTGATGCATTCAAGATAGTAGATGTGGGAACTTCGGCTAAGCAAGAAGCTAGCTACTGCCTCTAAACTAGGGCTGCCTCCTCTAACACTTTCTCCGGGTCTCAATCCTTGTACTGTGGGAAACACACTCCCAGGAGAGTGAGAGAGGCTTATGAAAAAGATGGTACCCTGTCTCTTTTCTCAGGATATACAGGCTAAGAAAGCAGAGACCAGATGTATCCTGTAATTTTCTGGGAGGAACAGAGATGCCCTACCCTGTGCACAGCCCCATCACCCCTCTCACCAAGCAGTCCTGGCCCACTGGTTCACACCTCCCTCTTGGAGTTGTGCAGCTTCTGCGGGTTTTTAATAGGCCTGTCGGGTTAATTACCTGTCTCTTCTACTTGTGATTTACATGGCTTCCCCTCTTCCAAGATCTCAGGCTACGAAAGTGAACCCGATTCACTCACAGTGACAACTGCTCTACTTATAGCTAGCTTCCACAGCCAGCAGCTATGGGTGGGCTGTGCACAAGTCCCACAACCCACACCCTACTGGTAGGGAGGGAGACCTCCGGTAAGGTGACATTAATCCAGAAAGCATCAACAGTACCCGTGTCCACTACTTATAACTTACTATGAGAAATAAAACAAAAAACATTTCATTATTGCTTTGTTTAGAAAACTTCCCAGGAAAACCAACTCACGAATCTAAAAGTTTTTCACCATGCTAAAGTATAGTTTATTTCCTACCTGTACTCTCTGGTTTTGTGTGTCAACTTGACACAAGCTGGAGTTATCACAGAGTAAGGAGCTTCAGATGAGGAAATGCCTCCATGAGATCCAGCTGTAAGGCATCTTCTCAATTGGTGGAAGGACCCATTGTGGGTGGTGCCAACCCTGGGCTGGTAGTCCTGGGTTTTATAAGAAAGCAAGCTGAACAAGCCAGGGGAAGCAAACCAGTAAGTAACATCCCTCCATGTCCTCTGCATCAGCTCCTGCTTCCTACCCTGCTTGAATTCCAGTCCTGATCTCCTTTAGTGATGAACAAACAGTGTGAATGTGTAAGCTAAATAAGCCCTTTCCTTCCCAACTTTCTTCTTGGTTATGATGTTTTGTGCAGGAATAGAAACCCCGACTAAGACACTACCTAAATGTTCTCTATATAAAGAAGTGATGGACACCATAGCCAAACAGACCACATTTTGCTAAGCTCCAGGATCAAAGCTGGGGCTACTGGGCACCAAGCTGGTTTGTATCTAAGAAGTTTTCTGGACCACAGGATCTCAGAAGGAGGCATATTTTTGCATCACAGCACCTCACCAAGTTGAGTCAAGCAGAAAAAATAAAGATGCTTTGGGGTATAAGATGCAATCTCTCTCCTTCAAGAACCCCACAGGAACCTCACAGGAAATTGGGGGAAACCTCCATGATACCAATATCATATTCTAGAGGTCTAGCACCTTCAGTACTATGAACTAAATTAGACTTTTGCTTTATACAGTAATCAGTCTCTGGTATTTTATTGTGGCAACAGAAACTGGCCCCAGACAGAAACAGGGCCAGATTTACCTCTGGTCTGTTCAGGCACTCACCCCACTGCCCATAGATCCATCTAAATAGATACTTCTCACACCCATGAGGTTGAAGACAACTCAGTAAAAGAGCTCATGGTTTGTGCTATCCCAAAAGCTGTTGTCTATCTGTGGGATATGCTCTTCTATCTGGGCTGACTTTTCTGGCATCAATGGGAGAGGAAGTACCTAGAGATTTGAAGTACTGAAGTGCTGGAAGCAGGGAAAGGATACACAGGGGGATACCCTCCCCCCCCCCCCGCCCAGAAGAGAAGGGGAAGGGGAGGGAAAGGAGAGTAGGAAGGGGTGACCAGGAGGAGAGGTGAGTACAGTGAATAATTTTTTTAAAAAAAAGTTAAATTAAAAAAATAACTCGGGCTGGTGAGATGGCTTAGTGGGTAAGAGCACCCGACTGCTCTTCCGAAGGTCCAGAGTTCAAATCCCAGCAACCACATGGTGGCTCAAAACCATCCGTAACAAGATCTGACTCCCTCTTCTGGTGTGTCTGAAGACAGCTACAATGTACTTACATATAATAATAAATAAATCTTTAAAAAATACCTCATGGTTTATCTTTTTAAAAATGTTATGCCAGCTCAAATGTCACACAACACTCACAAAGTTCTACGTACCAGATTTTGTACAAAGTAGGTCACTCAGTGGTTGACAATATTTTCCTGGTCCTTAAGATGAGACGCTGGCCCCCTATCACCTGCTGGCAGATGGTGAAGGCAGGATTTAGACTGGATGTGCTGGGCTGGCATGTCCAGCAGCTCTTAGCCTAGAGCCCACGGCTCTCTCAATACACTATCTGTGTCTACTAGGGTGTGTTCTGGCCACAAACTTCTCCTCTATGCTCCTAAGGTACCATTTCAGTACTGACTAATGACACATCATCTGCCTGAGAGCAGCAGTCGTGTGTTATTCATCTCCGTTTCTCTAGAAACTCACTTAAAACTGTGTATCTAGAAAATGCTCGTCATCTATTGAATTGAATGGAATGAATTTATTTCTCATCTAGAGTTATAGACGGGCTCCGTGTAGGGAGACTTTTCAGACAAAATAACATTGATCATTTCTCAAACTATCACCACAACGTGTTTGATAATATGCTAAAAGAAAAATACAATCAAGAAGGGCTCTCTGGCAGAAGATGGATCAGAGTCTGAATCACGCCCAGTGCTTTTACAAGCACTCAGGAGAAGTGGCTCTGATGGTTGCCATGAGAACTATCATCTGAGACTTCTGCGGTGCCATAGTAATAGTGCAGGAGCACTGCATGTGTGCGTGCCTGCGCGTGCATGTGTGCTATGTGCATGAGCGTATGTATGTGCATGTGTGTTCATGTATGTGTGCATGCCTGCATGCATATATGTGTGTGTGGTGTGTGTGCATGTGCAATGTGTGTGTCTGTGTGCATGTATGTACATGCACCTGTGAGTGTGTGTGCATGTGCGTGTGTGCCTGTGAGTGTGTGTGTGTGGTGCAGAGCATGTATAGAGAAAATATCCCAACGAAGTCACATAGAAAATTGTCCTTGGGAAAGTTAAGCACAGAAACAATCAAAACTCTTCCAGGAATCTTCCAAAGACTCTGTTGATCTTTCAGGATTCTTTTATCAGCTGCAGTGGGCAATGCTCAGGACTGAGCTGGGACTCCCTGACAGGAGAGGGTGGGCGGGAGTGGGTGCCCTGTGAGAAGTGGGAAGATGCAGTAGTGCCCACAACATTCGCCCCGCCCCGTGGAGAACTCTGATCCCGACGCAGACTTCCTACAGTTTTCCTGGTGGGAGTCAACGGCAAACAGCGCTCAGTCATTTCGAGGATTTTCTGTAACTGAAGTCGCAGGGTCTGTAACCACCTGCAACTGTTCTCCTTCACTTAGCAGATCAGGGGATTTCATCTAAGTCCTGTGCTTGGGTCCGCTTGCTCCCATATTGATAGCATTCCATGGGATGCAGAATGCACACAGCAGGTTTGCTTTCTTTGAACCCTTTGAAGGACATACCGCTTGGGGCTGTGGCAAACAAGACCATTCTAAGTATGTTCGTGCAGTTTCTGTTTGAACATGAATGTCGACTTCTCCATGCTGAAAGGTGAGCATGGAGTCTCAGAGTCATGGCAGCTGTGGGCTTACCTTTAGGACCCACTTCCCCAAAGTTCTCCCCCGCGGCCGGCTGGGCTGCTCAGGCTCACACTTCCTCCAGCAGCACAGCAGTAAGCCCCTCCCCCTCCCCCTGGCCAGCTTTTGGATTTGCCACACATATTGATTTAAATCATTGTTGGAAGTCTTAATTCAAACTTCAACAATGACTATTTAGATGGCTATCTTCGTCTGGCTAATTTACCATCTGTATATTTCTGGTTTTCTTTTTTGTTTCTTTTTTTGTTGTTACTGTGAAATTTTGGGATATATATATATATATATATATATATATATATTCCTAAATACTAATCCTTTGTTGAACATGTGATTTGTAAATATTTTCTCCTAGTCTGTAACTTCTTTTAAAAATCTTCTTATGATGAGCTTTTTATGCAGTAAAATTTTTACTTTAGATAAAATATGACTTGTTAATCTTTTAAAAATTTTTTTTCTATGACATACAGTGCTTTTGGTATCAAGTATAAAAGCTCTTTCTGGTTTAGATGTAAAACCTCTTTCAAAGGCTCATGTGATAAAGACCTGGTCTTGAGTCTATGACAACATGAGGAGGTGATGGGACCCTCTGGTCTAGTAGAAGGAAAGTAGGTCTTAGGAGATAAATTGCAATCTCCCTCTCTCCCTCTTTCCCTCTCTTCCTCTCTCTCTCTCTCTCCCCTCCCATCCCCCTCTCCCTCGCTCCCCTTCTCTCCCCACTCTCTCTCACATTTTTGTGGTTAGTATATAGAAATATAATTCATTTCTGTCAAAGGTAACCTGTGTGGTTGCTAAATTCCCTTCTAAGTTCTAGAAGCTTTACGAAAGATGTGGAAAACTTCCATGGAGACAAACATACCAATTATAAATAGAGTTTAATTTCTTTACTTTTAATACATATATCCTTTGTTTTTCACTTTTTCCTATTTGTGTAAGGATGCTCCCAGTACTACACTGAACAAAGTGGCAAGAATAGACATTACCTTGGCCCTGATCTTAGAGCTGAAGCTTTCAGTATTTCCCCATTAAGTGAAATGCGAATTGTGGTGTTGGCTTTTATCGTCTTTACCAGAGGGGAGCTACTTCTCCTTATCCTGATGCATTGGTATTTTTATTATGAACGGTGTTAGATTTTGCCAAATTCTTTTTAGCATCAGCCAATGGAATAATGTGGTATTTCTATGTTAGCTTATTGAGTGATGGTTTTGAATGGTGAGCCAGCCTTGCCTGTCCAGAGGGAAGCTCACTTACTTGCTCTGTAATTATTCTTCTATATTATGGGATGGATTTTAGGATGACCTCCTGAGAACTTCTGGTCTGTGGTTTTCTTGTACTCTCTTCTCCTGGTTTTTATATTAGGGTAATGCTGGCTTCAGAAAATAAGCTGCAAAATGTTATCTTCCATTGTTTTATGCTGCTGGGTCCCTGTTTGATTCTGTTATGGCTGGAGATTCCAGTCTGCAGGTACAACTCTTTAAAACGTTTTAAAGATTTATTTTATGGCTCATGAAGTGGGCACTCTGCCTTGATGCATAGGCCATGAGACCTGGAAAAAGTGTGTCTTTGTCTGCTGTTTGGTGGATTGTTCTGGAATACTAGTTGACCACATCAGCTACTCTATTGTTCGAATCGTCGTTACCTCACTAACTTCCCTTTCCTTGACCCTGTCACCACAGCTATACATTGTCTGTTTATGTCATTGGCTCTTTGATGCAAATGTTTTGAAATATGATTCTTTGCTGCATTGACATTTCATATTGTTATTTCATTTGCTGAACTGTGCAATTTCCATGCTTACCAACGGTAATTTTCTTTGTTTTAAAGCTATTTTGTGAAATAGTTTATATGAATGCATGCACTTTATTGCTTACCGTTACATAGTTTTATACTTCCTACCTACCTATCTCATAGAAGTTTGGGTGGGGTTTTCATTCGTTTACTCTGTGTGTGTTCACCTGTGCACAGGAGCGTGTATGTGCACACATATGTGTGTGCATGTATGTATGTAAGTAGAATATTACTGGGTTATTCTTTACAGTTTGTCTTCCATCAATCCCACATCAACACTTACAGATCCTATGGTTACTGCTCTGCAGGCACTTAGATGTGCTGTTTGCACTTAGACGTGCTGTTTGCACTTAGATGTGCTGTTTGCACTTAGACGTGCTGTTTGCACTTAGATGTGCTGTTTGCCGTTTGCTCTCTGTATCTGGTACTGTTATTTACAGTTTTACGTTTATTGACTTATTGGCTTCTTGGTTTAGAGTTCTTGTCTGACATTTGTTTAGGTGTTTAGAATTGAGCAAGTTTAGAGTTCTAGCTTGACTTTTACTTGAGCCTTTCTGAATCTACATTTTAATATGGCATCTATAGCAGATACTTTGTTTGGAAAAGACAATTATTGAACTAGCACAGTGGGGGAGTTGTTGCTGTTTTGTTTTGTTTTGTTTTGTCTTTCAAGACAGGGTTTCTCTGTGTAGTCCAGGCTGTTCTGGAATTCACTCTGTAGTCCAGGCTGGCCTTGAACTCAGAAATCCACTTGTCTCCTGAGTGCTGGGATCGAAGGCGTGAGCCACCACCGCCTGGCTAGTGTTTTACCTTTGGCTGGAGTGTGGTGTTCCGTGTAGGTTCCTCTTCCATTCTTGCCTCTAAATATCATTGTGTTGAGGTGTCAGATGGTGTTAGCTGTTTCTGTAAGCAAACACTGCCTGTGGAGCTCCTGAACAAGGAGGTGCTCTGGCGTTTGGTACAGATCTCCACACTTCCCACGGTTCTTTACCCCTTCCGCATCCTCTAACCTGCCCTCTCTCCTCCTTTGCTCTCTAAAGACCTCTGTGTAGCCAGCCTTTCAGTTCCCAGTGACGTGGGTTGCTAGCAGAGATTAAATTTCCATTTAAATGTTTTCTCTTCACTCCTGATGGGTTTCTCCAATGGATATGGAATCTGTGCCCTTGAGGAGCATTGTTGAGCTCTTTCTGGCCTCCCTGATTTCATCTCTGAGAAACCCACCCTCAAACTTCTTGATTTCCTCTGAGAGAAACCCACCCTTGTCCATCGTCCCGGATGGCATGATTTTTCTCTCACCGATGTCAGGGTGTTTTTATTTGACATTATTTTCAGGAATTAAAGTTACAGTGCATTTGGTTCGGGGCGATTTGGGTTTATGCTGTTTACCGCCTCTTGGATCTGAGGGTTTGTGCCTTTAGTCAAAGCTAACCATTTTCATCCATTGCTCTGACACGTGTTCCTTCATCCCTTACCCCCTCCCCCCCCCCACTAGAATTGCAAGCTTAGGAGCACTGTTAGAATTCCACATTGACCTGTCTAGTCTTTCTGAGCCCATCTCCTTGCAGCTTTTTAAAGTGTTACCTTTCAGTACTGGAATGCCATTACTAGTTTCTGACTGGGTCCGTAGAGTCAGCTTTCTTGAATATTCTGCTATTATACTTTTTCTATCTGTATTTTCATATTTTTACTTGGTTGTTTCTTGGTGTGTTGGCTTGTTTACTGTTTGTTGGCATTTTTTGCTTTTTTGTTTGTTTCTTTTTTTTTTGTAATTGGGAGTGGGAAGAGGGCCTAGGAATTGAACCGAAGGCTTCATGCATATTAAACAAACACTCTACTCATGAGCTCCATCCCCAAACCTTTTAAACTTTTGTTTTATTCTGAGACCAATTCTTGTCAATTTTTCCCCAGGAATGATTTGAGCTTGGCATTTTGCTACCTCAGTCTTAGTGGCTGAGATTACAGGTCTGTGTTGCAAGGCATGCCTACTTTTATATGTAATTTTTTTCTTTTGCCAGATTTTTTAATTATTTAGTCATTTTGAAAGAACACATGATTTGTTACTGAAACATCTCAATGGTGACTACTTTAAAGTCCTTAATACCCCTGATACTGATAGACAACAATGAGGATGACAATTGCTTATTTTTGCTCACCTGCATTGAGATTTATTATTTTTTATGGGTTTTTAAAAATTCTATGTGGACATTTTACAGTTTATCTGTTATGGTAGGGGACTCTTGTTCTCTCACACAACCACAACTTCTGGTTGACTGCCATAGTTGGCTCCAGTTGTCAACTTGACACTCCTAGAGACCTCAATTCGGGAAGTGCTTCCACCAGCTCAACATGTTGGCATGTCTGTAGCAATTGGCATTGCTCATTGTCTTAGTTAGGTTACTATTGCTGTGATGAAACACCATGACCAAAAGCAAGTTGGAGAGTTTATTTGGCTGACACTTCCATATCCATAGTCCATCACTGAGGGAAGTCAGGACAACAACTCAAACAGGGCAGAAACTTGGATGTAGGAACTGATGCAAAGGCTATGGTGTGCGTGTATGTATGCATGCTGCTTACTGGCTTGCTCCCCATGGCTTGCTCAGCTTGCTTTCTTACAGAACCCAGGTCCAGCAGTCCAGGGATGTTACCATTCACAATGGACTGGGCTCTCCCCCATCAATCACTAATTAAGAAATGCCCTACAGGCTTGCCAACACCCTGAACTTACGGAGACATTTTTAAAATTGATGTTCCCTCCTTGCAAATGACTATAACTTCCATCGAGTTGACATAAAACTATCCAGCACACTAACTGCCAGGAGGGCCCAGCCCTCTGTGGGCGGTACCATCCCTAGGCAGATGAGCCTGGCCTTTATAAGAAAGAAAGCTGATCCTGTAAGCAAGCCAATAGAAGCAGCCGCATTCCTCTCTGGCTTCTGCTTAGCTTCCTGCCTCCAGGTCCCTGCCTTGACCTCCTGCCCTGGCTTCTCTCAACGCTGGACTTTAAAGCTGTAAGCCAAAATAAACCCTTCCTTCCCAAGTTTATGTGGTCAGCATTTTATCATGGCAACAAAAATAAGACTAGAACAGTATGCTTAGGTTTAGTCTATGGCTCTCCTTACTTTCCTAGGCTCTGGTGTGGAAGGCAATCCAACTTTCAGAGTGCTTTGTCTGCTATGTTCTTCTCGAACTACTTGGGATACTATTGGTCATTACTGGTTCAGCCTGCAGGGCAAGATGGCTTTCCTTAGTTCTGGATATTTGATTTCTCTTGGCAAGAAAGTGTTTCCCTTCCTGTTCTCCTTCATGCCTTGGAAGCTCTACATAATGCTGCCAGTCCAGCGAGCAAGAGGGGATGAGAAAAAAAAGGCAACCCCAACCTCCAAGGGCATAGTGCATCAATATTGCACAGTGGTCTTGCTGGTAACAATGGAGGGGCAGAATGCAAAAGGGCTGTGAGTCAGGACCACGGAAGCAAGAAAAAAAATGCTCTGAGGTAAGAGAGTGGCCTGCCATGGCAAAGAATGTTGAAGAGTCACAGGCAATGAATACTGAAGGTTTCCACCAGGCTAGCGCATGGACAGGCTGGGCAGCACTGAGGGAGTGTTGAAGCCATTTGAAGATTTACATGTTCCATCTACTGAAGGCCACCATGGGAGAAATGCAGGAATCTTCAGCATGCAAACCAAGGAGGGATACGTCCTTCCAACCAACTCATGTTCTTCCATCCCCCTGGGGTCATCCTGGGCCATCTTCTCTGATTCTTTAGTCCTCATGGCTGTCCTCCAGTTTCCAGCATCTCCATCGCTGTATCCAGCCTCTTCCACTGGATCTGCCACTTCTTCATCGTCGTCACAGATGACTCCATCTAACTCAGCTTGGCTTCCCTACCGCCTGTCAAACTTCTCTCCTCACCAGTCACTGAAATGCAAATGCCTAGAGAATGCGGCAGCTACTTTTAGAAAAGATTCGTCTCTGAGATGATTTTAAAGGTCACTGCCTATTATAGGAACGTTTGTTCAGAGAGAAAGAAATTACCAATTCAGTTTCCCCTGGACAGTAATTTTAAGAAATGCTGGCTATCTAACGGCACCTCCCTACAGCCTACTAAGCAAATGCTGAGACGGAAAAATAATAAGGGTTCTTACAAGTCTACATGATGGGTTTTATTGAGACCACATTCGTGTTAGCTGGGTCAACCCAAACAGAGTAGCATTCTCTTTGATGCAACTGGAAGACTTTACAGCCATTGCGGCAAAGCCCTTTCTGAAAGACTCTTGTAGAGGGAGATGCAGTGGGTGTTTAGGTTATTTAGAGAGAATGGCGGGACGTTGTAAGCATCACACATAGTTACCTGTCTTTTTCTTCTTTCCCCAGATGATTCTGAAGGTGGGTTCCACTTTCTCTACTCCATCTGTGACAAGGTCTCTTTCTGTAGCTTAAGCTGCCCCAGAGCTCACTACATAGCCTAGGCTAGTCTGAAACTCAGAGGAGTCCTCCTACCTCTGCTTCCTGGGTCCTGGGATCTCAGGCATGAGCCGCCACCCCCAGCTCTGAGGAACACATTTGTTTTAACAGTGCATAAGCTTCCATGCATGTTAACTGTTCAAACACGTTCGACTGCGGATTCAGTCTTTCATGCGTGTCACATGCTATCCCTTCTCTGAAAGCTCACACCTCTTCTTTATGTTTTTGTTGTTGGAGACAGTGGTTCATATACACAATACGATTGGATTAACCCTGCCTCCATTTCTCCTTCCACTTCCTCCCATGCTCCTCACCACTTCTTCCCAACTTCATGAACACTCTTTTAAAAATACCTTTTGGCTGGGCAGTGGTGGCGCATGCCTTTAATCCAAGCACTTGGGAGGCAGAGGCAGGTGGATTTCTGAGTTTGAGGCCAGCCTGGTCTACAGAGTGAGTTCCAGGACAGCCGGGGCTATACAGAGAAACTCTGTCTCAAAAAAACAAAAAATAAAAAATAAAAATATCTTTCCTTTTTTGTAGTTGAGAATTTTCTACATTGTATTTTGTTACATTCAAACCTGTCCTTCCAGCTCATCCCATGAACAAGATTAATTAGACTCAAAGGGTTAAAAATAAGAATAAAAAAATAGTGGAGAACATATATTTGAGGCAAAGATATAGTGAAGAAATCCTGGAGGTTTTGGGGGGAAACCAAACCAGGGGCTGGATATGATCAGGACACATTATATATGTGTATGAAAATTTCACAACATAAACTAAAGATACTATTTTTTAAAAATTAACAAAAATTCAGAAGTTGTTGCCTGCGTGATTTAGTTGTCTCCAACAGTGATGCCTGGGCCACAGAATAGGAAAGAGATGCTTTCTTCAGCATCTGATACTGGACAATCTGGATGTGTACAGGCAAAGGAATGGAGTTTGACTGTTATGTTACAACACCCAGAAAATGAACTGAAAGTAGATTAATGATCTGACTGTAAGACTGAAGTCCATAAAACTCCTCAAGGAAAACACAAGCCAAAGCCTCAGGACACTGATCTCGCTCGTCGTGAGCACTACCAAAGGCAGAGATGGAAAAGGAAAAATTCTGGTGAATGAGATTATATCAAAACCTTAAAGGGTCTGTATATCAATGGAAGCAACCAACAGAGTTGGCACTATGAAACCCACCCAACATGAAAGGAACTTCCAGCTCAGTACCAGCTTAAGTTCTTAAGTTTCCTTTTTTTTAACTATCATAGGACTCAAGTGTATGGTATCTTCAACAATAGGGCCTTAAGTTCTGGTGGGTAACCAAGAGAAACAGCAATAGCTTGTGTTGATTGGGGGGATCTGTGGGAACCCATTAGCTAACAACTCAAAGATAAGTAGCCTACACCGAGGACTAGCTTTCTGTTTGATAGCTGTACTGGCTGGTTTTGTGTGTCAACTCAGCACAAGCCGGAGTTATCACAGAGAAAGGAGCCTCTCTTGAGGAAATGCCTCCCTGAGAACCAGCTGTAAGGCATTTTCTCAATTAGTGATCAAAGGTGGGAAGGCCCATTGTGGGTGGTGCCATCCCTGGGCTGGTAGTCCTGGGTTCTATAAGAAAGCAAGCTGAACAAGCCAGGTAAGCAACACCCCTCCATGGCATCAGCTCCTACCTCCAGGTTCCTGCCCTGTGTGAGTTCCTGTCCTGACTTCCTTTGGTCATGAACAGCAATGTGGAAATGTAAGCTGAATAAACCCTTTCCTCCCCAACTTGCTTCTTGGTCATGATGTCTTGATGTTTTGTGCAGGAATAGAAGCCCTAAGACAATAGCTTATGGCATGTAGTAGAAGTATTATCCATTGATATTGAGCAACTCCATTTAAACTTTTGATATACATATCATGATCACTTGATATATATATATATATATATATATATCATATATATAATTTGCATAATATAGATATACATTATCCTTCTACCTTCAGATTTTATAATTTCATTTTCTTTATAGCTGGATAAAGCCACATCATACCTATGCACTGGGTTTTCCTTATCCTTTCGTCAGTTGATCTATGTCCAGGCTGTTTTCATTTCTTACCTATGCTGAGCAGAGAGCATTGATAAACACTGTCAAGCGAGTACCCCCATAGTAGGTTATAGAGACCCTTGGGTATACTCCCAGGAGGATGTGGTTGTATCATGTGGTAGATTTATTTGTAGCTTTCAGAGAAACCTCCATACTGATTTCTACAGCGGCCGCGCCAGCCTGCACTTCCACCAGCAGTGAATAGGTTCCCCACCCCTACGTCCTTGCTGGTCTCTGTCATTTTTGTTTTCTTGATCTTAGCTTTTGTGACTGGGCTAAGATAAAATCTCAGAGTGGTAGCTAAGGGTCTTGAACATGTGGAGATTTTTCTCCGCCATTTGTATTTCTTCTTTGAAGAACTATTTGGTTCTATAATCTAGGTCTAAATTGGGCCCTATTTATTTGTTTATTTTATTATTTTTAGGTGTTTAGGGTGTTGTTGCTTGTATATTCTAGATGTAAACGTTTGTCATGTGTATAGCTGTAAAGCCTGACTATGAGGTCAGAGTCACAGCCCCTAAGTGTTAAATGCTTTCCTTAGAGGAGCTGTGTTGCAGAGAAGCTTGTGGTAAAGTAGGAACTTGATCAGGCAGGCACCATGATGGCTGGACCACTGCAGGCGCTTCCAACAAGAGCACCTGGTAGTAGGGTTGGAATGGGAGCCAAACCAGTTGCTTTCCAGGAAACCTCACAGGACTTAAATGCTCGTCTTGTTTTCTCTTCTCCTTTCTTCCCCGTATGAAAGGGGGAAACAGGACTACACTAGATAATGCCTCCACACCAGCGGGGCCTGCCACCACCATCGCAGCTTGGCATGAAAAAGTCCAGTGTGGTTTCATGGCTGCCTGCCGGGTGGGTCACCTCCTCTCCTACCTGGGCTACCTGGGCTTCCAAGGCATGGCCCACCCTTTTACCCAGACTCCTGCAGGCACTATCAAACTTCTCACTATCTTCCTCCTTCTGTTAGCGCCTAGGTCAAGGCCTCTCTCTGCAGGGAGCCTTGAATTCAGCCAGACTACTTCCATCCCAGCCACCTTGATCCCGCTGCAGACTTCACTCCCCCTAAATGTACACATTTCATCAGCAAAGCTTCCATCTCAGCATGGTGCAGAGCTGGGCCAGGGAAGGGTGAGCCAGAATGCTTCTTCCTGCTGCTCAGACTTTCTGAGACAGCCCTGGACACATCTGCTTGCTTGGAGGCTTCACTTTCGCCCTGGGTGGCACATCGTCCTCAGACAAGTGGCTGGCTGATCAAACCTTGTTTCAATCCACCAGGAATATTCATGGTGGCCTAGCTGATAGAGCATTTAGATTTCAAGGCTGTCCTTGCATGGGGCAGTATTATCATTTCAGAGTGTAACTGGGAGATGCCATGTTCGATGGATGGAAGGAAGGCTCAGGCATTGGCTAATGTCTGTTCCTGAGCTGTCCCAACCAGTCTCTCCTTTCACAGTCTCAAGTTCAAAATAGCTTCGGGTAATACTTACACTACTTCTGGAAGCCCTTCCTTCTGTTTTAATCCTTGACCTACTTTTCCTGTCTGGGCAATATACTCCATGAGTAGAATGGTTTCAGAGAAGGCTAAAGCCAAGAGAACAAAGCTGAGGGGATGCCCAAGGACACGATTGGGAAGCCCTTGGATCTGAGGGTAGAATTAAAGAGGTGTATCAGAAACAAGGGCTCATAGGAGACCCCTGTAGCTGGAAACTGCCTCCAGGAAGCAAGACATTATAGAGGTGGCATGTGTGCACACGTTCACAAATCTGCTCTCTTCCTACCTAGCTCTTGTCTGGAGATGTGTTTTCAAACCAGCCTCTGCCAGTCATTCGATCTTCACAGGAAGAGACAGAGAGAAAATCTTCCTGGTTTCTGGAGCCTGGACCACAGCAGGTTTGGGCCAAGGAAGGAACAGGCCCAGAATCTCTTTTACTCATACACCCCTCTCTAGTGACGATTACATGGGTTTGAGTCAATAGAAAGTCTTCATTAGCTGGCCAGTGACATCACTGGGTGTTTGTTCAGGGCCTGAGTGCAGTCCAGAGTCTTTCTCATGGTGGGCTTTTTAAGCATGGAAGTCACATCCTGGCATGATACACCTCAGTTAGCAAGACCAGTGAGCCTGAAATGGAACTATAGACTGCACACTGTGAACAGCCTTGGGCATATTGGTCCTTGTGACTAAGACATGGGAGAGCCTGGCTTTCAAAACATGCATCTAGATTGACTGTGGTTGGAGTCTTTGTCTCCCTCCAACTCCGTGTTGGAACCTGAACTCCTAATTCATGCACTGATGGTATTTGTAGAAAGAGACTTTGTGCAGTAACTGGGATTAAATGAAATCATACAATGGCCTCCCCGTGGTGAGCTAACGGCTCTAGAATGTGAGAGACTCAAGCATACTAGCTTGGTCTGGCTGTGTACTGTCTGCCACCTCATTCTGACATGGCACCAGGGCCTTCAGGTGTGTCAATCACATTCTGGCCTCATAGCCTGGACTTCTGAGGCAAATAAGCCTCTCTTCTTTATGAGTTTCCACTCAGTTCCGCAGCAGGAATGAGGCAGTCAGGATTCTTGGAAACCACATGTAACCATTGTCTCTTCCTTCAGTGAGTCTTCGTCTCTGCCAGCCTCCATGTTACAGAAAACATAAAGAGGTAGTAGACTGCAGATCTGACTTTTTGGCAGACGGGAACTTTAAACAGCAAAGATATTATTGCCAGAATTATTTCTTAAGTGCTTCAGGGTTGTTCCTTTCAAATAGTTGTTACATGGGGTCATCTTGCTCACCTGGCAGAATTATGGTTTTCCCAAGAACTGGGGTTTTATGGCAGGTCAGGCTGTGACGGTGGTTGTGATCCTGTGACAGTCCCTGGAGGTATCTTCTTCGATATGGGCATGGGCCTAGTGGCTGGCCAGTCCTGGTAAAAGTTTCCATCCTAGCATGGAAAATTTCCCTGATCTCTAACATGTCTGATTAGCAGACTACTCATCCCTGGGGTGTGGTGGAGGCAGCGTTCCTTTACCTAAATTCCACGTGTGTGGCTTAGCATCCCCCAGGCAGGATCATTAGTAAATCCTTTCTACCATTGAGTTTATCACTATGAGTTTCTTCTGTACCAGTGCAACTTAAGAGAACAGAGGTAGTAGATAAAAACTGAAAGTGGATCTTGGGTCTCTAGAGTCGAATTTAACAACTTTTAAGGCAATGAAAGAACGTCACACATCTCCATATGGCGTTGGGACACACCAACTTCTCTTCCAGGTTCAGGTAGCTGCTTTTCTCAGGGGCTTCTGCTTCTCCTGAGTGATGTGGAACTGATCTTGTCTCTCTGCTTCTAGGAAAGGGTCATATCCCCTGACTTACTTTACAGAAACCCTGGTGAAGCTAGGGCCTCTCTCCTGGCCACTCTAAGCTTGGCGATCACACCCTGATAGAGCAGACACTGCCTCTGGGGCCACACGGATGCTCTGAGATAGGCCTGCAGCTTCCCTGACTATACTTGCCTCCCTGTACTCACAGCTGGCCACCCAGGATGCTTCTTGATTGATCTCTGGAGTTCTGGGGGTGGGTTGGGGGTGGGGGTCCTCTGCTGGCCTCTTGTTCTGATTACTGTCACTGAAGAGTCAAGATGTAGGAAAGGCTGACCTTAGGGAGCAAGGAAGCACACAGTTAAAGAGGTTCCTGGGCCACTTGTCCTGAAGCAAATGGTCTCTGAGCCAAGACATAGGGTGGCATTATCAGTTTATGAGGGTTGCCATGACGACATAACACAGCCCGACTGTGCCCAGCAGCACATAATCTCATGTTCTTGTGCTTAGGAGGCTAGAAGGCCAACATCAGAGTATCAGCCAGCCAGGTTTTGTCCTTCCTTGGCTTATAGATGTTACCTTCATCTTCATATGGCACTCTCCTTGGTGCTTTCATACCAGGTATCCTCCTGTAGCAGAGAAAGCCTCAGCCAGTCTGATCTTTGCATATGGATGAGAAGGAAGGAGCTACTGAGATAGTACCAGGGGTTGGGCTTGTGTCTGTGAGTGGTTTACCACTCTCTCTTCCTTTCCCTCTCCCTCCCCTCCCCTCCCCTCTCCCTCTCCCCCTCCCCCTCCCTCCTCCTCCCCCTCTCCCCCTCTTCCCCCTCCCCCCTCTCCTTTCCTCTCCTCTCCTCTGTGTTTTCAATTAACCTATGACAAGGCTGTGTATCAAGAAAATAGTGTTATTCTTTTGCATAAGTTACTCAACCCCAAACCCAATTCCATGGTGCGAGGAGAGGGTGGGAGTGGTCTGTCAATCAAGAGCACACAGACACTGGGGAGTGGAAAATGGTTTTGAGGGCTAGCAGCATACCTGTTGTCTTAGTCAGGGTGCTCTAGAGTCACAGAACTTATGAGCAGTCTCTATATAGAAACGGAATTTGTTGATGACGTACAGTCTGAAGCCCAACTCCCCAACAATGGTCAGCAGCGGCTGTGAATGGAAGTCCAAGGATCTAGCAGTTGCTCAGTCCCACAAGGCAAGCAGTGAAGAAGAGCGAATCTTCCTTCTTCCAGTGTCCTTATGTAGGTCTCCAGCAGAAGGTGTGGCCCAGATTAAAGGTGTGTGCCACCACGTCTTCATCCCAGATGACCTTGAACTCAGAGATCTCCTTGCCTTAGTCTCCTGGGATTCATAGCCACTATGCCTCAAGATCTCCATGCCAAGATTCAGGTCAGAAAGTTGTATCTCTCAGCCTCAAGATCTGGATCACAGGTGAGCCTTCCAATTCTGGATTGTAGTTCATTCCAGATATAGTCAAGTTGACAACCAGGAACAGCCACTACACTTGCCTTGCTTCTGTCTCTCTAAAAAGAACAGGCAGCAGTTTGGATTTGGTTTCACCAGAAGCCTGGCCAGAGCAAACAAGTTATTTAGAGCTATCCTCTTGAACTGCAGCGCTAACCATTCCTGCTTAGCAACAATTTAAAACGCAAAGCATAAATTCCCACCCCCAGCCCCACAAAGAAACCCAGAGAGGATGGATTTTACTTCTAGACCTCTGCAAGATCAAAGCCCCTCCCTCAAAGATGCTGGGAAGTTCTGTGCCACATCCTCCCGCTATCCAGGAGGTTCTCTGCTGTGTTCACCTGATGTCCTGCTGACAGCAAGCATTTAAGATTTGCCTCCATTGCTTTGGGGCTTCTGAAACAAACAAACAGACAGACAGACAGACACACATCCTCTCACTTCCTGGCAGGTGGGAAGTGAAAGAGACAATGGGAAGGAGCCAAGGTCCCAATGTCCACTTTTTAAAAAAATTTTTTTTATTACGTATTTTCCTCAATTACATTTCCAATGCTATCTCAAAAGTCCCCCCCACACCCCCCCCCACTCCCCTACCCACTCATTCCCATTTTTTGGCCCTGGCGTTCCCCTGTACTGGGGCATATAAAGTTTGCCTGTCCAATGGGCCTCTCTTTCCAGTGATGACCGACTAGGCCATCTTTTGATACATATGCAGCTAGAGTCAAGAGCTCCCGGGTACTGGTTAGTTCATAATGTTGCACCTACAGGGTTGCAGATCTCTTTAGCTCCTTGGATACTTTCTCTAGCTCCTCCATTGGGAGCCCTGTGATCCATCCAATAGTTGACTGTGAGCATCCACTTCTGTGTTTGCTAGGCCCCGGCCTAGTCTCACAAGAGACAGCTATATCACGGTCCTTGCAACAAACGCTTGCTAGTGTATGCAATGGTGTCATCGTTTGGAGGCTAATTATGGGATGGATCCCTGGATATGGCAGTCTCTAGATGGTCCATCCTTTTGTCTCAGCTCCAAACTTTGTCTCTGTAACTCCTTCCATGGGTGATTGTTTCCAATTCTAAGAAGGGGCAAAGTGTCCAGACTTTAGTCTTCATTCTTCTTCAGTTTTATGTGTTTTGCAAATTGTACCTTATATCTCGCTATACTAAGTTTCTGGGCTAATATCCACTTATCAGTGAGTACATATCATTTGAGTCCAATGTCCACTTCTAAGGCATATACTCCAATGACCTAACTTCCTCCCACTAGGCCCCATCTCTTAAAGGCTCCTTTACCTGTCAGATAAATGCAGGGAGGTGACCAACCTTAACACAGGGTCTTTGTGGGGACATTTCAGAGCAGTAGATAACTAGAAACACATCACACACACACACACACACACACACACACACACACCCTGCCCCCATAGCCCCTGCTTATGGCACATTTGGGATTCAGAAACCTTACTGAATGACAGTCAACAAAGTTGGACAGATCTTCAAAAGTGGGCTCTTACCCTACAGAGAGAGTGATCATGAACAGAAGACGAGGCCATAAAAAGTGGAAGTGAAGTGAAGTGAAGCGCTTCACTCAAATGTCAGCAGGGGACAGGGAGGCCTGCTCAGTAATAAAATGTGCCACGGCACAGGAAATGCAGGAGTGTCCAGGGCTCTCTCGACCTCGGGTAATATGTTCCATAAGACCTTTCTTACCAGAAAAAGAGGGAAACATCTTGTGTTGATTCACCACCTCTCACAGAGGGCATACCTATGGCAGGGACCACCTGTCCTTATGTATAAGTCATGTTTGCTTGGTCACACGAAGCGTGCATATCCACACTATATCAGTTCCACCCACTGCGCACCTGCGATGTGGTAGGCATGGTATTAGATTCATGGTCAAATGGTGAGAAAGCTATAGCACCTTCCTCCGAAAGAGTTCACGTGGCTGTGTGGGAGAAAAACCCATGAGAAGATTATTGCATCTGTGAGGCAGGTTCTGTGAGAACATTACGTGTGGGACACTCTGGATCCCTACTCAGTATCTAGGGACCAACCCCTGGGCTACCCCAGGTCCATTCTCAACCCTCCGTACACATAGATGTCAAGAAGCAGTCAAGATCTGTCGTTCCCAATCTCTAGTCTAAGTTTGGGGTGCTATAGCGTGCCACGGGCTGGGTGGCATATAATAATTTTTTTCTCTGTTCTGGAGGCTGGAATTCTGGGCTCAGGGTCCATGCGGTAGAGTTCCGGTAAGCTCACACTTAAAACTTAGCTGCCCTCCAAAGGCCCCTCCCGATTCCCTCACATCGGAGGCCAAGGTTTCCACGTACGAACTTGGGATTCCTAAAGTTGGAGGAAACAAACATTGAGCCCATCGGATCATGAGACTGGACAGAAACCTTTTCGTTGTTAGCCCACATCTTTAGAAAATAACGCGGCCTAGTCTACCCAGCCTCCCCATCATAGAAACCCAGCACAGGAAGCTGTTTATTCAAAATCTCAATACCCATAAGCCCCTGCGCACAACCCCCTCCACTCCCCAACCCCCTCCCTGCTTCCCACCCCCGCTGCCCTCGCATTACTTAACAACAAACTCCTTCTGCCCAGGATAGTTTGGGCTAATTACTGAGCACTAAATTGTCTGGTTTTTACATATTGTTCTGCTCGGAACTGCCAAAAATCGTGAAAAGTGGGGCCAGGGTGGGAGAGAGAAACATGGATTTTTTCTTCTTCTTTTTTTTTCTCCTTTCATTATTTTACCTACAAGATTCATTTGAGAAGGGGAAAATAGGCCTGCTGCCCTAACTAGTTAGTTGGATGAGAACAAATTTCTCATTAATTTAAAACGTGTCAGCTGGAGAAGGCGATTAACGCGAGGATGACTGGGAACTGGACTAGGGGAGGTCTCACCAACTCTGCAGGGAAGGCTGTACTGGGGGACACTGTGCAGAGCCAGCCCTGAGGGGATGTTTGACCATGGGGTCTCAGCTGAGGATGGTACCCAAGGGCTAGGGGTTGCTGGTTGAGTCCGAGTGGCTTGAGGAGACTTAGATAACCAGGGATCAGGGAGAGGAGAGTGGTGGACTAGAGGCCTTGGAGTTTGCACGAGGCCTTCCAGGCAAGCTGCAAAGCTGTTTGTGGCTATTAATCAATTTTTCTTCCTGCTCTTTACAGTGGGCAGGCTTATGTGCTTGGGAAAGGGATCCTCCTGGCTTCTTTGAACCACCAGGTATCCTAGTCCCAGTAATACCAGGGAAATTGAGGTTCCCTCTTTTGGGTTCCGTGTCTTGGTAGTAAAAGAATTTAGCAACACAGTCAGAGGATGCTCAGAGACAGATTTATTAGAGTTTTGAGAGAAGCCAGCAGCACAGACAAGCTGAAATGCTCAGGCGTAGTCAGGAGGAGGGAGATGCAGAGAAAGAGCGGTTGCCTTTTAAGTCCTTTACAAAGGGCTCAGTGATGGAGGCCTGTCAAAGCAGCTGCATAGCTGGAGGTTTGGGGGGTGGGGAGAACTTCAGTGAATGAGTGTAAGGGGAACCACACGCAGACTTTGGTCCTCAATGGAGAGAAAAAGAGACCGGAAGGAGCAGAAGGGCAGAGTTGCTTTGAAGCCCGGGCAGGCTCTTAGTTAAACATAGCAGGAGCTCAGGCAGTGTCCGTTCAGGGGGAGGGGCTTCTCAGAACACGTGCATCATTTCACTGAGGGGATAATTAATCCCTGCCCCTCTCTCCACAACAGGTCTTCAGGTGAGTTAGATTTCTGGGGGTTGTGGAAAGGTGTGGACTCCTTAAAGGAAGAGGCACTAGTATGTATGTTTTGGGTTGTTTAGAATGGCAGGTGTTTACCAAGAGCCTGAGAAAGAACTTAGATCTTAGGACCTGCGGGAAGTGGGTTTCTCTTAATGGTCCTCGAAAGAGCCCAGGCACCTTCACCTTTTCTCAGGATAACTTAAATCCTAAGAGCAGCAAAGTGGATGTATTGAAGGATTGATGCTCGGCCTATGATGCTCGGCCTATGATGCTATCGGAACGGGGAGCCATTGGAGACTGGAGATGTGCCTGAGAAGGGACTCTGGGTTGCTGGCCTTTGTTCTTTGTTGCTTTTATTTCATGCATGCCTCTCCACTGTGTACTCTTGTGATATGCTGACTCATCGCAGGCCCCCAAACACCTGGGCTAACCCACCAGGGACTGAACCCTTAAACATTGTGAACCCAAATAAACTGTTTCCTCTTTGTAGGCTGATCGATTTATTATTTGTCCCAGGCCAATTAGACTTGTCTGGGATTAGGCAGTCTGGGATGCTTCTGAAGATAAGAAGAGAAAGATTTCTGCCAGTGCCTGGCAAATACAGAAGTGGATGCTCACAGTCATCTAATGGATGGAACACAGGGCCCCCAATGGAGGAACTAGGGAAAGTACCCAAGGAGCCAAAGGACTTTGCAGTCCCATAGGAGGAACAACGATATGAACTAACCAGTACCCCACAGAACTGTGTCTCTAGTTGCATATGTGGGAGGAGCGGCCCTTGGTCTTGCGAAGATTCTAGGCCCCAGTACAGGGGAATGCCAGAGCCAGGAAGCAGGAGTAGGTGGGTTGGGGAGCAGGGAGGAGGGAGGGTATAGGGGACTTTCAGAGAGGAAACTAGGAAAGGGGATAGCATTTGAAAAGTAAATGAAGAAAATATCTAATAAAAAATTAACATTAAAAAAAAAGAGAGAGAGATACTGAAAGATTTCTTTTGAGACGGCTTCGCTGGTGAGTGAACACCATCTTTGTAGTTGCTTGGGAATAGCCTGCTCTGGAATAAAACCGATGCAGAGAACTGCAAAGCGAAAAGCAAGAATAAAAAGTCCTCATCACAAGGATTTCGTAACTGGGTTGAGCTGTGCCTCAAATTCAAAGTCTTTCAGTTACACAAACCAATGACTTTCTTCCGTCAATTTGTTCGATTTTTACCAATTACAATGGAGCAGTTCTAGTTCATCCTAACATATCAAGTTGCATATAAGCCCTATCTCCAAAACTCAATTTCTCACAACTAAAATGGGCATAGTAAGGCCCTGAGCTTTGGTGGATCCTTGCCTGGCTTTGAAGACAGCTAGTCTCGGGACCAAGGTATACTACTTTCTTGCCCATGTAACCATCTTTGTCCTCATGCCCTCTTGTATAATGGGGCAAACAAGCCTCCTTATCCCCTTGAAGTGCAAACAGTTGAGATAATACAAAGGAAAAACAGTCTGTGCACTTACATGGAGATACTTTTGTTCCAGATATATGTGTATTTAAAAAATAATAATCTTTAAAGATGAGCTGGAAAGATGGTTCAGCTACTAAGAGCAACACTGGTTGCACTTCCAGAGGACCTGGGTTCAGTTCCCAGCATCCATATAGCAACTCGCAACCATAGGCGCTCCAGTTCCAAGGGATCTGATGCCCTCTTCTGGCCTCCTCAGGCACTGCATACACACAGTGCATAGTCTTACACACAGGCAAAATACCGAGGTATGTAAAACAAACACTAAAGAAAAATCTTTGAAGACAATAGATTCACATAGAGCCTGAAGAATCAATGCAGAGAGATCCCATGGAGCCGGTCCTAGTTTCCCTTATGCAGCTGAAAGAAAGCAGCACACTCTGGAAGTTCACCTTCATGCAGCACACCGACTCCACTCAAATCCCACTTCTCTTGTATGTGTGTAGTTAGTTCTGTGAAATGGAGATGGGAGGCTGCTATTAGCATAAATCTTCCCGAGGATTCCTTGTGCTATCCTTTCTAACCACCTATGGACAAACCATACTGATAGCCTCTTATATACCTCTATCTTTACAGTTCCATCACTTCGAAGATCTTACGCAAGTGGAATTATTATAACCTTCTAAGAATGGCTGTTAACTCAAAACCAATTCATTGCATGTGTCAATCATTCTTGCCTCTTAGTGGCTGAATAGTATTCCACGGCATGGATATACCACGGTTGCTAAGTCACCGTTAGAGGACATGTGGGATGAATTCAGCAGGGAAGAGTTACTATAAAAAGTTACTGTGAACATTGCATATGTCTTTTAGGATCATTTCCTGGGATGAATGCCTATAGGTATAACGGCTACACTCATTTTCAGTTGTAAATGATGAACAATTTTCCAGAGTTCTGTGCACTTTTCATTCCTACCCACAACATGTAAGTGACCCAACTTCTCCCCATTCCCAGGACCATTTGTTGTTCTCACTGGTTGAGGGCACCAGGTCCTTGTGCCTACAGAGAACAGTAGGGAAAACAGTAATGTTAAACACACAGGCTTTCCTCTCCAGCAGAGGGAATTAATGTCTGTTTCTACCCAGAGATCTGGGAATGTATGTAGGTAGTCACCTGGTGATCTTTGCTATCTGTAGTGCCAGGCCTCACCCAAGTCCCTGAGAATGCTGTGTTTATCCCATATTCTTGACCATTCCTTCTTAGTCAACAGGACCTATTCATATGCAAGAGGTCCCATGGACTTTGCAAAAAAGTTGGCGAGTATGCTTATCCCAGACCCTTCCTCTTACACCTGTACCTGAGCTTCCTTTCACAGTCAGTAGGATCTGTTCTTATGGAAGAGATGAGTCCAAGGAAGTAACAAGAAGCCCCTGAAACACTACCAGAAGTTCTTTGTTGTGTTTCTCTTTACAAAGTAGTGACAAACAACGTTCAGTGAAGAAGGCAAGGAGAGCCAGAGCCAGAACATTCTCAGCACAGTGCAGTGTGAGCAAATGCCAGGAACGCCAGCAAAGCGTGGCAAGGTGAACGAATGCCACACAGTGTGGTCCTCTGCCATTGGATTATAGTTATACCCTTCCCGGACATCACGTGTTCTCTCAAGCATCTGCTCTGGCAAAACACCACATGCCCCCTTTCCAGGCAGCTTCCAGAAAAACACCACGTGTCTGTTCTCAGCAAAACGTCCTCCCATGAGTCTGTGTTCAGCAAAACATCCTCTCATAAGACAGTTTCCAGATGAACATACGACACCACCGATTCTCCAAAGAAACCAGAAATTTCCACTTCAGTTGTACTGTGTTTAAATATGTCAAAAATGAGGTGCTCCGAGTCAGACTCTGGAGTTTTGAATGAACACTAACTAATTTAGGTTGATCTGGATTTCCTTCTTTCCTCACATGGATTGTTACTCTGATGGCCATGGCATTGGCTAGGACCCTCACCCCCCACCCCTACCCACCCCTCACTATTTTTATTTTAGTCTTTCTAGTAGATAGCTACAATATTCTATCCAATTGTCATGTTTTTTGTGGTCTTGTTTTGACACAGGGTCTCACTATGAAGCCTTGGTTCATCTGGAACTAGTTATGTAGTCCAGGCTGGCCTTAAACTCATGGAGAACTGCCTGTTTCAGCCTCCTACCTACTAAGATTAAAGCCATGTACCACAATACCTGGCCCCCACTTTAGTTTTAATTTGTGTCTTTAAAATGGCCAACCATGTTGAATGTCTGTTCTTGTGCTTACTGGCCCTCTGTCTATCCTTTCTAGTATGTGTGCCTCGGGCTCACCAGCTGCTGGATCATTTAGCTTTGAGCCTTGGTATGCATTCTAGGTAAACTTTATCTAACACATGGTTTGCAACTATTTTCTCCAAGTCTGTAGATTTTCTTATTCCCTTAACATGAGCTTTCATAGAACTGAAATTTTGAATTCTGATGAAGGGCAATGTATTGATGTTTGATTTTCTATGTTTTTGCCCTAAAAGCTTTATTGTTTTGTATTTAAGTCTATGATCCCTTTACAGTTAAGTTTTCTACATTTTAGGTTTAGAAAAGTGAAGGTGCATCTATCTATTTATCTATCTATCTATCTATCTATCTATCTATCTACCTATCTATTGAAGAGCTAATTTCCCTGGTCAAGCTTGCACTGGCTCTTTCTTTGGTTGATAATTAATTGAACCCATTTATGTGGATCTATTTCTGGCTTCTCTATTCTGATCTAATGCTCTCTGCTTCCATGTCCTTAATATTATTGTTGTACATAAGGTATAATGATTCCTCCCACTCTATATCATCCTGGCTGTTCTAATGTTTCCTACAGATTGTTAACAATAAGCTTGTATATATTCAAAGAAATTTGCTAATATGTTGATAGAAAACCTAAACTTATGGGTCAACCCAGGAAATTTGAAATATTACTTAGAATATTCTAATCCACACAGAGTGTTTCTCCCCCAGATACTCGGGACTCCTGTGAGTTTTATCATTGGCAGTTTATAATTTTCAGTACCTGTTTCATTAGAGGCATAAGTACTTCATTTTCTTACATTTAAATCATTTCACATTTAAACTTTTGGTTCCTAGTTATTGTCATTATGTAGATGTGTACAATTCTCTAGTGATATTGGGGAAAAAAACCACAGAGTAAAGAAGTGGCTATTGCTTGCTTTATAAATTCCGCAAAGATGCTAATGGTCCATTGTTAACAGTCTCTGTCCAGAAAGTCCAAGCTGTGGATTCTTAGTAATATCCTGTTGATTTGTTCAGTGGTGAGGTAGGCCTATACTTTATCCTGGCCATGGGAGCAGGCAACTTAAGGTAAGGCAGAATTAGTGGGCAGGAATGCAAAGAAATACATGGTATGTATTCACTAATAAGTGGATATTAGCCCCCCCCCCAAAGTACAGAATACCCAAAATACAGTCTATAGAACTCAACAAGGTCAACAAGCTGAAGTGCCCAAGTGAGGATGCCACAGTCCCACTTGGAAGAGAGAAGAAAGCAAACACAAGTGGGGAGGGAGGGAGGGACCTGGGAGGGAACGTGGCTGGGGGTAGTGGGGGGAGAAAGGTACCTGATCTGGTACTGGGAGAGGGAAAAGGACTGAAGCCCTGAGGGCCAGCAGAAAGAATGGAAACAGGCAACCTCAGGAAATAGGAGGTTGGGAGTACCCTCCAGAATGTACCAGAGACCTGGGAGGTGAGAGACTCTCTGGACTCAAAGGAAGGGACATTAGATGAAATGCTCTACAGTAGGGAGAAGGAACTTATAGAGCTTACCTCCAGCAGGGAGACAGGACATTAAGTGAGGTTTGCCATCCCATAGTCACATCTCAGACTGAGGAATTTATAAAGAACAGAGATATAATTGGCGATAGTTCTAGAACATGGTCTGATATTGTGCCTTTAGTGCTGTGTCACACATGTTAGATAATGGTCATGTGGGGTGAGGGACAAGAGAGAGCAGAACATAATAAACCCACCCCCAAGGCAAGGACATCAACCCTGTCATGAGGGCCTAACTGCTCTTCTATGCCCTCATGATCCCAACCCTGATGCCCTAGGGAGGAAGTTTCCAGTATAGGAGTTCTAGAGACCTCATTCAAGCCATAGCTGGGTTGGCTGAGAGTAATAGACCATGTGTGCACATGGAGTAGACCATGTGTGCATGTGGGGGAATAGATCATGTGTGCATGTGGGGGAGTAGATCATGTGTGCATGTGGGGGAGTAGATCATGTGTGCATGTGCATGTGGGGGAATAGATCATGTGTGCACATGGGAGAATAGATCATGTGTGCATGTGGGGGAGTAGATCATGTATATACATGGGGGAATAGATCATGTGTGAACGTGGGGGAATAGATCATGTGTGCACATGGGAGAATAGATCATGTGTGCACATGGGGGAATAGATCATGTGTGCACATGGGGGAAGGCACAAGAATTGCCTTTTCCTTTTCTGTCACTTCCTTGCTTGTGTGGGATCGTAACTAATTTCACCTTCTCATCCTCCCACCTCTGACAGAGGCTTTTAATAAAGTAATTATCAGTGGTATAATAATAGCTTCATTATTAGGAATATAATAATAGGTAATGGTTATCTGTGAGCAATGTACATTATTCACATTCAATATCTGCACTGTATCTCTGGTGTTCCAACAACCCAATTCATATTATCTTATTGTTTGGGAGCCTAATTCTCAGAGACAGACAGAAATATGTCTATGGTCACCCAGACAATGGGTGGTCATGTCTAAGGTTTGTACCTTTAAGCGGGATATCTATCTTCCTGAGCTTTCAGTTTCTTTTCCTAACAACTAAACGATCTCATGTGCAGGCATGGAAGATAAGGCTGAGGAAATACTCTATCCAGATGTCAATAAAAATAAGCAAAATGAACAGAATGAAGACAGCTTCAGGAGCTCTGGGACATGATTATGAGACCAAATGTAAGAATCCAGCATGAAAGAAGGTACCAAAGGCATAAGCCTCTGATCTGCCAGGCAAGCTGTGCCTACTGATGCAGTCATGCCACGGATGTTATAGGGGTAGCCTTTTGGATTGGATTTGAAGCCCACTCCACGGGAGAGAATTCAGGTCTGGTACTGTAAATCTGGTTACAAGCCATGGCTAGAGAGGTCTTAGGCCAGAGAAGGAAACCAACTTACTGCTGTGTTGCTAAATATACAGATTGTAAAGCTGCCTTCTAGATCGTTGTTTATATCCATAGGCTAATGCTGCTCTCAAGCTTGGTCAGGGAAGAAGCGTTTTACTGTGGGGGTCAGAGGGTAATACAGACACTCAAAGTGGCTGATGTGATGACGTGACATTGACTGCTCAATTCTAGACAGGATATAATCACCATATACATACTCATTCGCACACACACTCATGCACACCCACACTCATGCATACTCACACTAACCATACACACACATACACACATACAAGCATACATGTGCGCCTACACACACTCACCCCACATGCACACACACACTTGCACATACTCAGCCCACACTCATGTACACACATATACATGTGCACACAGTCATGCTCATGCACACTCACCCCACATGCATACACATGCACGCACACTCACTCATGCACACACTCACACACTTGGACATATTTACACACACTCACATACATGCATGCATGTGCACGCACACACACACACACACACACACACACACACACACACAGGACTCAGAATGTTGAAGAAGAGGGGTCAGAAATGATAGGAGAGCTAAAGAATATGGATCTCTGACCATGACATAGCTGTTACTCTTACGAAGCCACAAAAGCTGTGGTTACCTGTGCAAGACTTGTACAAGATCAAGTTCACATTCTAGTATGCGTGGTGGAAGAGAGCAGCAGAGGAGAAATAGGTAAACAATTGGTACTAGAGGAGAGGGAACAATTTTCCTTTATGAGCGTAGCCTCTTATAAGTGGCCCATGTCCCAGTCCAGAGACAGGAAAGTAGGAGGAAGACATGTTGGAGAAGAGAGTGTAGAGGAAGGATGAGGCAGCTAAGAGACGGAAAAGGTAGAGAGTAGGTATGATCAAAATATGCTACATACATGTATGCAACTGTCAAAGAATAAATGCAAATATTTCTAAAAGCTAAAGGCATAGAAAATCCTGAAATTGTAATAGAGAAGTTCCCAAAGGGCATTTAGGGGCCCACATAGACATTTCCAGGGGAGAGCTTCTCCATGACACAGTGTAGCCAAAATGTTAAGACTACAAAACAAATAATTCTGAAAGCTACCAGGGAAAGAAAGCTGCCGGCTCACAGAGTTAAGCCCATCAGAGTTCTCAGCAGAAATCCTGAAAGCCAGGAAAATGTGGAGCACTACACTTCAGGCCCTGAGAATAAACAACCACTAATCAAGATTATTGTATCCATACGTTATCTTAAAACTAAACAGAGAAACAAGGAAAATTCAAGATCAGCATGAACTTAAGTAATTGCTGAGACTCCTGCCCTTGAGTGAGCGCATGTGCACATGCGTTCTCTCTCTCTCTCTCTCTCTCTCTCTCTCTCTTTCTCTCTCTCTCTCTCTCTCTCTCTCTCTCTCTCTCTCTCTCTCTGTTTCTATGGCTGTGAAGAGACACACCATGACCACAGAACTCTTATAAAGGCAAACATTTAACTGGGGCTGGCTTACATTACAGTTCAGAGATTCAGTCCATTATCATCATGGCAGGAAGTGCTGTGGCACTCAGGCAGACCTGGGCCTGAGAGTTCTACATCTAGATCAATAGGCAGCAGGAGGAGAGAGACACACACTGGGCCTGGCTTGAGCATCTGAGATCTCAAAGCTGCTCCCTGCCCCCCAGGGACAGACTTCCTCCAACAAGGCCACAGTGACTAATAGTGCACTCCCCGGTGACCAAGTATTCAAATCTATGAGTCTATGGGGCCATACTTATTCAAACCACCACCACCACCACCACCACCACCACCACCCCACACACACACTGAGAGTTAATTTATCAAGCAAATGGAAGCTCCAAACACATATCACGTCTGATAAGACACAGTTTAAAACACATTGATTGGTTAAATGAGGTAAAAATAACATAATAGTAGTATAGTAATAATAGTGGGAATTATATTGCTGGATATTATATAATATTTTATGATGGTGGTATATATTATAATAATAGTGGATATTATAATATATTATATATAATAGGGATATTATATATTATAATAATAGCAGAAACAATCCATCAAAAAATGTAATAATTGAGACCATATATACTCCTAGCTATGGGGATCCCAATTACATAAAGCAAACATGGACAGGTATTTCTGAATACAATAACAGTATATATATACATACACATACATACACACACATCTATATGTGTGTGTATGTATAACAGTATATATAATATATATAACAGTATATATAATATATGATATATATTATACTATATAATAAAGAATATGGTATAATATATAATTTACATATTGTAACATATATAATATATAATAATGCCAACAGCTCATTCCAATCAATAGTTAGGTCACCCACACAGAAACAAAAGCAAGTCTCATCGAGGCAAACCATGCAGACTTACCTAGCCTGTTGCAGAGCGCTTTAGCCGCAGCTGTGGAGGGCATTTTTTTCTCAGCAGCCCTTGAGAATTTCTCTAAAACTTAGGCCTAGAAGCAAGTCTTAACAAATACAAAAGTATCAAAGTAATTTCTTGCATCTTCTTGGATTATAGTGGACTAAAACTAGAAGTAAGAAAGAGAGAACGGTTTCATTCTGCAGGTGTGTCATACTTTAGGTGTGTCATACTTCAGGTGTGTCATACCTCAGGTGTGCTGAGCTGCAAAGTGTTACTCATCTTGGTCTCACCTCCAGCAGAGGGACAAAGTCCATTTACCAAAAAAGCCCCTTTGCCTTGATCAAGCCAGTGGGGGGTCAAGCTGTCACAGCTTCTGACAGTGAGAGGAGATGAAGCTAATGCTATGTGAAGATCACAGAACTCTCTAGAAAGGTTGGTCCAGGCCCAACAGGTTCAGGGTAGGTCCCATGAAAGCCCAAACACCACCAGCAAACGTCTGTAACACGGATCCTCCCTAGCTTTCTATCCCAGATTCTGTAACTCCATGGCTCCTCTTTCCTGGGGGATCCTGTTCCCTTGTAGACTGTCCCCCAAGAACAATGTACAGACACATATTTTCAAGGGTTACCGTCATCTTAACGTGTCTCTGTTACCCAGGCTCAGATGGGGCTTGTATACTTAGGACTCCCCAGAGAAAAAGAGGCCAGTGAGATAATTCAATCCAGGGGGTGAACGCCTGAGAACCTAGGAGGCCGATGGTAGAAATCGCAGCCTCAGGCAGAGGCCGGGAGATGTTTAGTTTCAGCTGTGAGGCAGGAAGGGCACTTTCAGATTCCATTCCTTCGGTCAGGCTCCGTCCAGGCTCTCTATGGGGTGCAGCTGTCACAGACCCTCCTCTTCTCAGCTGCCCGTGTGCTCTGCTCATCTCAGGCACTGAACCTCTGGAACAGCTACCATCTTCTCCTCCGTATTCTTTCTCTCCCGCACTTTTCTCTGTGTCCAGGAGGTCACAGCATTTTGTTTCTGTCCCGGGATTGAACCCAGGGCCTTGAACATGTTAGGCAGGCATTGAACCCTTGAGTTGTACCCAGAGTCCTTTAGACATTTTATTTTGAGACAGTTTCTCACTAATCTGGCAAGGCTGGCCTTGAACTTGACCCAGTGAGGCCGTGAATGTTCAATCCTCCTGACTCCGAGAGCTCAGGTTACCAGCCTGGAGGCAACAGTGCTTTTCAGTACTCTGTCCACACTCCTGTCAAAGGAAACCCTAACAAAAACTCAAAACCTCTCCACTGGGCCTTTCTTCTGCTTGACCCTGTGCGATTCTCTGTCACACTCCGCGGGGATTTGTTTCCCAAAATTCCCACCAAAGAGTGCCCAGCAACTGAACTCCGCAGGGTGTGGTAATGTAGGACAGACAGCCCAGAACCTCAGGCTCTTTGCAGTGTTCTGGATTCTATTTAGAACTCAAACAGTGGCTTGCCTCTCATTCCGCGTGGTGGACAAGTTTGCTTAAACTTTTTGAAAAGTTCTCTATTTTCCATCATTGAGTGAAATGCACACTTTAGTATGTCAGACTGGATGCTGCCTGTCACAGACTTCCAAAGAGAGCCACTCCCCAGTTGTAGGAACTGCTGTGGGTTTTCATTTGTAGTCATTCCTCTGTTCTGCCAATAATGGCAAAGCTGACATGTAGGCTGTGCAGAAAGTAAGCCTACCTGTTTTCTTTTTTTTTTTCTTTCCATTTTTTATTAGGTATTTAGCTCATTTACATTTCCAATGCTATACCAAAAGTCCCCCATACCCACCCACCCCCACTCCCCTACCCGCCCACTCCCCCTTTTTGGCCCTGGCGTTCCCCTGTACTGGGGCATATAAAGTTTGCCTGTCCAATGGGCCTCTCTTTCCAGTGATGACCGACTAGGCCATCTTTTGATACATATGCAGCTAGAGCCAAGAGCTCCGGGATACTGGTTAGTTCATAATGTTGATCCACCTATAGGGTTGCAGATCCCTTTAGCTCCTTGGGTACTTTCTCTAGCTCCTCCATTGGGAGCCCTGTGATCCATCCATTAGCTGACTGTGGGCATCCACTTCTGTGTTTGCTAGGCCCCGGCATAGTCTCACAAGAGACAGCTACATCTGGGTCCTTTCGATAAAATCTTGCTAGTGTATGCAATGGTGTCAGCATTTGGATGCTGATTATGGGGTGGATCCCTGGATAAGGCAGTCTCTACATGGTCCATCCTTTCATCTCAGCTCCAAACTTTGTCTCTGTAACTCCTTCCAAGGGTGTTTTGTTCCCACTTCTAAGGAGGGGCATAGTGTCCACACTTCAGTCTTCATTTTTCTTGAGTTTCATGTGTTTAGGAAATTGTATCTTATATCTTGGGTATCCTAGGTTTTGGGCTAATATCCACTTATCAGTGAGTACATATTGTGTGAGTTCCTTTGTGAATGTGTTACTTCACTCAGGATGATGCCCTCCAGGTCCATCCATTTGGCTAGGAATTTCATAAATTCATTCTTTTTAATAGCTGAGTAGTACTCCATTGTGTAGATGTACCACATTTTCTGTATCCATTCCTCTGTTGAGGGGCATCTGGGTTCTTTCCAGCTTCTGGCTATTATAAATAAGGCTGCTATGAACATAGTGGAGCATGTGTCCTTCTTACCATTTGGGGCATCTTCTGGATATATGCCCAGGAGAGGTATTGCTGGATCCTCCGGTAGTACTATGTCCAATTTTCTGAGGAACCGCCAGACTGATTTCCAGAGTGGTTGTACAAGCCTGAAATCCCACCAACAATGGAGGAGTGTTCCTCTTTCTCCACATCCACGCCAGCATCTGCTGTCACCTGAATTTTTGATCTTAGCCATTCTGACTGGTGTGAGGTGGAATCTCAGGGTTGTTTTGATTTGCATTTCCCTGATGATTAAGGATGTTGAACATTTTTTCAGGTGCTTCTCTGCCATTTGGTATTCCTCAGGTGAGAATTCTTTGTTCAGTTCTGAGCCCCATTTTTTAATGGGGTTATTTGATTTTCTGAAGTCCACCTTCTTTAGTTCTTTATATATGTTGGATATTAGTCCCCTATCTCATTTAGGATAGGTAAAGATCCTTTCCCAATCTGTTGGTGGTCTTTTTGTCTTATTGATGGTGTCTTTTGCCTTGCAGAAACTTTGGAGTTTCATTAGGTCCCATTTGTCAATTCTCGATCTTACAGCACAAGCCATTGCTGTTCTGTTCAGGAATTTTTCCCCTGTGCCCATATCTTCAAGGCTTTTCCCCACTTTCTCCTCTATAAGTTTCAGTGTCTCTGGTTTTATGTGAAGTTCCTTGATCCACTTAGATTTGACCTTAGTACAAGGAGATAAGTATGGATCGATTCGCATTCTTCTACATGATAACAACCAGTTGTGCCAGCACCAATTGTTGAAAATGCTGTCTTTCTTCCACTGGATGGTTTTAGCTCCCTTGTCGAAGATCAAGTGACCATAGGTGTGTGGGTTCATTTCTGGGTCTTCAATTCTATTCCATTGGTCTACTTGTCTGTCTCTATACCAGTACCATGCAGTTTTTACCAAGTAGGTTTTATTCCAGGGATGCAGGGATGGTTTAATATACGAAAATCCATCAATGTAATCCACTATATAAACAAACTCAAAGACAAAAACCACATGATCATCTCGTTAGATGCAGAAAAAGCATTTGACAAGATCCAACACCCATTCATGATAAAAGTTCTGGAAAGATCAGGAATTCAAGGCCCATACCTAAACATGATAAAAGCAATCTACAGCAAACCAGGAGCCAACATCAAAGTAAATGGAGAGAAGCTGGAAGCAATCCCACTAAAATCAGGGACTAGACAAGGCTGCCCACTTTCTCCCTACCTTTTCAACATAGTACTTGAAGTATTAGCCAGAGCAATTCGACAACAAAAGGAGATCAAGGGGATACAAATTGGAAAGGAAGAAGTCAAAATATCACTTTTTGCAGATGATATGATAGTATATATAAGTGACCCTAAAAATTCCACCAGAGAACTCCTAAACCTGATAAACAGCTTCGGTGAAGTAGCTGGATATAAAATTAACTCAAACAAGTCAATGGCCTTTCTCTACACAAAGAATAAACAGGCTGAGAAAGAAATTAGGGAAACAACCCCCTTCTCAATAGTCACAAATAATATAAAATATCTCGGAGTGACTCTAACTAAGGAAGTGAAAGATCTGTATGATAAAAACTTCAAGTCTCTGAAGAAAGAAATTAAAGAAGATCTCAGAAGATGGAAAGATCTCCCATGCTCATGGATTGGCAGGATCAACATTGTAAAAATGGCTATCTTGCCAAAAGCAATCTACAGATTCAATGCAATCCCCATCAAAATTCCAACTCAATTCTTCAACGAATTAGAAGGAGCAATTTGCAAATTCATCTGGAATAACAAAAAACCTAGGATAGCAAAAACTCTTCTCAAGGATAAAAGAACCTCTGGTGGAATCACCATGCCTGACCTAAAGCTTTACTACAGCCTACCTGTTTTCTAATCAGGGGGACTTGAACTCAGTTCTCTGTTTACTTCTAGCTGTGTGACTTCAGGCAAATGGCTTGCCCTCTCTGAGTTTCAGTTGCATTATCTACAAATGGAGAGTTATGGGAATATCTATCCCATTTGGATGTAGGAGCATGTAATGAAATAGTGCGTGTAAAGTACTGAGTGTGTATCCGAAGATATTCACTAATAGACATATAAAGACCAGACATCTTTGTTGCTCTGGTTCAGGTGTAGTCTGAGTGCCCCTCCAAGGTCTATATGTAAAGTCCCATATGTCTCTAAGGTGATGGTATGGAAACCTCAGTGGACCTCATTTAGGTAAGACACAAAAGTTCTGTGGGTCATTAAGCCATCTCCTTGGAGAGAATTGTGATAGCCTACCTCATATGCTCCTTCTGTTTCAAGTCAAGATGTAATTATTTGCTTCTACACACACTCCTCTGTTATGCACTGCCCTTGCCAGAGGCCAAACCCCTAGAGCTGCCCTACCGTATATGAGAACCTCCAGAGCTAAGATTAAAATAAATCACTTCTCTTTGTAAAGTTAAAAAAAAAAAAAGTACCGAGTGTGACTTGGATCTGAAGTGTTTGTCTTGGGTTCATGTGTTGAGGTGCTTTTTGGGGATGGCCTGGAACCTCTGGGACACCAGCCCCAGCTAACAGAAGTGCTTCACTGGGACCTGGCCTGGAAGTGATACCAGCTTCCTGAGGTCTCTGTTCCCTGTTCCACCAAGATGTCAGAAGCCTCCCCTGTACGTTCCAACCACCATGAACCTCACCATGAAGGATGAAACTGAGGAAGGATGTCTTGGAAATACACCAAAGCTGTATTTCCTCAGCTTCTAGCAGAGAAGGTCAGGCCTCAGCAGAATCAGCATGAGTCACCAGTAGGGACCAGGACCACCAGGGACTCCAGGAGAAGTTCTCAGCTGTCCCTCTCTCAGGAAAGCAGAGACCAGTGAAGACTCAAGACCAAGAAGCATTGCACAGCTAGCTCTACAAGGCCAACCCAGCCTCCATTACAGTTTGTTGAGTCCTATTCATACTCCTTCGAGGCATCACGTGTCCTCCCACCTCTGGCCTTACTACCTATCTTGCTTCATCCCATGAGTCTGTCTTAGCAAAACTTCAAGTGAGGCTGTCTCAGCTGACATCACTCAGCCAATTGGTCCGTGGAAGCTGCAAGAAGCCGCCAGCATGCCACCAGAAGTTTTTTGGTGTGCTTCTCTGTGTGTGTGTGGGGGGCGGGGGGGGGGATTTATTTTGGTTCATGGTTTGAGAGGGTTGCTGTCTGTCTTGAGGAGGAAGACAGGGTAGAGTTCATAGCATAGAGAACATAAGGCTGGTGCTTCTCACGTCATAACAGCAGACAGGAATCGAAGAATTTTAGACCAGAACCTGAGGAAAATCTTCAGAACATCGGTATAGCCTTCAGGGAAGTCCATGACTTCCCAAAGCACTACCACCAACCAGGGACCAAGAATCTAAATACGTGCGCCTTGTAAGGGACAGCTCATACTCAAAAGCAAATGCCTACCTTCTTACAACCCAAACGGCCTAATGTTGACATCAAGTTATTGGACTCCTTAGGGTTCTGGCTGGGATATAGTGGTTAGAGAGGGCCATATTTGGGCCTTCGACCCAGATCTGCCTCCTGTATCTTGCCAGCCCCACTTCTTATCCTAAGAATCCTCAGAAAATACTGAGGGAGAAGCCTCTGGGCCACTGTAGATAGCTGGCTTCTAGCTTCCCTTGATAAGTAGCAGAGAGGAGATCCATCCTGCATATAGAAGCACTGGGGGCCTGTGGGTAGAAAATTGAAAGTGCTGGCTGTCCTAAGCATGGGGTCAACAGACCCAGGGCCAGTGAACATATTAATGGCCTCATGGTCAATATTTGCAGGTACTGTGGATCAATGTGGTTTGAATGCATCCAACGTTGATGTTCTGAGCGCTTGTTCTCCTGTGTGTGACAATACGGAGAGATGGTAGCTCCTTAAGAAATAGAATATGCTGGAAAGTGGTTAGTCCCAGGAGCACTTGCCCTCTGAGGTGCTTGTCGTGGCTTTTCTTATGTCATCCTCAGCGTGCGAACTTTTCACATGTGTTCCTGCCACCACATTCTGACACAGCCAGAAGGCTGTCCTCAGAGGTCAATCAGATGGGGCTATTGATCTTTCTGCCCCCCAACAACGGACTAAACTGAGCAACCCTCTCTACTGTGTAAAACCCATCACCAGATATTCTCTAGGACTGAGAGAGCAGTCTCTCTAGCAACTATACGACTCAGTTGCCGTGGGGTGGCTGACAGGCTGAGAACAAATGGCTGTGTTCCCACAGAACATCACCATGGGCCCCCTCACCCAAATCTTATGTATCTGCATCACAACATGCTTCCTTTCAGACTTTACAATAACTGAGATATAGAAAACCTTTCTCAGCTCAGAAGCTGTAGGAAAAGCAGGGCAGGGTAGCAGTTTGCATATCCACAGCCTTGGAGATAAGAAACTCGGGTCATCACCTCCCATTCATCCCTGGGCCTCACCTTGTATAGAGTAGGACCCTAGGACATAACACAGAAGCCAGGACCCTCTCCATCCCAGCCTCAGGATGCTGCCGGAGATGCCTGCCAGGCTGAGCGTTCCTGGTGCTCCACACCAGGCTAATTAGAGGAGTTGGTGGGTGATGGGGAGAGTTGTTTGACTATGACTCTGGTCCTGGCTGCTTTATAGCATCTTTCCTAGCCTTCCATTGCATTCATTAGCCTGCCTTTTCCAATAGCCTCAGAATTGTGAGATGTGACAACTTCGTTTTCTCTGACAAACAGACCGTGGCTCGTCAACTACCTGATTTTTAGAAAACTCACTTCAGGGCCCACTGTGGAATCGTCTTCTCCCTACAGCTCTCCCACAAGACTCTTCTAAACAGCAATGATGGCGTTCCCTGTGCCCAGCATCCGAGGTGACCCTGCTTTGGTGTTGGGCTGATGCCAGGCTGAGGAAAAGTATGATACCTCTCATTTCCTCCCAGTGGCTGGATTTAGGCTGCTGTCTCGAATGCTATCCCGTGTAGTTGCTGGATAATCTATTTTCCGTTTGCTCGCTTATAAGCGATTTCGAAGGCTCTTGTGCAAATCATTGTTACATCCCTATATTTAGCTTTGAGCTGAATCAATCTGATGGCTTCCAAGCAGAGAGAGGAGAAAGAGGGGGGGCAATTTTGATATTTTGATAAAGGTGCCCTTTCCTTCAATTTCCACTTTAAAAAATAGAACTGTGTGCTCTGGAGGTGGGTGTGATCTGTGGTAACAGATGCAGTCAAAGGAAATTATGTAAAAAAGATCATACTTATGTCTAAGTGACCGTGCATCGAGGAGCCACTTCCCCCTCTGTTTGGCTCAAATTACCATGGGAACAGTTTGTGTCTCTGGAGAGGTACTTGAGGGAGCACCGCATCTGGCAGACTACCTTCCACACAAGCCCTGCACAGCCTGATGAACAGAGCTTATCACTCACTCCTCCCTTAGCACTGCTGGCCGCTCTGGAGACTGGTCTCCCACTGCTAAAACTTGGGGGTGCCTTCTGAGCCTGTGATAGTTAATAGGGGAGGAAAGCCACCCGGCATTAAACCCTCAGGTTAACAAGTCCAGCCTGGAAGAGCTTGGGTTAAAGGGCATAGTCTAATCCTTCTTATTCTTTGGTGTATAATAATTCAAACCATGTCCTGCCTGGCAAATTTGTTCAAAATGGGAAAATTCAAACACTCAGAGCCCTTCCCCTGCCCTAGTGCCAAATGTCCTCTCTTCTCCCTTGACACATCACCAGGACAGGACACTCAGGAAGCCATAGAAGATATTAGAGGATCTGAGGACCCAGCTATGTCTCACCCCTCCCCACCCTTCCCCACCACATTGTCTTGTCCCATCCCTGTGGAGTCCTTCCTTCAGTTGTTCAGCTCTGTCTTAGGTATCAGAGCAGCTGGTTGTCAGAAGCTGGCTGCATCCTGGATGGAGCTGGAGCCAGGAGGAGTCTCATCCTCAGATCCCACCTAGATGATGCAGGGTGCCAAGGGCTGGGGACTGGAATCCAGTCATTCTAAAAGTTCTTCAAGGAGATTCAGACACATGGAGGACAGCTGCTGTGTGATGACTGCCAGTTCTGTTTAGAACCTGTATCCTCTAACCACATGCGCTTCCCAGCCTACCATGTTAGCCAGTAGCTCCCACAGCCCGCACACAGGGGGCCATATGGAGCACTCCTATTTTATACTCTCCTTGATCTAGATAATTAGGCCCACAAAACAGGAGATGTGTTTATTTTATTCACTGGGCACAACGCCTGCCAAGTTGTAAGTATTTGCTGCAGCTACAAACCAGTGGATGAGACATAGTGCTTGCCTTCAGGAAATCATCCCTCAAGACACTTTATCTTGGCCAGAGCCGGGTGTATTGGTTGTAGGGTACCAGTCTCAACAGATTAGCTGATTGGGACTGCGTCCTTCTCCACCCAGCTTTGAAAGTTCAATCTCTGCGCAAGCTAAGTGGTCTAGGCTCTGCTTGCCCTGGAGAGACTGAGCCCTTGGCTGGGTCTATGATCGCCTTTGTCCTTCATCTGGTGCCCATTGGGATTCTTTAAGGGGACAATATCTGCACTCTCCAAGTTGTATGCACCTCTCTACTGAACTCACAGTCCCTAGGCACCTCCTCTCTCATCAGTTATATCCCTACTGTGTTAATTGTTGTATCCTTTCCCCCAACTAATCTCCCTATGGCACAGTTCTCATCTCTGACTCCCTGGTGGAATCCTTTGGAATCTACTGGAAAAGTTTTCAAACGCCCACTTTCATTCACAGAACAATATTATGTTTCCATCAGTCTCTGGGCACTATTCCAGGTCCCCAGAACTACTAATGCTCCCTGGGTGACCACTGAGTCAAGGCCTGCTGTGCTAGGGAAGCCCAAGTACAGTCACACTTAACTGTCCTTTATATTGACATATCGGCAGCCACGGTTGTGAGACTGGCCAGCAAGCAAGCCAGAGATAGCATTGATTGAGCACTGGCTCTGCGGCAGTAGCTGTTCTAAGTGCTGCATGGGTGTTAGCTCATTTACTTGTCACGATCTGAGTTCAGATCGTAATAGCCGATGCCTCTTATGCTTTGTGGCTACCCCAGGTCTGTGCTAAGTACTTCAACTACATCTGTTTATTTATTGCTAAGGCAAGCGGAAGCACGGAGAGCACAAGCCATTGGCCTGAGGTGAGGGACTGAGAAGGATGTTGGGAGGGGACACCCACCCAGGTACCTGGCTTGAGAACTCAAGAGCATCACCTATAAAGCCCGAGTGAGTCTGTGTGGAAAGATCTAGGAGAGGAGACCCTATAGCCCATGTGAGATGGATGAACACCTGTTATGTGATTCACTTCATCTGAGGAGCATGACTCGGGTCAGAGCCTCTGGTCACTGTGAAGGGTGAGGCCAGTAAGGGACCTGTGGTGGCATTTTTGTTGCAGGAGTAGAATAGGCTAAGCATTTGTATGTGGCATGCACTTCCGTTTTCTGACTTCTGAGGTGAACATGTTTACCCATAAGCTAGGAGACCTCCTCAGAGGGAAAGATGGCCATCTTCCTCATCATTTACTCAGAAGACACAGAGACAAAGGAGAGCCATTTGGTTAGGGCAGGTTCTTTTTTGCCTTTTGAAAGAGCGACTGCCCAGATGGTCCCAGTTATTGCCTTTAGGGGAAGACTCAGAAACACAAATGTTGAACACGGGCTAGCTAAGCATCACTTGCTTGGCGGTCCCAACATCCATCTCTACCTCTATTGGAAATGTCCCTGTCCTTTGCCTCGTTGGGCCCATGGCCTAGGAGTGGTGTCCCACCTGTACCCTGATTTGGGGGATAAACAACTTACACAAGTTAAGCAGCCACAAGATTTTCTTAGGCACAAGTATGGCCTCTGTCCATTTAGGCTGCTGTGATGGAAGGCCATAGACTAGGTAACTTATAAGTGACAGAACTTCATTTCTCATTGATCACGAAGCTGGAAGTCTAAGATCAAGGTGCAATTAGATTGTCTCTGGTTTATAGACAGCCATCATTTTTTCTCTGTGCTTGCTCATACTGGCAAGGAAAGGGAGCTCTTTGAGGGCTCTTTAATGAGGGCTTCACCATCACGATCTTGTCAGATGTCCCACCACCAAATATCTCTTTATTGACAGTAAGTTTCTTAATAAATATGAATTTGGGTGCATTAGATGCAGATAGCACCTAAACCAGACAGCCAAGATTCAGTGCTGAACATTTGACAGAGCAACCTTTGTAAAAGAGATGCTCTCTCGGCTGAGAACATAAGACATAAACTGGAACACTCGTCAGCCATCTTGGCTCTATATGGTAAGGACTGAATGGAGGATGATGAGAGCAAGGAATGTGTCCTAAGGAGAGCTCCTTTGCCTCAGGTCTACCTACATCTTTCAGCTGTGGGGATCAGTATCATACTACGCCAACTTATCTTGGTTGGTGTGTGTGTGTGTGTGTGTGTGTGCACATGTGCATACACATGTGTTTGCATGTGTGTATGTATGTGCTTGTAAATGTGTGTGCATGTACATGAGTGTACTCACATGTGTTAGTGCATGCACATGCAGGTGCATATGTACATATGCATACATATGTACACAGAGGCTACAGCTCAAAAGTAGGTGTCTGTCTCAGGCTCATCTTACCTTGCATTTTGAGACTAGGTTTTCTACCAGATATAGAGCTCACAACTCAGACGAAGCCTGAGGAATACCTGACCTGGCCTCTCTCCCACACTGGTGTACCAAATGTGTGCTGCCGTATACAGCCTTTTATCTGATGCTGGATATCTGAACTCTGGTCCTCATGCTTGTGTGACAAGCTCTCTATAGACTGAGACATCTCCCCCACCCTGGAGTGGGGGTCCTGACCAGTACTGTGAAGGTTCTTACAGGAGCATCAAGTCCAGTGTTACTTCATCCTCTAAGAGACTTGAGAGCCATAGTTTCCATATCTGTGAAGTGAGAAAGATATTACCCACCTAACACAGCTGCTGGAGAATCAACAGCAATTCTTTTGTGAAGTGTTGGCAAATGGTGGGTCAAGGTAAGAGTGAACCCACTTCACAGGTTCCAGATGAACTGAAACTAATCTGGGGTGCATGGCATACAGCAAGAACTAAGAGAAGACATAGAGCTATGAGCAGTGACCCTTGGTTCAGTAAACAGAATATTAATTGGCGTAGAACAGTCATTGAGAATCAGAAAACCCAGAGCTCAGTTACAAATTAGCAAGCAGTGTAAACGATTGAGAAACTCCCATGCTTCCAAGGCATGAATGGAATGGGATTACCTCAGGAAGTTGCCAGACTCCCGTGAACTTTGCTTGCAGGGCTGGAAGCTTCCAGCAGTGGCAGATCCTTCTGGATCTTTTTTGAAAAGTCACTAATGTTTATGTCATCTTTATTCCTATTTTAATAATTTCCTCCCTCACTCAAGAATGTTTTATTTTCTTTCCTTTTGTGGGGGAGTACAAATATTAGAAGTAAAACTGATCAGATCTGGCTGATAAACCATTGATTTGACATCAATATTTGAACCCATTGAGACATGTCTGTTAGCCACACCATCAGTTATCTGTGATTTATTAAGAGGCACTATATACCCAACACCATCCAGGAAAATATGGGGCACAAAGGCAGAATAAATGCTTGAAGTTGAGAGGGCAAGTCAGACTTAGTCTCATGGAGTTGGTAACATCTGAGGGGTGCAGACTTGAGGCACAGTACAAGGTTAAAGAAGACAGAGGCCAGGGTGGTCTATTGTCATAGGCAATGATTTATGGGAGAGAATGGACAAGAGGCTCATTGGAGGAAAAGAAATGGGAACCAGCAGTTGGGTCATGAGAAGCCACAGCCCAAGCAAGGTCCTTGGGACCTGAATACATGGAATCCCGTGAGTCCATCCCTGTCCACAACTTGCCACCTCATTCCTTAGGATGGTATGGTTCGCTGACATGCTCAACCGAAGTCATGGGGGGAAAGGAGTGGTGGGTGTTGGGATAGGAGCATGTGTCTATTAAGGAAAGGAGAGGGAGAGGAACAGGACAGAGAGAGGGAGGGGGGAGGGAGGGAGGGAGAAAGCAAGAGAGAGAGGGGGGAGAGGGAGGGAAGAAGGGAGAGAGAGAGAAAAACAATGGGATTAACATAGACTTCCTCAATGGAGATCCTTTCCTTGGCTTGGTCCTGAGTGGTCAGATGTGTACAAAGTCTCTGAAGTCCCACACGTTCACCTTCCAATAGACTGGGATGAGGGCTGGTTGAGTGGCATAGGATTTTATCAACACACAAAACAGATTCTTGCAGCATGCTCAAGCCTGAGACAAGTACTTGCCAGGTTGGAAAAACGAGCTTGTGAGAATGGAGCATCCGGCAAGGGAGAGCCTCGTAGGCTCCTGACAGACTTAAAACTTCGGGACCTGGGCTGGGTTCCTCCTAGCTGAGCTGCTCCTTTAGGTAAACATCCTCTGTTAACCCCTGGCCTCTTGCATGTATGCTACCTTACCTAGTACATCTGCAACTGTGGAACAGAGATTCAGGCAGCTGGCAGTTCCCAGTCACATTGCAGACTTAGGAGTTCCTGCGGTGGGGGAAGCGACGTGGTCAGAGGAAGGAAGGTGTTTATGGAGCTGAGATAGTAACACCCTGGACTCTCCAAGAGCCACTGCCTCAAAGCGCGTTAGTGAACAACAGCTCAAGCTTGCCTGTCGGGTGTATAGGGTGAGAAGGGGAGGGAAGGAGGGCATACAATATCTGCCCCAGTCCTCAGCACCTTAGGATGTAGCTGTGGTGGAACACTTCTCTCCATAGGCACACCCCTGAACACTGGCCCTTTGATCCTGGCAAACCCCTCAAAAATGGGGGTGGGGTGGGAGTCACTATCCCCTCTCTTGCGGTTCTTCTACTTCCGGTGCCTGGCTATTCACAATCATCCAGCTCCATCCTCTCCAGCTGCCAGCGCACTATGGCTCCAGTCTGCCGCCCCTGTTATTGCTTTCTTGCTGAGTCCTTCACACTTCCACCTCTGCCTGTGCTGCGCTCCTAAAAGCAGGCAAGTATTGAAGGCCACACAGAAGAAGCTTTTTATTGGACCCAATGTTGCAATCCCAGGGGAGGCAGCGCAGTAGGATGTCTCCAGCTGAGTTCCTAAGAGCTTTAATGGTGCCCTTGTGTAGTGAGAGACGTGGGTGTTTGAACCAATTACAGCACTATACCACACGCTAATAGAGGTTTGTATCTGCACCAATCATGCCAGTTGCCTTGTTAGGCCACCAGGCAAATGTTCCCGTTCTAGCCTTCTTGGAAAAAGTTCTAAGGTCACTTAGAGTTCACTAAATGAGGTTTGTTATGGGAAAAAAAGTCTGCTGCAAAGTATTTGAAAAGCCCTGGATAGGGCTGTGACTTTAAGATGTGGGTGGTTCCACAGCAATTATTATGTAGTTTTCTCAAGGTGTCCAAGGAGTATTCAGGACAGCTGTTACTGGTGTGAGGGTAGTCCACCTGACTGATGGTCCTTTTGTTTGAGGTAACCAAGGCAACAAGGGAACACTCAACAGCTGCCAATTATGGAGCTAAATTGCCCTGTCTCTCACTGTCTTTGCCTATTTATAGGGGTAACATACAGCAGGAGCCCTTCAATAAGAACTAAAGAACCCACTATGGTCACTTGATCTTTGACAAAGGAGCTAAAACCATCCAGTGGAAAAAGACAGCATTTTCAACAAATGGTGCTGGTTCAACTGGCAGTTAGCATGTAGAAGAATGCAAATTGATCCATTCTTATCTCCTTGTACAAAGTTCAAGTCTGAGTGGATCAAGGACCTCTACATAAAACCAGATACACTGAAACTAATAGAAAAGAAAGTGGGGAAGAGCCTTGAACACATGGGCACAGGGGCTCGGAAATTTCCTGAATAGAACACCAATAGCTTATGCTCTAAGATCAAGAATTGACAAATGGAACTTCATAAAGTTGCAAAGCTTCTGTAAGGCAAAAGACATTGTCAATAGGACAAAATGGCAACCAACAGATTGGGAAAAGATCTTTACCAACTCTACATCCAATAGAGAGCTAATATCCAATATATACAAAGAACTCAAGAAGTTAGACTCCAGAGAACCAAATAACCCTATTTAAAACTGGGGTACAGAACTAAACAAAGAATTCTCAACTGAGGAATATTGAATGGCTGAGAAGCACCTAATGAAATGTTCAACATCCTTAATCATCAGGGAACTGAAAATCAAAACAACCCTGAGCTTCCACCTCACACCAGTCAGAATGGCTAAGACCAAAACCTCAGGTGACAGCAGGTGCTGGCAAGGATGTGGAGAAAGAGGAACACTCTTCCATTTCCGGTGGGATTGCAAGCTGGTACAACCACTCTGGAAATCAATTTGGCAGTTCCTCAGAAAATTGGACATAGTACTACCTGAGAACCTAGCTATACCATTCCTGGGCATATACCCAGAAGATGCTCCAACATGTAATAAGGACACATGCTCCACTATGTTCATAGCAGCCTTATTTATAATAGCCAGAAGCTGGAAAGAACCCATATTTCCTTCAACAGAGGAATGGATGCAGAAAATGTAGTACATTTACACAATGGAATACTACTCAGCTACTAAAAATGATGAGTTCATGAAGTTCTTAGGCAAATGGATGGAGCTAGAAAATATCATCCTGAGTGAGGTAACCCAATCCCAAAAGAACACATATGGTATGCACTCACTGATAAGTGGATATTAGCCCAGAAGTTCGGAATACTGAAGATACAATTCACAGACCACATGAAGCTCAAGAAGAAGGAAGACCACAATGTGAATGCTTCAGTCCTTCTTAGAAGAGGGATCAAAATACCCATGGGAGGAGATACAGAGACAAAGTTTGGAGCATAAACTGAAGGAAAGACCATCCAGTGGCTGTCCCACCTGAGGATCCACCCCAAATAGAGTTACTAAACCCAGACACTATTGCGGATTCCAACACGTGCTTTCTGATAGGAGCCTGATATAGCTGTCTCCTGGGAGGCTCTGCCAGTGCCTGACAAATACAGAAGCGGATGCTCACAACCATCCATTGGACTGAGCACAGGGTCCCCAACAGAAGAACTAGAGAAAAGACCCAAGGAGCTGAAAGGGTTTGCAGCCCCATAGGAGGAACAACAATATCAACCAACCAGTACCCCCAGAGCTCCCAGGGACTAAACCACCAACCAAAGAATACACATGGAGGAACCCATGACTCCAGCCACATATGTAGCACAGGATGGCCTTGTGGGACATCAATGAGAGGAGAGGCCCTTGGTCTTGTGAAGGCTCTATGCCCCAGTGTAGGGGAATGCTAGGACAGGAAAGTGGGAGTGGATGGGTTAGTGAGCAATGGGTGGGGGGTGGGGGAGGGGATGGGATAGGGGGTTTTCAGAAGGGAAATGAGAAAAGGCGATAAAATTTGAAATGTAAGAAAATATAATAATAATAATAATAATAAATGAACTAAAGAGCCCATGATCTTAGCAGGTGTAAACTGTGCTTTGACCATACTGAGAGTGCTCGGTGCCCCAGGGATGGGTAAGTTCCCCTTGTGTACCTTAAGACTAGTGTTCTCAGTGAGGTGTCGCCTCTGATTCCGACCAGCAGAAAGGAAGTGAGGACACTAGACACTACTTTCTTCTCAAAGCAGTTTATTCAGGAACCTTTCAACATGCATGCATGAATCTCTCTCTAGGAATAGTCTCTTGTGTATCTCTCCAGCAGGAATCTTAATAATAATCTCTCCACCCCCAATTGCAATCCCTTATATAACCCCTCAACCACGCCCCATCAGCCCAGTCCACGTAACAGCAGTCCATTGGTCAGAATCATCACTCGTCATATGGTTCGATCTTGCATCATGGTGCACCTGCGCAGTTCACCCAGTGGACATGGCTTATTTTCAGGTGTATGAGGAAGTCAGGTGCAAGTCATAAGACTTGGCTGCAGTCCCGGGTGCCATCTTGGGACTGCTGCCACACCCGCTCCTCACAGTTAGGGAAGAAAAATGTTACTCTGCTGCAATGAGATTGACTACCTGGGGGAAAGCATCCTGGCAGTCTGCATAGGGAGCCCCTGAGGCAGTGAACAGACACTGAGATCAAAGGAAATTGTACCGGTCCAGCCGAGACCAAGTAATGGGAGCTGAGAAGTGAGTGGGGGTTCCAGAGATGACCCTACACTAGGAAACATGGAGTACTCAATTAGAGAAGAAACCACACTCAGGGTGCGGGGGGGATCCTAGGCACTCTGTGGAGACCTGGGAAAAGCTGCCTGATAAGGTAACAGCCAGTCTAATCTGTCATACCGAAGTGTAAAGCCAGACCATGCTCCAGGGGAATTGCCTGCCAAGGTCATGTTCAACACTCCCAAGGAAGGCAATACAGTCTCTCTACAATATTATCTCCACAATGCACAGCATGCAGTCTAGAATCGGCAGATAGGTTACAAATGGGAAGCATCACCTGATACCAAGGGAAAGTGGTCGTCAGAGATGCAGAGATGACAGAGGGGAGAATTCATAAGACAAACAACCTTAGAAAGCTATTACGTACTTTTTTTCAGGAGTCCTAACAAACATGTGGGTATAATAAGCAAATAAATATGACTATCCACAGATGGACAGGATGTAGAAACTAACGTGTGATGATTATGGTTTTAGAAGAAGAGACAGGGAATACTTCATTAAAATGCTGAAAAATACAATGACAAAAAAACGTTTCAAAGTCGAAGAAACATAGCAAGCCCCCCATCCCTAAAAAGTTCTGCGGATCCTGAGTGTTCTAAGTAAAAAGGGCCCCATCTTTGTATAGCACAGCACAATTTCTGAATAACTGGAAATTATCTTTAAAACACTAAATTGAAAATAAGATGTTAGCCAGGCGTGGTGGCACACGCCTTTAATCCCAGCACTCGGGAGGCAGAGGCAGACAGATTTCTGAGTTCAAGGCCAGCCTGGTCTACAAAGTGAGTTCCAGGACAGCCAGGGCTATACAGAGAAACCCTGTCTCGAAAAACCAAAAAAAAAAAAAAAGGAAAGAAAAAAGAAAATAAGATGTTTTCAAACTACTCAGAAGCTAAAGAAAAATTTCAATGTTCTGCATGCTTAAGAGAACTAAAGGGAATCATTAATAGTGTCAGGGATTCGTTCTTGCCGAAGGGTTGGGTCTCAAGTTGGGCCAGGCATTGGTTGGCCATCGTCTTCAGTCTCTGCTCTGTTATGCTTGCAAAGAGGAGCCTAGCATAACTGTCTTCTGAGATGCTCCCAGCAGCTGGCTGAGACAGATGCAGAGACCCATAGCCAAACATTAGTTCAGGGAGTCTTGGGGAAGAGATGGGGGGACGATTGAGGAACCCAGAGGGGATAAAGACTCTATAAGAAGACCAACAGAGTTAACTAACCTGGACCCTTGAGGGCTCCCAGAGACTGAACCACCAACCAAAGAGCATGCATGGTCTGGACCTAGGCCCATATGTAGCTCTTGTGTAGCTCTTGTCTTCATGTGAGTCCCCATAACAACTGGAGCAGGGACTGTCCCTGAATCTATTGCCTTTGGTTCCTGTTCCTCTAACTGGACTGTCTTTTCCGGCTTTGGTGGAAGAGGATGTGCCTAGTCCTGCAGTGACTTGATGTGCTAGGGTGGGGTGGTATAGGGGTGGGGGGCTTCTCCTCAGAAAGAGTGGGGATAGGGGCACTGAAAGAGGGACTAAGAGGAGAGGGGCAACCACAATCAGAATGTAAAGTGAATAAATTAATTAATGGAAGGAAAATAAGGTGAATTAAAAGAAGCTCATTTTACCAAAGGAAAACTAAACCATATGAAAACTCGAATGCTCGTTAAATGAACACAGAGAGGAGGACTGAAGGGCATAGCACCATTTCTTTCTTTCAATACAGTTTGCTTTTAAAATTAAAAAAATTAAGAAAATATCATATGGACTATATAAATTTGAAGTTAAAATATAGAAAAGTAGCACAAATATGGAAAGGAAGAATATGGAAGATTCTTACATGTTTATATGAAGTAAAATATTAACCATAGACTGTGAGATATAAATGTATATGTGTATACACACACACACACACACACATATGAGAAGGGGGAAGGAGGTGTTGGTTCTCTTCATTTACTTTTATATGAGTTTTGGGTACCAAACGCAGGTTATCATACTTGCATGACACTCTCTTAACCTCGGAGTCAACTTGCTGGCCATCTATACATTAATTTTCATATTAACTGCTAAAATCTCAAGGTCAGTAGAGGAGATACAATTGAATACTAAACACTCTTCAACTAATTCCAAAAAAAAAGGAAGGGGAGAAGGAATACCAAACAGATGGTATAAAATGAATAAATAGAAAACAAATCATGATATTGGCTAAACATTTCAATTAAAAGTAGCTTGTCAGGCTGGATACAAGGGAAAGATTCACTTATATTATACTTATTAGACACACACTTTAAAAATAAAGACACAGAGGAGTTAAAAGCCAATGAATGCAGTAAGATAGATCCTGCCATCACTAATTATAAGAAAAATTGAGCACTTATATTAATTTGTCAAGATAAATGCTGAGAAATGCTGTCGGGGACAAAGAGGAGCATTTTGTGATGAGAAGGGGGTTGAAACATCTAAAGAGTCATCCTGTATATCAGTGTTAGCGCACTCTGTCACTGTGACAAAAGAGCCCAGAAAAATAAGGGAGGAAAGGTTGGGCTCACTGCTGTAGTCCAGGACACAGGGACAGAGCACCTTTACTGTTAGATGCTGTAAAGCAAGGTGGCCATGAAAGAGAAGCAGGGAGAGAGGGAGGGGGCAAAAGAGAAAAGAAAGGAGGGATAGAAGGGAGGGAAGGATAGGAGGAGGGGGAGGGGGACAAGGCAGGAGTGAGGAGGGACAAAGGGAAAGAGAGGGATCGGGAATACATTGATGGAAAATGTAATAAGCCACTTTAAAAAGTCTCAATAGGTTTTTAAAGTGTTGGAAGAATAAAATCATCTTTTTTTGACATCAACAGAATTGAAATACTGATTAATAATAAAATATCTAAAAATGTCCAGACCGAATATTTGGAAATGAAGCTGTGTTCTGTGTGTGAAAGGAGAAAGGCAATTAGAAGTTAGCATGGGGCTGAAAAGACAACTGGGTAGATAAAGTTCGAGCTGCAGAAGCATGGGTGCCAGAATCCAGACCCCAAGGTCACCAAGGTCAAAACTGGCATGGCAGTAGTCATCTGTAACCCCAAGGCCACCAACGTCAAAGTCAGCGTGGTAGCAGGCATCTATAAGCCCAGTACCACCAAGGTCAAAGCCAGCATGGCAGTGGGCATCTAAAACCTCAACAGTTAAGGTCACAGAGAGGCAGATCTCAAGCGCTTACTGGCTGGCTAGTCTAGCTAACAGTGTGAGCTCTAGATTCATCAAGAGACCATTCTTCTAGTTAATGAGGGCCACAGACATGATTCAGTGGGTAAAGGCACTGCAAGCCTGTCCTGCAAGCCTGAAGACCTGAATTCAATCCCCAGAAATCATGTAAAGGTGAAAGGAAAAACCCAACTTTATAAAGTTATCCTCTGACCACCACATGAGTGTTCTGAAATGACTCCTATACACATCATACACAAACACACACACACACACACAAATAATAATGATAATAATAATGATAATGATAATAATAATAATGGGGTGGAATACAGTTGAGATAGACATCCAGTGTTGACCTGTGGTCTCAAAGCATACATGCATGAGTGAGTGTATCCACGCACATGTGAACACACATGCATACATCCCAGTCACAACAACAAAAGAAGTATTCTGAAGTAATAAAATGCATTACTATTTGTAAATGGAGCGTGGGAAAGAAATATCTAGCAGCAATTGACTATATGTGAAAGAGAACGAAATGAAAACTGCTTGAAGGAGTTGGGGGGAAATGATCAGATTAAATTTAAAGAATATAAAAAGATAATAAAATGATGAAAAGGAAAACAATAGAGGAAATCAATGATATTACATTTTACAGCCAGGCTGACTGACAGAGGGAGAGATGGAGAGAAAATTCCAGGCTTAGAAATCTGAGAGGAGCAATCACTACCAACCTTACAGACAGAATGGTAGTAAGAGAACAGTGTAGAAACATTAAGCTGATATTTTTCACTATTTTAACATATGAGATAGATTCCTTCAAAGACATAACTATTAGGCAGAATCTAAAAGAAATTTAAAAATTCCTAACCTAAAGAAAACCAAACTTTCAACTAATAACTTTACTTCAAAACCCTATGATCACAAAGGATGGGATGAGAGTGTAAAATAATGAAATTTCTTTAGAAAAATTTTCAGTGATTTCTTATAAAAACTAAACAAATATCTTGATTATCCTCTAGCAAATTTCATCCCTGGATATTATATCAAAATAAAAAAAATATGTAGGCCCATATAAGTACCTGAATATTTTATCATGGTTTCAAAGCAGAAACAACTGAAATGTCCTTTAAATGGCTGAAGAAATTCTGGAATATTTAAACAAAGACTGTTCAATAGCTAAGGAAACATCTAGTGTACCTGACCACATGCATAAATCTCAAAAAAAGGGGCATGGTACTGGAGTGAATAAAAAGAAGCCAATCACAAAAGAGCATGTCCTGTGTGGTTTCATTTACAGGAAGCTGGGAAACCAGCAAGTTCAACCTTAGGATGTCAAGGACAGCCAGAGTGCATGTGGCTTCTATAATATCATAGCCTAGCTGTCTTACGAACAACAGAAATTTATGTGTCCTTGTTCTGAAGGCTGGAAGTGGAATATCAAAGTGTCAGCAGATTCCCTTCTGGTGAGAACCAGATTTCTGGTTCTGGATTGTAAATCACACTTTTCTAGCTTTCTTTTAGTTGCTGTGATAAAACATTCAGATGACAACTAGGAGAGGGAAGGATTTATTTGGGCTCCACTTTTAGGCCACAGGTCACATTGAAAGAAGTCAAGACAGATATTCAAGCAGGAGGTTGAAGCAGAAATCATGGAGGAAAGTTGCTTGGAGGCACACTCTCTGGCTTTCTCGGTGGCTCATGCTCAGCCAGCTTTGTTATAGAGCCTAGGGAATGGCATTGCCCACAATGGACTGTGCTTTCCTTATATCAATTAATAATCCAGACAATCCCTCACAGACATGCTCACAAGCCAACTTGATCAAGGCAATTATTTGATTGTAGCTGCTCTTCGAAGACAACTCTAAGCTGTGCCAAATTGATCAATTTAGGCAACTTATTTCTGTGTTCCCACAGTGGGAGTGCCCTCTGGAACCTTAATTCAAGGGTACTTACCTGCTCATGACAGTCTTACCTTTGTAATCTGATTCCCCGACCAGTCTTTAGTTTTTAATCCTGTGGCATTGGGGATTAAGTTCCAACATAAGAATGTTCAGGGGACACAAGTATTTGGTCCACAATCTACATACTTTCTGTCCTTGGGAAAGAGAAGGCTCCCTCAAAGAGGGAGAGATGTGGTGGCTTTCTGAGATAGATCTGCCAAACTATGAAAATGCAGCTACATTTCGTACCTTTCACAGAAGGTGAGATTAAGGAGATACAATTTAATTAAATAAAAGGAATAAAACAATGGTTCCTTCTGCAGTCACATAAGAATGGAGGCGGCCACACTTTGTAGCTTTTAAGTGTATCACAAATGCAGTTTCTTTGTAGGAGACATATAGGAGGTTGGTGCTTTCAAAGAACTGCAGAACTCACAGGGTTAAGCTTCTAATATGTCCTGAGACCTGTAAACCAACTGCTTCTGGCAGAAGAGGGAAACAGCTGGAGTGTGCTATGGCCTCAAGGGACTGAAGTGGAAGTGATCATTGTGGAGGCTGCTCTAGAAGAATCCCTATTGGGTAGTTATTTCCTCACATTTAAAACATGCCTCCTGTGGGAGAGCAGAAGCTCACAAGACCAAGGAAACTAAGGAGAAGGCAAGACTCCAGAATTTCATGAAATCTTTGTGGTCTAGGAGGCTCAGAAAATGAAAAGACTCCAAAGGCCCCTTCTCAAGATTATATACATCTCAATCACTCAGTGAGAGAGAGAAAGAGAGAGAGAGAGAGAGAGAGAGAGAGAGAGAGAGAGAGAGAGGAGACTCTTCCATGGGTCTGACTGCAAGCTGGGCAGGAAGATCCAGGACGCAGCTCTAATGCCAGGATGTGACTCCGTCTGGGCTGGGCTTTCGGGCGATGCAGCTGCTCAGGAGCCACCAAGCCACCCTTTGATGGAATCAGTCTGTGGCCTATTTTCTGTTCTCTCTCTCTCTCTCTCTCTCTCTCTCTCTCTCTCTCTCTCTCTCTGTGTGTGTGTGTGTGTGTGTGTGTGTGTGTGTGTGTGTGTGTGTGTGTGTGTGTGAATCAACATTTGTTCACATCTCCCTACTAGGCAGGAATGGAGGAAAAAGTAAGGTTTTAGGATTGGCCTTTTATTCCCCACTAAGTTCCAACATTAGAATAGAAGAGACAGTCTGGGCAAGGTGAACTAGAACAGGCTGGAGCCACCATACAGGTTAAGGTTACTAAAGCTGTCTGAAGTTGACTTTAGGTTCATTGCAATACTATACACACAGACAAGTTACATGGGCTCTGAGCTATTGCCTGATTCATAAAATTACGGAGAACATTATACCTTAAAACCTACCTGTTGTTGAAATTGAATGACATAACCTCAAGATGGGGATTTCCCAATGCTTTCGGGTATATGTATATATCAAACACTTGTAGAAAGCTCCATAGATGCTAACATGAAAAAGAAATACCTTCTGTGTTACACTGTGGATGCTCTTTTTACACTAATGTGTCTATATTTCAATGTCATTCATTCAGGTAGATATGCATATATATCATAGATAGATAAATGATAGATAAATAACTGGATGATAAATGATAAATTGATAAATAGATTATAGATAACTAGATGATGGATAGACAGATAGATAGACAGACAGACAGACAGACAGAAAGACAGACAGACAGACAGACAGACAGACAGATAGATAGATAGATAGAGTCTAGCTACACAACCTACATGGCCTTGAATTTGAGGTCTTCACATTTTGGTTTCACGAGTGCCAAATGACAGGTGTACATTACCATACCTTGCTTTGTGTGTGCGTGTGTGTGTGTGTGTGTGTGTGTGTGTGTGTGTGTATGTGTGTCAATGTGTGTATCTGTCCATGTATGTATGTGTGTGTCTCTGTGTGTATGTGTGTGTGAGTGTGTGATAAAGGTCCATATTTTTCAAATCACCAATAAATTAAAGACCTACCATTAGTAGAATGCCAGTCTTGTCAATATCCAGCTTGTTCAACAACCTTGGGAGCTCGTGGGACGGAGGGGACTATGTAGCCTGGGAGCTTTCACAGTGAGGTCTGCTATGAGAACCACAGCCAGAAGCTCACCCCTGTCTTCTCGATCGCTAGTGTTTCTGTTTCCTGACGATTTCATAACAAAGTACAAACAACTGTTGCCTTACGACAATAGAAAACTATTCTCTCATAGCTCAGAAATCCAGAAAGTTACAGTGTTCTCCGGATTCATTCCTGTTGGGTGCTGAATCTTGTCCTCGCCTCTCTCCAGGTTTCTGGCATTAACACTAACCCCTTATGTTCCCCGGTGTTTTGCTTCATCATTTCCATCTCTGCCTCTTAACACTTTCCCTGTGTAGCTTCACAATCTCTTCCCTTTGAACACGTCTGCCTACCTCTTCTCCCGTTCTTAGGACAGCAGTAAGATGAGATTCAGTGTCAAGCCTCCTCAAGCATGACATCACTACCCTTCAACAGCCCTACTCATAAATCCGAGGCCCTAAAACAGACTCGCATCCTCAGGAGATAATATTTTTACAGCTTGAATATGAAATGTCCTCCATTACATAAACACACTGAAATGCCCCTCCCTCAGTGCACACAATGAAGTAAGTGCGCTCCATCCCATGCATGCAAATGCTTTTGCTGAACACTTGGTTTCTAGATGGTGGTGCTATTTTGGAAAGTTCTAGAAACTTTAGGAGACAGAGCCTCACTGAGGGAAATGGGTCGCCAGGATCCTGCCTTTGAAGGTTCTACCAGGTCCTCCCCTCCTTTCTTTGTTTCCCGGTGTACACACAATGGCCTATCATGCAGTCCTTGGCTGAGTAGTATCCTCCTCTCCCATATACTCTAACTGCCATGATGCTATATCCAAGCGCATGAGGCCAAGCAACTGTGCACTGAACTCTCTCAAACAATGAACAAAATTGTGGGAAGCCACATGTGCCGTTGCTGAGTGGCACTGACTACTGCTGGCCACCACGCATAAGATTGGACAAACAACCAATGTGTACATATGCAGTAAAGTTTTTTGCAAAGACACTGCCTGGCCCGGGCATGATAATGAGGTTCTGTAAGGTACTAAGAGAGTAACCAATCGGATGTGAGACATGCAAATGAGGTATGATAATGAGGCTCTGTGAGGTACTGAGAGAGAGTAGCCAATCAGATGAGGAACATGCAAATGAGGCTTAGTGCATAACCAATCCGGGTATGAGACACGCCTCTCCTAGGCCTATAAAAGCAGCACCAGTTCTGGGCTCGAAGTCTTTTCGCCTCTGCAATCAAGCTCTCCCAATAAACGTGTGCAGAAGGATCCTGTTGCAGCGTCGTTCTTGCTGGTCAGTCCGGCGCGCGCAAGAAGTGGTGCCGAAACCCGGGACAAGAAACATCTTCAGGCATGAGCGAAGACCCCCTGCTACAGGGAGGATTCAGAACTGCATCACGGGGAAGGAGTGGTTAATAAAGGTTCCCGTAAAACAGACTGCTGAGAAGGATCCGGTGTGGATTCAGAACTCTTCAGCTGGGGAGCGGTGTTAATAAAGGTTCCTGCAAAACAGACTGCTGAGAAGGATTCAACTGCGTGGATTCAGAACTCTTCAGCTGAGGAACAGTGGTACTGGTAAGTATAAAGAAATTAAGGTAAGTCTCTGAGAGGTATGCTTTCTTACGCAGTGGGTCTGATAATTGTTGCTGAGTTTGTGTGGGACCAGCTGTTAAGGAAGGGCAGCGACTTTGTAGGAGTACCAGGAAGGCATATCAGAAACAGAGAGAAAGAAAAAAGAAGACGCGCGCAGAAAAAATAAGTAACTTAAGAAATATAAAAAGAGAAAAAGAAAGGAAGCTAAAATATAAAGATACAAAGGATAATATAAAATATAAAGATACAAAGGATAATATAAAGATACAAAGGAGAATATAAAGATATAAAGGATAATATAAAAAATGAAGAACAAAAAATTAAGTCAATTTACCCTCCTCTCGAGGACTTTGACTAAAGAGGCAGCCTTCATCAAAGGCTTAAAGATAGCTCTCAGGGAAAGAGGAGTAACTATTAGAAGCAGCCACTGTGCAGAATTCCTAGAAGAAGGAGAAAAAATGAAAATAAGCTATTTCAGAGCCTTCCTAGGGACAGACGGAAAACGGGAGACGTCCTGCTTCCTCTCTGGCTCCTATGGAAATATTTTTAGCTTCGAATAGGATATCTGTGTTCTATTGTCTGTTTTTTGGTGCACCAAATTGTCTATATGTCTGTCAACTCGTATTTGTTTTTGCTTGGATGACTGAATGATTGTTGTTCTGTGTTTCATGTTGAAAAATAAAAAAGCAGTCTCAGTCTGCACAGCAAAAATTGACAAGTTAGCTGCACAGTGGCTGGGAGTCAAGTACAGCTGAAAAAGCCCTGCTGAGGGCTGATTGCAAATGGAGCTTTCAAAGGGGCAGGCAGCCTTTTGCTTGTAACAGAAAGTTAGCTTAAAATTGGAAACTCAAGGTTGGAGTTATTCTAAACAACATAAGAAAACAGATGATATGCAAAAGCAGTGTACAAAGGGTAGAAAGAGTAGGTTTGAAAATAAAGTACATATCTTTACAAATAGAAGGAAAACCCTTTCAAGGTATAATGGATACAGGAGCAGATAAAAGCATTATATCTAGTAAGTGGTGGCCTGCTTCTTGGCCTGTTAATCAATTGTCACATAGCTTACAAGGATTAGGATATGAGGCTACCCCAACTATAAGTGCAAAATCCGTACAATGGAAAGATAAAGAAGGAAGGACAGGGCTTTTTCAACCTTATGTACTCCCTTTACCTGTAAACTTATGGGGGAGAGATGTGTTATCAGCTATGAACTTTATACTAACTAATGACTATTCTCAAAAAAGCAAGGAAATGATGAAAGGAATGGGATATATACCTGGACTAGGTCTTGGAAAAAATTTACAAGGTAGAATTTCACCAGTTAAAGCCACTGTAAAGGCAGACAAGAAAGGGCTGGGTTTTTTCTAGGGGCCACTGAAGAGCCTTTGCCCATCCCGTAGCATACGGAGGACACGGTGTAGGTGCCTCAATGGCCTTTACCTTCTGAGAAATTAAAAGCAGCTAAAGAATTAGTACAAGAACAATTAGACCTGGGACATGTGGAACCCACTCAATCACCCTGGAATACCCCCATTTTTTTTGTAAAGAAAAAGTCAGGTAAATGGAGATTGTTACATGACCTAAGAGCCATTAATGCACAAATGCAAGTTATGGGTTCTGTATAAAGAGGACTCCCCCTACTCTCAGCTCTACCTAAGGATTGGAGAATTATAGTAGTAGATATTAAGGATTGTGAGGTACTGAGAGAGAGTAGCCAATCAGATGAGGAACATGCAAATGAGGCTTAGTGCATAACCAATCCGGGTATGAGACACGCCTCTCCTAGGCCTATAAAAGCAGCACCAGTTCTGGGCTCGAAGTCTTTTCGCCTCTGCAATCAAGCTCTCCCAATAAACGTGTGCATAAGGATCCTGTTGCAGCGTCGTTCTTGCTGGTCGAGTCCGGCGCGCGCGCAAGACAAAATAGATGTTCCCTCCCTCTAGCTATTCTTGGTCATAGCTACACTGAAGTAACTAATAGATAGTCCAGTGTAGCCAGGAATTTTACTCGTCAACAGATGCTGACCAGCTTACTGATGTTGAATCTGTGGTGCCAGGCTACTGATGAGATCCTGGCAGGAGCTAAGCACACCTTTCAAGGCGATCTTCTGCCCCCTCCCAATTCTTCCAGAGCCTTCACGCTTACATCACCAACTACTAAAAAGCTTGGGTCTTAGAAGTTATACTGGAGGCAGCATCCTGCCTATATTCAGATGGCTATCCACTGAGCCTGAAGGAAAACGAAAAACCCCCTCAAAGTAGAATTCACTCCCCCAGGAATATTGCAAAGTGGGCATCTGCTGGAGCTGCAGAGAGTGCCATCAACTGCAGAAATACAGACATGGTAGAGACCCACGCAAGCACAAAGGGTTGGGAGATGGGAGGGGGGAGTTGCATCTTTGAGAAGGGTTTTCAGCATTGTGAGGGAAGAGAGGATCTTGGTAAGAAAGCCTGACCTGCCAAACAGACCACACAATTCTTGCCTAAATTTAACAAAATACCCACGGCCTTATTTCCAAGAGAGACAGATGAACAGAATGTAGTTGCACTGTGGGGCTTGCTAAAACATGATTTATTCACCCATAATTCACAGAGCAGCCCAAATGGAGAGGAAGCAGCAAGAGCTGAGGGCTGCTGATGAAGAATTTATTGGAGTGGTTTGGAAGACAGTCCCAGGATGTGAAAGCCCATTTATTTTCCAATTTGTAAATCAAAATGTTCTGGGTCAGGCAGGCAGGAGAACTAAGGCTGATGTTAAAAGCTGTGGCCTGTAAATCAAAGCAAATTTTGCTGTCAGGAATTTAGAAACGCAAGTCTGAATTCAGTTCGCTCCTGTTTCCTCCAGCAGCCAAGTGCCTCCCTCTCATGGTTCCCAGTCTGCAGCATCCATCTCTGTTGCTTTATGGATAGCAATTGCTGTACTTCAGACATCCCTATCCAGACAAGTTGCAGTTCTTAGCCAGGAGTGCATTTTTGTGGGTGCGAAAGTCTTTGCTTCTCTTCTGATTTAGAGATAGTGCTTAAGTAAGGTGTTGTCAACCATGGTCCCAGAGGAGGCTAAATCTCTCAGATCTTGGTTACCCTTTAAGAGCTTGACCTACTTAGACAGGGTTTACTGGTCTGCCCCATGCTGCCCAGCTCCCATCACTATGCCAAAATGTTTGAGGGAAACGCTGTAAAAGGAGAAGGAGTTCTTTGGCTCACTGTTTAGAGGCACCAGTCTATGCTTGCTCCATCACATCATCGTGGGTGTGTGGTAAGGCACAAAGTACTTGATAAAGTGAAGCTGCTTGGTGCTGGCCAAGAAGCAAGCTCCCTTCTCTGAAACCAATCAATCTACAGATCCACCAATGCATTAACCCATTCTTGCCGTCAGAGCATCATGGTCCCCATTGCCTCCCCCAAACCTTATCTCTGATCACTAGTGCACTGGGGCAGAAGCCTTGAAAGGCATGAGCTTTTGCAGGACATCGAAGATTTAAACCATGTGCCCCACTATGCCTCTGGGGTTCACCTGTTGGCAAAGGGTGGGAAGGAGATACAGTTGGTGATAGCAACCACAGCCAAACATCAGCGTGAAGAGCAAGAACTACACGTCGCGGTAGACTGGACAGGGGCGTACTGAATGCCTCTTGTAAACACTCTCCATGCTGTGGTGGCTTCATTGAGAAATGTCCTTCATAGTCTCGTGTATTCAAACACTTGATCCCCAGTTGATGGTGCTGTGTGTAGAGGTCGTGGTGTCTCTGGAGGTACAGATTTGCTGTGGAAGTAGTGTCACCCCACTTCCTGTTCTCTTCTTCTGCTTCCTGTGCGTGGATGAAAGCGTCCTCCGCCAGCATCATGCTCCGCCTCTCCCGCCTCCCCTGTCATGACAGAATCTCTCCTTCTGTGATTGGAAGCTAAAATAAACCGTCTTTTTAAAGTTGTTTTTGTCGGGGTGTTTTATCCTAAGCATCCTCTTTCGTTAGTTACTCAGATCTGTTGATTCAAGAATTCATGGGAGTATAGTGAACTGAAGTCTCAGTCATTTACCCTCAAAGCCCGGGTCTTTGGTGGCTTCTTCTTTTTCTGCTCACTCCATGGAGCCATTAGATGATCTCAGAGCCAGCCTTGGGAGATGTGGGTTGAATCCACTTCGATAATTTGTAAATAACTACAAAGGCATGTCCCAGCCGGATTCAAGGGCTTCTGTCATTTCAGCTACAAGTACCATTTAAAGAGCCATTTGCCTTCAGAATCCCCTTTGGCCTCACATTTTCCCGTGATCAAAGTCCGCTGTGTCCAAGGTGTTGGACTGAGGCTGGGGATGGGGCTGCAGCATTTGCTCTGATCTCTTTTTCCATCCCCCCTTCCACTCCCCTCACTACTTGCACCCCTACTTCTGCCTCCTCCCCTCCCACAAGCTCCTGGCATGTCCCCTCAGAACTTCCTGGAAGGGTGCCCACCAACCTCTCCCCTAGATAATAAGCTCTCTGGAGAGTCTTTTCAAAACAAGAGAAACGTCAACCTGCCTCCAAGAAACACAAACAAGGAACGTCCTGACCTACATACCCCACTCGGCAGTGCCAATCGGGCCTGTTTCATCACTCCGAAGAGCTATTTATTCTCGGTAAACAAAAAGATCCTTTTCTTTGTGAGAAATGATAGAAAACCCACAAACAGAGAGCTTGCAAGTGTAGAGCATGCGCCTCACGGAGAGGGCTATTGCAGGACCAACCCATGCGCATGAGCCTCACAGGGAGCGCTGTTGCGAGACCAGCCCATGCTGTGTCTGTACATTTCTGAGAATAAAAACCCCATCTAGGTCCAGGGCATCTGCTGGGGACCCCTGTCTTTCATGTTCTCTGCTGAATGTAGCCTCCATGGGCATATTTGAGAGCTCCCTACTAGAGAGCCAGATTTCTTCCATGAATCAAGAATAATATATGGTTCTAATCTCCCATCCACATCCTTGCTTTAGGGAGGCATGCCTGGTCCCAGACTGGGAAGGGCATCCCAGACCATAAAATCCACAGCATATACTCTCCCTGTCAAAAGTCTCTCCGTACTCACTACATTTCTTACCTAATGTCTCCACTTTCTATGGAAGCAGTGGCCATATCTGTTCTGTCAACCAAGTCTGTGTGTGTGTGTGTGGTGTGGTGTGTATTGTGTGTTTATTACATGGGTGCTGGTGAGTCCACCTCATGTCTTCATGTTTGAAGACCAGGAGCCACCTCTCTGACCTCCTGTGTACTGAGTCTTCAGTGCCTGGTGTGTGGTCTCCAGCACACATTTGTGATTCAGAACAGCGGACTCAAAGGGAACACCAACAGCAGAGGTGCAGTCAGTAAGGTGCCCTTTATATATCAGAGACACATTAAAGCCCCCAGGGGGTGCCTGAACCACAGATCCCTACCAACCCTGCATAATAAGAGACTGGCAACATTTATGTTAAAAGAAGAGAATTAGAACAATAGATAGTAATGAAGTGGAAACTTCTGGTATCTTTGGAAAGTCAGTATATCAAATGAGGGCTTGCTGAGGCACATAGGTGAAATGATGTCTTGCTAAAGCAGACACATGAAAGAATGCTTTCCTGAAGCAGACACAGGTGAAAGGATGTTTTGATATAGCAAACACTCAAAAGGACTCGTGCTGACGAAGTACAAATATGACCCCACAGACAGTGGGAGACAGACGAGCACTGAGCATTGGTTTGGTTTGCTCCGCCTCACTGTTCTTTGATAACAACACACAAGTATTGGTTCGCTTTACTAGAATTGTTGAGTTTGACTTGTGATAATGCTGCCATTGAGAGAAATTCACCCAAGAACTGCTCCTGAGGATACCGTGGCAGCTTGACGCTTCTGTGGAGATGTCAGGCTGGTTGATGTTTGTGCCTGGTGCCTGCCTGCCAAAAGGACTGGGCCGTAGCTCCCAGTTTGTGTATGGCATTTGCCTGCCGAGAGCACTGGTCTGCAGCTGCTGCTGTAGTTGGTGTTTGCTACAGGACTAAACTACTGCCAAAGAAGATCAAACTTGCTCCCAAAGAACTATTGCTGAGCAGGTCCACTTCTCCCATATGCTAATAACTTTTCTTTCCACTATCTCTGCTGAGTAGTGGGCTAGAGGGGAGGTTGAACCCTTATTAAAACATTTTTGCTACATAATAATCACCAACAGTATGCAATGACTACACCCTCTTGTCATCTCTTCCTGTATCCACACAGATTCCTGGGCTAGTAAATGGTAAGTCCAACTCCTAAGTGATGAGACAAAAAGGGAAACTGATCCAGAGGCTACGATGAAGACAGAAGCCAGAGCAAGACTTTGATGAGCCATGACAATGTCTGTTAGCCCTGGGGAATCTAAAGGACCACACAGGAAATGAAAATTACAGAGGGAGTATTATGGGATAGGCCAAGATCAATAGTAAGTCCTTTTCATATCTCCATTTCACAGGAAGGTGTATGGTATAGAGCGTCAGTAATTTACTTGAAATCACACATTTTAAAGGGGAGGAGGGACAGGGGGATCTAAGCCAGTGGTTCTCAACCTTTCTAATGTAGTGACCCTTTAATACAGTCCCTCATGTTGTGATGACCCCCAACCATAAAATTTGTTGCTCCTTCATAACTGTAATTTTGCTGTTGTTATGAATTGGAATGTAAGTATCTGTGTTTTCTTGGTCTTAGGTGACCCCTGTCAAAGGGTCATTTGGGTTGAATCCTACAGGTTGAGAATTAGCTTGGATTCTAAGCTCAGTTAGTTGGACAGCAAAGCAGAAGTAGTGGTGTATGACCCTAGACAGCCTCACCGGCCTCCTGGCTGCTAACTTCCTGCTAACACTGCAGACCACTGAAGAGCCGGACTCTCATGGGCCCTAACACTGACCATGCTGACTACCCAGTGGCTGTACTAATGAAACATTGAGGAAACAGCTCCCAGCTTGCCTTCTAACAGCACCAAATGGCCATTGGGTTAGGGGTGGCACTGTTTCAGCTCAGCCTCTTCTGATCCTCAACATTTGTCACAGCCCTCAATTAAGTGTTTTTCTTTGTAAGAGTTGCCATGGTCCTAGAGTCTCTTCACAGCAATAGAGCACTAACTACGATATCCTCTTTAATAATTTGTAGCCATTTTGTAACACACACACACACACACACACACACACACACACACACACACACGACTCTGTAAAAAGTGTGATCTGAGGATTAGTATTAGTGACTTAGACTAGAGTTAAAGAACTTGTGATTGCCAGCAGCGGCTGCCCAGGGAGATCAGGATTACTTGGCAAATTACAGTCAACAAACAACAGCTTGCGAATCTTGTGGGCAGTCACCAACGTATTCACCAATGTTTCTGACATGGCACGCACAGAGATCTATCATGCAAGGTGAAAAGGCCTCACTATGAGCTTAATCATAAGCTCTGTAAAAACGCTGGCTGAGTGATACATGTCTCTCTACCCAAAAGAAAACCAGAACCATCATCAATTAAATAACAGTGTTGGCAGTCTGGGAAGAGAGCTGTATGTGTAACCCCATTCAGCGATGCCATCAATGGACCACCCCAGTCAAGATGCTCTGCATCAATGATGGCATCAGTCTTGAAGCCACACAGTAAAGAGGTGACCATCTCCTAGGCTGAGAGGGCTAGAACACAGGATATCTGGTGATCCAGAACAAGTTTCAAATAGACTGAAAGGTTAAGATAAGGGGAGGGGCGATGGAGCAAAGCCATTACAGGCTGCTTTAGTTAGAGTTTCTTCTGTGATAAGAAACCATGTCCAAAATTAGTTCAAGAAGGAAAGGGTTTATTTCATATTATACTTCAAGATTATAGTCCGTCATCGAGGGCAAGAACTCAGAGAGAGATTCTAGAGGCAGGTACTGAAGAAGAGCCATGGAGGAGTGATGTGTAATACTGGCTTGTCCTTGTGGCTTGCCTGGCCAGCTTGCCTTCTAACAGCACCAAATGGCCATTGTGGCACTGTCCAGAGTGAGCTGGGCCTTCCCACAGCAGCCATCAATCAAGAAAACACAAATGCTTCACAGACTTGCCCACAGATTTCCGGTATGGTAATCATCTTCTCAACTGAGGTTCCTTCCTCTGGGGTGACTCCAGCCCGGGTCGAGTTGACATACAGCCATCAGCATAGAGGCATGACAGTGCACAGGGAATAAATAGCACAGAGTGGGCCCGGCTCAGTCACCAGACAAACTATGGAAGAGACAAGCAAAAAAATGACAGCACCGGCTTTCAAAGAACAGGGTGCAGAGTCACCGTTCGGGCAGTGTGAAGAATCTCCTAAAATAGCACATTTTCAGCAGAGTGAAGTAGGACAGTGTGGGGTCTGTTAAGCGCGCTTGCTGCTCTTAGAGAAAACCTGGGTTTGCCTCACGACCTCCACATGGTGATGTGATACATGCGTATACTCAAAACACAGGCAAAACTCTCATACTCATGAATCAAATAAATCTTTAAAAAGCAAATTTAAGTAAATACATATCTGTTTGTTAAGTGACTGTTAATATGACATGTTCTGTCTTAAGAAATAAAAGCAGTCTTGAAAGTATAAACATTTTATTTTGTTTATTGAAAACTCTGTGTGTGTGTGTGTGTGTGTGTGTGTGTGTGTGTGTGTGTGTGTATGCATGTGGGTTTGTGCCTGTGTGAGCATGAGTACCCATGAAGTTAAGAAGTTATCTGATCCCCTAAGACTGGGGTTACAGGCCATTGTGAGATGCCTGCCTTGGGTGCTGGGAACCAAACTTGGGTCATCTGCAGGAGTACAAAATGCTCTTAACTGCTGAGCCATCTCTATAGTCCTAGGCAACTACTTTAAATCAACTAGTGTAAATCCACTCTGATGAAAAATGAAAACCTCATCTGAACTATCAGAGGAGATTGTGGCAATAATGTGTCACCACAGAGAGACCATCAATAAAAGATACAAAGTAACACTTTCAACTGAAATCCTACCTTCCCATCTCACTTATTCTAGAGTTGACCAGCCTGAGAGTCCAATGAAATTCTGTATTGACAACCAGCCTGTGATAGTTAGAATAGGAATGCCTGCCCTGCCCCTAGATTCATGTGTTTGAATGCTTGGCCACAGGGAATGGCACTGTTAGGAGCCATGGCCTTGTTGAAGGAAGTATGTCACTTTGTAGGTGGGCTTTGAGGCGACAACCTAACAGCTGCCCAGTCTCAAGGCTTTGTGTACCAGCTGTCCCACTCTGCTACCAGGAACTTGGAAGGCTCCTAGAAAGACAACTGATACTTAGTCCACAATGGAAACTCGGAGATGCGGTTCTGATAAAAGCAGCAGAAACAGGGGGATCGACTCAGCACCTGGGCACCAAGAGGGAAGAGCCCAGCGAGAGAAGAGTCGGCAACCCTTCGGTGGGGCTCCTCTGATCTGCTAGCAGCAGCTGCTGCCACACCCTGGGTGGGTTTTTCTACATCAATCAAGGCAATCAGAACAGTGCTTTGTTGAGGTTCCACACACAGGAGATTCTAGCTTGTGACAAGTTGATGTTAAAAGTCAACCATATACAATAGAGAGAACAAGATGGTTCAGTGGGTAAAGACGCTAACCACGAAAGCCTGACAACCTGAGCCCAATCCCTGGAGCCCATATAAAAGTGGAAGGAAGAAGTGGGATTTACAGAGTTGTCCTCTGACCTGCACACGCATGCCCATTGGTGTACACACACACACACACACACACACACACACACACACACACACACGCAAGGTGGGGAGAGTAAAAAGTAAATACAATATTGAAAGAGTGCTCAGGATGGATTTCCCTGGTATGACATGGCTTCTCTCTGCCACCACTCCATGCAAATTAGCCTTGGATACTCTTCCTTCTTAAAAGAGTCCATAAGTTCAGAGTCCATAAGGTCAGGTTTGTTGTTGTTGCTTGCTTGCTTCCTTGCTTGGCTCTACCTTGGACTTTTTGGTTTCTACCTCAGGCTCACTGCTTCTCTGCTCCTCATGACTTGGCCCCAGCTCGGCCTTGTCCACCCATCTAGCTGGCCTCTGTACAGATGTGACCTCAGCCACTTGGTCTTGTCTCTTCCATCCCATCTCTGGGCTCTCTTCTAGGGACTTCGTTGCCTCTTCATCTTAGCTCTAAAAGATTTGCTTCCCATCAAACCCCGGGCAACCCTGGCTATGTCCCTCCATCTTGAAACAGCCTCATTTCCTCCTTAAAAGAGAGAGTCCATGAAGACACCTTCTCAGCTTCAGCATTTCAATGGGAGTGGGGGATGGGGTGTGGGGTGAGGTGGGGCAGTGGGCAGGACAGGGGGTTCTGCGTGACTAAAAGTTACTGGGATTCCTGAGTGAGAAAAAGCACGGGTGGAGAAGACAAGAAGGACCTGACAATTACTTGTACCTGCGACCTTCTTTTCTCCCCAGGTCACTTCCTCCTGATTTTTCTCCGGGCACTTTGGAATGGCCCTTCCAGAGCTCCATACCAAACACCTGATCATGTTGATGGAAGGCTTTCTTCATCTAATCTCATTTCTGAGACCCAGAACCCAGACTTCCAACTGCCCACCACGCATTGCTTCCTAGGGCCTGGGAAGCTTTCATAGACTTTATCCCAATCCAAGTTTCAAAATGGAATTGTCCTGGTTTCATTTCTGGTGGGGATAAAATTGCCCTGACAAATAGCAACATGGAGGTGAGAAGGGTTTATGTGGCTTCCAATTTCAGGCCACTTTCATCATTGCAGAAACTCAAGCCACTTAGTCACATCACATCCACAGTCAAGAACAGAGAGGATACAACTCCTTCCTCCCTTGCTTCCTTTCACGTCACACTTCTCTTCTCTCACACTGCTTAGGATCTCCTGCCGAGGGGTCGGCGCTGCCTGTTTATTCAAAAAAATCAAGAATGAGGAAGGACATGTGGCTTACACAAATACACATGCACCTGTGCCTATACCTGCATGCCCCCCATACCTACAGGGACACACTCGCACACAAACACACACACACTTGCAAGGACACACACACCTGCAGAGACACATACACTCACACTCTGGCAGGGACACACACACCTGCAGGGACACACACACACACCTTCAGAGACAAACACACACACACACACAACCCTGCAGGGACACACGTACACACACACACACACACACCTTCAGGGACATACACACACTTTCAGGGACACACACACACACACACCCTTCCTCTCTTCAATCTCTAAATGAGTAGGCAGCTTGCAGCTACAGGAGCATTTTGTGCTGGTATCAACAATGTGGTTTGTTAACCGGGAGTGAGATTTCTAGATAATTAGGATATTCTAATTTTCTGGGAAAAAAAATCATGAATTTAAAATTTTTCAAGCCATACTGTGCTTTTCCTTAAGGTAGATAGATGTTACATTGCTATTAAATGTCATCCCTAAACTGATGTAAATATGAGGCAGGATGTCATCTTTCTCACCTGCCAGCCATATGTGGTACAACACTTTTCCTTCTTCCACACTCAACAGCTTGCCCACCTAAACCCTCTGTGCACTGCCTCCCTCTGTCACGGTTACAGACAGAACCCGTGACAGCAGCACCCTGTCAGTCACCTTGGAAACTATGGACCAAGATGCCAGGCACATAGCTGGCAGGTGACGTTTCAGGGGGTGCATTTCCATTCTGCTTCTGGGTGGAGAAGGGTGTGGTTTGGATCGCTCATTGCTGTCAGAAGGAAAGTGGAAATATATGTATTCACAGTACAAGTTGCAGCACCTCCAGCAAGATCTACCACCACAGCAAAAGAAACCCATTCTATCCTCTTGCTCCAAGTGATTGATTTATACTCAGAAAGATGGGCATACTAGGTATAATACACACATACACACACACACACACACACACACACACACACACACACACACACACACAGAGTGAGAGCCTGAAAGAGGATTTTAAAGTGGTGTTTGCAGTCCCATTAAAGTTCAGTCGTGATGGCAGAGCCAGAGTGAAAGGCCAAATCATTAAAGTACAAAATGCACCTGATAGATAATAGATGGCCAGTAGGAAGCGTGGATGCAAACGCACAGGGCTGGGGGAGGGGAAACGCACCACGGGGGTGGGTGAAACCAATACCTAAGGTGCCAACCCAGCACCATTCTGCCATGATTTGGAGATGGTGTGACTATCCCCCAGGGGCTCCTCAGTTGGAAGCTTGCTCTCCAGTATGATGGCACTGAGTGGGGGAAACTCTCAGACATGAGATCCAGTGGAAGTGAGCAAGATCACAGGACACTCTCTAGCACCCCTCTTGGAAGGAATCATTGCTGATCTTGCAGAGTAAGTTAGCGTCCTCAAGAACAAGGGGCTGTGAAGAGAGTTTAACCTCCGGATCTGTCTGGCTTCCAGTCTAATCGTGTGATCCGTCCCTCTTGTACACACCGTTAATATGATATGTCCGCCGTGAGATAATACAGCCAGCAGCCTCACAGAAAGCTAACCTTCCGTTGTCCTGTCTTAGATTTTCAGCCTCCAAAGCTGTGAGCCAAAGGAAACTCTTAATTCCAGCACTTGGGAGGCAGAGGCAGGCAGATTTCTGAGTTCGAGGCCAGCCTGGTCTACAGAGTGAGTTCCAGGACAGCCAGGGCTACACAGAGAAACCCTGTCTTAAAAAAAAAAAAAAAAGTGTCCATGGCATGATAATCATCTTTCTAAATGCCTCCAAAAGTGGAAGGGCTGTCTGTCTTTCAGGTCCGAATAGCAGACTGAGGCTGAGCTGGGAGGCAGAGGTGCCTCATGCCCCTGGCAGTCCTGCAAACTGGATCGCTTCCAGTTACTGCTTGATTCTGGACTCGGACTCCTACAGCCAGTTCCCAGCCCCACTGACTAGCTGGCAGGTCAGAGTGGGCACCCACCTTGTCAGCATGCTCTCCCTCCTCTCGGGGACACAGCTTGTAAGATGGTGGTGGCGTTTTAAAGGTGTTCTCTCAGCACTCATCCGAAAGTGCCTGAGGCACACGAGTGTGCAAAGTACCGAGAAGGAAGTTGGCCAAATAGGTTGTGGGCGAGATCTTTCTAGTCTCCAGAGAGACTACTCCACATTGCTCTCTGTCTCTGCTTCTCTCAGCCAAGAGATGTCACCAGCCCAGCCTGGCTAATGGCACATCCTTATGTGAGCAGCTGATACGTCAGCTGCTGGGTTGACACAGGTAGACCTAGAGGTCCTAGAGGAGCTCATGACCTTCTCTTGCCTCTGTAATAGTCTCTGAGGCGTGATGAAGAGAGTTTGGTCATCTTTGGTCCCTCCTAAATAAAGTCTTCCTAAGAATGAAGACAATGGGAAGAAGCTCAAACAAGAGAGACCAGAGGATCCTTTCAGAGCCCTAAGATTCAGTCAAATCGGGAGCCAACAAACACTATCTTGAGACATTCCCGTTGCGGAAGTTCACACCCACTTTAGGCTGCACCTGTCTCTTGCCACTAAAAGTCCTGGAAAACACACACCACCCTCTCCAGATTATTTAGAGAACAGGCCTCTAAATAATGACAATAGGAAGAGCCAATTCTGCTTCTCATTATACATCAAGTCATCCTGTGGGGAGTCTGGTCCTACATAGTGGAGATTCTCATTCCAGAGACCTGGGTGTGGTCTGCACTTCTTGTGGTTTCAGAGAGTAAAGAGTAGTGAAAACAGGCACTTTTAGGAGATCTGTTATTGAGGGGGAAAGGAGACTTGGTGCTGTTGGGGTGAAATCACAATAAGATATCATTTAGAGTCCTTCTACAGAGTCACAGAAGGGTCGTCACACACTGTGACTTGGTAAATCTGGACTAGGTCTTTCTGATAATGACCCTCAATATGATGACTGCAGGGATCTTACTTGGCATTTTAATCCTAGGAAACCGTTTTCATCTGCCCTTTAGGCTCATTCTATGCCTGGCAGTGCTGGCTTCCTTCCTGTTTCATCTACTCTGCCTGGATACCAGTTCCTGTGGATCCTTTGCCCGGCCTGGAAGAGCCTGGCCATCCTGACTGAGCCCACTCTCCACAACACACACAGCATCTTTGTGCCTGTCTCTATCTACCAGGGTCTTTCCCCAGCCCCAGGCTAAGTTTCCCATCTCTGCATAAGGCATTTTACCATAACATCTTCATTTAGCTATGCCTTTCCCACGCATAATGCTTGGCGTCGTCAGTGCCACAGAATCCGGAATCACTCGGGAGGCAAGCTTCTGGTCATGCCTGCGGGGGAACTGTTTTGATTAGGTTAACTGAATTGAGATGACATGTTTGTTGTGCATGGGACTCATCCCCAGGGCTGGGGTCCTAGGCTATGTGACATGAAGGAAGTCGGCTAAGCATCCATTGCTCTGCATTTCTGATCATGGCTGGCACGTGACTAGCTCCCTCAAGCTCCTGCTGTAGTGATCTCTCCACTTGGATGGACTCTAACCTTGGACTGAGAGCCAAAATGGACCCATTTCCTTTTTGTTAGGGTGCCTTACCACAGCACATGAAAAGACGCTAAGACGCCATGACTGAAGGAGACTGAAGGAGAAAGTCAGAAAGCCCTTTATGCTGTGTTCAGAGAGAGGTGAGCAAGAAGTGCACGTTCTTTCTGATCCAAGCGCTGTTCTAACTGACCATGGCCACAGTGTTCAGGTCAATCCCTCATCCAAAGAGCTTCTTGCATCTTAGCCTCACCCAAGCCTATGCCCGGTGCCTTCTGATTCCTAGAATCTCAAACCCCCTCAACTCCTGAGCACTGACTACAGGTCCATGGCCAAAAGCCAATACAACCCTTTGGAAATAGTTGCTGGGTGTGTGGGGAGAAGCCAGATCTAGATCCTCAGTCCTAAACCAGTAGAACATGACCCTCTGCAGCTGGGCAGGGACTCAGCATTTGACCACACTGTTCTTGTGCACACTGAAGACATTCCGGCCCTGAGCAAGGAACACAGAGATTAGTGCTGCCAAGCTGCCAAATTGTCCTCCACCCCCACCCCCACCCCTGCACAGGTAATATGGCAGGGGCTCTCAGATGAAAGGCAGGAAGGAAGGAAGGAAGTGTTGGGCTTTTGACTAGGTGATGTTTCAGAAGTTTCTGTTTCGAACACCCTGAATTTGGAGGGCTGAAAACAATGATTATTTTTGGCCTCGTTATCCTTCTCCTATTTAGTGGGTAATCATTGTCAGAAGAGTATTGACTCTTCCCTGGCCTAGCCTCATACAATAGTCTAAAAATAGGGCTTTGCCTCTGAGTTCTTGATGTTCTCATTCATATATATATATATATAGGTCCATTGTCCATTCTAGCTTGTCTGCGAACATCCATTTTGCTTTTCTATTTCCTAAAATAACCTCTCACATTCCTCTCTGAATGACTTCTCATTTTCCACATGAGCACAGAGGCCCTGTGCTGGTCAGAGCTGATCTGCTCCACCAACCAAGCCCTACTTCCTTGGGTTTTCTATTTCATCTCATGATCCAGAGGAACAACGCAGAACTAGAACCTTCTTGGCAAATGTCTCACTTGCAGATGTGAAAACATTCCCACCCTGCCCACTTTCAGAGTTAACCTAATCATAGAGACACTTAGAGGAACCTGTCTGGGATCTAAGTGTCACCTCTAAAAACGAGGCCCACGCCCCAGCTCTGAGATGGGAATTCATTGGAAGGGAGACTGCAGAGTGACTTCGCAGAAGGAACGTGCCAGGGAGGCGTATTGATTCAGTGTGAGCCCTGGAAATGGCATTCCTCTGCTGGATGCTGGGAAGTTCTCATGGGCAGACATATTGCAGCCTTGGCATGATAGCGGATCCTAACGCCCTAAATAGCACGGCTTCTTTTAAAAATCCCTCTGGCATCTGCCCACAGCACCCACACCCAGGAAATGGTGGGTGGGGTCTGTTTGCACCCACTGCGGTGAGCTAGAACAAGTTCACTCACTCAGGAGAGGAGTATCTTCGGAGGCAATGCTTGCAAAACACAGAAGGGCAGCTCTTCTGTGGAGCCATTCCATTCGCTTTGGCTTTCCCTTCTGTGGCTGAGGCCCTGCTGTGTCTACACATATGCTGCTGCCCAGGCCCACATGGTGAGGCATCCCCAGCCCCCACTAAAGCAAAGCCCCCTTCATCTGCTTGGCAGCAACACCTTCTAACCCTGCATCTGAAGGCCAACATGTCCTGGATCCACAGTGAGCTCACTGCAGGACCAAGACTTCCAGTTCTTTTGCAGCCACCTTGCCTAAGCCTGGTTTTCCTCTTCCTGCAGGGCTTCCCTGTGCTCATCGGGTTCTGGGGAGATGGACTCAGCAGGATATGGTTGACTCCATAATGGGGTTCTGTCATTCTGGGAAGCCCCAGTCAGTCCCATCAACCAAGACTAACATCTATTATCCAAAGGCTTTTCAGAGTCGCCCTTTTTGTGCATACTTGCCTATGCCATCTGTTGGACAGCTGCTCCTACACAAGGAAATTCATGAGCAGGAGAGATTTTTAAAAATCTAGCCTGGTACCGAAAGCAAATAGCTTATATAGAAGTCTTGTGTCCTCCCACTCTGTGGTTTACCTGGGAAAATGCACACCAACTTTCCAAAGACAGAGATACACACAATGATGTGAATGCCGACTCTCGTCTATGCAAGGCTATGGAAGACCCATGTGAAACCTTTGCTTTCTCATTCCTCATGAGTCAGTGAGCTGAGGAGGCCTCAGAAGTTTCTTCTGTCTTCTTTGGGGTGTCTCATGGCCCTAGAGTCAGGTTGCTGGGATGTCCTGGAGAGCTTCATCCACATATCACCATGTGTGGTTAAAAGGCTGGGGTAGTTGGCCTTCTCATTTGGTTCACCTGGTCACCCACACTGCTAATTTGGGCTCATTGTGGGTTGGTGGCCCATTCTGGAAACTGCCTGCAATTTATTCCTGCTGGGGGAGGGAAAATCAGTTTTCTCCAAAGTAATGTCATTGGGTTTATCAACCACACTGCAAGGTAGGCCCCATGCCCAGAAGTCATTGGCCAACACGGAGCAAGCATTCTTAGAGGGCAAGCTTCACCGTGACCCAGCCTCCCTCCAGCTGCCATCTCTCTGTGCTTTGGATGAGCCAAGGACACTCTAGAGCGCACCGGAAGGCAAGATTTCTTGAGCGGTTTCAAATGCAGCAGTCTATCACCAGCCATCATTCCACAGATCCACGCAGGGACAGCCAAGTCTGGTGCACATTAACTAGGGAAGCAGATTTTGGTGTTCCCTTTTCTCCGGGGGGAAACGAGGGCAGACATAGATCCACTTGTGGAAAAGATCTCACCAGCTCCCCAGGACAGGAACTTTCTCATTAGCACTCAGGGAAGTTTGAGCACATTTTTGCTCTGTTTTCTTTGCGTTTAGTGATGCTAAATAATATTTTATCTGAAGCCATCAGGAGCATTCGGAGTGGTATGGTTGTAGATGTAACATTTTAATGGGAAAATAACACACGCACACATCCCAATTTAGTGTTTGCTGTGTTTGCATCCCCGGATTTCATGGGTAGCACTTATTTTCACTCCCTCTGGCCCACATTCCTCCTCCTGCTTCCTGCTCTGGAAAAGGAGACTGCCAAGTTTGCAAATCAGAGCCTCGGTTACCGGGAAACATGGGTCCTCATCAGGAGCTGGTCCCACAAGCAAATGATCCAGGGAGCTCTCATCGCCTCCCTTGGCCACATGTGATGCCCTGTAACCATCCCTTAAAAAAGAAAGTGTGTGTGTGTGTGTGTGTGTGTGTGTGTGTGTGTGTGTGAGAGAGAGAGAGAGAGAGAGAGAGAGAGAGAGAGAGAGAGAGAGACTTAAATCAAATGGAGCGTTTGCTCTGCTCTCCCGCAGAACTGAAATCCTCGAAGAACGAGATGGAGAAAACTTATTTTTAAAAGTAAGAGTTAGGAATTCAAGACAAGCCATATATGAGCATTATGTAAAACAGCTTAAGAAAAACAAGGTGAGCCTAAGTTATTTTTTAAACCTTCTTCATATCCCTGAGAAGACAGTTTAGTTGGTAAAGCGCTTGCCATGCAAGCATGGGGACCTGGATTTAATACCTAGAAACCATGTTTTTTTTTTTTTTTTTTTTTTAAATCCAGGCATAATGGTGCACATTGTAATTCCGGCTCCTAGGAGGAGAGACAGTGGATCCCTGGTGCTCACTGGGCAGACAGCCTTGTCTATACAGTGCATTCCAGGCCAATGAGAGACTCTGCCTCAAAGATCACAAGGTGGATATCTCCAAGGAATGATAGCTAAGGTTGACCTCTGGCATCATCATACATACATACACATGCACACACACATACACATGCACACACACACACACACACACACCCCAATAATAGTAGACATAAATAACCCCCTTTTTCTTTTAGAAAAATAAAAACATATATTTGTCAGAATAGTAGTATATCATGTGTCCATATTCCATCTTTAGTATGGTGATGGTTACTTTATGCCCCATCACAGTTGTGTGTGTGCAAGCAGAGCTACATGTTCACAACTTATCTTTTGTTTTACCCATATACACCTCTAGATAATTTTGAGGTACATCCCAGACACCACACCATCACATCTGTAAACATCTGCAATGAATGGTGAAATAATGGAACTGGATGAAAAGAACCAGGCCAAAGACACTCACTTAATGATTCTATGTGTTTAGAATTCTGTAACTGCAAACTAAACTCTATTGACAGGAAGTAGGTCAGAGACTAGGGACAGGACTGGGAGAGGCAAGTGTTATGGTTTGTATATACTTGACCCAGGGAGTTGCACTATTAGAAGGTGTGGCCCTGTTGGAGTAGGTGTAGCCCTGCTGGAGTGGGTGTGTTCTTGTTAGAGTGGGTGTGGCCTTGTTAGAGTACATGTGGTTTTGTTGGAGTGGGTGTGGCTCTGTTGGAGTAGATGTGTCACTGTAGGCATTGGCTTTAAGACCCTCATCCTAGCTGCCTGGAAGCCAGTATACTGCTAGCAGCCTCTAGATGAAGATGTAGAACTCTCAGCTCCTCCTGCACCGTGCCTGCCTGGATGCTACAATGCTTCCCGCCTTCTTGATAATGGACTGAATCTCTGAACCTGCAAGCCAGCCCCAATTAAATGTTGTCCATTATAAGTTGCCTTGGTCATGGTGTCTGTTCACAGCAGTAAAACCCTAAGAAATCAGCAAGAAAGAGAGAGAGGAATTATAAAAATACTTGACAGAAACTTTATGGGATATAAGTGTGTTCGTTGTCTTGGTCCTGTAATACATTTACAGGAGGCTGCAGATGTCACAGTTCAATGGACCAGACACATTGACATTAGGTAGTTAATTCTACATCAATTATGCCTCAATTAAATCAATCTTTAAGTAACATATTTAAGTTGATGGTTAATATTGGTTTTTAAAGACAATCATGAGTTTAGAAACTGAGAGCAATGTTTAAAATAATTTTCATTGTCTGTTGAATTGTGTTGGCATAAACACTTCAGAGTGTGTGATCTCCTGTCAGCAATGCCATAAGGGCTGACTTTCAGGGTCTTTTAACAGCCTTATCAAAGATTTCCTTTCCTTTTTGTTGAGGGATATGTGTATGTTCGAGTCTATGTACGTACCTGCAGAAGCCAGAAGAGGGTGTCAGACCCCCGGAAGTAGAGTTACAACCCTTGTGAGCTGCTCTGGGTGGGTGCTGGGAGCTGAACTCAAGTCCTCTGGAAGAGCAGCAAACCATTTTAACCCATGAGCCGGCTCTCCAGACCCTGCTACACAGATTTTGTTCAAGCCCTGTTCCCCCACAGAATCTTTTTTGATGTAACAAGTGTCTAAGATACTTATTTCCTTTCTAAAAAGTTTTAGTTAGAAGAAATTTTTTTTTGTCTCTTGATTCACTGCCAACATGTAGGTTAATCGTAGTATGGCCTTAACTACTTCTAGTTTGATAAATTGGTTGAAGTTTTCATTATAGGAATTATATAAGTGTTCGAGGATGCTCCCTGAACCGTTGAAGGAGAGCAAATTCTCTGTTTTCAGTATATAGATCTCAACAACTGTTAAACACCAGCTTTCGTTGGATCTGCTTAGTTTTGGGATTTAATCTGACATAAATTTGGAAAGCTTCCTGATGCCCTCACATCCCCACGTCTTCCCACAGCCTCGGTAACTTACCTGTGATTCTGTTGCCGTGCGATTTTATGTGCATCCATTTCCTGACAGCGTTGCTATGCAATGTATCCTTTAGCACTGCAACAGTCCCTTCTCTGTTATATATTTTTCCCTGATTTCTTTTTTTTTGGGGGGGGGGGTGTTGTTTTTATTCTCAGGTTGACGGACCACATTCTCTCACCCTGTGATTGCCTGTCTACTCTTGTGGTTTGCCTTAGCTGTGCCGCTTCAAAGTCATTCAAATCAAATGTTGCTTTACAATGTGGCATGAAAGTCATCTGCCCTCATGAGTGCATGGGTGTGTGGTTCTTGATATGGTAGATGAGCGCATCTAAGACCTGTCACGTGATTTTGTTCTCTGTATAGTCAGTTAGAATCTCTGACCAGATCAAATGAGAGAAGAAAGGAAAAGAAAGGAAGAAAAAGTAGGAAGACAGACCTCAAAACAAGAGAATTAAGTCCTGATATTTAAGTCCTAACATTCTTTCTCTCCCTTCTATCTCTGCTATGGCTGCTAATACAGTCATTATTGATTTTTTTTTTTTTTTTTACTTTGAACTTCGATACTTGGCATGCTGCTATGGTTTAAATGTAGTTTGTTCCCTCAGTGGTTTGGGTAGTAAATGTTTTGGTCTCCAGGGTTGTGCTGTGAGTTCCTGAAGTGCCTCTAGATGATGAGGTTCCCAGGGGGAAGTCCCAAGTTTGGCAAGCTTTGATTTCCTCTTCTCCTGCATGTGGCCACATGGACCAGCTACCGTGAGCTCTTCAGCAGAGCCAAGCTGGTTCAGACGCAATCAATGTCCTGGAATCTCTAGAGTTTAATCAGCTTCGGGCATTTTGCTATAGTAATAGAAAATGAACCCATGCATGCCTTGATTCTTTAACTTTAAACCCTTGCCTTTGCCTTGACTTTATTGATGTTTTAATTACTCTAGCTCCTGTCATGGTTACCTCTCTTGTCCTGATTTTTGTCCTATTATTTCTACCTTGTCAAGACACAGAGTATTTATGTTCTATCATGAGTTCTAGTAACCCAGTTACATTAATTTTGTGCCTAAACCTAGTAAATTACTTTTTGTAAATAGTCAAACTCTTGGCTAATGTTTCCTTAAGTCAATTCTCAGTTGGTCAAAGTTCATTCTCTGGTTGTTCACTCTGAAGGGTTCAGAGCTCTGCTTTCAGAGCTCTCGTATGTTCAAAGCTTTTCTCCCTGGGAGAGCGTGTATGTTCACAGTGTTTTTCCATAGCCTTTATAATTGTGGAACAGCTTGGATGATATAAAATTCTTGCTTTGCACTTTCCTTAAATATCTTCTAAATGTTTCTCTGTCCTCTTCTCTCGGTGAATGCTGTTTTGCTAAAATCCGAGTTCACCCCGAGTTTTGTTCTCCTTGTGCACGATTTAATGTGCTGTTCTTAACTCTCCAAATGATGCACCCTCGAGGTCCAACAACGTTACAGACTGCACCTCACGTGGAAGCCATGTAAGACAAAGCTTCCTGGTACAAGGTACATAAACATCCAATAAGTCGGGAAATGTTTCTGAATTCTGTTCTGTTGTGTGTCACAATCTATTGTTTTGGCTTCCCAGAGACTCAGATGTCCCAGTGCTGGGTTCCTTTGCTTCCTGGCTCTCACCCTGGATTTCTCATCAACAATAACCTCCATCGTGTTCCTGTGCCCCCCTCACCCCACCCAGTGCCTTCTGCACCGACTCTGCTCCCTCGAGTGCTTCTGCTTCCCTCCCGAGTCCTCTCTCCCCACCTCCCCATACCTCATCTTTCATGTTCATCTTGAATTGCAATTGAATTGTGTAGTTTCCCTCCACAGTCAAAGTCATTATGTCAAGATGCTTTCTTTTCCTTTCTCATCCAAGGTGGAACAGGGTATATTTTTCTAGTGTGTGTTCTTCTGTTTCTGTGCCTGACTGGGTTTTGCTTTAGAGCCTGCTGGTCTCGAGGCCATCCAGCCTTTTAAATTACTTATAGGGTGTGTGCATTGAACCCGTTCTCCCAAGACAAGGACATGCCATGAGGATTTTTAATCCCTAAATATCTCTTTCTGTTTCCAAGGGAACAAGTGGTTTTCTCAGAAAAACTGTGTGTTCTTTACAGAGCTCGGTCATAGCAACTTCTCTGAATCAAAGGCGGGTAAGAGTCCTCTCCCAAGCCCATACATAACCTTTATGAATCTTCTCCTAGCAAACTACAAACAAAGGAACAGAGAGCTCCCTGTCTCCAGAAAGGGCACTTCTATTTGCTCTAAGGTCTTCTGCAGCTGGGTCCACCTGCTCCTGACTCTCTTCCTGTGAACTTTTTGTTCCATGCCTCTCCTGCACATGTTTGAGAGTCTACAAACGACACACCCCTGTGTTTTAATGCAAATCACACGCATGAGTGGTTTTATGAGGAGAAAGGAGCACCATGCTCTTTTCCAAGTCTGATGCTCTTGGCCAGCTCAGCCTCAGCTCTTCTCCTCCCGGGTTTGGTAAGGTGTAGTCAAGACATGAGGGAGCTGTGGTCTTTCCCACTCTGGTCTGCCCCTCCTCGCTGTTCAGCGGGTAATAAGGTCTCGTGCAGCAAGGAAGAGGTCAGTGAGGATGAGAGTAGATGTAGAAGCTAGAGCAAAGGATTCATGCATCATCTAAAAACATTGACTAACACACACACACACACACACACACACACACACACACACACACCCACCACTGTAAACCAAACTAGAAGACACCTATGGGCCAGTAGTATACCACTTCTGTTCTTTATCATCCCTAGAGTCCTTCTTCATCGTAGATTAGGGATCTAAACTCTTCCCCCAGGCTGTCAGGCTGGGTGTCTCCATGCTTTTAAGTTCCTGCATCAAAATAACAACAATGTCCAATATCAACAATAGAAGGTAACTGAAGACCTTACCAATCAAAACTCATCAAACAGCCTCTCACTGTGGATTTTCCATTCAAATCCGTTTGCTCCGTCTTTCAGCTTGTCATCCTGTCAGCCTACTGGCCCAGCTCTCTGAACTTCTTCTGGTTACGTGACTCTTCTTTGCTTAAATGAATTCCATCCAAATATCCCGTCTGAAGTTTCTACTTTGGCACTATCTGCCTTCCAGTTATCTCGATGGCTTTTTCATCTCTCCGCCAGTTCCTAAGGCTGTCGTTGACAGCTGTGTCATCTACATCACTGTGTTGTGTGGGGAAATGCCGCCTTTTAACTACACTATACAACTCAAGCTTCTGCCCTTTCTTACTCTGAGCTCCCTGCCTTTAACAGGCCTGGTTATGGCTGAAAGGTTCTCTCCTGGCTCGTGGTGTGAACACTTGCTCTCTAGCTACAGGAGATGGGGCCTAGCTAGTCATTGGAAAGGCGTCCATGGGGTCTGGTATCCCCACCCACTTCCTGACTTCTGATCTACCCTCATGTAAACAGCTTCTCTCATACACTCACTTCCACCACCATGAACCGAGTAGCTCAGCCATGCCTTCCCTAAAGCACAGTGGTGTCCACGACCAAACCCACCTGAAACCATAAGCCGACAAAACTCATTCCGCTCTAAAGTTATTTCTGTCCCCTGGTTTTAGCGTCAGAACAGTAAACAACCCCAGTGCCTTCTTATCTTGCAAGTCCTCAGTCCTGGCTGTCCTGGGGCAGGGCAGGCGGCAGATGACTCATGCCCTGCCTGGCTGCTTGCTGAGTTAGATTTCACAGTCACAGATTTCTAGTCTTATAACCACACACAGATGACGGAGATTTCAGAGAGAAGCTGGGCAGCCCGGAGCGGACAGACGCAGACTGTGTGAATTATGTCCACAGGACAGAACAGCCGGGAGTTGGGGAGTGAGGTGGGGAGAGAAGAAGGTCCCATTGTGTCACCTGGGGCTCCATGGAGCTTTCTTTACTGTGGAACAGGCTCAGAACGTTGTTGGAGAGCGTCCTGTGTCAGGAGAGGCCAAGGACGCTGGGCAATTACCAGCGATAAACAGACTGCCATGAAATAGACCAAGAACCCTTTCCAATTAGGACAGTTGGATTTAAAAATTAGGATTTAATTTTTCCTTCCCCCCAGAAATAAGAAAGGGAACTAAATGCAAAAATCTGTTCTTTTCTTCCAAGAGACTTTAAGTAGCAAACAAGCAAGGTGTCAGGCCTGGGAAAGCCTTCTGTCTAGGCTCTGAGTAAATGAACTTGCCTTTTGGTGGGGAACTGGAGTTAAAATTAAACAGATACATATGCATAGCTCCCAACGAGAAGGATCCTACACGTGTCTTAAAAAGAAACCCGGTCTCACTGAGTAGGACAAGCAAAGAGAAGAATACAATAATCCCTCCTTAGAAATCCATCAACAGCCTCTCTGTTTCCCCAGCAGGGGACGGTCCTCTGAACGGCTTAGCAAATGTCTTCATGGTCTAAAAACAGATGAGAAGCCTTTGTCTAGGCTCTCTGGACCACAGCCCTTGTGGTACCTTAGTGACAAAAACAACAGGCACTTAAAGAGTGGCCTTGCACACCGCCACATCAGCCCCAGGCCCCATGCAGTCTTCAGAGTCTCTGGACACATCTGTAACCCTTATACCAGCTATCTGCGCTGACCTATTTTTATGTAACGTTGCATCCAGTTTCAAATTCAAATTTAGGTTCCATATTCTTAAAACCTAGAATAGTGCCTGGCTCATTGTTGATGCTCAATATATCCAACTTCCTTCCTGCTCCTAATTTCGACCGTAATTGAATGTGAAACCTGATCCCACGGAGTTCATTTTTTCTCCAACACAGCCTTAGATGCAGGCCAGCAGGCAGCTGTTGGGAGCCTTAGGGACCAGTGGAATGCTTGGATGACACTCCCAAGTCTTCAACTCAACTAGAAAAGTCACTGTGTCAAATTTGGTCTAGGGACGTTGGCAGATAGTAACATCATCCTGGGTGGTGTAGATTTGGGAATTTCTAGAATGAACTTGTCACCAAGAGTCAGTCATCTAAAAATTTCCCATAGGCCAAGGCTGTCGTTAGAATGGATCTCACCATGGTTTTGCTTTGTTTTTAACTCTCACACACTTACTTGGTCTCTGACTCTACATTCTCATTTATTGTTTCAGTAGACAGGAAGACCTTTGAGCTTCACCATGGGCACACAGTGAAGCCCACAACAGTGAAGGAGCACTCTACCCTCAAATGTAGAGATGGGGAAAAAGGGAGATCCAAGGCCATTAGACAGCATCTTCCTACTTCGGTGTCTGGCATTTCTGCCAATAGAAATGCTCACCAGCCTAGAGCTCTTCAGGAAGGAGAACATGTAGTCCTCCCTGTGGGAAGAACAGCAATGACCTCTGACAGTCCTTGCTCTATGATTCAGGGATGGCTCCTCCTCTCTGGTCACTGTCCACTGCTGCTTTCTTCCAGCCTGTGGGATGGGTTTCCACTAAAACCATTGGGCAGGCAATGAAGACAATTCTGCATGATTTCTTCCCAGCTCATGGGAGGAGGAGAGGAAACCTTTCCTATTGCCTGGTCCAGTCCTCACTGCCCCTCCTGGAGAGTGGAATCCACTCAGGTGCCTGGCCTTTCATGGGGATCTGATGGGAGTCACCACAGTTTGTGTGGTGTGCCCATTTCAGAGAGGCGCACCAGTGATATGAGAGAACTCCGACTTACACGACCCTGGAATCCACTCTATGTTTCTTTCGCTCTACTTTCTTAAAACAAAAGTGTTGCAGGATATTTGGTCACACTGTGAGCCCCCAAGATTGTATAATTTACTGGGAAAACCTGTTTTTCGTTGTGATGTGGCTCAGCCTTAACACACGCCTTTAATCCAAGAGCTTCCTGTCTATTGAAAAGAGGATTAAATGAAGTTAATCATAGGTCAAGAGGCGGAGCAAGCAACCAGTTGACTGGGAGTGAACATAGGCTTATTAAAAACATGCCACAGAAAGTAAGAGGGAGTCAGAAGGATGGATAGAGAGACGCACAGGAAGTAGAAAGGAAGAACATTGAGTTTGAAGGAATTGTTTGTTTGTTTTTTGAGGTGGAGTGAGAGAGGGGATTCCAGCTGGTATGTCAGATGAGGAGGAAGGTCAGCTGGATGCTTTCTCTGCCTCTCTGAATTAGCAGGCTTTCAACCCAGCATCTGGCTCCCGAGACTTCATGGGTACAAAAGAATGATGGAGATTTTGTTAAAACCAACAAAAATGTTCTTAGTTAAGAACCTAGCAGAAGAGGTTTTAGGTAGATGTCTACGAATTTCAGGGGTACTATTAGACTAAAAGTATAAGCAAGGACTCATAGGAACCCCATTTTGTACCTGATATTAATTATTGCTTCCACTATTAACACCAAACTAATGTCCTAGGGAAACTAATGGAGCCTTGTTGAAAGGGGCATATGTGGTACAATTTAGCATTCAAGGATCGAGTTTCTAAACTTGCATAGAGCAGACCCTTTCTTTAAGGTAGAAGTTTTGTTCTGTTTCTAATTCATCCAAGTTAAAAACAGAACACACACACACACACACACACACACACACACACACACACACACATCAAACAAATAAATAAGTACCTACCACAACCACCAAAACCCACTGTATTTTTCTGTAACAGCTCCAATACCTTCCATTGATGTCGTTTTCTTTGGGTAGTTTGGGCTATGAAGCTAGTAGACTCCCCTCTCCACTTTCAAGGTGTTTATATGGTGTGAGATATACTGTTTGCTGACACACTTGGCTCCTTAGAGATCTTGGAGGGTAGACCACACCTCCTACACTATCTTTGCTGCAGAAAAATCTTCCAAGGAGCACAGCATTTGGTTTTGGCAATGTTGTAGAGGGGACAGCCTGCAGAACAGAGGATAAGGAAACAGGACCCTGTTAGGAAGAGCTACACCAGCATCATCTGGACCAATTTGATGCATTTGAATATGGCATCTGTCTTAGTTAGGGTTTTACTGCTGTGAACAGACACCATGATCAAGGCAACTCTTATAAGGACAACATTTAAATGGGGCTGGCTTACAGGTTCTGAGGTTCAGTTCATTATCATAAAGGTGGGAACATGGCAGCGCCCAGGCAGGCATGGTGCAGGAGGAGCTAAAAGTTCTACGTCTTCCTCTGAAGGCTGCTAGCAGAATACTGGCTTCCAGGAAGCTAGGATGAGGGTCTTATAGCCCACAGTGACACACCTACTCCAACAGGGCTACACCTTCTAAAAGTGCCACTCCCTGGGTGGAGCATATACAAACCTTCACAGCATCCATCACTATATCCAATTGGTCACTACAGCCTGCCCCATTTCTCCTCACTGCCTGACTAGATATTGACATCCTACCAGGGACTTTTCATTGTTACTGTTCTCAGAGATCTTCATGGGAAGCAGCTGTTGCTGTCTCACCAGCCCTCTCACAGCTCCATGGTTTAAAGCCATCCTATTCCCTACAGCCTATAGGTCTGCCAGCAGCTTCTCTGGACCAATAGGAACCTAACATCAGCTGAGGCTGCATAGAGCCCCTGCTGTGGACACAAAGACAGACGTGTTAATCTGTTCAGGTCAGTTCAATAAAACAATTTTCCTCCAGGACTCAATAAGCATATTGGTATTTTAGGCTTTTGGTTGTTGCTTTTGCTTTCTTTCTTTCTTTCTTTCTTTATTTATTTGAGTTTTGTATTTTGAGTGGTGGTGGTGGCGGCGGCGGCAGTGGTGGTAGTGTGCGTGCGTGCAGGCATGAGTGCATGCATGAGTGAGTGCATGCATGAGTGAGTGTATGCATGTGTGCGTGCATGTGTGTGTGTGTGTGTGTGTGTGTGTGTGTGTGTGTGTGTGCAATGCTTTACTATTCTGATAAGACTAGAATTAGTTGAGGCTTCACATCTTTGGTTTTTAACACAAACATGAATGACTGTCAAAACAGAACATTCCCAATCACCTGGGACTCCTGGCCTCAGAAAATCCAATTCTATAAAGGCCAGGATGAAGCTCAACCATACAAGTTCATCCTTAACTGACAGTGCAGGGAACATGGAACTTGTTTTGAGAAGCGTGATATGAGGGGGAGATGAGTCAATAAGACCATTTACATTTTACATAAAGGAACAACTATGTGTTTGCCTGTTTAGTGGCCAGTCAAGGTCACCCAAAGGATAATCACAGAGCTGGGTTCATGCCCTTGCCTCTCTACTTGTAGACTAGAAATAGAGACAGCCTGTCCTCTCAGGAGCAACTCACTCAGTGAGCTTGCTACAGTGTTTGGATGTCTCCTCTTGTTAGCCTTGCTTTCATCTACAGCATCAGTGTGGCTATTCCCACACCCCAGGGCCTGCTAGGAGTTTGGAACTAGGTGTGGGGCAGGCAATGGGAAAATTCGCAGTCACTGGTCTCATGTCTTAGCTCATGGCTGCTGACTCCGACCTGGGAAAATGTTTTCTATCCCTTGAGCAAGAAGCAAAGGCAGAAAGGAGAAGGGTACAGACCCAGGAAGAAAACCATTGTGTGGTTGGTTTTCTCTTTAGTGGTGGAATCCAAGTTCTTCTCCCATGAGAAGGACTTCAGAGATGACCACAATGGCAGTCATCTCTGTGTCCATTTTACAGATGACAGACAAGAGTTACAACCTCCACTGATCCTATCCCATCTGCCTCCTCTTCATAGAAAATGACAGCTTGACAAATAGCAAACAACTTGACAAAACTGCTTTGATCTGGTTCCCCAGAACCCTGGAAGAGATACTGATGATGTCCTCTGGAGAAAGAGGAGGGAAAAAAATCAGCAACCCTTTGAGGTAGTTGAATCCTTAAGGCTAGTGTGGACACACCTCCAGTTGGGAACCTCTGACATCACAGGACTGTTGCCGTTGACCTGAGATGGCATCAAAACTCTACAAGAATGACAAAACAAGTACACTATAATAAATCTCTTCTGAATATGAAGATCACTCTCCAACCAAGCTCCAGAGAATTTCTCATCAGTGTCATTAGTTTCTGTCTGTGCCAGAAGCTCTGTAGCCAGCTCATATGGTGTATGTCAAGACAGCCAGAACTGTAGGTTGTGAACATATTATAATATTATATTCCCCTATAATATCTGTAGATATTAGCTACCATTATATATACACACACATACATACATACATATATGTTTATATAATCTATCTATCCATCATCTGCCTATTATCTATCTATCCATCATCTATCTGCCTATCTACCTTCTATCTATCTATCTATCTATCTATCTATCTATCTATCTATCTGCCTATCTACCATATGTCTATCTGTCTATCATCTGCCTATCTATCCATCATCTGCCTATCTACCTACTATCTACCTATCTACCTATCTACCTATCTACTTATCTATCTATCTATCTATCTATCTATCTATCTATCTATCTATCTATCCTATCTATCTATCCTATACCAAGAGAGTGAAGCGAGTGCTTTTCAGGACTGTGGGTCCTGGCAAAGCCAAATTCTGCGGGACAAGGCAGGGTATGGGTGTTCTTATAAGTAAGGGAGGAGCAACTGGCTATGACAAAGGGAAGAGTGTGCTGGCCCATCCCCTGCTGGAGCATGTTGCACACACTCTCCTTCCAATAACACACAAGTGTGAATCCATGCACACCAATTCCCAGAGAGACCCAAGAAGGACCTATCTTCCTTCCCAGTGACAAGGATTGTGTCCTGTTCTTGATCTGCTTCTTCACAACTGTACATTCAGGCAACTTGCCTCAAGTCCTTGTTCCAAAAGTGCATCCCACCTGCTGCTATAAGTAGAGGCTGCTTTACACCCTGGGAAATATTAGAATGCCCTGTAAAATCTGAAAGCCACTACTTTGTTCCCTGTGGGCCTTCATCAGAGCAATGTATGGGGGGAGGGGAGCAGCTGTGGACCAGGTAGGGTGGGATGTTCTTACAAGAAAGGTTAGAGGGAAAGGGGGAGTTGGGGGCTGAAGATGAGGAGAGAAAAGTTAGGCTGGTCCACAGTTGCAGAGAATGCCACAAGATCTGGATATCTAAATAACTTGGTTAAGTAACTCTTACCTTAAGTAAAATCTGATGGATGAAGAGACACATAAAGGCCTGAGGGGGAAATTGTGGAGAATGAAACCAGCCCAAGGTAAACATTTAAGTGGGCAGCCAGTCTCACAGACACCTGTCTGGCTTTCCCCAGAGCCCTGTGCTCATAGACGCTCTCTGACGATGGCCTTCCCATTGGGTGACCTGTCCCACTGTCAAGACTTACTGTATGTAGGGTTCACCCTCCTGTTGTTCTACTGAACCTTCACATCAGGCCTGCCAGTGTAATGACATCTAACATTAATCTAGTTCACTACGTAGACCAGGGTGGCCTCAAACCTGCTGAAAATCCTCCTGTCCCTGCTTGCTGCCCTAATTGTGACGGCTAATCATGGTTCTCAACTTGTCACACTTGGGAAAAAGGAACTGAAATTGAAAAACTGCCTCAGCAGTCAAGTTTGTGGGGGCATTTGCTGGTTGTGATCTGATTTAGCAGGATGAAGTCTACTATGGTCACAACCTTCCCTAGGCAGGTGGGCCTGGGTTATTGTCATGGTTTGACTATGCTTTGCCCAAGGAGTGGCACTATTTGGAGGTGTGACCTTGTTGGAGTAGGTGTGTCACTGTGGGTGTGGGCTTTAAGACCCTCATCCTAGTTACCTGGAAGTCAGTCTTCCACTAGCAGCCTTCAGATGAAGATGTAGAACTCTCAGCTCTTCCTGTACAATGCCTACCTGGATGCTGCCATGTTCCTGCCTTGACAAAAATGAACTGAATCTCAGAACCTGTAATCCAGCCCCAATTAAATGTTGTCCTTATAAGAGTTGTCTTAGTCATGGTGTCTGTTTCCAGCAATAAAACCCTAACTAAGACAGTTATATAAGGAAGATGGCTGAGCATAACCCAGGTAGCAAGCCCGTAAGCAATGTTTTCCCATGGTTTCTGCTTCAAGGTCTAATCTTCATTTCCTTATATGGTGGGCTGTAATCATAAGATGAATAGAATGTCTCCTCTCTAAGATATTTTCAGTCATGGTGTTTATCCCAGCAACAGAAAGCAAACAGGAACAATAGTGCTCGGATTACAAACAGGAATGAGCCACCACGCCTGCTTTTCTTTGTGTTCTGATCATGTGCTTGGTACTTGTCTAAGGACTTCATACATCCCTGTGCTCGTTTTAGAATTAAGTCTCATTTTATAGGCCTGGGCTTGTGACATGTCAGCTGGTGATCCTAACCTTTCTCATACTCAAAGGCCCATGTTCCTTCCCTCCATAGCTGTGTGCAAGAAAACCTTCAGGAACAAGATATAACAGATGAAAGGTACTGGTATTGTTCCTACTGAAAAATTGTTTACAGTTCCTGGAAAGATACAAAGTGTGAAAAGCATAGCGTAGGATATTATCAGCAAGCTTAGCAGTCATAAAAACCGATGGAGCATGCTACCTTGTGAAATGTGTTTTTAAAATAACCTACCACCGTTATTATCCACGTGAAAGAGTTTTAAACAACAAAACCAAACACCAGGAACAAATCTACAAACCCAAGTTCAGCTTAGTTGAAAATGATAACTTCCTCAAAGCCATTAGAACTCACCCACAGTGATAGATATAGCTCAGATAGTCCTATAATTATAAAGAAATTTGATTTAGAGTTCAAAACCCTCTGCAGAGAAATCTCCAGTTCAAGATGGTTTCACTAACAAGTCCTACCATGCACATAAGAAAAAAACAAAACTAAACTAAATGTATCTGATCTCTTCCAAAAAGAGAGAGAGAGGGAGAAACCTGTCTCAGCTAAATTTCTATACTCAGTGTTGTCTTACTAACACAACAAGGTAAGGACAATGCCAAAAATTTAACCCACAGACTCATAGCTCTCATGAACCCAGGTGTAAATAGACACAATAAAGCATTAGCAGATTTAATCCAGAAATGAGTGAAAGCAAAATCATGTACCATGCCCAACAGAATAGACTACATGTTCACAGAACTTTCTTTACACCTGGACTCTGCAATAACTGATTCACGAGGGTAAGTTTTGTAGATGACAGCATCATATGTTGTAGTGGCTATTCCTGGTTGTCAACTTGACTATATCTGGATAGAATTACAATCCAGAATTGGAAAGCTTACCAGTGACCCTAATCTAGAGGCTGGAAGATCGAAGTTTCTGACCTGGATCTTGGTATGGAGATATAGTGGCTATGAACTCCAGAAGATTAAGACAGGGATATCTCTGAGTTCAAGGTCATCTGGGATGAAAGGCGTGCTGGCACACACCATTAATCTGCGCTACACCTTCTGCTGGAGACCTACATAAGGATATTAGAAGAAGGAAGACTTCCTCTCCTTTACCTGCTTGCCTTGTGGGACTGAGCAACTGCTAGATCCTTAGACTTCCAATCACAGCTGCTACTGACCATTGTTGGGAGTTGGACTGCAGACTGTAAGTCATCAACAAATTCCTTTACTATATAGAGACTACCCATAAGTTCTGTGACTCTAGAGAACCCTGACTAATACATATGGCAACATAAAAGGTCGGGTATGTCTGTTGGAGAATTTAAACTCTGCCCAGGTCTTCTCTAACAGTGGTAGTCCTCATGAGCCTTGCTTTCTTGAATGCCTGGTTTTCAACTAAAACAACAGTTTGCAATCTATAAAGTACTATTGGATATTTAATACTGAAAAAAATGCTATGTAGTAGATAATGCTATAATCATGTAAAAAGAAGAAACCATGACTTAAAATGTTAAATAATTTGAGTAGCCCTTTTAGTCTATACCTGGCAGGGTTGGAGCCTGGTTCTCCTTCTTAATTTCTACCCTACATGACAGATTCTGTTAGGTTGAGTCTTGCCAATGGCCATTTAATTTCAATAGGTATTGTATTAGTCAAGGTTCTCAAAAGGAATACAACTGATAAAATATATGTATAAAATCAAATATATAAAGGTGATTTGTTGGCATGGCTAACAGATGTGGTCTGAGTATTCCAAAAATGGCTGTCTCATGATAAAGGCCAAGACCCTGGTAGTTGTTCAACCCATGAGGCTGGATGTCTCAGCTGTCCCAATCTGGGGCTGGTGTCCCAGAGAATTCCTAGGAGCTGGTGATCTACATTGGACTCTTGAAAAAGTAGGTTCTAATATCAGTGAATGGATGCCTGAGCAACAGGATAGGTAAACTTGCCAGTGAGAGTGAGGGCAAGCAGCAAAAGCTTTCTTCTTTGCATCCCTTGGTTTATAGGCTGTCACCAGAAGCTGTGACCCAGACTTGGGGCGGGTCTTCTCCCTTCAAATGATCCAGTCAAGAAGATTCCTCCCAGGTGTGCTTGCTTGGGTTTTAGCCGATTCTAGACGTAGTCAAGTTGACAACCAAGATTAGCCATCACAAGCACCAAGTTACTAGTTAATTTATTCTTCCAAAATGATGATAAAAATTACAAAATTTAGTTTTCTAGTTTGTTGTCCATTGTGTCAAAATAGTTCATTCACGAAATTACTCACCCAAAATGAACTTAGTCGATATGATGTTAGAAGGAAAGTAACTTTTTTTTTCACAAGTCATTTCCTTGAAAATACCAAAGTCATTTCCTGCCAGAGAAAGACACACTTTTCTAGCTGTCCTTCTAAATTTAAATTTAAAGAGATAACAAAGACCAAGATGAATGGTTTGTCCTGGTTGGCACACTGCAGGGCTAGAAGGTTACAGATAAAGAGGGTTTGTGTATTGTCATATTTTTAACAACGCACTTCACTGACAGTGCTGAGTTTTTTCTTATATAAGCTCAGGCATGGGGTTCTCTTAATGTAGGTGCTAAAAGTCTCTTGAAATAACAGCAAAAAACCTTTCTCTGGAAGGCCCCAGGCCCCAACACTAACATTTTCTTGCAAGAAAATTGAAATGATGGATGAGACTTCCCAATGATTTTCATGTTGACTAAAACACTGATTTTGCCTTATCCTGAGACAAATGTAGACTCAGCTATGTGACCTACACTGATGGAATTGCCAGAGACCACCAGAGACCACCACACAGACACTCTTACAGATGAAAGAAAATCTTTATTGCGTGGGGAACCGGTTCAAATCATGCAACCTTGATCCTTAAAACCCTTTAGTTTTTTACACACAAAGACCACATGCTGGTTTTCACACTTCCACAAGAAGCAGAATGACAGAAGCCAGAAAGCAAGGCTAGTGCAGCAGGACTTTGTGGAACTATAGACTAGTTCTGTCTCGGTTCCCATTTTGGCAGATGTTGAGGCCTGTGTGCTGGATTTTCAGGTCAGAATGTGTGCCTCTAACATGGAATCATTTGTGCTAAGGTCTGGAGTTTTTAATAATAGACTTGACCAGAATTCAGCTCATTGAGCGATTGTTAATCCCATTCAAACAGGAGGATCTGACGCAACTGACCTGGCAAGAAGGAATTTCCTATTTTTCCCTCACACCGGTCAGGTTTCCTCGTCTTTCAGGTCAGACAAGCTCCACAGCTCTGAAGGACAAAGGGAACTGGTGGGCTGCCAACTGCCGCATCATGTGGACCAAGAGATATTTCCAATTACAGAGAGTGAGAGGAGGCCTCTGAGAGAGATGGGAAGGCACCCATTCCCTTTGTGCTACAAAAGAAGACGCTGGAGTGTGGTGGTGTTAGGCAGCATTCCTAGAGCTTAGACTGTTGGAGGAGGGACCCAAACTCAGGGTCAATCTGGTGAGAACTGATCTCCAAAAAGAGGGGAGCAGCTTTGGGAAAACACTTGTTCACAGGTGGAGAAGGGCTGTATTTCCCACACCACAGAACAGCTCAGGATATGGCCCACCCAATAGCATGGCGAGGGCCACATGGACCCCTGAGGCCTGCAAAGCCTTGTCTGTATCCATCTCTGTAACTTTGCATGGTCTCTTTCTCTATCAACAGGTAGACAAGCCCACAGCAGACTAAATACTGAAGAAGAAAATATATGTGACTTTAATGAAGAATAGCAACCTGTCTCAAATACCAGAAAGAGAGAAAAGACTTCTAGAACCAGACTGATGTCTGAGATAGTGGTCTAGGGCGTGGAAGTGCAACCCCAATAGGGAAGAGGGGGATGAAGAAGGGGAAAAGAAAAATGAATACATGTATTCCCCCCTCCCCCCATATCTTTTAAAAAGTCTGATTCCCATGACCTGGAGATATGGCTCTGTAGTTACAAGAACCTACTGTTCTTGCAGAAAACCAGGTTCAATTCCCAGCACTGACTTGGTGACTCACAACAACCTCAAGTTCCATGTCTAGAGATTTTGACACCCTCTCCTGACCTCCACAGATGCCAGACACACATCTGGTATACACACACACATGCATACACACACACACACACACACACACACACACACACACACACACACACACAGAAAGAGAGAGAGAGAGAGAGAGAGAGAGAGAGAGAGAGAAAGATTCACTGTTTTAGTTAGGGCTTGTATTGCTGAGATGAAACACCATGACCAAACTGTAAGCTGGGGAGGAAAGGGTTTATTCAGCTTACACTTCCACATTGCTGATCATCACTGAAGGAATTCAGGACAGGAGTTCAAACAGGGCAGGAACCTGGAGGCAGGAGCTGATGCAAAAGCCGCGGAGGGATGCTGCTTACTGGATTGCTCTCGCATGGTTTGCTCAGCTTGCTTTCTTATAGAACCCAGGACCATCAGCCCAAGGATGGCACTACCCACAATTAGCTGTGCCTTCCTCCATTAATTAAGAAGATTTCTTATAGGCCTACAATCCAATATTATGGAGTTATTTTCTCTATTGAGGTTCCTTCTTTACAGATGACTTTAGCTTGTGACAAGTTGACATAAAACTACCTAACACATACACATAGATACAGATTTTTAAAAGATAAAAAATTTAATGGAGAAATAAGACACATGAACTAAGTAGAAATGGAAACTGCATTTTCTTTGATTGTAGGCGGTGCTGGCTTTGGATCCCAGCGCCATGCACCGGCATGGTAAGCATACGACTACTGAGCTATAGAGCCTGGCTCTCCAGAGAGGTGAAAATACAAAAACAACAAGATGGCAAGCTTAAGCCTGACCTCATTAATAATTATATTAAACATACATAGTCCATAGTCAATCTAGATGTAATGGATAGTTAATGCTATCAATTAACCACTCAGAACTATTTTACAGTGACTTAAAATTGAACAAAATCAATTCAATGCCTCTCTGATGCTGGGCATATTTGAAGGGCTGAAGAGCCGCTGTGTCTGAGATAACATTCTTAGCACTTCCACTGTTACAGAAAGATCTGCTGAGAGGGGTCAGTCTAAGTCTTTCATGAAAAACCAACATTCTGAGAATGATACAGTTGGGGCTATGCACACATACGCATGTGTGAGAGCCGGGCATTCAAACGCAGAATAGACAGAGCAAAAGCTACAGGGTGAGAAAGCGCTTTTTGTAAGAAAGCTCTGGTGGGGCTGTTAGTAAGGAGACTCATGAACACGGTAAATAACCACAGACAAAGAGGAAGGTTTCAAAACTGGTCAATTCATCCAGAAGACATAACAATGTTTCCTGCTGAGCAACAGCTTTGAAATCCATGGAGCAGTCATTGTGTGCATCTAACTGTACAAAACAACAGAAAAAGCTGGAAGAAACACCTGGACAGACAGACGGACCTGTGGCTTTCATGCTCAGAGCTTCATGCAGTCTCGGTCAGTGACTTCTAGGAAGCTGTGTGATGAATCTTGTAAGAGGCAGGAGGCCTAGGTAGGGATACAGAACGGGAGGCTAACCTGGTGGAGGCTTCATGAATGGAGATGGTGCAGGCAGGAGAGGACAGGGTGAGGGTTGACAAGGAGGAGAGCCGGAGACAAATACTGAAGAGAGAACATTCGGCAATGGAGAACAGAGAACAGACTCGACTGAGGACAGAGGGCCAATGTGCAAAGTGTGAGCCTGTGGAAAGAGCCCCTCAGCATGATCCAGGGACCTAGGGGGCATGGCGTGCAGCTCACAAAAGGCCAGGGAAACCTCTTGTCTGGGAGGGAACTGAGTGAGGAAGGTTTGCCTGCACAATGAACATAAAGTAGCATGATGCCACATATGTCAAAATTCTAGAGTACCACACATGACTACACACAACTTACTGCACATTAGTTATACTGATAAGCTGTCTTTGGAGGCATAGGCACTACAGTGCACCTTCACGCTATTAAATTCAGTGGCATAAATGGATAAATTCCCTGAAAAGCACCAATACCAAGAGTATCTCAAGAAGCCAACAGACAACTGAAGCAATCTGTATACGAAGAGATTAGATTCAAAATTACAATATCCTCACTGGGAGAAATATAGGCACGGGTGACATCCTTGAGATTTCTTCCAGAATCCTGAGAGGATGAGATTCCACCAATCCTACTTAAATGTTTTCAAGACTAAAGCAAGAGAACAATTTCTTCTCGGTGTGTTCCATTCAACCAGTATGATTATTCTGATATTGAAACCCGGTGAAGACATCGCAAAAAAAAAAAATTTACAGATCCATATCTCTTGTGAGCATGTGTAGCTTTAATTTTTTTCAAATCCTATTTTTAATGATGGTGCTTAAACACTTTAACCTTCCTTGTAATCCACCATCCACCAGAGATAGTGGAAAAGAAAGCAGAGAGAGAAAGAGAGAGAGAGAGAGAGAGAGAGAGAGAGAGAGAGAGAAAGACCATAGTGGACCTGTTTAGAAAGGTTCTTTGGAGCAACTCTTGTCTGTGTTGTCTGGACATCAGCAGTTTAGTTCACAGGTTAGCAGCAGCAGCTCAATCCACTCACAAACACTTCACAGATAGACCAGCAGTCCAGTTTGGTAGAGGTATGTTAGCAACAGAGGTGACATGACCTAGCAGAGACAGCCAGGCTTCAGCCTCGGCTCAAGTCAGAGGAGGGACCTGGAGGGACACCAGAAGTTCTTGGCTGTGCCTCTCTCAGTGAAGTGAAGATCAGTGAAGACTTGAAACCCACAAGTGTTGCACAGCTAGCAGGACCAGCAAGCAAAGCTCTACACCATCCCTCCATGGAGTCTGATTTATCCCCTCCAAACATCATGTGTCCTTCCTGGTTGTCCACCAGCAGATGAATAAAAAAATAAATAAAACTTGGCACATACACACCAGGGAATATTACTCAACCCGAAAAATGGAGGAAGGTGCTGAGCACATTAAGCATCAAGGAGTTTATGGCAACTTTAGAAAGAAAGAAAAAGCCAGTCACAGGAACCCTGCAGGATGCAGGGGGACTTACATAATAGAGGGCTGGTTGCTAGGGACTGAGGGATGGGAGTAGAGAGATGTCACTCAGTGCACATAACCTTTAGCTAAGCATGGAAAGTTCTAGAGACCGTATTATCAATTGCTATCCATGATGAATTGTATGCTTAGAATTTATTTATGCTATGTGTTCTTACTACAATTACCATTGTGCGTGTGCGTGTGCGTGTGCGTGTGTGTGTGTGTGTATGAACATATAAAGGAGTGTAGAAAGAACCTGGACCTCAGTGCTTTGAATAGGCAAGCTGGCCAGAGAGCTTCCAGGACCTCCTTGTCCCCATGGCCTTCAGGACTAAGGTTATAGACAGGAGCCGCTGGCTTTTGTCTGAGTTCTGGGAATCTGAACTCAATCCCTCAGTAAGCACTTGACTGACAGAGCTGTTTCCTGATCACTTAATGCAATTTATAAAAGGATTTCATTCTTCTTTTTTTTTTATTTTATAGGTATGAGTGTTTTGTCTGCTTGCATGCAACTGTGTCATGTGTGTACAGTGCCCAAGGAAACTAGAGGGGCATCAGATATCTGGGACAGAAATTATAAATGATTGTAAGCCTACATGATATTGGGAACTGAGCCTGGGTTGTCTGTAAGAGCCGTGAGTGCTCTCAAGTGTCTAACCCTAGTACAATGATTTATCATCATCATCAACAACAACATCACCACTTATTTTTATTTTATACGTATGAGTTTTTGTCTGCTCGCACGCAAGCGCTTCATGTGTATGCAGTTGCCCAAGGAGACCAGAAGGGGCTTCAGGTATCAGGGACATAAATTATAAATTATAAATTATAAAAGATTATCCAAGAGACTGTTTTCCCAAGGTGTCTCTTTTACTGTGCCTAGACAGAGTATGTGTGGCTGAGCCATGGTCCTCTCTGACCTGGCTCTCTCTCCCTCCAGCACTGGTCACAATGTGCATCTCCACTGTGGGTCTTTCGCTGTAACTTTAAGGCTCTGAGCCCAGGAACTCTGGCCAACTTGTATGCCATGGTTACCCCAGCTGATGTGGAGAAGACAGTGAATATCCATGGGACGAGTGGGGCTGTTATAGTTCTGCTGCTGTTGTATGGGGTTAGTTAGACCTACCCGTGCTGCTTTGCTGTCTCCATAGAATTCCCCACTGGACACTGTGTCACTGCTAGTCAGGGGTGCCACCTTCAGATGGAGCGATTACAGATAGAGCATTACATTGTCTACAGATTGGAAAAGGATCTTTACCAACCCTACATCCTACATAGGGCTAAACCCAAAATATATAAAGAATGCAAGAAATTAGACACCAACAACCCAAATAACCCAATTAAAAATGGGGTACAGGGCTATATACAGAATTCTCAACAGAGGAATCTTGAATGGCCGAGAAGCACTTAAAGAAATGTTCAAAGTCTGCAGTCACCGGGGAAATGTGAATCAAAAGGAAGACTGAGATTTCTCCTCACACCAATCAGAATGGCTAATATCAAAACCTCGGGTGACAGCACATGCTGGCGAGGATGTGGAGCAAGGAGAACACTCCTCCATTGCTGGTGGGAGTGCAAACTTCCACAACCACTCTGAAAGTCAATTTGGCAGTTTCTCAGAAAACTGGGAATAGTTCTACTTCAAGACATAGCCCCACCATACCACAGGGACACTTAATCAACCATATGCATGGTAGCTTTATTTGTAACAGCCAGATACTGAAAAGAACCTAGATGTCCCTCAGCCAAAGAATGGATTAAAAACTAGTGACTTATGAATGGAAAGGAATACTTCCTGCAGAGACTGCTGGGCAGCGCCCTTTCCTTCTTTAATCATGGAGCCCGAATTTACTACAGCATGGCATTGCTAATCTGAAAGGCTATTTCTTCCTAGGCCCCTTACAGCTGGATATATCCATATGATTAGATTTTGTTGGCATTTCAGCAGCCTCCTCAGACCAAGAACATAAAGACCCAACACTAGAGATGGTAGATTATGTACCGAAGGGAGCCTGATTTTTGATAACATCGTAAGAGTCTCATTATGTTCCTGCACGCACCAGTACAGACTTCTTTCATGCTATAGGAAATTGAGCTGCCAATTTTGCTTTACCCAGTGGTTCTTTTTGGTTTTGCCAAAAGAGAGCACCTACCCAGAAACCATTGCATTCCTTAACAGCATCTGAAGGGTTTTCCCCTGTTGTCATAAGTTTTCAGGGTAAATGTAATTACAGAGGCTTCCTTCCGCTGGTGCCCTGGGAGTGTTTGGTGGGCTGAAACATGTATTATTGGGGGAGAGAATCTGCAGATGGCAGAAGAGAGGAGAGAAATGTAGGGTAGAGGGACTGGTATCTGACTGTCAAAGCCATCCTGTCAGCCTGAGGATACACCCATCACTTCCCATACTTCAGGCAACACACATTAGCTCCACCTGCTCTATCCTCCACCCCAGTCCACACAGCCCCTGCATCCACAGATCTTCACCCAGCTGCTTCTTTGTCATTCAGAACTCAACCAATGGAGAGAGCTTCCCTGCTGTGCAAGATAGCCCGAGGCTGGTCTTACTTGTTTGTATGTATGATAATCTCTCTGCCCTTATCACACCCATGGAATGAAAATTCACCACTGTGAGCAAGTCAGCTCGGTCAACCCGGTCTCAAGGGACGGAGGGAGGGAGGATTGAAAAGACAAAGACAAGTAGACAAAACTGCAACCTGACTCCAGCCTGTTCTGAGGCTGAGGCTACTTGATGTCTCTCTGGCCTGCTTTAGTATCATCCAAGGTCCTTCCGAAACACACGGTGTCAGTTCTTAGGTCAAAGACAAAGGAATCAAGGGAAGTAATAAACAAGGAGATAACACAAGATAGTAATCAAGGGAAGCAAACAGATCACATAATTCGGCAAAGCGGTAAGCAGAGCCCCATGGTCTTTGTTTCTGATATCCTTATCTGAGCCTACTTCCTGTCTGAGCACAGCAACAAATGCCAAATTCCTAGAAGCGGCACCAAAAGCTCTCACCAATCGTGGCACTGCGTTTCCCTTATAAGTGTCTCCTCAGCCTCAGATGATGTCTGCCTAGTACACAGCCCTAGAGTGCTTGCCCGCTGACAGAACACAGACTGGGTGGGAAGAGTATCCCTCCAGGCAGTGCTCACTCTGTCTTCAATGGCCTCCACTGACCTACACTTGGCTTTCCTTTTTAAAGCCTTCCCCACCCCCATCTCTAAAGCAGTATTATGTGTGAGGGCATCATTTTCTTCAGGCCTGATTTGCATAGAGCCATTGTTCTTTAATCCCGGATGGTATCCTCGCCCTGCTACTCAGAACTGTCATAAATTATTGAAACATCAGTAACAATCAGCTCAGAGGGTTCCTCCCTAGGCAGGGCTTTCAAGCATGCAGGAGGCACAGGGAGAGATGCAGGTCACAGCTTGGCATTCTGGGGATTTTACAATCTCTGTCAACACATGAGATAGTGGCTCCATATGCCCGCAGCTTTGTGATGCTTAGCTTAACTCTCAGCCAAGGACTCAGCCTCCTTCTTTCCAAGTTTTCCATGTCTTGAATTCCTCCAGACCACTCAGTACCAGCTAAGCCCTGGGAAAAGTGATGGTGGTGGTGGGGTGTCCTTCTTGCAAAACATTTTCATCTCTGCTCACTCCCTATTGGCTGTAACCTAGTCACATGGCCAGGAAGAGCTGCAGAGGAGTCTGGGAAGTGAATTCCTTTTCCAAGATGCCATGTAACGATATCCCCAACCATGGTGATTCACTCAAACAGGAACTGAAAGAGACTGGAGGGGACTTCCATCACCCTCTGTCCCATGTAAGATGTCGTGCTTGGAACACATTTGAATGACAAGCCAGTATAGGCAGGTTTGTTTAAAAGATACATAAAATACACTTGTTCACATTTTGCTGCCAGTCTGTGCTTTCTTGGCAAAGCGAGTGTGGCAAAATAAAAGGCAATCAAACAGCCTTGCGGCTCACATGGCACCACATTCCACGTTGGCCAAGCAGATGGCCAGCTCCAAGACCTGCTCTCTCTGAGTGTAAATGACCCCTAGGACGCAGGTGTGGAAGTCTGAGAGTCAGTTGATCCACAGAGCTAATACTTTAATAACTGAGGTGGACACAGAAGCAAGGATTAGTAACCAAGTGCTTTCTCTTTAATGCAATGTGGATGTCTTAGTTAGGGTTACTATCACTGTGATAAAACACCATGACCAAAGCAAGTCGTGGAGGTAAGGGTTTATTTGTCTTACACTTCCAGTTTTTATGATCAAAGGAAGTCAGGAGAGCTGATGCAGAGGCCCTGGAGGGGGTGCTGCTTACTGGCTTGCTCCCCATAGCTTGCTTAGCCTGTTTTCTTCTAGAAGTTAGACCACCAGGCCAGGGGTAGCCTCATCTACAATAGGCTCAGTCCTTTCTGATGCTGTGATAAAACGCCATGCCCAAAAGAGAATTAGGGAAAGGGGGGTTATTTTAGCTTGAAGTTCCAGAGAGATAGAATTCTGTCCACTTTAGTTAGGAAAGAAAGACAATAGTTAGGGGAAATGTGGATCAGGAGACTGAAGCTGATGGCTCACATTTTTATCCATACAGGAAGCTGAAAGAGGACAGGAAGTAGGCAGAGCTGTAAACCTTCTATGCCTATCTGCAGTGATGTATTTCCTCCACCCAGTCCCTACTTCTTACAGGTTCCATGACTGTCCCAAACAGCACCACTAACTGGAGACCAATGGTTCAAAGTGCACGATGTGAGCCAATGGGGACCGTACCGCCTTCAAACCACCTTGAGCCCTTTAATCTACAGCACGACAAACAGCCCCTTGATAGAACTCAAAGCTAAAGGGAGGCTCTCTTGGCCCGGGACAGCTACCACTGAAAACTTGAAACCTCTTCCCAGGAATTGAGTGAACTGCAGAGAGACTCAACCAAAAATGCCTGGACCACGGAGCTTCTCCCTCTCTGGAGGCCTGAGGCTGTTGACTCTTTCCAGGCAGCTGAAGGGCATCAGAAGTGGAACTCCACAAGAAGCGCCTGCCCTAAGAAGCCTTTTCCTCTCTGGGATTGATGCTCTCTCCTTCCACTGTGATAGTCAGCTTTATTTGTCAATATAACCGGGTCTAGAATCACCTAGGAGACAAGTCTCCATGTGAATGAGCTCATACTTCTATGAGGGAATCTCTAGGTTAGGTAGACATATGAAGATGTGTCCATTGTGAGTGGCACAATTCACCAGAATGGGATTGGACTGGATAAAAAGAGGAGAAAGTAAACTTAGCTCAGTCATTCATCGTGGTCCTCTTCTTAGTTGGCTATGCAATGTGACTGGCCAACTGAAGCCCTGAGGTCATACAGCCTTGACTTCCCTGCCATGATAGACTACACCCTCCAAAATAGATCCTCTCCTCCACAATTTTCTACTGAAGCAACAAAAATGTAACTAAAGCACCCACACAGAGACAATTCACCCCTCAGGGCCCCAGTGCGACCCACGTGAGCTCCATCAATACCTGTCACACCAAGCAGCCAAATACCACAGATGGTCGAGCATTTAGCTATTGTTGGAAGTCTTTGGAAGTATCCAGAACCTACGTACAAAAATCAAAACAGGGTGATGATTTAAATAGGAACTCTAGTCTCCTATCACAATAGACAAAATGTCCTGGACTCTAAATATCACTCATCACGGCACATGCTGGGAAAAGCTCGTCTCGGGCGATTAAAGACAATCAGCAGATGCTAACATGAGATGTATCAGATGCTGGAGTTATCTGGCAAGAATTTCAGAGCCACCAAGTACACCACCAACAATTAGACTCTTTGGAAATACATAAAAATATAATCTCATCAGGAAGATGCTTTTTTTTTTAAAATCAAGTGGGTTATAGCTCATTCATAGAACATGTCCCGAACATGCTCAAGGTACGACTTTACGACTTCTGTGTGGGGTTTCCTCTGCTCCCCAGAGCCTGTTTCCTTTATCTCAGACTTCTGGACCTCTGGGTTTTCTTTCCCACTACATTATTTGCCAAAGAATCAGCAATGGATAACGATTTCCCCACCCAGAGATGGGGATCACATGGTCCATGAAGTTCCATTTTCAGGGGATAAATTAGTGAGTTTTAATATGCGGGTCTTAAAAGGACCCAGAAACCAGCAACTACAAGAGTCACGTTTAAGGCTGACACAGGAGCAGTTTGTACTGAAGGGGAATGGTTATGTCTGGTGTGTGAGCAAAATTCAGTCTCATGCAACTCAGACCTTGAACCAGGATATCCACAAAATTAGTCCCTCAGGATGACTCCTGTACAGGTTAATTTGCTCATCCATACCCTCTGTACACTGTGACATTCTGGTTTTTAAGAAGCTGAAGGAGGTGCATTCTTTCTACTGACCCTAGGAACTTAGCCAGAAATATGTTGACAGCTTCATTTATTCAAGGGTCTCTATTGATTTTACAACAAACAAAACAAAATTTACACACATATACATACACACACACACATACACACACAGAGAGTTAACATTCAATAATCCACATGCTTTACTCTCAAGAGCAGCTTTAATTTATGTTCTGTTCTGATTTATAATTTTTCTGTTTTCAATGTGCCTTATTCAAATAGGATACACTGGCGTTTTAACAGGACACCAGGTTCCAGTAGATAATCCTGGTGTAAAGATGAACTTCGTGTTTATTTTTTTATTTTCTCTCAGATCTTTTAAGACTTCTTGCAGCACCATATGGGCTGCGTTTTCTCCTATTCTATCCTTTGATGAATTTTTTTATTTGATAATCGCCAAGTTGCAGAGCTGGAGAGATGAGATGCTTAGTGGGTTTAGAGCAATTGATGCTCTATGCATAGGACCTGAGTTCAGTTCCTACACCCACCTCAGGTAGCTCATGACTACCTGTAATTCCAGCTCTGAGGGAATCCAACACCATCCTCTGACTGCCATAGGTACCCTCACAGGGACACACACACACACACACACACACACACACACACACACACGTAAAAATAAACCTTTTTAAAATCCAGAGAGGTGATTTATCATGAAGTAAACAGAAAGAACTGTTTGTGCTATTCAAGATTGCTTCATTTTCGTTATGCATCAACCTGGTATCTCTAGGGACTATATGAAAACATCACTGAAGCACAGCTTCCTAGTGTTCCCTCATCTCTGCCTTCCCAACACTTGCCATGGCTTCTAGATGGCCTCTTTAGTTGCTGGACACTTGGTATTGGACTTTCCAACATTCAGAGTGGTGAAAGATAAATATTTTTACCACTAATTACCCAGGCTTGGGTTATTCTGTTATAGCGGTGAATTCTCTCTTCTAGTCTGAGTGTTGGCAATGGGGAACCACGTGATGTAGTTCTGGAAGAGACTGAATTCATTGGGAGCACAGCCTTGGAATCCTGCTCTGTGCAGTGCACAGCAGCAATAGTAGTACCTTCAATAGGCCTGACAGGAAGCTCTTAATGGTTGAGTCATCTGCCCAGTCTAATAGAAAACTCAGCACAGTACAGCAATAAGGTTCCCCTCACCACAACATTAGTACCAACGTAGGATGTCACCTAGGTGTCTAACCCAGCAGCTCAAGTAACATCAGAGTCCTCTCTCCCTGCAGTTCAGTAGAAATACGGTGGCCATTGTTTTCAGGACAGCCATGTTGAAAGATATGTCTATGTCTCTGTCTATGAACGAGAAACTTTTTTCAAGCAAATACTTCCTCAGACTGAGTAATTCACAGCTCACCCCAAGCCTGAACCCACCACTAACATGGAGATAGGATTAGATAGCAGTCCAGGACTGTTCCTCAGCAAGTGCAGATCATCAGAGCTAACGCAGAGGGGAGGAGGGGGGGTTGGGAGTGGCTATTCAGGATGAACCACTACACACTCAACTCATTCAGGCTCCACAGCAGTATCAGGACACCAGCATTGTCCCTATTTTATAGACATGAAACCAAACCTGAGGGTTCAAATTGTCTACCTGACAATTCATGTATAAATCAACAGCAGTATTCAGCATTGTCTTATCTAAACGTTGGTGCACATTTGTATTCTTAATCATGAGTTCAAAATTAGGTAATGAAAAGAACGTTTATGTGACAAGAGGAACAAGAGTTCCTCAGAGGAGGAACTCAGCGGGGCTTTGGGGTCTTAGTCCTATGGCAGTCTAGCCAGTGACATCTGTTCAACTTTCCTGCCCCACCTTGGTGAGATAGACTCTGCACAAGAGCAGCAAATGAAGTTCTTAGAGATGTGTCTGCAAAGCAAAAGGAGAGTTGGGGGACTGGAGAAAGGCCTACTGTTTGAACAGAGGGAAGGCATCTCACCACTGTCTTGGTCGAGCCTCATTTGCCTCCTGCATAATCACAGTAGTTTCCTCCCTCCCCTCCTCTTCCCATTCCTCCCACAATTCCTCCTCCCACACCTTTTCCTCCCTCTCCTCCCACAACTCTTCCTCCCACTTCTACAACTCTTCTCACACCTCCTCCTACTACTTCTCCCATACCTCCTTCCACTCCTCCCACACCTCCTCCTCCCACTCCTCCTCCTCCCACACCTCTCACACCTCCTCCTCCTCCCACTTCTTCCACACCTCCTCCTCCCACACCTCCTCCTTTACTCCTCCCACACTCTTCCTTCCACTCCTCCCATACCTCATCCCATACTTCTTTGGTCCATTCTCCACACTGTCACAGGAGCGAGCCTTGTGAAGTTCTCCAATAACTTCCAGTGCAGGTAAAAGAAGAACCTAGGGCCCTTTGGGCCTTCATCCTCAGCCAGGAGGCAGAGCTGAGACCCAGACCTTCCCCACCAGAGGAGAGTCAGCCTCCAGGGAGGGCTCTGACCCCAGGACTCAGGTGAGATCGCCATCTTGTATCCTGGGTCTCTCAGAGACCAGTCCACACAGGAGAGCTTGCAGGCCACAGAAGCCACAGAGCTTCTTGGACAGGCTCCCTTTGGGCCTTCATCTTCAGCCAGAAGGTGCAGCTGAGCTCCAGACCTCTGTGCACCTTCCCTGCCAGAGGAGAGCTTGCCTGCAGAGTACTCTGACTACTGAGACTCAGGAGAGAGTTGGACTCTCAGGAATGCTGAACGAGGCTAACAGAATCACAGGAGGAACAAGCTCCAGCCAGAGACAGCTAGAACATCTAACACCAGAGATTACCAGATGGCGAAAGAACTAAGAATCTTGCTAACAGAAACCAAGACCATTCGGCATCATCAGAACCCAGTACACCCACCACAGTGAGCCCAGGATACCCCAACTCACCCAAAAATCAAAATTCAGATTTAAAATCATATTTCATGATGCTGGTAGAGGATTGTAATAACTCACTTGAAATACAGGAGAACACTGCTAAACAGGTAGACGTCCTTAAAGAGGAAGCACAAAAATCCCTTAAAGAATTACAGGAAAACACTGCTAAACAGGTAGAAGTCCTTAAAGAGGAAGCACAAAAAAAAAAAAATCCCTTAAAGAATTACAGGAAAACACAACCAAAGAGGTGATGGAATTGAACAAAACCATCCAAGATCTAAAGATGAAGGAGAAACAATAAAGAAAACCCAAAGGGAGACAACTCTGGAGATAGAAATCCTAGGAAAGAAATCAGGAACCATAGATCAGGAACCATCAGCAACAGAATACAAGAGATGGAAGAGAGAATCTCAGGTGCAGAAGATTCCATAGAGAACATGGGCACAACAATCAAAGAAAATGCAAAATGCAAAAAGATCCTAACCCAAAACATCCAGGAAATCCAGGACACACGGAGAAGACCAAACCTAAGGATAATAGGTATAAATGAGAATGAAGATTTTCAACTTAAAGGGGCAGGGGCAGTAAATATCTTCAACAAAATTATAGAAGAAAACTTCCCTAACCTAAAGAAAGAGATGCCTGTGAACATACAGAACTTAGCCTACAGAACTGGACCAGAAAAGAAATTCCTCCCAACATATAATAATCAGAACAATAAATGCACTAAATAAAGATAGAATATTAAAAGCAGTAAGGGAAAAAGGTCAAGTAACATATAAAGGCAGACCTATTAGAATTACACCAGACTTCATGGACTGGGCCCAGTCAGCCCACCTCAATCCGTGGGAATCAGGGGTTCCGGCAGATGGGCATAGAGTCAGCAGGAATTGACAGACAGAGTCAGACACGAGAGTGTGCTGGATCTGAATGTAATTTGTCAAATCGAGCATCAAACTTTTTCTACAGAAGAAAATAGGGAAGTTGGGTGACACACCGGCAAGGTACAATGAGGTTACTGGATTCTTACACAAAACAGAGGAATGCAAACACAGAAGGACTGACAGGAACCAACTGGGATAAAATTCAATGTTAACAACTGGGATCAAAAACAGCCATACCTAAAGTCAGCTTAAACTTAGAAGCCAGGGGCAAGGGCTTTGTGCCCTTGCCATAGTTCCTATTCTAGTCTATTGTATAGTCCACCTTCCCCCTAGGCCATTGTAAATACTCGTGTATGGGTGTAACTCAGCTATCTATAGTTCTAAGTATCTACTCTGGTTCCTCAATATTAAGGGAAAGCACACAGATCTGTTTACCAACTAAAGCAAGGACATTGGAGTGAGCATTCTTTATACAGGATGCCACAGTTCCAGGAGACTAAGTTTCCGTGAACTTTTTGCCTCGGGACAGTGCCCAGGTTTTTGGGGCCTGTTGTGCTTGTCACTACTCGAGTGGATGTAGCAATTATGAAAGCCAGAAGATCCTGGACAGAAGTTATACAGACCCTAAGAGAACACAAATGACAGCCCAAGCTACTATACCCAACAAAACTCTCAATTACCATAGATGGAGAAACCAAAGTATTCCATGACAAAACCAAATTCACATAATATCTTTCCACGAATCCAGCCCTTCAAAGGATAATAAAGGGAAAAAACTCCAACACAAGGAGGGAAATTAGGCCCAAGAAAAAGTAAGACAGTAACCCTTCAACAAACATAAAAGAAGATAGCCTCAAGAACAGAATCCCAACTGTAACAACAAAAATAACAGGAAGCAACAATTACTTTTCCTTAATATCTCTTAATATCAATGGACTCAATTCCCCAATAAAAAGACATAGACTAACAGACTGCCTATTTAAACAGGACCCAACATTTTGCTGCATACAGGAAACCCACCTCAGGAACAAAGACAGACACTACCTCAGAGTAAAAGGCTGGAAACCAGTTTTCCAGGCAAATGGTCCGAAGAAACAAGCTGGAGTAGCCATTCTAATATCGAATAAAATCAACTTCCAAACTAAAGTTATCAAAAAAAAAAAAAAAAAAAAAGACAAGGAGGGGCACTTCATACTCATCAAAGGTAAAATCTTCCAAGATGAACTCTCAGTTTTGAATATCTATGCTCCAAATGCAGGGCATCCACATTCATTAAGGAAACTTTAGTAAAGCTCAAAGCACACATTGCACCTCACACAATAATAGTGGGAGTCTTCAACACCCCACTCTCATCAATGGACAGATCCTGGAAACAGAAACTAAACAGAGACACATTGAAACTAACAGAAGTTATGAATGAAATGGATTTAACAGATACAATTTGCAAAACACATGAAACTCAAGAAGAAGGAAGACCAAAGTGTGGATACTTCGTTCCTTCTTAGAATGGGGAACAAAATACCCATGGAAGGAGTTACAGAGAAAAAGTTCAGAGCTGAGGTGGAAAGAAGGACCATCCAGAGACTGTCCCACCTGGGGATCCATCCCATAAATAACCACCAAACCCAGACACTATTGCATATGCCAGCAACAGTTTGCTGACAGGACCCTGATATAGCTGTCTCTTGTGAGGCTATGCCAGTGCCTGGCAAATACAGAAGTGGATGCTCACAGTCATCTATTGGATGGAACACAGGGCCCCCCAATGAAGAGTTAGAGAAAGTACCCAAGGAGCTAAAGTGGTCTTCAATCCTATAGAAGGAACAACAATATGAACTAACCAGTACCCCCCCCCCCCGAGCTTGTGTCTTTAGTTGCATATGTAGCAGACGATGGCCTAGTAGGCCATCAATGGGATTAGAGACCCTTGGTCTTGCAAAGAATATATGCCTCAGTACAGGGGTATGCCAGGGCCAGGAAGCAGGAGTGGGTGGGTTGGGGAGTAGGGTGGGGGGGAATGTATAGGGGACATTCGAGATAGCTTTTGAAATGTAAGTGAAGAAAATATCTAATAAAAAAGAAAGATGATTCTCTCTTTAAAAAAAAAAAGAGGGGGCGTGGTTCACAAGGAAGTGAAGTCGGCAGGAACTGGAGACTGCCGGCAGAGTTGCATCTGCAGCCAGGAAGCTGAGAGCCATGAGAGCCAGTACTCAGCTTGTCTTCTTCTTTTCTCAGGTCCCCAGCCCACAAAAGTGGTGCCACCCACATTAGGATGGGTCTCTCATCTTATGGATCTTAAATCAACGCTTATGGGTATTACCATAATCAAGACAACTCCCCACAGCTGTGCCAAGAAGCTAACCTAAAGTAGATAATTGCTCACAGGTGTGCCTGGAGGCTTGCCTTCTAGGTGCTTCTAGATCCTGTCAGATTGTTAGCCAATATTAACCATCACAGCCACTAATCCTACTTATAAGACCAGAATCTTTATGACCTAGTCACCCTTTCAAGGTTCCATCCACCAATCAATCCTGCCCACCAATCAATCAATACTATCACCAATCAATCCTGCCCACCAATCAATCAATACTATTCATCAATCAATACTATCCACTAATCAATACTGCCCACCAGTCAATACTGCCCACTAATCAATCAATACTGTCCACCAATCAATGCTGTCCACCAATCAAACAATACTATCCACCAATCAATACTGCCCACCAATCAATACTATCCACCAATCAATACTACCCACCAATCAATACTATTCCCCTGGTGATCCAGTTTGAACACATGAATTTGGAGAAAACAGTTCTGAGAGCACAATAGCCTTAGACTTTGTTTCAAAATCAGATATTTAATCATCAAAATGATCTCTTTATAAATATATCATCTTGTGGGAGTAAACCAGGACAAAAGTGGAGATTAAAGTCACCCAAATTAGAATTAATTACGAACACAACATCTCTTTTCTCTGCAAGACAATAAGTCATGCACACAGCACATTGAGGACACTCAGTGATCCAGGAGTATATTTGCTAATTTTTCTTGTTTCTGTGACAAAATTCTTACTAAAGCCCCTTAAGAATTTAAAGGATTAATTTGCTCAAGATGAAATGCATTCTGCTATCTGCAGGGAAGGCATTTTGGCAAGTGCACAATGTGGTTGGCCACACCTGTCTGCCTGTGCGGAGAATGGACAGGAAGTTAGGAAGAACTATAAAACCTCAAGGCCAGCTTCCACTGACCCACTTCCTCCAGCCAGGATCTACTTCCTGAGGGTCCAACAATCTTCTACAACAGTGCCCCCAACTGGGGAATAGTGTTCAAACCCATGGGCCTATGGGGTGCATTTCACATGCAAACCACAGCAGGTAGTACATTCTATTTCCTACCATAGCTAAAGGGCAGACAAAGGGCACAGCACTGTTGTGTTGATGATGTGAACACTGACTATTCAGTGTTCCCCTTGAGGTCCAGGGAACATATATTCTCTTCTGCAGTGGCCAGCCTTCACAGAGGCATCTCAGACATGTTTTCAAGTTTACAAAGCCACATATGCCACCTGACAGGGTTCCTGTAGGGTGCTTTCAACCGTCTTTAAACTTTTATTATTTATGTATTCATGTATGGTTTTATTTATTTATTTTTACATCCCTGCTGCAGTTTCCCCTCCCTCTTCTCCAAGTCCTTCTCCCAGCCCCACCCCCATCCACTCCTTCTCTGTTTCTCATCAAAAAATGGCAGGCCTCCCGCGGCTATCAACCAGCCAGGGCATGTCAAGTTTCACTAAGACTAGGCACAGCCTCTCCTACTAGGGCCAGACTAGGCATCCCAGTAGGAGGAAAAGGGTCCCAAAGGCAGGCCACACAGAGACAGCCCCCGCTCCTGCTGTTAGGAGTCCTACATGAAGACCAAGCTGCACAATTGTTACAGACAGGCTTTCTGGTTGCAAGTCCCGATCAGCCAGGTTAGTTGATTCTGTGGGCCATTTTCTTATGGTGTCCTTGGCTCCTCTGGCTCCTACAAACTTTCCCTCTCTTCAGCAGGCTTCCCCAAGTGTGCCTAATATTTGGCTGAGGGTCTCCACATCTGTTTCCATCAGCCACTGGGTGAAGCCTCTCTGGTGACTATTAGGATCTGTGATTTATTTCAATTGTTGCAGATGGAGGCCCCAGGAATCTCTGCCAAATCTTATGTGGATTTTGAACTTTATTTTTTAAGTCTGTCTTAGTCAGGGTTCTCTAGAGTCACAGAACTTATGGAATACCTCTGTATATTAAGGGGATTTACTGGAATGACTGACTGGCTGCAGTCCAACGAACCCAGCAATGGGCAGCCGTGAGCAATCTAGTAGTTGCTCAGTCCCATGAGGCTAGGCATTTCAGCTGGTCTTCTATATAAGCTGGAATCCTGAAGAAGTAGGTTCCAACAGACATGCTGGCAAGCAGTTGAGGAAGAGTGAATCTTCCTTCTTCTATTGTCCTTACGTAGGTCTCCAGCAGAAGGTGTGGCCCAGTGAAAAGTTGTGTACCACCATGCCTGGATTTGAAACCTGCTTTGTCCCAGACTGGCCTTGAACTCAGAGATCTGTTTCTCTCTCTCTCTCTCTCTCTCTCTCTCTCTCTCTCTCTCTCTCTCTCTCTCTCTCTCTCTTTTTTGTTTTTTTTTTGAGTCAGGGTTTCTCTGTGTAGCCCTGGCTGTCCTGGAACTCACTTTGTAGACCAGGCTGGCCTCGAACTCAGAAATCCACCTGCCTCTGCCTCCCGAGTGCTGGGATTAAAGGCGTGTGCCACCACGCCCGGCTCTGTTTGTCTCTTACAGGGAGTGTTGTGGATTCCACATCCAATCTGCCACAGGGACGGCGGCTCAGGGAGGCATTACATGGAATTTTGACCAAGCTTACCTCACTCTGTTGCCGGGTGGGTGCTGGGCTGTAGGGAAGCCACGGGACACTGCTCCAGGGATGGGAAAGCAGTCTGAGAGATGTGGGACAGCAAGAGCTGGCTCGAGGCAGGGTGATAGGGTCCCCAGGCCTGTGCAGAGGCTGGGGTCTTGGGGTGCGCAGGCTCTTGGACATCCAGACGCCAGGAGTTGTGGAAGAGCTGAGAACATAGTGGCTGCCCACAGGCTGGATCTAGCCCAAGGAAGGGTGGGGTAGGGGGGCTCTGGGATTCTCCTGCAGGGAGAATCTTTGGCTTGTTGGGTGGCTGTCTTGGGCTTGGGCTTTGTGGAGGTCGTGGCTGGGAGTGCAGAGAGGCCTTCTACGGGAGAGTAGACAGCGGCTTTATAGGTGAAGGCCTTTGCCATGGCTACCCACAGAAGCAGTCTATGGTTTTAAGGCATTTATTGTTATGGCGGAAAGTGGATGTATAACACTACTTCTCAAGGTGGGCCTGAGAGTACCTTTTGCAGGGAGGAATGTCTGGGAAGGAAAGCTTATTGGCTAAGCCCTCCAGGCCTCTAGGTATCTCATTAGTATGGAGAACTGTCTTGAGCCTACGTGACCACAGGTTATGTCCTCTACATGTGGAGGGGCTGGGGCATTACCTTCCATGACTGATGGCCACAAATCTAGGGGGCGGGCTGGTGGTGGCTGTGACAAGTGACAGGGGCATGGTGCCTGGGAGCAAGCACAGCTCCTACCATCCCTTCAGGGTCTCCTGGATTTTTAGCTTTAGCTCAACTGGGGACCACGATACCTTTCATAGTCCCACAGTCTCTTGGGATTAAAGCTGTGCACTACCTTGCCTGGGCCTAAGCTTTGCATGGCCAGTATGTCGCAAGATCTGGAGCAAAAGCTTGTGTGAAGCAGGAGAGGAAAAGCCTCAAGATCTGGATCACAGGTGTGCCCTCTATTTCTGAATTGTAGTTCATTCTGGATGTAGTCAAGTTGACAACCAGGAATAGCCATCACAAAGTCTATATTTGAAATACTTCAGTTACAAACACCGGGAATGTAACTTCAGATTTCCTTTAGGAATCAGCCATGTCTGCCAGCCTCTCCCCACGGGCAAGTCCCCAGTTGGTCATATCTTGTCCTTTGGCCTTCCAATGAGCAGACAGAAGTGAAACAGGAGAGGAAAAGCAGCTATTTCCCAGGTGTCATCAATGTTGACTGAGAAGCAAAGTCTTCCATCGTTCCCCAGAACACATTTTTTGGGGCTTTAAATCAGTATTTTTTCAGTTCATGAGTACCCATCCGCCATTTGGTCATTAAAGTATATTTATAGAAGCAAATAGAAGGAAAATCATCAGGATGTTGAATATGGCTTTGTGAAACTCATGTTATTATGGCCGTCTGTGTATGTATTTAAAATGGATCTCTTACAGTAGAAAAATTGGAATCCTAAAAGTTCTGGAAATAAGTCTTTGTGGTGGGGGATGGGGGTAGAAGTTTATGGGAACTTCGCTTGCCTGTCATGTGTGAAGCTGTGGGTTTGATTTCCCCAGCACTGTAAAAATGAAAATGACAATGGGGGATGGCTGTGCAGTTCAGTCAGTAGACTTACTCAACACGCACGGGTTTGACCTCTGTCACGGCATCAACCAGAGGTCGTGGCAAATGCCTGTGATCTACCTCCCAGGAGGGGGAAGGAGGAAGACCAGATGTCAAGGGTCATTCTCAGCTGCTCATCAACCTCAGGGCCAGCCTGGTATACATGAGATCCTGCATCAAAACCAAACCAAACCAAACCAAACCTGACAGTTTAACTGAGAGGATTCTTGCATATTTTCCCAGTTTCCTTGTTCTCCACGACGTGTTAGTCTTACGTGACTCATTCCTTTCTCATAACAAGAGGGCAACTATGGTCCAGAGGCCCTGTTTGCCTTCCTGAGGTTCTGCCCTTCACAAAACACCTTGTCACTTGCTCCAAATTCAGCCAGCAGAACCCACTGTGTGCGTAACAGGTAAGCAATGATCCTGCTCACCGGCTCACTTCTTTCCCTCCTCAGGCACTCACTTGGCAAGATGCTAATATAAAAAGACGTGCCAGTGCTGGGCATTGGCCGGCCCTCTGTGCCATCTAACTCTGCCTCTTTTAATGTGGATTACTGAACTGATGCAGCTCCATTTATTGTAAGTGCTTTAAGGGTGGGTGGTAGGGTAGGGGAAAGGGTGGGTACTGGTGAGCTTTCTTGGTTATTTTTGGGAGGTCTTATATCTCTACCTCCCTTCTAACCCTTAGTCCACCCCAAATTCTTCCAACACCCCCACCCCACAACACTAGCTAGGAAAGAAAGGGGAACGGGGGCATAGACCTCTATAGATTACTTCCTACTGATTAGGGTTGTTAGGCTCCTTGGAGGCAAGTCCAGTGTTTGTCATCAGAATATCCAGAAGTCCAGCAAACCGGCAATTCGGCAATAGCAAACACATCAGCAAGGGCAGCCACAGGAAGGAGCAGCAGCCACCACAGCCCCACTCAGGGCTCTGCATGTATACCTCCTCCAGAGTCCCCAGAATTAACCTATCTGCAGCTGGCAAAATCCAGCGCACACGCACCACCACCACCACCACCACCAGAGCATGAGACAATCATAGTTAACAGCTGTAGACAAACTGAAGCAGTCCCCTATCCCATATCTGGGATCAAACCAAAAGCACATTCATATAACATAACTGGGTTTTAAAAGAAGTCAAAACTTTTACTACAGGTATGGAGGCATCTTTCTCAATACACGGCTACAGTGTTTCACACACTACTTTATAGTCAGTAGTGACTGTTAGTTACACTGTTTGCCTTTGAACTCCTTGGAGACAGAGTCTGTCTTCTGTTTTGCCTCTGATGCATGCAATAGGTGGATGGTTTTCTGCTTAGTGAATGAACTTCCACAGACACCTTTATCCTAAAAAGACAGTCTCTGTCCTAGACTCCCTTGGCTTTTATTCCATCTACCTTAGAAAGAGCCTGCTGTAATTTGGACCTAGAATATTCCCAAAAAACCTAAAAATTGAAGGCTCTAATGGGAGGTGTGGTGGTTTGAATATGCTTGGCCCAGGGAGTGGCACTATCAGGAAGTGTGGCCTTGTTGTAGTAGGTGTGGCCTTGTTGTAGTAGGTGTGACTTTATTAGAGTAGGTGTGGCCTTGTTGGAAGAAGTGTGTCACTGTGGTGCTGGGCAATAAGACCATCCTAATCACATGGGAGCCAATCTTCTCCTGTTTGCCTTAGGAACAAGATGTAGAACTCTCAGCTCTTCCTGCACCATGCCTGCCTGGGCATTGCTATGTTCCCACCTTGATGATAATGGACTGAACCTCTGAACCAGTAAGCCAGCCCCAGTTAAATGTCGTCCTTTATGAGAGTTGCTTTGGTCATGGTGTCTGTTCACAGCAGTAAAATTCTAACTAAGACAGGAAGTAATAGAACCCTAGATGTCTTGTAGTCTCTGGGGATGTGCTCTGGAAGTGGGTATCAAGACCCCCGTCTTCATCGCTTTCACTTCATCACTGTAGTATGAATGGCTTTGCTCCATGACACACTCCCTGCCGTGAAATGATGACTGATCCTAGGACTGAAAATAACATGATCATGGACTAAACTCCCTCCACCCCCAGACCATGAGCCAAAATAAGGAACTTGGTATACTGAAAGCTTTTACCTGGATGAAGGGAGCTACACAAGTACAACCACACACACATACATACATACACACACACACACACACACACACACACACACTTCTAAGGTCCCAGTAACAAACCACATTTGGAGTCCACCAAAGTTCCCTCTGGGGAACCAATACGTTTACAGAGCTAAATCAAAGAGCATGGGTAAGTGGTCACTGACAGGAACATGGGTGACCTCACAGCACCTACACTGCAAATCCAGTATCCAGCACTGGTTGATAGCTTCACCACAACTAAATAGATTCTCCCCCCCCCCCCAATATACTCTACCTTCTTCCTGAAACCCTGTGGTCACATGCAATTTGGACAAAATGGCATATAAATGTCTGTAGAGGGGAACTGGATACTCAGGTATCCAAAGGCCCTCTAAGTGTCCTGTTGCGATGAAGAATGTTAACAGTACAAAGACCCAGCTGTAATGATCTTGTGTAAGCAGACAGAGCTGAGTGCTTGAAGATGGTGCCCATTTGTTTGAAGGACAGTGTTGTATAACAGTTGTTTGTCCTAGGGACTAGCACCAGGAGATTGACTAACACAGTATCCATGCCCACGCAGCAAGGGTGTTGTTACCTTGTTCCTTTTTAATTCAGGTGAGAAGTCTGAGACTTGTATTCACACACAGAGAAATCAAGTCCTGGATCCACTGTTTATTACGCAGACCGGCCTCCTCAGATCTCACTGCATATGTCAATCAGAGGTCTTGATAACACAAAAGCTAAAGCAGTAGAAATGAAGTGGGGCACCGGGCTCAACGTAGCCAGCGAGCTCCTGCTGATGCAGTTGGACCATGGGCTACCCTTGAGTGGTGAGTCTCAAGGCTGTCCATGATCATTCTCAGATGAGACGGTGTCATCAAGAGACAGAGAGATCAAAGCTGGTATGGCCCTTCAAGTGGCCCAATTCCTTGACTCTTCCTGATCTCCCACCTCTTATAAAAGGATATTTATACTCAATGTCACTGAAGACTCAAACGTGCACCCTTCTCAAGTAGGAGTGAGCCAAGGACAAAAGGGATGAGCCCGCTAACTCCAGGTTTGGGTAGAGTTGTGTGTTGTTTTATTTTTTAGGAGGAATAAACTATCTTCGCCCTCTCTGTCAATGCCAGTATACAACAGACCTAGGTCATGTGGCACCTTTGGGAATGCAGGTCTATGACAAAGTGACTATGGGAGCTGGGCACAGTGCTTCCCTGAGCAAAGTTGAGTAGAAAAGAGGAAGCAGAGAGGAATGGCTACTGGGTCTCCTGTAGCAGGGACTAATGCAAACACCTACTTTATGTTCTTACAATGGCACTTAATGAAGCCCCAAGCATAGGACCTGCCACAGAGTCTTGAGAACATGCCGCCTTCAGTGTCTCTTCTCACTGTTGTTTAAAAGATCTCCTAGTACGGTGGCTTCTGTCCTTCAGACTTCCAGGCTCTCTCACCTCACCTAATCTGAAAGGAAAAATATGGTCTCCCTGGATTCTGCCTCAGCCCTCTGCCAGCTTTCAGGCTTCACTGTACACCACTGTGACAATGGCAGACTCTTACTGGGGCGAAGAGTCTGTTCCTCCCCTTCATCTGAATCCTCAAAAGTAGAACATCACGTCAGCTGCTGATCTCACCAGCATCCTCTCAGTGCTCATCCTGCTGAACCTCGTATGTGGAGACTCCTGTTAATAACAAGGTTTGATAACATACAAGCTATTGCTGGTCAGACTTTAACTGTAGTAAATGACCCCGTGCCCCTTTTCCTGTCTATGCTCCTGCCTCATCAAGCTTGGCCCCACACTTAATCACTTCTTCTTCTTCTTCTTCTTCTTCTTCTCCTTCTCCTTCTCCTTCTCCTCCTCCTCCTCCTCCTCCTCCTCCTTCTTCAGAGAGCAGCATCATTGAGGTGAAATCTTCTGGAATGTGTGTTCTGAGAGCACAAAGAGGCTGTGCTCCAAAGATAGCCAAGGTTGTACCTCATGCTGCAGCTGGACTTGGTAATGTATAAGAGTTACCCAAGCGGTACTGGCTTTGAAGGCAGGAAGGGGTCATGAAGAGCAGCAGAGGCCCAGCATTCTGAGAGGCCATGGAAGCCTCAGTGGCAGTTGATGGCTCAGGACTGAAAGGGTCATGCAAAGGAGTTGAGGCTTAGCTCCAAGAAGAGAGCCTATGAGAGACTATTGGTGAAGCCTAGTGCAGCAGAAGACAGCAGTGTTTTGGAGATGCCAGTACCATGAATGGCCACCAAGAACAGCATCAGCAGTAGAGTACAGGAAGCTGAAGCCTAGAAGACAAGGTGTGTGCTACAAAGGGCAGGCTGGAGAAGTGACCCAAGCCCTTGGAGGATCCCAGAAGATCATAAGTGGATCCTAGACATTGGACAGTTAGGGTTTGATTTTGCTTTTGATTGTGACTGTGACCTGATATTTTCCTCTCTTAAAGGAAGAAAGTATTTTAGTTGAGCCCACAGTTAAGAGACTTTAAATTGTAAAAAAAACTTTGAATTTTATAAGTGATTGAATATTTTAAAGGATTGAAATTTTAATTTGTAAGAATTTGTAAAGACTATGGGACTCTTAGAGTTATTCAGATCTTGGGGATGAACAAGAAAGTAAGGGTTGAGGCTTCATAGTGATGTGTTTGTGTGTCAAGTTGACAAGGGGTCAATTGTACTGGCTGGTTTTGTGTGTCCACTTGACACAAGCTGGAGCTATCACAGAGAAAGGAGCATCCTTTGAGGAAATGCCTCCATGAGATCCAACTGTAAGGCACGTTCTCAATTAGTGATCAAGGGTGGGAGGTCCCATTGTAGGTGGTGCCATCCCTGGGCTGGTAGTCCCTGTGTTCTATAAGAAAGCAAGCTGAGCAAGCCAGAGGAAACAAGCAAGTAAGGAATATTCCCTCCATGGTCTCTGTATCAGCTCCTGCTTCCTGACCTGCTTGAGTTCCAGTCCTGACTTCCTTTGGTGATGAACAGCAATGTGGAAGTGTAAGCTGAATAAACCCTTTCCTCCCCAACTTGCTTCTTGGTCATGATGTTTTGTGCAGGAATAAATACCCTGACTAAGACAATACCTCTATCCACATGATCCAGGCAATGGCCTACCATTGAGGCAAAGAGATCATTTCTTGTAGCAGATCCTTTGCCCACTGATATCTCTCAGCCACTCACAGGTTGAGACTTTACCATCTCTCAGGAGGCAACAGTGATGGTTTCTACATGAATTTCATGGGGATTAATGGAAGTTTAAGTCAAGTGTCTTAGTTGGAGTTTCTATTGCTTTGAAGAGACACCATGGCCGTGGCACCTCTTATAAAGGAAAAAATTTACTTAGGGCTTGCTTACCTTTTCAGAGGCTCAGTCCATTGTCATCATGGAGGGCAGCATGGTGGCATACAGGCAGACACAGTGCTGGAGAAGTAGCTGATAGATCTACATCCAGATTGGCAGGCAGCCTCAAGAGAAAGAGACACTGGGCTTGGCTTGGCGTTTAGACCCCAAAGCTCACCCCAGTGACACACTTCCTCCAACAAGGATACATCTCCTAATGCCACTCCCTAAGCCTTTAAGTGTATGGCTCTATGGAGGGGGGCATTCTTATTCAAACCACCACATCAAGGGACCCAGTCCAGTGCCCAGATCGGTACATAACAGATTCTTAAAATTCTGGTTTCTTTTATCTCTATTATTCCTCACCTAGACAATTAAAACCTCATCCCAATAGATTTATGTGCCATCAGTTCTTGGTCCTACTATCATCCCTAGTCTACTCTCTTTGGAGCAGCACCCATGATCTAGTAGAATATAGACTATCTTCTCTGTCCTGTCACCCCCAGGGTATGTATTCATTATTTATTTTATAAAACTCGAGCTCAATTTAGAGCATATGAAATGTTTGTTATTTTGAACCATTTATTATCAAGTTTAGTGAAGACCTCGATCCGTTCCTATCCTGCACCAGACCTAAGGCTGGAGGGAAGAGTAGTTGCATGTCCAGCCTTCTAGACCAAACTCAAGTGACCCTCTGCACATCAGTGTGGAGCTTGCCTATCAGTAGCTACAGGATACTTCTAGTCTTATCTCTGTCTTCCACTGGGGGAAAAGAGAGGGAATGGTGATGAGCATCTCCCATCTGCAGCATCCTGGCCAGCATCCTGGATGAATTTCTTGGATTTCCCATGCATACAAATAAGATGCTTGCTCAATGGACTGGACACTTAAATAGACTTCCATCCAGTTTCCATTTAAAACCCCGGCAAAGTCATCTTCAGAAAATGTTCTCTTGTGTTTACATTCTCCAATTCACTTAAATTAATTAATTTGCAATTGTCCTCACGGATGCATGATAGGGACAGCCTCTAAGAACCTGGTTTTTTTCTAAGAACTCAAGCTCATTTGTATATTCGATTTGCCAAATGTAGCAAGGGAGTGTTTTCTCTGTACTTTCCTAGGATGAATCTGGGGCCACTAATTTATTCTCTGTTAAAGAGGAACAAGAGGCACATATGAATCAGAGTTCACTTTAGTTGATCAAGAATTCCTCAAAAGTAGTCCTACAGAGCTCTAGAAATCCCAACAAAGAAGCCATGAAGATGAAGCTCAAGACACCGCTGCTGCTAAGGGAGGAGTTCTACAGTCTTCCAGTATGAGCCATCAGCCATTTCAGCCCATCACACTGCTGTCAGACAAAGTGCGAAGTTCACTGTTGCCTGCACAAGGACAAAGGCAGGGCCTGGTTGAATCAGCTCCAAGCCCACACTATTGCTTCATTTCACAAGGCTTGCTGAGCTGTCAGCTCCCGTCTCCTGCACTGTGGAGTGTGAGGTCTCAGAAGCCAGGCCGGCAGAGCTCAGATTCCTGGTCAAAACCACTGTTCCTCAGTTTCCTCCGCAGAACAATGAGAACATGTTCTTCCCTGGTGGGATTGGTGGGTGAACAACTTGAGTTAATAAACGTGGAGCTATAACTTATGGAGCAGTGCCTGTGTGGTGGTTGAAATGACAACGGCCCCTGTAGGCTCCTCTGCCTGACTGCTTGGTTCTCAGTTGGTGGTACTGTTTGGAAAGGATTAGGAGGTGTGGCCTTGTTGGAGAAGGTGTCCCATTGGACGTGGGCTTTAAGGTTTCAAAAGTCTTTGCCATTTCCAGTTAGCACCTTCACTCTCACCCTCCCCTCACCCTCCCTCTCTCTCCTTCTCTCCTCCCTCCACTCCCTGCTCTCTGGTTGTGCTTGTGGATCAGATATGAATTCTCAGCTTCTGCTCCAGGGTCATGCCTGCATGCCATGCTCCTCACCAGGATTGTCATGGACTCACCCTCTGAAACCACAAGCCCTCAACAAACTGTTTCCTCTAGAAGTTGCCTTGTATAAAGTGTCTTATAACCGTAATTTTAAAGTGACCAGGACTCCCTGGAGAGTACTAACAGCTGCCTGCTTTAGTCATGGTTTTCATCTCCATGGTTTCAATTATCTGTGGTCAATCACAGTCTAAATCTATTCAGTGGGAAACCCCAGAATTACACAGTTTGTAAGTTATACATTGCACACCATCTTGAGTAGCAGGGTGAAATCTTATTGCATCTCCCTTGGTGCAGTGAGCAATCCCTCTGGCCAGGATTCACACTGTTCATTCTACTTTCTCCTTAGCTACAGAGTAGGTGCTGAATAATAATTATCAGATCAATTATCAGTATCAGTAAACTGTGTTCCAGTCAACCTTGTGAGGTAGCTCAACACTCCATTTCAATCTACTTCATTCCATCATGTAGACTTTGTCTTCCAGTGAGTCATGAGAAGGGGGAGTGTGTTATGTATAAGACAGTGGGAGACAGGAAATAATGCCAACGGTTGACAAAGAGGCCCTTGTGAGTGTAGAAGGACAGTCCATATGGCTAGCTAAAGGAACGATTAATCTACCAAAGAGATGGTTTACAGAATGAGAGAAAAATCTTTCCTTGCTGTAAATCTGACAGAGAATTAATATCTAGATTGTACAAAAAAAAATTCAAAAACCAATCAAGAGACTATGCAGACCAGTCAGGGAAATGAAGAGACATTTCAAAAGAGGAACTACAAATGGCCGCCTGCTTCCCATCCCCCACTCCCACCCCCATTAACCCTTTCCACCTCGGCACGTCTTCCCTTAGCATCCATATTGCACCATATGTTCAACTTCTACTTTCTTCCCACTAATGTCTGCTCCAACATGGTCCCTTCCCAGTTCCTGGCCTCTACAGAGGTTTGCTCTACTTTAGCACACAGATCTAACAATTCGAAGAGGGAGCCACATGTGAGAGAAACATGTATGACACTTGTCTTTCTGAGCCTGCATTACATCACAGGATAAAATATTTTTCTGTTCCATTTATTTCCCTATAAATCTATAATTTCTTTTTCATTTTTTTCCAGCAAAATAAAATCCCATTGTATACATGGACCACATTTTCACAATTCATTCCTTTTTTTTTTTCAACAGACTGTTAATTGAACTGGGTTGTGCACAAATCTACTTTGTAAAGTGTTTTTCTCCATAGAATTCGAAGAATAATTACAGGGTTCAATCACACCTGTGTGAATAATGTCGATGTCTTAGGCTCTTATTTTACCCATGAGAAAAGGCTCTGAAGGAGACGCAGAACAGGCACACATCCCAGAAAGAAGTCAACTCTGAGATTTTTAAGACAGGGAGGGGGGAGATATATGACATACACACTATACACATACACACAGAGAGACACACAGGCACATATATACACACACACTACAAACAGAAACACACAGACACACACAGGCACATACACACACAAATATATACACTACATACACACAAACACACACACCACACACACAGGCACAGACACACACAGAGACATATACACTACACACAGAACACACACATACTACAAACACAAAGAGACACACAGAGACACACACAGAAACACACAGGCACATACACACAGAGGCTCAGACATACCACACACACTACACACAAACACACACAGAGGCACACACACACACACAGACACACACACTACACACAGACACATACAGGCACATACTCACACAGACATACACACAATACACAGACACACACACACATACACATACACACACAGAGGCACATACAGACATAGACATACACTATACACACAGACACACATGCAGGTACATACACACGCACTACACACACACATAAACACAGATACATACAGATATACACACATTATACACACACACACAGAGCTTGCTGATTTTTTTGGGAGGCAGAAGCAGGCTGATTTCTGAGTTCCAGGACAGCCTGGTCTACAGAGTGAGTTCCAGGACAGCCAGAGCTACACAGAGAAACACTATCTCAAAGAAAGAAAGAAAGAAAGAAAGAAAGAAAGAAAGAGAGAAAGAAAGAAAGAAAGAAAGAAAGAAAGAAAGAAAGAAAGAAAGAAAGAAAGAAAGAAAGAAAGAAAGAAAGAAAGAAAGAAAGAAAGGGGAAGGAAAGGAAAGGAAAGGAAAGGAAAGGAAAGGAAAGGAAAGGAAAGGAAAGGAAAGGAAAGGAAAGGAAAGGAAAGGAAAAAGGAAAGAAAGAAAATGTGGGAAACTCAGAGACAGTATAAAAGAAAACAGAAACTATGGCAGTGGCTTCCAAAGCCATCACCAAAAATGGTGGTACTTCTTTCATCATCTGATAAGTGGATATTAGCCCCAAACCTAGGATTCCCAAGATATAAGATACAATTTGCTAAACACATGAAACTCAAGAAGAATGAAGACTGAAGTGTGGACACTATGCCCCTCCTTCATGTCTTTTTCTATACACAGAATTTATAACTTCTGCTTGTGTACGAGAATTACATTAAATGGATGCTGTGCTGTCTTCATCCCTTCCTTTACTCTTACAACACACACTTCTTCATATCAGTACCATGCTCCTGCTCCTGCCCCTGCCCCTGCCCCTGCCCCTGCCCCTGCCCCTGCCCCTGCCCCTACTCCTGCTCGGTGTGGTGGGGTCAGACACCTGCTGCATGAAGACCCCACCTTTCCTTGAGGGATGAGCAGCAAACACCTCTGCAGGCAGAGAGCCACGTGGGCTTGGGTACAATAAAACCAGATCAATCAAATTATATTTTTAGAGCTTGCGGCACCTAGATACCGTGATGACTGATTTTATGTGTCAAGTTAATTGATGCTCAGATAATTGATTATTTCTGGGGTGTCCGTGAGGATTTCCAAAAAGCATTAGTATGTGAATTGATAAGCAAAGTATATCTACTCTCACAAGTAGAGGGATCATCAAAGCCAGAGGGCTTAATAGATGTCTTATTTAGGATTGCTGTTGCTGTGATGAAGCACCATGACCAAAGAAACTTGGGGAGGAAAGGGTTCACTTGGCTTGCACTTCCACATCACTGTTCATCATCAATGGAAGTCAGGACAGGAACTCAAACAGGGCAGGAACCTGGAGTCAAGAGCTGGTGCAGAAGCCATGAAGGGTTGCTGCTTCCTACCTTATTCACCATGGCTTGCTCAGTCTGCTCTCTTATAGAACCTAAGACCACCAGCCCCAGGGATGACACCATCCACAATGAACTGGGCCTCCCGTATTAGTTGTTAATTATGAAAATGTGACAGCTGGATCTCATGGAGGCATTCTCTCACTTGAGGTTCCCTGCTTTCAGATAACTCTACCCTGTGTTGACATAAAACTGGCCAGGACCGTAGAAGAAAGGGGCAGAGAAAAAAATTCTCTTTTTCTCTAAGCTGGATGTCCATTGTAGAGGCTAATCTTGGTTGTCAGTGACATGCCCGGGAAGAGGAGACCTCAAGTCAAGTATTGCCTCTGCCAGCATGGTCCATGGGCATGTCTGTGGGCTCTTTTTCATGACTGCTAACTGTTGTAGGAGGCCCCACTCGCCGTGGTGATACAACTCCTAATCTGGTGGGCCTGGGCTATTCAAGAAAGATGGTTGAACATGATCCTGGGAACAGGCTCTAGTGTTTTGTTTTTTAAGAATTTAAGAAATATTGCATTAATGCTTTAAAACTTTAGTAACATTGAGCTGCAGAGCCATGCTCAGTACTTCAACCCCTCTCTGATTCTGATTCAACTGGGTGGCTTGATTCTGGAAATCTATACATTTCTTCTATGTTATCAAATGTGTTTCTATGTGGTTATTCATAATAGTTCTTTACGATTTGTTTTAATTTTGTTTTATTTGTGCATGTGCATGTTGGAATGGGTACATGTGTATATTTAGGTGTGTTTGTCTATGTGTGTATTTTGGTATTGCACATGTGTATATTTTTATATGTGTATGGATATGAACACATGTACATATTTAGGTGTGTTTATGCATTGTGCATGTTGTTATGAGTACATGTATATATTTAGGTGTCTATATGCATATTTTATGGGCATATGTGTGTATTTAGGTATGTGTGTATGTTGGTATGGTACATTGTATATTTAGGTGTTTATATGCATGCTGGTATAAATACAAGTGTGTATTTAGGTGTGTATGTACATGTTGGTTAGGGTACATGTGTGTACTTATATGCATGATGGTATGTATGGTAAATGTGTCTTTACATTTATATGTGTGTGCTGGTTTGGATACATGTGTGCATTTAGGTGTGTGTGCACATGCTGGTATGGGTTCATGGATATATTTAGATGGATGTTATGGATATCTGTGTGTATTTAGATGTATACATACATATTGGTATGGGCATATGTGTGTGTCTAGGTGTATGCACATGTATGCATATGGAGGACAGAGGTCAATTTGAGGTGTCATTCCTTATCAGCAGTCTGCCTTGTTTTTGAAGACAGATCCTCCCTGGAGCCTGAAGTTCAGTTTAGGCTGGCTAACTAGTGAACCTCCAATTCCTATTGTCCATTTCCTCAGCCCTGGGATGTATAAGCACCACTCCATGTCACCTGTGGGTCCTCACACTCACACACCAAGCGCTTTCCTGACTGAGCTTTGCCATAGCTTCACCTCCATTTTCCTGTCTAAGTGTAGTTAAGTACTGGGAATTGAACCCAGAGCTCATGCATGTAGAAAGCTACAAGAAAGGAAGTTGGGAGGCATGGGAAGAAGGCTTAGTAAATAAAGTGTGGGTTGTGTAGGCATTAGGATCAAAGTTAGTGCACACAAACATACATACACACACACATACACACATGCACAAGCACACACACAAACACATATGCATACACACACATATACACACATGTGTACATACACACACATATGCGCACGCACGTACACACACACACACACACACACCTGTGGTAGCACACATCTGGAATCCTAGCACTGGAATGGCAGAGACAGGAGGATCCCTGAAGCTTACTGGTAAGTTCTGGGTTCAATGAGAGACACAGACTCATAAAATATGGTGGGAACGGGTTGGGGAGATGGCTCAATGGTTAAGAAAACTTGTTCTTCCAAAGGTCCTGGGTTCCATGCCCAGCACCCAAATAATGGCTTACAACTGTCTGTAAGACCAGTTCTAGGGCTTCTGACCCCTCTTCTAGCCTTCTCAGGCACCAGGCACACATGTGGTACACAGACATACATTCAGGTAAAAACACCTATATTCACACACCAAATTAAATTAAATTAAACTTAAAAATAAATATAAAGGGGAAGACACTTAACATCAAACTCTGGCCACCACAGGAATCACATACACATGTGCACAAAAATTACTACACACACACACACATACACACACGTACCTGTTCACATACATGTACACACACATCACAAATACACAGATTTTAAAGGTTCCATTATACTAATAAATATATTATTTTATTTATTATATTAAATACATAAATACAATATATTTAATATAATAAATTTATAACATAATATAAACATATTAACTATAAATGCATAATTAAATATATAAATATGTTATTATAGTCTGTAATAATAAAAGTTTAAGGAAATAGATATGTTCAAGTCATTTTGAAGATTACAGAATATACAAATGGGACACCATTAATGTGAACAATTGTCTTAGGGTTTTACTGATGTGAACAGACACCATGACCAAGACAACTCTTACAAGGACATTTAATTGAGGCTGGATCACAGGTTCAGAGGTTCAGTCCATTATCATCAAGGCAGGAGCATGGCAGCTTCCAGGCAGGCATGGTACAGGAGGAGCTAAGAGTTCTACATCTTCATCTGAAGGCTGCTAGCAGATTATTGGCTTCCAGGAAGCTAGGATGAGCATATTAAAGCCCACACCCACAGATACACGCCTACTCTAACAAGGCAACACCTACTCCTACAGAGCCCACTCCGACTAGACCACACCTCCTAATAGTGCTACTCCCCTCCCCGTGAATATACAAACCACCACAACAGTATTTATGTTTTTATGCAGCAATTAAAAGAAAAATACAGCATTAACTTGAAACCTGTCATAGGATCTCACTTTATAACCCTAGCTGGCCTGGAACTCTCTCTTCTAAACATGTTAGCTGAAGGAATGAAGACCCAAGGGGAATATATTTGAACAAATCACATAGTGACTGCTGGGAGAATCTAAGTTGAGTTTTTTGTTTGTTTGTTTGGTTTGGTTTGGTTTGGGGGGGGGTTGTTTGTTTTTTGAGACAGGGTTTCTCTGTGTAGCCTTGGCTGTCCTGGAACTCACTCTGTAGACCAGGCTGGCCTCGAACTCAGAAATCCACCTGCCTCTGCCTCCTGAGTGCTGGGATTAAAGGCGTGTGCCACCATGCCCAGCTCTAAGTTGAGTTTTTATCCTCCAACCCCACCCTAGATCCTCGTTCACTTCTACCCTCGGCTCTCTCCTGCCAGTGGAGAATCACATGTTGCCCCACCCACCCACCCCACCTCCCACCCCCATATATCTCCTGCCTTGAAGGAAACTAAAGAAGAGCCCTACACTAAAAGGCATGGGCCTTAGGCTCTGAACTAGACTCTTGTTCTGAGTGTCACTTCCCTGATGCCTTGAGTCCACACTTGAAAGTGGGTACATCATAAGAGCCTTTCCATCTTATTGAGTATCTAACGGGGTAAGATTAGCACAAATGAGTGTCTACAAGAACTAATCGTGAGGAAAGCCCTCCACACCCCACTCTTCTTTCATTTTTGAATTATAATAATACAATTGCATCACTTCTCCTGCTCCTTTCCTCCCTCTGAGTCCTCCCATACACACCTCTCCTTGCTCTCTCTCAAGTTCATGGCCTCTTTTGTTTTCATTGTTCTCACATACATATATGTATATTTCTAAATATAACCTCTTTAGGCTGTATACGCATGAGAGTCGACCCCCAGACTCCAGGCTGCTCTTAGATGTCTGTCCCTCCCATTACACTTGGAGGGAACTGTGTTCAAAACATCACAGGAGAAATGGTGGCTTCTGGGGGAGATGCATGTTGAGGAGACTGAGGCCGAAAGGTTGGGTTCATGGCTGTGATCAGGAGAGTCACCACACAAGGAAGGCACCACTCAAACGAAGGTAGACTGTCACAGGGGAAGCTAGCAGCAGCCCCTCACAAAAACATCCAATCGAGCTTTTGTCTGATTATTTATTTGCTGTTTGCTTAGATAAGACTGCGTGTGTTTGAGGCTGTTTGTTTAGATTTCCTGAAACCCAGGTCGCCCTCAAATGTGTATGCAGCTAAAGATGGCCTTGAATTCCTGACTCGCTTTCTCCCACCTCTGGAACGCTAGGAGTACAGGCCTATACCACCACACCCAGATTTATATGGTTCTGAGAATCAAGCCTAGGGTTTCTCACATGCTAGGCAAACACTACTACATCTCCAGCCCCTAGACCGACTATTTTTCTTTCGTTTTTGAGACTATAATAATGCAATTACATCATTTCTCCCTTCCCCTTTGTCCCTCCAAACCCTCCCATACACCCCTCCTTGCATGCTTTCAAATTCATGTCCTCTTTTCTCATTATTTGTTCTTACATACATGTATGCATATGCACATATATTTCTGAATGTTTAGAATGTATATGCATGTTTTAAGGGCTGACCAGTGTTTAATATTGGATAGCCAATCTGTGTTCCTACCTGATAGAGAAGACTATTTCTTCTACTCTCTGTATTTCCAAATTCCCCAGGTCCAACTTTTAAAAGTCTTTAGCTCCAGAGAAGATGTTAAAGTGTAGAGAAGAAACTAAGCTAGACTTGGAGACGCAGATGCAGCATCTAAGAGAGACAAGGCGGCGGCTGGTGCTTTCTAAGCAGAAAACAGCGTGGATGGGAGGGAGGGAACTATTCTCAGAACACCAGTATATCTCTACAACTTAAAGACAGTATTTCTGCCTGTCAAAAGTTGGTATTTATTCAACACTCTTCTGATAAAAAAGAATGGGATGGAAACCATAGTGAGAAGCCGAGGGGAAAGGCCCCTCTGCAAATCTCCCAAGTCTTATTTCACTGGATTCATTTGTGACTTCTATTGTTAAAATAAGCTCAGACTCTGTGACTGAAAGAAATGTCACGTTCACCATCTCCATAATGGAGGGACTCATCTCAGAAGCAGGAGACAGGGACACAAATGGATAGAGGCGGTTTGGTGTGTCTTTCTCCTCAGGGATAGCAGGACAAAGGGTGGGAATTTTGCAGTCCCTGTGTTTGAGAAGAATCTGTCCTGAGCTATTCCTGGTGGGCGGACTCATTCAATGCTCCCATTTCTCTAAGGGAAGGGCCAGGTAGAAGATGGACACTTGTCACACTCACAAAAGGAGCTTTGTGAACATTAACAGGCTTCTATTCTCACCCACATGCCAAGGAGACTTGCCTTGACGATAACCATGCTCTAGGAATAATCAGACTCTGTGAGAAATTAAAATTCACCAAGCAAATGTGGAAACCAACGTGCATGTTCTAATGGGGTCAAAACATGGAAACATGCTTTGAAGGAGAGGGTATCAGATGTCAGGAAAACATAGCTTCATGGCTGCACATGGTCTACACAGAGACAGTGGCAGAACTCCCCAAAAGCTGGAGCTGGCAACTGTGACCTCCCTGGGAGATCCCCCTTGAGAGAAAAGTGTCTGAAATAGAGCACTTTAATTTGTGTGGTCCGAAGGGACAACCATCTGGATGTGCACAGCAAACAGTTTCACTGTGAAACTGTTCGACACTCGCTAACATTCTTAGGCACGGACATACATCAAAAGCTGCCTGAGCCTATGTCACATTCAGTCTCTGCCCACCAAACCCTATGGGGTTGGGCAATATCAGTTCTTGTATTAGCTGTTTTCCTGACACTGTGATAAAACACGAATAAAAGCGAAAAACGTGGAAGGAAATTAGCTTATAGTCCAGAGAGATGAGCCGCTTATGACGGGGACATTTCTCATCAGGCAGGCATGGCAATTGGACCAGAAAGCTAGGAGATCATACCTTCAACCTCAAACAGAGAGAGGACAGGAAGTGGCACAAGACAACATTCAAAGCCTGCCCCTGTGATGGACTTCCTCCAGCAAGGCTTCACTTCCTGTATTATTATTATTATTATTATTATTATTATTATTAGACATTTTTTATATACATTTCAAATGCTATCCCGAAAGTTCTCTATACCCTACCCCGCCCTGCTTCCACAACCTCCAAGCAGCGCCACCAACTGGGGACCAAATGTTCAAATGCCAGCGCCTGTCGGGAACATGTCTCATTCAAAATACATCTGGCTCCCTTTAGACACCAGGAGAAATTCAACTCTAAGGACGTTAAGGGACTTGTCTGAGGTCACAAAGCTAGAATGGGGAGGAGTTAATAGACAAGTCCAAGTGCTGGAGACACGTCCGCAACCAAACGACTGGGTCAGATGGCCTGCAACGGCTGCATCTTGGCCTTGACCCTATCTATGCTCTTTCCTGTCCTATCTACCAGCATTTCTTGTTGCTCATAACTTCGACTTATTAAGACTTACTTCTGACTCAAGAAGAAGGAAGACCAAAGAGTGGATACTTTGCTCCTTCTTAGAATGGGGAACAAAATACCCATGGAAGGAGTTACAGAGGCAAAGTTCGGAGCTGAGACGGAAGGAAAGACCATCCAGAGACTGCCCCATCCGGGGATCCATCCCATATACAACCACCAAACTCAAACACTATTGCATGTGCCAGAAAGATTTTGCTGACAGGACTCTGATATAGCTCTCTCTTGTGAGGCTATACCAATGCCTGCCAAATACAGAAGTGGATGCTCACAGTCATCTATTGAATGGAACATGGGGCCCCTAATGAAGAAGCTAGAGAAAGTACCCAAGGAGCTAAAGTTGTCTGCAACCCTAGGAAGAACAACAATATGAACTAACAAGTACCCCCTCAGAGCTGTGTCTCAAGTTGCATATGTAGCAGAGGATGGCCTAGTCAGCCATCAATGGGAGGAGAGGCCCTTGGTATTGCGAAGATCATATGCCCCAATACAGGGGAATGCCAGGGCCAGGAAGCAGGAGTGGGTGGGTTGGGGAGCAGGGCTGGGAGAGTGTATAGGGGGCTTTGGGGATAGCATTTGAAATGTAAATGAAGAAAATATCTAATAAAAAGCCATAATAATAATAATAATAATAATAATAATAATAATAATAATAATAATCGACTTCCTTCTGTCCCCAAATCCCTCCCACTGCCCTCGCGGATGCCCAGCACTCCTGATTGGAGTATTTTTGCTTACATACCATGGACGCCACAGTCTGCTAAGGTCTGCCTTGTGCCCCAGGGTTCATGTGTTGGAGTCTTTAGTCCCACCATAAGAGAGATAATAGAATCCCTAACTAATGGATCTAATAGAAAGAACATAGGTCATTGGAGGAACCCTCAAAAGGGCTGACTGCTGTTTAAGGATTAAGGGTAACATGAATTTGTTCTTAGTGAGAGACATTTGCTATAAAAAGAACAAGACAGCATCTTCTCGCTCTCCTCTTTGCACAACGTGATCTCCTTCAAGTGTGTGCCTGTCACTGTGAGGCCATTACCCATGGGCTCTTAACCGTAGCCAAGCCACTGCCAGCTTCATATTCCCATTCCTCCAGAGCAGTGAACTAGGTGAGCCCTTTTTCTTTACAAATGTCATAGCCTCAGATAATACATTATGATACACAAAATGAACTATACAGGACCTAATGTCAAACATCTATGAAAATTATTTCCAAAGTCTAGCTCATCCCTTCAACCTAGAGTCCCCTGTCTGACTAGTCCTAAGCTGCTCTACAGTTAACTGGCACAATCCAACCAACAATGCCAAGGTGGCAGCTCATGGAGCTGAGCAAATCCTCTTGGGTAGCAGAGCCTTGGTTAGGTGGACACCCCTGGAAGGAGGTACATAGGTCCACAGCACAGGCAAAAATCAGCACACACTTGAGGGAGGTAGCATGCACCTACCCCCAGACTCTTTTCAAGAGCTGGGACTAAAACCTTCATGGTTGACCGATGAGAAGATTGCCAACACTCATGAACAAGATCTGTGTAAGGCTAGTCTAGTTTCACCAAGCCATTGCTGTCCCAACTCCAACAGCTGTATCTCTAAGGGTGCCTTTGCTCTCAGCCATTCACCTCAAGAGTTCGAATTTCTTCTTTCTTTTCTTTTCTTGTCCTCCAAGAACAAACATTCAGTTTATTTCTTTCTATTCTCCATAACTAGTAGCTCTAGCAACCCACAAAGCTGGGCCCATTCTCCCAGAATGCATTAACTAATAACACATACAGCAACTACAATGATTCTTTGTTAGCACATTGTATTAATAGGTTGTCTCTTGCTGTGGCAAAACACCCTGACATAGCAAATTAGGGCAGGCAGGCAGGCAGGCAGGTAGGCAGGCAGGAAGGAAGGATGAATTTTGGCTTGTAGCTCAAGGGTATACTGTCCATCCCAGTGGGAAAGTGGAGAATCTGGAAATAGCTGATCCCATTATGTCCACACCTGGAAAGCAGAGAGGTGGGTGCTGGCATTGAACTTTCTTTTTTATCTAGCCAACCCTAGCCTATAGTGCCACACAGCTGAGCTAATCTAGACAATCCCTCATAGACGTAATTAGAGTCTTGTCTCTTAGTTGATTCTAGATCCTTTTAAGTCAACAGTCTTAATTGTCACGTACCTGTTGGGGGTTTGATTTCTGTTTACATAAGAATTCACATGTCTACTCTAGGTCCATGCCAACAGTTGGTGTTTTGCCTGATCAATAAGGAGCCAGCGGCTAATGGCTGGGCAGGGAGTTAAAGGTGGGACTTTGAGGATTCAAACACAGGGCAGGAGAAGGGCAGAATTGCTATGTCAGAGAAGTCCAGAGATCAGACTTAAAGACCTGCCGACATGTAAGAATGGGGTGGGGGGAATGGCCCCAGGGGTCACTCACCTGATTGGGTCTGGGGGTAACAGAGATGAAATATAGATTTAGCAAGTATAACTCAGGAATATTGGAGGAGAAGGTGGGTTAGCCACATGGAATTAGGGAGAAGCCCAGCCTTTGAGTTAGTAAGGCATATTAAAAATAACGTTCTCTCTCTCTGTGTGTCTCTCTGTCTCTCTCTCTCTGTCTCTCTTTCTGTCTCTCTGTCTTTCTGTGAATGAGTGTGTGTGTGTGTGTGTGTGTGTGTGTGTGTGTGTGTGTGTTTCATTCGTGAATCCAGAGCTCTTGGGTGGGCGGGTGCAGAGCCACGCACACCCACTGGGAACATAGAGCAGCTTTTAAATATTTACCGAAACACGCACCCACTTGTTAGAGATATAAAAGTGAGGCCAAGAGAAGTGACAACAGAGCTTGTCCAAATCACACAGCTCAACTCAGAAGGAGTAGCCCAGAGCTCAGCCAGGTAGGCCTACTGTTTGCCTGGTCCTTTGGCTCAATCAATAGTTAACTGGTCATAACACCTCCCTGTACCCTGACTATGCCTACAGTGAGATTAAAGCTGACCTCCTGTCCTGGTCAAGGTGGGGGTGGTGTCTAGGGAAGCATCAGGCAGAGGCGCCCAGGCCACCAGCCTATAACAAAAATGTTGGACATTGAGTCTCTAGCGGGCTTCTCTGGGAATAAGAGTCATGCCTGCAGTTGTGTTTTAATTGCTGGGGGATACTTGGGCTCTGGACGGAGAGCTCACCAGGAAGCCCCAAGTGGCTTCCCTAGACTCGTGTTTTCCCCCCTGGGGAAGCAAGATATCTTTTCTGTGTCTCTTCCATAAATCTTAGCTCTGACTACAAGTATATTCTAAGTTCTGTGAGTCCTTTTTGGCAGAACTCTGAATGTGAAGATGGTTTGGGGACCTTCACCCACAAACCATGACAAGCAACGTGAGTGAAAAGCCCAAGTAACATAAGGTGAATTACTCAGGGGCTCAGGGAAGGCTCTGAGGTGAGAGAGAGCTCTGCCTCAGCTGAGTTCCAGCAGACAGGAAGTGTTGGCAGTGGGGGGTCCATAGCAGGAGGAGGCTGAGGACACAGCAGGGTGTGTATACAGCTCTCCAAAGAGGCCTGACACTGTCCACAATGGCTGCAGCCTCAGGGGTCAGCCAGGTCAATTTGTCTTAGTTCTTACAGTTCCAGAGGCTAGAAAGTCTAAGACAGGGTCCCATGTGATGGGCAAGGGTCTTCCTGCATGGCAGAAGGCAAACTGAGCGAGTGAAAGCTCAAATGGGGCTTAACTCACTTTTAAAACAAACTCATTTCCAGAATATCGAAGGGCTCAATTACATCACGGCCCAAGCCCCGCCCCCAGTCTTTGTTGTGTATAGGAGTGTGCACAAGTGAGCACACCTGTAAGTGTGTATGAAGCCCAGACATCGAAGTCAACTGTCTTCCACAGTTGTACTCCACCTTAAATTTTGAGACAATATCTCACTGAACCTAGAGTTTGGCTAGGCTACTGGTTGGGTAAATCTCCTAGGGGCCTTCTCTGGCCTCTCCCTCCTGACACTGAGGTAACAGGCACCTGCTGTCATATCTGCCCTGGTACACTGATTATGGGGAACTAACCCTACCCTTCACCTCCTCTCCAGACAAACTCATTCGTAAAGCTCTTCCATTCAACTCTGGTGCATTGGGGACTGTCTCTAAAACATGAACTTTGGGGGAAATATTCAAACCATAGCAGGAGGCCAGTTTCATCCTTTTGGAATTTAGCTATATTTAAAAGAAGGAAGAGGAAGAGGAGGAGGAGAAAGAAGAGGAGGAGGAGAGGGAGAGGGAAAAGGAGGAGGAGGAGGAGGAGGAGGAGGAGGAGGAGGAGAAAAAGAAGAAGAAGAAGAAGAAGAAGAAGAAGAAGAAGAAGAAGAAGAAGAAGAAGAAGAAGAAGAAGAAGAAGAAGAAGATTCCACCAACTAATCGGAGCTCACTTAACTGGGGACCGTGTCCATATGCCTCCAAGGGTGACATGGGATACTCTTGAATCTCTCCTGTGACCCCGCTCTCCATCTTCCCAGCCTTCTTCTCCCCTCACACCTCCATGATCTTGTCTCCTGACTTTTCACCCTAAGGACTCACCCTGGGTCAATCCCTCTCAGGTGGATTTAGCCTGGCTCAGTGCCCGCCTTACCTCCTCTAGGTACCTCCTTTGTCCCTGACAGCCAGCCATCTTATTCTGCCACCTTTCCTACATATCTGCTAGTCACAAAACCTCCCTACCTGGGAGCAGTCATTGCTTATTCTCTACCTAGCCCTCCTGGTTTCAGAGCCTGGCAGAGCAGATCCTCAGGAGAAAGAGTTCCATGTCCCTGCTGGCTTCATGTGATCAGTGCTGGCCCCCAGTCAGAGCCAGGAGAGGAAATGAACTTGAAGGCTTAAATGCTTTGATTTTTTTTTTCTCTTAGTTGCACAACACTGAAACCAAGATGCCACTGTTAGGAACTAGGGGTGTTCAAAACCCAACTAATGAAGGGAAAAAAATGTTTATAAGCTCTGCCTGTAGGGTAAGGTCTTGGAAAATGGTTTAGGGCACCCAATAGCAGCTCTGTGACAGGCTATAGTTATATAAGCCATTGCAATAACATGTTTCCTTCCAGACATGGACTATGGAACATTAATAGATTGTTTCCAGAGGGCCTCCCACGCATGCTTCCCTGCCCTCTAGCCAAAACCTATCTTGGGAGATTCATATTTCTCAAGTTCCAATGTCATTGTCATAAATAAAAGAATTCTTAAACTAAATAGGTGAAGAGAAATCACCAGACCATTAGTAAGCCTTTCCCCAGATGAGATGTCCCAGAAATACGGCTTTAGTTCCAGCCAAGAAGACCAGAAAACAATGCTAAGCCGGTTGCAAGGGGGATATTCTTGAATTATTCAGAGTTGACCGTGAAGGTGTTATCTTCAGTGTGAGTCCACAGCATCTACATCGGGATTTGCTGAGAAATCCCACTTTAAATGTGAGGCCAAAACCATTTTATTCTCCAAACAGTATTAAGGCCAGGGGTATGGTGGCCCTGGCCTTGGGATCTTACACTCTGAAAGCCTGGGCAAGAAAAAAATGAGTTCCATGATAGCCTGGCCTACATAAGGGACACACACACAATTTTCATAGTTTTTAAACACTAAGTAATTGCTCCCCCAAATGAGCCTGTCTGAAGCACCCTCCTTTGGCAGCAACCCTGGTTCTAGGAGGCCAGGCTGATTATAGGAGGCCAGTCTCCCTGACTGGGCCAAGAGGAGCCTAGCCTGCCTACTTTGTCCTTGTCCCCTCAAGAGTCTAGTTCTTACGTCCTCCACAACCCTTAAGATTCTGTGTTCCTATCTATCATCCCCCTTGTCCTAGGCTGACATTTTCTCCAGCAGACCCACTGGGAAGTAGTTCATTTATACTTCCTATCCCAGACATTGTTTGAACCAAACTTTGGGAGGGACTTCCCTTAGCTCATGGTTGGGAGAGCTATATCCAGCTCACTTCTGCTATATCTGTCCAGGATCTCAGCGAACAGTGGACAGCTTCTCCATCTTCCTTCCCTCCCTTCCTCCCTCCCTCCTTCCCTCCCTTCCTTTCTTCCTTCCTTGTTTCTCTTTCTCTTCTCCCCCTCCCCAATTTTCTTCTTCTTTCTATTTGTTGTTCAGTAAAACACCAGAAACCTGAACACAATGGATAAGTAATTGGGTTGCTGTAGTCTGCTCTTCTTTCATCTAAGGAGGTGATGGCTCAGCCCCTACCCAAGCCCCCCTCCTGCAGGGACACTAGACTCTCCAGTGTTCCTGCAGGGATCTCTGCTCTCCCTCTTGACTCTCCCATCTCCCTCACACCCACACCCACCACCAATCTGTTGATTCCTTCTGCATTCCCAGGGCTGCCACTGTGAGGGCTGAGCCAGGCGCAGAGAACCTCCCCAGTGGCTCTCATTGCTCATCTCTATGCAGGCAGCTGTGCCCTGCAGGCTGTGTGGTTCTAGCGTCAGTGGCTTCAGATCGGAATGCAGAGACAACTGAGGAACGAATGATTCTGGGGGAACAGCAGAGCCTGGGTTAAGGCCCAGCAACTACCTCTGCCAACAACCCCTCATGGCCCTAGCTTCTGTAATGGGGGTGCTAGTGGTCATGAAGGGCTGTGTCCAAACCCAGTCCCTGGTATCATCAAATGACTGACAAAGATAGAATACCAACCTGTGGAGAAAGGCAAAGCAACCGCTTTATCCCTTCAGGACAGGAGAGGTCTAGGTCTGTGAGCTGCCAAATGGTTACCAGCTTGGGTATTTAATGGGGCCCCTGGGTCCTCTCCTTTCCCCCATTGTTTCTATTGGACACCCACCCATGCCTTCCCACCTTTCTTCTCACAATATCTCCCAGAAGCAGAAAGTAATCATCTCACAGAGCTTGCCCTTCCTTTCTTTGCCTCCCTCCTCTGACTCCCCTCCAGCTTCCACAGGACATGCTTGTAAGCCTGGGTTTTCTGGCACCACCTCTTTCTCCTCGGAAGCAGTAGTCCCCTCCCCTCCACTTCTGACCTTGCATCCTCTTACACAAATGCTGTCATCACATGCTCCCACCTCCAGGGTCCCACAATCCTGCCCTCTGTGGAAAGCATCCTTCTGGGCGCAGAGATGTGGAGAGGCTATACGCATGCCTCTTAACACAGAGGGCACATGATTTGACCGAGAAATGTCTCTTCACACATTGTCCCCATTATCCATTGTCAACACCTCTTCATCTCCTCACTGACCCTAGACATCCTACCCTGCTTGTCATTCTCCATACAGCAGCCGGAGGGAACCCTCCAAACTACACAACTGTGCTACTTCCTCTCCTGCCCTAAGCTCTCCAAAAAGGACCCTCCCGGATAGCCAAAGGAGAGGAAGAGAAGAACAAGGGACTGGAGAGATGGCTCATCGGTTAAGAACACATATGCTCTTGCAGAGGACTGGAGTTTGGTTCCCTCATCCGACACCTAGCAACGCACAACTCCCTGCAGCCACAGTTCCAGGGAATCTGATGCTTTCTTGTGACTTCCAAGGACATCTGCATGCATGTGGTGCTACACATAAGCTCATAAGGCTGGGCTAGGCTTTGTAGCGCTCTGATAAAAACCTCACAGCTAAAAGCAGCTTGGAAAGAAAAAGGTTTGGTTAGCTTACACATCCCAGGTCACTGTCCACTGAGGGAAACCAAGGCAGGAACTCAAGGCAGGAACCTAGAAGAAGGAGCTGAAGCAGAAGCCATGCAGGAGCGCGGTCACACATGCATGCACATAAATAAAAAATTAATTAATTAATCTTTATAAAAAAGCAAAGGAGCAGGGATTTGGAAGCCATAGAGAATCTGGCCCTCCGCACACAGTTGTATGGCATTGACGAAAAGCACAGGTAAGAGGACAGAAACAAGGGAATGAAGAACTCAGTATCACTGTTTATTTAATTGCATTGTGTCCTGATTTGATTTCTATTGCTGTGATGAAGCACTCGGATCAACTTAAGAAAAAAAAATGCTTTCGCTTCTAGGCCACATCTCAACAGTATTAAAAAGTCAGGGCAAGAATTAAAGCAGGAACTTGAAGCAGAAATCATGGAGGAGTGCTACTGACTGGCTCTTTGTATAAATACAAGGTGATAAGTCACTATGGAAGCAGCGGAGTGCTTTCTCAAACAATTAAAACTAAACTGACCACATGATCCCACAATTATACTTCTAGGACATTCAAAAGACCTAAAAGCAAGGTCTCTGACAATTATGCTCATCATGCTAACAACAGCCCAAAGGAGGGACAACCCAAGAGACCATCAAAAGGTAAATGAACAAGCTGGGCAAGGTGTCACAGGGCCTCAACTCTCAGCACTCAGGAGCCTGGGGCAGAGGAGAGGTTGATACCATCTTAGGCTAAGCAGCAAGGTTCCAGGCTAGCCTGAGGTGCATTGTGTGATCCTATCTCAGAAACAACAGCAGTAGCCAATTTGGCATAGGTACACAGTTGTATGATTCACTTGTAGGTGGAATTCAAACACACAATACAGTGTAAATGAGCCTTGAAGACACAGGGTTAAATGAAACAAGCCAACCTCAGAGAGATATGATACTTACATGCAGTGTCTGGAACAATCTACTTTGCAGGGACAGAAAGCAGAACACTGGTTCCTGGGACTGAGGGGAGAGAGAACGGAAGCTGGGTTTGATAGGAGCAGAGTTTGGGTTTGGAAAGAGCAAAACAACTGTAGAGTCTAAGGGCAGGGATGGCTACAAGTCAGTGTAGATGTGCTTAATGCCACTAAACTGCGCATCAAACATGTGTTAAAATACTCATTATATGTATTTTACCACAACTTAAAACCCCGGCAAAGTCTATTCATCATATTTTATAGTAAAATGCATGAGTAAAACCAAAGGCTACAGGGACTACAGCCGCAGCCTTGCCTACCTCTGTGAGCTAGCTCCCATCAACTTTCTCACTTTGACCTCCCTGCTGAAGACATTCCCATCATCAGCCCTTTGTCCACTTCCTGGGGTCCCTGTCCCCCACCTTCCTGTGACTGCCCCTTTACAGCTCCTGATCCACTTGCAGAAAGACCCTTCCTCTTCACCCTAGAATAAAGGAGTCTCCTCTATTTCCAACTTCATTAAAATGTTTATCACTTGTTAATAATAAATGGCACAGTTAAAGGACCTTAAAATAGAGAAAGCCATCACTGTGAAGAGTCTTAAAGAGGTGGGAAGAGAGGAGACCAAGGAGGGCTGAGAAAGGAGGAACTGAGAAGTAGTTGGGGATGGTCCCGAAGGTCTATGTGACTTGTGGCTTCCAGCCCCTTGACTGTGTGTCTCAGCAGAGCAAAGGCTGGTGGTGTTCCTTTCATTTGTTGATCTGACTCATGGTTCAGTAAGTTGGCTCCTGTGGCCTATTTCAAATCCCTAACAGAGAAAATGGGATGCCCTACTGTTGAAAACACAACCTTTTTAAGTGCATGTTCCTTGTTTGTGGTTTTAGGTTTGGGCATTGAGACAGGGTCTCTGCTATGCAGCCTTAGGATGGCCCCCAGCTCCCCGTTGTTCTGCCCCCAGCCCCAATGCCAAAGTGATAGAATTTGTAGCTATCAACCACACTGTACCTGGATTATCTATCTCTCCTGTTTAATAAAAAACAGAGGTCTGGGGGGGATTGCTCAGTTAGTAAAGCGCTTGCCAGGCAAGTGTGAAAGCCCAAGTTAATTCCTCAGAGCCTGCAGAAGAAAGCCAGACACACAGGGAATAGCTGTAATCCCAGCACTGGGGAGGCAGAGACAGAAATATGCCAGAGCTCACTGGCCCACCAGTCTAGCAAACTCAGCAAGCTCTGTGTTCAATGAATACCTGCCCCCTCCCCCAAAATGGCAGAAAGCAATAGAAGAAGACATCTAATGGTAACCTCTAGTCCAGGCACGTGACACCCAGACAAATGTAACGAAGAGTTTTAAGAACACGAGTGACCTTTGTATTTAACCTATTCGGCGCTCCTGTCTCATTATAAACCTAAAGAGTGCACCTTGAAAACCACATCACAGTTGCGTTTACCAAAGAGCATGCTTTAAAAGAATCAGTTTATTCTTAAACTTTTCAAAAGGTTTTCCTTAACTTTTAAACTTTGCTTAAAATTTAAATCTGATTGTAAGTTATGACCTTTGAGTGATGTAACACATAGGGCTATATAGAAATAGACATACTTAAAAGTCTTTGAGAGAGAGAGGGTGTGTCTGTCTGTATCTGTTTCTGTCTCTTTGTCTGTGCCTGTGCCTGTGCCTGTCTCTGACACTGTGTGCATCTGTGTCTACACTAAATTTGAAAGTATGCACATATTATATCTCTTTCCTAATAAACACGGTTTTATTTCATTCTGGCTCATTCTGAGATTCATTTCGATGGCACTAGCTTTGCCTGAATGTGCCTCTCCAAGGGCTGTCTCTCCCACTACCACTGACTCTCCAAATACAATACCAGGCAAGGAAGGATGCTAAGATTTGGAAAACCAAAGCCTACATCAGGTTTAGTTCTGAGGTCCCTGCTAGGACCTCAGAACTAAAATGAACACTAACGCTTATCCCCAAGCACACGCATCAAGGGTGTGTGGCTGACATGATCTCACCGGAGACACAGGGACCTGTTCACTGTGTCACCTGGAGAGTTCCTTTGGTTTGCGAGCTGAGAACCAGGGTTGGGAAGGATGATCTTCCTGCCTCACAGATGAATGGCGCTTCCCCAGGCATCAAAGGTATTCTGAAGGCCTCTCCCACACATCTCAGGCCCTGCTCCTGCCCCAACTGTTCATATCTAGAAAGATTTCTTCCAAATCAGAAAACCAGGTTGTTTTGCTGAATCTGAATTGCAACCAAAAGGAGGTCAAGTTTTAAAAGAGGCAGCATGGGAGGGGACCGTAATTAAACAGGCTCTGGGTTGGGTACGGATGATTAATTTCAAGTACATAACATCCCGGAATACATGTGACCCAAGGTATTTTTCTCAATAACCTTAAGTGCTGGTCGGGTTGTTCCCTAAGTTGCATGCCAGCAACATCTCCTTACTCGTATGTTTCTTGGCAACTGCCACAACTGCACACCTTTCAAGCAGACGGAACCCAGCCTTGTTTTGACACTGCTGTTGCTGTCCCTGGCTGCAGTCTGCCAGATGATTTGTGTTTGGTGGCCTTCACCTGTTGAAAGTACCCTTTCTTGGGGGTGGGGTCTTCTCTGTAGTCTAGAGAGAAAAATGTATGAGCAGAGCTTTTCCGTGAAGATCATGAAACCTTATGTTTTCCTCACGAGACCCTACACTCAACTCCTACCTCTTCTAGAACATTCTCAATCATGAGCAATTAGAAACCTCAGGTAGGCTATCTGCTGGCCACCATTTTTGTAATGACAGGCCCCCTTCTAAACCTCAATACTAGCCCATCATCCAAATAAGACTCAGAGCTGCCAGGAGGCAGCATTCAGGGTGTGATAGCAGACTTGACCCCAGGCCCCAGGCTGAGCTCATCAGAAACCTTCAACAGTGAGAGGAAGCTGACCTCTGAAAGAGGAATTGATCAACCATTCAGAGAGGAGCAGGCCTGAACTCAGAGGCAGAGCTGCCCAATGCCGTCTGGGTCCCTTGTCCAGGTAGGTGTTCTTGAGTTGCATCTCTTTCAAATCCTATGACAGCTGTCTGTGAAGTTAGTTTGCTTCAAGCTGATTCTAGTATGACGTCACATGTGAGCAAAAGATTACTGATATTGCTGCCTGACTCTCTTGACGGCCAGCCTCCCTGTGAGATGGGAAGTCTAGATGCGTATCTTCATCTGCCTGCCTAGTTTATAGATGGGTTACATCACAAGCCGGCTGCGTCAAAACACAGATCATCCTATCTGGAAACTGTATAGATAGGCTTAACCATCCAGAGAAGAGCTCGCTAGAAGCAGTTATTTTCATGCATTGAGGTACTCTTGAAGTCAAAGGGATTGGTAAAGTGAATTGCAATGCACTGTCTGCTTGGGTCTGCTCAGGCTGTCATGACAAAGGGCCACAGGCTGAGTGATGTAGGCAAGAGACTTACTGTGTCACCACAGTTACGGAGTCCAGAAGTTCGAGTTGAAGATACCAGAGGGACTGGTTTCTTCTGACATTTTCCCCTTGACCTGCAAATGCATTCCTTCTGCCCCAGGCTCTTCTTGCATCTTTGCCTATGTGTGTCTCTCACTCCTCCCAAGTTTTCTGCTTTATATGAGGCCATCCTTGGGGATCACGGTCCCTCATTCTGACCTCACTGTAATGTGCTTCCCTGTATAAATATGTTGTCTCCAAATAATGTTGTGGTCTGAAGTAGTAGTGATGTGTCATTTTTGAAGGGGACACACTTCAGTGTGTCATGTTTGAGATGAATACAAGGCATTTAGTGCAAAGAGAAGGACTGCCTGCCTGCCTGTGTGGAAGATAAAAGTCTCTAAGCTCACTTTATACGGAAAAAAAAAAAAAAGAACCTGTATGCTTGTGTGTTTTTATCTTGATGTGGAGGTACATTTCTTCTTTTCTTTTTATTGTTTCTTTCTTGTTTCCCCCCCCCCCCAAGAATGGAAATTAAACCTAGAACCTTCCATGTGCTAAGGAAACACTTCACCACTGAGCTATTTCCATCTTTGCTTTTAGACAAGGCCTCACTATTTGCCCAGATCAGCCTGGCGTTCACTCTGTAGCCTACATGAGCCTAGGACCTGTTGGTACCTTCCTGCTTCAACCTCCCAAGTAGCTAGGATTCCAGGCTGACTCACATTTTTTCAGTTTTATAGACAGAACCAAGAAAACACAGTCTGGGGTTACCTTACGAGGAGCAAGAACAGCAAAAGCCTTGAATCTTTCATTTGTGCTGTATTGGGTTTCTATTTCTATATTGTCTGGCTCATACATGTGTGCTTTATAAAATATGTAAGCCTAAATATGTATATATGTACATGCAACATATGTACACATACACATGCTTCTATTTAAATCTTTATTCTCTTCTGCATTCTATTTAAAATGTAAGCCATGAATTATCTTAAGGACATTAGATGGTTTATATATACATTCTAAGGACTGGATTCATGTGCCAAGCGAGGCCTGCATCTTGTGTTTCCATCTATACTTGTAAGCTCTTTAAAGGCTATGTTCGTCCTAAGCAACTCATGAGGCCTGGCATGGGTGGTCAGGAAATCGGATCCTTTCTCACGCTCTAGAGGCAGTGACTGGGTTGGGGGTGGGGGATGACGAAGGAAAGAAGGAAGACTCGTGTCACTTAGGAGTTGGCTAAATCTGGATGAGGCGAGAAAGCCTTACATACCACTGCCCACCAAGGTCTCTGTTAGTGGACTTGGCCTCCCATTGGCTGTTGCCCGTTCTAGTGTCCTTCCCAAGTCCAGCACCAAGAGAAGAGCTAACTGGGATCTGGAGATATCCAAAGATGATGATCTGGGGACACCGATTTAGAAGTGTTCCGAGAAGCTTGGTCCTCTTGAGGAGCCTGCTTTCCAAGGACTGCCTCAGTCAGTCTCTGCCGCCCCTGCTCAGCCGCCACCCCACACTGTTAACCAGGACGTGTTTCTAAAAAGGACTCGTTACAGAAGTAACAACAAGTAACGGCCATGTAGAGATGTCTAGCCCTCTCCAGAAGGCAGGTACTACTTTGGCAAACCCTCTCTGGGTCTAGACTCTATCCAGAATGGAAGCCATTAGTCATGTGGTTGTTCCAATTGAAGTTGAAGTAAAATTCCATATTCAATTGTTAGGTCTCACGAGCTACCATGTTGAATAGTAAGACGAGAACATTTCCACCCTTACAGGTTTCATTAAGAGCCTTGACTGTGTGTTGCTGGCATTTCCAACGTTGTGGGTTCTTTCTTCCACCTTTCCCTACCCCCTTTCCGCCACCCTTTCAGCCTCCTAACGCTAAATAGGAGAGAAAAAAAAGATAGAGAAGAAAGGGGGTGACATTCTCATTAAACCATTTCTCGCTGATTAGGGGCATTGGGTTCCTTGGGGCAAGTTTGATCTTTGCTGTCAGGATATCTAATTTCTTCTTCTTGTTTCTTTCCACACAGCTATGTAACAAACCTCGACCAACAAGCAACCAACCAACAATCCACCATGCCTCCTAGAGCCCTAGCATTTTATACACCCTCTGAAAAGCTCCCAGAATTCTACATATCACAAAATCGTAGAAACTATCTGCAGCTGGCAAAAACATGTTCCTGCTAGAGCAGGAGGCACATCATAGTCAGCTGCTATGGATGATCTGAAGGAGGCCCAGACCCCATGCCCAGGATTAAAATGAAAACATACTCTTACAATATTTCTGTGTTTTTTGGAGAAACCCAAACTCCAAAATTGTCACTCCAATGGTGAGAGGAGACCCAAACTTTATCCAAGTTCATCGAGCCCACAAAGGGATTCCATGAGCTGCACAGACCCACACCATTGTTTGAAACAATCCACAGGGTATGCAGGGACAAGGGATAAACTGCATTAGGATGTTGCAACTGAACCTAAGCAATGGTATGGTGTTGGGAAGTGTAAGCACTCACTGAAGGGAACGTCACAGGCACTAACTCCCACCCTCACAGCACACGGTAAGGGGACAGCCTTGGGCTGGTGGATTCATCTATTCCCTTTCTCCTCAGTTCCAGATTCAACTGTTTTACTATTTTCCCACAATCTACATTGGAGAGTGAGCTCTTAGGCTGTTTGCAATGCTCAAAAATATCGTTTTAAAAATGCCTTCATTTGTTATAGAAATCTGGTGCTAGGGACAAATGCGTATACCCAAGTAATTCAAAAAATAGTTTTGTATATTTCCATTTTTCTTGAAGTCATAGTAAAATACATAGAATGTGAAATTTACTACCTTAACCTTTTTGTTCCATACTTTATTTCTTTTTCCCCCCCTTTCTTTTTCTCTTATTTTGAGAAGCCTAGACTCTTCTGGGCCTCACGAATGCTGGGAGTTAGAGGTGATTGGGAGCCAACCAGAGTGAGGGGCTGGGAACTGAGCTCCAGTTCTCTGCAAGAGCAACAAGTGCTCCTAACTGCTGGGTCATCTCTCGGGCCCCATTTTAGCCACTTCTAAGTGTACAGTTCAGTGGATCTGGAGCCATGCTTGGCATTCTAGTAATATTATTGGATGAATCCATTAATATATGTGTGTGTGTGTGTGCGTGTGTGTGTGTGTGTGTGTGTGTGTGTATGTATATATATCAGGCCAGGATTATAAGACAAGCACAGAACAGAACATCCATGATGAAGCAAACACAATCCCCAGAGCAGCAGGTGGCTGAGCTGAGCTTTCTAGAGTCCTCATCTCTCCAGCCTGACTTTCAGACACCACACAACCTTTACAAGGAATGTCATGAGCTGTCAGCAGGGACAGGTTAGGTTAGAGACTGGGTAAGGTCTTCCTTACCAACTCTTCCTTCTCCATTTTGGGCTACAGTTGCCTTTGTTCTCATTTTTTGTCTTCCTCAAGTGGATCTTCTGGGCCTCAAACCTGTCCAACACTGTTCTTCTCCTGGGCTGTTCAAGTTCTGTCTTAACTTGCCCTAGGCTCAGGAGCAACCCTGCTGACCATGTCTTGACTCTGTAGACCAACATTAAATCACAGTTATTGATTTACACAGGTGGCCAACTCCCAACTGGTACCACCTGACAAATGTAGGAGAGACTGAGTTGGAACACAGATCTGATTCCTTTTTGGTTTTTCAAGACAGGGTTTCTCTGTGTAGCCCTGGCTGTCCTGGAACTCACTCTGTAGTCTAGGCTGGACTCAGACTCAGAAATCTGCCTGCCTCTGCCTCCCAAGTTTTGGGATTAAAGGCGTGCACCACCACTGATCTGATTCTTAACAATCTTAAGGCTATTCTACTCAAATTTATTCCCAACACTGGCAAGAGATTTTAACTCTCCATTTTCCAACAGGACACTATTTCCCATCCCCACAAGCTGCCCAGCTGATGCAGCCTGGTGCTAGTGTGCCTGTGAGTTTTTGTAGAACCCTAGGTCTGTACTTGCAGGACTTAAACTTCAACCTGAGTTTTGGCTGATACAATTAAACCCTTGCATGCCTCAAGTGGTCTAAGGCAGTGGGCAACAAGGCTAAAGGAAAAGCGGGAAATGGCAGGTAAGTCCATTCCCAAGCCATAGCCTTCACTAGGCACTGTGTATGGTCTGGATTAGAACAATCTTCACTGGGCTGTCATGACACCGAGATACAGGTCACACAAGACCAGCCCTTTACTCTGTGTCTTTCCTTGCTTCTCTTCTGGCCCTTGTCACCCACTGCCTCCGTACATTTGAACTGTGCAAGGGTTTAATTGTGCCCTCTGAGACCCATGCTGAAATTTAATTGCTATTTTAACAGTGTTGAGAGATGGGTAGGTCAAGAGGATTCTGCTTGTGTGGATGAAGCGTCTCCCCCTCCCCCACTGCCCCCGATCTCCCCTGTCACTTCTTCTGAGATGCCTGGCATCTGCAAGGTTCTGACCCAGCAGAACAACCCACAATATATATGATCCCTTGAGCTTGGACCTCCCAGCCACCAGAACCATGAGACAAATGAAATTCTATTGTTCATAAATTACCTCGCCTGTGGTAATGTGTGATAGCATAGGAAAATAGACTAGGGCAGGCTGGTGTGACAAGTTAAAATAGACTGGGTGGACTGTAAACAGCAGAAACGCCTTTCTTAGCTCTAGAGGCCAGGTGCCTGCATGGCCAGGTTCTGGTACAGACCCTGCTCTGAGTCACATGTTCCTGCTCTGAGTCACATGACCAATAGCTTGCTATTTGCCCTGGATTAAGCTGATAATGCCACTTGTAATGGCTCCACTTTCGTGTCCTGTCCACCTTCTCAAAGCCTGACTCCCTAACACATTGACACTGGGTATCCATAGAAGAATCCTGGGGTTTACACATGTCCAAAGCATCATACACAACATCCCTAAATATAGACAGTGCTCAGTATTCTGCATCAGCCATCTTTTGTCCTGTGTGTACTCTCTCCTTTTCACCTTCCATGAGCTCAAATCTCATCTAGGAAGACACCTCTTGGACTAGTGTCCCATGGTAACTTTACTCTCGCCTCCACATTTGTCCACCTCTGTGCACTTTTTTTCTGGGGACTTAAGATTGCTATCTCTACAATTATCTCAGATCTTCTACTCCTGCTCCAGCCAGTTTCTCTTGCTACCTTCACTTCTAGTAGGGCAACCTTGGTCTCCCCATTATTGTCCATTAATCCATTCAGTATCTATGAGACATCTCCTTTCCATGACCCCAAAGCCTGGCTCATGTCTAACCTCTCTTGTTCCCTTAAGCCAGCCTGTGGTCTATCCTCCTGAGTCTCACCACTGGTTTCAGAATGTATTTTCTAGTTTAATGGTCCTCTTTTAAAAAGAGAGGAGGAGGAATGCTATCTTCCACTGGAAATGTGTTCAGCAGTTAAGAGCACTTGCTACTCTTCTAGAGGCTCCAAGTTCGTTTCCCGGGACTCAGTGCCAAGTGCCTTGCAATTGTCTGTAACTCCAGCTCCATCCAGGCAGCCACTGTTCCCTTTTGGCTTCTGAGGGCACATGTGCCTGAGAGTACACACACACACACACACACACACACACACATGCTCACACTTAAAAACTTTTTAAAAATAGTTTTAAAGAAAGGGTGCTGTCTATTTGTATAAACAGAGTGCTTCAACTTCTTCTCTCAAATAAGAAGATCTGAAATCAGAAATAAGAATCTCCATTGAAGAAAAAAATTAGAAATTAGCCGGGTGATGGTGGCACACTCCTTTAACCACAACACTTAGGAGGCAGAGTCAAGTGGATCTCTGTAGACTAACTCGGTCTACAGAGTTGAGTTCTAGAACAGCCAGGGCTACATGGGTGAACCTTGTCTTGAAAAACAAAAAGAAAATAAACAAAAACAAAAAAAGAAGGAAAGAAAGAGAAAGAAAGAAATTAAAAATTAGTCCCCTAAGGGGAAATCATAAAATAAATCACTTAAACTGTAAAAACAGTTTATGTGTTAGTCTGCTGTGCTCTAAAAATCCATGCATCGGACTCTTGAGGAAGCTGAATAGCTAACCCTAGAATGGGAGGGGGACGCTCTGCTCAGCGTAGTAAACAACGTGAGGCGTAAGACCTGGTGTCCAGCAATGTCGGGCAGATTACTTACTGTTCTGCTTTCTATTCAAGGTCAAGTAAGAAGGACATAGCTTGTTTTGCTAGGAAGCTATCTTTCCCCCACAAGACCATATTTACTTCCCTGGGTGAACAAGTATGGTGTTACTGTAGATATCAAGCTTCAGGAGAGGAGCTTTACTTATGGGTCAGAGGTCACAAAACAGAAATTATCATTTTCAATTACTTCAGTCTCCTCACTCATTCCTGAACTTACTGTAGACTCAGTGGATAGTTTTTCATTTTCCTTTATTTACTCAAAAACTCCAACATTTGAATTTGCCACCTGTTAGTCTCTTAACAGTGATAAAGGACTTTCATCATTTCTGGGATGAGTTTACCCCCTAGAAACACAGAGACTTAGGTCCTAATCCCAGGACCATGGAGGGTGACCTTGTTTGGAAACTGCATGCTTTCAGATACTCTCCGACTGAGCTCCTTCTGGGTTGGGGTCCTCAGGGAGCATTGGTCTTCATTTTGTTTCTTAAGATTTATTTCTCTGATTTTATGATGTGTCTGGGTGTTTGTCCTGCTTGTGCGTCTGTGCTCCCTGAGCATGCCTGGTACCTGTGGAAACCCCAAGGAGGCATCAAATCCTCTGGAAGTGAAGTCACCACCAGTTGTGAGCCACTGCGTGGGCTCTAGGTGACCACCTGGGTCCTCTTCAAGAGTAGCCAGTGCTCTTCGCTGCTGAGCCATCTCTCCAGTTCCAGGACTGGTTTGCTTTTGAGAGAAGAGAGAAGGAGATGGGTACAGAAGAACTCCCAGAGAGAGAAGGTCAGAGGCAGAGACGAGAGGTTGTATCTACAAGCCCAAAGAATGCCAGAGATTTCCAGAGAGACCAGTTTCCAATTAGGAGAGGAAGTGGATGCCAGTGTCTCTAGGATCGCCTTCTCCATCCTCTTCAGCTTCCTGGTCCTTGTGCTTGTCAAAAGATGAGACACACAAGACAGTGTGGAGTTTATTGCATCTCTCAACGAGACAGAGTGGACTATGGCTGTGAGCACCATCATGCTGCTCTGTATTTCAGGCAGACTTCATGCTATTTCTAAATTCTCAACTGTAAGCAGCTTTTCCTGAGGGACCCACCCTGTCAAAGTGATTGACAGGCCTCTTTTGCATTGATTTGTTTGTTTGTTTGTTTTTTGTTTTTCAAGACAGGGTTTTTTCAGTATAGCCCTAGCTGTCCTGTAACTCACTTTGTAGACCAGGCTGGCCTTGAACTCAGAAATCTGCCTGCCTCTGCCTCCCAAGTGCACTGATTTTTATATGATGGGGAAGCACCTGTCTTTGATCTTTACCAGAAAGCCTCCTGTTTTGGGTTAATCTTGTTGGAATCAGAGCTCCCAGAAGCCACATTCTGATAGTCATAGATCCATGACCTTCCAGGATGTCATACCAAGGCCACACTTGGTTCATGTTCCATACCTCCAGGCAGTAATTAGAGCCCTGCAGATCCAGTCCTCAGGTTTATAGATTGCTGCTGCTGCTGTTGCTAGCAGCATCTATGTCCAGTGTCCAAGTCTGCTAGTATCTCGTCAGCCATTTCCCATTAACACCTGAATTGGGGGCTGCCAGCTCCCAGAACTGTAAGAAAATAGATTTTCATGGCTGTGAGCCATCCACTTTGTGGTCATCATTCTTGCAGCCCTGGGAAACCAAAGCAGTGGATGCTGCTCTCTTTGGCCTCAGAGCCCGCCATAGAACATGCAGTGTTTTAAGTACCTCACAGATCCAGCCCAGCCTCTTCAGAGAACCTGACCTTTCTGGCTCCCTGCAACTGCAACCAATACGGTTCCTCCGACACACTTCTAGCTCTCCTCATACCCCAGAGCTTCTGTGAGTCATGGCCTGCCATGATTCCCCTGAAGCCTGGAAGAAAAAAGTGAGTCCCAGTCTTGAGGTGGAGAGATTTGAGAGACTGGTGCCCAGTGACCAGGAAGCGTTTCACACTGAGCCCAAGGCTTGAGCATAACTCTTTCCTTCCTATCTGTCCAACCACATTGAGGGAGGTGGGCAAATCCTAGAACTGTTACAGCTCAGGTCCTGATCACACAAGGTCTCTCTCTCTCTCTCTCTCTCTCTCTCTCTCTCTCTCTCTCTCACACACACACACACACACACACACACACAGGCAAAGCTGATGAGGACTCCCTGTAGGGCGTGGGGAGGACCGAGGCACAGGGCAGCCCACCACAGGTTACAGAGATTAAAGAGGGCTAGCTGTTCCACTGAAGACTTGGGAAGAAGAGATTAATGGGAGTGGCTCGAAGGGCACAGGTGTGTGCAGTTCACCATTTTTACCAACATTCCTTCCCTTCCACCTGTGTGATCTGGTTTGAATGCATCCATGAACAGAGAGGTGTCAGTGCCAGTCTCTCTAAGCTTGAAAGACACTTGGTAAAAGTGATGGGAGCCAGCTCCTACCCCCTGCAGGGATGTGAAACTCCTGCTCACCCCTGCACTCCTGTGGGCCCCTGCTTTGTTAATGCAAACAATAGGATAGTGACAAGCAAAGTTACCAGTTTGGAAAACACAATATCTAAGACCAATGAGACGCTCAGCAGGTTTAGGGGCTTGCAGCACAAGCCTGGCCACCTGAGTTTGATTCCTGGGACCTACATAATGATAGAAGGAAAGAACCAGCTTAACAAAGATCTCCAAAGTCACACCATGGCACATATGTACACACACACACACACACACACACACACACACAACTTATACACAATAGCAATAATAATAACAAAGTTAGTTTCAATAAAATGTATCCTCTTGCTGTGTACTATATAAATTACCATACATGCTTAAGCAAAATTAACTAAATCTGCATGAACCCTTTCAAATGTTCACATATTCACACATACACATGTACAGATACACACATTCACATAAACACACATACACATATACACATATACACATACACATATACACATACATACCCACAAACATATCCATCATGCAGTACTAAACTTCCCAGCTGCTTCTATTGTTGTCTGTATCTTGAAATTTAACGTGTGTGTGTGTGTGTGTGTGTATGAATACATATGTGTGTGTTAGTGCCCTTAGAGGCCAGCAGAAGGAGCCAGATATCTAGGAGCTAGAATTACAGGCATTGTGAGCCACTGGACTGGGGTGCTGCCATCTAAACTGGGGGGGGGGGGGGGTTCAGGATGGAGCAGCAAGGGTGCTCAACTGTTGTTAATTGCTGAGTTGTCTCTTATGATCCCATTGTGTCAATGGAATGATGTGTGTGGGGGGAAAAAAAAAACCTCATGTTTTAAGGTCGTATGACTAGGTTGGGCTACGGAGCGTCTGTGCAGTTCCACAGAAGTCATTGAGCTTCTCTGACCTTCAACTCTATACAATTCTATCTTAGTTACTGTTTTATTGCTCTGAAGAGATACCATGACCAAGGCAACTCTTATAAAGAAAACATTTAACTGGGGGCCTTGTTTAGAGTTTTAGCATGTTGCTCCACGCTCATCACAGTGAGAAGCAGACAGGCCTGGTGCTGGAGCAATAGCTGAGAGCTTTACATCATGATTCACAGACAGCAGGTAGAGAGTGAAATTAAACTTGACAAGGGCTTTTGAAACCTCAAAGTGACAAACTTTCTCCTCCAAGGCCACACCCTCCTCCAAGGCCTCACCTCCTCCAAGGCCACACCCCTCCAACAAGGTCACAGCACCTCCAACAAGGTCACACTTCCTCCAACAGGGTCACACTTCCTCCAACAAGGCCTCACATCCTAATCCTTCCTAAACAATTTCACTAACTGGAGAACAAACATTCAAATATATGAGCACATCGCAGGGTCTTAGCAAGTAGGGTTCAGGGCAAGATCAGAGAAGACAGATCAGATAAAATCACCGAAGACCAGGATTCTGAGCTGAACGACATGGAGAGACACTGCCCCGACAGTGTTGTCAAAGGCTACACAGTCCCGCACAGGAGCAAGATGGCAGCTCTCTTGGCAGAGTAACCACGGTATAACTTTGGATGTCATTCCTATGAGTTTATCTCTGTGCCTTTTCTCTCCAGACCCAATGACCCTGAAGATGCAGCCCATCCTTCAGAAATCTCTGTCTCAGCAGTGATCGTGGATTCTGTTGTGCACAACAGAACACCCAGCTCCATATACAATCTGCATGGCCATAAGGATGGGTAAATACCCTTGGTGCCCCCACAAAAGCCCTTTCCCAGAGAACCATTGTAAGACATTTCTGTGAAATGACTCTTACAAAATGATTCTCTACTTAGCACCTGCGGGTTAGTATTTTATGGGATATCCCACATCTATTGCAAATAAATAGAACCAACACTTCACAGAGCTCTTGTAGTAGCTAGCCATCACTGTTATCTTACTCAACTTTGGCATCACCTAGGAGCTTGGTGAGGCACAGCTCTGGGTATCTAGGAAGGTATACCCAGAAAGAATTTATGACAGGAGAAAGACTCATTTCTATATGTAGGTGGAACTATCTCGAACAAGCTGGGGGCCCAGACAGAGTCAAAAAGGTAAAAAAGAAATCCAGTTGAACCCTGACAGTCCCTGCTTGCTTGCTTTCTGCTAAGGACAGAGTTGTTCCACTAAGCCTGGCCCCATCCTCCCCTGGTCCCCCATGATGGGCCGAGTCCTCTAAAACCATGAAAAAATAAGCTCTCTTTCAGCTGCTTCTGCCAAAGATCGGCCGCAGCAACGATAAACATTAACTCATATGACCTTCCCAAGTTAAAAAGAATTAATTCATTTAGAGACAAGCAGGAAAGAAGTCACTGAGGTAGAAGGTATGTAGAAACAGAGAACCCAAGGGCTCTTTTCCATTACTTTTCACAGGAGGCATTGATATAATGCAGGTTTGACCTTGGTAAATTCACCGAAGAGAATTCACACTTTCAACAGGGACGTCCTGGAACTCTGGCTGCGATGCGCCTCCATGTCAGACATCTCGCACATTTGGGCAAACTCCAGAGCTCATGCCGTTCTTAGGAATCGTCGTCTTCATTTCTGCTTCGTGCATAAATGTGATTTTTGCTACTGCAAATACCACCCACCGGGGCAAAGATAAGTGATACGGAGTGGGTTTTGCAAGTGTCTTTGGTATTTTTAGGAAAAGGCATTTTGAAATGTTCAGTTGTGTGAGACAGCCTGTTGTCGGGCAGAGAAGCAGGCCTGCTTGCCTGAGAGTCATTTCTGCGTGGAAGAAAGGTTTCTATCCTGGGCCTGGCTGCATCCGCCCTGGCAACGCTGACGCACAGAATGTTATTGGATTTGGAAAAGGCAACTTGGGGAAATGCGAAGCCTGAAACGCTGAACCAGGAGCAAGATGCCTCTTGAGGCGCCTGTGGGCATACACCCCAGGTCTCCCCGTGAGCCTCAAGCCGCAGGGGCAGAAGAGAGACAGCAGCAGCACATGGGGCTTCTGGGTCTTTTCCCAGCTGTTGTAACAAAAAGCCATATGCCAGCTGGCTTATAAACAAGAGAAAGTTACTGTCGCGGGACTGGAGGCCACACGTCCAGGATGAGAGGAACCGCTCCGGTTCCAATGAGGGCTCGTACACAGCCTCTTCCCTCTGTGGTTTCATGGCTTCTCTCCTTGAGACCTATCTACAGGTACCTTATGGCCCCTCACATAAGCTCCACTTCCCAGACCAAATCACCCTCAAAAGACCTGATTGGTAAGAACTTGAACGTAAATTCAAATCTCACGATGTATGGTGGTCGTGTGCATAGTTACTGCACGAGTTACATGGTGTTTTAGTTTTGTGGAACAGTGTTACATGTAGCTCATGCTGGTCTTAAAAGCGTGATCCTCCTGCTTCTGCCTCCCACATACACCGCCACACCCAGCTTTGGCCATTACATCTTAATAAAAAAAAATTTTTTTAAAGACTTTTTTAAAAAAGAATTTCAGGAGACACAAACACTCTAACCACAGTCCTGGCTTCAGATACTCTTACCATATGAATAAATAATAATGTCTTTAAAAACTGAATTGGTCTTATGCATTTAAAACTGGATACAATTCTGCTTACTGCTAGGAATTTAATATTAAAAATTGCCAAGCCACTAACAATCATCACAGAAAACTACCATATGGAAAAGTTATCAACATGTCTGTTTTGGAAGCACAAAATCACTGCAATGTTTTCAAGTATCAAAAAAAAAAAATCCATTACACACGTTTGGGGGGGGGGGGCAATTTTTCCTCCCCTAGGGGTGAAAACAACCCGCCCATTAATGAGGAAGGGAGACATTCATGTTCTCAGAAAGCGTGAAGGGCTGATTGCAGACAAAGAAGTCCTGAGAGCCCGGGCCCGCGGCTCCCACGCCTTGCGGGTCGTTCATGCGGGTTCTCTGCTCAGCCAGAAACAAGGCTTCCTTTTTCAGAAGCATGGTGGGAGTCAGGCCCTGCCATTGAAGATGATAGCTACTACATCTCCGGGGCTATTTCAACCTTCTGGAATAGACCGTTGGGGAGTAGGAGGCACGGGCAGTCATGAGTGTGTGAGCCAAGCTTTAAGTCAAAGAGTCAAAGTCTCTCTCTCTCTCTCTCTCTCTCTCTCTCTCTCTCCAACCCCCCCCCCAATCTCTCTGTCTCTTTGTGTTACAGACAGCGGGGACGCGGGGGGGGGGGGGCGGTTGTGGTCAGGGGTGTGGACGCTTGAGCACAGACTCAGCCAGAAAGCTCCGGTGACCCTGCCGCTTTCTCCGTGTGCAGTGCTGGGGTTACAGGCATGGGCCCGGCCAGACCCAGCTGTTTACATGGGTGCTGGGATTTGAACTAAGTCCTCGCGCATGTGCAGCAAGCATTTCTACCCACCGAGTTTTGTGCCCAGCTCAAAGTTCATTCTAAAAGTCTGCCTTGCCCTCGTTCTCTCTCTGCATTCCTAGCATGCTGCAGATAGCTCCTGCCCACCCTCTCAGCTACCCCAGATCTTGTGAGGAAATGCCACTGAACCACTCCAGGTGCCAATTCTCCTCAAATAAAGTGGACAAGCTCTCCCTGGGCTTGCCTTGCAGGGCTACCCATGCAGCTATGAGGGAAAGTTGTTTGGGAGTTCTGGGTCACAAAGGCATGAAAAGCCCCCGAGGGAGGGGTTTCCAAACAGAGAAGAACTTCACCCACACTGGCCTCAGATAAAATCGACAGCTCTGTCCTGCATCACTCTGCAAAGTTACCCTTCTTCCCACCCTCTGCATCTTCCTCAGGGGATTTCTGAAGTTCCTGTGGTATTGTTGGATCAGCAGACGGAGCGCACGCGAGTCTAGTTCCCACAGCTGAACGTTGGCGCTCTGATTAGCATATCAGCTTACTTAAGGTAACACTGTAGTTTCTCAAGAGGTTAAAAGGATTTCTTTACCACTGATAAGGTTTTACCATACCTTCTTCTCGTAGGAAAGAGAGTTCATAACACAGGCTGCTGAACAAGCAATGTCTCTACGGAGTAAGATATCTAGCATTAGTACTGGCCTCTAGATCCCACATGACAGTCCCCGAATGACCTCTTGACCTGCTTTATCCTGGCCCCCACTCCATCAAGCCTTTCTTAGCTAAAGAACCAAAAGCAGGATTTGAGCACTTCTTCGGGAGTTTCTTGTTTCGTTTATTTGCCCTCTACAGAATTTCTAAAAAAGGTTTGCCTCTGTCGAAACCCCAGCAGGACCAACTCTGAACCAACCACACAAGGGCTGCGCCGGCACACCAACAAACAGTCAAGAGAGATGGGGGCTGGCATCACAGGCTAGGAGGAGCAGATGGACTGAGTCACCAAGACCTCCAAATCCAGGGGCTCAGGATAAAGAAAGGAAGAAGGTCCGTGGGAACAGACGTGGGAAGTGATCGCCAAAGGAACCAAACAGGAACTGGGAAAGGCTGCGTACGTTGTAAATCCCCTATAGCTCATTTTCTATAGCTCATCGTCCACACCAGATATGGGGAGGACACTGGGGACACATGCCTATTGGGCTGTCTGGGCCTCCGCTTCCTCAGTAGCCAAACAGGAAGGTACCGACCTCAAGAGTGTGCTGTGAGCTTTAGACCGGCTTCATAGCCTCCAGCTCACGAGGTCTGACATTTGAGTATAAGGTATAATAGGCTCAGATCAACCTGTGTGATAAATATCACTCCCTCTCTGCCTAGGTCAGTGCACATAAAGTTTTCTTTGACAGTCAGACAGACACTGGGTTCTGAAGGCTAGAGGCAGTCCCTGACCCATACATGATATAAAACAGGGGTTGTCAGGCTGTAGGAACTGATCAGATCAATAGATAAAGCAGCTAGAGAGTACGGAAGGCATCTCCTGGAAGCAGATTTTCATTTGTCTCTACATCAAAAAAAAAAAAAAAAAAAAAACCAAAACAAAACAATGGTTTTGATGGCTCAGCACTAAGTGTATGTAATGCACTTTTGGAGAATACGTGTTTGGTTCCCAGCACACAGATGATATAGTTCACAATCACCTCTAACTCCAGCTCCAGGAAATGTGATGCCCTCTTCTGGCCTCTTCAGGTACTGCACTCATGTGGTGCATATAATCACACACACTATAAACAACAATAATAGTAGCAATACTAAAACCACATCTAAAATGTCAACCTCTAGACCCTTGGTCATAAGACATAGGGATAGCTACACATATATATGCCTACAGGAAAGCAACACCACAGAAGGAGAATGCACTCCTGGCAAAAGAACTCAAAGACAGTGTCTTGGAAGCCATGGTGCGTGATTGAGATCTTGAGATACAGGAAAATTCATCGGGTTAAAAAGGAAGGAAGAACCCATACTAAAAACCTGGAGCTGGGAGTGTCCATGTGGGATGGAGGTCAGTGTAGGTGCCAGTGGGGATTGACAGTGAGCTAGCTAAGAGACCATCAGGTTAATTCAAACCCTGAGACCAGAGAGGGAAAACTTGGTACGGTAATCCTTGAAAAACACAGAAGTTAGTACAGGCTGCAGAGTCAGAGCCACGAGTCAGATGTCACTCACAGGACTCTGGGGTTTCACAGTTGTGGGTAGACATTTCTGAGGGGTGGTTCAAAGTACTGTGATGGCCTGAGAGTTCAGAATGATAGCAATTTATCAGTTGGTACAAAATGTGTCAGTATGTCACCTCCTGTTTGGATGGCCGTCATGCACTACACGATCCCAGGCCTGGCTGTGGAGCTTTTGAAACCCACTGCCAGGGATGTGGGCATCAGTTTCCCTCAAGATGACCTGCCCATCCATTCTCAGGCTGCTCTCTAGACATCAGCTTTCAGCTTCTGCATAACTTCATGTGGACCTCCACCAGGAAATTGTGAAGCCCTGTGGCCCCTCATCTCCAGTTGTAACTCCTCTTTTCATCCTTCACGGTTCATATTGCATAGCTAGTTGTTATGACCAAAAGGAGGCTCTGGGTAGAATATTCTAAATTAGACTGTGATCCAAAAGAGAGAAGCAATAAGAACTGTAAGGGAAAAATTGGTAAATAAGAACTTTCCCAGGACAGAATTCCTGAACTGAAAGTCAGGAGATGGTCAGATAAGAGATAATATTCAAAGGCACAGTGCATCTTCCAAGCTTGTATCAATAGGCCAAAACCAAAAGCATTATTAATAGGTGTGTGGAAGTTTGGAGAGTGAGATGGGGCAGAAAGGAGGAAAGATAAACCAGGTTAATGTGACAAATGCTAAGGTGGAGAAGTCCGAACAGAAATGGCAGGTTGTTGAGAAAGTGGGCATAGAGCTAAGAGAAGGTGTCAGGCACAGAGGTGTAGACCAGAGTGACAGGTTTCAGACAAGAATCGTAGTAATGGAGGACCAGATCAATGGGCTGAGGGTATGTCCCTAGAAGCGTGCTCACTGATGCAGTGGAGGAAAGCAATGGTCCAAGAAAGGGCTGTCCTAAGGGAGCAGGGTCCAAGATCAAGTCTTGTATAGAGGAAGCACAATGATGAACCATTAACCAGAAAGAACTGGACAAATGAACTGCTCTATTTTCTCTCTCGTTTTTGATAATTACATTCAGATGTAATTCACTTACCATATAATTACCCATTTAAAATACACACTGACTGGCTTTCCCTGTAACTAGAGTTATACAACCCTGATCAGCATCGATTTCAGAACATTGCGTTATCTTCATATCCTTTATCCATCAAATGCCAAGCCGTCACATTCCAAGAAGAAATTCACTCTGCTTCTATCTTTACCTGTGCCGGCCATTCACATAGATAGACTTCTTGGTCCTACGGACTGCCTTCTTTCACCCAGAACAATTGTCTCATGGTCCATTCGTGGTGCACTCTGTGTCAGGATGCCACTCCTATTATGACCAACTAATAGTCCATCATGTAAGTAATTCCGTGTTTTGTTTATCCATTCAGGCGATAAACGAGTCATTTCCAGGTTGGAGTCCTAATCAATAACTCCGCTGTGAGTGTTTGTGCACAGGCTCCTTCATTTCTCATGGGCGCATCTTCACACACTGAACCGCCAGGCTCCGTGGTAACTCTATGTGTCCCTTCTGAGAGAACTGCCCAGCTGTTTTCAGAAGTCTTCTGTTCCCACCAGCAGCGTACAAAGGTTCTGGCTTCCACACTTTCTGGCAGTACATGTTACTTGCATTTTGTTTCTTTCCTAAATTATAGCTAGCCGTTGTGGTTTAGGGATAGAGTGTTCTTCAAGAGGCTCTTGTATGGAAGACCTGCTCCCTGGCTGATAGATCCAGGCAGTGAAGGGGTGAGTGGATCCCGAGGCTGTGATGTCATCAGTGGGTTAGCCCTCTGGGGATAATGAGTCTATCAGGAGGTAGTGGTAAGTGGAAAGTGAGACTTAGTTGGAAGAAGTGGGTGTAAGTCACTTGGGGGCATACCATGGAAACATAACTTGTTCCTGTCTTTCTCTGTCTCTGTCTCTATCTGCCTCTGTCTCTTTCTCTGTCTTTCTGTCTCTCTGTCTATCTGTCTGTCTCTCTCTGTCTCTCTGTCTCTCTGACTCTATCTCTCTGTCATTCTCTCCGTGTCTCTCTGTCTCTGTCTCTCTGCTCTTTCTGTTTCTCTGTCTCTCTGTCTCCCTGTCTCTACTTCTATGTCTCTCTATGTATTTCTGTCTTTCTCTATCTCTCTGCCTCTGTCTCTGTCTCTCTCTCTCTCTTCTCCCCCTCTCTCCCTCCATGCCCCTCTTTCCTGGGAGTTCAGCAGTGAGCAGCTACCACAAGCTCCTAACACCATAATATTCAGCCTTACCTCAAGTCCAAACCAATGGATCCAAGCAACCACGAACTGAAGCCTTGAAACTTGAGCCAAATCAAACATGTCTTCCCTCTAAATTGTTCCTCTCAAAAGTTTGTCACAGCTATAGAAGACTATCACAATAGCCAACCTAATGAATATGAAATAGCATCTCATTGTGGTTTTAATCTGCATGTTCTTAATGGCTCCTGATACAGAACGACTTACTAGGTGCTTACAGGTCCAGCGTACATCTCTTTTGGGGAAATGTCCATTTGGGTCCTTCACTCATTTGAAGTGAATTAGTTGTTCTTTATTCCTTAACTGTAAGAGTTCTTTTATGTTCCAGATACAGTAGCACCTCACCCCTCCCCTCCCCGACTCCACGATCCACCCCCCCCACCCCCCTGCCCATGGCCGTCTTATCCATCCATGGCTTTGCTTTCTATACTTTTGGTTCCCATTGGTCAAATGGCCTGAGAATACTAAATAAAAATTCCCAGAAATAAATAACCCATAAATTTAAGATAACTTTGTCTTGTAGTAATTCTTTTAATACTACCCGTTTTATTATCAGCTTTTATTAGTCTCTTATTGTACTTAATATAACCTTTAAGCTTTATTGTAAGTGCATCTGGGAAAACCCAGAGTAAGGTTCGAAATGATGTAAGGTCCAGGGGTCCTGGCATCCGCTGGAGATCAGGGACTCTATGACTAAGGGTGATTGTCCACTATTGGCTGAAAATGGTCCCTCCCACTCTGTGTTCTCCCTTTCTACATTTTGTGACAGTATTTTCACAGGCTTTATTTCTGAAGAGGTCTAGTTTTGTGGTTGTTGTTGTTGTTTATGGGGAGGGGGGGGTGGTTATAACTAAAAATCCTTTGCCAAATGCAAAGTCTTAGAGATGCATTTACTGCGTGATTTTTTTTTCACATTTTATACCTTTATCGTCTACACGAGGGCACGCAATCCATGTTGTCTTATTAAATGATGTGAGGTAGGGCTCCACTTCATCCTCTGTGTGCTCATGTACAGTTGTCCCTGCATCATTTGTTAAAAGGAAATAATAATAATAATTTTCTCATTGAAAAGGCAGGGTCAGAATCAATTGACTATAAATGTGAATATTTATGTCTGGGCTCGCATTGTAATTCTTTAATGCTTTGCTCCTGCCAGCTGCCCACACACCAGGCTGATATTGTTGCATTACTTTAGATACACATCTTTACTTCTTGGTTTCATAGCCCAAATGAGTTCTTTTAGACTACCAGCTCCTGAGAGTTCAGACAGGACCCAACTGAATCTGATTTGCATGGTCATTGATATCACTGTGGCTACTCACCCCCCCCCCCCACCGTGACACTATTTCATGGTAATCAGGGTCAAGCCCAGAACCACACCATTCTCATGTTCCACAAGTGCTGTGGCATTGAGCTACATCTCCATCCTTGTGTGGGGTCCCTGTCTGACCGTTTTCTCTCATCTTAAGGCCGTGGAAAAATTACAGCCTGGAGACACCAGACCTTGTCTCGATGCTCTGATGTATGCTTGGTTTAATGTCCTGACAGATTGCTGGAGAAGTAAGAGACAGGACAACGCCCTAGAACACTTCATTTCCACAGAAATGAGTGGAATCAATCTCTCGACTGTGTGTCCGTAAGCCGACATCATAGCAGAATACTCCGAGTACACGGAACTCGACCCCTCTGTCCTTCAATCTAATACCTGTCCTGTAAGAACATTTTTAAGGGGAGACAAGTGTGGTGGGGGGACCCATGAACCCCAGCACACAGGAAGCAGAGACAGGTGGTTTTCTGAGTTGATGCCAGCCTGGTATGCACAGTGAGACTCTGTCTAAAACAAAAGGAAAACTGCCCTCAAAAATGCAGTCGTAAAAGTTAACTCAGCAAAGGCATGGGACTCTGTTAACTGGGGCCTCGCACAAGTTTCCCAAGCAGCTCAAACCATAAGAGCAGAACACCCAGCGGCGGAGAGGTGAGTCTCAGCCTCATGTGCATCACACCCTTTCTGGGAGGCTGAGTGATATCGTTTGTCCCAGAGGCGTTCAGGGACAATGAGGCTTGTAAATTTACCTTTCTAACAAATGTCCGGGAGATGCTGCTGATAAATCAAGGAACATACTTTAAGAATTATGCTTCCAGTCAAGAAGGCCAAGCACTGACTGCTGACATCTTTAATTTCTAAGGGCAGAGTCTCTAAATAAAGCCCAGGCAATCAGCCCCGGCCCAGGATGCTGCAGGTTACCCAGGTCTCACTAATGTAAAAAAAGGAAAGGGATAGGAAACCACAGTTGAGCCTTGTTGCTTGAAGCATCTGTAGAGTCTTCATGGATCTAGAGAGGAAGAAATTGGAAATGCCCAGCATAGGTGCATCCAAAACAGCCAGTGACATCATAGGCTCACAGTCGCTGTCAACACAAGCACTCAACTGGAGCCAGTGAGAAAAGCTTCTTTCTCCCAAAGTCTTCAACAAAGCATGTTGATCAAATAATGCATGCCCATACAGGAAATGCGTTGTCTGCTGCCTACTGGGGAGGGGCTATAAATAGCTCCTCAGAGAACATTTTTCTATAATTAGCCTTCCACTTCAAGTGAACTATGTGTAATGAATTTCATATCGCTAGGTGTTCTTCCTGGATAAGTGCATGGTAGATTCTGCAATTGTCAGTGCAGAAACGTAACTGCTCAAACAGCATTGCGCCAAAGTCAGCAGGTCTGAAAACAAGGCAGACATGCAAACCACACTGGGAAATAAAGTCATTTGCCCAAGTATGTGTGAGCATGTGTGTGCATTATATGTGTACATGTATGTGTGCATGTGTATATGTGTGTATGTGCCCCTGTTGTATGTGCATATGCATGTGTGTGTACATGTGTATGTATCCTTGTGTGTGTGTTCATACTTGTATGTGTGCATATGTATAAATGTGTGTGTCCTTGTGTGTTTGTATGTGTGTGTGTGCGTGCATGTGTGTATCCTTATGTGTGCATGTGTCTGCATGCAAGCACCTGTGTGGAAAGACATCAGAATCACCTCTTTAATGTTGAGGTAAATGGAAAGTGGATAGAAACAGCTAAGACAATGGCCACTTGAGAGTCAGCACAGCTCTTTCACTGCCTGTTCCTAAAGGCTGCTCCTGGTGCTTATTAGAGAAGTGCATGTCTCAACAGCTTGCCTGGGCCTTCACCAACACCAAGCAAGAGCAGAAGCCTCTCTGAGCAGAAAGGATCCTTCCTCCATTGGCTGTGTTTGAGCCCTGATTCTTCTGCTAATTCTCCACTAATTACAGGAGCTAACACCACCTCCTGCCCTTCTGGCCCCTTCACAGTTCACCCACTTTTGCTGCTCTCACCACCTGCCTTTCCCCAGCCCTCCCCTCAGCACTTTCCCTCCCTTCTGTTTCTTCTCACAGACTGAATGCCCCTCCCACATTCCACATGCCCCTCCCACATTCCGCATGCCCCTCCCACATTCCACAGGTTACAGCGGAGGCTGTTAGCTTACTCTGTGGGTGGGAGGGATTAAAGAATTCTCAGAGCACTCACAGCTTCTGTCTTGCTAGTGAGAAAGGATATATTCCTGTTCTGTGAGTTACAGCTTAAACAAGCACCCTTCCTTGGACTGTCCTATTCTGATCCTTTACTCTGGAAGCCACAGAAGGAGGCCTGAGCCTCTTTCTCAAGGATCCTATAAAGAGACCTATCCATTCCCAGCCTGAGACCTGGAGTTGGTTTGAAGATCACTTGTATTTGCAAACGTACACTTCCTTCCAGCCTATTGCCAAAGTCCAAACAGTTCCTTGGTGAGATGCCAACATGGCTGTCATGTACCTACTGACCCATGGACTTTATTTCCTTCAAAAGATTATCAGCATGACCAAATATTATTCTTTCGACAACGCCAATTCTTCATCCTAAGGTTCTGTTTCAAGCACATGGAACATGGCTTCTTTAGAAATGGAGTAAAGAAGCCAGAAGTGACGATATATGCTTATAATCTCAGCATTGCAGAGGCAGAGGCAGAGGCAGAGGCAGAGGCAGAGGCAGAGGCAGAGGCAGAGGCAGAGGCAGAGGCAGAGGCAGAGGCAGAGGCAGAGGCAGAGGCAGAGGCAGAGGCAGAGGCAGAGGCAGAGGCAGAGGCAGAGGCAGAGGCAGAGGCAGAGGCAGAGGCAGAGGCAGGTGGATCTCTGTGAGTTCAAGGCAAGCCTGGTCTATAGAGCAAGTTCCAGGCCAGTCAGGAGGGCTACATAGTGAAACCCTGTCTCATAAACACAGAAACAAGACATAAGTGATCTGGCGATGGCTAGATGGCTCAGCAGTTAAAAGCGCTTGGTGCTCTTCCAGAAGACTAGATTTCAGTTCCCAGCACCCACATAAGGCCACTCACTCCGACTGTATGTCATCTGACACACCCTCTGGCCCCCCAGAGTCATCTTCACACATGTAGCATATACATACAAAGATATACATGCACACACGTGTAAATAAAAATTAAAAGACAAGCCTAAAGCAAACAAATGTGTTGAAGAATCAAATAGCCAACACATACCAAGGAGAGAGCAGAAGAGATGTTTGTGGTAACATGGCGGCATTTGGTCACTCTGCCTCAGCTAGCAAGTCTTCACACAGAAGGAAAGATGAGCATCTCTGTACACCATCTGACAGGTGTGTGTGTTGGGTTGGGTGGGAGGAGCTTAAACACGCACACACACACACACACACGTCATCCGAGTCAAGGCGCAGCTTTGCTCTGTTGCTGTCCTCTGCTGAGGGGCCTGAGCATCTTGAAGTCAGAGACCCTATCTGGGTCCTGGAAACCACAAATTACTTTTTTATAGGGCCCACCTAAAGATGAGTCGAGGTAATGTGAGTACCTGACATGTAATCTTAGTTACATGTCACCCTTCATTACTGCAAACATTATTTCCTGAGACTTCATCTAAAACACCGTCTTATCTAGACAATAGAACATCATTTAGTGCTAAAAAGAAGGGGGCTACTGAGCCTTGAAAAAATGCAGATGAGTCTTAACTTAAATGCAAGTGAGTAGATGGCAGAGCCAGACTGAAAACACTTGCATTGCACACTGCATTGTAGTGGCTACATGGAATTCTGGGAAAGGCCAATCCACAGAAGCAATGAAAAAAGCCTAGTGCATAGGGATGGGTGGACAGGGTTGAGGCTTGTGTTTTGTTTTGTTGTTTTGTTTTGTTTTGTTTTGTTTGCCTGTTTTTAGAACAGTGGCACAATTCCCTTTGATACTGTGATACAAGGATTATACATTTAGGCACATCAACAGGGAACAGTGGTGCCAAATGACTGTGAAGGCAAATGATTACAGCACCTCCAGAGGGTTCACCAGGTGTAAGAAACATGGGGTACCACCTGCAGAGGGGGCTCAGCTGTTGAGAGCCACCACTGCCCTTGCAGAAGATCCTACTGTAATTGCCTGCACCCACCCACTTCAGGTGGCTCGCAACTGCCTGTAAGTCCAGCTTCAGGGGTCTTAATGTCCCCCTTCTGGGCCCTGAGAGCACTGCAGTCACATGTACCTACTCACACAAACACACACACACACACACATTTACATGTAATTTTGAGATAATAAAAATAAAAATTTGCTGATAATAAGTAGCTAAACATGAGGGCCTAGTGGGAAATCGTGATACAACAGAGTGGGGGAGGAGATGCTGATTTTCTTATTTGTGTGTGTGTGCGTGTGTGAATTTACAACTGCTCTTACACGTCTGCAACTTAAAACTCAGGCTCAGACTTTATTATCAGAGAAAACATACACAAAGTGTCTTCTTCCTCAAAGGAGCCCAGGGTAAAGAAGCATCGCTCTCTGTGGGAAGCCACATGTGCCATTGCAGAGTGGCGCTGACTACTGCTGGCCACCACACATAAGTTTGGACAAACAACCAATGTGTACATATGCAGTAAAGTTTTTTGCAAAGACACTGCCTGGCCCAGGCATGATAATGAGGCTTTGAGAGTATAACCAATCAGATGTGAGACATGCAAATGAGGTATGATAATGAGGCTTTGTGAGGTACAGAGAGAGAGAGAGAGAGAGAGAGAGAGAGAGAGAGAGAGAAAGAGAGAGAGAGAGTAGCCAATCAGATGAGGAACATGCAAATGAGGCTTAGTGCATAACCAATCCGGGTGTGAGACACGCCTCTCCTAGGCCTATATAAGCAGCACCAGTTCTGGGCTTGGGGTCTCTTCGCCTCTGCAATCAAGCTCTCCCAATAAACGTGTGCAGAAGGATCCTGTTGCAGCGTCGTTCTTGCTGGTTTAGTCCTGAGCGTGCAAGAGCTCTCCAGGGCCCATCTTTCTTACAGTGTCAGCCAGCCTCTTTCAGATCTGTGTTCGCACGAGTGGGAATGGAGGCCAGCATGCACGTGCACCATTCCTTCTGGTCTGTTAGCTCTGCCACCGTCAGACTCCTCCAGCTCCATCTTCCTCTCTGGGTTCTGACCGCCCCTGCTGGCTCCCTCTGTTCTACAGTTGATCTAACAGGGTAGGAACATCCAGTGAAGTCTAAACTACACCAGGCTTGGCTGTGAGCCTCTGTGTGTGTGTCCTGCTGACTCCAAGGCCCCGGGGGGTGGGGGGGGACTTCTAGTGCAGCCTGCCTTTTGTTCCTCTATGGCACTGTTGTAGGACAGGGTGCCTAACCCTCACCTTGTTCATTTCAGCATGGGGTGGGTGTGTCCAATTACTTCCTTCGTGGCTGTTCATGAGTTCTGGCCTCTGCATCCATTACTCCTAGGTTCTAGGGCTTCTTCCTCCTCCTTCCCAAATGATCCTCTTCTGGCAGGGTTTGCCTCAGACGCTTTACCAGCAAAATGCTACCTATTCTATGTAACAAGGCATGGCATGATACTTGATTTTTCTCTTAGGTAGAAAGAAATTGATGTTCTGAGGTAATTGTCCACGACAGGCTTCTAGCTATTACATATACAAGGGCCTTTCCACCTGTGACTAGCTAGAAAAATGTGTTATTCTTCCAGAAGCAACTCTTTGTTCTCATTGTCTATCCTAAAACTGTGCTACGGTTACAGAAAGTGCATCCCAGCATGGTTCCCAAGCCCTAGGTAGTACCATAAGTACTGCAGTAGTCCAAACAGTCTCTCCCAAATGTCTCTAAAAGCAGATACCAATAACCACCCAGCCACCCAATACCTATGTGAGAAGTTAATTATATCAGTATTTCTAACTGAGATATGCTACAGATTTGACATGCAATTAGATCCAATGGATTAGTTGGATGATTTTTTATATATTTTGAAATATTGGTAATTAATGAAAATTTTCATCCTCCATTTCATGCCTTTTGATTTCTTGGAAAAAATATCGAGGGTTGCTTGGAAATCACTGAAAGACTTGATCAACAAAAGCAAACTCCTTTAAAGGATAAATGACTGGGGCCACGTGAGAATTTCCACCCCCACAATGCAGGTTTGAAGTGCTGCATCTGATCCGTGCCACACATTTTAAGTAATGTGTCCATCATGATGAACTATCGTGAGTTTGCTATCTCGTGGGTGCTCTGCCACCTTGTCCACAATGGCCATTCTGAGTTCCTCCTTTGAACTCCTGTCATCCACCCTATGTAGCTCATGTCTATCTCTGTCTCTCAGATTGTAAACCTCCTGTGTACACAAACCCCTCTCAGTGTTCCACACAGGGCTCTGGAAGGAAGTGTACAGTCAAACGCACGGAGAGAGCAGGAGGCCCTCCTTTGCAATCGGAGGGAGAACACGTTTGTTTGGGGACTACAGTCTCCACTTGACTCAAAGTCCCTCCTGGGTGAGAAGAAACACTCGAGAAGGGGTGAGGCTTGGGATAAGTATGACCACCACATTCACACAGTCTCCATAACAAACAGGAAGAAAGCAGGAAGGCTCCTCACAACCAATAAGAACAGGACAGCTCAAGCACTTGTTACACTGCAGACTTGTGTAATTAGGCCATGTCAAGTTTCTTAAAAGAGATCCCAATGGGTTTTCAAGCTGCCAGAGGGAGTTGGAATCTCTTTCAAAGAAAATTTTAAAACAAGAAAGAAAAAAGAAAGAAAAGGAAGGAAGAGAGAGAGAGAGAGTTCTAAATTCTATATTAAATCTGGTTAGAAACACAATTTCATCTTTATTGGATATTAGTCATAGCCACTGTTTAAAGGCACAGTAAAAGGCTGCTTGCTTAAAGGAAAAGGACAGAAGAACAGAGAGAAAAGTAAAGGAAAATAAAATACTTCCCTCCTCTAGCTGGAAAGGGGAACTCCAAACTAACAAGGGGTCAGTCAACTTTCTCTTTCCTCAAAAGCCTTTGAGTCAGAAACAAGCCTGAGGACGGCAGGGTTTGTAGGATGCTCGGAGTTCTGTGCACGTGCTTATTTTCTCAGAAGGAGAATTAGACAAAAATAATACAAATGGGAAATAAAGAGAATGACCTACTTTACTGGGGAGGGGAGGACCTCTGTGTGAGTGTTTTCATCTAATTGACTGGGTAGGGTTGCATGTCCAAATAAGGCCCCTCTGGTGCAGGTCCAGTTTGCACTGGAGAGGAGAAATCCAGGCCCCAGAACACCATGAGCCAGGACTAAGGCTAGCTCTTGGAACTGAAGCCTCAGAAGCTCCGGAGACCCCTTCTGGACACACACACACACACACACACACACACACACACACACACACACACGCACACGGGGAGGGGAGAGGGGGAGAGGGAAAGGGAGGAGAGGGAAAGGGAGGGGAAGGGAGAGGAAGAGGGAGAGGGGGAGGAAGAGGAAGAGGGAGGAGAGGGAGAGGGAGGGGGAGAGGAAGGGGGAGAAAGAGGGAGGGGGAGGGTGATAGGTAGCCAGGAGCCAATGGGGGCGTTTTCCTTGTCCAGGCCACTTGCTGGAATGTGAGATGTAGAATGACCCAAAGAGAGCTGCCAAGACAGAGCTCTGCCCCAGGAATTGAACTCAAAGGGTGTCAGAAAGCAGGTGGCCTTTGTGCACCTGGCGCGGGGACGTGGCTCCCCTCTTCCGGCTGGTCTAGCCAGGTGCCTGCCTGCCTGCCTGCCGTGATCTCTGGACGCCAGTAGAGGGTTGTTGTGGGTTTGGGTGAAACACGCCACCCCTGAGCTCTTCCGCGGGGCTAGCAATCTCCCCATCACCCCATTCGCGCTCAGAACCCCCTCAGCGAGTCTAACAGCAGGCCTGGTTCCCCGTACCCCGTCTGCACATCTGTCTTGGCTAGGGGTTTGCAGAAGCTTGGGAAAAGGGCTCCCTGTGTTCTTGCGCGCGCCGCTCTCTACAGCTTCTCTTTTTCTTGGATTCTCGCCTGTCTCCTCCCACAGGAAAAAAAAAAAAGGTCACGTATGTTTGGAAAAATATGTAGGTCAGTGGAACATTTCCTGCACTGGTGCAAAAGGAGAGAGGGCAGTGGGGGCGGGGAGGGAGAGGCCCGGCGCTGCTCCTAGGGCGCCTCCTGGCCGCAGCCCCCGACCTGTGGCCCTGGGGTTACAAGGGGACATTTAGCGGGTTCTTGCCGATCCTTGACCCATTTTCCTGACCAGTTAAGCTCGCCCTGGAGGAGGCACCGAGCGTTCCTCCCTAGCAACCGCTGCTATATTCCACGAACAGCGTTCACTCTCACATCCCAGGACCCTTCTTCTCACCTGGTGTTCCCTCACCCACCCACGTCCCCAGTAACCTGAGTCACGGAAGCGCAGAGGCCTGCCCTTAGAGGTCGGCGTGGGCGAGGGGGACAAGACAATCACATTCTAGCAAACACCCCCACCCCGTGACAGCACAGTGGCAGTGGGCACTGAGATGATTCCCATTTACCCGGGGCACGGATTCTTTGCTACCCCCCTAGTGACAACTTTAGCAGGACCCTGGCCGGCAGCTCCTCAAATGTCAAGCTCGCCTCCCCTCTTCCAGGTTCCGCACTAAGCACAGTCTCCCCCTTCCACCGCGCCCAGTCCGGACCAGACTGGCCGGACCCCCACGTCGATACCCCCACACCCCCCTCCCCAAGCAGCCCCGCAGGACTCGCAGAGGCCCTGGGGGCGCACCGGTGTCTGCCCCGCCGAGAGTCGCCGGGGGGTCGCAGGGTCCGCGTCCCTGCGGCACGCGCTGAGTGCGCGGCTCACACTGGGTTTGGACCGTAGGGGGGTGGGGGGAGCGGGTAGCCGCCGGAGCCTGGAGGCTTAAGAGGAAGAGGAGGAGGAGGAGGAGGAAGGGGAGCGGGAGGAGGAGGAGAAAGAGAAGAGGGAGGAGGAGGAGGCGGCAGCGGGGCGGGGAGGTGGCGGCGGTCCCCAGCTCTACGCGCCCAAGAGTTTGCGGCGCGAGCGGCGGGCTTTTCCGCAGGACCCGAGGGACCCGCGCAGCGGCCGCGGAGCCCCGAGACCCCGGCGGCAGCGGCGAGAGCAGCGCCTCCCGCCGCCGCCCGGGAGAAGCTCCCCGAGCCCGCCTGCCGCCCCGGCTCCCCGCGGCGGCGGGAGGCGCGTCTCCCCGGCCCAGTCGGTGCCCGGCCTGGCGGGGCCGCCCCGGCCCGCTCGGAGGTAAGAGGCCACCGCGCTTGGGGACGCACGATCTCGGGTGGGAATACGTGCGCGTGGCTCGCGGCTCTGGTCACCTGCTCGCTAGCGCTGGGGACGCGCGGGGCAGGGAGGGACGCTCGGGCGCGACACCGCGCGAGGCTGCGCAGCGCAGGCACCCGGGGGTTGGGGCGCGGGGAGGTGAGTCCTGCGCACTCCGGGTCCTGCCGCCCTGGGCTTCGGGTCCTGCCAACCGCTGCAGCCAGACAGACGGTGGGCTCCCGGAGCTGCTCGCCAAGAGAGAGGACTAGGCACCCCAAACATCGGGATTCGGGGGTCCTCCGAGGGTGCTAGAGGGGTACTGCGTGCCCGGACAGAAGCTTTCAAGATTGCCCGCTGCCCTTCCAGAGCCCCACCGCAGGCATCCCGAAGCGTAGGGAGCCCGGGACGCCTGGAGAGTGTGGTTGCCTGGCCGGGCCCTTGTGTCACTACGTTCCTGGGTCTGACTTGGCTTAGGGCTGGACTGAAAGCCCAGTCTTTGTGCTTAGACAGCTCTGCGCTCCTGGGACTCCCCGGGTTGGATGCTACAACATTGTTTTAGTGGGAGGTGTGCCCCCTCCCCAAGTAGAGGAGGGGTGCGACCTTGACTTTTCTAAAAAGCCACTTAGGGTGGGAAGCAGGGGGCAGGGACAGGTACCAAGAGGCTCAATTCAAAGCCAGCCTCCCCCCTCTGCCCGCCTCTCCTTAACTGCTTAAGGTAAGAAAGTTTGTTTTCGGCTCTGTGGTTCATAAATAATTAGTAACCAGTTTTGTTGACAAGGCAAGATGGAAACCTTAAGCATACACGCGCATTTCCACCGACTCTAGAATCTCCTAAGGTTAAATCCGGGAGTCTTTAGTTCGTAAAGTTGTAGGCTGTAGCGTTCAACAGGTGTTGCAAGGGTCCTAGAGGCCCCAGCTTAGGGTTTTTTTTTCTCTATCCATTGCGTTAGGATCCGCCCCTAGTTCGCGGTTAGCTTGCTTCTTTACAGGTGAATATTGAGTCGTTATTAACTGCGTCGGCGGAGACAGCTAGTCTGTCTCAATCACTAGAACTCTATTATCCTTAATAGGGTTTTCTTTTATAGGAGGGATTTCCCATTTGGACTTTCCAGGTAGTTAGTCCTGAAGCAGTTCCTGGCAGGACTCAGCTCTGTCAACACCTTCCTGTCTCTCTCTTCACAGAGAAGTCCCCATCCAGCGAACTGGCCAACTAATTATGGCTTGCATGAAAAACGGCCAGCCCTGGAAGGCACCCTTCAGACTCAAGAGCAAATACTGGCTTGATCTTCCTTCCTGCTGCTAAAATTTCTCTGAAGGAAAACGTTGCCAGAAATAACCTCCAATCTCTTTTTAAATAGCCCCTAAATAAATATAATCCTGTTTTTAAAAGAGATATTGCGATCTGGGCCACTATTTTACAAAGCAAATTTTTCGTTACTGACAGATATGAACCAGTTGAGGTACTGGTGTTTCCCAGCAGTCTACTCTTTTGCCATTTCCCCTCAGAAACCCGTACCTCTATTTATTTGGAGGTCATCCCGCTGTGCAGATGTGGAAAAGGTTTTTATTCCAACTACTCCCTAGAGTTACATCTTGAGGGGTAGGAGAGGATATACTCTAGAGAAAGCACATTATTAATAAAATGTTACAACACACGCCCAAGGGTTAAACATGCCTGGAGAATGGAGTGAGACAATTGCAATGAGTGTGTTGAGAGGAAAATTTCCTGGTATGATAGATGTTCACATGGTAGCTGAAGAGATGACCTTTATATAGAAAACAATTGGTGTTTTTTTTTTTTTAACTTACCTAGTTGTTTGTAACAATTTGGTCTCTGCTTTATGTTTCTGGCTGCTTTGTAATAAAAATGTAAAAAACAATGAAATCAGTAAAAACAAATCACAATTTAAATCCATCTTTTGGGAGCGTCTGTCTTAGATCTTGATAACCTATATTAGTAGCTACTTCTCAAGTGCCAATGTCTTCAGGCTAAATTAATACGTAGGTTTCTCTCATACATTCTGGGTATATGATCTATGTGTGTGTGTGTGTGTGTGTGTGTGTGTGTGTCCAGAATTTTCCTTATAGTAAATCCTCAGAAGCCAAAGGGCTAAATCTTCATGCATTTTTAAAACAAGAACACGTGTGCTTTGTCCTGGATGCCAAGAGCCACTGTGAACTTTCCACAGGCTGTTCTGGTTGATCCCACACACACTGCAACGTCTCCCCCAGCAGAGGTCAAATTGTGAAGGGTTTGAAAATAGCCTAGTGAGTCAGTCCTCTTGGCTGCTTTACTCTAACAGTTTAATTGGCTTCATCATAGCAAGTGTCTAATGGAGCTTCACATTTACGTAGTGAAAATGGTACTTGAAGCCGCATTGGCTCACAGGGATGTTTCATTAGCATATCCCTCCCCCGCCCCGCCCCCATGCTGTTTGTAGCAAAGACAAGTTGAGGACTGTCACATCCCAATCTTTTCCTCTCATCACCATGAGGCCATGTTCACAGTAGATGCTCAATAAATAGGTTTGGGAAACAACTGGATTGTCGGTAATCACTATCCAAGGTTAGGTTTCTGAGTGCTAATATGGTACTTAACTATGAGTAATCCTGTGTTAAGTCAGATAGTGATTAATAATTCCTAAGTACACGGGGAAACATTTATTGAACACGAGCATGTAACAGAGACATTTTCCACGCAAACTTTAGCTAAGACCCTGCTGTTTCTCACTTGAATTTTTTTTTTTTATTAAGGGCCACATGCTGTGTTAAGCGAAGAGCCATTTCTTAGATGGATTTCCCCTAGAGGCCACTTGAGTGTCTGCAGGTCAGAGTGTCTAGTTCCATTTGGTGATTCAGAACAGGAATGAGAGTTTCTCTTTTATTCGGGTGTGAAATAAACAGTGTGTACAGAGAGGTGGAAGGGGAGGGGCAATCGGAGCGCAGTGAGTCACTGGGGGTTGGGGGTGGGGCCGAAGCTTCAGTGCCACACACAAGCAGACTCTCAGATACACTTAATCTCACCAGCAGGCAAGCATGTGCTAAACAACAGCCAGCTGATACAAATCATAGCAGAGACATACATGTAGGAGCCAGAGATGAGGAAGAGAGAACACTGGTGCTTGTAAACTGAATGAGGTCCTGCCACACCTCTCTGTGGGGCGGTGGACCAGGGGGAAGAGCCTTGGGCGGAGTTTTCTGGGAGGGCTTCCTCATAGCTGACCTTGTGCTGCTGTGTGAATGGCGAAGCGTGTTGTGACTTGGCAGGAAATAGAACATAGAGTTTAAAGTCAGACTTGGGGTAGCCTCCCTCTCACCTGGGTGCCTAGGGAATTTGTCTTGCCAGGTCTCTGGGATTACTGGTAAGGGATGTGTGTAAGGACTAGCAAATGGGATTGCTTTTACTGTTGCTTCGGCTCCCATAGGTAACACCCTCACCCACATTCCTGTATGTAACTTCAATAAAACTCCTTGGTTCACTAAGTTGGATTTTGGTGATATCTGTACTGTGCTCTGCCATGAGCCCCATACCTAGGGGTGGGTAGATGTGTGTCGGTTACATCTTCCCAGGGGAAGTCTGTCGTCTGTCGCGCAATAGTGAATAAGATATTAGAGGATGGAGATATTTTAAAAATTATTTTTCTGTTTGTAAAAACAGGTCGTGTAGATTTTGTAAAAGACAGAAAATAATGAAGTAAATGAGAACATGTATTTTTTCAGGATGGTCTTCCTTCCGGTCTCTTTCCTAGCATTTAAAATGTTTCTAGTAGAATTGAAACTCACACGGCATATCCGTCCCTTTGGTCTTTACTGGGACAAAACACTCCACAGATGCACCTTCTAGAAAGAAGGAGTTGTCACCCTTTGAGGTATGGTCTGTCGTTGTGGGAGGTCAAGGCAGCAGAGAGATGAGGCTTCTGTCACACTGTTTCCCATTGTTTAAGCCCAGGACCCCAGGTCATGGAATGATATTGCCCACATCCTGGGTGGGTCTTCCGGGAAGCACCTCACAGCTACCCTCAGAGCACTGTCTCCAAGTCCAGTCGGGTTGACAATGACAACCACTCCACATGCAGAAAATCCTACAGAAAAGATTTCAAATAACAGACTGTATTTCAATAAGCAGAAAAGCCTCCCTTCTCTTGTGGTGGCTGGCTACCATTTCCCATCTTTGGACTTGAAAGGAACCTGGTTTTTCACAGAGGTGGACTCTCCCCAACCTGAATCAGGAGTTGAATCCCAGCACTTTCCGGTGATTGGCTCAAAGTGAGCAACGGGCCCTGCGCTAGCCAATAAAATGTAAGGTAGTGTTACTTAGAGGCTTCTGGGAAAGTGTCCCTAGCTCTTAAGAAGGGGTAAGGATTCTCTCCACACAATCCTATGGGGAAGTGCCTATTAGGTAAGTAGCTATGGGTCACTGAGCCGGAAGAATGCAGACATGAAGAAGGAGGTCTCCATAGAGGAGTTTCCCCAGGAGGTCCCTGCTTAAAATGCTTACTTCTGGGTGTCACAGGACCAGTTAGGTTTCCTTTGAGTTGTAGCTAAAATCAGCCTGAGTGCCTGTAATTCCCAGGCCCTTTCAAGGGGGAACTAGTCTTGTTCGTTTGTTTGTTTGTTTCGCTGTATAGCCCTGGCTGTCCTGGAACTCACACTGTAAACCACGCTAGCCTCTAACTCAGAAATCTGCCTGCCTCTGCTGAGATTAAGGGTGTGCACCACCACTGCCTGGGGGGGGGGGAGTCTAGTCTTAACCTTGGAGCACGCGTGACCTTGCTACTCACTTTGCGCACTTAAACGCAGAGGCACAGGCACATACTTGAGAACAGAGCTCATTGTATAGATATCACTGCTCATTTTAAAAAGCAACTGTGTGGCACAGACAGCTTTGTTTGTCTTTCTTTAAAATCATCACTCATATCGACGTGAAGGACCATATAGTATCATCCAGTGTGGCCAAAACATGGTTTCTCCAGCTCGTATCAGTTTATCGACATTTCATGGTTTTTGTGGATTAGGAGTTCCAGGGGAAGGGTTTCTAAGTAAAAGGTGAATATGTTCAGAACATTGGAAGATGCCGTCTAATTGATGACTTACAGTGAGTGGTACCCATGCGGCCTGTCTGTGGGGGCTTGGCGGTGTTGTCAGTGTGTCTTCACTATGCTGTGTATTACCTGGCTTTCAAATCTCTTCTGTGCGTGGAACTTATTTCCACCTGTGACTGGGGAAATGCAAATGGAAGAATGGGGGCGTGGCATGCACTGGCTGCCCCAGCCAATTGTAAAGGTGCAAAAGGAAATGTTAGAAACAGAGGCTGTCTGTGAAAATTAAGTAGACGTGATTAACCTCGTAGTACTCCTGGGACATTCCTAGAAAACGGTGCTAGTGGATCTTTAGTGTTTCCAGGGAAACCCCAAGGAAAGAGACTTCTAGGCCTTAATCTCAATATGTAGCTCTGGACCTCACACAGATCCTTGCCTCTGTCTCCAGAGTGCCAGGGTCAAAGGCCAAAGGTCAAAGGTGCCGCCAGACCCAGTTCTGGCCCTATGCACTTCTGCAAAGTTTTATTGCTTTGGGGACCCATGGGTCCCCGTACAGTAGAACGATGCACTCTGAACTGAGTTTTATGAAGGTTTGGTTGTCATTTGCAGATATTTTGTGCCCTCATGAGACACAGCTGGAACAAGGTTTTCTGGATTCTATGATGTTTTTCACTTCTGCCAGAGAAGACAGGAAAGAAAATGGGATGTACCATGGACAAAATGCTAAGGAATACTGATTTCCTTCAGGAAAAGGCAGTGAGCAGAGTGGTGCTCTCATTCTCTGGAGCAGTGGCCATATACTGTCTCCTGATAGGGTAGGGGAAGGGGAAAGACAAATAGAGATGCTCTCCAGGGGGAAACTGTCCACACAGAGATGCCTTTCTAATGAAAACGATCAGTGAACTCCCTGGGTGTGCCATCAGAATTATTGTGTGGATTCTAAATATACTGATATGAATAAAATGGTCACTGGACCATCTGCAGTAGCATGGCAGACGAGACAGGAAGTTTGGAGATAACCAAGGAGTAAGGACATTTCTGTTTCCAGTCAGTTTTATCAATATCTATGTTCTTGGCATGCAAATGTGAATGTTTTTTTTCCTTCCTTAATTCTGGCTGGTTAATTTTATTTAAATCTCAGCATCTTATTGCTGGCTCTCTGGGTGGGGCTGCGAGTCCTCCGCACCCATCAACTGAGCGTTCAGTATCACACAGAAACCTTTCTCTAGTCTTGTGTCATGTCAGTTTTCTGACACTGTTACCAAACACCTGAGACAAACTAGTTAAAAGGAGGAGAGGTTTATTTTTCCACCCGTGTTTCAAAGGTGCCCTCTGGTCACCTGGCTCCACTGGTTTCAGCTTCATAGCAAAGCAGATTGTAAGAGGAGGGATCTCTTCATCTCATCGTGGCCAGGTAGTAAAAGATGGACCAGGAGGCACACCCTCAGCAAGCAAAGCAAATATTTCCTTCCTCCAGTCCCACCTCTTTCAATAGGTGATGACCATGCTTTCAGGATGGGGGGCATCTGGACGTATTGAACATCCCAGCCATTGTAAATGCTTTCAGCTTTGGAAGTGGATAGTGTCCATTTCCCGTTGTTTTGCAAGACTGAGGCACATCTGAGAGTGGGCATCATCATAGTTCATCTCAGGTAAAGAGTTCAGATCAGCCCTCCTGTCGACAGCATCGGGAGCAGGATGAGCTCACTTGGAGATGGAGAGGTGTTTTTGAGGAGTTATGCTGGAGTGAGGACAGGGGAAGCCAGATCAACTGCTGCACCAACCCAACCAGGCATTGAGTACACCACATTAACGCTTTTGTGTTCTGCCTCTATCTGTATACTTTTCAATTGCTGCAAAAAGACACCATGACCATGGAAACTTATAAAACAAAGTGATTAATTTGGGCTTATGGTTTCAGAGGGCTGGAGTCCATGAAGGCAGAGCAAATGTATGGCAGCCAGAACAGCTGAGAGCTCACATCTTGATTCACAAGTAAGAGGCAGAGAGCATACTGGGAATGCAGCCTTTTGAAACCTCAGAGCCCACCCCCAGGGACACAGCTCCTTCAATGAGGTGGCACCCCCTAATTCTTCCAAATAGTTCCACCAAGGAGGACCAAGTATTTAAACACATGAGCAAATGAGGGCCATGCGCGTTCAAACCACCACAGTCTCTAAAAGACACAGCTTGCCAACCTGTTTCCCTGGAGACTAAGATCTAATAGAAATAAGAGGAATATTGCTGAACCCAAGTTCGGGGCTGTGTTTTTGGCGAGGCTGAGAATGAGGCTAAAGCTCTGGACTCAGCTTCTGTGATGACTACAGATCCACGACAGGGAATCTGTTGCTTCTGTAGCCTCTCTCCCTTCTTCTTGGCAACAGCCAGTGGGAGAAACTCGCTCAGAGCGATGAGCACGACCACTGTGTAGCTAGCTAACTTTTGTTCCTCCAAACCAGGGGCTGAGCTTGTCATCCCATGCAAACGTGAGCTTCGCCTTGCTAACAGTCTCTAGGCTAACTGGCTCGGGACAAACTGAACTTTGTCTAGGATGAGGAAGTCACTTCTGAGCTGCTTCTGGAGCTTGGGTGCTTCATCTTTGCCAAATCTCAACCTTCCATGTGAAGAGTCACGAGTGAAGTGGCTTTGGGTCACCGAGTCTGTCATCACAGAGGTTCTACTCTCTCTCCTGAAGCGTACAATTCTTTCTCATGCACCAGGCTAACTAATGGGCACAGAACCATTGTTCTCAGCCTCGCTTTTGGAGTCTGTGTGTAGGGTGTGGGGACTGTCTAGAAACCAGGCTTTAGAGACCAAGGCGACTGTGGTGTGACTCGCCTCCCCTCAGGCACTGCTCATCCTGTCTCTAGATCTCCCCTTTGACACACACCAGCCTGTTCTTTCACATTCATTCTCTGCATGCTGGACTCCCAGGGCCCAGATCCACAGTTCCTGTTCCTCCCTCTGAGTGCTCCCTAGAGAGTGCTCCTTCCTGTAGAGCTTCAGTGACACTCTTGGACATGATATGCAGTTGCTCAGATCAGGGATTTCTTCCACATGTGTCCATTTGACTTCTGCAGCATGGCTTGGGCTCTGGGTGGGTGTGAGGGTGTCCTGTGCCCTCAGAACCTCTTGAGGACAAGAAGGAGGCTCTTGAGGAGGCTTTCTGTAGTGGTCGCTGTTTTTGTTGTTTGAGACAGTCTTCCTTTATATAGTTTTGGCAGACCTCAAACTCCCAGTGTAGCCCAGGCTGGCCTTGAAAGCCAACGGACAGGAGTGTACTACCATGTCTAGCAATCATAGCATTCAGTGTTGGAGAGAAGAACTAACTGACCCTCTGCCAATCAGCAGCTGTCCCCTCAGGGACATGACAGAAAACCTTCACATTGACTCTTCTTTGGGCAAACAGCACTTTCTCAACCTTCCCACTTGGGGCCAGTTTGGTTGTCATCCTTAACTTCCAATTTCTTTAGGAATCTGCCCCAACACTTACCTAGTATGCCTGCATGTTATTCTGTCCTGGCCCAACACTCACATAGTAGGTTCACAGGTTATCCTGGCCTCAGCATTATTGGGTTTTCTGCCATTCCATACTACACAAGGCCAAAGCAGTTTTCATGTTCTACAAAGATGACGGCGTTCTAGGCAGCAAGGTGACATGTTTGGCTTACACCACATGACTTCAGATGTGTATTGATTGACATACAGTGGTCCCTTGTGCCCTTGGGACTCGGGGTTAGGTGCAGATCCAGAACTCATGTAGGTGCTAAACTCTGAGCATGTTCAAGTTTCTTATATGAACTGATGTAATGCTTGCATGCAACCCGCACACATTCTACTATGTACTTCAAACCATGTGTGCGTTACTCATCCTCCCTAGGTTCATGGAATTGCTGTGCAGATCAGTGTTACACTGTTAGGTCACAGCAACAAACAAGTGACTCCATGTTTAGCAGAGAAGATATGTTCCCAAGTATCTCCAATCTGTGGTTGGTGTCATCAGTGAATGTGGAACTGGAGGTGGTGAAGAGCAGACTGTATGTGGAGTTAGTCAGCAACTATCATCTGCCATTTATCGACACTCTAGGGAGGTGGTTCTCACCCTACCTAATGCTGCGACCCTTTAACACAGATCCTCATGTCATGATGACCCCCAACCATACAGTTATCCCCTTGTTTCCTTTTAACTGTAATTCTGCTACTGTTATGAATTGTGATATCTACATCTGCTATGCAGGATCTCTGTAGGCGACTCTGGGAAGGGGTCTTGACCCACAGGCTGAGAACCACCGCCCTAGTGGCTTTCCTCTTTCAGGCTCCATGCTTAGAGCAGCCGCACGTCCCCTCCCGGGAGCTTACTGTTTGTCAGAGGTGGATGGATGCTTTGACCACGTGCTGTCTGAAACCTAGGAAGTAAGGTGTGCCCACTAAAGAGCCTGCCACGCTTACACTTCAAAAGGAACTGTTCTCCTTGGGTTTCTCATTTGTATAATACGTCTTCACAAAGTAGCTGTTTGGGGTGACTATCGGGTGACCTCTGCTTGTTGTAGACAGTCTCCTTCTGTCTTGGCCATCCCCTGTGTCTTGCGTCATATCACCACTAATGACAGTCTCCATCCTCATTTGGTACCTCTTGAGGTGGTTTCACTAGGATGTACTGTTTTCTTTTTATATTTTTATCACAGGTAGTTATGTGTGTGTGTGTGTGTGTGTGTCATACACACACACACACACACACACACACACACTATTATAGTGGGTTTGGCCTAATGCTGCTTATAGTCTAATGTTAATTTGGGTCTCCCAAAACTGTTTGCATGAGAGAGTCCACACGGAAGACACTGAAGGACCCTGACCCCAGTTAATTCTGATTTGGTAAATAAAGATGCCAGCAGCCAATAGCTGGGGAGAAAAGACATAGGCAAGGTTTAGGTTACCCAGGCTTGGACCATGAGGAAGGAGCAGGAAGGGAGCCACTATGCCTTAGAGGAGTGTGCAGGAGAGAGACAAGAGCCACCTTGGGGAAGAGAGGCAAGGAGAGCCCCAGAGCCTCTGGGCCAAGAGAACATGGCCCAGAGGGTTGCCTGGTTGGAGCTAAGAACAGCCCAGATGAAACATCATAAATAATGACTATGGATGATGATATAAATTCTAACAGCATGGAGGGTAGGCAGCTGCCCAGCTATTAACTACATATGGCATATTAAAATATAAAGGCTGTGTGTGTTGCTTCTGGAAACATAAAAGGTCAAAGGTGGAAAGGAACCCCATGCCAGGATTTATATGTACCTACACACACACACCATAATTTAAACTTGTGACTAAGGACATCCAGGTAACCCATATAGAGCAGATCTGAGAGCATAAGAGACTCTGCTGTCTCCTTTCCCGTGACACCATGGCTCGAATGTGGAGGTCAGAAGACAGTTTGCAATAGTTGTTTCTCTCCTTCTACCGCGTAGGCTTCTGGAGTCTCAGGTCATCAAGCTTGGTGGCAAGTCCTATCACCCACTGAACCATCTCTCTGGCTCTGACGTTTGTATTCTCTAATATCTCTAGCGTATATGGTTCAATTGGATGCCCATAAAAACAATCTTCGTGTCCTTGGGTGTGTCAGCATTGACCTTTGACCTTGCTTTAAATCATAGCTTTTACTGTAACATGGGCCAGTCCTTTCTGCTTTTGTATGGTTTAATGGAGACAGCTTTTCCCCCATAACTGAGATCTTTGGCTCCTTGACCCTGGTCCTGTGACCAAACAACCTTGGCAAGTCCCATACACCTAAGAATCCTTTTTTTTTAATGCATAAAAGGGAGATGAAAATATGTAAGGCTGAAGATCAGGAGCATAGATGCTTCCTACTGAGTTCCAGAAAAACAACGGCTATTGCTTTATTGATGTTGTGACCTGTGCATCAAACTCCTGCACACACAACGGGGGACATGCTGGTCTCAAAATGTTTTCTTCTTGAATGAGGCTCTTGTTTTGTTCTTTTCTCCCCCAGACTCTGAACACTGTATGCACACACAATTAAAGGCATAACATAGCTCAATATTCTCTTGAAAGCTAGCAGAATGGAGAAAGTGAAAGCGTCACGGTAGAAACGGAACACTCAGGATGTCTTGGCAGTTGCTTGAGGTCGTGCGGTTTGCTTTCAAAGGCTCTTCCCATTTCTAAGAACAAAGTACGATGATAACCTTTCGTGCCTGAGATTGCCATCCAAATCAAACAGCCTCTGTGTATTCCCCTGGGTTCTGAGTTTTATCGGTTGTGTGGGTCTGTTTATGTGTGACAAATCTAACCCGTATTATTTTACGTGAACTTGACTTTTTTTTTTCCTAAAGAAGGTTGGACTGAGTTACTGAGTCTGAGCTTCTCCCACCCTGAGGGGTTTCTACATTTCTCTCCTGGGCCAGAATTCCCCAAAGAACAAAACTAAACTGATTTTCAGTGATAGCAGAAGTCTGACTGATACGGTGGTCTGAGGTGGAAGAAGAAGACCTCAGTCATCGCCTAGTAACGCAGGCCATGTTTCCCAAATGGAAGTCAGAGGACAATGGAGCCAAAGGTGCTGCTGACCCTGACACTGGAGCTTATAGGTGGCACTAGACCTGCCCATTTCTGGATAGCTAGGTACTTTCCTGCCTCCACTCAGACTCCTGAAGCATCAGGGGCTTCTTTGGCTCTGGTTCCAGCCAGTCCACATGTATGAGGTTTCCCCGGCTGTAGCCAACTCCTGCACCACCCAGAAGCCCTGGGAGGGACAAGCTGTAGCCAGAAAGGCCAACTTTGCCTCCTCTTATCTCTCCACGTGCTCGCCACAATCTGTGCTCTGACAAGAGTCTACTGAGATAAGGAAGTCAGGGTTCTGTAGACAAGGGAGAAACAGGGAGAAATGAGGACAAGGCTGGATCTGGAATGTTCACGCTCCCTCAGAGACACTCCTGGAGATTAGTCACTGACATGCAACTTCTCAAATGAAAAAAAGAATGTACCTTGTGCCTATAATAAACAGTAAATATTTACTGATTGTGGTCCTGGCTAGTTTTGTTACCAACCTGACACGCCTGGGCAGATGAACCCACAACCAAAGAATTGCCTCAGTTGAATGGGTCTGCAGTCCTCTCTGTGAAGCATTTTCTTGATTGATTAAGGAGGGCCCAGTCTATCGGGCAGCACCATTCCTGGGCAGGTAGGCCTGGGCCTTGTAAGAAGTATAGCTAGCTTACCATGAGCTTGAGAGCAAGCCAGTAGGCAGCATTGCTCCATGGTCTCTGCTTCAGTTCATGCCTCGAGCTCCTGTCACAACCTCATTCAGTGATGAACTGTTGCCTGGAAGTGTAAGCCTCATTAACCCTTTCTTCCCAGGTTGCTTTTGGTCGTGGTGTTTTGTCATAGCAACAGAAATAAAACCAGGGACAGTAAAGTTTAAAAACTGCCAGATGACTGACTGTCCATCCTTTGGGGATACAGTGTGTTTTCCCCAATGCATTTATATACTATGTGCGAGTCAGCTCTGGAAACAGCTTAGCCGTCATCTGAAACACTTCTCCTTGTGAGGAGAACATTCAAAATTCTCTCTTCTAGCTGTCTAGAGGATTAGATGGCTTTTCAAGGCTGGAGAGACAGCCAGTGGTTAAGAGTACCCACTACTCTGGCCAGCACTCACACTGGGTGGCTCACAACCAATTCTAGCTCCACCCTCTTCTGTGGTCATCTGCACAAACACACACTCATACAATGTGCGCATGCACATGCACAAATGCACAGGCACTTTCGAAAAGAATTCCACACTGCCTCGTCACACACTCTGTGCAAGAAGACACCAGGATGTGTTCCCCTGTCCGGCTGGAGTTTATCTTAGCAACTTTCAGGAGTCCTCGGGCTCATGGCAGAACAGGCTTAGCTTCATACCCTTTTCTGGGTGTCTCCTTATCATTTGTCCTTTAGCAGTGATTCAAGGAGACTATCACTAGCTCAGGGGATTACCCGGGAGAGGCGGAGCCCACAGGGAGGTCGCTGTTATCACCTCCACACACATCTGACTGTCCTTTGACTCTGTGACAGTCTCTAGGTGGCAGTGTGGAGGCCCCAGAGATGAGATGACTCACCTCAGTAGAGTCACAGCTCGAATTGTAGCCCTTTATTTAAAAAGGACCAAAAATAGAGTAGCCGGGGTTTATTTACCTTTTTTTTTTTTACTGAAATGCCACCTCCAAGAAGATAGAGACTGTGTCTAGAACCAATCAAGCCTTGGAAGTACGCCTTCTTTGGCTTAAGCGCTTTTCTCAAATGTGTGGTAATTGTGCACTGCTGGGGGTGGGCAATTTGGTGTCCATATGCCATTCAGCCCTGAGGAGGAGGAGGAGGCTGTGTGGGAAAGGGTACAAAAGAGCCAACGCTTGCAGGAAAACCTTTTTAGGGCATGATCATTATTCTGTTTCTTGCCATCTTTGAGTAGCTAACCTGCTTTTCAGATCATTTCTCTGTTCAATCAGGACGCCCATTCTGTCACTCCTCATTTTCCCAGAGTCAGATACAACTTCCTCAAGCCAGGCTCAGCCGTAAAGTCACTGGAAAAAAAAAAAAAGAAAGAAAGAAAGAAAAGAAAAGTGGGAGCTACCTTGGGTACCATGTTTGTTGTGGTGGTTTGCATATGTGCGGTCCAGAGCATGGCACCATTAGGAGATGTGGCCTTGTTGGAGTAGGTGTGTCACTGCATGGGCTTCAAGATCCTGGTCCTAGCTGCCTGAGAGACAGTCTTCTGTTTGCCTTCAGAACAAGATGTAGCACTCTCAGCTCTTCCTGCCCAGGCCTGTCTGGATGCTGCCTTGCTTCCTGACATGATGATAATGGACTGAACCTCTGAACCTGTAAGCCAGCCCTCATTAAATGTTGTCCTTATAAGAGTTGCCTTGGTCATGCTGTCTGTTCACAGTAGTAAAACCCTAACTAAGACATTTGCAAACTGACCTTTCACCTGAGCTGTATCCCAGGTACCCAGACAACTGTGGAGAACTTTCTAGAAGTGTCTCCTAGAAGTCGCTTGGGTTGTGGTGAAACATAACCCCTCACGCATCAATGCAAACCGCAGCATTTGGTGTAATACAACAGGAAATAGAACCAAAGCGTTATAGGCCTTTCAGTAACAGAATTTTCAGAGACTGGCACAGTCTCTGTGTCTGTGTGGGCATGTGTGCATGGACGTGCAGGTGCCTGTGAAGGTCAAAAGAAGGGGTCAGATCTCCTGGAGCCAGGTTTCAGGCAGTTGTGAGCCCCACACCCAGCTGACATGGGTGCTGGGGACTGACCTCTGGTGTCCTGGAAGAGCAATACGCACTCTTACCGACTGAGCCAACTCTCCAGTGACAGGAGTCATCTTTTCCAGGTTGTTTCTTAATTTAAGTCTGGAGGAATACCTCTGCGGAGATCTACTTATTTTACTAAGGGTAGAACAGGAGGCTCCAGCCCTCTTTCTGCTCTGACGGCTTTGGCAACTGCAGACAGAGGTATATCTTCCTGTCTGAGAGCAACAGAGACTCTACTAGATCTGTTACATATTTGTCTACCTTTTTGCCACCACCAATTTTGAAAACAAAGAAAATCTGTAAACATCAAGATAACTTGGCTTGTCTTATGTCTGACATCCATACGAACACACACCATCAAGTTTATCCCTGCAATCTTGCTTAACAAAGTGTTTAAGTTAGCCACTCAGCACCTCCCTAGAAGGAGCTCAAGAAATTTCTGTTTTTTTCCTTCAGAACTCTTTAGTAACATCTGTCAGAATTATTTCAGGCTGCATGTGAAAGGGCACAAAACAAGGATGCTTGCATATATAGTTTTAAAGCTCTAAGAAATCAACAATAAAATTAATTAAGGAAAAGTGTCACATAGAAAAGGTGACAAGCCAAGTGAAAGATATGGCTCAATAGTGGAACACAGGTCTAGCATTTACAAAGCCCATAGATTTGGTCCAAGCACTGCAGAAAGATGGATAAGTGGATAGATACACACACAGAGACAGATAGACAGACAGACAAACAGACATAGATACATAGATATGTAGATAGGTAGATACATAGGTAGATGACAGGTGCATAGATATATACATACATATACAGACAGATTCATAGATACATAGATGATAGATACATAGATAGATACTTATATACATACACAGATAGATACATAGATACATAGACAGACAGTCTGACAAAGAGTAGACAAGTTGCTTTGTAGACCAATGGTGTGATACAGAAGGTTGAGTTTTTAAGGGTCAACCATGAAACAATGTGTTGAGTTAATGATTCAAGAGTACCTCAGAGTTTCAATAAGGCAAGGCAAGCGTGTTTTCCAACTTGCTTTTACTATAACAAAACCCTGAGACAACAAATATGAAAAGTTTATGTTGGATCAGTTCTGAAGGTTCCAGTCCATGACTGATTCCCCTGTTTGGGGGCTTACTGTGACACATGGTAGAATCATGTGATGGGTCTGGTTATTCATCTCATGACCAGGAAACCAAGAGAGAAACAAGAGGCTGGAATTCCATAGTCCGCTTCAGGAAAAGCCCCAACTTTCACTCACTAGGCCTTACCTCTTTAAGAGTCCACTGCTAGCTCCAAGTGCTAGCATGCTTTCAATACAGGGCCTCTGAGGATGTTGATACAGGGGTGGCTGTACCATGTGAGTGCTTCCTAACCAGTCCACAGCCAGAGATGTTTCAGCATCCTGGCATCAGTGCCTTCCTTACTCACAGTGCAACAGCTATGTCCACATTCAAAGTGGGCCTCTGAGCCACAGCTGCCAGGGGAAAGAGGTAACTAGATTCACATGGGGTGTTTCTCTTCTTTTCCAGAGAGGGGAGTATTTAGTCAGAAATACCACAGGATTGCATAAAGAGCATGAGAGAATCAGGTGGCTTGGGGAACAAAAGACATTGCTTAGTTTTTTTTTCCCCCCAAGATAAATAATGGAAACCAAGAACACCTTTGCACACCTGCATGAAGCTTTATCAGCCTCCACAGTCCTTTGTTATGTCTAGTGACTTAGGTTGCTCTCGGGCACCTGGGTCATGCAGGGTTGAGACGCACTCTTCTAGAATTTCCCAGTGTTCTAGGGTAGATTGTAGTACCCTAAGAAGCCCTGAACTCATTTGGATTCTGGCGGGGTGGCTAACTCATTTAGATCCTTGAGCTCTAATGTATGTGTATGCTGTTCTCTTGCGAGTCGCCCTGGCCGTCACAGTCCACGCTGTTACACCTAGCTACGGTTCTGGGTTTTAGGCAAACATTGCATTTTTATTGGCAGTGTTTTTACAAGTATCAAAGAAAGTCATGGCTCTATCTGGAGAACCGTGGGACGGGAAGGAGGACCTCTGATGTCCTGCACAGGAGGATAATTGTGATCGATACCAGTTGACAGACTACTTCAGAACTGCCAGTATAAGTGTTTGTAACATAAAGAAATGTGTTCCAGGGATCGGCATTGAAAGTCATTCTAGTGGCCACGATCTGATCCTTGGAGTAGCACACCCATGTCCTGTCTAGGCACAATTATTATTGTGTCAATTAAAAAGACTTGCACATCTTTTAAAGAATGCGTATGCTCAGCTTCTTCTGAAAACACAACTTATAAGAACTTCTGTTTGCTCAAATTACACCATCATCTCTTTTTAAGGAATTTAGGGCCGTGTAAAGCCACCCCCTGATCAGCACTTGCTAAGTGTGCTATTCCTTCTCATCCGTGGCTGGGGGCTTGTGCTTGCTGTTTTATGTGAACAGCAAGTACTGCTGGCATTTGGCTCCTTCTCAACTGAGCCTTTGCCTATGTGTGACGTCTACCTTGAACATGCTTATTTCTACCCTCACCTGCCTTCCCTGAGGGGCTAGATTCTATCCTCTGGGGTTACACAGACCCCACCCCCACCCCCCATCCCACATGTCTATTCCATGGCAAGACGTATATTTCTGTTGTAAGGTTGCCAGTTTCTGCATCTCTCTACCACCCACTGGACTGTGGGCTTCTAAACCCCTCCAATACTGCCCTCTGTGGGCTGCTGCTGCACACTCCGGGCACCGTATGTCGGCAACCCTGCCCACGGGCTGTCTGAAAATACAGGACCTGAACTTCTCAAGGCTTTGGGGATTGGCTTCTGCAGTCAAATACTCCATGTTTCAGAGAACATGGAAGCCTGTTGAGTCACAAGTTCCTTGGTTGTGAGGCAGGGGTATTTAAAAACATATCCACCAAGATGGTCACATGGGCCAGTGGCAGCTGATACTCTGAACCCATTTCCATGTCGGACACTGTAAGCCCAGGAGGATGTGCAAGTAGCCATGGCTCATGCAGTACTTTGAACCTGCTGCCTGAAGTTAAATCTCAGGTCCACTTCCTGCCAGATCTGCATCTTGGAAAGTTACTCACATCTGATGAGTCCTTTCTTGCTCTGTAAAATGGGTGTCATCGTTCGACCCGGTTCCTCGTGCTCTTCTGAGGACTCTCTGAGGTGATGCAGGCAGATGTTGGGGTTGTATCTGGAGTGTTTGGGAAATGATCCACACCTAATCCCCACCCATCAAATCATCTACAGTGAAACAATGTCACTATCCATGAGGTTCCCTATGGCCTGTTCTTCTTTCAACAGAGACACCCGGCACATTTTTTATATATACAGTCCACCTAGATCCTTTTATAGAAACCTCCAGTTCAATTAGGTGACTGGGCCCTAAGCTGTTTCTGAGAGGAATGGGTGAACGCTGGTGTCTCTCTCCTGTCATTCCAAGTAGATCAGCCTCATCTGGAGATTTCATACACCTGTAGATGCTGGCGAATCGACCAATCAGGGGCCCTGTTCCTGGCAGAGACTCATTTCCCATCTCTAAGCAGTCCTTAATTTTCTGTGGCTCTCCATCTAGGAGTGGGGCCCTGCAAGATCTCCCTGTCTGTGCTGGAGATGCCAACCAGCATTGGGATTGTTCCGGTCTTGTTCAGGCAGCCCTGCGGTTGAGATTTCCTGAGTGGAGCTTTCCTGTTGTAGTTACAAAGCACAGACTCACAGCAGACCTCCTGGTCCTCTGGCTCTTCCGATTGTTCCCCCTTTCTGGGATGTTGCCTGAGCCTTAGTTGCAGGAGTTACATTGTAGACGTATCACTTGCATCTGGGCAGCCCCAGGTCAGTGCTCTCTGCCTTTTAATTGGCTGTGACTCTCATTAGTGTTCTCCTGCTACTATAACCAGAAGCGACGAGGGATGAGAACCACACTTCCCTGTAGACATAAGGATGAGAATTTAGAACACAGTTAGGAATGATGCTGGCTTAGGGAAGTGTCAGTAGTACCTTCTCCTCTAAGATTCATGGCCTCACTGGGCATGAAGAGTTGGCTAGGTTTACAGCACCAGAAATGAAATTCTCCTTGATCCAATTAGACAGGCACTGGTTACACTCAAGCTAGAAGCCTGCTCTTGCACCTTTAGGGATACCTTGCCATCCTGGCCATAGCTGGGTAGGACTATCCATTGTGTTCCTCCTGTGGCAGCTTGCACATCACCTTCTGGTACTATGAAAGCCAGTCCTGCAGAGGAGGCTTGCCAATGAGTTCCATTCAGATCCTCTGAGTCCTTTGTCTAACATCTATTGTGTCTTCAGCAATAGGGACTTACCTTAAACTTCTGAGAGGCCACCAGGGTCAATAGCAACAGACTATTGTTCTGGGAGTCTCTGGGGCTTTGTAGACCGACAACTTGAAAGTTTTCTCATGCCTGGTAATGGAATTTTGTTAAATAGTCTGTGGTTTGGGGGAATTACTATCTTCCCAAGTGGTGTAATTTCATTTAATAGATCAGTATTATATTCATAGATCAAGCATTCTTAGTGGTTTTCAAACCCCACCTCTTTTCTATCCTTTTATATACCTCTAGCCTATCCCCAACTAAGACCCCCTCCTTACTTTTTAAATTTCCTCTTCATTTCACCTGTAGCATGCCATTACCCTCTCTACAGCTCCCCACTACCATCCCTAGGGATGTAGCTCAGTGAATAGAATGTTTGCCCAGCAAACACCAAGTCCTGGGTCTAATCCCCTGGGTGAGATAAACCCGGCATGTTGGCACACGCCTGTAATCAAACCACTTGAGAGGTGGAGGCAGGAGGATCGTGCTTCATGCTCAAGGTCACCCTCAGCTCAGTGGCGAGTTTGAGGCCAACCCGAGCTACCTGAGACCTGCTTTGAGATATAAATGTCCACCTTTGCTTATTCAACCTCTAGGTGTGCTAAGGTCGCCTGTGGTTATGGGAAGTCCCTGCACATTCCCTGCTGGCTTTACACCTGTACGGTTTAAGACCCTGCGGTACATCGGCAGTTAAAAAAAAAAAAACAAAACCCACAGTAATCATTGTACAATTGAGACAAACTCTGAGTATTAGCAGCCCCCCCCTTACTTTCTCAAGGATTCCTTACTTAGGGGATATGTAAACAACATTCACCAACCCCTCCTAATGTCCTGATGATGAACCAAATTACAAGCCTACCACACAGTTTAAGTGGGGAAACCATTGGATTCTTTGGGTTATACAGATCCTGGGTGCAGGTTACTGGCAGGAACATGTGACAGACGCCTAGAACAGTTACACTGGCAAGTTTTCACCCAGAATAGATAATGGCTCCCTAATAGCTTCCTAGGTGACACCCCCTCTCCCAGGTCTTCCCAACCTTGTATCCACTAGCCCTTCCCAGAGACCCCAGGCTGCATGCAATTGGAGCAGAATTGCAAAACAGAACAAAACAACCAATGTCTGAGGGAGGCAGCTGGATACTTAGATGTGGGTTCAATGCCCTGTTTATGCCTCCTCCTAGTAGGGGATGCCGACAGTCCTCAGCACCAATCTAACAAAGATGGGTTCTCACAAAGAGGCACCATTGATCTCATGAAGATGGTGGCAATTTGGCTCAGCTAGCACCTTGCCAATTGATACCATACCCTCAGATGCGCTTGAGGCACCTCTGGTCGTTCAGACTGTACATGGGTGCCTGTTCAGCCTCAATTTCCAGATGGGTCACTCACCCTACCTGAAAGAGAGAGAAGAGGAGCTTTGGGAATTTGTTAAATTGCCCTCAGGGCTTTTGGATATCTAAAGAGGTGAGAGTTAGAAAGGCAAGAGAGACCTTGTCCCCTTGGAGTAGAGGAAGACTCCCAAGTGAGAAGGGCAGGAGAATTATTACCTGTCACTGCAGAAAGGCCACCATCCCCACCCACACGGTGACTCCGTACCAGACAGAGATAGGAGAAGTTTATAGTGAAAGAAAGGAAAGGTTTCAGTGTGTTCCTTGAATGGAAATGACTAGCTCAGAAGAGCTAGATAGTTGGAGCTGGGATAGGGCTAACTGGAAGGAGCCAGCTGAGTGATGAGTTTGGAGTATACGCTTGGGTTTATCCAGTTGGTCTTACATTAGAAACGGGAACCCAAACCAGCTCATCGGCCATCTTGAGTCTTGTCAAGTCCTGGCCATTTGGGGCTTCTGAGATTATTGTTAGATAGTGGTCTGGCTTCTACAAGTCCGGCATAGTGGAGTCTGGGTCCCAGGGCTGGGTCCTGTATCTCATGGTGAGAGTTCTGTTTTTATATATGGCCCTGTCTGTATGTGCAATCTTTTAGGACCAATGCAACACTGGCTGGGAATACATCGGCCCAGCTCACTTGCTGTAGGAGACGTTCAGTGCTCCCAGTCATGAAGACCAGCCATCAGGAATCTCACTAAGTGATGCCCAGTCTATGGGTAGTCACTGGCCTGACCTGTGCTGTGACCAGCTGATGTTAGCCCTGGGTAGCTATGCACTTGGGCACGGAGCTTGCTGACACTGCCTGGTGTGAATGCTCCATGCACCTGACTGTTTCCCTTAGACTCAGAGTGGGTGCTAGAGAGCTGCTTCTCTGCGGGTGGAGTCAGCCCACTCCAGGGTTCTGCCCATCACACACTGGCTTTAGGCCTCGCTCTGGTCCTCACTGTAGCAGAAGGGCTTGCTATCAGGGATGGGTCGTTCTAACAATTCTAGAATTTCTGGAGCAGGGACTTCCTGTGTCACCCCCCAGGAAGCTCCATGCCATGCTCCCCTGCCCTGGGACTCAGGGACTGAATTTGAAATCTGGATCACAGGTTTGGCTACACACTCTCGGGGTGTGAGACCCAAAGCATTGTGACATCCAGGCCGCTTGGCGTCCTCTGTAGATGGCATCCCCTGTTAGGTCTTCCCATTTCTGTGGTTTGTTCTGACATTTACAGACAATTCCTCAGTGGAAACCTGTCTGGTAACTAAGAGAGGCGATGGAATCTTTTACTTTTTCTAGAATACGTGGGGAAAAAGTTTTTGGTTTAAAGCAGTAAGTTTTACATAAAATGTGTCTAAACTACTTAAGTTCTATAAATAAACTAAAAAATATTGTGTAGGGTTTTGAAAGACATCTGCAATTTCTGAAGAGGGGATGGTTTTAAAAAGACATATCTTCTGCCTTTGTGTGTGTTTGTACTTTTAAATTAAATGACATCCGCTGTGTGTAGGAGTTAACTCAAAGCTGTCAAGATTTTTTTCCCTCCCAATAACAACCCTGGTGCCATTGACTACCAAGAATAACAATAAGCCTTTTTTTTTAGGTTAAAAAAAGAGTATTTATTTTTGTCGCTGAAAGAACAATTATCTGTGCCCTTAAGTTATTTAAAACATTTTTATGAGTTCTAAGAATAAAGCATTTTGAGATTCTGAAGCATGAAATACGAATTTTATTTGCAGGTCATTCACCTGAAATGTCTTGGCTGCCGGGCCTTGGCTGTCGGAAGCACATTTAGTGAAAGACATATTTGTGTTATTTACTGTTGGAAATGCATTGAACATGTTAACCATTGGCTCCTTGGCGCTGTCCTCTCTTTATAACTTACAGACTATCTTGGTCCACTTTCTGTTTCACAACAGAATTCTAAACGTTTAGGTAAATGATAAATAATAGAGATTTGTCTGGGTAATGATTCTTCAGGTTGGCAAATCTAAGGCAGGATGTTACCGCTGATCTTCATCCCATGGCGGAAGGCAGAAGGTGGGAGAGCACAGAGACGGAGAGGGGCCGGCTGGACTCGCCCGCCCATTAATCAGGAACTTGCTATTGTAATAAGAGGAACCCTCTTGACCTAATCCAGCACCCTCCCAGCACCCCCTATTAGTGCTATTACAATGACAGTAAAATTGCAGTATGAGTTTTTGAGGGGACATTCATACTATGCTACAATCTGAGGGCCAGAAAGGTTCAACCATTTGCCTCGATCACACAGAAAATATGACCTCATTAAGCCAAGGCCACCAGTCATCCACCGTAAGCCTGCTTTGACTGGAGAAGGGTCTGGTGTGTGCTGGGACATTTGCTTTCTTCCTTGTTTCCCCCCAAAATACGCGCTTGGAAAGGAAATGAAATGTTTGTTATATATAATTTTATCTGAGAACCCTTCTAGCTTTTGCGATATGAAAGATAATAACAGCCATTGTATTCTCTTGGGAAATTTGACCCGGATGGGGTGCCGACGCAGTCGCTTCTGATTTATCCAGAAAACTACAGTTGAAGATGAGGAAAAGGACAGAGAGAATGGTGCTGATAAAAATAATATATGGCTCTCTTCTTACCCTTGTACTTCTCTCTCTAAGACACAGTAGTTGATGGCACAGAGCTAACCCTTTAAGAGTGGCTACAGATACAAAAATAGAGAGAACAGCTATTTCATCATAGTAAGATAGAATGAATATGTAAATACAGAAACAAAGTCTTTTAAGTTCATGAGTTCCGGGGGACTGTTCAGCGGGGTGTGATATTTGTGAGACTCAAAGACACGTTCATGTTCTATGTTGACCTCAAGAATAATCAGAAAGCTTTAGCAAGACATGAAGGTATAAAAGAACTGAGAAGAGAGAGAGAGAGAGAGAGAGAGAGAGAGTGAGTGTTGGGGGGGGTGTTTTTCCTATGCATTTAGTAGTCATTCCGTGACCTTAAATCTGCTTCAGTTTTATTGAAGCATGTGGAAGTCACAAGAATAGAGAAAGATGTGGAGAAAAAAAAGGAAAGAGGAAGGGACCGTGAAGAATCTGGGCCTGGTCCTACTTTTAACTGTAATGAGCCCAGCAGCATTGTTTAGGAGTGCTGTGTTCTCAGGACTTTCCCTTTCACTGAAGCCCAGGGCAGGCGCTGGCGGTGTGGGTGGGCCTTGGGGTATTACAGCAGTTCACACCAGCCAACTGCATCCTCCCTGCTCTGCCCTGATAATGTTTCCTCAACACTATCAGGGTTTTGTTCTGTGAGGTTTTGGGGTCACATAGATGATGTTCTAGAACTGCAGGCACTAAGGTTAGGAGGGTGGGGTTGTTGGAAGTTCTTAGGGAAAGGGCGGGATCTGGACCAGAACTGGAGTTTTAACCTCTCTGGGATCCAAAAGCTGACAACGAATGGTGAAAATGGGATTTTTAAGAAGCCGGCTTCCCCTGTGTCTGGCAGGAACTATTCCAGCTCAACGGAAAGGGGTCATTTCCATATCTAAGAATGTTTCATCTCTCAAAAACCTCCTATCTCCCTTTTAAAAGGATTTATTTGTTTTTGTTTTATGTGTATGTTTTGTTTTGCCTGCGTGTATGAATTATGTACCACATGCATGCAGTACCCACAGAGGTCAGAAGAGGGCGCTGCATCTAGAGTTGGATTCCAAGTGGTTCCTAACCACTGGGTACTAGGGACTGAATCTGGGTCCACTGGAAGAGCAGCAAGTGCCCTTAACAGCTGAGCCAGTTAAGATTAATCCCAGTTCCTTCAAAAGACCCCTCTGAAGGCCAGAACACACAAATGCCAGCATATGCTGAAGAAAGGATATCTTCAGCTTTAATGGGTGGGAGCCTCAGAGCTATTTTCAGAAAACAGCAAGTGGAGATGTGTCGCATCAATGAATGCACAGACATACAGATGGAAATTAGTTTCAATATTCACATAACCAACAAGCTTCCCATATGTAGAAGCCCCTCTCTAGACTGAGCAAGTTCAATTTCTTTTCTGGGGAAAAGTTTGTTGCTACATATTCCCAGGTTTTCTGAGTCCTTCTGTGCTTCATTCCTCGAGTCCTATATCTTGGAGTGCATCCTGTGGTGGCCAGGAGGACTTAGGCATATGGGAAGCTTGTTGCAGTGAAGGGAACTTCCTAAGAATAGCCAACCAAGAAATTGCAAAGATCAACACATTCCAGTTATGCTCCTGCATTCTATAAAAAGAAACTGGGGTGTGGCTGTGTTCACGTGTGCTCCTCACGCTTGGGAGGCAGAGGCAGGAAGATTCAGGGTTCTAGGTCATCCTCAGCTACATTCTACCTTCTGGAAGCATCTACACGGGGACACTTAGAGGCAGGCTGACTAAGCAGTTCTCAAGTCTCTCGCTCATAGGGAAGATTACCACAGATGAATTGGTATTCGTTCTTGGACAGGAGTGTTGAATGGGTTTTCTCAAAAGTCATTAAGTATCCAATATGAACTCACCCATTATCTTTGCATACCCCTTAAGACAGGAAGCAGTCATTAGCACTGGGCTTTTGGGGGAGGGGCAGGAATCAATCATTTGAGTCAGATTTTAATGACCAGTCTTATAAACCCCGTCTCCCACATAATACAGAGTAAAAGGGCCTCATGTGCACCCCTTGGGTTCTCAGGGGGACTATTTAAGATTCCACGACCCTGCCGTTATTGCTACAGCAAAGGACGTGCTGCTGAAAGAATGTAGCACCAGGTACCTGAAGGCAGAAGCCTCTGATTCTGCCAGAGTCCTGCCTGGGAGAGATCACCTAAGCTAAAGGAAGAAATGCACTTGGTGTCTGAATAAAATCGCATAGTAAGTTTAAATGCATGTAGCAGAATTCTTTGAGTAGACTACTCATGACATGGCTGAGGTCAGACCCGGCTGTTTCCACTGGGGACCCATGAATTCCCTGAGGGAACAGTTCTTTGGGCAGATGTGGAAACTGATGTAGAACCTCATCTCTGCAGAGGACTCGGCTGCCAGCCTTGTGTGTCAGGCCATGGGTCTAGAACGTCTCCTTTTGTGCTAGGTGGATTTGAGAGGTGGTGTTCCAGAACTTATGTGGTGACCAAGAGGCCACTTAGAGCCTGGTGGAAAGGCAAAGCCAGACCCATTTGGCTTCTCAAGCTGGGAGGGCAGATAGGAGCTGCAGGCTTCTGCAGAAGGTGGTGCCACTCGACTCCCTACTGTCTGTCTGTCCACAGAACGAGTCGGGAAGACATGGTGACCTGGGCGGGGACAGGAGATACATGATAGATGGAACTTAAAAGATGCCCTCCTGTTGAGTGCCCCGAGGTTCCTCTGAGGCTTAGCATGTTGCCTCTCTTGCAGGGTGTAGACAATGGTGTGTGTTGGCATTGGAGGAGGGGGGAGTGCATCTCTATACAAGAGGAATAGCTGAAGCCCAACTCAGATTAGTCTACGCATGTGAGCAAAGGCTGGGAAGGAGAAATGGAGACAGTAGCTGAATCTGGGTTGTCCGAAACTGGGGCCTTGGGGGGAATGGAGCTACCGTGTTTTGTTCCTTTTTCTCTCTGACATTTGCATTGTTGGAATTCTCTGAGTACCTTCCCCTCTACTATGAGGTCAAGAACAGACTTGGCTTTAATTCCATAGCTTGACTGCGAGGTGGTTGACTCATGGACATCCTAAGTGACAATTTGTCTCTTCGTGGCCCCATCCTGAGATAGCCACTACTCACAATAAGGAGACGCCCAGAATGAGATCCTAGAAACCCCCACCATACTCCTTCCTCTATACCAGACAACTTCCAGGTAGGAATATGAGTTCCAGAGCAAGAGTCTAGCTTGCCTGGCCACATGTTCTTCTTAAACTACTGCTATAGGATAAATAATGTTTGGGAGGTCAGGGTCAGGTGATCATCCTAGGAGTGAGGTGGCAGATAACCTGTGAATAGCAGTCTCATTCAAACCATGTTGTAGAAACCAAAAGGAAATAAATAGGCATAAAATAACCAGAGCCCCACTCTCCACCTCTACACACACACAAATGGGTAGCTACTGAGCTCCTGAGATGTAAGGTCTAGTTAAGATAAATCAGAATTTTAAGATATACATTAGATTTCAAGGATTCAGTAGGGAAGAAATTATGAAGTATCCTACTAACATGTTTCATGTCTATTAGATGTTGGGTTGATGACATTTTTGATGTGATTAAAATTGAATATGTGACCAAAATTACATTATCCTATATCACATCTTTAAAATGTGGCTTCTAGATTCTTTTGTCTTTTATTTTATCTTCATGTAAGTATAGGTGCATCAGGGTCATAGCATGGTTGTGAATGCCAGAGAGTAATTCTTGGGAGTTTCTTCTCTCTGATTTGTGGAATTCAGGGACTGGACTCTCATCCTTGGCTCCCACTACAGGCATCTCTATCTACCGAGCCATCTTGCTGGCGCACTTCTAGGTGCTTTAAATTTCATATGTGGTTTGCATTATATTTCTCTGGATAACATTTTTTTCTAGACTGTTCGTGTCTCTATTAGGGATATTAATATAGCAACATTCATATTTGTGGGTAAGCTTCCCATACAACTGGATCATATCCTTTTATTTTTCTTGAATTATCCAAAGATTTCAGCACGGGTGCCCTGTTTGAGCATTGGAGGATTCCAGGAACGAGAGTCGTTGTTTTCCCCTATGTGGTTCTGAGAGAAAAGTCTCCTAACTCATTCAGTCTATCTTTTGTTTGAAGGCCCGACTGGACTCACTGGAATTAACTCAGGTTCAGGAGGAATATGGTGTCTGGATGATGTCACAACTAATGGAATCTCACTGCAGTGTCCCATTGCTGAGGTTTGCACATCTCAGTTAAAACCACTAGCATTCAGAATTTCTGTGTGTCTGTGTCTCTCTGTCTCTCTTTGTGTAGCTCTGTGTCTCTGTGTGAGTCTCTCTGTCTGTCTCTCTCTGTCTCTCTGTGTCTCTCTCCCCCTCCCCCTCCCCCTCCCTCTCTCTGTTTCTCTCCCACCCTCTTCCCCCTCCTTCTCCTTCCCCCTCCCCCCTTCCTCTCTTGGTTCTTACAGGTGTTTTGCTATTTTCCTCTCCTTGTTAACCTATTTAATCTGCAGCACAGATGTGAGGAAACTCTTCAGATCTTAATGAAAATGAAAAGCCCATTTTCCTTCATGGGTCCCACACCTGCCTCCTCCATCCAACCATCCTTCCATCTGTCTATCCATTCCTTCATCCACCCATCCTTCCATCTGTCTATCTATTCCTCCATCCACCCATCCTCTGTCTGTCTATCCACTCCTTCATCCATGGTCTTATCCCAGTTGCTGGCATATTCCATGGTGCTGAGTTCTGGCAATACCTTAGGGAACCAGCTCATTCCCCAACCTCATGGAGCCATTTCTCCCTCTCCTCACACATGACCAGTCAGTGACTCTAAGCCAGTGTCCCCCCAGAACTCTCACAGGAAAGGCCACTGCCTGGAACAAAGAGACTCAGAAGAATTTAGCATCAGTGAGAAAAATGGTTTTTGGGACAAGCGTCGTTAACTGTGCTCTCATAAAGGGAACCCCTCCTCTTGGTCACCTGTGTCCCTCCAAACAAGTTTGCTTAGGCTTCCTGAAATGTATTTAGATTAGATGGATTAGAAGTAAAGTTCCTATTTAATCAAGCAAAAATTAATGAGATTTTCCCAGGATTCTGCAGATTAAGAAAAGACAAAATCAAAATAGAAAGGGGATAAGCCCTTAGCCTCTTAAGAACTCTACAGACTTATGGTAGGTGGCCAGGATTCTTCTCTGTGACATAATGCTGCCCACTGAGAAGGCAAGATGGTAGTTACCAGTCTCTGTCCTCTTTCATTAAGCACACAGTTCGCCCGGGATGCCGTTAAGGTATTACCCACATTCCTGAGCTGCTTCTAACAGCCCATATTCTCAGTCCTCTACTCATGATGCTCTGGCCACTCTGTAGTGCCAACTGGAGGGTCCCTCCTCACCTGGCAGGGCACCACATATGTCATATGCATTGATGAATATAGTCAAATGCTTTTCAGATATACCTTATCTGAGATAAATTAGTGAAGATTCAGGGTGGAGCAGGAAAATAGGAGATTGTCTTTCTCATTAGACTATTGGCTGTCTGAACTTGATTTTTTTTCAAGTTGTTGTGTTTAAGCAGTTGACTATAATAATACATAATGAAAGCTACATACCAGGATCTGAATGTGTCTACAAAACCAGAAACAACACAAAAAGAAGATAGATTTAGAGGAAAGTGTGTGTTTGGCAAAACCACTGCTGGTGTGGGTCATAAGGAAGCCTGATCTGTGGCCACCACACAAGGAGAGGCGTGGGTGTGCCTGGCAACCGGGCATCTTGCCCTTCCTTCCAGACTCGCAGGCCATACACAATTTCAGAGCGGGTAGAAGAAGGTTCTGGGTAAGTCTGAGGCAGAGTGGCAGGGATGCACTTCTGATGAAGCTGGACATAGATCTCTAGGGATGGAATAGAGAGGAAGAACAGGCTGTCCAAGCCCAAACATGAAGGATGTCATGCCTTCTCTCTCACACACACACACACATTCACACATACACACACACACACACACACACACACACACACACTCTCACACACTCACACACACTCACACACACACACTCACACACACACTCTCACACACACACACACACACTCACATAAACACTCACACACACACACACACACACTCACACACACACACTCACACACACTCACACACACACACATTCAAACACACACACACACACACACACACACACTCTCTTACACACACACATACATACACACACTCACACACACACTCACACACACACACACACTCTCACACACACACACACTCACACACACACACTCACACACACACACTCACACACACACTCTCTCACACACACACACACATACACACACATACTCACACACACTCACACACACACTCTCACACACACACAACCATTGAGCTTTCCATTTCTTGTAAATGCTTCTCCACATGTGTGACAGGGACATGGAGCTAAGAGTCTCCTTATCTTCTCATATAAAGCTGCCGTAAGCAGAAGCAGCCCAGTGGACCATCAGTGCGTTGGCTACCCTAGGATACAACCACTGGGCTCTGCTCATCAAGGACGGTCAGGCCAGAGCAGACCGCTATGGAGACTGCTAGCCATCCGATAAGTCCTTTGTTTCAATGTCACAGTTCTGATACTGAACAGCCATTGGTTGTGAGAGCGAAATCAGCTGCCAGTCTTCTGGAGGTAGATGTGAGCTCTTCACGATTGGCTTAGAGGCTCTAGAACAGTGGTTCTCAACCTGTGGGTCACGACCCCTTTGGCAATTGAAAGATCCCTTTACAGGATTGCCTAAGACCATCAGAAAACATAGATATTTACATCATGTTTCATAACAGTAGTACAATTACAGTTATGAAGTAGCAGCAAAAATAATTTTATAGTTGAGGAGGGTCACCACAACATAAGGAACTATATTAAAGAGTCACAGCATTAGGAAGGTTGAGAATCACTGCTCTAATAAGTTTATCTCTATGCCTATTTCTGCTACAAATGAATTTCTCTGCCCAGGCTTCACTCTGGGATTCAATTTTCCTTTAGTATCTGCCCTAATTAGCTTTGACTGGTAATTTGACAGAGGTTAAAGACATCTTAGAGAATTGTCTAGAACAGATTGGCCTGTAGGCACATCTGTGGTAGAGCGTCTAGATTGGTATTTGACAAAGGTGTGCCCAGCCCACTGTGGGTGGTGCTATTCCTTAGCAGGTGGCCCTGAGCTGTATAAGGCTGAGTATAAACTGGCCTGTGAGGCTTGTGAGGCCTGTGAGGCAGCTAGCAAGCAGCACCCTACTTGCCTCTGGTTCTTAATTGTGTATCCTTGGCTGTGAAGTGAGCCCCTTGGTTGGTGGTAACACTGTGTGGAATCACAAGCAGGCCTGCCTCTGAGTGTCTGCCTAGCTTTCCCTCAGCAATGGTCTTTAACATAAAGGCTGAAATAAACCCTTTCAGTTGCTTCTTGTCAGAATATTTTATTACAGCCACAGAAATGAAACTAGTACAGTGTCACCAGGTCACTTATTGGCCACTTGTGTTTATTTTGTGAGGTAGAGCCTGAGCTTCCCCCTACATCTGAGGGCTCAGGCAGGCCCTCTTCATTGAAGAATAGACATATTACTCCAACGTGCATTCAGTCATTGGCAGGCTGGAAAACTGCTTCTAAAATAAGCTATTGGATGGATCACAGGGCCCCCACTGGAGAAGCTAGAGAAAGCACCCAAGGAGCTGAAGGGGTCTGCAACCCTAGAGGAGGAACAACAATATGAACTAACCAGTATCCCCAGAGCTCGTGTCTCTAGCTGCATATATATCAGAAGATGGCCCAGTCGGCCATCATTGGGAAGAGAGGCCCCTTGGTCTTGCAAACTTTATATGCCTCAGTACAGGGGAATGCCAGGGCCAAGAAGTGGGAGTGGGTGGGTAGGAAAGTGGAGGGAGTTATAGGGGACTTTCGGGATAGCATTTGAAATGTAAATGAAGTAAATATCTAATAAATAATTAGAAGGAAAAAAAAGAATTTGAAGGGGGACGGGGAGATGACTCCGTGCATAAAGCAGTTGCCTTGTATGATGGTTTAGATAGTTCGCATCCTTCACAGGCTCACAGATTTGAACACTTGGTCCTCCGCTGGTGCACTGTGGGGGGAGCGTATGGAACCTTTAGGAGATGGAGGCTCGCTGGAGAAAGTACGTCCGTGGGGTGGGATTTGAGTGATTAGAACCTCGTGTCTCCTTCCAGTTCACCCTCTCTGCTTGATTTTGTGGTTGACGTTGTAATCCCTTGGCTTGCTGCTCCGGCCACCCCATGCCATGCCCCACAACACCTTATAGACTCTCCCTAACCATAGGCTCGAAAACCTCCTCTTCCTTCTATAAGCTGCTTCTGGTCGTGGTATTTACCACAGCCACAGAAAACTGACTCGTACACCTTCCAAGTGTGAGGCTCTGAGTTCAGATGCCCAGAGCCCACATAAAGCCAGATACCATAGTGTGTGGCTATAACCCCAACTCCATTACAGTGAGATGGGAGACCAAGACAGCAGGAAACCTGGAAGTCTGTGGACAGGGCTACCCTGACCTATAGCAACAAAGAGTCCCTGTCTTACTCAACGGGGAGGGAGAGGACAGATACACAAGGTTGTCCTCAGACCGCTAAACATATGCTGTACTCACACAAACACACATAAACTCTTATACACATGCCATATACAGGCATGTTCCAAAATGTAAGATTATAAAGAGATTTGTTGTTAGTGTTTGGTGGTTATAGTTTTGGTTCACATGTTGGAATTAAGAACCTTATTCACGCTAGGCAAACACTGAATCACTGTATGATGCCCCATTTCCTAGTGCGGGTTTTTAAACAGTACACAGTATCCATCAGTTTGTCTGCATGCTAGCCCTAGACCAAGAGAGTGAAGTTAGCCCTCTCTCTGCATTAGTCAGCTTCCTCTAGGCCAGCAAGTCTCCAGTCTTCCTAATTCTGTGGCCCTCTAATATAACTCCTCATGTTGTGGTGAACCCCAACCAAAACAATATTTTGTTGATATAAAACTGTGGCGACAAACATAACTGAAATCCATAACTGAAATTTTGCTACTATTATGAAGAGTAGTGTAAATATCTGATATGCAACCCTACAGGTTGAGAATCACTGCTCTAGAAGAACAGAACCTAGAATGCACACTCATGTGTGGCATGCATGCATGCATGCACACACACATATGCATACATACACACATGTATATATATATATATATATATATACATATATATGCATACATACACACACACATACGTACATGCACACCTACCATGAGCATGCACACACACATACACATACATACACATATGTATATACACATACACACATACTATGTGTATGTGCATACACACACACACACACACACACACACACACACACACACATATAAATACAAACTCTGCTACCAGTTCAGTTCAAGAAGCCAGGTACTTCAGCACGTATAATCTGGCACAAAAGGCCCTGAAGTTCCCAGAAGATCTGTGGATGTTGAGTCTAATAACAACTGAGTCCTTCATTCATGGATGCTAGCAGGAACCATAGGCACATTTACTTGGAGAGCCACCAGCCCACATTTGGAACCCCCGACACTGCCCTACACGAATCTTCTCCAGAACATGGACAAAGCGAAATTGTCATCCATTACTTTTGGTGAGGGTGACAGCTGAGATCAGCCCTCACAAGTACTCCCCATGAAGTCTTCACTGTCACTGTCTTACCATAAAAGCCTCAGGCCATCTGACTCAGACCTTCCATTCACAACACTGCCTACATTGAAAACCATGGCAGGAGCCCCTAAAGGAAATAAAGTTCTCCTGCCCTATCTTTGCCAAATACTGCTCCTCTCTCTCAGTCTTCTGCTTCAACAGCCACCGAGAGGAGCTCAGAGGTTCCAAGACACACCCTTGCTGGTATTAATTACTATAATTACCTTCCTGAGTAGCGAAAGCATTGGCCGGACTAAAATCTGGCTGGGTGGGTATCTCTTTCTGGTTGTCTGTGTGTCCTCTATCTTTAAAGAGAGTAGCCAGGGTAGATGGGGCTGGGAGAACTGAGAGTGTTGAACGAGGAGCTGTTCTGAAGAAGTCAGTGGAGGGCTCCCAGAACTGAGCATAAAAATTAATTACAGAAAAGAAATACATCATTAATGTCAGAGCTCACAATAGGTCCCAGTGTGACTATTATGTGAAATTAATTACTCCCTACTCTACTTTCCAAAAATCATCTTCTCCGCACTATGAAAATAGTCCTAATTACTGGCATCGGCTGCTTTAAGTCATTAAGGGCCATCACTTCACACGACGCCCGTGCTCGTTCTGCAGTTGTGCTTGTGTTTAAATATAGCAGCCCTGGTCTCTGTGAAGATCTTCCCAAAACACTTACATATTTCGTTTAAAAGAAAATGTCAAATTGCAAGATCAGGGTCTTAGGGAAAATCAGGTATTAAGAATCAAATAATAACATCAATTTGTTTACTCGGAAAGACTATCTAAGAATAGAAAGCCGGTCGCGTCTCTGCAGGTGAGAGTGTCTCTGAAGGTGAGATCCTTCTTGCAATTGGGCCCTGGACCTGGAAAATGAAGATGGGGGGAAGCAAGCAGAGCCCAGAGCTCTCTCAGCAGCTTGCTGACCTCCTCAATGCCGAGACCCCTTAACGTAGTTCCTTGTGTCACTATGATATAAACGTATCCCGTTGCTTCTTCATAACTGTAATTTTGCTGTTATGGATTTTAATGTAACTATCTGATATGTAACGCCCACAAGAGGTCACAACCCCACAGGTTGAGACCCACTGGCTTATCGGCTGGTGGGGATGAGGGAACATTAAATGGACAACTGTAGAATGTTACCTGTGGCGAGAAGCTTGATCCTGTCTGGGGCAGAGGAAGTAACATGTAAGCTGAGACTTGAGTTGTGGAGAGGGGCAAGAAGACTTTTGCCAGCAGAAAAGAAAACATGTTTATAATCCTTCCAAGGTCTGGAGGGACAAGTCACTGGTTATGAGCTCCTCCGAGGGACCCAGTTCAGTTCCTAGTTACCATGTACCTAGTACCCAGCTCACAACGGTCTGTTAGGTCCAGCTCTAGGGGATCTGACTCCCTCTTCTGGTCTGAAATGTTACCTGCACTCAGTACACAAACCACATACACATGCTTTAAAAAAAAAAACAACTTAAAATAGTTGTTATCAAAGAAAGAAAAAGTGACATAAGGGACAGTTGAGTTATAGGAGTCTGATGTCCCTTTCAGTGATTTGTGCCAAAGATGTTTTGGGTCAGTGGCCAAGGTCAGCTGGTCGGGGGAACATTTTTTGTTCTGAATTCTTTCATGTTTAAGGAACCAAGAACAGGACAACTTACTTCTTTCTACCCTCCACGGGAACCCCCGGTATGTAGGATCACATTTACCTTATGGTTTCCATTCAGGTCCGTGTCACTGATTTTCATTAAACCATCTGACATTAGATCCCACTGATGGTGCCTAAGGGCAGGCAGCTAGCCTGTGTGTCTGCGCATGGTTCTCAAAATGGAAAGCTAAATTAGGACAGGATTTGCTTCTGACCTCAGATCCCACTGGGATGTTCCATCGTGTCCCTAGGAGATCCAACGTCCAGCATCTACCTTGTATTCTGTTATCTTGTCTTCAGTCTCTTCATGACCTAAACAGTTGGAAGAGTAACCAGTCATTGCTTCATAGGGTGGCTTTTGCTTGGGGTTTGTCTGTTGTGCGCTGCTGAGTTAGAGTGGATTAAAGTCCTTGCGGCAGGAATATCAGAAGGCTGTAGTGTATTCAAAGACCATGTACTTGGCTGGTGCCCTGGCTGGAGGTGATAATTTTGCTCACCGGACTGAAGCAGTATCTGCCAAGTTTTCCCGTGGAACTCCTCTCCTGATGCGTCAAAGGCTATATAAAGACACTATTTCTCACTTAACCTTGTCACTAGCTAGTATCCTTTGATACTTCTTATTTGAAGCACCATGACTATAGTGATTGCCCAATGGTCAATTTCTAATCCCATCTTCCTCTCACGTGTTTCATAAACTGGAAGTCCACTTGAAGAATGAGTTCAGTGTCTACCATAACCATCCATCCATCCATCCATCCATCTATCTACTTCTTTAAGTCACTGTGTATGGATGGATCCCTGTGTTGTTCTGTAAGTTATAATTACAGCTTTGATGCTCTGCTTGCCCCTTCCTTGGACAGTAAGAATCCTTCTCAGCTGACTTCTGATTCATCCTTGTTGCTCTTTGAACCTATACAGTTTTCTCTAATCTATCCTTGCTCCAGCCCTTGAGCCTGCCTGGCTCCCTTCAGCAAAGAGTTGTATACCTGAGGATGCTGAGCTAGAGGGTAGCTAGCCAGGGAGGTATTTCAAATATTTGACTGTTGCTGCCTCGGAGGATTTGTTGAAGACAGAAACAGACTCCTAGGAAGCTTGGCTAGGGTGCAGGACTGAAGCTAGGGCTGAGAGTGATGGTGTAGGAGAAAAATGCAGACGCCTGTAAGGTAGGTAGAAAGCTAAAAAACCAGCAGAGCAGTGATGGGTGGAAAACAGCAGTGGGGTGTGGAGACAAGAGATACAGAGAAGGAAGGAGCAGGTTTTGACAGGAGTGATTCAGATTTCTAGTTTGGGCCTGTGATCCTTGCAGGTAGCCAGGTCATGATGGGAGGGGCAGTGGGCACAGGAACCTGGGCTTTTGCTTATTGTGAAGAAGGACCAAGCCTTCTTGCCCCCAGGTTTTAAATCAGCTCCTCCTGAATAGCGAGTGCTGCAGAGTTGTACTCCCTTTGCTTTCTTTATTCAGTACTTGGCAAATACTTGGCATTTCACAGCAGATTTTAAAGCCCCGGGGCCTATTTTCTGGCTGTAGCCCTTGATGTGTTTATCAGGAAAGAGGAATATAAATAGATTAGTTTCTGGTAGCATCCTGTGGTTACCTAACTCCAGTACACTTGGGAAGGCATCGAGCTGCATTTGTCACATTTCATATGTGTGTTCGGTGACCTCTGCAGGTGCTAAGAACACATGCATACGTGTATTCATACGTAGCATTAAAACTGTTTGCTATCAAAGGTACATAACAAAATTAAGACTAGTGGAGTTATTAGAATCAGACTCAGGAGTGACTGGAGAGATGGTTCAGCCGTTAAGAGCACTAACTGATCTTCCAGAGGACCTATTTTTGATTCCCAGCATCTACATGGTGGCTTACAACCTTCTGTAACTACAGAAGGCACTGTGTACATGGTACACAGCCATATAGGTGTGGGTAGAACCACTCATAACCACACAATGAAAGTAAATACAAATCTTTGAAAAGTAAAACATGCCAAAGGCTAGAAGGATGGCTCAGTAATCAAGAGCACTTACTGTTTTTCCAAAGGACGCAAGCCCTGTCTCCAGCGCCCACTGCAGGTGGCTCACAGCAGCTCTGTAACCCCATCTTTAGAAGATTCAACGCCCCCTTCTGGCTCCCCTGAGCACTGCACTCATGTGCACAAATACACAAAGACATGCACATATGCATACATTCAAAAAAGAGTCTTCAGTGGGCTGAAGAGATGACTCAAGAGTCAAGAGTATCTGCTAGTGTGGCAGGGGACCTGGATTCAATTCCTAGCACCCACATGATAGCTCACAAGCCTCCCTAACTCCAGTTCTCCAGTTCTGGGATATTCAGCTGACCTCCATGGCCACCACACCTGCATGTGGTGCCCCTACATACATGTAAGCAAGCAAAGCAGTAATAACCAGACAATAACATAAATAAATCTAACAAAACTATTTTTAAAATCTCCAAACAGGGATCTCTTGTCAACCACTGTACATAAAAATATATTAATTAAAGTCCATAACAGATACTACCACCACCGCATTTTCACAACTCAGTGGACAGACAGAAGGATTCACCTCAATCCAGGAAGGTGCTATGGCTTGAATATGTTAGAATGTGCCCCCCCACACACACACAGTACTGTATGCTAGAATACAGTAGAGTAATGTTGTTGTAGAACCTTTAGGAAGTCACATACAGTGGAAGGTGGTTGGGTCATGGTGACGTTATCCTTGGAGGAAATTCATGATGGCCTCAAGGAGAGACTCAGCTCTTCCAAGAGTCGGTTGCCTTTTCTTTTTAAACCAAAGTTACCTCTCACGCTTAGTTTCATCTGCAGACAAATGGTTCATTTTTCTGCTCGTCATTCATACCGCGACCTAGCTGGGAATAGTTCATTAGATGCTGAATAGATGGGGCCACCTAACCTTGGACTTTCAGATTCCAAAACTCAGCTGAATAACTCTCTCTTCTTTATAAACCATCCAGATGGGGGTATTTTGCTATAACACCAGAAAATGGACTAATACACAGGACCAAAGCCAGAACCGCTACTGAGTCAATACATCATTCATGAACACATAGTGGTTCAGTCATAAGACCGCTTCTCAGACTAAAAGAGAGACATTTGGCTTCCACGCATCCGGTTCTGTCCTCTCCGTGGACGTAGATTTGTTTGTTTTGGGGTGATGCTTACTGAATTTCTTTTCCTTCTAAATCAGAAACAGCTGATGTTAATCATGTTGTTTTCAGATTCCATTCTTGACGCCGATCTACAGTGGGAGTGTTTGATGTCCCTTGGCTTCATTTTTATTTTAAATCAAAGACTGCCACTGACCCTGCCCCTACAGTGTAGGATGTGTAGACAATGGCCAGTGAGTAGCCAGGACTGCTCCCATGTATGGCTGTGGCTGGGACCGAGCTGTGTGTAGGTTATGACAACCCTACCCGACTCTTACCACACGCATAGGCCTTTTGGCCTTGTGCTTGTTTGAATCAAGGCTTTATGTGGAAAGGTGCAGGTGACAGTCACTCCAAATGAGATCTTCCTTGTATGGACTCACTGTGTGTACCTCCAGCTTCTGTCCTCGTCATACTAGAAACATCAGCTCTTTAGGACTCTGCTTACCTTACCTGTTGGCAGCATTCATAACAGCTTATGCAGAGCCCTCTGCAGTGAGCAAGGTCTTGGGTTCACTTCTCTATCAGGGAGCACAACCCACACAGAGCAGTGTAGTGGTGCTTGGGGAGGGGGTGTGAAATGATGGCAGAGCCCAGTTGTTCGGGTGATCTGGTACCCTGAAAAGCCTCCTTGGAAATGGCATGCACCCCCCCTTCCAAACAAGAGAGCAAGCAAAAGAGTTTAACTTTCAGCAAGACTGACACAGCATGGTGAACAGTCACCATGAGCACATAAGTGCTGCATGAGCAGAAAGTCACTTTAATGTCTGCCATTCAGGGTCCAAAAAACTAACCACAGCTGCCAAATTGAGCTTCCCCACAGCTTGATGGTTCATTGGTCAGATGGTTTGGTGAGCACCCCGTGTGGCTACTCTCAAGCCCTTTTTCTCAATTACTGATTGTATTGAGGGGGAAGAGGGGAAGAGAGAGAGAAAGAGGAGGAGGGGGAGGAGGAGGAGGGGGAGGCGAAGAGGGGAAGGGGAAGGAGAGGGAGATGGAGAGACTGCCAGGCAGAGAACCTCCTATCTGGCTGTACTACCCACACACTATACCCTGTGTTCGATGCTCTGTTTGCTTTTCTCAGTATATGAAACCCATCAGTAACTTCTGCTGCGGAAATGCCTTTAATGGGTCAGGATGATATGTGAATGACTTTAAATAGTGTTTCCATTTTTTGTCCTACTATCTAAGCACTGGGATGGGAAATTATAGATGCTGACGAGTTGCATGTTTAAATACTGCTAGACCAATTTCACACAATGGCGAGGAAATGTTTTTGTGCCAATATTTTTATCTCTTTGTCATTTCCATCATTTTTATTTTAGTCTTTTCCATCTGTGAGCTCTAATGGGTCCTGTTCTATATGTGATGTATACGGAACTCCCTGGATCCTATCTCATAATGTGATGGCTGATGCATTCCCACCGTTCCATAGTACCCTCCATAATGTAAACACTCAGCTCAGAGTGAGTGTTAATCTGATACATTGCCCGTTCTAAGCTGGATACAATTTTACACACGTAAGAAAAACACTTCCTACCCCATTGGGACTGGTTGTCTTATGCCTTATGTCACTAATCAACTTATAAAGAGAGAGGGTTTATTATTCTCCTGGCTGGAGATTTCAGCCAGAAATTGCTGATACTCATTGCTTTGAGGCCTCTGGTGTTACAGCCCATCATAGTAGAGTAAAGCCACTCACCTCATGGCCAGGATGCAACAGAAAACGAGACCAGGGTCTCATACTCATCTTTGATAGCATGTCCTCAGTGAGTTTTTTAGGCTCTTACTAAGCCAGCCCACCACCCATCAAAGATGAAGACCTTCTGCTGGGCCTTACCTCTCAGTAGCATGCATGGGAGTTGAGGCATTTCTGAGTCTTTTAGGATCAGAATCATACCAGCCGCAGAGCCATGAGAATGCTTGCAGTCTGGAGAGAAGTGGGGGACCATGATGAACCCACCAGTAGCTAGAGCCTCGGTGAGAAGTCAGTGGGTTAAGATCAGTGTTTCTTGGTCTGTGGGTCATGACACCTATGTAGGTTGAATGACCCTTTTACAGGGGTCACTTCGGGCCACTGGAAAGCACAGATATTTATATTATGATTCATGACAGTAACAAAACTACAGTTATGAAGCAGCAATGGAATAATGCTATGGTTGGGGGTCACCACAACATGAGGAACTATATATATTAAAGGGTCACAGCATTAGGAAGGTTGAGAACCACTTTTTTAGATTACTGTGAGCTGGGATTAGATATTTTCAGGAATGACAAATAGTTCAGAGCGTATATGAGAAACCTTTTCTTGACCTTAGCTTGTGGATTTGTGTGTCTGAGAAAGAGGGCTCATCTGAATGTCAGAGCAACATTTTGTGGTATTGTATCAGTCATGTGTTCAATTAACTTACCTTCCAAGCCTTGGCAATCTGGTGAGATAAAATATTAGGAGTGTATCCAAAATTGTTCAGAAATGTCCCGATATCTTCCAAAATAGTGTCATATAATGAGATTCCTAAGAGGCTGCAAATGAAGCCACTGCAACATTTAATCGCGACTGTTCCAAGTTGCGTTCCACTTGATCAGCCAACAACTCTTTGGAATAAATAGTACCATGAGAACCCTAATTTGGGACACATATAACATGCCTGGCTTTAAAACTCTGAAGCCATTTCTGAGGCACGAGGAAAATGCCACTAAACAAATCACGGCTGTCACTTCCCTATGGCCCACACATCTATCTGTATAGAAACAAAATACAGCACAGTAGTTGCACAGTCTTGCTTTTAAATTTATTTTTTATTTGGTGTGTATAGGTGTTTTTCTTGCATGTATGTCTATACACTGTATGTGTGTCATATCCATGGAAGCCAGAGGAAGGGATTGGATCCCTCGGAGATGCAGAAGGAGCTGCCATGTAGTTGCTGAGACTTGAACCCGGGTCCCCTGGAAGAAGCTCTGAAACACCGAACCATCTCCCCAGCCCCAACCTCATAGTTTATAAAGTGGATGAGGGGCCCATGAGGCACCAGTTGGAAATGAATGATTTCACAGTGAAAGGCTGAGGCAGAAACATTAGGCCGCGGCTGGTCTCAGCACCCTGGACACCATAAAAAGTTGTGAGAGGACCAAATCTCTATCCCAAGAAGACTGAGGCAAGGCGATTGCAAGTTCAAGGCCAGCCTGGGCTATATAGTGAGATACAATATGTAAAAGTGGGGAGAAGCGGGAGAGAGAGGGAGGAAAGGAGAGACAGGGAGAGAGGGAAAGAGGTGGAGAGGGGAGGAGGAAATAAAAAAATATTGAGAAACCTCTCTGGGGATAGTTGCCAACACAGAAATTCAAAGTGAGAGAGGCTATGAATGTTTTTTTTTATTCTTTTTAAAGTAATAAGTGCTTTTAAATACAAAACAACTGTTTCCCAAAGCAGTATAACTTGGGATGGCGTTGCTTTGATTTTTGTAAATCTCTTTAGTGTTTGGCTTCTCACAGGTGAATATCGCACATCAGTAAGCCCTGGGAACTCCCCTGCACATTGGTGAGAAAAGTGAGATTCAAAATAAAACTAATCTCAGTGCTATTGTGAGACCAAAGCAGAAAGGGAGAGATGAGTTTTGACTTCACAGACTGCAACCGTGATCACCAGCGTCCCAGACCACATCCTGGAAATCTCAGACATAATCGTAATTTAAACCAGGATATCCTTAGGTGTAAGAACTCTGAACCAATGAAACGTCTGCTCTTTGTGGCAAGATAACTAGAGTCCGTGGGAGGATATGCACTCTACCTGCTTAAGCTAATGCTGTGCTTTGGGCAGAAGTTCGACCTTCTCTCGGTACTGGGGCCACAGCCCCTGTTCCTCTGCTGAGGCCAACACTAACTCCCTATTTAGTGTCTGCGTCTGCGTGTTGCTAGGCTGATGTTTCCCACACACTGTTGTTTCTAGAATGACTCAGAACCTTTGGCTCCCATGACCTGTGACTCCTAACATCTTCTACTCTGTTCGGCAACCTGATTAAACTGTTCCTTCCTGACTAAGATAAGAGAGTAGCTCCTGCACACCCAGGATCAACCTTTAGACCCACCTCAGGGAAGAATTTGAATTAGGAACGATTTCAGGTGTCTGGTACTGTCACCTCAACCCTCAACCCAGGCTTCCATAAGGGATAGCGGCTGCCTAAGAAATCAAGTTATTTCTGTTTGGACCAAAGTGTTGACCTTGAGGAAGGTGACCCTGGAGCAACCCTGAGGTAGAAGAGCTTGCCCTGCCTCCATGGACAATTGTTAGCTGTCGTAAGCACTTGCCCAGCCCCCATGCTACAGCTGCTGCCTCTTGCTTTCAAATCAATTTGAGCTCCAGCCTGAGACCCAGCTCTCGGCTAGTTACCCTGTGTGAGCCTCCAAGTTTACTTGAGTATTCGTTCTCCACTCTCCTTTCATGGTTGGAGAATGTGTGCCACTTTCTTGGGATAGCCCTTGGGGTTGACCATGTTCTGTGCTAAACCCTAGCGGTGCCATGATTGAAGGTGAAAAGCTGAGTGTTGAGATAGAAGATTTAAGACTAGAGGTGGAGAAAACGGAGCAGTCAACCAATGCAGAGAATCCTCGCCCATCTTCTGCTTCTTCTCAGACAGTCCTAAAGACATAAGCTATCCATGAATCACTTGCATGAGGCGGGACTTCATTTCCATGTCTGTAGGGAAAATGCTACAGAAGCGAGCTTGGAGCATTTTTTTTCTTTCTTCCACTTAAATTAGTTCTTTGATAATACAATGCATTCCAGTCACCCCACCTACCCTTTCATTTCTCCACATCTCTACGTAACCCGCCCTCTCCTTCCTCCCGCCAGACTTTCCAGACTCGTGACCATCAGTTTTGTGTTATGACTCAGTTACTTTATGTTCATGGGATTAGAACTGTGTGTTGGCGTCTGGTGGGGTCACCAGTGGATTCATCACCAAAGGCCATGACTTCCCCTCTCCCTAGATCTTTTGGGAACAAACAGTTCAGCATGAGGGGGTAGGGCCCCCTAAATCCATCCTCCATTCGTGCTTGGCTGTTGACAGACCCATTCTTATATAGACCCAGTCATTTTTCCCTTTACCCTCCCTCCTACTTTTCCCAGAAGGCTTTTCTCTCAACAGCAGGCCCAGGTTCATCTGAAAGACATCTCTTTGTCCACCAGTTTCAGACGGCATGGGGGCTGGCGTGTGGAGTACTGGAAACTAATGTAAATGTGAGGTGTTTTCTTTCTAGAATACATGAACCTATGTGGGCTGACTAGATTGCTTCCTTGCCCGACAGACTCAATGCCATAGAATTCCAGTAGCTATTCCCATGTCACAGGACAAGGAGGAGCAGGAGAATGGAGGGGAGCATCCTCGCGTCTTCATCTGGTTTTCCAGAAGTATCTACCGTGCGTCACTATATTCCAGACATAGGCCTCTCTCTAAAAGCAAAGATCATCTTTACAATTCTACCAAGGCTTTAGCCAGGAACAGATCATGCAAAATTGTAGGCAAAATATATTTAACATTCTGTAGGGCCCATAAAGATGGCTATTTTAGTTGTAGGAGCTTCGGTGATATTTATTTAGTTGCTATTTCTTTATTTTCTTGGGGGTCTGAGTATAATTGGAATAGACAATGTGTATTCTCTTTGGTGGCATGAGGCAAGTTGTTCTAAAGACAGGCCTTTGCAGCTCAATTTATTTTAGAGCCAATGAAATATTTGGTCTCTTCAACTAGACAGAATTTGTAATGGTTTCTCCAAATTCTCTGCTTTAAAGATCAAAAGGCTACTTTTTAGATGATCAATATTTGTTACTGCTTTTCTTGAAAACTGTTTCTTCTTCTGTGATTGGGAATGATATCTGTGTCTCTGATGTTTGATTCCTATGATCCTAATGAATTGTCATGTTCCTTCAAACATCAGTATGAGATGAAATGAGCCAGGCATTTCTGTCTGTGGTAGGGGTGGTTGTCAGCTTTCCTTAGTGGTTCAGCACATTTTTACTTTATGTATTTTATGAGTGTATATGCACATGCATGCACATGTACACACACATACACACACATGCACACATATGCATATGTGCATGCACACGTATGTATACATACATGCACTAGTATGCTTAAACACATACACATGCATGATCACACCTTGAACGTACACACATGCACACTCATGCACACACATGTATGTACACACACACAACCACAGCACACACATAAATAAATAACCTGGCTTTTAAGGCTTTAGGACACATGTGCACTCTGGGGATGGTGCTGATGTGAATATGAAGGTGGTCCAGCACTCAGCATCCAAGTAGACAGAGATCAGGGCAGTAATAGCTAAGAGCAGTCCTCAGTAGGCTCCTACCCTGTGTGGCTCCTGGAAGCAGTGCCTGCTGGGGCTTGAAAGGAATGGGCAGGGCTGCCTTCTGTTAGTTTTGTAGAGCGAAGGTCGTTTACTTTGGCATTTTTAACAAAGACTTAAAGTTTCTGGAATTTTCCAGTCACCTGGTCTCTCCTTCAGATTAAGCAGCTCGTACTTTTTTATTGCCTTAAATGCAGAACAATAGCCCATTGCATAAAAGGCTTCCCAGGGCTGTTCTTCCCCTGAAATAACAAAAAGGAAGACAAATGAGGAGGGGGAAAAAGGGAGAAACACCCACGCGAAACTGAAGGACTCAGTATCACAGAACGCAAATTTCAAGCCACATGATACCAGTACGGAGAGACTATGGGGACAGGTTATAACTGTGTGCAGTGCCCCCTCGGAAGTGAGGCCTCTTATGTTATTTTTAGTGCCAAAAGCTGTGGATCCTGTTACCCACTACACTGCAATGGATCAACTCAATTTACCTTTCTCCTCTTTTGCCATAACAAACTTTTCTGTTTGATCCTGTATAAACAGGCCTGCCACAGAGGCCATCATCTTCCGGTGCTGAGGTCTACTCTGGGGCAACCCACAGCCTTCACAGGTTCTGTTCCTCTCTTCCCTATAACTAGTCCTCAGAATGGCACGGGGGAGCTATAGGTTGATTCTGCAACCTTCCTCTATGGTGGAGAGGGCAGCGCCCAGTCCTGAAGTCAACACTGTGACTGTCTTGTGGGTCTACACGGCACTGAGGAAGCTGATCAGTGGTCCTACCCTATGCCTTCTGGGTGGGCAGCCTAGACCCCTAGCCTCGTGGGACGCTGCTCTCTGAAACCTAAGAGGTCTTCAGGAGAACATGAAGTCATGATCTACCTCTTCCTTTCAGACTTCACCCTCCAGCCCTTTCCAATGTAGCTGCATGCCACAATCTTCACCCATCCTGAAGGGCCCAGGAGCCTGAGTCTTAGGTACTGCTATAAGTTAAATGTGTCTCCCAAGTCTTGTGAGTTGGAGAGTTCAGCTTCAAGTCTATAGACGGATGGAACTTGGAGATGGAGCTTCTTCAAGGAGTTTTTTCTAGGACCAGATGAAAGCATAGCTTTATTGATGCCACGTGTGGCTTTGTAAGAAAAGAAAGACTTAAACTTGCACTGTGTTCTCTGTCTTACTGGGTGATGCCCTCTACCACATCAGGGTTCAGGAGGAAGGGCCTCATCAGATGCCAGGCAAGCCCTGGCATGATATTCTCGGGCTTCCTAATCTCCACGACCATGAATCAGATAGACTTCTATTCTTCCTAAATTGCCAGGTCTTGGGCATTATGTTGTAAAAACAGAAAACAGGCTAAACAGTTGCTCTCCACATAACTCTACTGCTCAGCCAGACTTAGGAAATACAGCCTTAGGCATTGACTTTCCATCTACTGCCATCCACAAAGGGCTTCATGGTGGGGAGGGGAACCTCCGAAATCCCAGATGCTTGCTAGTTGGTGCATGTGACATCAGGGGCTCAAGATGGAAATCTGTCTCTTTGGTCATTTCACCACTCTGGATGACATAGCAAAACCTGAAACTGGATCCACTGTGCTGAGCCCCAGGGCAAGCAGCAAGCACCTACATCTTGCTGCAGAGATGTGGAGGGGACATCTGCCCCCTAGGTGTTCAGGGCAGGAGTACCTGTGAGGAACAGGACCCACAGCTGCCAGGAGAGTCAGGGCACCCTCTGAGATCGGAGAAAGGACAGAAAAATGGGTAGAGATAAAGAGGTTCAGTGTTGCATAAGACCTTCATGGATCCAATTAATCTAGGTGCTCCTAACTCAATTGGTTCTCAACCTTCCTAGTGCTGACGCCCTTTAATACAGTTTCTCATGATGTGGCGACCTCCCACCATAAGATTATTTTAATTTCTATTCCATAGCTGTAGCTGTGTAGTTGTAGATATGTAGTATACATATCTGATATACAAGATGGTTTTAGGTGACCCGGGTGAAAGGGTCATTTGGCCCCTCCCCTCAAAGGGATTATGACCCACAGGTTGAGAACTGCTCCCGGGGCGCGAGAGGTAAGAGCTGCCCCATCTACCCTACTGAGACAGACAAGGCGGTATGAGATCCAAACGGGAACTTGGACCATCCAAAATGGCAAAAAGAAAGAAAATTCTGCAACAGTTGATTTAGAGAATGATTTGTATCCTTGACCACCTGAGTCACACAGGACCAGAGAGCTTCCTCTCCTCTGAGCCAGTCTCAGTAGCTGTGAGATGTTCAGGGAGAGTTTCCTGTTTGAAAGCATCCTCTGAGTATTAGCATGCCAATTCTATACAGCCCTGCATCCATAATGCTTTTGCCTCTCCTGATTAACATCACAAGCTTCATAAGGGAGTTATGAAGTGAACCTTGGCAAGGCAGCCCTTCCTGGTGGCCTGATCATATTCAATCCAGGAACCTTTTGGTTTCAGCCCATGATCCATCTTAGAAGCATACCAGGGACCAAGTGAAACAAAAACCAAACTGTGAGCATGGCTGAATCATGAAAGACCAAGTGTTGAAAATGTTATCACAGTTTACAATGGGGTGTTGTGCGCAATACAGCTGAGCCCAGAGTGCCGTATCTTGGAGGTCTTCTTGATGGTTACTTTGAGTGCAAAACCTAATGAGATGAAAGTCACCCAGTGCCTATAGAAAAGGTTCTTTGGCAGCAGCTAGGACACTCCCTGTGGCCAGACAGCCTCCAGAAGCCAGAAGCTATAGTCAACTGGCTTCAGGAGCCAGGGGAAGCTAGAGGGCTACTCTAGAGGCTCGGCAAAGAGCCCCAGGATCAAGAGGGGCAATAAGCCATGGGACTGATACCAAGGTGAAGAAAGCCTGGATCCCCAACACAAAACAAGCATGCAGTAGACAAAGCCCCAAGCCTGGATGGCTAACAGTTGGTCTTGTAATATTGGCTAAGGACACACACACGAGAGACACATGGAGACACAACACAGACAGACACACTTAAAGAGGCATGGAGAGAGAAACACACACAGAGACATAACACAGACAGACACACTTAAAGAGGCATGGAGAGAGAAACACACAGAGACATAGACATACACATAGATACACACTGAGATACATGCACAGACATAGAGACACACATACACAGAGATACAAATACACAGAGAGACACGCACATGCATAGACATAGAGACACACAAAGAAATACAAATACACATAGACACAGACATACAGATACATAGACACACACACACACAGCCACAGGGTAGAGAGAAAGCTGAAAGAAGAAAAGATGGGGTATTGTGGTTGGTCTTCTGAGCAGGTATTTATTTGGCTTTGGTACCAGCTGAGACGGCCTTGAAGGGCACCCTGGGCTCAGAATGTGAGTTCCCTGCCTGGCCTAGCAAGGTAACTTCCTTGTTTGTGTGCAGGTTCACAGATGCCAGTTTGATAGATTCTCACTGATAATGAACTCTAAGGGTGCAAGGCCTGCTTGTCTGATGTTCATCCAAGCTGGTGTACCAAACCCTGGGTTTAAATGTTCACCATTTATCTTTTAATACCACAAACTATTTGACGAAATGCTTTCAAAATGTTTTCTTGGTAACACAGTAATAAAAGTCCCTGGGGCATATGTTAGCAACAGGGATAATTTGCTCTTTGATATGGTTTTATGGCATTTTATTGTATGTGCTTAGCATTGATAACATGATGTGAGACACGTAGAATGGAAACTGCTGCTATTGTAAGGCACACTGACAGAGTCATCACCTCACGGAGTTATTTCCTGTGGGTGACAAAAGCAGGTAAAATCAACTTCTTTAGGAAAAAAAAATCATACAGAATGCGATGTCACCAACCGTTCATGTCAAATGTTAGATCTTTTGAGTTTTTACATATTCCCTGTCTTTGAACTATGTGTGCCCATTCTCTGATAACCAAGGCTTTATTCATTTAGATTTGACACACACCCCTCGTCTTAGTCAGGGTTTTTATTCCTGCACAAGCATCATGACCAAGACACACGTTGGGGAGGAAAGGGTTTATTCAGCTTACATTTCCTCATTGCTGTTCATCACCCAAAGAAGTCAGGACTGGAACTCAAACAGGTCAGGAAGCAGGACCTGATGCAGAGGCCATGGAGGGATGTTCTTTACTGGCTTGCTTCCCCTAGCTTTCTCAGCTTGCTTTCTTACAGAACCAAAACTACCAGCCCAGGGATGGCACCATTCACAATGCCCCCCCACCCCGCATCACTAATTGAGAAAATGCCTTACAGTTGGATCTCATGGAGGCATTTCCCCAACTGAAGCTCCTTTCTTTGTGATAACTCCAGCTTGTGTCAAGTTGACACAAAACCTGCCAGTATACCTTTTTTTGAAATAATTCCCACAAGTAAGTACAACCATGCAATGTTTATTTCTGTGTCTTGCTTCCTTTGCTTACTGCAATATCCTCTTGGTCTGTCCATGTTGTAGCAAATTGTGGGACCTCTTTTTTTACAGCCAAATAATACTCCACTGTGTGCATGTACTGTCTTTCTTTACCAGTAAGGATAGACACCAGGGTTGTCTGTCTATCTCAGCTATTGTGAACAGTGATGCAGTTCATAGCAAGTGTGTGTGTATGAGTTTGTGTCAATGTGTGAGTGTGCACATGTGGTGTATGTGTGAGTGTGTGTATATGGTGTTTGTATGTGAGTGAGTGAGCATGTGCGTGTGTGTGTGGTGTGTATGACTGTGGGTGTATATGAATGCATATATGCATGTGGTGTGTGTGTGTGTGTGAGTGCATATACATGATGTATGTGTAAATGTGTATTTGAGTGAGAGTTTATGTGTGTGTGAGTGAGTGTGTGTGTGAGTGGGGATGTGTGTATGAGTGTGACTGTGTGAGTGTGTGTGTATGTGAGTGTGTGTACATTCATGTACTTTCGCCTCCTTTGGCTAGAATGTGTCCAGAAGAGGAATTGCTGGGTTGTAGAGTGTCTATAGTTCCCTGGTGAAGTGAAAATGTTTACAATTTCATGTGTCAGGTTGCTTTTTTTGCCACATGTACAGACACGATCTCAGTTTACAAAAGCAGAAACCACAAACCGTTCAACGTTGTAATAGGTAAGGGTGACCTAGAGTCACTAACCATAAGGAATGGGTGTGCTGAGCTGTGTGTCAGACAGAGTGTCATCTCCACCTGTCATGGTTTGAGTAAGAATGGTTCCACAGTGGCTCACAGATTCGAATGCTTGGACTCGAGGGAGTGGTACTTTCTGAAAGGATCAGGAGGTGTGGCCTTGTTGGAAGAAGTGTGTCACTGGGGTTTGAACAGCCCATTCCGGAGCCAGAGCCTCTCTTCTCTCTTTCTGCTGCCGGTGGATCCAGATGTGGAGCCCTCTGTTACTTCTCTAGCACCATGCCTGCCTGCGTGTGGCCAATCTCCCCACCGTGAGGATCATGGACTAAACCTCTGAGCCATGAAGCAGCCCCAATTTCTTTATAAGAGTTGCCTTGGTCGTGGTGTCTCTTCACAGCAATAGAACACTGACTAAGCCACTGCCCTTCACTTGGACTCTGTAAACTTGAGGCCATTATTGGAAGGCCCCTAATTGTAAGCCCATGGTGGCCAGACTGCCTTGGAATCAGCTTCCCTGTTGCTGCCCGCCCCCAGCCTCTGCTTTTCCCTCATGACTCCTACCACTCTGGAGCCTCCTGTCCCCCTCTCCAACCTGGGAGTTGCCATATGATCCAGTCTCTACTCCTTCACTTATCTCAAGAGAAATGGAGACCTGGGTTCACACAAAACCATTTGTGCCTGTGTCCCTAGAAGCTCTGTTCATAAGAGCAAAACGGGAAGGATAAACCCAAATGTGGTCTCTCCATGGGAGAGATTAGTCAGTCACTCTTTAAAAAGGGAAGGAGTTCTCACAGTCCCCAACATGGCTGAAGCCGGTACAACGATGCTACATGCAAATACATACATGACATGATGGCAGGTCACATGCAGCGTGGTTCTTTTTATAGGACATAGCAAATTGAGAGTAAGCAAGGTGATTGGAGAAGGTGGAAATGGGGAACTGTTTACGAATGGGTATAGGGCTTTCTCTGGGATGCTGAAGATGTTTGAAATGAGAAGAGCAAGCTGGCTTTTGGTCACATTGTGAACGCTGTACATGGTCCTAAATAGGGCATTTTAACATGGTGAATGTTAACCCCAATCAAAACGTTATAATCTGAGCTGCCATTCTATGCAGTGCCGGAAACATAACTAGTCAGAAGCCATGACTAGATGTCCCAGGAAGGGAGGGCAGTGGTGTTTTGTCTCAGTGAGGAGTCTCCAGGAAGTACAATGAGCAGGTCACAGGAGGTGGCTACAGAAAGTGGCTGTGTGCATGAGGGAACCCAGGGAGCACAGCTGGATGCTGAGTGGCAGTCCCGTGCTAGGGAGCAGAAGCTGTGCCCCTGGCTACAGCCACTAATGCCCTAGGCAACATTTAAAAATCGAGCAAGCAAACAAAATCACGAGCTCTACCTAGGGGTGTGTACACCACTGGCCTAAGGAATGGCTTAGTTATCCAATTTTAGGTGTCTGCTTCCTACAACTGGCCTGTCTGCTTTCGACACCTCGATTGCCTGGAAGCTGGTTAAGAAGGATCCCTGGGTGACTTGATTGAGCCAAAGGCCTTTACATGAAAGATGCTTTGAACTGCCTGTTCCTGTGTGTGTGTGTGTGTGTGTGTGTGTGTGTGTGTGTGTGTGTAGGCCAAAAGTTGATCCCCTGTATCTTTTAGCTCTCAACTGTATCCACTGAGGCAGTAATGTACAAAGTTTAAGTTTTCCCCAGGGATTCCCTGTCATGCCTCTTAGGGTTGCCTGCCATAGCTACCCGCTTTCACGTAGGTGCTGGGGATCTGTAATGTCCAGGTGTCATGTGTGTCGTGGAATGTGCTTTATCCTCTGAGCCACCTCCCGAGTCTTACCTTCCGAAAACCACAAGTAGCCACAAAGGCAGGTAACAAATGTCACCATTTGACAGCTGAGAAAGGCCAGGCACAGGGAAGGCCTCCCCTGCACATGCCTCAGCATCTCCAGTCTCCTGCAGTGTCCTATCAGGGTTCTCACCACCAGGCCTGGGAGCCAGACTCATTCATCTTTAATTTACCCCACCTTCCTTCACCTCCATGTCCTACCCAGAGCCAACTGGGTAAATATTTAATGTGCTGAGGAAGAGGAAACAAAGAATAGAGGAAACATGGGCCCCTCCTACCATGTGCCCCTCCTACTATGTGCCCCTCCTACTGTGTGGGCCCCTCTTACTGTGTGGACCCCTCCTGCTGTGTGTCCCTCCTACTGTGTGGGTCCTCCTACGGTGTGGGCCCTCCTACTGTGTGGGCCCTCTTACTGTGTGTGCCCCTCCTACTGTGTGGGCCCCTCCTACTGTGTGGGCTCTCCTACTGTGTGGGCTCTCCTACTGTGTGTGTCCCTCCTACTGTGTGGGCCCCTCCTACTGTGTGGGCCCCTCCTCCTACTGTGTGGGCCCCTCCTCCTACTGTGTGGGCCCCTCCTCCTACTGTGTGGGCCCCTTCTCCTACTGTGTCTTCTCCCAGGTGCCCAGCCCACCTGTGCTTTCCCCAGCTCAGTTTCTTGTCTTTGACTTCTCTGTCCTCAGCCCTGCCTGGTGTTCTGTGGCACAAAGTCTCCCTGAAGGTTCAGGTTGGGTGAGAATGAAGTTGAACACTGGAAACTGTGTATGGTGGGAAACTGGTAGTAGCAGAGCTGTTTCAAAGAGGGACCAAAGCCTTAGCCAGGTCAGGAAGATCCTGCTCTGTTCATGATGGCTGCGGGACACGAGGGAGGATGCACCTGCTGTAGACTGTCCTGACACTCTTATCTGACACTATGAGACACGCGCCTGCCCTTCCCCTTCACACACTCTGCCTGCTTCAGATTTCTCTCTGACAAACCTGGAGCTATGCTCTGCAGCCCCTGGAGCCTAGGACAGAAGGAGATGGAATGTTCACACTGGGGCAATGAGGAGGCATAGTGCCCTAATACATCTGTCTACAGTTGCCTTACAGGACCATATGGCAGCATAGGGTTCCCTATGTGGTGGGTGATAAATCCAAAGCAGTGACAGGTGCGATCCTTGGAAGCTTTGACAGCTTGTTTGAGGGCCAAGTCCCTCACTGTAGTGCCAGGTCAGAACACAGTAAGAATGTTTTGGAGACCCCCGGGGACACCATACTTCTGAGTGTTCATACCCAGCAGTCAGTCAGTGGGCCCAACCACAGGAATTGGGATCAGTGCTTGTTGGCTACACTGCCCTACGGGAGTCTGCTTGCAGGGCCTGGTAAAGCTGGGAGTTTTAGGTTCAACCAATAGAGCCAGCTAGAAAGACAGAGGTCTCCAAAAGCCATGTCGTCTTGTTCTTTCTGTGCTTTTGGTTTTTAAAGTTATGTTTGTGTGCTGTTATGTGCACGTGAGTTGAATTTCCTGGAGCTGGAGTTAGCAGACCGGCACCCCCTACCTGTGTGCTGGGAGCCAAGCTTGGGTCTTCTGCAAGCGCAGTGCGTGCCTCCTTGCGATTGGTCCGCCTCTCCAGCCTCAAATCCTGGCTCTTTGGTTCAATGTCCACAACATCCAGCCCCGTGGACCGCAGAGGGAGAGGTGAGGGCTCTTATATCCTCCTGTCCCACTGATATTCACACCTATACACAGCTGAAGGTCCTTCCCAGGCTGAACTGCAGAGGTGTGGCAAAGCCACCCCTCAAACTTGGTATCTAATGATGTGAGGATGCTCACAGAATGCTGCGCATAGACGCATTGGATGTTTCTTTCAAAAACAAACAAACAAACAAACAAAAACCCCACCAACTTAGGGCTGAAAGATAAGATAGATGGATCAGTCTGGCCACCAAACCTGACCACCTGAATTCAATTCAATCTCCAGAATATATATGGTGAAAAGAGAGGACAAATTCCCAAGGACTCAACAACTTCTCCCTTGAAATAATCACAGACTCTAAAGAAGTGGGAAAGGTTCAGGTTCAACGTACCTGTCATTGTCATCCATTAATGACATTGGATATCACTGCAGGACAATACCACAGGCAGAAAGTTGGCACAGGCTCATGAAGTCCAATGTCACTTTACAACAGTATAGGTGTCTGCAACCAACTCGACCCATCCCCTTATTCTAATAAGGGAAATAAGTGGGATCTTGGCAACTTTTACACATATCAATTTCCTAGTAGCAGGAAAGAAGCATTGCACATCACAAAGCAGGTCTCTTGGTGGGGAGTGCCACAGCCATCCTCAATGCTGCCTAGCATTCTCTTTCATGGGTACACATGTATACACAGGCACATGCACATACACACGCAGAGACATACACACACACACAGAGGCACACACATACATAAACACACAGAGGCACACACATATATACACATATTCATGCACACACAGAGAGGAACACAGAATATATACACATACATAGACACAGAGGCACATATGCACACATACAGATACACATACACAGAGGCACATGTGCACACATACAGATACACATACACAGAGGCACACACACACAGAAGTACACAAATACACACATACATGCACACATAGAGAGTAACACAGAAAACAGACACACACAGAGGCACATGTGCACACACAAAGAGAAACACAGAATATATACACATACATAGACACAAAGGCACATGTGCACACATACAGATACACATACACAGAGGCACACACAGAAGTACACATATACACACATACATGCACACATAGAGAGTAACACAGAAAATAGACACACACAGAGGCACATGTACACACATGTAGATACACATATACACAAACACAAAGGCACACACACAGAGGCACACATACATACACACATACATGCACACACAAAGAGAAACACGCAATACACACATTCACATGCACAGAGATACACATAGAGGCACACACACACAGAGGCATATACACATGCATACAAAGGAACACACACAGAGGCACACACATTATACAAAGGCACACACACATACAAGCACACACATATGGACACAGAGAGGCACAGAGAGGGATGGGGCGCAATGTACTATCTCTGGATAAAATACTGAAGTGTTTCAAAACGTTCCCCAGGCCTGTTCTCCTTCACTGGGAAGGAACAAGAGCCAGCTCCCTTTACCCATATTTGTTTTCAGAGGCTAAATTGGCACGAAATCAGATAGTCTTGAGAATAGAGGCTGCTTTTCTTTGTAAGAAAAAGAAACTGACTAAATTCATCAGGAAATTTCTTCAGATCTGTGTCCTGTACTTAGGAGCATCGCTTCCATCCCATAGAACACCAAAGTCTCCACGGCATTGAATCTAATTCTCTAGAGAAAGAATTTGCTTTGAGAGATCATAGCAGCAGGACACTGGCAAGTCCAGCTGTTTGATTTCCTCAATGGCCACTGGACTGTTTATATTACCTGAGTCACGGAAAAAATATTAACAAAAAAGGTTTATGTAGTTCACAGTTTCTGAAACTGGGAATTCGGCCCCGGCTAAGGGTCTTGGGATGGATGGATGATGTCACAATGGTACTCACACATCCATGTCTGCCACATGATGAGGCAGACAGGACGCAAAGGAGGGACTGAAGAACCAGGCTCTCACAAGAACAACTAACTCAAGTCACAAAGCTTCCACTTACTCCTTCCAAGGGGTAACTAACTCCCCCAGTGTTTCAGCCACCTCTCCCTAGGCTCCGCCTCCTAAAGACCCTCCACACCCACACTCTGATGGCCAAGCTTTCAACACATAAGCTTTCAGTAGAAAAACCATAGCAAAAAAAATTAGCTTGTTTTTTAAGTTGACCCCATTCCTGAGAACAAAAATCCTGGACCAGATGCTGTCATTGGTATTTGGATGTATACCAAGCTATTGGCAAACTCGGTTATAGATGGTACAAGCCGGGTTTCTGAGTTAAAATAAGTTTGCAACCTAGTCCCATCCAGCACCTGACAGAGTGTGGGAACCGTGTGACTGGCAGAGAGGTGTGTCAGCCACTGCTAGTCACAGGATCATAGAAAGCCAGGTGCTCCAGGACACTGAGTTTTGTTAAGAGAGTTAGTACCCACAGCTCTGAGCTGCTTTCAAGGGTTCCTAACCTCTTCTTCATTCTCCTCCCTGTTTAGCTATGTGGCCACTTGTGCAAGTTATTCTTGCCTTCGTGTGAGCTAAATGGCCACCTTCAGGACCATCATGACAGGACCTCATTTCTACTGGGCTTTATGTAGTCACTTTTACTAGTGTATCTTTACTGTCTAGAGGAATGGGCTTCACGACAGCAATTTTAATACGTGTGTGTCAGGAACTTTCACCACGTGTACCTCACACTCTCCTTTCCCTGCCTTCTCATCTGCCTTCCAGTTTACAAATATTCCGTGTCTTTGGCTTTTCACGTAGACTCCACATATGAGAACGGATGTCGTATTCCTCGTTTGGGGTAGAGCTCACTTCACTTAACACAATCATATCCGGTTACATCCACTTTCCCGAATGGCGTGCTTTGTCCTTCTTTAAGGCTGAGTGAGACTTCATTGTGCATACACCATGGCCCTTACCTATTGATAGACCTCCGGCTGCTCTCATCCCTCCGCTATTGTGAACAGAACACCAGTAGACATGAGCATGTGGGTATCTCTTTGCTACCCTGACTTCTATGCTCAGGAGTGGTATAAGCGGTTCATATGACTAGCCTTAGCATTTCCAGAAACGTATATTTTCACTGGTTTTCACAGTGGCTGCACTGATGTACACCCCCTCCAACAGCATTTACAGTGTGTTACAGTTTATAGAAGTTACTTGCTATTGCACCAAACCAAGGAAACTGTTCACAGGAGGCCAACAATTCCCCTGATGCTCCTCATAGATGTCACGAGCGTTCGAATCCAATCTTCCATGGCAGATTATACCACACCATTGACTTGCATCCTTTTCATCCTGGGCAGGGAGGCACATGGGCCTGAAGCCTCGTGCTTTTGTGGAAAGAGATGAGAAGCAGAAACAACATCTGCTTCTGTGGGAGCACCTTGGGCTCCCCTCTTCTCACCCTCCTCCTTAGGAGTCCTCTAAGGGCAGGAGCCTGAGAGACCTTGACCCTGATTTTACACTCTGGGTTTTCTTAACTACCACAACTATGTATCCATGGGAGCACTTTGCATGCTGCTTGCTGTATAAAACCTCTCGTTTATATATCTATACTAGTTTGTCTCCCTGAGTTTATTTCCTTTCTCTTTGTCTGAATGCAGCCTACAGGTTCTTTTGTTTTGTTTTGTTTTGTTTTGTTAACTAAAATAATTTTTATAATCTCCTTCTCTTGACCATGCCATGTAAGAAGTTGTAAGGGCGTCAGAAAGTAGTGTCCTTAGGAGATAAGGTAATTTGTTTTCTATAATCAAGAAAAGAGGCAGCCAGTGGAGGAGCATGCAAGCTGTGCACCCCAGCACTCCACTGTGCACCCCAGTACCCCACTGTGCACCCCAGCACCCCACTGTGCACCCCAGGCTCACAGATGTGACACTGTCTTCTTTCTTCTTGCCTCTTGGAGTGAGTCTTGGTCTTGCTATAAGACGACTCTTCTTGTTGCCTGGCAGTGTATTTGTAGACTTTCTTAAGGTCTCTCTTGTGATCAGGATGGTAAAGGCGAACATCAGTCTTTCTGTGCCCTCCAAAGGCTTGCAAGGTTGGAAGCAAAGGCAGCTCTCGGCATAGGAAGCCAGACTAGGGTCATTCCAACTTGGTTTGTGTTTCTAGGCAAGGTAGAGTAAACAATTTAAACCACATGAAGGAAGACTCACAAATGGAATACTAGTGGAGTGGGGGATGGAGAAGAGGGAAAACCAACACAGATGACCATGAAACCAAATGTCAATCAACTCTGACAGATGTTGGAGAGAGTCTTCACCCTGACCTATAAAATACTCAGAGGGGCTTAGGAACGATGCAATACTTCCCACTACCAGTCTGTATTAAAAAGTACTGCACACAAACACATCTGGGGGTGAGAGAAAGAGAACCTGACTGCTTCATAAAAAAGAAATAGCCTTAACATCTCTTGTCTTTCTAGTCTTAACAAAATGAATGAATTACAATGTGTGCCTACATGATATTTCTTCCCCCAAAACAATGAGAAGAGCTGGCCAGACATCAAGCATTTTGTTTACTTTCCAGTTTATTTTTCTTTCAAGCAGGCTTGTGAAAACTGAAATTTAGTTCTGTTTTTTTTATAGCATCAGAGAGAGTTCTGCCTGCTCTAAAGAACCTGGGTGCTTCCTGCCAGCTTGGAGGTTCATCGCTTTCTGGGCAGAGAGGTCTGACCCGGGCAGAGAAAAAGAAGGGTACTGACACACTGGGCAGCTCCTACAACTTAGGTAACTCAGTAAGTGCAGCATTATCTGAGAGAACAAAATCATTCTCTCAGTGCATTAAATGCCGGGAGTTGCAGATAGGAACGGTGTATCTTCAGTTCTAACAGCGCTTAATGCTTGACGTCTTTTTTTTAATTAGATATTTTCTTTATATACATTTCAAATTTCAAATGCTATCCCAAAAGTTCCCTATACACACCCTCCTCCCTGCTCCCCTACCCACTCACTCCCGCTTCTTGGCCCTGGCGTTCCCCTGTACTGGGGCATATAAAGTTTGCAATACCAAGAAGCCTTTCTTCCCAGTGATGACCGACTAGGCCATCTTCTGCTACATATGCAGCTAGAGTCAAGAGCTCTGGAGGTTACTGGTTAGTTCATAATGTTGTTCCACCTATAGGGTTGCAGCTCCTTGGGTGCTTTCTCTAGCTTCTCCATTGGGGGCCCTGTGTTCCATCTTATAGATGACTGTGAGCATCCACTTCTGTATTTGCCAACTTGACGTCTTATAACGTAGCTACGCATATTTGAAAGAGTCTTTCTTAAAATTAAAAAAAAAGTAATTCAAAACATCTTCTCTCATCTTATTGCAATTTTCTCCAAGTTTGAAAAAAAAAATCAAAAACAAAAACAGAAAAGAGAATGCACTGCTCCCTTGTTGCCTAGAGACCAGGTGTGTGCTACTTTGTTAAGCAGACTAATTAGCAATGAGGGATTTTGCACGGCAGAAGGCTCATTAGTGAGGGTGGGCGGGACTCGGAGCTCCCCCAGCTAGTGGCTCCGAGCCACTCACACATTCAAAGTGTGATTCAGCTCAGAGAAACGTTTACCACCAGCTCTTCAGGAAACTGCTTGCATGCCAACTGACTTCCCTGGTCTAACAACCCTGTGACAGCAAGGTACCTTTAAAAGGACTCACTTTGCAGCCTTCCCAGTGGCTGGTGACCGTCTTGGAAGTTTAGAAGTAAGGTAACTGTGGCGGATCAGGGATTAGGTTTTAGTGCTTTCAGTAAAGCCACACAAACACCCTCCAGAATTGTTTTGGCAAAAATGGTGACCCACCCTTCACTAGCTTTCCATTGCAGATGCCCCCAAGTGATTGTGTTCTTGAGTTCCACAGCCCCCAGGCAGGCAGGAGGTGGAGCAGAGAGAGTTAGTAACTTGCCTCGGGTCACACAGATGGCTAGAAAGCCATTTGAACAAGGGACGTCCCCAAGCCATTGCCTCCTGAAGGGTGAATCCTGGCCTCTCTGTCAGTGTAGAGTCCGTTTATCATCTGTTAAATACATTCAAAAGTATAGGTCAAGGGACGGAGTTAGAAGTAAAGCCTGGAAGGAAAGAAGGGAGGGAGGACAGACATACTGTGGCCTTTAGTTCTTTGAAGAAAAAAGGTCAAAGAAAAAATTTTGCATAAGATAATTTCCTTAAAGAGGTTGGGAGGATATTCCCAAAGTCCTGGATATTTCTAGTTGAACACTTCCCAAGGGATGATGGACACAGAATCTTTATCAGCACGTCTGTATGGAATGAAATTCAGGAAAAGCCATGTCCTACATTAGAAAAGTCTCTTACAAACATGTCTGCTGCCGCTTTGCCCTGAACTCTCTCTTGGGAGCCTCAGGCTGACTCTCATTCGCCCCGTTTGCTGAGGGTGACATTCCAGCCTTCTCTGGGGGAGATATGAATACTAGCCTTGGTGCAGATGTGTCCTAGAACCTTCTGGAACCTACTGACTCCAAACACCTGTTCCTGGAAGTAGGTCAGCTCACCTAGTGTGATGGTTTGTATATGCTTGGCCCAGGGAGTAGCACTATTTGAAGGTGTGACCTTGTTGGAATAGGTGTGGCCTTGTTAGAGTAGGTATGTAGTTGTGGACCTGCGCTTTGAAACCCTAGGCCTAGCTGCCTGGGAACCAGTCTTCTCCTAGCAGCCTTCAGATGAAGATGTAGAACTCTCAGATCCTCCTGCACTCTGCCTGCCTGGATGCTTCCATGCTCTGGCCTTGATGATAATGAACTGAACCTCTAAACCTATGAGCCAACCCCAATTAAATGTTGTCCTTATAAAAGTTGCCTTGATCATGGTGTCTGTTCACAGTAGTAAAACCTTGACTAAGACACTTGGCCTCTGTCATTTTCCTTCACTTTCTGGTACTTTGTCCAACTTCTAGACAGAAAAGCCTGGAGGTGGCCTTTCTGTATATTTACTTGACGTACTAGGAATCCAACCCAGGGCCTTGTTAGTAGGCAACTGTCCTACACTGAGCTACAGCCTCAGCCAGACCTTTCGGTCCATATGCTGCAGCCTAGTGCAGCTACGGAAACAGGAGAGGGTCCTGACCGCTCCCTCATGAGGTGTCTGTCCCCTCCAGTCCTGGCAACCCTTAACAAAATCAGTCCCCACTCCTGGGTGGCAGCAGTTATTCCAGTGGCCTCCGGATTGGTTGTCAGAGGACAGCAGAGGAAGCTGGAGACCTGGGAGGCAGCATCTGCTTCCCAGCAGTCGATGTAAAGTGTCACAGTTACCTCTGTGCCTGTCAAGTGGTCGGTTTGTCTTTAGTGACAATCAGAGCCTTGGTGGAGCCTGCGATCTGAGCTGGTTTTCTGTGCTTTAGTTTTGCCTTTTGTTTCTAAGACTTGGGTTTTTGTTTGTTTGTTTGTTTGTTTTAGTTATGTGTATATGTTTGTCTAAGCTAAAGGGATGAGTTGTGTGTGTGTGTGTGTGTGTGTGTGTGTGTGTGTGTGTGTGTGTGTGTCCTGTGGAAGTAAGTGCAGGTGCCCACAAGAAGGAGTCAGATCTCTCTAAGAACTCTTTCCAGGTGCTCTCCCATGGTCCCCTGTCTGCCACCTAGAGGCCACCCCGAGCTGCTCAGGCTGGACCTGGAGCAGGCCTTGCTTCCTCATGGTTCATGCCCATGGATGAGCAAGGCTGTTATGCTGACCCACTTTTGCTGTGTGCCCACAGCAGGCTAAGCCTGTCTGGCCTTGCTCCGAGGCACCAGGCGGAGTAAGTTGCCTTCTGACCAGTGTAGACGGCTGTCTCTGGGGTGTCTGAATCTGTCTGTTATGTCTAAAGGACAACCTCCAGGCACCTCGGGGAAGCCGGAACATGGATCTAGTCGTAGGGTCTCCCTTGCCCCGCATTCAGCCTGTGTCCCAGCAGCCCTGTGTTAGGACCCATTCTTGCTGGTAACCAAAAGCTGGGCTTTTCTCCCAAGGTTTTAAAGACAGATTCCAACACGTAAGCTACAACCTGCGGACACCTTCCCTGAGCACTATGAGCCTCAGCTGCTTGTTGAGCCTCCTAGAGGGCAGGAAATGTCCTGTCCTTGAGGGGTTGCCACCAAGTAAAAGGGTCTTGGGTGTCTAATGCCAAGGAAAGGGAGATTTAGAGATACCAGAGACAGAGGCCCAGCAGAGGATGATGGGAGTGCCACTCGAAGATTGACAGCTTGTCAATCGGGGCTTTGGGTGCTACAACATGATCTGTGTCTCCTGAACTATGGGGCTGTGTTGATTGATGTATATCTCATCCCTCCTTCACTCCACACATGCATGCTTGCTTCTTCTATTTCTAGCGGTTATTTCTATTTCTTCTTCTATGTCAGATCGTGGACCGTGGGCCTAGAACATCATCTCTTGGTTGCTCTGGTTGGATTAGATTCAGGATCTGATGGCTATGCTTAAATAAGCTGATACGTATGAAAACCATAAGCTAAACCAGAGCTTTAGCCATGGCTGGTCTCACCAGCACCTATGTTCATATATAGCCATGAGCCTTGAGAAAGGTATCCTGGGCCTAAGACTTCTGGTTCTGAAACATGCCAGGGCTAAGAGGATTTTGCAAGCAAAAGTGCATTTATCTCATGAATGAGGACCTGAACCTCAGCATTTGAGGGACAGGGTGGGGGTGGGGGGAGGCAGAGCTAGGTAGAGCCCCAGAGCTTGCTGGCCAGCCAGCCTAGCCAATCAGTCAGCTCCAGGTTCAGTGAGAGATCCTGCCTCACGCACGGTAAGCTAGAAGGAAAAGGAGGTGGCTCAGCAATAAAAACACTTGCCCACCCGAGCCTAGCAGCCTGGGTTCAATCCCTAAGATCCATAGTGGAAGGAGAGCGCTAACTCCCAAAGTGGCCCTCCAACGTCCAAATGCTGCGGTATACACATGCCGACTTTGACCTCTGGCCTCTGCTGTGTATGCAAGGTCAAGAACACTTGCACATATACACATGGAGGAGGTGGAGGGAGGAAAAAGAAAGCCTCTGTCCTGCTTGCAAACCCTCACAGGGGATGCTGGGCCTCTCCTTTGACCAGCCATGCCCTAGGTCCAGGCCAGGCTTACTTCACACTCGACCATAGGGAAGCATAGCAAAAATGGTCTTGTTCTGTGGTCAGGAGAGGAGCAGGGCAGCCATAGTGGGTTCCTAGCCTGGATGCACCACTACACTAAACTGTGCAGGGCCGAATAAGAAGGACCTTGTGAGGGGCCAGAGCCTTGAGGACATCTGGATAGGACTGTCGGTACAATTTCAGTTCCTTCATGACATCAGGCCAAGAGACAAGGAGTAGCTAACCACACAAATTGACCGGAGAGTTCCCAACACACCCTGTTTTCTCATGACCAGGACATTTGAACAAGCTGTGCCAGCCAGCCCTTATGCACTCAGCTGAACTGTACGAGAGCCAACTGAGGACAGACAGGGAGGTTTAACCTCACGGATACCTTTTAAAAGGAAGTATAACAAATCACAGTCCTGTGAAGCAAGAAAACCTCTTGCTGCTGCTGCTGCTGCTGCTGCTGCTGATGCTGATGCTGATGCTGCTGCTGATGCTGATGCTGATGCTGTCTTAGATATTCCCCTCGCGAGCTTCCTGTAGCCTGGGAGCTCTGCTCAGACCTGGTGTGATCAGAGGCAGTGGGCAGTGTTCAGGCAGACAAGACACTACCTGAACTCTAAATGAAAGAAGTAAAGGTGTGGCAAGGGAGAGGAGGAGGAGGACTCAGTGCTAACTGCTGATGCTCGGTCCGTCTTGGTGTGTGGCATCAGATAGACCGGACTGGATTCCAGATAGCCTGTTTCTAGCCACTGTCTTATAGGAGAGGAGAGGATCCTAGTGGTGTGTCCTCTTGTCTGTGGAAGGCAAGTCGTAACCACATCAGTTACTGATGACATCATCAGACCCGGGATCCAGCAAAAGCCACCACAAGACCAGAGGAGGAGAGGTTGAAGGCATTCAAACCTAAATCCAGCTCACACTCACACTAACTCTCCTGCCTCCACCAGCCAGTGGTTCACGTGAAACATCCCACGTCTTGGTTAAACGTTATAGGAAACTCTGATGTTAATCCCCGACACCATACCCCAGTGTCCAAACTAGTTTGATTTCTGTGCCCGAGAACATCTTGTTTCTCTTTTGCTCCCTTCGAAGCCTTAAGCCCATTTAGGATGACGTTTTCCAGACTCAGCGGGATCTCCTGGAACACAGCTACCTGGAGAGAGAAACAGGGCCCCACACCACACAGAGACCCTTTGGGTTTGTCTTTGGCAGTGGCTCCCAACAAAGACTGTGTGTGACTCAGCCACAAGAGTGACTCATAAGCCTCCTGCCCCTCTTACTGATTTCACTAGGCATCCATTGTCCACACCCTGGCCACATACTGTCACTCAGGACGGACCACAGTGTGGCTTGAACTCTCGTAAAAGGGGCCGCCCAGAGGGAATCTTCAGGGATGGAGAAGTAGATGACAAAGATTACAGGAACCTTGTGGACTGTTACAATGGTCCTTCCGCCCAGATACTGCAGCCATTTGTAGGTTGGAAAGGCTTGTCTGACCAAAGGTATCATTGTAAGTTGATTTAATAACACATTTTCTAACTTTCTCCATTCATTCCTTCATGAACTATGTCATCATTTCCCTGAACAATGAATCACCATGCCCTTGGAAGAAGGCAACTAACTATAAAAGAAAAATCAGAGTCACAAAAGGCAGATGAAGCCCCAGCCTTGGCCTTGTAGATGCTTGTGGCAGAGTTTCTGGTAGTCGGGGGAGCTCTGTGGGGGTCTGGTCATGGGCTCACCCTGGGCTCTCTGTGAAACCATGGGAAAAGCTCTTGAGATGTGGCTTCTTGTGGCCAGCGCTGGATTCAACCAGAGTTGCCATCAAATCTGTCAGACTGGCTCTTCCCCAATTGGGGAATGTGCCAGAACTTGAGAATTCCATAATTGAAGGGAAGCTAGGGATTGTGGAGGCAGCTGCTGCCTCTCTGGTTTTTTATTGCCTGTTTGTCGAGGAAGAATCACAAGGTAGAAGTCACTTCCTACTTTCCCCCAAATGATGAGGGGGAACATCTCCAGTTCATTAGCACCTGTCCTTCAAAGCCTTTTTATAACAGAAAAAATAATGAGAAAAAATGCTGTCCATCTCCGGACCTGAGGCCCCTCATCAGGGCCTCCTGGCAGGACAGAAGGTACATTCACTGTTCACGAGAGATAAACCCAGCCAGTGGGGAGATGTGTGTGCTTACTGTCCCCTGTTTTGATTTCAACTTGTTCTTGTTTTCCGAGTTTTGATTTTCTTCCTTTGAACAAACTAAACTCACCATGTTTTGTTGGTTTAGTAGAGAGGAGAATTGGGATTTTCCAGCTAACTTGGGACCTGTAATTCAAACCACCTCCCAGCCAATTTGAAAACATCACGGTTTTATTTTGTGAAAACATCGGCCTTGCAGCACAATAGGCTTAAGGAGGTCATTTCACGGAACACTCATGATGACACAGAGCGATGCACTGGGCCTATAAAGATGCTACAGAAAGTTCAAAATGGCTCTAGAGATAATTTACCACCGGCACACACTGCTTGGCCCTCAGCCTACTTTAATAAATAAAGTTTTATTGGAACACAGCCGTGTACCTAATGTATATGTGGTCAATGCCTGGTTGAACACGGCAGTTAGTGTTAAGCAGTCACACAAAGACTATAGAGTTTGCTCCAAAACTATTTACCAGCTACCAAAACCAGCTTTAATTAAAAAAAAAAATACTGTTCCCATGGCTTCGTTTTAAAGGATTTATAAGGATTTCTTTTGTTTTAATAAATAAGATCACAGGCCCGTGACTTGGACAGGATTACAGGCTGATAAGAAAAATCCTTGATCACAAAGGTTGGAGGAATCCTTCTTCTTCTGGGTCACGAGGGAATAAGATGTGTTTTGACTATAAATAAAGTTCATACATTGTTTGTGAGGTTCTCAGGGAATTGCAGGTGTTATAGCTGAGAGGCACAGGTTAAGCCCAGAGGTCATATGTATCTTGGCCATAACATGGCTTATTGTTTTTTAATTTCTTTACTTGAGCATATTCTAATAGAAGAATTGACACTGTCTTTGTGTTGGGCAGTCTTTACAGAAAAATCTTTTCACTACTCTCCAACTCTTAGCCCTCAGAAGGTGGGAGACTTCATCTGCATTACCAGGATCCCGACCATCTCCACTCGGCTGCAGATTCTTGTAATCTCTGTTGTAATGAGTTGACTGGGACAAACGGAGTAGATATTGCACAAAGAGGGTCTATTAAAGAGTGCAGAAATGCTCTCAGGGTGAGAGAGTGGCCAGTGAGGAAAAGTCTCTAACAGAGGAGTACAGATGATAGCCAGAGACCACTGTATTGGCCTAACTTTAGGCAGAGTTTATGCTTATCCTTAAGAATCTCAACAATTATAGGAGCCATCAGTAGCACGCAGCCCACACAATCAGCTGAGCAAGGCTCGTAGGGGGCTCACAGAGACTGAACCGACAGTCGGGGAGCCTGTATGGGTCTGAGCCAGATCCTCTGCAAGTATGTGATGGCTGTGTACCTCGGTGTTCTTGTGGGACTTCTAAAGTGGGGGCTGGGAGGTGTCTCTCACTCTTTGCCTGCTCTTGGGACCCTTTTCATCCCACTGGATTGCCTCATCTGGTCTTGATACGAGGGTTTGTGCCTGCTCTTATTGTAGTTTATTGTATCATGTTCAGACGATATCCTTGGGAGGACTGCTCTTTTCTGAAGGAAAATGAAGGAGGGGTGGATATCGGAGAGAGGGTAGGTAGGGAGGGGCTGGGAGGAGGGAAGGGAAGGGAGCCCATAGTCAGGATGTAATGTGTGAGAGAAGAATGAAGACATAAATAAATAACAAAAACAAAACAAACACAAACTCAGCCGTCCTCCTGATCTTGGGCACCAAGAAACTCATGCCTGCTCCTGGTCTGTCACCAATAAAAAGAACTTAAAACAAAACAAACAAACAAGCAAAAGAATCCAGAACAAGAAAGCTTTCCTGGGAATTTGATTTGGATTAACTCTAAAGGGAGGGTATACTGATATCTGTTCTTTACCATAAAGCCACAGGCTAATTAATAATCTAATGACTTTCTGAGCAGTCCGGACTCTCATGAGCTCACCCAGGGCCTGAGGTACTTTGAGGCACCATTCTTTTGATCACCAATCAGAGCCCGGTGCCTTGGTCCCTGGTTATATCTAACTAGCTACCTAACTAGCTACCTAATTCAAGGACTCTACATCTCTTTAATTTTCCTAGTGTCTTACCTCATTTCCACATACATTGCATTTGGTCTCATCTGGAGACCCAGCTGTCAGCTGCTAGCCCCAGGCAGACCCTGTCACCTGTCTGCCTCACTGTGTGCTCCAAAGGCAAATGTGTGTAGCACCAGAAAACTGTCACCCTCTCTCCTTTTCCAGTCCCCAATGACTCAGAGCCAAAGTTCTAATCCACTGGGTAATAAATAAGTGACTGAACGAAAGAATGTTCCAGAGTCCTCAGGGCAGAAGTTTCACCTGGGTCATATAAATGTTATTTGGAGCCTTGCTGTGTAAAACATGTATTCTGTCATTTCCTCCTCTGTTTATTGCATTCCCACGAGTTCCATTTCATCTTTCACTTCTTCCCAGCCTTGAAACATCCTATGATGCGTCCCTGGGTCCCTGCTATCATTAACAGAAGCTCCCTTCCATGTGTATACACACACACACCATTAATAGGTGACGATGATAATCCTTCTCCCAAGGACCCCCTCACCCATGGCACCACCTCCCACTGCTAACCCTCTAAGATCATTGCTGATACTGGGAGTAATAGTGACTGGAGTTTTAATGGTTTGTTTGTGCCAGGGACTATGCTGGGATTTCTTGTGGATTTGCTAATCTCACCTACTAAGCACAGAAAGGGAGGCCCTGCTGCTGTCTCCACTTCGCAGATGGGAAAGTAGGGCTGGAGCTTCTTCACACGAGCTGTGTGTGAGATCACATTAGCAGAGGCAGAGCCAGGGTTCCAGCTGGACGGCTGACTGCCTTTCCCTGAGATGTAGGACAGAACCCGCCCCTTGCTGCTGCTCCGACATTTACTATTTTAGTTCCCACATATGACTGGTCTCATATGCTCTTCTTTCTGAGTCTGGTTTATGCCACTTAAGATAATGTCCTTCCCAGACTTAAGGAGGGCAAATGGCTGATTGGGAGGTATTGGGAAGAATGTTGAATGTCACTGATCATTAGAGAAACATGGTCTGAAAGTATGAGATAGCCCCTTAGCCCTTCAATCCAGGTAAGATCGTGGTCAAAAACCAGAAGATGGCAAGTGTGGAAGCAGATGTTGGGGAAAGAAGGCTTTGTGCTAACACAGGAAGCAGTGTGGCTCTTCCTCAAAAAATTAGAACAGGAAGTACCCAGGCATCTAGCCAGCCCACCACTGAGCATACATTCAGGGGTGTTGATGCCAGTGTGTTGACGTTAAAAGTAAGTTCATTAGGCTTACTGAGTAATGGCTCTTGTTACCAAATCCGACAACCTATATTCTATCCCAAGACTCACATAGTTGAAGGAAAGAACCAACTCCTGAAATTTGTGCTCTGACTTCCACATGTGCACTGTGGTGCATACACACACACACACACACACACACACACACACACACACACACACGGTGAAGGGACCAGAGAGTGGGACTAAATAAAGCAATTAAAGACAAGTTAATAAGGACTGTAGCCTTATTATTAATGCACTCATCCACAGGATGAGTCATAGTGACAGCACAATGCTAGAGGAGGCCACTTGACCTCTGTATCTTCCTCTCCAAGTACCCATGAGTGAATGTGTGCAGTTGACATGAGCATGGCCATTAGTTTTCAGCGTTAGTTTTGAGGAGGATTGGAGTTCTGCTGATGGATGGTGGAGGTGGTTGCACTACAATTCACTCACAAATACTCACAATGCCATGATTCACTACGTGTACTTCACTGCAGTTTTTATAGTAAGAAAGTAATATGTAGGAGAGGCATGGGAAGTGACAGAGATGACAAAGCCTTGGGAATAGGAGGCCCACTGGGATCCCTGGGCAGATGTTGCATTTTTAAGGGGAGTAGTTTGACTAGCAGGTTTCACCAACCAGAGAACTGCTAGCAAGGACTTGGGAGAGAGAAGTGAGAGAAGAAATGAGCGCAAGTCACTGGAGCTCTGTGAATTCAAAGGACTATAAGCTCAGAAAAAGAACAGCTGTTAGTCACCATTGGATGCCTAGTTTGTGGTGTATCATGCAGTTAGGATCTAGTACCCTAAGTGTCTCATCCCTCCCATAGATACAGGAGTTCTGTAGATACAGTTAGTGGACCTACAATCCTACCCTGGACACTCCCCACTGCCATTGCCCTTGGCAGGACAGAACCCGGGTAGGACATCACTGAATGAATTTCCCCCAGTATCTTTCACCATCAAGTGTTGAGGAGATTCTATCTGGAGAGTGTCTAATGCACACACATGCAGGCGTGAAGCCTGTGTTAATGTGATACAAACATCAGATGATAAATGGAGTCCCCATGGATCTACCCCTAAATCCGCCCAAAAGGGCCATGGGGATAAGCCCATTGCTACAGAGTTTCTTTCCTTTGCTCTGGGTCAGGTATGTACTGGTACATGTCGGCAAGCAAGATCACGAGATGAAAGCCACCTCAGTAAAAATTTTATGTAAAACTTCAAAGACGCAGAGTAGTTGCTGGTACATCTGCCAAGTATGGAGTTTAAAAGTCTGGTGAGGAACACAAGATGAGGGTGAGGCTGGGGTGAGTTAGGTCCTGGGGACTTGGGAAATACATGAACATTCCTGGACTATTGAGTAATCTTCTTCATCCATGAGCTTTAAGGAAGGACTATGGATCACACTTCTGTGGGGCTGAGTCCTCCTGGTCACATATAGAGAGAGGGTTTGTATCTTGGGATGAACCAAGCCAAGTGCAGCATCCCTAGGACATCATGAGCATCCAGCAAGAGCAGCTTGCTAGTATCCAGTTTGAGATGGAGACACAGTTTCATTGGGAAGGGACCCTGGGACAATTCTCAACATGTGACCAGGAAACACCTAGATCTAGTTTTGAAAAATAATGATTGTTTGCTTTATTAAAAAAATTTTTTTAAAAAGACTCATTCTCCAAGACTACAATGGATTTTTCAAGAAGCTACTTCAACATCACTCTGATAATACCTTTCAACTCACAGGCATCTGTCAATGTGGTCTAAAACAAAAGTCGTAAAAATACTTGAAACATTATGAGGCGTGTGTGTGTTATGTAGGTGCACATGTGTGGGTGGGTGTATGTGCCTATTAGGCACATCTGGAGGACAGAGGTTGATACAGCTTTCCTCTATTGTTATCCCCCTTCCTGCCACCATAAGTTCCTTCAGTGAACCTGGAGCTCGGTGTCTCAGCTAGACTGGCTATCCAATGAGTCCCTATCCACTTCCCTGTGCTCCCCAGTGTTGGGTTTAGAGACACACTACCATATTCTTGAATGCTAGATCCCAAACTCAGATCCTCACACTTGCATAATAAACACTTGAGCCATCTCCCCAGCACGATCCTAAGAATTTATTGCAGTTTCATTTGGTTGTGTGGTCCCAAAGCGTGTTGTTCCAACAGTGTGCTGCCCTGTTAGGTTAGACATGCCTGTACCTGATCCCTAATGGCATGGATGCTTGAATCCAAACAAGTCTGCTTAAACTCACATGGACAAGAACTTTGGAATCCTCAGTGCATTTTGGGCACACAGCAGGCTGCTGTGACCTGTAAGGTCAAGAATCACTGGGTTGAGGTGTGCATGTTAGATAAGACCAACATAGTGACAACCATCAAAACCTGTAAGAAAGATCTAGAAGCAGACCACTATCATCAGATTCCTTTTTCTGTTTTATTTAGCAGGCAAGACTGCATAGAAACTCTAATGGACGAAGATGAGAAGGATAGAGCAAAGAGGTGAGTGAAGACTGCCCCTGCCTCATGGTGCATGAGACATTTCCACGCTATTAAACTCAACATGGCGGGCAGCTGTGGGATGCGGCTCCCTGAAACATTTCACAGTAGCTTTAAGATTTGCACCTCACCAGTGAAGTTGTCGTTGTGTGAGACTTGGCAAGAAGTCTGTGTTTTTAGTGTGCCTATGTGCTACCCTGATGACAATGGTCACCATCCAGAGGCCTCCAGTTTCTGCTTTTACAAGACAGGTGCTGCTTGGCGAGACAGGCTGATGGGAGCCACTCAGGCCTGTGTTCAAGCTCTGGGGTGGTGTTGGGGTGCTGCCTGACTGTGGACAGCAAGAGCATTATCATTATCCCACTATTCCTCTGTCCACATTCAGTTGTTACTGAGAGGGCAGTGGCTGAGCACTGCCTTTATATTAGCTCAGTTTCTTCATCTGTGTAGTAGCAGCATCATGACTCCTTGTACCATGGTTAAACAGTCGGGATTTACTAGCCTGGTAGTCATTATGTTGAAGCACCTACAACCCTACCTATATTTATTCCTTTAAGGGTATTCACTGGATACCTACTGTGTTCAAGGTAGTCAAGAAGTTGAGGTCGAAGATCAAAAGTGGTCATCAACGTGACACAACCCACCCAAGTGGGCAATCGCTGTGCAAAGCTTGGTGAACCAAGAAAGCAGGGGTGAATAAATGAACTCAGTCCCCGCAGGAATGCACAGCTGATGAGCGACAGGGCATGTTACAGACCATTGGGGTACAAGGGACAGGGCAGCAGTAGAGAGAAACATGAAAGGCTAGTCAGCGGAATGTATGTTACAGGCCCACAAACAAGCCCCTCCCCTCCAATCTCATAAAGATCTTTTCTACACCATATGGGGCAGGTACTCTGTTCTCTACTGTAGCCCCCCTCATGAACCTATAGAGATGAAACACATACCTACATCCCTCAACTTCATGATTGACTTGCAAGTAGTTGAGTCCCCAGAGATCGCCCCTTGTGTGGCCTCAAGAACAACTGTCCCGTGAGGAGAAAGCCATGAGAGACACCAGTCCACAGCCACTCACAAAGTTTCTCAGTCTGAAGCTACAAGAATGAGGGAGTCTGGACTGTTTGAACCTCTCCTTGTATTTATATTAGCAGAAGGTCAGTGTGTTGACTGGCAACTTCGATGTGGTCAGAGTGAGGAGCAGGAAGGGGTGGCCCAGGCATCGCCTTTGAACATATTTTACTTGTTCTGAGGCAGCCAGGACTCAGGGAAGAACCTAAATCTCACACACATAAGGTTATTTGACGTTTATCTCCACTCTTTCATATGCACAAGCATCTGCAGAAACAGTCAACAATGAGGCCCATTAGCTCTTTTTTTTTCTTTTTTAATTGGGTATTTATTTCATTTACATTTCCAATGCTATCCCAAAAGGCCCCCACACGCTCCCCCACCCACTTCCCCACCCATCCACTCCCACTTCTTGGCCCTGTTGTTCCCCTGTACTGAGGCATATAAAGTTTGCACGACTAGTGGGCCTCTGTTTCCACTGATGGCCGACTAGGCCATTTTCTGATTCATATGCAGCTAGAGACACGAGCTCCAGGGGGTACTGGTTAGTTCATATTGTTGTTCCACCTATAGGATTGCAGATCCCTTCAGCTCCTTGGGTACTTTCTCTAGCTCCTCCATTGGGGGCCCTGTGATCCATCCAATAGCTGACTGTGAGCATCCACTTCTGTGTTTGCTAGGCCCCGGCATAGTCTCACAAGAGACAGCTCTATCTGGGTCCTTTCAGCAAAATCTTGCTAGTGTATGCAATGGTGTCAGCGTTTGGAAGCTGATTATGGGATGGATCTCCGGATATGGCAGTCTCTAGATGGCCCATCTTTTTGTCACAGCTCCAAACTTTGCTCTTGAGCTTATTCAGAAGCAACAAGTGCTGGGCCCTTCACCTGGTCCTAGGAATCTCAGCCTCCTCTGGAAATGCTTCGCAACCCCGTAGGTCACAAGTTGTAAGGTTTGCAAAGTCCATTTGTGGCCCTCAAACAAGTAAATGAATGAACTTGATTGTAATGACAATTCTGGGATTTGGGGTTCTTTTAACGACACAGAAATATTCTAAAAATGTGTTTTTGTCTTCGTCCCAGGTGTGGGGATACTGGGGCTGCTTTGCAGCAGATGATTATGGTTTGCCTTGTGCTCTAGCAGAGGCGTGGTTTTGCCACAGATCTCCCATTCTCCTGGAATCCCTGTACAGTGGGCTATTACTGTTCCTACATTACAGTAGAGAAACCCTAGGACCTGGGATTCCACAGCCCACCAGTAGCCACAGGGATCAAATCTCAATACACCTGGCCTCCTCTCACACTCAAGTAGAAGCTGCTGCCTTCACTTTGCTTTGTGCTCAAGGGGCGAGGCAACAAGTGCTGGCTGTTGCTTTGCTCAAAGACCCTGAGAATCTACAGCTTTTCTGCATCATGCAACTGTTTTTGCTTCACATGCTGCTAATGAACAGTGGATGTTCCCTTCATCCTCTGTCCTGGGGTTGAAGAAATACCTGGTCTCCTCTTTCACTTGACTAGGAAGTTGCTTCCGTAAGTCCAGGCATTTGGTTGAGGTGAGAGGAGGGGGAGAGGCGATGGCTTTGTTGCATCTTATTCAAGAAATTCAAGAATGTCCAGAAAGATTAGCTGGTTCAGGGTTCGCAGTAGAGGGACTGCCAGATCTGAAATGTGAGCTGAACTCTTGTTTATTCTTTAATCCCTAGTCCTTAGACTCAGCATGGTTTGGGCAAGGGGAAGGCATTCAAACTGGACAAGCAAGAACTCTGGACCCTCCACTACACTGAGGTAGCCATTTGTGAGGGAAAGGGCCAGTCATTCCCAGGTGTGTTATTTCTTCTCAGTTCCCAGGTGGAAGAGAAGGACATGGCCCAATGACTAGGACCATGTGTGGTTTGACTAGGTTTGGCCCCCGTAGACTCACATGTTTCAATATGCTTGGCCCAGAGAGTGGCACTATTAGGAGGTGTGGCGTTGTTAGAGGAAGTGTGTCACTGTAGGGGTAGGCTTTGAGAGCCTCCTCCTGGCTGCTTGGAAAACAGTCTTCTACTAGTTGCCTTTGGAACAAGATGTAGAACTCAGCTCCTTCTCCAGCTAATGCCTCCTGGAACACTGCCATGTTTCTCACTATCATGATAATTGACTGAACTTCTGAAGCTGTAAGCCAGGTCCAATTAAATGATTTCCTTGATAAGAGTTGCTTTGGTCATGGTGTCTGTTCACAGCAGTAAAACCCAAAATAAGACAGATCTTCTCATTTTCATTAACTGAGTTATACAGTAAGCAACAGAATGCTTGGGAAGAAGGCACATAGCATTATCCTTCCTTCCAAGCACACATGATGGGGAGCAATCATGGAAATAGTCATAAAGGAGAAACCAGAGCCCACAGTCAGTGAGGCAAAGCCAGGAGAGCAACCAGATGTGTGAGCTCCGCCTTTTCACCAACTGCTTTGCACAGGCTGATCTTGTTTCATTGACATGGTTCCTTTGGCCATAATTAACATAGGTCTGAATGGAAAGTCTCACAGGCAGAAGACTGTAGCCATCATGGAAGAGTCTGAGTCCACATAGGCTTGCAGAGTACCACGCCTACTGGAATCGGGCAGGACACAAGAGCCCAGCCCTGAACTCTGGGCTATTGCTGCCGTTGGATCTCAGATGCTAATTTTGCTGTGATTTCCCATCCTAGGCTTTGGACTTGATTTTATGTATCTCATTATGCATCCCATCGTGGGGTAAAAATGACAGCCATCGTTGAGGCTTCCTCTATTTGTTTGGATGGTGATTAAGGCAGAAGCAGCAGGCATCACAAGAACAGGGCGGTAACGGGACACGGGATTCATTAATATTACCCTGTAATTTCCAGATGAGTGATTCTGTCCTCAAAACAAAGGGGAAAGTGGAGCTGTGCTTGCAGGCAGAATGCTAATTCTTCCCATGGCCCAGTAACAGCAGAGTGGGGAAGGGGGCTCCCTCCTCTGGGGTCTTTCATCTCCTACCTTGCTGGGTTCTGTTCTTTTTGACTAAAGAGGACTGTCATCAGAAATGTGTGCCTGTAAAGTTTGGAAACCTGGGGCTGTCTTGGCTCAGGGAAACCCAGAATCTCTCTGGGGGCATCTGAGGTAAAGAATAAGTTATTTAAAAGCAAGCTCAGTGAACTCAATAAGTGGCCAACTAATCAAGGGTGGCCAGAAGTCCACCTTCTTGAACAGAGCATCTTTCTTTGGGCAAGGCCATCCATCCCTTCAGCATTTTAGTGACAAGCTGCTAAGGACCAGACCCAAGTTAAATGAGGCCTGTGTGAGTGTTAACTAAGAGTCACTATGAAATTAGGCCAGCTTCCCATTGGGACCCAGACGATATTTCTGAAAATGGTAGTTAAGAGGAAAAATGTCCCTGTACCATCTCAGGAGGGAAGAAATGGCCCCGAAGCCACTCCGGATTGCCAGCCAACCCTGCAGAGAAGTCACGGTGAATTCTTAAACTTTGCCCCAGGTGGCAGTGACCTGACCCATCTTACCCCACATGGACTTGTCTGCCCTAAAACTCACATAGCATCTTCTTCCACAAACTGCTTAGGCCTGTGAGATACAGCCTGAGTTATAGAATGCAGCTTGTGTCAGCCACGGGGGCCCTGGGCAGCAAATCATGGCAACCATGCTGACCTTCAGTGGGCCTTTCTTTGTGTTTGAGTTACCCAAAATGTGTTTGGGGGGAGTAATCTCTAGAAATGCTCCCCAAAACAAGTTTCGACAATGCCATTAAAGATGCTAAAACATCATCTAGCAAGCAAGAGTTGTTCATTTACCTACAGTGCTGCCATTAAATCTTAATCTAGGAAAAAAAATACAGCAAAAAACAAAATCAGCTGTTCTGACCATGTACTTTCCCATTTCCATAAATAACTCTGAATAGAAGGCCCTTTGACCCACATTGTCTTTGCAGCAGACACATGGACTTAATTGCAACCCTTTCTGTATCTAGGAAGGCTATAAAAGCAGCATTTGAAAAATATTGAAGTATTTAAAGATCACTTACAATGCCACTACTTAGATGGCTGCCCTTAGATTTTATTTATTTATGTGTACATAGTCGTGTGTGTATGCATATGTATGTACACCTGTGTATGCTTGCATACGGAGGCCAGAGGTTAGCAATGGATGTCTTCTTATAGTTCTTCATCTTACTTTGTGAGGCAGTGTCTCTCACTGAACTTAGAGCTCACTGATCAAGTCCCAGACATCCTCCTGTCTCTCCCTCCCAGCACTGGGTTCACAGCTGTTCACTGCCTTTTATGAAGGTGCTGGGGATCCAAACTCAGTCCCTGTGTTTCCATAGCAACCTTACCCACTAAGCCAAACCCCACCAAGCCCCAGATGCCCATGTTTAATATTTGAGTACATTTACTGTTAAGTCTTCCCTAGTATTTGATCTAGTTTTACTAGGACCATTCATAAGATTTTAGTTAATATTGGTGAACATATTCAGTTCACTCTTCTGAAAAGCTCATCTTTCATGGACGGGACAGTATTGATGTGAGGAATGTTTCAAATTTATTTCATTCTTTTGAACATTACATGTCCAGTTGCATCTTTGGGAGTTGCCTGTGAATACTTAATTGATATCTTTCAATTCTAAACAAAACAAAACAAAAAAGCAAACAAAATAATTTAGTCTCCTTCTGCAGCTGTAATCCACACCTGTGCGCACGCACACACACACACACACACACACACACACACACACACTCGGTTTCAGGGTCTGTGTAGCCTAGGAAAGAGAGCTGAGTCTATTTCCAAAATGTTTTCTATACAAATTGAGTTTGCTCAGCTTATAGAACTTGTATCTGGGAGACTGCATCTTCTAACAGGAAGCTGTTAGACAGGTAAAATGGGGCAGACTATCCCAATATAGACAGAACTTGAAAGATAAGTGTGTTGATATCCATAAAGGAATGGAAGAGGGGGAGGAAGAAGGAAGGAGAGAAAGGGGAGAGGGAGGGAGAAGGAGGAGATAGAAAAGACAAGCAGGAACAACAACCAAAAAGAAAGAGTGAACAAACAGAAAACAGATTGTAAAATATCTTAAACCCAAACATGGATGCTCACGCACACATGTACACACAGAGAGGAGAAGGGACTGGGGGTGAGGACAGAAGCAAGCACACACACATGCACACAGGCACACAAATACATTGAATATAAAGTATCTAAATATGACACAGATTGTCATAATGGGGTTTTAGATTTACTTACTTCTAATTAGGTGTATATGTCTGTGTCGGGTCTGTGCACAGAGTGCATGTTCTGGTGGAAGTCAGAGGCATCAGATCCTCTGGCACTGGACCCACAGGCATTTGTGAGCTGCCTGAATACATGGGCACTGAGACCCAAACTCACTCTGCCATACCTGACACACTCTTGGAACCAGTGACCCATCTCTCCAGGTCCACTTTAGTAGTAGTAGTAGTAGTAGTAGTAGTAGTAGTAGTAGTAGTAGCAGCATATTTTATGTAATCTTTGATAATTTCACACAATGTGTACACTTTTGCTCATATTCAGCCCTATTCCTCAATTCTTCATGACCCCTTCCCCTTGTCCCCCTCCTTCTTCATGCTTTCTTATTACTTTTATAACCCATTGAGTCCAGTTAGTGTTACTCATATACGCACTCATGCAGGTCCATTTTCTGGTTCATCCTACCAGCAATTACACTTGTCTTAGTTAGAGTTTCCATTGCTGCAGTGAAACACCATCTCCAAAGAGCAGTTTGAGGAAGAGAGGGCTTATTTGGCTTACACTTCTATATAGCTGTTCATCATTGAAAGAAGTCAGGACAAGAATTCAAATGAAAACATCGAGGGGCACTGCTTACTGGCTTGCTCCACCTGCTCTCTTATGGAACCTGGGACCACCAGCCCAGATGGCCCATCCACAATGGTCTGGGCTTCTCCCACTGGTCACTAGCAAAATGCCCTACAGGCTTGCCTACAACCCCATCTTCTGGAAACATTTCTTTATTGAGGTTCCTTCCTTCCAGATGACTTTAGCTTGTGTTGAGTTGACATAAAACTATGCAGCACAAGAAAGCTAACTCTCTTTACCTAGTAGTCATCAGCTACCAACAGCTCCTCACTGAGGATTTGTGCCTCATATGCCCCTCCCCCACTGATGTTAGCCTGTACTTGTGGCTGTGCCTCCTCTGGCTCTTCCAACCTTTCTCCCTCCACTTCTGCAATGTTTCCTGAGCCTTGGCACAAGTGCTGTGATACAGTTGTTCCATCTGTGCCTGATCACTCCCCAGACACCCATTCTCTGCACTTGGACCCATCGTGGATCTTTGTATTAACCATCCACCACACAAAGACAGACAGAAAGCTGCAGAAATCTATGGGTATAAAGATACATTTTTAGAAGACAGCTTGATACAGTGGTGGTTTAGCAAAAGCAAAGCAAAGAGGTCTCTGTAAGAGCAAGGAGGTCGCCCCTGGAGCCTGTGAGCTCCCAGTCCTGGGGTTCTTGTGAGATTTTCAGTACCAGGCATGAGTTTCCTTCTGTGGAGTGGTTGGTTACCCCGACAATATTCATGACGACATGGCTGTACCCATAGGTATGCCTTGCCAGGTTAGGTGTTACTGTAGCTCCGACAGTTCACAACTCTGTAAGACCATGGATAGCTTTTCTTCACTCCTGGCATAATGAACTCTAGTCAGCAAGAGAAAGCTTCCAGGTCAATACCAGCTTGATTTTTCTAAGTCCCATGTTCAGAGCATGAGACATCTTCGGTAACTGAGTCTTGCCATCAAGCAGAATGATAAAAAAAAAATTAAGAAGTTAAAAAAAAAAAAAAGCAAGCCTAACTGCATGCTGTCACATGACACTTACCCACAAACCTGATCCTATAGGTAGGTTAGAAATAAAACGGAAAATTACATATGTGTGTGTGTGTATATATATATATATATATATATATATATATATATGACACAGACAGTAATTTTAAACAGTGATATCAAATTATGTTAGCACATGAAATATTACTAGGGAGACAGATCAATTCACCAAGGAAAGATAACAGTTCTATTGCTATCATCATGCAATGGGTATCTATACACACTGAAAAGCAAGCACATCCAAACCTGTGCAGCCCAGCCTGAAGAATCAATGGGAGATTTTGCTGTGCTGCTCTCCGTCCTGAGCCAGTGAGCCGAAGTGCAGTGGGGATGCTCAGCTGACTGACATTTCTAGAACACCCCACACAGCAGTATCATCGGAACCCGATTTTCAAGTACCTATTGAAAACGTACCAAGAGAGACCAAATGTCGCTTCATGAAACAAGCGTTGAGAAATCCAAATGAAACAAAATTAAATTAGGAACAGAAAAAAAATTTTTTTTCAGGAAAGATAATCTCTGGAGCTTAGAAATTAAAAAAAAAAAAAAAAACTTCCAAGGAACCCATGGATCAAAAAGGATGTCTCAAAGAGTATTGGAGACCATGTCAACCCAAATGAAATGGAAAATGCCGTCCGGGGCTTCGTGCTGCGGGCTGCTGAGCGCACAGAGAGAACCCTGCAGAACCCTGGAGCCACATCCAAACTCCCATCATAACAGTGGGGCCTGGAAAGATGGCTCATCTGTTATGACGCTGCTGTTGTGGAGGACTTATGCTCGATCCCTAGCACCCACGTCGGGGGCGGGGGGGGGGGGGGGGACTCGCAACTGCTCGTGACTCTATTTCTGGGGGATCTTCTGACCATCTCAGGTACTGCACACACATGCTCAAATTCATATTCAGACAGACGGCCCCAAACAGAGAGAGACAGACAGACAGACAGGCAGGCAGGCAGGCAGGCAGACAGAATCAAGGGCTGGGAAGCAGCTCAGTTAGTAAAGCTTCTATTGTACAAACATGAGAACTTGAGTTCAGACCCCTGACCCTAGCACCCATGTAAAAGCCAGGTATCCATCACTAGGGGTCAGGAGCCAAAATAGATGGCTTCGTGCATCTCACTGGCCAGCCAGCCTGTTTGAACCAATAAGCTCTCCGGTTAGCGAGAGGCTCTGTCTCAGAAGATAAGGAGGAGAGCAATTAAGGACTCCTGGTGTTGATTTCTGTCCTGTGCACCCAGAGAGCAGAGAGCAGAGAGCAGGGGTGGGGAATGAAGGGGAGAGAATATAAGAAGAGAAATAGAAGAACAAAATAAATTCATAGAATAAACACAGCCAGCCATGGTGGCCCATGCTTTCAATCACAGCACTGGAAAGGGAAAGGAAAGACCTCTGTGAGTTCAAGGCCAACCTGATCACACAGTGAGTTCTAAGCCTTCCAGGTGTATACAGTAAGTCCTTATTGTCAAAGAGAAGAACAGCACAGGTCGACAACATTGAAAAATAAAACAAATAAACAAGAAGAAAAAAAAATTGGCTAAGCAGAGAGGAGATTTTTTTTTTTTTTTTTTTTTTTTTTTTTTTAAGAATCAAGCAAATTGGCATTGAGATTGAGACAGGAATCGCCAGTAATGAGAACAAGAGAAGACGCATGGCTACACAGCCTTTTGACATTAAAAAGGTCATAAGGAAGTTCTGTGACCAGCTGTGTCCATGTAAATTCAGATGAGACGGAACATTAATTTAATAACCACAAGCAACCAGACTCACACGGTTGATAAGAGAGCCCGAAGAGTTTGCTGGTGCTTTGATGAAGTTACAAATGGAAACTATAAAAGCCCAGATCCAGATGGCTTAATTGATGAATTCTGAATTCTGCCAAATATCGAAGGAAGAACTCCCTCCCTCTGTATGCAGTGCTCTGCAGAAACGAAAAGAGGAGGAAACACACTCCAGCTCATTTTTGAAGGGCAGCATTACCCGTTGAGCAAATGAGAAAATAAACCAGAGACCATGTCCCTTGTGAATTCAGACAGAACATTCCTCAACTTAAAAAAAAAAAATGAATGTGGTAGTACACACCTTCCCAGCACTTGGGAGGCAGAGTCCAATGGATCTCTGAGTTCGAGGCCAGCCTGGTCTACAGAGGGAGTTGCGGGACAGCCAGGGTATACAGAAAGACCCTGTCACAAAAAAAAAAGAAGGAAAATGTTGGTGAGCCAGCTGGGTGTAGTAGTTCATACCTGTGACGTCAGCACTCAGGAGCTAAGGTGGGCCGATTGTGTGTGAGACCAACCTGGACTACATGATAAGACCTTGTCTCTCCAAACAGCACAAGACAAACACACAGCACTGGTAATTCTCCTCTCTCTGTCTCTATCTCTCTCTGTCTCTGTCTCTCTCTGTCTCTGTCTCTGTCTGTCTCTGACTTTGTCTCTCTCTCTCTCTCTGTGTGTGTGTGTGTGTGTGTGTGTGTGTGAGTGGTAAAGTCATAATCAAGTACAATTTATCTAAGGGATGCAAGACGATTTAGTATTAGAAATGACTGAGTACAATCTACCACTTTAATACACAGAAACCCCACATTATCATGCAACTGATGCAGATAAAGAGTGTAATGATATTAAACAATTTTCATGAAATATAAATCAGTGCACAACTCAAAATAGACCATCAATTGAACTGGAAAATGTATGAAACTCTAAGAGAAAATTGTATGACCTTGGATCTAGCACCAAAAGTATAAGCCAAAGGAAAGGGAAAGGTCAGAGATGAGAGTGTGGGAGGAGGGAAAGGAAGGAGGAAAGGGAGAGGGGAGGGGAGGGGGAAGGCAGGGGAGGGGAGGGGAGGGGAGGGGAGCTATGGTTTGGAAAAAACATTGACAAATCCCATATTTTCCAAAGAATTTGTACCCAGAACATAACTTTAACAGCAAGGAGTAAGCAATGCAGATGAAAGTTGAAGAGGAGAGTGTCAGTGAGGTGGCTCCATGGGTAAGGCTCCTGCCCACAAGCCTCTCTGGAAACTCCCTGCCGCTGGTAGCAAGAAAGAACTCACTCCACAGATTTGTCCTCTGACCCCCATTGGTGTGCTGGGATACTCAAGCAAGTGCACACACACACACACACACATCAAATGTGCCATATCATTATGCAAGATACTAATGCAAGTGAAAACCCCATAAAGCACCACCGTCCATTTCTTAGGAAAGTTGGGAGTTACGCTCTAAAGCCCTGGTGGACTGAGAACCACTGGCTCATTTGTACGTCTTAGTGGGGGGGGGGGGGAGCCACCTTGGAGAAGGAGGTTGATAGTTGCTTATAAAAGTGAATATGCAACTTCCCTAGGAACCAACCCTCCTGCTCCTGTATTGTTTATTTCAGAGAGCTGAAAATTTTCACTTGAGAACTAGAAACAGTGTTTGTATCCACTCTGTAATCCATAATGACTCTACCCAGAAACCACATGACTGTCCTTCAGTGGGTAGATAAGCCAGCTGTGTTCGTACAGTAGAAAATTACTTAGCGGCAGGATACAAGAAGCGAGGCAGGGATATAACTCAGATGCCTCTGAAAGACACTGTGCTGGGCAGAAGGAGCCAAGTTGGTTCAAGAAACAGCATGCTGGGTTTGGAGAAATCACTCAGCGACCATGGATGCTCACTGCTCTCCCAAGGGTCCCAAGTTCTGTTCCCTGGTCCCACACTTGGTGGCTCCCAACTGCCTGTTGCAAATCATCCGACACCCTCTTCTGGCTTCTGAAGATACACTCATAAATATTTAAACATTAATATTTTAATTCTTGATCAAAATATAGTAACATATTTCTCTCCCTTATCTCCATCCTCCAACCTATCCAATGACCTCCGCCATCCTCCATCTTCCCTCCCAAGCTCAAATTCATGGCCTTCTCTTCTTTAATTATTACAGACACACACACACACACACACACACACACACACACACGATAAATACCCAGATAGAAATTCGACTTGCTGAGTCCATTCGCTGTCTCGTGTATCCTATGATTTCAGGAATGGCTGCCTGGTATTGGATAGACAATCAGGGAGCTCAATCCCACGAAGACTAATTTTCCATCTCTTGGCAGTTGTTAACTGCCAGTGGTTCTTCATCTAGCGGTGGGTCACATGGTAGGCTCCCATTCTACATTGGCATGTCAGCTGGTACTCTCATTGCTCAGGCCTTGTTTAGGAAGCTGTGCTGTTGAGTTTTATGGCTGTAGCTTCTCTGTCATGGCTAGAAAGCATGATCTCACTGTAGACTCCCTGATCCTTTTCTAAAGCAAATATTGAAACCATTTATTGCCATTAAGTTACAGATGTGAATTACATATGGATATGTATTTGAATGCATATGAATTACTGCACCCAGACACACACATGGAGTGGGGGAGAGACAGAGAGACAGAGAGACAGAGAGAGAGTGAGACAGAGAGAGAAAGAGAAAAGAAAATTACCAGTGCTGTGTGCTTGCCTTATGTTGTTTGGAGATAACAAGTGATACTTGTTACCACTGGAAATTATGTGTAGACATGTGACCAACGAAGGGTTATACTATAGTCATGAAAGAAAAGTAAAAAATTTTGAGTACTTAAGTGATTGTAGTTATAAAATTTTGATTCCCCCCCAAAAAATGTTCCCTTACACATTTTTATCACACAAACCCCAATAGATAATATATATTACTACAGATTGTTATAGATAAAACTATCATTCAAAATTATTAAATTAGTTGCATATTTTGAACTACCCTTGGTGAAGACAAAGTTTAGCATTGATAAGGCAGCAGAGGGTTGGTTTAGGGACTCTCGGCTATTTAATAATGTCCGCATGATCATTACAGATAATGTTTCGTGTTTTCCCCTGGCAAGACTATTGATGCTGAGAGACTCTGTGGCTGGAGCACTGTCTCTTTCAAGAGCCGGTCCTTGCACTGCTATGCAGATGTCTGCTTACTCATCTCAGAGTTGATAAGCCGTCCCCACAATGAGCTGAGCTACTTCATTTATTACACAGCATCCAAACAGAAGCCAGTTTCGAGGTTGTGCCTTGTAGGCAAATCTCATGAATGTCAGAGAATAGCAACAGAGGGTGAAAGTCATCTGCCCACTGATTCTCTCTGGAGATGTCTTCATGTCATTGATAGCAGCAATGGGGAGATCCCAGTTGGCACCTGAGCCACAGAAGCATACTCATGAGATAGTCCCTGAAGCCCTTGCTCTAGATACAGTCCTCCTCCACTTGGCACCCCAGCACTCCAGCCATGGAGGTATGGTTGGCAGTGAAGTTGCTACCCAGACAGGTAACACCAGTGTCGATCCACCTGGCTAAGGCCTCCTCTGACACTTATCTCCATTGCTCTGAGCCTTGCATGTAGGTTGTGATGTCCACGAAGCAATTTGGGTTGTGCACCCCGTGGTCAGTTCTCCCTGGAATTTTGATCCATTGAGATTTTCTGAATGGTCTCCGTCTGGTGTAAAAGGAAGCTTCTTTGATGGGAGCTACACTTACCTGTGGATATAGGGGTAGATATTTAGAATGTAGATGGCTATTGCGAAGGTTTGTATATGCTTGGCCCAGGGAGTGGCACTATTAGGAGCTGTGGCCTTGTTGAAGTAGGTGGAACTCTCAGCTCCTCCTGCACCATGCCTATCTGGATGCTGCCATGTTCATACTTCGATGATAATGGACTGAACCTCTGAACCTGTAAGCCAGCCCTAATTAAATGTTGTCCTTATAAGAGTTGTCTTGGTCATGGTGCCTGTTCACAGCAGTAAAACCCTAAGAGAGCTAGGTATCCAGGGCCATCACAATCTCCCTCCTGTGTACTGTACAGTGGCATGCTGCATGTGAGTATTTATTATCTAAGATTACAGATGTTCATCACCTTACAGTGGGGTCACATTCTGTAAACTCTGCTAAGGTGGAAATCCCGGAAGTTGTAATGCCTGCAGCATGCCAGGCCAACAGAACATCTCAGCTTGGCCATGTAGGATGTTGTATTCCATCAGTCGCTTCTCGTGGCTGACAGAACTGTGGTTCACAGTTGTATCATAACCTAGGATCTTGCCACCCATCACTAGCTGGGAAAAGGTTGAAATCCAAAGCTCATAGTTTAGCTTCTAGTGAGTGTGTGTCGCCCTCACACCAGTGTAAGGGGAAAGCCACGTCAGGTTATCAGATGTTGGGGGTCATCTGTGTAGTTGTAGGGAGCAGAACAGAGCTTGCCAGATTGTAGGTGGGGGGGGTGGATGAGAGTTTGGGATCAAACCCTCCCATACTGACTATGTACCGAAGTATACAAAAAGGTCTCTTCTTAGATGTTACCTTTAAGATTGCAAGTTTAAAAGAATTCTAACAGCAGTGTTACCTTACTGTGGTGGTGCAAATAAAAATGGTCATCAGAGGCCCATTTATTTGGATGCTTAGTCACAAGGCAGTGGAACTCTTGAATGAGATTAGAAGGATTCAGAAGGGTGACCATGTTGGAGGAAGTGTGTCACTGGAGGTGGGCTTTGAGGTTTTTTAAAAAACAAACAAACAAACAAACAAACAAAACACTTACCTGTGTTGTTTAAGAGTTTCTCTCTTTCAGCACGTGGATCAGGACGTAGCTCTCAGCTATTGCTCTAGGATCACACCTGTCCCCATATTCCCCGCCATGATGATGATGGACTAAACTTCTGAAACTGTAAGCCAGCCCCAGTTAAACGCTTTCTTTTATAAGAGTTGCTGTGGCCATGGTGTCTCTTCGTGGCAATGGAACATTGACTAGGACACTTACCTAGACAGAGGAGACTGGACAGAGAGAGACTACTTCATCTAGAAACCCCTGAAACTCTCAGGTTTCAGACTGAGAGCCCCACGGCAGGTGTTAGGGTTGACACCAGAAAATAACAGAGACACTGGTGTGGTCTTTGCAGAGTGCCTCTGCAATCCTCCTCGCGTCATGCCGAATTTCTCCTGCCTTTTCCAGGTCTTCTCACCAGTTTCTACTCTAATACCCAGCACCTTGTCTCAGACTCATCCATACGTTCTGCCAAGATGGCTGGATCTCATTTTATGGCTTGGAGGATACCCAAAACTAGTTATACACATGGAAATAGCGGTACAAGGGACAGAGTCAGGTTTGGTCTGGATGGGATGAGGCCAGGCTGCTAAACTGTTACCTAAGCTCTCTGGTCCAGACATCCATCGAGCAAGCCCAAGTTGAAACCACAGATTCCTCCCTCCCTTTTGCAGAAATACTAGTATACCAGTCTGTAGTTCTTCTCATGCACTGAGCTTTATCTGGAATGTGGGCAGGTTCTTCTCTAAGGCCTTGGCCAGCAGTGTGGCACACCTCTGGCAGATGGGGCAGATTCTGGAACCCTGCCTCATATGACTTCATGCATTCTTCAAAGAAACCACGATGGGGAAACTCGGAGGCAGGAATACCGTAAGTCGCCATAAGGAAGCTGGAGCATGGCCTTCATGATGCCAGAGGCAGTGGTATCAGGCTCAGTGGAGATGGCTGGAGGTATGGGGCTCCAACCGGGCTAGATCACCATAGACTCTTCTTCCTTCGCCCTTCCTCTGTCTGTCAGGCGTCTGAAACTCCAGAGGTGGCTTTATCAACCAAACATCATCCATCACTGATTTTCTCCACCCAGTGGTTGTGGATATGTCATTAGACTTCACCTTCCATGGTCCCATACTCCCACCACCTCCGTGGCTCTGGCAAGGTCTGTATACCACTCTCTGGTCACACCCACCTCCACAGGTACCCTTTATGTTTCTGAACTCTTTTAAGCCTGCCTGGTCCTCTTCCCCTGAAGGCCCTTGGAGTTAAGGAGTAAAGACAGTGATGGTCTGCACTAAAGGAGTAGGCCAGGATACCGTCTTGACGGAAGGATTTTTAGGTTTGAGAGAGGGGTACCTCGGGTGGCTGGATCAGCCTGAAGGTACTGGCTCTGGGTTGGGGTATCCATGCAGAAGGCTTGGGAGCACAGCCAGGAGCCTTTGCTGGTTGTTGTGGGAGCTTGGATAGAATGGATTCTCCTCAGAACATTCTTAGTCACTGTCAGTAGAGGGGTGGCAGAATGCAGAGGTATCCACACAAGAGTTCTTTAGCGGGAGGTCTGGTGGTCATGTCAAAAGGGTATGAGCTTGGGAGTGGCTGCGCATGGCCTTCAGCACCTCCTGATGTTGGCAGATTTTCTCCAACAGCTGCTTCTGTTTCCTTCCCTGTTTGGGAGTCCTTTGGACTGTCTCCAAGGGGGGGTCCTCTCTTTCTGCTCAGAGGCCTCACCCTGGTCCTGCCTGGGATGGTGGTTCCTGGAGCAAACCCAGGTACCAGGGCAAACTTATCCATCAGAACTCAGCCAGAAGATGAGAGTCATCCACCCCAGACACAATCGCAATGAGCGGCGGTCAGGGTTTCCATAACCCTCTGGTATTTGCATTACAGCTCACCAGGTGGGTGCTGCTTCATTCCACTTAGCCAAGAAGTAGCCAGACTCATCCCAGAGCCTGATGACTTCATCCCATAATGCACCAGGTGCTACCCCATTGCCTGAAGCAGGTCACCAACTCTCCTTGGCATCAGCAAAAGCCTGCTTATGCTGTGTGTGACGCTCTGAGGCCAGATAAGGCACATCAGAGACCTCAACAACCTGCCATGTGCTATGCTGTTCTCCAGCTGTGAGCTCTCTTTCTTGTACATCTTGATGAAGTGACTACAGTTGGAGTAAATGTGCCTTCTAGGTCCTGATCTTCAATATGGACCCCTGAAACAAAATCAGTTCCTCTGGCTTTTAGGGGTTAATCACTTGGCCCCCTTGACTCTTCTCTTGATATTAGCTTTTCTGCACAGGGCAACAGCCACAACATCACCCTGGAGTTCTGTGTGAGGTCTCCCACTCATACAAACTTCTAATGCCTAGCTGGGTGCCTAGTGGCTTTTTCTTCATCAATCTGTGACAACATTTACATTGCTTTCTTCCATTCACATCTGTCTTGGTCTTGAGATGACCTAACAAGTACTTAAACAATGTAGACAAACGTAGTACTAGTCTAATGTAAAGACCACCCTGGTCTTTACATTATAACTGTGGGTGTGTCTGAGATCTGAAGACCTGTCTCAGGCCTGGCAATAGGCACGGGAGTGCTAGTCTGGCTTAGTGCCCTCTGTAAAGGTCTTGGCCATCTGGATATCTTTTGGATTGGAGGCTCCGTTCTGTGTTATCCATAAGCCTAAATTTAAAAATAATCAGCAGTGTTCTCTGGAACAGAAATCTCTTCGTCCTGTCAGCCAGCCCAGTGTTGCTGCCACACCGCTTGTGGCCCTGGAAGCCCTAGATTCTCGGGCTGTGGAATCAAAAGCTAATCGCTGCTATTTTCAGGAAGCCTCATGACTTCTTCCTCAGTGTATGAGACTGAATGTTTAAAGATGAACTTTGCCTCGGCGGCTAACGCCTCTGACGGGTTCCTGTGTCCGAACATTCCAGGTAGGCAATGGGACTGACTTCATCAATACCTTCTTCTTCATGGCTAATCTGAAATGGGGAGAAGCTGGGCATGGTGTTTCCCTTCTTGGTGAAGATGGTAAAAATCCTTCCCAGTATGCATTGAACCTGAATTTAAAGCCATTCCTGTACTGCCCAAGCTGGGTAGACTCAGGTGTACATTTGCCTGGATTCCCAAACACGGGCAACAACCAGGACATACTCAACTCTCCCATAAATATAAATCTGCCTTGGAGTCACATGTGAAACCTTGTTTACCTTTTCGCCTCTTCCTCATTGCGCGACAGGGTGATGATATTTCCTGTTTCGAAGTGCTACAGTCTGGGGAGCCCTTTTCTCTTTCATCTCAGAAGCTTAAGAGGACTCTTGCCTTGTTACCACAAAATGCCTGGCAGTAGAGTCTTTAAGAAAAGGGTCCTTTTGCTTATGCTCCCCGAAGTCTGAGGGCATGATGGTAACATTGGCTTCCAGTAAGGACTTTATGGTAGGGTGAGTGAGTGAGTTCACATGAAAGAGAAGGGGGAGGGGCGGGAAAGCAGAGGGGAGAGAGAGACAGAGAGATATGATGATGAGAGAGCAAGACATGAAACAAGAGTAAATTAAGAAAACAAACTTGCTTCCTAACAACCTACTTAGTCTTAATCTTTTCCCAGGGTGAAAAACTAATAGTCTCTTATTAGTCCCCACCTCCTCAGAGTGCCACCACCTCTCCAAACTATCATATCAAGGCTCTTGTTATTAAGTGTTCTCAATCCGGAGCTCAGGACGAGCGAAGCGTTCGTTGCCTTGGTTCCTCTGGCTCGTTGCCAAGGCAGGACCCAGCAGTTCTGAAGGGACCTTGAGCCTCTGACTGGAAACAGACCCCTTGCTATTTGTGTCTCCATTTCCATGTCTAAGGAGCCACAGTGTGACTGGCCACTGACTTTCAGGGCAGGGAAAGACCATCCTAACTGTTTGAAGGAGATCAGGGAAATGCTAGCTGAACACCAACACCAATCATATTGACCGCAGCAACGGAAAGGCTACTCCTTGAGGCCCTGGGGCTGGCGTCCGACTCTGTTCTCCATTTTCTATGCTGTCCTGTCTCTAAGGGGAAAAGACTTGTGAGACGCTGTTTTCTGTAGAGTGTGGGTTTCATTCCTGTGGTATGAATGAAAACTAAGCCATCAGCATTAGTCACACTTGACTCTGGGCTCCCAGAATACTGGGTATGTGGCTTCTTAGAAGATGATGCCACGTGACTTGGGGAAGCTACAGCAAGGGGCAGGAGTGATGTCTAAGCCAGCCTGCATTGCAGCTGTCCCACTGTGTAATGGTGATAAGTCACATGGTCTCTTTCAGTGCTTTGGCTTCTTCACCTGGAAAACATATAAGAATGGTACCTACCTCATAGGACCATTGAAAGGATGAGAAAAGCAACATGGCCGGGTGCCACTTACTGACAGAAACAGACTCCCAGAAATGAATTATATGGTGATTTCTGTCTCTGCAAGCATCATAGACTATACCATACAAACTCAGATGACATGTCCTACTGCACACCCAGGCTAGTGTTGGAGGGGGGGGGGCTGCCTGTCTGTGTATCTGTGTGTATGTGTGTATGTGTGTGTGTAGTATATTTCTGTGTGTGTCTGTGTGTATGAATGTGTTTGTGCATGTATCTGTGCATGTGTGTGTGTGTGTGTGTGTGTGTGTGTGTGTGTGTGATATTCTACTACCCTTGGGACTACAATAAACAAAAAATATGAGGTGGAATCAAGCACAGGAGAAAATGATGTCATCAAGAAACTCCACAGAGTGTGAAGCTGTTGCTACTGACGTAACATGTGCACTGTTGTCTGTCAGCACACTCAGTAGTGGGGGTGTGAGCCTCCATGATCATTTACAATGTAGTGAGTACACAAGCCGATGACATCGCCAATTATGGTTTTCACCAGTATTAGTTCCTACACATGGTTATATGTGCTGTGCTTGTAGATGATTGAGTGCTCAGTAGGTGTGTTAACACCAGTGCACAGTAGGTGTGTCAACAACCAGTGTTGTCATACTCACACGAGTAATGCATTGAACTGTGATGTAAGATCAAAGCAACCATGATTTTCCTACTCTGTTAAGCTCTTACGTGCCCACGTTGAGTGTGTCTATTGTTCATGGAAACATTATGCAGCATGCAGCTGTATGTAAGGAACTACATAGAACCTCCTAGTCAGTATCCTGCAGATGAGGCCTAGGCAACCTTACTCAAACTCCCCAAGATGTCCGATGGACATTTTACAAAAGGTATCCTGGGAGCTGCATTCAAAAATCAAAGACTGCGGTTCCTAAGGATGTGTGTTAACACAGAGACCTGTGCTGTGTCCTCCTATCTGCTGTCTCCTCTCTGTCTGTCTCTCTCTCACACACACACTCTCTTTCTCTGGATCCCTCTACCCATCCCACCCCCAGTAAGATGACACAATTGTTTATAAAGGCAGAATTGAATAAACGCCCTCCTAAAGAAGACACATGAATGACATAAAGCATACAGAAAGATGTTCAGTGTCACCAGAAAAAGGCAAACACAAGCCACAATCAAATCATCCAACAGTGGTAGAAACTTGACACTCCCAAGTATTGGCAAAGATGGGGGCAAGCGGGAATCTCATCTGTTCCCGATAGAGATGGGAAACAGCTGGAGCCAACTTCACGTGGCAATATTGTGGTGTCTCGGTTAACGCATGTCTACCAAGTGACTCAGCAGCTCTGTGCTTCTGCATTGGCCCAAGAGAGTGAATCTTAAAGTCTTGTATGTTTCTGCTACATTGGGGTGTGGGGCTAGGGGACGTGTGTGTGTGTGTGTGTGTGTGTGTGTGTGTGTGTGTGTGTGTGTGTGTGTCTGTGTGTGTGTGTGTTTGCTTGTCCACCCGTCTGCCTGCCTGCCTGCCTGCCTGCCTGCCTGCCTGTCTGGGATTATTTTGTTTTGGTGTTTTGCTATGAAACCCAGGCTGGCCTGAAACTTATCCATCTGAGTGTCCCGAGTACTGGCATTACAGATGCACACTGCTATGCCCAGACAGTGTTCTTTGATTATTATTTTATTATTATTATTGTGTGATGATTTTTATATGCTTGGCCTAGGGAGCAGCACTATTAGATGTGGCCCTGTTGGAGTAGGTGTGGCCTTGTTGGAGTAGGTATGTCATTGTAGGTGTGACCTTTAAGACCCTCGTCCTAGCAGCCTGGAAGTGAGTGTTCCACTAGCATCCTTCAGATGAAGATGTAAAACTCTCAGCTCCTCCTGCACCATGCCTGCCTGGATGCTACCATGTTCATACCTTGATGATAATGGACTGAACCTCTGAAACTGTAAGCCAGCCCCAATTAAATGTTGTCCTTATAAGAGTTTCCTTGGCCATGGTGTCTGCTCACAGCAGTAAAACGCTAAGACGGATTGCATGTATTATTACAGCATACTATGTGAGTATGTACATGCATGAGGCCAGAGGACAGCTTGTGGGAGTCAGCTCTTCCACTCCATCATATGGGTCTTGGGAATCAACCTCGGCTTACCAGGCTTGGCAGCAAGGTCTTTACTCACTGAGCCACCTCCCTACTCCCAGTTCATAATTCACCCAAACTGGAGATATCCGAAAGGTGATATGGCTATACAATGGAATACCTGTGAGCTGAAGGTAGAACTGTCAATCTGCACGCCGATGTGGTGAAGTCTCAAAAGCTGTTGCAAATGAAGGTCCAAGACTTTTAGAATTCCATTTATGGGAAATTCAAGAAAATGCCAAACTGAGTGGCTGCGCTTGGGAGAAAACAAAAACAAGAGGCTTGGAAAAATCCCCTAAGACGAAGCTGCTGTCTCTCTTGTGTTGGTTTCAGTCAACAATTATAAAAAGTCACCAAACAGCGTACTTTAAATGCATATATTTCATGGCATGCAAATGTGATGCCTTTCAAAATTCCAGAGGCCAAGTGTCCCGGTGTCATCCGACCTGTTGTTCCAGATTCTTAGCATGAGCGGTGCTCATTACTGGAAACAAGGTCATCCCAGGCTCTTGGCTTTCTCTCGCCTCAGAGCTGCAGATCCAGCTGACATTGACCGATTTCCAGGGTGCACCACAGTGCATCCCAGGCGGAGGCCAACGGAAACAAGCTTGTGTTCCTGTCACTAATGATAAGAGCCTCTATCGGATCCTTCGCCAGGCCACGCTCATCGTCATTACACCCATTGAAGACAAGAGCGGAGCAATGACGAGCCGAGTGTTATCGGCTCGCAAATCATTTATAACAGCAAACTAGGACAAGAGCAGGGCTTTTTTTGGCTGAGGAGGTTGTGTGTCACTCTTTAAAATCTAGGCTAAAAAATGATTTATAATACAGAGTCAGCCAGTCAGAAAATGAAAAGCATTCCTTTTTTCTATCTCATGCATTTGAACACTGGGCCTTTTACCCTGAGCTAGCAGTGAAGGGGCCTCCATATCTCAGTCTGTGACAAGAAGAAAAGTGTGGCCTGGTCAGAAATGAGACCTCTACGGGAATCCCTTAATCCAAAACCCAAGAGCAGGAGAGAAGGAGGGAGGCGTTGGAAGAACAAAAGGTCTCTTAGAAAAGCTGAGGAGATTGTGCAGTGGAGATGAGCTTCGGAGAATTGCTTAGATCTGGTCAGGGAATAACCCTACCAGAGACAGAACCAGGGTAACTGGTCTATGAGTGGCTGTTGATGTGTTGTAGATACTTGAAGCAAACAGCAACTGTGGTGGTGTCTATGTAGGGTGTGTTCTTTTGTTTCTGGGGGACTACTTGGGGGAACGTTGGTACTGATAACTTGTACAGTTGAATACCTGCCCCAAGAGAGGTAAGCCACTGTCCACCAGAAACTTCTGTCCTGGCCACACACTGACCAATCAATAGCCTAGGAACTGTGACTCTCCAGGTGCCTGGACCAGCAGGCAGACCATGTGTACATGGTTTCTGTGCCCATCAGCTGGCTCTCTGTAAAAAGTTCATTGTGGGTATACTTGGGAGGAGGGATAGGGCAGCTTTCCTGGCCATGGGTCACCCCAGAATAGGTTGCTGGCAGTTTTCTATTCCTTTTATGTGCATGGCTATTGATCACGCATATCTCTGTGCACTGCTAAAGTTCCTAGTACCCACAGAGGCCAGGAGAGGGTATCAGATCTCCTGGGACTGGAGTTACAACTGGTTGTGAGTTGCTGTGTAGGTGCTGGAAATCCAAACTGGATGCACTGGAAGAAGAGCCAGTGCTCTGAAGTGTTGAGCCTTCTCTCTAGTGCCACACTGGATTGCTGATGAAGGGACTCTCGGATGTCACCGGGATCAAGGCTCCATAGCTGGGCTGCTTCCTGAGAATTTGCGGGGTGCATCTCTCTATCACGTGTTCCTTATTCCTCTTGTTAGGCCAGTGCCAATGACCAGATCCCCTCTTCTAATCCCTTCAAAGTCTGAGAATCCTCAAAGGTCCCAACCTGAGCAGCCTAGCTCTCATCTCTTCTACAGACAGCCAGTGTGGAATGTCCTTATGAAAGTAGGCTTCATCTTGGAGAGCAATTTAAGGATCACAGAATACCTGAGTGAGAGATATGAAGATTTCCCTTACAGTTCCTGTCCCGCATACACACAGATCTCCCTGCTGTACGTGACCCACTTAGTGATATGCCCATCAGTTACAGTTGATGAGACTCCTTGGCATGTCATGATCTCCTCTGTTAACATTGTGGTTCCCTCTTGGTGTTGCATATGGCAGAAGTGTGTGGCATGTGCCTGCCATGCTGGACTCAGCCACAGTGATGTCACTGCCCTCAATACTCTCTGTGCTGTGCCCATACATCCCTTTCTATGAGCCATGGTGACCCATGGTTGCTTTACCATTTCTGTAGCTTCTCCTTTTCCAGAATGTCATATAGTTGGGGTTCACACAGTACCAGGCTATAGCACACTGGTTTCTTCAACTTAGTGATGTACCTCTGAGTTACTCTCCTGTCTTGTTGAGTAGTGAGTGTTCTGTTTTTCCGTGCTCACAGCTGCCTGACAAATAGGACAGCATCAGTGTCTGTCATATGTCACCCTAGATCTGCACGGCTCACAGGTTGTGCTGAGACATCGTCACCTCACTCACAGGATGATGGCTCTTGGGGCAAGGGCCAGGACATATGTATGACTGAGTGGCACAGCCAGGAACCCCCACCACGCCGCATGGGTGGCATAAGGCTGAATGCCCTGGACTGGAGGAAATAGGGTTGAAGCCTCACCAGGGACTCTGAGGATAAATCTAGGTAAACAGCGTGCAATTTTCTTCCTGGAGCTTAAAGCTCTACAAAGTTAGAGAGGCGGTGTCTGGCAATGGCGCTAAGCTATGTAAGGTTTTGTATGTGAGTCAGACCTTGCTTATTATTAATGCTGTCTGTCTCTGTGGCCAAAAGTCTAGCAAAACATGTTTCTTGCCCCATTACTCAGCTCCAAAATGTGGCCAACGTTACCTCCACGAGAGACTTTTTGGATCTGGTGCTCTCCGTAGAAAACACCCTGAGAGAGAAGGAACCTCTGCGGCATGACAAAGCCTTCGTGACGTGGAGTGTTCTAGTTAACCTGTGCCTTGTGTGTTCCCAGAGCCTCTCGAAATAAGTCTGAGAAGAAGCGTCGGGACCAGTTCAATGTTCTCATCAAAGAGCTCAGCTCCATGCTCCCTGGTAACACTCGGAAAATGGACAAAACCACCGTGCTGGAGAAGGTCATCGGATTCTTGCAGAAACACAATGGTAAAGGCCGTGCGCTCGTGCTTCTTGGCATCTCTGTCCCGCCCTACCCTTCCTGCAGGTGATGAGTCCATCAGGCAGGCAATCCCCATGAGCCCACCATTAGGAAGGTCACCCTCATCCCTCATGGGCTCTCCTCCAAAGGCTCTGGACATGCCCCAAAAGCCCCATGCCTAGCAGGTTGGGGGGAAGACAGCTATTCCCCAAAAATGCTTTATCAGCCTTAGGAGGGCCTCAAGAGCCCACAGCCTGCACAAGTGGCATTCACCATGAGTTTGTCATTGTCATAATCCCCTGGAACTCATCCAGGACCTGCCCCTCTCTGTCTTTCCCCAAATGTGACATCTGTTCTGACTACACACTTGAAGCTGTGTGTCCATGGGGATTTTAGTCAGCTGAAATCATGCAGGTCACTCATGGCCCTCCTCCCCTGTCACTGGCAGATTCTGTCCTGTCACTTGACATTACCACGTGACGCTATCCAGGAATGCATGTCTTCCGCAGACTGTATTCCTCCCCACCCCCCACCCCCCCCCCCGGTGCTTTTTTTCCCTGTATGCAGATCTCACACTTAGGGTGCCACTGGCTTTGAACAGTATCCAAGTGCAACAGTGACAAAAATAAATAGTCTGGGGAAGGGCAGGAGAGATAGCTCAGTGGTTAAGAGCACTGACTGCTTTTCCAGAGGTTCTGAGTTCAATTTCCAGCAACTACATGGTGGCTTGCAACCATAATAGGATCCGATGCCCTCTTCCCGTGTGTCTGAAGACAGCTACAGTATACTCATATACATAAAATAAATAACTAAATCTTTTTTTTTAAGAGTCTGGGGAAGACCACACAAGCAGAGTTGCAATAGTCATCACTGTGATCATTTAATCAGAGTGCTTTTATTTCCTAAGTAACGTTTTAGCCAAGTGAAATAGCAGGTGGTTTGATTGCCAAGATATTTTGTGCAAATTACTCAAACTAGGTCAGTGCCACAGAAGCAGGACAGCTGTTAAATAGGGCAGCTGGAATCAAGTTCATCGGCCTGACATTTATGTTGCTCTTGGTCCACTGTGGAGTTACCAAATTCTCTAATCTGGCCCAGGAAGGCCAGATCCACAGCACTGCTGCTTCCTGACACCAGGAGCACCTACCTCTCCAGCCTTCCCTTTTCACAAGCCGAGGAGGCCTGCCTTCCTGCCTTCCTGCTTTCCTGCCCCACCTGCCTACATACAGTCAGAGTATCTGCAGACTCACACAGGTTTCTGAGAATCCCCATTTGGAAGAAGGGGAAAGCTCCATAGCAAATTTCATGCAGAAAATTTCATTTTGATGCTTGCACCAAAATGTGGCTTAAAGCAAATATATATATATATATATGTATATATATATATTAAAAAACAATATAGCCACTTTACATGTCTCCCGAGTACAGGTGAACCCCACAGGCGCGGGCAACAGAGTGGAATGGTGAGTTGCTTTCTGCGTTACTGCAGGGTTCCCAGAAAGCCACCATTCCTGTCATTGCCTCTAGACTTCACAACAGCACCTTACTCAGAGTCCTGTGGGGTAGAAACTTGGGAGGTTAATCAACCTGAATCAGACAGCCAGGAAGGCATTGACTTTAAATCCAGCAGCCTGTCTATGGAGCCCTGATCTTAAGTCACCTTCTACTGTTCTCTCAGTCATGTAATGGATGGGGCTCCATGGATCTGTCATGGCTGCACTGTAGCTCTGAGTTAGTGTATCCACTCAGACTATTGCTTCTCAGCCTTGGCTGCCCATGAGAACCACCTAAGGAGCTAGGATAAAACCACTCCATGGATGGATATACCAGAATCTTTGGGAGTGGCTCCCCAAAAGTGTGCTAGAGTCTGTTTATGCCAGCTCAAAAAAAAAGAGTCCTAATTTGTCAGTGTATGCACTTATGCATGTGTGCATATGTGTGCAGGCATGCATGTGTGTGTGCATGTATGTGCATCATGTATAGGCCAGAGAACAATCTCAGGTCTCATTATTCAGATTCTTTGCATCTTTTTTGCAGACAGAGTCCCTCAGTGGCCTGGAACTTGCCAAGTAAGCTAGGCAGGCTGAGCAATAAAGCCTAGGGATGGATCTGGGCCTGGCTCCCCAGTGCTGGGATCACAAACACACACCATCATGCCCAATTTGTGTGTGTGTGTGTGTGTGTGTGTGTGTGTGTGTGTGTGTGTATGAATACTGAGGGTAAAACTCTGGTCCTTGTACTTGTACAGTGAGAATAAGTTAGAGTTAGAGTGAGAACAAGTTGGTTAGAGTTTCTGTTGCTATGACAAAGCACCATCACATAAAAGCAAGTCGGGCAAGAAAGATTTTACGCTTCCACAACATTGTTCATCATTGAAGGAAGTCTGGACAAGAACTCAAGTGGGACTGGAACTTGGAGCTAATTTGGAGGCCATGGAGGGTGCTGCTTACTGGCTTGCTCCTCATGGCTTGCTCAGCCTACTTTCTTAAAGAACCCAGGGATAGAACCACCCACAGTGGTCTGATAACTCCCTTATCAATCACTCAGGGAACCTCAGTTGAGAAAATACCTTCATGAGATCTGACTGTAAAGCATTTTCTTCACTAGTGATTGATAGGTGGTGGACAGCCCATTGTTCATAGAGCCATCCCCGGGCTGGTGGTCCTGTGTACTATAAGAAAGCAGGCTGAGTAGGCCAATGTTGAGCAGCATCCCTCCATGGCCTCTGCATCAGTTCCCACCTCCAGGTTTCTGCCCTGCTTGAGTTCCTTTCCTGACCTCCTTCAGTGATGAACAATGATATGGAAGTACAAGCCAACTAAACCCTTTCCTCCGAGCTTGCTTTGTGATGATGGTGTTTCATCACAACAATAGAAACCCTAACTAAGACAGTTAAAATAAATGTTGGACAGTGCAGTTTTGTCTAACAATAACAGCAGCATGTCCTTCCAGACTCTTCCACGAAGAGCTTGAGGGATTGAGGGGATGAGTCTGTCTCATGCTTAACTCATGTGCTTCACATCCTCTTTCTTCACTTGTAACCACATACCACTGAGTCTATTCAGACTCACTCAAATACAGGATTCTCCCTCTCCCTCCCCCTCCCCCTCCCCTCTCTCTCCCCCTTCCCCTCCCCCTCCCTCTCCCTCTCCCCCTCTCTCTCTCCCTCTCCCCCTCCCCTCTCCCTCTCCCCCTTCCCCTCCCCCTCCCCTCTCTCTCTCCCTCTCCCCTCTTCCCTCTCCCCCTCCCCTCTCTCTCTCCCCCTCCCCTCTTCCCTCTCCCCCTCCCTCTCCCTCTCCCTTCTCCCTCTCCCCTCTCCATGAGAGAGAGATTGCCAAAACCATGGGCATAGGACTTGGAGTGTTGATTATTGGCAGTGATTGTCTGGCATGTGTGGGACCCTGGGTTTAAGGTTTAGCACTTAAAATAAAGGATGATGGGAAGAAAGCCTTGAAATCTGTTCCAAATACAGTGGGCAGTTTCTCTGTCTGAACGACTTGCTCCCTTCTGCAAGTTGTTCAATAGACTTAGTTTGGTGGTGGTGGTGGTGGTGGTGATGGTGGTGGTTTTTTTGTTTTGTTTTGTTTTGGGTTTTTTTTTGGGGGGGGGGTGTTTCAAGACAGGGTTTCTCTGTGCAGTCCTGGCTGTCCTGGAACTCACTCTGTAGACCAGGCTGGCCTCAAACTCAGAAATCCACCTGCCTCTGCCTCCCAAGTGCTGGGATTAAAGGTATACGCCACCACTGCCCGGCTCAGACTTAGTTTTATTCTCTGAGGTATAAATGGTATATTCTTAAATTTTTAACATAGGTAGGGGAAATGTTGGTTTAAGATAGAGGATAGGGGCTGGAGAGATGGCTCGATGGTTAAGAGCACTGACTACTTTTCCAGAAGGTCCTGAGTTTAATTCTCAGCAACCACATGGTGGCTCACAACCATCTGTAATGGGATCTGATGCCCTCTTCTGGTGTGTCTGAAGACAGCTACAGTGTACTCATATAAATAAATTTTTGAAAGTGATAGAGGGTAAATAAGAAAAAAAAAGACATGCTATCATGTTTACAGTGTCTATGGTAACACTGAGGTAATTTAATAATAAAACAAAATTGCTAAGTGCAGAGAGGATATTTTAAGAGTCCCGCGTAGGTCAGTGACCACTCGATTGTCAGATGTGAGTGATATCCTAATGTCATGATTATGACAGAGAACAGGTAAACGACAGATTAATAAGGACAACCACCAAAGTCTTAAGAAAAGCAAATTCAGATCTTGAAAGCAGCTCAGGGGACTCGGGGAGCAGAAGTAAAGTAGTCCAGCGCCTCCCTAGCAGGTAAGAGGCGATGCTGAGTGTCCCTGTAGCTGTTGTTTCTCAGAACGATTGAGAGGGTGGGAACTGAACTCCCACCAGCATGGAACAGTGGGCCTGTTTACTGTGAGCCTAAGGCATTTCTGGAAGTTGCTGTTGTTACTGCTGCTGTTGCTGTTGTTGTTTGGAAGTGCTGGGAATAGAACCCAGGATGACACACAGAGGTAGGAAGCTCACACCCTCTACCTGTGAGCTCTACCGCCCCGCCCTTGGAATTTTGAGAATCCTAGATTCCTGAAGTGTTTTCACCTTGCTTTAACCTTGTAACTTGAGGAGATACTAACAGGCCAGTCTTTGTTCCTTCCCTTGTGGGTGCTGCTGCCTGGTTCTAGCTGTTTTTGCTTTGCCCCGAGAGAGTCTGGGCAGTGGGCTGTCCTCTCCATATGCTCACAATGGGATGGTCTCTTCTCTGCACCCTCCTTAAAGGCTACAACAGCATCAAAAGTGTTTTTCAGCCTATCATACCCACAGTCCTCGGAGTTGGAAATCAAGGAGAGCATGTCCCACAGTCCTCGGAGTTGGAAATCAAGGAGAGCTTGTCCCACAGTCCTCGGAGTTGGAAATCAAGGAGAGCTTGTCCCTTGCTTTCCTTAATTAAAGATTTACACAAAATAATTCCAGATCTGAGGTTCCCTGAATTCCAGATCTGAGGTACCCTGAATATGAAACCTTATGTATACTTTTCTCCTGTTTCTCGTTTGTTTGTTTTTTAGAAGTCTCAGCACAAACAGAAATCTGTGACATCCAGCAGGACTGGAAGCCATCATTCCTCAGTAACGAAGAATTCACCCAGCTGATGTTGGAGGTAAGGCGCACTTCTTCAAGTTAGATTAAGGCTGGGGTGTAGTGGGGAATGAATTGGCGGGGCATGTAGCAAGCATACACAGCGCTCTGGGTTCAGATCCCCAGCACCACATGAAACCAGGCATGGTGGCTGAGGCTGAAGAATCAGAAGTTCAAGGCCATACTCTGCTACATAGCAAGTTTTAGACCCACCCACGAGATGCATGGCCTTGTCTGAAAAAAAGCAGCAACAGCAAACGAAAACAAAGAACAAAAAAAGGAAATAGTTCAGTCAGTAAAGCGCTTGCCTCATAGGCATGAGGACTTGATGTAGTCCCCAGAACCCACATTTTTAAGAAAGCATGCATAGTGACACACATTCCTAAGTCCAGCACTTGAGAGAAGAGACGGGCAGATCTGTGGGACCAGCTGCCTAGTCAGCCAGCCTCATCTATGTTGTAAGCCCTGGGACAAAAGAGAAACCCTGTCTCAAACCAAAAATCAAAATGGGTAGCTTCACACACATGGACATGTGATCATACACATGCACATATATTTACACACAGAAGTAAACATCCACTCACACATGAATATGTATGTACTCACAGGTGCAGACACACATATGCACTTGAACATGCAATCACATACATAGACATTCACATATAGCCACCCACACATGTTCTTAATAGATTAAAGGGTTTAGTAAGTTAGAAATTAAAATGTAACCATGTATTCCTGTTAGCTCTCATGCCCAAGGAAAGCAGCTGTTCATGGCCCTGGAAATCAGCCCCAGGACAGATGCCAGCCTGTGTTCTGCCTGCTATAGTTTATACTTTGACTACTGAGTAGGGCTACCTGAGCAAGAATTCCCAAGCTGGATCCGCTGCCTCAGTGACTATAGGACAGGCCCCATTAGTGACCTCCCAAAAAGGGCATAGAACATGAACCAGGGGTCAGTGGCGGCAGTTGTGGGAGATGAGGAATAGAAGATCATGGCAGACTGAAGCCCCTCTTTAGAATGCAGAGGTTGCAATATTTTCTCTTTAGTAGATGCACATTAGGAAGCAGGTCTTTGAACATTACACTTTAGGCCTGAGCTCACTGTACATAAACGTTATGCAGGTGTCAGCCACAGTGACCTGTGCCTTCCACACTGACCCCACCCTTTCTGTGCTATGATGGTTGAGTTCCTTCTCCTGCAGCACTGAGCTGAGGGGTGTGGGGAGAGAGAGGCTGATGATGAGCTAATAACCTCCATCGGTATCCTTGGAACATTTGCCTATGGGTGTAAGTCCTCAGGACAGACCACATCTCTACAAAAGCCCTAGTGGGTACTCTGACCCCAGACTTGAGTTTACTGCAGGAGTTTGCCTACCCCCATGAAGACTGACCAGTCAGATGTGACTTGACAGAAAAGTCCAACAAAGGGAAGCTTATCCTGCCATGTGACCATGACGTCTGGCTCCCAGCTGAGGCTTCCGAGGGTAGCTTCCTAGGATAAGTCTTTCTATAGCTCATCTGGGTGCCTATATAAGACTGATGTAAACTTCAATTTCCATAGATTAACTATGCAGAAAACAGAAAGTACTGGAATAAGAAAATGCCAGAATAAAGATGTCTAAATATTATGAAACATAAATGCATTAATGAACATTTGCAGCAGATGAAAGCTACTTAACTCTACATGGGAACTATATTTAAAGAAAATACAGAACTTTCTGCAGAAGCAATGTATTTTAAGTATGTTAAATTTAAAGCAGCTTATGAAATATAATGTTAATTTGTTGCATCATTATGCCGCCTTACAGGCATCAGTTTGTCTTTTAATTCCATGAGAAAGGAGTTAAAAACATATAACCCTCTGGAACCAGCCACTTTTTAAGAGCTTGCTAGCACAACCTGTTTTGCTTTATCCAGTGAGTTTCAACGTATCTAAAGGATTTTACTGGCCGGGCGTGGTGGCACACGCCTTTAATCCAAGCATTTGGGAGGCAGAGGCAGGTGGATTTCTGATTTCAAGGCCAGCCTGCTCTACAGAGTGAGTTCTAGGACAGCCAAGGCTACACAGAGAAACCCTGTCTCGAAAAAATAAATAAACAAACAAATAAATAAATAAATAAATAAAGAATTTTATAGTATAAGGTTTCTATGAAGTTTTAAACATGTTGATAACTTTATGGCTTGGATCTGGAACCACCCTGTCCGTTCAGCCCTGGACAACCAAAGGCAGCTGGGAGCTGAAAGGCTACTGGCTAGTGCTTGGCTCTGGCTATGCTAAGCTTGTCTCCCAGCCTGTTGCCCTTCAGTAGACACAGCCTGGGAATGAGTCAGCAGTACCTTCTGCTTTCTCCCCTTCGTGGTCCAAACCCCACAATGTGGCCCCTTGGATGACTTATAGTTTTCACAGCGCAACTTATTCCTAGTGTTTGTTCCATCCCTGTTGGGCATCCTCCTCTTTTGGAGAGCATGCCTTTGATGGTTTGTATATGCTCAGCCCAGGGTGTGGCACTATTAGGAGATGTGGCCTTGTTTGAATAGGTGTAGGCATGGGCTATAAGAACCTCAGCCTAGCCACCTGGAAACCAGTATTCTGCTAACAGCCTTCAGATCAAAATGTAGAACTCTCAGCTCCTCTTGCACCATGCCTGCCTAGATGCTGCCATCCTCCCACCTTGATGATGATGGACTGAACCTCTGAAACTGTAAGCCAGACCCAATTAAATATTGTCCTTTATAAGACTTGCCTTGGTCATGGTGTCTGTTCACAGCAGTAAAACCCTAAGACAATGCCCTTCCAGGATTGGTAAGCCACCATCTGGGTACTGAGAACCAAACCCAGGTTCTCTGCAAGAACAAGTGCTTTAACCTGCTGCGCTATCTCCCCAGTCCCATAAGGGAGGGGAAGCTCTTGCTGGCCAGAGTTTGGGGAATTAAAGGTCTTCCTGCATGCTTTTCAGGAAGCTTCAGAAGTCTTTTCTCTTAACCCTCGCACTGTCCCAGAGAACACAAAGAATATTCCATCAAAATTAGGAGTGTGTAGGTAGGGAGGTCTTGTATCTCTGTAATATGCAGTGAGGGGAAGCATCAAGGACTTGTAGAAATCCCCTCCCTCTATGGATAGGGTGTGTAGCGGTTCTGTCGCATCCCACACAGTGGGATTTCCAGAGCCATGGCAAGGATTGCTGACACAGACTCAATTTGGGTCTTATATGCTTTGGAATATTCCCAGGGAGCAAGGGAAGGGCATCTCACACCAATGAGTACCTTCAGTTTTGTGACACCCACATGCTTGACAGACCTAAGAAGGACATGGGCTCACTGTACAAAAACAAACGAATAAATAGGAAGGAAGGAAGGAAGGAAGGAAGGAAGGAAGGAAGGAAGGAATAAAAAAGAGCAGGTTGTTCAACTTCTACTTTCCCTAGCCTTCCACTGTTTCCAAAGAGGCCCCTCTGACATCATGAGGCTGCCCCTGCAGCTTAGAGACATTCATCTACAAGAGGGCTGCAGAGAGCCTGGGGGAAAGTGGGAAGAGCAAAGGCTGGAGAGAGGAGGGCTTGGGATGAAGCAAGACTGCTGGGTAGGTCCTAATTCACAGCCAGCTAGAAGCAAGAAGTCCTGGGGTACTATAGCACCATAGGGTGACTGCCGTACAATAGTGTGCTGTGGGTTACAAGAAGTGGATAGAAAGATTTCAAACGTCTTCATCATAAGGAGATGATAAAGGTTTTAGAGGCAGATATCTCTAACCTGACTTAAATATTACATTCCCTACACACATACCAAATATGCCATGGTACACCAGGGACAGGTACAATTTTATGTTTTTATATACCAGTTAAAATAAAGCTAGTTCAGGACTGCGGCTGTAGCTCAGTCACATGACCCAAACCGTGGAGTTGAGGTTGCATTGACAAAATAAATTGAAAATTTAAAAAGAAAAACGATTTAGAAGAATAGTTGGGGGGCTAAAGTCACCAGACTTTGCTCTTTTTTTTTTTCACCATGACTCACAAATCTAACCCAAGAGCATTTCAGTGTCAGAGCGGCAGGCATCGCACACTTAATCATTCTTTGATGCCCTGTATGTTGTGGGATATTTTTCATCATCCCCTGCCTCTACTCACTAGATACTATTGTCAAACTCCAGCAGTAACAGCCCCAAATGTCCACAGACATTGCCAGACATCCCAAGGTTGAGACCCACTGAGGTAACTCGAAAGGATGTGATTCGCTTAAGAGATGCACTGTGCATTTGTGAAACACATGAAACTCAAGAAGAATGAAGACCAAAGTTTGGACACTTTGCCCCTTCTTAGAATTGGGAACAAAACACCTATGAAAGGAGTTACAGAGACAAAGTTTGGAGCTGAGATGAAAGGATGGACCATCTAGAGACTGCCATATCCGGAGATCCATCCCATAATCAGCTTCCAAACGCTGACACCATTGCATACACTAGCAAGATTTTGCTGAAAGGACCCAGATATAGCTGTCTCTTGTGAGACTATGCCGGGGCCTAGCAAACACAGAAGTGGATGCTCACAGTCAGCTATTGGATGGATCACAGGGCCCCCAATGGAGGAGCTAGAGAAAGTACCCAAGGAGCTGGGGGGATCTGCAACCCTATAGGTGGATCAACAACATTATGAACTAACCAGTACCCCCCGGAGCTCGTGTCTCTAGCTGCATATGAATCAGAAGATGGCCTAGTAGGCCATCAGTTGAAAGAGAGGCCCATTGGTCGTGCAAACTTTATATGCCTCAGTACAGGGGAACGCCAGGGCCAAGAAGTGGGAGTGGGTGGGGGGAGGGAGGGGGTAGGGGAGTGTGTGGGGGCCTTTTGGGATAGCATTGGAAACGTAAATGAAATAAATACCTAATTTAAAAAAAGAGATGCACTGTACAAAAACCAACTCAATGTGAAACAAAGACCTTTGGAAAGACCTGTAACACTCGAGGGAAAGTCTCGTGATAGAGGCAGAGGCAAGAACTCCTGAAAACACAGCACCAGCATCAGAAACATCTTTAAGCACTCGTAAGTGAGACGACATAGCACTTAAAGCCTCTGCAGGCTGAAGAAGCTATCTGCAAAGAGAACACAGAACCTACCAGATGGGCAAAGACTCCCATCAGCTGTCCCTCAGGCAGGAGGTTAAAGTCTAGAATATATAAAGAACTACAGAAATCAAACACCAAAAAAATAAAAAATAAAAAAAGCCCTCCAATCAACAGACAGTTTTCAAAAGAAGAAACACGACTGGCCAATAAATATTTCTTAAGGCCTTAGCCATCAGGGAAACGCAAACTACAACTTCTTTAAGATTCTGTCTCACCCTACTCAGAATGGCTTTACATCAATAAAACAAATGATGGAGGCAGGGGTGGGGGTAAAGAGGTGGTCATGTAACTCACATCCTGCATACCAGACGAGCCTCCTGTGTCCACCGAACTTCATCTTACTGTCACCACATGCAAACTCAAGGCCCAGGCCAGCCTGTTATGTCCACACTAGACATAATCAATAAAAGAAACCAGCATGCCCAGGTCTCATTCCAAAAACACAAAGAGTGTAAAAGATGAAGACAGTAAGTCCTACCTCAAGTCCAACCAATCCTCTACAGTAACCTCCGATGAGAATCTCCAATGTGAACCCGGAGCCTGCAGGATTTGAAAACTGAATTCAATAAAGAGAAACATCGAAGGGAGGTAAAGCTGAAACGAAGACGGAACAGAAAAACCTGGCAACCCAATAAGAAGCTCACGGGAAAGTCCCGCAAGTAGAACGGATCAAAGAGAAGACAGAATATCTGAACTTGAAGATAGAGGAATCACAGCACATGAGCAAAGATATGGGGGGAGTTAAAACACAGGAAAGGAATGCATGAGGAATGAGGGACACCGTGGAAAACCAAACCTTTTGATTACAGGCAGAAGGAAACTTTCCAAAAGTAAGGAAAGACATACCCATACAGATACGCACAGAGTGCAAAACAAGAAAGGCCAGAAAAGAAAATCCCTGTGGCATATCATACTTAAACCACTAAATACAGAGCAAAGAGCCCTGAAAGGGGCAAGGGAAAATACAGCCACAGCCACACTTGGTGCACTGTCCTGGCCTCTGCTGTCCCACACTTAGGCACACCCTCCTGACTGCACGGAAGGAATACCCCTTTATGGGAGTAGATTCTCAGCAGCGCCTTCATAGGATCTAGGAAAAGGGCGTGTAGAATGTTTCCAGAACCTTCGAAGCTCTGCTTCGCCCCCTCCGCAAAATGAGAAACAGATTTAGAAAAGATGCTGTTTCAAAGACGTGGTCGGTGCGACAGCAGTGGCAAGCTTCCCGTGGACATCCACCGGAGCCTAGGTAGCGTTCCCTCAAAGATTTATGTTCTAGTGAGACGAGCCCTGTTTCCATTCACTCCGTCTCACCAGACTCCCCGATAGCCAGTTGCCGGTGTGACCCCTTCTTTGCTGAATGACGTCCATAGGCGTAGTTTTAGAAATCAACTTTGAGTTGTTGAAAGCATTATAAACACCCACAATTGAATCTCAATACATTTAAAAACTGAACCTCTACCCTGTGAAAGAGTGCAGTCTACAGCTATCTACTCACAGCCAAGGAAGGGCACCTACCGCACAGTATAGGCGCTTTTGCATGCATGCAATTTTTAGACATTTGGAAACCCCTGTGCCCAGGGGAGTTAGTTACAAAGCCCCCACTCCCGCCCAGCCTTGAAGAACACAGTGAATGTTCCTTTTGGAGCGGGTAGGGGTCAGAAACAAGTTTCCCTATCCTGGCCACCTCAGCCTCCCAAGTGCTAGGATTACAGCCTAATAGCACCGCAGTGCCCTATGTAAATAGGAGTAAAGTATAGCTAGAAGGGACTGAATGTGTGAGCTAAGAACTTCACACTCTTCGCCCGTGTGCTGATTCCTCTATCTTCAATGTGACAATGGATGTGGACCATGGATGAGATGTGGATGTCTGTCACATCCAGCCAGGCTCCAGCGATGGACCTGACTGGGCCAGCAAAGGAATGAGGAAAAGACACAAGAGACATGCGGAGAGAAAAACTGGGATTGGGTGGACCGGACTCTCTGATGGAGAAGCCGTAGCACCCCGTTTTATTATACAGTTGAGTGGGGGTGGGATTATTGCACACAGCTGAACAAAGAGGCAAGTTTAGCTAATCTTGGTAGGAGCAGTCTCTGTAGGGGAGCTGTCTTCAAGCCTTGAACACCCATTCAGAGTGGGGCTGTGGCTGCAGCGGACCTTTTCTACATGTACTATCTGTGCATGGATGAGAGGGGAGGCTTTGCCTATCTCTGCCAACTGCACATGCTCACTCAGGCCCTCGCTCACTCAGGAATTCCTCCCCTTCCCACAGAGGTCTGCTTTGGCCTTCGGGCATATGTTTCTCTTTGTAAGGCATCTCTTTCTCTATACCTTGCAGTAAACGTTTACTCCTGGGTTCACAGTGATCTCGGGTGGGGTGGGGTGGGGCAGGGGCTGGGGACTGTAGCACGCATGCTGCTGGTGCCTTTGAGTGGTAATGATTGGTCTTTCTGATTCATCTCAGTTGTGCGACTGCCATTAAACCTACGTAAGCAGTTTCTACGGCTGCATTTCTTTTTATGATTCCAACAGGTCAGCTTTACCACTGAGCCCACAGCGCTTTTTTCTTGCCTGAGCTGAACAGATTGTGTGCAGAGTCAGCCAGTGTGTGAGGCAGGGAAGCGCTGTGAGGTTATTCATGGAGATGGTCTGAAGATTACAAAACAAAGTCAGCATCACACGGGAAAAAAAAATGAATCCTTCGCTTTAGTGTCATGCTCCTTCATAAAATTGTCCCTAAGCAGCTCTCAAATGTTGCATTTCCCCAGGCATTAGATGGCTTCGTCATCGTCGTGACAACAGACGGCAGCATCATCTATGTGTCCGACAGTATCACACCTCTCCTTGGACATTTACCGGTGAGTTTCTGCTCCAGCGGCCTTGGCCTGTGCATGATTTAATATTTCCTGGACAGGCATGCAGGAGTGCTGCAGGTATGGGGGAGCTACGTGTGAGGAGGAGGTACATGGAGGCTTAAAGAGTGTCCAAGTTCTGCAGAACCAAACCAACCCAAGGTCAAGGTCCTGCGGCAGATGAAAGGCAGGAGAAGGCATATATCACCCTGAAACAGGCATGGAGCTGTGATCTCAATGGGTCCAGGGCCAAAGTCAGGATGGGACTCCCATGAGTTTCTCAGTGCTGTTAGCAGAGCTCAGAGGGCAGCAGATGTTCCTGGTCAACTGAGAGTTGATAAAGGAAGGGGAAACAGATGGCCCATGCAGAATATGGTTTGGAGCTCACGGGAGAGATGTATGAGATTGCAAGTAAGTTATAACACCAATCACACTGAGCGCTTCTCAGCCGCCATGTTTCATGGCAGTTGAAACATTGTAGCAAGACACAGTTGGATCAGTATTGTGAGGGCCTTGGGGAATAAGTAGGTACTGCCCAGGTGGGGAGAAGAGGGCCAGATCTGTGCCCCTGGGGTGAGGGTGGGACCCTCTGTTCCTCCTCCCCGACTTCATCCTTTTTTCCTGCCTTTTTCCTCCCTCCTCTCTATAAGCTTTGATAGCTCCCTAGTAACAGTAGTTCAGCATGAAGTCACTTGCAGGTCTACACCAGGCTAGAAGAAGGCCCACCCTTAAGGAAAACTCAAGCCTTTGCCCAGCGACCCATTTCTTGCCTCGCCATTATTGGCTCCCACAGAACTTGGCCAGGAAGGACAGAACCACTAGGAGTGATGCTTATTAGTGGCGGATAAACACCCTCTCTTCTTGGTCCTCCGAGTCAGTCTGGCAGAACCAACCACCCCACTCCCAACCCTTGCGATCAAAAGGTTAGGCTTCCAGTTTATGTGACAAGAAAGGTAGCAGCTTGCCCTGGATTAAGCCAAGGGAAATCCTGGGTCAGCATGATGCTAGAAAACTGTGGCCCTTTCTTCATAGCTGTGCCAGGTCAGGAGGCAGCATGACCTTACTCCACCAGCAGCTTCTGTCTGTCTTGTGGTGAAAAGCCCCACTCTGCTGGTGGCTCAGGGTTTCTTCTACACCGTCCTGGCCTATTAGTTCCTTGGAAGGACATCTCCCAGCCCATTGCTTTTGAAGATGGTCTGTATTCCTACAGAACTATCACTGCTTGAGTTCTTCTGCTGTTCCAGCATCTTAGGTCTGAAAGGCACTTTTGACCTTTCCGGGTGGGTACCTTCCCACTGCATCATGGGAATCACTGTTCCCTGAGGCCAGGGTGGGACAGGCATGTGGGTGTTTCTTCTTGAGACAGCTGTTGGAAGAGGTTTCTTTTGGTCGTAAAGGGTGCCAAGGTGCACCCACACCTTGCTCTTTGTCTCAGTGCGGAGGACGGTGCTGATGCAGAAGTGACCACGCTTTCTTCATCATGGCTTCTTGCGGCTCATCTAAGGATAACTGAGGAGAGAGGGGGAGATGAGGTGTCTCTTTGGGGAGAGCTTCTGTCTTGCTTTGAGTGGAAAAGAGTGCGCAGCAATGGGCCCTAACCAAAACCAACCAAGAGTGACCTGCTTTCTGGCTGAGAAGGAGGGACAGAGTCCAGAGCTGTTTGGGTAAACTCTCTTCTGCTTTACGCTCCCATGAGTATCTGATGACCCAGTTGCTATATGTGGCAGAGGGAACTTAGGAAGTAATTTTCCTGGCTCGAAATTTTGGAGCCATTCGGGTCCACCTTGCGAAATCATGTTCTAACTGGAAGGACCCGGGATGGCTTCACCCTCACTTGGTCGTGCCAGACCCTTGTGTGTGTGGTTACTAGGTGACCACCTGTAGACTAGACTCACACCTTGACACACACACAGCAAGGCCCCAGTAGGGCTAAGCCCCCTGGATGGGTGGTCTGAAAGAGTTATGGTTAGCTTCTGGTCTCTGGCTTTCCAGGGGTGGACAAGAGGGTTTTTTTGTTTTTGTTTTTGTTTTTGTTTTTTTTTTAATTAGGTATTTTCCTCATTTACATTTCCAATGCTATCCCAAAAGTCCCCCATACCCTCCCCCCCACTCCCCTACCCACCCACTCCCACTTTTTGGCCCTGACGTTCCCCTGTACTGGGGCATATAAAGTTTGCAAGTCTAATGGGCCTCTCTTTCCAGTGATGGCCGACTAGGCCATCTTTTGATACATATGCAGCTAGAGTCAAGAGCTCAGGGGTACTGGTTAGTTCATAATGTTGTTCCACCTATAGGGTTGCAGATCCCTTTAGCTTCTTGGGTACTTTCTCTAGCTTGGACAAGAGGTTTTAAGAGCAGGAATTTTGCTAGTTCCATGAGCATTTAGCTATTTCTTCTGGAAATCATTCCCTACTGCTTCCAACTTTCAGCTGAGGAAAGCCGCCCAGGGCAGTGAGGGCAGCACAGGGGTGGAAACAGGTGCTCCTATGTTGAACCCAAGACAGCCACCAGGGGCCCAGCCAATGAGGGCAGAACAGGGACGAAACAGGTGCTCCTATGTTGAACCCACTTCACTCCAGTGTGTTCCTGGTGCTAAGGTTTTAGGTTGCAGCTTGGGAATTCTTTTGTTTGTTTTTAATTTCCCTACTTTCTGGCAAGAGGCCTGGATCTGTCTGCAGAGTGTTCGATGTTTGCAGAGGCCCTGTGGTGGTGGCCTTTCTTCAGGGTTTCAGTCTGAGAACTTCCACCTGTTCAACTGTCAGGAGCACACACTTACTGAGCACCCACTTGCTGTATGCTAAGTATTGATATCTGTCAAGCATTTGCAACGGTCTCTTGCTATCCTTACTGATCCTTACATTAATGCCATGAAGGTCAATACCCCTGAGCACAGATGAGAAAAACCACAGTACAAAAAAGTCAAGTATAGACGAAGAGTATGCAGGCATCCAGGGGTGGGACTGTAGGCGTAAACTGGGATGATAGCTCCAGAAAGTCAGAGGTGTGACTGTGGTGTGAACTAGAGTGGTGGCTCCTGAAAGTCAGAGGTTTGACTGTGGTGTGAATGGCTCCAGGCAGCCAGGGATGTAACTGTGGTGTGAACTGGGAGTCATGGCTCCAGGCAGCCAGGGGTGTGATTGTGGTGTGAACTAGGGTGATGGTTTCAGACAGCCAGGGGTGTGACTGTGGTATGAACCGGGTAGCCATGGCTTCAAGACAGCCAGAGGTTTGACTGTGATATGAACTGGGTAATGACTCCAGAGCCAGGTGTTTAGCCACTACTCAGAACTCCCCAGAGGACAGGCTGTGGTGAGTGTCATTCTTCAGAGTTGGACATTGAGAAGAAGCATGGCTGGCTGGGGACAACCAGGTCAAGGGACAGGAAACCAGAGGTCCCAACAGCAGAGCCCTGCCATGCCAAGGTTGAATCCCAGAGTCACCTCTGTGGCTGAGATGAAGAAAAATCCATCAGAATTCTGCCCAAGAGCCAGTGAGCTTAAAGCTCTGTTTCCTGCTTCTTCATGAGATAAAGTTCCTGATATATTTTCATACAGCAATTTCCTGATGAAACATCAAACTTATCGTGGCAGAGGAAAAAAGAAGGAAGGAAGGAAGGAAGGAAGGAAGGAAGGAAGGAAGGAAGGATTTAGATGAATGTTTTAGTGGTGTTGATATCAAAATACTTGGCCTTTCTTGATGTCTAGAATGAACACAGGCTATCGAAGCAGAGATGGAAGGGTGTGTGCATGTGTGTGTGTCTATGTGTGTTTCTGTGTGTGCGTGTGTGTGTCTGTGTGTGGTGTGTTATGCATGTGCGTGCATCTGTGTGTATGTCTGTGTGTGTGCATGTAAGTGCATGTGCGTGTCTTTGTGTGTCTATGTGGGTCTGTGGTGTGTGCATGTGCGTGTGTGTGTCTATGTGTCTCTCTGTGTGTGGATGTGCATGTGTGTGCCTATGTGTGTCAGGGTGTATGTGGTATGTGTGTTTGCGTGTGTGTCTGTGTGTGTACACATGCACACATTTCTGGGAACCCAGGTCTACTGGTAGCTTCTGTGGTGGAATGGCAGACGTTCAGGAGGGTTGTTGCTGGGAAAGCAACTGAGGTTAGCAGCTAGAACAGACCTGAGACCACAGCAGGTCCATCTGCTGCTCTCTCGCCGTGTCCCACCTCTGCCTGGAGACAACTGTCTTCCTAAGTTTGAAAATAACTGCTTGCTTGTTCTTCTTTGCAGTTTTATTAATGCTGAATTGTTCACTGACCTATTATTTTGTAGAGGTTAAGAATTTCATACCCTAAATGTTCGGAACAGTGTTTTGATGTTGGATATCTCCCTTCCCCTGCCAACATTTTTGTTCATTTGCATGAATTGCCTTATGCCTCTGTATCTGCATAATGAAATACCTCGAGAAGGGACTCAAATCTAAACAAAACAGTACATCTATGCTCTGTACATACCTGGCATTCATAGCCCGAGGAAAGCCTTAGGAAGTGCTTTAAATCATTCCATGCATTACACCACGTTCCATGATATTTTCCTAAAAGTTTGGGGACTGGAGATACAACTCAGCAGTCAGGAGCCCTGGCTGCTCTTCCAGAAGACCTGGACTCGGTTCCTAGCACCCTCGTGGCAGCTCACAACCTTCTGCAATTCTAGTTCTAGGAGACCCAGTGTCTTTTGCTGGACTTGGTGGGCACTGAACATGTATGGTACACAGAAAATACTCATATACATAAAATATTTTTTTAATCTCAAGAGAATGACAAAGTTTCTGACTTTGGACTTTTGGATCAGAAATGTTCAAGCTGTGCTGTTTTTTTGCTCATCTGCATATAAGTGGGATCATAAAGGTAGATGTGAAGCCAATGAGGTGACCCAGCAGGTCACGGTGCTTGCCACACAAGCCTGATGACCTGACTTAGACGCCTGGGACCTGGGCATAGAGAGACTCTCTGTGTAGCACATGGCAGGCACTCTCGTCATGGTCTGATCATGGGTGTCAGGGAATATGTTTCAGTTACCTGTTATTCACCCCTTCCTGGTATAGTGGCGATGTCTGAACACAATATTTGGTACCTGGCACTAGATGGAAGAGGTTGCCAACAGGACATGAGTTATACATGCTGAGAACGCAGGGGAAGAGAACACTGACGCCCTAAGGGTGTGGGGTCACCCTTTTATACAGAGGAAGAAGTATGGTCAGAGGGGGGCTGGCTTCATAGTAACGAGATGGATGTATGCACCAGGATCCTAGTGAGCTTCTTTGAGTAATTCTAACTCTAGGAGATGGTGCCACATCCTCCACTCAGGAATGAGCAGGAACTGTGCCTGGTCTGTTAGCAAGAGGAGCTCACAGTTAGGCCTGTCCAGGCTTCCAAGTGCCAAGACTGCACATCGAGACTCACTCTGGAGCCTTTTAGCATAGGTGGCTACATTGTAAACACTCTCTCTCCACATGGCTTACCTTTCGACTTTAGGCTAGCTTGGCGTGCAGAGGTATCTTTCCTTTGAGTTAGCCACTTTTTTAATATTTAGCTCTTCTTTTCCTGAACTGTGGTCAAAGGGAATTCCTGTCTTCTGGGAGCCTGACTGTCTGGCATGAGCTTTATTCAAGTCTCAGCTAAATCTGAGTACCTCACACGTCTCTAGTTGGCTGTTCCCTTTGCCTAGGTCAAGGCCGTTAGGATTTCCCTGGACCTTTTGGCATCTCTTCTCAATATGAAACAACCCTGAGACCCCTCAAACTGTCTCCTTTACCTGTAACCAGTACACAGCTTCAGCTAGGACTGCCACAGCCCTTCAGGGACATCCTTGAGTTGATTCTCCACCTAGCCATCTTGAAATGCTTGGTGTACAGGCTCTTGACCAGATGCCATTGGACTAACGGTACTGTTCAAGCATGAGAGGTTTCCTGCCTTCACAGAAGTCTCAGCTCATCCTCAGACTTGAGATTTAACAGAGAGAGACCTGAGAACAACACACTGTGGAGCTCAGGGGAGGCCTTCCCAGGAAAGTTCCCAGGAAAGTTCCCAGGAAAGTTCCAAGTGGGGCCAACTCCTAGATAATCAGTCCAGGGTCTGTCAACGGTGGGGGAGAACCCCCCCTACTCCTGCCTCCCACAGGGAAGGAATGCTACTGAGGATCATTCAGACTGGACAACAACTGCGAAGGGGGCGCTCCCTCCCCCCCCCCACGCCCTGTAAGTGCTATTATTTTTAACAACAGAGCTCAGATCGTTCACGAAACAGTTCAACCGCAGATGTAATTTGCTCCTCCGTCAGCACTGGGGTTTAAAATTTCAAATGATCCCTGTCAATGGCAGTCTTGAACACTTGAAAATGGCATCATGGTAAAACAGGTGGCAAATGCACTTAAGATCCAAGAGCAGCACTGAGCTCTTCTTATGTACCGACCGACCAGAACCTCAGAACTTCCATGTGCCCCACTTAGCCTACCTCTAGCCATTCACCTCTGTTATGCACATCCATCTCTGTGCCCCCCAAAACCCCACGCAGTCTTCTGACCGTTGCTCTTCCTCATAAGGACCTAGGTGAAAGGGCCTTTCTCTTCACTCTGCTGCACCCACCCTGGGGGAAGGACTTAGATGAAACCCTTAAAGAAATGACTATGGAGTGACTTTGGGGTTTTAAGGAGTCTGAAATATCTTTAAGAAGAAAGGCTACTGTCATGTGTGAGCATTAGTCATATGCTAAAAATGCTAGCAGGAACTGGCTTAAAATAAAGTCATGAGCACCAGAGGGAAGATGGTGAAAGGCAAACAGAAATTATGCCCTGGGCTGGTAGGGGGGTCAGCAGAGTCTCCATAGAGGTGAGAACTCAGGCCTCCAGTAAAAGTTACATTCCTTTCCTAATTTCCAGTCAACCAGCAAAATGCTGACTCTAGGAGGAGGGAGGCTTTGCCTGTTGGAATCTGACATCCAGGAACCCTCAGACTGGAGTTTAGCAGTGAATTAAGTGTCTGGGCCCTGTTCCTCCTCTGTTCCCTTCCTGGCTTCTGTTCACAGTCTGAGCATCTCTAACCTGATTTTTTGGTGTCCTGCCCTCCAGATTGTTAGTGGGGTATGATTAAATTGCAAGATGCTTTTCAACTGATAACAGGGTGCAGTCCTGGTGAATCCATCTACAAGCTGCATGATAATTAAGTCAGGAATGCTTAAATGGACCTTGGATCAGCATCCTAAGACATTCTGGAGTTTGTGTCAGGAGTCTGGAATCTGTCGGGATTGTGAGTCTGAGCTGGACAATAGCTTCCTGCCACCATGTAACCTCTCTAAAGAGGAGTAGAGCACTTACTTCTGGGCCAGGAGAAGATCCAAACTGAAAATTCTAAGTGCAGTCTCTCCAGAATGTGAATCAACTTGAGGCCATTGACAAGTCAGACTGCCTGCTCTCATAGTCTCTCGGGGCCTTCCTGGCACACTGGTTCCTCCAGCTAGGACTCTGAAACCCTGGTCAGTCTTCTCTTTGCAGCCTCCTCTCCCATAGCTCCTGGCCCTCACTGATCCGACACTCTGACATGTGTGTGTGTGTGTGTGTGTGTGTGTGTGTGTGTGTGTGTGTGTGTGTACTTATTCCTGGAGTTCCCTTCCACTCCCAAACTCCATCCTTCTCTTGGGTTCCACCCAGTGAGTCCCTCTTCTGGATTGTTCCCGTAGAGGCTGCCTGCACCTTCTTTGAAATCAGCACTCATACTCAGGGTTCTCTGGGCACTTGTGTTTTTAATCTTCTCTCAAGAGGCTGGCCATCCAGCTGGTCCACATAGCATGCTGGAGATCAGGGACTCAGCACTGAACAGACTCTGAGCATCCTGTGGACACAGGGGAGGCAGAGAACACCGGTTTTGAAGGTGTATAAGCAAGAAAATATCACTTCAGTATTGTTGTATCTATATGCATCCCCAAGTATTGGTTCAGCACACCTAGCATTTATGGAGTGATTGCTGTATACCCTTTGGTATCTAGCAGTGTAGGCTAATGATATCATTTAGTCTTTACCCTTCCTCTTTCTTGCATTTGAGGAAAATGTAGCTTGTGAGGCAGGCAGGGCCAATGTATAAACCTTCTCTGGGACTCCTGTGAGCCTTGCTGTGACATAGAGGAGTACTGATAGCCCAGCAGAGGGGCTGTCCTCACAGGCCCATAAACCAGCAGCAACAGGATGGTATAGCAGTGTATCAGAGGTGGGGTACAGAGTGGGTCGTTAAGGAAAACATGATCAGGAGGGAAGCTGCAAGCTTGTGCATTTTTCACAAAGAAACATGTGGAATGGTCAGGCCAGAGGAAGGCCAGGGGAAGCTGACAGATGGGAGGAAGGGATGCTAGAACAATCCATCTGGGGACGGACAGAGGGCAGGTAAAGTGTGTGTGTGCGCACGCAGCTAGAAACCATAGTCAGTTGAGCCTCTGTTCCTAGGGCAGGGAAAATCCATGGGGCAGTTATAAGTATGTGATGACTGATATGATTAGGGCCCCTTTCGGCTGCTAGGGAGGTCAACTGGACAAGGACCAGCATTAGGGTGGGAAGCACATCATGTCCACGTTATTACTCAGGTAAGAGATAAAGGTGATGTGGACAGGGGTGAGAAATAATAATAATACAGGAGCAGAAGCAATGTAATGAGAGAATTACAGTGAATGAAACTAATTAGCCCACAGATACTGTCCTGGTTGATTGGGTTTTGTTTTTTGTTTGTTTGGCCACTCGACACAGCTAGAGTTGTCTGGGAAAGGGTACCTCAGTTGAGAAAATGCCTCCATCAGACTGGCCTGTAGGCAGATGTCAGGGAGTATTTTCTTGATTAATGATTTTTGGAAGAGGGCTCAGCTCACTCCAGGGTGGGGCCACCCCTGGGCAGGTGGCCCTGGGTACTATAAGGAAGCAGGCCGAACAAGCCAAGACGAGCAAGCCAGGAAGCAGCACCCCTCTGTGACCTCTGCTTCAGCTCCTGCCTCCCGATGCCTACCATGTTCAAGTTCCTGTCCTGACTTTCGATGAGCAACAGGGATGTGGAAGTGTAAGCCAAATAAACCATTTCCTCTCCGGCTTGACTCTGTTCGTGGTGTTTCATCACAGCAGTTAAAAACTCTAAGACAGAGACCGTCTGGGTGTGGTGGTGAAGGTGTCATGGGGAGAGAGGGATCTGAATGCCTCCTACCTGTGGGGTGTGCCTAGTGACCTGGTGACCAGTTGGCAATACCATTTGTAGAGATGAGAACCCTAGATGTGAAGAGGACATGATAGCATTAAGATGTCTGGATTATGACCTATGACTATGTGGTCTGGGGAATCTGAGTGGTTCGTGGAAGGTTCGGCCTGAGGACTTGAAAGAACGCTGGTGGGGATTCGAGCTTGAGAATCTATAAAGATGGTATAAAAGATACAGGACTGGATGTGTTTACTAAGGGGAAACGAGGAGGAGGGCGGCGGGGCATGCAGGTTTCCTGTCTTCACCGGGAGCTCCTGTCTTAGAGTTTGTATTGCTGTGATGAAACACCCATCTGGTCAAACTGCTGTGCCTCAGACACAGTGACCACCTCCTAAGAGTTCAGCATTCCACTTTGGCTGATGCCTTCTGTCACGGATCTAGACTATCCTTGCTTCCGGTTACGTCACCGGAAGTTTCGTGGGACTCAATTGTACCTACACTATATACAGTATTTGTTTTGTATTCCCACCATCTGAGCACTGGGTGGGGAGGGGGGGTTGGGAGGGGATGCAACTCCATCATTGAGAGACCTAGGAGAAATAAAGAGCAGCATTTGCCAGCCTAAAGGTCCAGAGAACTCCATGTTCTCTTCATGGCCACTTAAATAAGGGATTGGCCTCTCCCCATGGCTTCATGTTACCCTTGCTGTCTCTAGCCAGAAGACAGGAGTATTGGCAAACAGGGCTTACCGAGATGGGAGAGAAGTTGGTTCTTTGTGCACAGATCAGACTTAATACTTGAGTTTTTCCCTAAGCCCACCAACAGAAGCACACATGCATATGAGCAAGTGCAGAGCCCTCTGGCCTACAGACCCAACCAGCTGCAAGTTGGAAATATTTGAAATAAAGCATTGCCCATCCTGGTCATGTGCACACGCCTTTTCTACATCATTAGTCTCCAAATGATACAGCTCTGTATATATGTATATGCATATGTGTATGTGTATGCACATATATACATACATACATACATACATACATACATATTGCTCAGGCATTGTGAGGCTGTTAGAGATGATCTGAGTCTAGATCCTGTGAAAATACTGTACCACGGTGTCCACAGGAGAACCCTAAACAATCTCCCGGACATATTGAAGAGCATCTAAAACCCCTTTAACGGTTTTATTCTTCAACAGTTTGGTATACAATGTACTCTGGTCATTTTCACCTCCCATTACCCTTCTCATCTCACCTCCCTCCCACTCCCCTGGAGCCTTTTCTTCTAACCAATCTGCCTCCCCTTCTACGTTCATGACTTTTATGTCTTATTTTGTTTGGTATGACCCAGTGAGTTTTATCAAGGTTAACTATATGAGCATAGATTTAAAGGATCATGGATAACTTACCAGTGGCTTCACAAATGATTTCCCCCTCCCCAGCGACCATTCATCGCCAATCAGGGAGGAATGGAGCCTCCCAAGGCTCTTGGATGGAATGAGGATGCGAACAGGTCTTGGGGAGAGAACCAAGGCTGTTGTGAGTTTGTGAGTACCACAGCCGTGCCATGTCCAGGAGAGAGCCTCCCAAGCCTTTGACCACTTTGCCCCTTCCATCTCCTGGTCCCCTAGACCACTGAGAAGGTCAAGTATAGGCATCCCTGGGACTTTTACTTGTTAATCAATTTATTTTCAGCTGATTAAGCCCAAGGCCTTGGGCATTCTAAGCAAGTGCTCTCTCACTGAGCCACAGCCCCAACCCCTGTAAAACCCTTTTACATCGTGATTCTAAGGTGCAGAGGAAGAGTCCATGAAGGGTCTTCTCAGACCTCGTGGCCCTCGGCTTTCCTCTCTGAAGCAGCCCTGAGCTGCCAAGAACTCTGAGGCTCTGCCTTTGCTCTGAAGTTCACTCGGTCGAGCGCACGCCTTTTTCTCTTTATTTTCTCTTGCAGGCGGATGTCATGGATCAGAACTTGTTAAATTTCCTTCCAGAGCAAGAACATTCCGAAGTTTATAAAATCCTTTCTTCCCATATGCTTGTGACGGATTCCCCCTCCCCAGAATTCCTAAAATGTAAGTCCTCCCTCCTGGTGTTGTTATTGGATCTGAAGACAAGAATTTTGCTCTAGCTAGGGAAAGGAGGTCAGAATGAATTAAGAAGGAAGGACTAATTTTAAGGATAATTTTCCTCGTGACTCAGAACATTTCCAAGATCCTTTTGAGGTATATTTTAAGTTGAAGCTAAAACTGGAACTTGGAGCACGTACGACATTTTAGCTTTTATGTGGAAACGTTGAAAGTATAGCTTCAGAATAATAACATGTTTCATGTGTATGGCAAGAGATGCCTTTTTACATGAGAGTAATAAATAGGGCAAAATTCAGGGAGCAGGCTGCTGATCTTAGGGAACACTACAATGTAAAGTTTCTGTGGCAGCAGATAATCAACTGCTAATTGAATAATTAGGTTGGAAATCCATATTCTGTCCTCCTGCGGCTGTCTTCTGGTTATTTACTTGCATGTGCAATTTTTTGGAAGTTTGAGATTTATATCAAAATATTTGGCAACCTAGATAGAAGGCAGGCCTCGGTGTGTGCTCACCACGCGCCGCCTAACGAAGCATACGCAATGGCAGGCAGTAGCAAAGACGCTTGCATTTGCTCAAGCCTCAGTCCATTTCCATGCATAATTGGTCCCGTCGTACATCTGATTTCCCTTCAAAGCAAAGCAAAAAAGAGATTAAATTAAAGAGAGCGGCTCTATGCGAGCAGCTTTATTTTAGTACGCCATGTGAAAACAACCAGAACTAATCGATGCCGACATAACCAACCACAGACATCTGTGGGTAGATTGACTAATTGGGTCCAAGTATAGAATACGGAGTATGGATGAGCTGCAGGGAGAACGGCCTGGAGCTGCAAGGGTTAGAAGCCAGGTCTAACGGCCCGTCATACGGAGAAAACCACACAGGCCACGCGTGGAGCAAACCCTACAGGCGCAACTTGTTTAGTCTGGAGTCTGTGTAACCCTCCTCTCCCTTTCTCTTTTCTCCCTCTAACGACCCAGCTGACAACGATTTAGAGTTTTATTGCCATCTTCTCAGAGGCAGCTTGAACCCAAAGGAATTTCCAACTTACGAATATATAAAATTTGTAGGAAATTTTCGCTCTTACAACAATGGTAAGCTTTAATCGTCCTATTCTTTCAATGGTGTCTTTTATCATGCAAACGTGTACCTGAGGTCCCAAGAATTATTATTTCATGCCTGCGTTTGGATTTTTCCTGTTTCTGGGACCAACAGAGAGAGAGAGAGAGAGAGAGAGAGAGAGAGAGAGAGAGAGAGAGAGAGAGAGAGAGAGAGAGAGTATGTGTGTGTGTGTGTGTGTGTATGTGTCTGTGTGTGTGTGTCTGTTTGTGTTCACCAGTGCCCTCTCACATTCAAGAGTGCATCTTGTGCCAGTGTGCACACTCACCCTGAATTGTATGAGATCCATTCATTTGTTTTCGAGCTGATGAGATAATCTTGTGCAGTGAGGAATAGTTTAGTTAATAAGGACCAGGCTCAGCCTGCAGACTCTGCCAAACAGGCCTGTGCTGTGACACCCAGCTATGTCCCCTTTGCTCCCGGCATGTTTGTCTCCCCTGTACAGACTGCTGCAGGTCTGATGTAATAGGCCTGGCTCACAGGTCTTCACTCACTACCGTCCCTGTGCACACTTAGTAAGGAGGCTGCTTTACCATGAGCCAGGAATTCTGCATTGGAGAAATTATCACACAGAAGTCAGTTTGATTTTCAGAAACTGCCAAAACGGCTAGTTGCCCAACCTCTAACTGCAGAGACATGAGCTCTAACCTATACTTAAACACTCCTTCTTACTTGTGACCCATGCTAAATGGGAATACAGCTCTAATGCCAGACGTTTCAAAACCAGGTTCCTTTCTGGGTGAAGCACTGAAAGGCCCACTTCCTTATTTGCCATGGCCCTCAAACGCCACACAAAGTAGAAAAGCTAATATTTCCTAAAACAGCAAAGAAAAAAAAAAAGCAGAAGGTGCTGATGGGAACTGGGGGAGGAGGAGAAAAGGAGGGAATGATATCAGAAGAAAGTAGAGTGGGTGCTGAGCTGCAGAGAGGAGGAGGGCCTGTGGGAGGCACAGGGAACACAGAACAGCTCGAACTTCTGCTGCCTTAGTTACTACTGTTTGACTCGGGACCCACCTGGGGCTGTTCACTCCAGCCAGATTAGCCCAGGTTCCAATGGAGCAAGCCAACATTACAGCACCGCGTCCCAGTGCTGAGGCTAACTGGATTTTTTTTTTTCTTTCCACCCTAAATGATCCTTGGCTGCATGGTATTTGAATAAACACACATGCTTCATTTAAAAGGCTTCAAGGAGATGCTAAGTAGGGTAAACCTGCCAGCGTGATTTTCAGGTCCTTGTCCAGGGATTTTGCCTGGAGAGTATCCTCTATGGCTGGCTTGGCTCTTCAGGGGACCAGTCCATCCAGGGGAGGGAAGGCAATTCCTTCTTCTATGTGGGCCCCTAAGTCTGAATGAAGCCAAGGCCTGACCATGTCTGATCTGGCTAATCTGAAAAGCTTGGTCAAACTTCATGAGACAAAGTTAAGGAAGCCGTTACACAGCAGTAAGTGGTAGACAGCAGGCTGCCCGCCCAACTGAAGAAGTTGGCATCTGATGATAGGAAAGCCAACACCATGCCAACCCCAGAACAGCTAGATGCCGCAGCTTGTTAAAATGCAAATTCTTAGGCTTTGTTCAAAGATGCAAGTTCAAGGGGCCCAAGGCCCAGGACCATGAGGAGTGACTATAGGAGTCTTAAACATTGAGAATTCATTATTGTATCATTCCCTAGAGATCAATAGTGCTCCTTCCAATCAGCTCTATTGTTGACTATAAGGAAGGGGCTATTCAACGAAGGCATGAAATGTGCTGACTTGTTAAGAACTAAACCCACTCTTCCTGGAAGCAGCCAGAGGTCACCTGCCAAGATGGTTCGCTACTCTCTTGACCCAGAAAACCCCACAAAATCATGCAAATCAAGAGGTTCAAACCTTCGTGTTCACTTTAAGAACACTCGGGAAACTGCCCAGGCCATCAAGGGTATGCATATCAGCAGAGCCACCAAGTATCTGAAGGATGTCACTTTAAAGAAGCAATGTGTGCCATTCCGGTGTTATAATGGAGGAGTTGGTAGGTGCGCCCAGGCCAAACAGTGGGGCTGGACACAGGGTCAGTGGCCAAAAAAGAGTGCTGAATTTTTGCTGCACATGCTTAAAAATGCAGAGAGTAACGCTGAACTTAAGGGTTTAGACTTAGATTCTCTAGTCATTGAACACATCCTGGTGAACAAGGCACCTAGGATACGCCGACTAACCTACAGAGCTCATGGCGGGATTAACCCATACATGAGCTCCCCCTGCCACAGTGAGATGATCCTCACTGAGAAGGAACAGATCGTTCCAAAGCCAGAAGAGGAGGCTGCACAGAAGAAAAAGATATCCCAGAAGAAACTGAAGAAGCAAAAACTCATGGCCCGGGAATAAATTCAGCATAAAATAAATGCAGATAAAGTTAAAAAAGAAGAAGAAGAAGAAGAAGAAGAAGAAGAAGAAGAAGAAGAAGAAGAAGAAGAAGAAGAAGAAGAAGAAGAACTAAACCCAACTACCGTAGGATCCAGTCACCCCCACATCTTAGGGCACACCCAAAGGAACGAATGCAGGGATTGAAGAGGCATTTGAGCACATTCATAAAGAGTTGCAATGGCCAAAAGTTAGAAGCAGTCCCATTGTTCTTCAGTGGGTGAATGGATTAAAAGTGTGCAGTACCCTTACAGTGAATTGTCACAGCCTGTAAAAGGAGGGGAATTCTGGCATATGCTCAACATAGCGGAGCTTTGAGAATCATTGTGCTAAGTACAGTAAACCTGCCATCAAAGGGCAAGCATCGTGTGATTCCACTCAGATGCGGCACCTATCGTAATTAACTTCATAAGGATAAAGTGAAGGGCGTCTGTCCCGGGCTGGGGGAGGGGCCAGTGAGGAGTTGCCGAGTGGGTATCAGTTTCCATTTGGTAAGACCGAGTTCTAGGGACGGACGGTGCTATCAGTATACAGATGTGCTTGACACTACTTCTGCGTATATTTAAATGCAGTATGGGAACCGGGATGTTGCTCAGCAACATCCAAAAAGAAAAAAGGCTAGGTGGTAAACTTTATTCTAAACAGTGCTTTATCATAATATCTATAACATGTGGGACTGTTGGCCTTAATGGTAGCTGCTACAACCGCAGAATATCCTAAGCATCCAAAGGCACAGAGGGAAAGTCGCCCTGGCTCTCAGACTGAGAACTATGGCCGCTGCTCCCACATGGCCTTGCGTCAGCAGTGCGCATGCTCAGTTCAAAGACCACCCCTGTGAACTTGTATTTCTCTTACTAAAAAGCTTCCATACAGTGCTTTAAATCATCCCATTGTATAACATATCTTAGGAGGTTTCAAGGATGTAGGCGGGCTTCATTCTTACCTGAGCTGTATTTTTAGTTTTTTTGTTTTGTTTGATTTGGTTTGTTTTGGTTGATTGGTTGTTGTTTTGTTTGTTTGTTTTTCTTTTGTTTGTTGTAGCAAGGCTTAATTTTCACTTCAAGCTGAGACCGCGTTGGCTTGCTTGAAAGAGTGTGTGGAAATTATGTGTGACTTTTTAACACTGCTTTTTTTTTTTTTAACTGTTGCTGCTATAAACACGAAGCATCATCCAAAGCAAGAATGTTAAAAGCAAGAGCATAGTGTCCCTCTAGAGCATCTTATATGAGCTGAAGTTAGAAAGGCTAGATGTGGACAAGAGTCCCCAAGTGTACATAATGACTTGGCCTGAACGCAAAAGACCAGAAGTGAAATGAAGAGGTGACTACAGTTAGCTGAGAGACATAAATCTGATGTTGCTTATGTTCCTTTCCACCACAGCAGTGTGACTGGAGATAGCCCTAATGTACTGCTCATTTAAAGCTCTACAAGAGAGGACCTTAAGTGTTCTCTAACCACAAAGAAAGGATCAACATTTGAGGAGGTACCAACACTTGCCCTGGTTTGAATATTGTACAACATACCTGAAACATCACCTGGCTCCTTCTTACTATGTATAATTGTTAGGAGTCAACCTAAGAAATAAGGGCTAGGGTATAAGTCCATAATGATGCTCTCCAGCAGCATGCATTGTGCCCTGGGATTCCTTCTGAGCATGCGCAGAGAGGAGAGCGGCTAGCGCTGAATCAGCGAGAGCTTTTGGAGACCCTCCGGGTTTGTACATGAGGATCAAGTCTGCTTTCTTGTTGACTCTGGATAACACTTTGAGACTCCCCCAGCCTCTTAACCTTTGCTTTCTCGTGGGAGTTTTGGAACTCACCCGTTCACCTCTGTCTACCATCCCAGTTTACTGAGCAGTATAAACACTAGCAGTTGACCAAAGACTTGAGCAAAATGGAAATTTCCCTCTCCTTAATGTTTGCACGTGGTAGTCATTCCTTAGGAGAGATGGCCATTGGTCCCCATGTTCTAGGAAAAAGATATAAAACACTTCTTTATCCTATGTGTGTTTAACATGTTGGGAAATGGGACAAGAAATTGGTCATTTTAGAAGAGTTCTTGGCCTGTCTGGCAAGGGCTCCTGAAGGATCCAGAGTGGGCTAAGTGAGCATATGTCCCCACCAAGGACCCTGGCTAGCCGATAGCAGTGAGGTGGTCACTGTTCACAACAGCCCTGTCTTCCTCTGCTCTATGTGTTGATCATTTCCAGAACATGGCTAAAATAAAAAGACTCTATTTGAACTTTGTCTGTCATATAACAGATGTTTTCTACAAGGAGAGGCGAGGGGACATTCTTCTTTTGGGCAAACACACGTGGCCCTGTATTTTCACTTTTCTAATTAAATATGCAATCAGGAAGATCTTCTTGGGCTCCAGGTACCCAATGCCACATCCACTTCCCTACTGCTGCATGAGCAGAAAGACAACAGCTAGAGGAATCTCCAGAACACGATGAACATCTTTGCTTTAAGGGGCCATAAGAAGCAGGTCCTACTCCTAGCAGGTCTTTCCATGGAAGAAGAAAGCTGTCCTTGATTGGGTCCTCCCACAGCCTTGGACTTAAATGTGCATCTGGCTGAAATCCAGAACACAGCATTTCAAAAGTCACTGGTATGGTTCCAAATAGGTCACCCTCAGCAAACATTCCACCCTGGGCTTTCCAGAAACCACACACCAGAGTATAAAAGTTTCCTTGCCCTCATTTTGCCTAGTTGCTTCTAACCACAGCACCAGATTAAAGCGTTGGCAGAAGCCAGGGCCTTTCAGCTTCTAACTCTTGGATCCATGTGTTCCCAGGGATCTCTGTAGGTTGCCTGGCTTTGAGGTTGTTGCTTTTGTATCTGTTTCTCCCCAGTGCTAATTAGCTAAGGTGTCTTGGTATAAGAGATCAAGACGCAGTTACAGCAGAGCTCCCTGAATACAGAGGCAAGGGGTTGGAGACGTCTTATATGGAGTGTCTGGTGTAAGCATCACTGGCCTCTAAGAGCTGGCAGCAAAGTTTGTCCTCTTCTCAGCCAGGCAGCATGGACTCCTCCCTCAGTGGTGATCAGCTATCAGATTAGACAACAGCAGGGTTCAGATCGTGGCAAATAAGAAGCTATTTCCCAAGGCCGTGGTCTCACACCATCATCTCAGATCCATATTACAATGGAGCTATGTGGAATTTATAGGCACACATTTATCAACTACATCTTTCTGCTCCATCTCATCTGGGATTTGAGAAACTTCATGCGCAATGCGCAAGATGGTCTATAATTTTAACTGAAAGCATGTCAAAAATATCCAGACAGGATGAGGGCTGCAGGAGGAAGTTCACTTTCCTCAACATATGAAGAATTTACCCCTACCCACACTAACCCTCAGGAGGAAATCTTAACTCCGTTACCAAAGTCCTCTGGCCCTTTAAAAATCTCAGTGAATGCCAGAAAGTAGAAAAGATTTAAGTAAGACATACAGTTTCCCTTTAGTTCAGCAAACTGCCAACCTAGCCATTTCATAGAGGCTCTTATCTTGCTTGCCTTTATGCTAAGCAGACCTGGCAGGAATAAAAAGAAGCCAAGCATGATTCGAGCCACGTAGGCGGTACTCGGGTTAGGATGTGGCAGAGTAAGCATGCGACTGTCTCCCAAGAACGTTGCTATCTGGCTGTTCAGAACACACCCAACAGAGCATGCTGTAAACCCTGACATCTTGCTGTTCAAAACAGACCTAATAGAGCAAGCTGCAAAGAAGAAAACATGGAGTCTGAAATCACTTAGCACTTCATTAGTGGGAGACGATGCCTCATGAATGGACTGGAAAGTATTTACCTCTCAATGGCTCCACACCATAATTAAACACATAGTAATATCTGTCAAACTTAGAGCGTTAGGAACCTCCTTCTGCTGAGCCAATCTCACCTCTGACTGCTAAGCCACGTCTTTCTAGATATCCATCAGCATCGTCTCTCATTTGTTTCAAGAAATGCCTAGAAAGTTAGCTCTTACATTCTGTGTGGACTAGTCATATGCTTTCTTACAGACTTTGCAAATAGCATATCGCAGCTCATCCAAGGAGAGTGTTTAGCTGAGATGACTGAGCTGCTGGCCGAGTGGGACATGGTCAGGACATCTTTCTTCCTTCTTTACTGCTAACTAACATTCACTGCTAGGTCTGATCTCACCCCCATCCTTTCCTAAACCCCATGAGATAAGTTCCCTTCCACCTAAGATCCCCAGGCCATTCGTCCATTATTGCAACTCATCCTGTGTCCTTATCATGACTGATAGATACTATCTTAGAAAAGCTCAGAGCTTGGGAACCTTTGGACCAAACATTTAAGTCTGAAGACCTAAAGCTGTGTCACCCTTCAACTCTCCAGGTAGGATCCCCTGTTAGACACTTCCACTGTTTGTCAAACCTTAATGGTGATAGAGCATGGAATTCCCAGCCACCATCCTGCCCGGGCCTCCTTTGGAGCAGTGTTCATCCTTCAGTAGGTAGGGTAGTGAGCTAGCCTGAATGCCAACGACTTCCAGAACCCTCCAACAGTGGCAGAGTGGAGGAACTGTAAAGGACAATCAACCCTAGGATCCTCAAGTCTGTGTGCCAGTTACCAATGAAGATCAGAATGCTCCTTCCTGAACGGAGCCCTAAGCTCAGTTTGAGTGTGGAACAGACATCCTCCCTGAGGGAGTCATCCAGAAAACCTGAGAACCCGCTGGGTGTAGTAGGACCCCTGTGCAGCACTGGAGATGGGAAGCAAGACCCGGCTTCGTGTGGAAAGACCAGCTTCCCCAGCCTTTGGCAAGAAGAGCATCTGTTTTGAGTAAGCAAAATGGAGAGAGAGATAAACACTCCTCTATACCATGCGTGCCTCCAAGGTCTCTGGCCAACCGGAGAAAGCAGGGCTGTGCCGACAGTCAGTGGCAAATCCTTCTGAGATGTAAGGAAGCCAGTTGTAATTAGATGTATTTTTTTCTATTATTTAAACCTAAATAGGTAATTGAATCCTTAATTAAGGGGCTTTAAACTACCTTGGGATCTGAAGTGCCAGAGAGTTATTCTAAGTGCTAAGTATGACTGTGCAGCGTGTGTGTGTGTGTGTGTGTGTGTGTGTGTGTGTGTGTGTGTGTGTTGCCTCTGGAATACGTGAGAGCCTTATGCTTCAAGTAAAACATCATTTCACAGTTAACCAGCAGTGTGGGAAGGAGCTTCCTCTCCTGGGCCTCTACCCCCTCTCCACCTCTATTAAAATATTCACCCTGGGGGATGGCAAGATGGCTCAGCGGGTTAAGAGCACTGACAGCATTTCCGAAGGTCCTGAGTTCAAATCCCAGAAATCACATGGTGGCTCACAACCACCCGTAGTGAGACCTGACACCTTCTTCTGGTGCATCAGAAGTCAGCTACAGTGTACTTATGTATAATAATAAATGAATCTTTGGGCCAGAGCAAGCAGAGACTTGAGTGAGCTGGGCGGACCGAATTGAGTGGGGCCAACCAGAGTGAGCAGGGGTTGACCGGAAAAAGCAGAGGTCCTAAAAATTCAATCCCCAACAACCACATGAAGGCTCACAGCCATCTGTACAGCTACAGTGTACTCATATAAATAATTAAATAAATATATAAATAAATAAATCTTTAAAAACAAAAACAAAAAAAAAAAAACATTCACTCTGGTTCCTATCACTGTGGATCAGGTGCTCAGATGCCTCAGACTTTGGGTAGGGAAAGCTTGTTTGGAAAAACAGACACTCACTTTGGGGCCCAAGTGTAGGCTACCTGTAATGAAGGACCATCCTTGGCAAGGATTGACCGGGGAGGGGGGGCGGGGGGGGTAGGGAGCGGGTCAGATTTTTACCTTTGAAGCCTTTGAAGTTATAAAAGTGCAGATAAAACTGTTGGAAGGCGGGCTGGAGAGATGGCTCAGCAGTTAAGAGCATCGACTGTTCTTCCAGAGGTCATGAGTTCAAATCCCAGAATGGGACTCACAGCCATCTGTAATGAGATCAGACACCCTCTTCTGGTGTGTCTGAAGATAGCTACAGTGTACTTACATACAACAATAAATAAATCTTTGGGCCAGAATGAGCAGGGCTGGAGCGAGCAGAGGTCCTGAGTTCAATTCCCACCAACCACAAGATGGCTCACAACCATCTGTCCTGCTACCATGTACTCATATACATAAAATAAATAAATCTTTTAAAAAAAAAAAACTATTGGAAGGCAGCCAGGCCAAGTGGGAAGTACAAAATCCCACTGAATGTCCACCACGCCAGTCTCTGCTGCTCTTGAGGAAGGAACAACACATATTAGGTGGGGATTTCCCACTTCCCCATCTTCTGCCCCTTTCCACAGGAAATCAGGGAGAAGGTCCTTGCTGGCAGCTTGTGGGTTCAGTAGCTAAGGGGTAGCTCAAACCAGGTACATCAGTAGAGAGAGAAGGATGCCGCCTTAAGTCCCTAGTGGGTCCTCAGAAATTTGCTTCCAAGGTCTCAGTATCCCAAAAAGAGTCAAGAGAATTTTATGAGGTAATTATCTGGCAGGGTAATGTCTCTTCAATTCGAGCAGAGAGGATTTCACATCTGGGAAATTTTTAATGTCTTTTTTTTATTACACAGATGTTCACGTCTGCAGACCTTCCCTGTGTGGGATTGTCTTCCTTCCCCTTGATAAATCTCTTGGCTCACCCCACACAACAAGCCTACAACTGTCTTAAGCCAGCTCACGCCAGATGTGAGCTCTCTCGAGATCACTACTTGCCATTTTACGCACCTCATGTTTGTGTTTGGAAACATTTATTAGTATTTATGCAAGTGGATTCAGAGAATGAGTTTGGTAAAGTGAATTTATTCATGTCAGCGGAGAGCAGACCAAATTATAGGATCATTTGCAAACCTATAAATATAGAAAACAAAAAAAAAGTGATTGGAAAGCTAAACTATAATCCTGAGGATTTCATTTTAAACGCATTTGGTTTCCCGATGTTCCATATGCTTTTGGTTAAATTGGAAGGCATAATGATACTGAAATCTGTGAGTGTAGAAAGCACAGGTTAAATAGTCACTTGTCACTGTCCACTGGGGGGTTGTCCCCAGACACATTAGACACCAAAACCCATGGCTGGTTGGCCCCCTTATATAAAACAGTCTGATATTTTCATAGCACCCACACACCCCATATATTTTAAATCATCTCTAGATGACTTTCAGTGCCTAGCACCATGTAAATGCTACATGCTTTTATTCAATTCCTTGGGAAACAATGATGTTGAAAAGATGTGTTTGCGTGTGTGTGTGCATTCAATAAATATATAGTGGCTTTTTTCAGATATATGGGATCCATAGTTGGTCTATTTTCCAGATTCAGAAGTCACAGTTGTAAAGAGCCAACTGTAACCAGTCATAATTTTTAAAGAAGAGGTTGTATGGTCCTCTATTCTAGAAATCCTTGGACCTGGCGTATGGTTAGCCAGTGGAGCTCTGGAAAGTGCCCATGCCTAAATTATGTGATCTGGACAGAGCCCAAGTAGCCAAACCAGAGGTTCTAGGGGAGCCAGCCAGACATTGGAATTTGAGGATTCTGTGGATGTGCCAACTTGGTTATTTTCATATTTTACTGGGTTCTTTCCTCACCAAAGTCAATCAAGATAATAGAATTTTTCTGGCCCAGAATGGCAGTTAGTTCTCCACAGTCACCCTGAAGAAAGGTCTGGTGGCCTCCAGGAAGGACTTCACTGATGCCAAGTGGCATCTTAGGGGGTGCACTGGGAGTCCAGGGTAAACCTTTACTCCCTATGAACCTGGGTTCGTGCAAAGACCAGTGGGGCTCTCGTTCCAATAGCTTCTCTCTGAGCGACTTTTCCAGGCCTCAGTCTCCTCAAAGCTGCTTAATACATGGCTGGTACCAACATTTAACAAGTTTTCTGTGCGTCTGGTTCAGAGTTTCAGAGTTGCTCGGTTGTCCTGTTGCTCTGTGGCCTGTGCTGGGGAGGATCATCATCGCAGGGAGCACACAGCACACGTCAGAGCAGAGCTGCTTAATAGGCGGCTGGGAGAGAGACAGTATGGATGAAATCAGAGTCTAACCATCTCTTCCAAAGGCAGAACTCCAGGAGCCAAGGACATCCCACTAAGCACCACCTCTCAGAGGTTCTACCACTTCCAGGCAGCACCAAACTGGAAACTGAGCCTTTACCACATAGGTGTTTGTAGGATATCCAAGTCCCAAGCTGTAACTACCTACATCCCAAGGACATCTTCTCAGGGACCCAGGCCCTATGTCATTCCAGACTCCCTAAGATGACAGACCCTTCATGCCTGAGAAGAGACCACTTCTTTCCATGGGATGATCTGTAATGGGAACAAGCTGGACTATGGAATTTACCTTAGAACATCAGCAGATGTCAACATCTAGCCCTCCTCACCTGTAGACCGCAGTTCTCAACCTATGGGCCGTGACCCCTCTGGGGGTTGAACAACCCTTTTAAAGATCTCCCACATACCATACATTTACATTATGATTCTTAGCAGCAACAAAATCACAGTTACGAAGTAACAACGAGATAATTTTTATAGTTGGACTCACCACAACATGAGGAGCTATGTTAAAGGGGTGACGACACTCCGAAGGTTGAGAACCGCTTCCGTAGAAGGAGGCCTTGCATTATAGATCAGTTTCTCCAACACAAAGGAAATTTTGAATAGCTTGTGGAAGTGAAGGTCAGTGGGGCATGGTGACTACTAGCATGGACTGGATTCTCAGTTCAGCTGCTAGGAAGATGACTTAAAACAAGTGCTTCCCTTTCCTTATGTGTGTTCCATGGGAGTAACAGGTGTACCTTAATCATCGGGTTGTCATAAAAACAGAGCAAGTTAGGATACAAAAACTCCTGAAAGTAGGAAGTGTCGGGTAAGGGTTAGCTAGTGTTACCAGGCAGGGCTAACTCGTGTGTCTTTCTCCATCTCAGTGCCTAGCCCCTCCTGTAATGGCTTTGACAACACCCTTTCAAGACCCTGCCATGTACCCCTAGGAAAGGACGTCTGCTTCATCGCCACCGTGCGCCTGGCAACCCCGCAGTTCTTAAAGGCAAGTCCCTGACAGTGATGTCATGGGGACCTCGTTCATCGATGTCAACTTGGCTACGAGCCATTTATCATCCTTGTGGAAGAGAATAAAATTGCAGTAGAGTTCGTTTTAAAAATTAGTTTTCGAAACTCTAAATGTCTAGTTTCTGTGCCTGCCCCCGCCCCCAAGGACCCATCCCAAGTCCCAGGTTCCTGTGGATTGTTTAGTTTGAAGGAAGCACCCACTGCTGATAGGTTCACAGAGATGGAGGCTAACTGCAGGCGTCGAATGGTCGAAATACCATTGTGTGCTAAGTAGGCGTGGCTCAGACTGTGAGTCAAGGAAAAAAAAAAAAAAACACGAGCATTGATTGTATTTCCCTTCTGTGGTCTCGACTCACATCTCTGGTACAAATGTGGATGGAATTAAGTTAGTAATTCAGATTCCGATGAAAAGCCATCTCCACGTGTTTGCCACAATTCCAGAGAATGGGAAGCAGGGGAGGGGGAATGGGAAGCCACTGTGTGGCTCCTAGGTTCTTTTCCCAATTTGTGAAATGAATTGAGGATCAGCTAATACGGGAATTAGCTACAGATGACAAATTTCGGTACAGCACTATTTGGAGATTAGCTCAGAACAGTTTTAATTTGTATTATCCATCCTTCATTCCTTTTGAACCAACCTAGGGTAAGCATCTGGCACCCCAAGTAACGTTCTGCCTTTTTTTTCTTCTTCTTCTTCTTCCTTTTCCAACACAGGAAATGTGTGTAGCTGACGAACCTTTAGAGGAATTCACTTCGAGGCATAGCTTGGAATGGAAATTTTTATTTCTGGATCACAGGTTTGTGAGGAGAAGAAAAACATATTTGAGTTGGGTCCTTTTCAACTGTTGTTTGCATGAGCCAGGCTCCACTTGGGAGAATAAAGTCCAGCCTGGTCCCTGACAGGGGAAGGACTCCTTGGCAATAGGAACAGTTGTTCCCAGCTAAGGGGAAGGCCGGTACCCTGACATCCTTGTGCCTGTCCCACTTGCGATCGGGTCCTATGTTCAGAGTGATGCCTTAGCCCCAAGATGTCTTTGGGGTGGTCCTAACTCAGGCCATTTCTAGTTTCCAATTGGCAAGAAACAAATGTGAGGAGAGAAATTCTCTGATTTCTTTCATCGCCCTTTGATCCTTCAGCCCAATTCTTCATCTTTCCTTCACAGCATCACAGCTGATGAATGCGCAACCACCCTTCCCCAACCTTTAATTGGGGCATTGGGCTGGATCAGTCTCCAGCTGTTTAAATTCTTCAATATCTATAAGTTCTTATTATCATTCAGGCCAGGTTATCCCAAGGACTGGAGTGCCTATACGCTGAAACAAACCGGTTCTTTACAAAGACTCTCTGGCCCTAACCATTGTTACATTGTTGCATTGCTACATTGCTGGTTTCCTGCCCCCTGGTTCTTGATAAATGAGGCTTCCATGGAAACTAAGCTTGCAAACTGAGTTGTTAACAACCAGTTTGTGAGTTGTGCTTGAAGAGTTCCCCATGTCTCCCTGCAGAGCTCCTCCAATCATAGGATACCTGCCCTTTGAAGTACTTGGCACCTCAGGCTACGACTACTACCACATTGATGACCTGGAGCTCCTGGCCAGGTGCCACCAGCATCGTGAGTACCGTACACTCACCTGCCGGACCGGGAGTCTTGTGTTTGCTTTTCAGGGCCCAAACAGCAGGATTCTGTGGCCCTGGAAGCCCTGCTTGCCATGGTGGGCCAGGCATGGTGTCCCATGCAGTAATCATGAGGACTACTGGAATTCGTTCCTATACTTAGCCCTATGGGTCCAACATGGAATTAATATTGCCCAGATCCCTAGCAACATTCCGCTATCATCCAGAAAGTCATGCTTATTAATCCTAATCAAAAAATTAAGGCAGGGCTAGACTTTCTTTTAGGCTATGGAATGCACTTGAAAGATAAAATACCAAATGTTCTGCCTGCTCTTGAGGCAGACCACAAGGCTAAGGTTGATGTCCTGGCCTCCCTAAATACAACATTCTCAAGGGAGTGGCTCTGTAGCCTGACTTTCCCAGTAAACATTCTTTTGGACATTCACCCAAAAGATGCTCGGAACTGTGACCAGCATCTCCTGGCTGCCCTCCACGGTGAGGTCTGCTGAGAAGTCCAGAAGCAGATGACTTTGCAAGATGCTGCCAGTGTGGAAGGGGTATGCGCAGGATCTTGAGGGGATTGCAGGGCACCTCCAACACTGAGGGAAAAGTCAGAAAAGGCTCTGTGCCACAGAAGAGGGGAGCACTCCAGCAAGCATTTAGAGTAGGCCACATACATGCCCCAGGAAAGCAAGAATTACAAACTTTTCCAGTTCTCATTCACAAGAAGAAACAACCACTCAGAGTGATTTTCGGCACCAAGGCTCAGCTTTGGGTAAAAACAGTTTCCATAACATTGAGCTATGGCTTCTGATAAATGGTCCGTGGACATTGGTCTTCCGTAGATGCCTTACCTATAGGAGCTGTTCGGACTTCCTTTCTGTGCTGTCCTTGTTAACAGAGGAGCATGCTGAAATTGCAGCTAAGGTCTGTTGGGATATAAAGTCCATCTTAACCGTCACCCTTTGCTCCTCAAAATATAGCTTAGACAAGCCGCATAAGCACCAGATTAGCTTTAGTATAGACTCTCAGGCTCCCTTCACCAGGGATCAGGGTTGGGACGCACATTCAGATAGGAGAAGCATGTCTGTTTTAAACTTCTGGCTGCCTCTGACTCTTGTAGCATAGAGAAGCCTTTCAGGTTAAAAAATTACACTGAGCATCTGTAAGACTTGCCCAGTGGCTCTGGCAAGATCTGTGCTTGCTTTGTAGAGCCCACACTTCCGTTTGTTGGCCCTCCCTGCTCAGAACTACATTGTTTTGAGGCCATGGTTCCCTTTGCTAGCCCCACTTCCTTAAGTAAGACTCTTCGAGATGGATTTCATTACAAGATGCTAAATTGCGAGCCCTGTGGCAATAAAATCCAAATTGGTCTTCTTCCTCAGATCCATAATTTATCTGTCTGCCTCACGTGAGCTAATGAACCACTGGTGTGCATTCTGTCCTGGATCCTCCCCTCCCCACAAGCAGCCATCTGTAGACAAAACTCCAGGCAGTTATGCAGCTGCAGGGAAGACCTGGACTGTAGGCGGCCATGCCAGACTCTATTCTAAAACGGTGTAGACTGAGACTCAACTGTGGACGACAGCTGGAGAGTCTGTCCGTCAGTAGCTAGTTGTCAGGTCTATTTTGGGTCCACTTCTCCCAGCGTCTGGATGCTCACTCCTCTGCCCGGCTCTTGAAGGTCCAAAGGCTTTGTACCTCCAGCAGGAAGATGAGTCCCAAGAAAGCCAGGGCCTCCTTTTACTTAAGCCTCAGGAAAATCTATCCTTGTGTGCCATCTCGTGAGGAAGAGCTTTTTAAGCCTTTGTGCAATTGGGAGCATACAGATCGCTGTATTAAGAATTCTTCCATTTGACTGAATATGACTAAGTCAAAGCACATGCCTAATAAGTATGAGGCCCCAAACTCAATCCCCAGGACCCCACAACCCTCCCCAAGAGTATTAGATAGTATGGTAACAGTCCCTTAAAGTATGATGCTACCAGGAAAATAAGCAATATTTGGTGCTGTCTCCTACAGTGTTTGAATTTTAGTTGTAAGTTTTGGGGGAAAGGTCACTTTTACATTAGTGCATACTTCATACAGAGTCTGCTGTTTCTCCTCCTAGTGATGCAGTTTGGCAAAGGGAAGTCGTGCTGTTACCGGTTTCTAACCAAAGGGCAGCAGTGGATTTGGTTGCAAACCCACTACTACATCACCTACCACCAATGGAACTCCAAGCCTGAGTTCATCGTATGCACACACTCAGTGGTCAGGTACTGAGTAGCCTGGGCCTCTGGGAGGTGTCTGGGAAGGTGGGTGAGGTTCCCCCAGGGATAGGGAAGGACCAGGGGCCACCTTAAGTACACCCTGTATGAGAGGAGAAATTCCGGCTGGCATCTGCAGCAAGCTGGACAGTCAGAACTCAGCCCCTGCCCAGGTAGACACCCCTCTCCTCCAGGCCTGGAACTTCCTGTGAGTTCTCAGTCAAACCCGTTTGAAAGCTGCCAGGATATTACTTAGTGAGTTCCTGCTTCAGTGACCTACTTACATATTTTTCCCTCATCTCTCTCCAGCCCCCAGCTTTTCCTTGTTGCTGTTTTTGAGAGGAAAATTAAAATGTTGTCACCAAATAACTCAAACACATACTTCTTTTTTTTTTTGTTGTTTTTCTTTAAGGCAAAAAAAAAAAAAAAAACAAAAAACAAAAAACAAAAAACAAAAAACCCTGCTGGCAACTGAGATAGTATTAAGAGAACATCTGGGCTGCCTGTAGGAAACTGGCCCTAGGGGTCCCTAGCAACTTTGGGGAGCCCTCAGTTCAGTATGGATAAGCAGGGAGTCAAAGGGTAACAATATATCCGAATAGCATAGATGTATCCCCTGTGGGTTCCCAGCTCTCAGAGGTAAAGGGAAGTGGCCGTTCCCCCTCCATCCCAGCACAGACACACCATGACAACTAGCTGACCTGAGGCTGGTTTAGAAGAAAGACTTTGTGCCCAGCACAGTGGCATGCTCCTATAATCCTAGCATGAGAAGCTGAGTCAGGAGGATCTCCAGTTTGAGGCCAGCCTGGGCTGAAGGTGAGACCATGTCTTGGAAAAACAAATTAATAAAATAATAAATAGCCCATCCTTCTATCAAGTAGATTTTACATCCATATATGGCTAATCACTGATGGAAAGTATTTTAAATTAAATTCATATTAAAGATAGACAAGCATTTTTTTCTTCTCACTCTTTGTAAAGAGCATAGTATAGCAGCTATGTGCAAAGCATTTACATTGTATTGCACTGTGTGTTAAAAGGAAACTACCTGTGTGTGAAGTTTGCAAGAGGGTGATTGCAATGCTACCCCGTTTTATATTAGGGACTTGAGCTTCTATAGAGGGATAATATGTATTTGTATGTGTATGTATATATGCATATATGCCTATATATGTATGTATATGTGTATGTGTGTATATGTATATATGTATATTATGTATATGTGTGTATGCTTATATATGTATGTATATGTATATATGTATGTATATGTGTATGTGTGTATATGTATATTATGTATATGTGTATATGTGTGTATGCTTATATATGTATGTATATGTGTGTATGTGTGTATATGTATATGTTACATATACATATATGTGTAACACATATGAAGATTGGCACACGTCTCTGCATATATAAATGTGCATTAGTAGGAGGAGAATAGGGAAGCACTGGCCTTTCTCAGCCATTGACTACATCTCATTTTATCACAACATGCACTCATGCTCAGACTCCTTCTTTGGTTCCCAGCCCATCCTCTTGGGTTTTCTCAGTCAGTGGCTCGTGGCCTGTGGCCTTGTGGCTAGTAGTCGTTCATTGCCTCTCAGACTGTGTCTTTTCCAGTGGGCTGCTCAGTCTCTCAGAGAGGATGCATGACACCCTTGCTCTCTCCTTCCTCCCGCATCGTAGGAAGAAGCTAGGTCTGGGAGAGCATGAGGACTGAGCCGAGGAGATAAACCAGGGCTCAGACACTCCAGGCTCTCATCCCAGGCTCCTCCTAATCCTGCGACTGCACCATAGAGTTATCTACAGTAGACAAAGTGGGTCCCTAGACTCAGCAGTGGCCTGGGACTGTCTAGGTCTTGGTTTGTTTCTTTGTATATACATAATGAACATGTTTGAAGCACAGGTTTCTGTTTTGTTTTGTTTTGTTTTTTTGGTTTGGTGGGGGTTTTTTGGGTTGTTTTTGTTTTTGTTTTGTTTTTGTTTTGTTTTTGTTTTTGTTTTTGTTTTTCGAGACAGGGTTTCTCTTTATAGCCCTGGCTGTCCTGGAACTCATTTTGTAGACCAGGCTAGCCTTGAACTCAGAAATCTGCCTTCCTCTGCCTCCTGAGTGCTGGAATTAAAGGCGTGCACCACCACGCCTGGCCTGAAGCACACTTTTTAATTCTTTACAAGCAGAAGCTTAGCAACAAACAAAAGTATATCTTAAAAGCTAACGTATCTGTAGATTTCAGGTAATAAAGGGATAGAGAACAGAGGGGAGAGAAATAAACCCAGGCCAGAACTGAAAATAGCTGGTACATAATATTAAAATCTTTGCAAGGCAATTAGGCAGGAATGAGACTCGGTCCTCTGAGCAGGTCACAGATGGGCTTCCTTGGGCCACACATTCTATGAGTAGGTTTTATATAGAAAGCTCCATGTGTCCCCATGGGCATTGCCTTCCTGGAATGTCCAGGCTTCACAGTGGTTTCTCTTTTCTGAGCAGTTACGCAGATGTTCGAGTGGAAAGGAGACAGGAGCTGGCTCTGGAAGACCCACCCACAGAGGCCATGCACCCCTCTGCAGTGAAGGTGAGTTCATCCCTGCTAGAGGGAAGGGCTAAGCAGTGGCACCTCCCATGGGTGGTGCCATCTATCCCATTCTGATAGATACCAGGCTAGCAAGGATGGATTCATCTGGACTAAGCCCTCGCTGGAGACCCATAGCTCTCCCGATAGCTTGTGGGTGTTTGCTCATTTGCCTTCCAGGATGGTCCCGTGAGGTAGATGCTGTGTGCTCTCTCCCTTCCCTCCGATGAGCATGGAAGCATGGGTACTCAAGGACAGGCTTGTAAAAAGCTGGCTCAAAAACAGCCTCTGGACTCAAGGAATGGCTTGGCAACTTCCCAGCCTTCCAATGATGGCTATAAAAAGCCACAGATAAAGTGCCAGAGAGCAATTCCATCACCCACTAGAGTGTGGAACAATCCAAGGCCTACATCCCTCTCTTAGACTAAGCTTTATTGTATTGCTTCCAATTATTAGCCTGTGCCCCCTGCACTCCCCAGCTTTGATCTTGCTTTATGGTACTAGGAGTGCAATCCATGTGAAGCTACCGCCCCATCCCTCCCTGTAGTTTCTGACTAGGTGTCACAAGATTTTAGTTAGTAGCCACCTTAGCATCAGCTTTGTCAGGAATGCCGATGTAAAAAGGATCCTTCAGTCCACCAATCCCACCACCTCCTTCCTTTCTCTACCCTGAGTTCTCTGGTCCCATCTGTCCAGACTTTTCCTCACACAGTGCCAAGAAACTATGAAGGCCAGAGCCTTGGGTCTCAAAGGTCATTTATACAACAAGTAGAAACATTATAAGATTAAAAAAAAAGAAGAAGAAGAAAAGAAAGAAAGCTAAGAATGTCCTATGCTAAGAAATTATCAGCTAGATGAGCCTGCGTTCTTTCAAGAAAGCAAGTGCTGCCAGTCAATCTATGAAATAAGGATTTCTTTTCATCAATTGTGGATAAACCCTTTTTTGGGGGATATGTTGAAAGCTGGGTGAATGCTTGGCAGCAGAGTCGTTCAAGTTCTAGGGTGTCCAGAAACTTAGATTCCGGAATCTGACCAGAGGCTTTGCAGCAGCCTGCCAGCCTATCTGTGATCAATAGAAACATCTGTCATCCCTTGTGGATGAAATTGGGAGGAAGGAAAAATCACCCTCAAGGATCAGAGAGCCCTGTCTACAGAGGCTCACCTGATCTCTGTAAGTGTTCCCCACCCATCCTTACCTGAATGGCTGCCATCACTTAGTGAAATGTCTGCTTCCCACATCACACTCTGTCACAGTGTCGGGTCAGAGAATGGAATTCAGCTAGCGTTAGACAGGTGTTAGACACACCATACATCAACCACAGAGTAATATAATATGTACCCATCAGCGAAACAGAAATGTGTCTCTCTCTCGGGTTTCTGTGTGAAAAGGTAACACCTCCTTTTGAAGTGAAACCTCTATGATGTTGCCTCTCACTCTGTGGTGATCTTGTCTGAGGGACATTTAATGCTCCACTGACTGACATGTCTGTGAAATGCAGATTCCATTGTTGGCTGTGATATTCCATGCTAGCAGTGCCTGTGAATGAATGCCCCTCCGTGTGCATGCTCACTCCTGGGGCCAATTCTCTTGGCTGATCAGGAATATGTGATTCACTGTGGTATGGTGCAGTGACCCTTGGACCAGCCTTATCTAAGGAGATTGTCACTAAGCAAATGACATTTCCCACCACACATACAGGTGCATCCTGCCATCCTGTTTGACAGAAAAGATTGTAGGTCACATATCAGTCATGCCGGTCCTCTTTATGGGGGGCACGCACACACACACAGACATACACATGCATGCACATACATGTATACACACATACACACGTGCATATTCACACTCACATACACACACATGTATACACACTCACACACATACACATATTTACACTCACATAGATGTGCGCACGTGTGCATGCATACACACACACACACACAAACATACACATCATGGTAGCAACCGATCTAAAGTCAGAACAACACATGGACTCACATATGTGAAACTGAATACCCAAGTCAGTGGGTGGTCATTACACAATGGGTGCGGTAATTTCTCCCTTCTGGGTTGCCACAGGACTTAGGGGAATAAACACTGTGTTTTCTTCTTTGGCTTAAAAAAAAAATCATAACCTATTTGCATACACTATGACTCTTACGCCATAAAGGTTTGTAGCCTGTCCATCAAAGCTGCTTTCTCTCCCGTCATATCTTGTTTGGAGTAGACACGACCTGGAAGCCAGGACCAGATAAGAGTCAGATATCAAACAATGAGAGACCATAGCTTTTTACCCATGCAGAGAGCAAGTGTGCACGGCAGCAAAGGAAGAACCCTGTGATGGCCCAGTGCCCTGTATCTCATCGCCATGTTAACAAGCCATCACTAATGGTAGCCCTACTGCATTCTGATCTCTCATTTCAGAAAACTACAATACTTGTCAATGAGATAACTGTTTTAAGGAACAAATAAAATGTAAGGTCAGTGGAGGGAATATAAAAAAATCAAAATAAAAGAGAAAGAAGGTGCAAATAAAAGTGGTTTGTAAGACAAAGCCTCTTGGTGATGGTACAACACATGAGTATCTATCTACTGTACCCAAATGTATCTAGAAAGATTCCTAAGATGATAGAGCATTTCTCCCACTTTCTTCCAAATTCTTCTATGTACTAGAACTAAGGTCACATTTTCCACTCATTCATGGAATCTTAATGCTGAAGCTTATTTTTATTTGTGTGTCTGTTTGTCTATCTGCTCGCACGAGCTCATATGCACATGTGTGTGTTTCAGGAAAAGGACTCAAGCCTAGAGCCTCCACAGCCCTTTAATGCACTTGACATGGGCGCCTCAGGTCTTCCCAGCAGCCCTTCTCCATCAGCCTCCTCAAGGAGTTCCCACAAGTCCTCACACACAGCCATGTCAGAACCCACCTGTGAGTACCATTCCATGGACGGGTAAATATGGGGCCATCAGACCAGGGGCACAGAGTCACACAGAGTCCCAGACTGAGTTGGGTCAGGCCACCTTTACCCAGAATGCACAGGGTGTAAAACAAAACAAAACAAAAACACCATGACCAAAAAGTCAACTGTGGAGGAGGGGGTTTATTTCCTATTACAGTTGTAGTGTGTCATCCAGGGACATCATCAGGGCAGACACTCAAAGCAGCACCTGATGTGGAAGCTGTGGAGGAAGAGTGCTGCTGACTGGCTTGTTCCTTGTGGCTTGTTCAGCCTGCCATCCAGGACCACCAGCCCAGGGGTGGCCCCCACCTACATCACATCATCAATCAAGAAAATGTACCACAGGTTTGCCCATAGGCCAATCTGGTGGAGGCATTTTCTCAATTGATGTTCCCGCTTCTAAAATGACTCTAGCCTATGTCAAGTTGTGGTAAGAGCTAGGCCAGGACACTGTTCCCTGTCTGTGTTCTGAGCATGACAGAGTGGGTGACATTCAGGTCAGACTATGTGAGGTGTTTGAACAGGGTGGTGGTTGGACCAAATGATAGAAATGGAGCATTAGGACAACTTGTATGTCCCCTGCCTGCTTCCTGGTTGGGCGTTTATGGTTTGGCTTAAGCTCTGCATAGAGATCTCAACCTCAGGCCTTTGTCTTTTCTTCCGCTGAGGTAGCTGGGAAGTGTCTGTGAATCAGAAAAACCATCTCTCCTTTTCTTACAGCCACTCCAACCAAGCTGATGGCTGAGAACAGCACCACAGCTTTGCCAAGACCGGCCACCCTACCCCAGGAGTTACCAGTGCAGGGGCTCAGCCAGGCAGCCACAATGCCGGTGTGTGGGGGACCACATCTTCTCAGTGGGGGGAGTGCTGCCCTGTGACGTGGGACATGGGAACACACTGAGTCTTCTCGGAGAATAGGTTCTACTTTGGGATGGAGGTGACCAGAGGGGTAGGCAGGGAGGGCAGGTATTGCAGGCAGGGGTCGTGACGTCACTGCATTTGCTTAGCAACTAATGTTAGACATCTTACCACAAAATGAGCATGGATATGTACTTGAAGAATACAGAATTCAAGTGATTTTAAGAATAGTACTCGGTGCTTCAATCATGAGGGTGGGTGTCTCCCAAGCCTCTTGGGGGCCCTCCTGCTTAAATCTCATTTCACCTGTGGCTGTGAAAACTGGTGTCAGGCTACACTGTTGATATATGCCAAACCTCTCCATAACACCACAGAGTGATGGCCCTGTACAAAGTCATCAGCAGGCCATATGTTGTCATGGATGGTGGCCTGCTGTGCTTCTGTCTCCCCCAGATGTTCAGGGGACACAGCTTGAAGAGGTCACAAGAGCACCTGGTTGGTGAGCCTGCAGCTGACATTTCTCACGCACACCTCCTCCCTGCCGCCTTGCCCCCCTCAGTCCGCCATTGCTCTCCTGGGTGACGCTTTCTATGCAACCTGCTTTTATAGTCCCCAGGGACTAGGCACCTATGAGGATCACTTCAGAGGAGTCTTCCTCCTAATCCCCTAAAAACACTTAATAGCCCACGAGACTAGCAGTTGTCCTCTCTCCTATTTCTCCGAGTTGTTCCCCAGCATCCACCCAAGTGATCAGGAAATGCTCAATGACAGCATCCTCAGAATGAGTACCTTGGTCCTGCAGGAAGGAGTCTGTCGAGGAAGGGGCAGCAGAAGGAAAGAGGAGCTGCCGAGCACAGGCAGACAGCAGTGGCCTTGCCTAGCGCACGCACCACCACGTAGTGGTAGGGATCGTGCACTCTCAGAGCACCTGAAACCCGCTCAAGAGCCGCATGGCTCTTCCACCAGCCATGAGTCGCTCCTAACTACATGTCTTGCACAGAAATCAGTGCAGCCAGGAAATAGAGGTCTGGAACTTTCTGAAAGTCTTCATCCTAGGACTTGCAGCTGGAACACGGAACCTACAGAAAGCCCTGCCCAGAGCAGCTCAGAAGCGGCTGTTTAACAAAAGTCCTATTCTCTCCTCCCCTCCCCAGACTGCTCTGCATTCCTCAGCCTCCTGCGACCTCACAAAGCAACTCCTGCTGCAGAGCCTGCCTCAGACCGGCTTGCAGAGTCCACCTGCTCCAGTGACACAGGTGAGTCAGAGACAGGACAGAGAAGAGGTGTTTTCTGGGCTGCTGAATCTTCTCACGCAGCTGTGTAGTGCACATGCATGTATCAGCTAAGGCCCTAGGTGGGGGATTTTACCACAAAGTCAACAGGAGACGTGTAACAATGTATCACACCTGTCCTCAACAGCCACAGGGGTCTTCTCCCGCTTCATGTTCTTTCCCCATGTCTGACAGTCATCTTCATATAGTCATCTCTATCATTGTATTTGTCTGTCTTCCTTTCATTTCAAAGAACTCCAAACTTTAGTATCTAGAAGCTACTAATCCATTACTATAAATATCACGGTCCTTGAAAAAAGTGCATTACAGCTCTGCTTCCACTAAGTGATTCCTTACTAGTTTCAACAACACTCTGTGGGTTCTTGTTTGGGTTTGGGTCAGTTCAGGAGCAAGGCATTGGAGATGCAGGGATGCCGGTAGTTTGCAGAGCTGTGGGGAGAAGCGGGCATATAACCAGAGAAACTGCCCTCACGGGGCCACTTTCTGGGGGAGGTGCTCCTTGTGTTGGCCCAGAAGAGTGGCTAGGAAACTGGTAGATGAATGGATAATAGAAAAAAAGACTTACATGTGAGTTTTAGAGGAGAGCTATGTAACTCGGCCTGGCACAGGACAAGAGGCTGAGCATCGGGCCGCCCACTCTTGTCCTGGGGAGGAGTGCACAGGTTCACGTGTATGTGCTATGGAGCCCAGAGCTCTGACGTCAGCTCCTTCATGGGCATTTGGCATTGTCCCAGTCTCTGGCCCCAAGTTATACCTGGATCCCAGATGGCTGTTCACCAGAACCTCATCCTCTCCACGTTTGGCTGTCTCTCTCTCTCTCTGTGCAGATCTGAGATGGCTGATGGGAACATTTTGGAACATATGCCCTCGTAGAAGTGGTCTCGGATGCTTTCCTGGAATAAGAAAGACGTGTGTTAGCATATGCTTCTTGCTAGCGTCTGGCTTGAGCAGTGATATCAAAGCTGTTCAGCCAGTCTCCTAATTAAAATAGTCCATCTTTAGCCTCATGGGGGAAGAAATCGGAATAGTGGTTTTCCTTTTCAAGTCCTTGAGACACTTTTGGTAGGAAATTAGTGATTTGTTTCAATCCAAAGAAACAAGAAATGAGACTCCCTTTTGCTTCTGGGCCTTACATCTAAAAAAAAGAACAAAAATAAAAACAAAAGGTTCATAATGCCTAATGGTAGGAAATTCTAATTTTTCATGTCTTAAAACTTACTTAATAATAACTGTTCTTGGTCTATAGTATGCTCTATACCTGATAACAACTGCATTTCTTTAAGATTTATTTTTTATTCTTGCATGTGTGTGTGTGTGTGTGTGTGTGTGTGTGTTGTGTTTATGTGCACCATGTGCATACAAGTGCCCGCAGAGGCCGCAGAGCATTAGATCCCTTGGAGGCAAAGTTAAGGGACAGTTGTGAGCTACCACATAGATGGCTGAGCCAGGGTCCTCTGCAAGAGCATCAAATACTCTTAATGCTAAGCCATCTACTCAGCCCTAACTACTGTATTCTTTAAGAAATTCTCATATAATGAATGGCTTATGCCAGTGGCATCCTTGAGGCAAGCATCAGGCAGCGATTGTGTCCTTCCCCATAGCTCTATGCTGCTTGAGCCTGTGAGACAGACAGTGAGCCTGGGGGGCGGTGGGTAAGAAGACCTTGATAGATCCAGGCCCAGTAGGAGAGCACCAGGTTCCGATTTAGGGTGACAGAGGGGCTTGCTGTCATCATTAGCACAAGGAACGCTGGCTAGACACCTTGTCACTTCAGAGCCGAACAGTCGTTTTCTCAGAGATCCTGAGAACAGCGACCAAGGGACAGGAAAGAAGTATTTAAGACTGATCTGAATGCTGGCAAAGGTGGTCTCAGGCTGAAATAACTCTTTGATTTGAATTTTTTTTTACTTCCTTTTGAAGTTTTCAGCACAATTCAGCATGTTCCAGACCATTAAAGACCAACTGGAGCAGAGGACACGGATCCTGCAGGCCAACATTCGGTGGCAGCAGGAAGAGCTTCATAAGATCCAGGAACAACTCTGCCTGGTCCAGGACTCCAACGTCCAGGTAATGTGCCTGTGCAGACTGGCCTCTGTTCTCCTTAGCATTCACTCCTGTTCAGTCAGGACTTTACCCTCAAGTCCCTAGGTATTGCCTCACAGAACCCAGTGTGCTTAGGAAGTATGCAGACCTAAAGTCTGCCTTGAGAGCCCTAAGCATTTGCAGCCACCCTAGGCAAGACAGAAGGAGCAGAAAGGACACTTCAAGAAAATCACCACAGGACTATCCCTGCCCATCCCCCTATGACACTGACTCGTTAGCATCCACTGGCAGCACCTATGAGAGAAGAACAATGCTGCAAACTAAGAAGCTGTTTCATGACAAGAGTTACATTATGACCGTGTGGTTTCCTTGGATGACCCCAGAGCCCTCTCTCCGGAGGTCTGCTCAGCTCTGCTGGGACGCACAGGGGACATCAGTTCTGCCTTCTGATCCTGTCCTTCCTGCCCCTGCATAGCACACTTACTAGATGGGACACCCAATGCATACCCAGGCAGAAGCCCGGGCATCCCTTTTTGTATTCCTGTAAGAATTACTCAGCAAACTACACAAAAGTCCTTCTTCGCTTTCCCTGCTGCGGTGACTCCCCAGTGTGGACACTGGAAGACGCCTAGCAGTCGCATGAATTTAAAAGCATGGCTGCCAAAATGTCGAATTCACAAAACGCCACTTGTTACCACTCTTCCCAGAGTGCGATATGTTTTTCCTCACAGATCCGTAACCCAGTCAGTAGCTTTGAACTTGTCTCGTTTTGATTACTTTAATGGGGTTTTATACTGACGGGAAGGGGGTGAGGAATTGAAGCAGAAAGTGCTAAAAAGCAAGGTGGGCGTCTGAACACCCTCCAGAGTGCTGGAGCTTTCTGCTTCCTGCCTGCGCCACCTCAGAGCGAGATTTTAAAATAACAGGCAATAATGTTATTGCTTTTGCTCCCAGTTGTAAAGGGTGTGATGTGTCCCCATCAGGGGTACATTTTGTGAACCCCCAACACATAGATTATGCTGAAGTACATATATATGTATCTGAGTCCGTCAAACAGCCATGAAAACACAGCCCTCCTGTGCATGCCTTCCCTGTGGAAATCAAGTGTTCTACTGCACCCCACACACACCCTGTACATACCAGGCCCTACAGTTTGTGCGTCTCTGTGGCGAAGTAGGGCCTTCAGTCTGCACACCTCCCTAAGAAGCCAGGCTCTCAGGTGCTCATGTTCCTATGCAATGTAAAATCTCCATTGCACACAGCCCCGTGTGGGAGCCAAGCCCCCCACCCGCCCCCAGTGCACACCTCCCTTGCAGAATCTATGTCCCAGTGTGTGCTAGTGAGTTCTTTTAGAATTAGGCTGCGAGGAAGTTCTCTGAGATGTTTGATGTTTGCTCTGGGGCAAAGGTGAAAGGTGCACAGGAGCCAAGCTGAGCTGAGGCACTACAGTCGAGAGAAAGTGGCCTCCTTAGCCTACAGCTTCTGCATGGAAACCACGCCCTCAGTGTGTACATCTCCCCAGTGGATTCTAAGTCCTCATTGTACAGCTGCCTATAGATGCTACACCCTCGGCATACAGCTCCCTGTGCATGCCAAGCTGTTGGATGCACAGCTCCCAGTGGAAGCTAAACCCCCTGGTGCACAGCTCCCCTGTGAATGCTAACCCCCACCCCATCCCACCCCCATGACTACCTGCCCTGTGGATGCTTAACCCCCTGGTGCATAGCTCCCCTACAGATGCTAAACACACACACACACATGAATACCTGCCCTGTGGGTGCTAACCCCCCTGGTGCACAGCTCCCCTGTAGATGCCAAGCCTTATCTGTGTTTATTCCTCTGCACTTATCTTCAAAGTGGAATTTTCCAAAAAGAACACGGAGATCCACAGACAATCAAACCAGAGAACGTCTCCTCCCCGAAGCCTGGCTTCTTGTTTTTCACAAGACTTAAATACATCCTAAAAACTCCTACCAAAATGTGATCCTTGAAAAAAGAAAAAAAAACTGATTCAACTGTAAAAATTTAAGCAAGTGGAAATTATTCTAGCCTCCCCAGCCTTTCCCCAGCCCCCCACACCCCCTAATCCCCCTTCCCCATCCTTACTTCTGCACACACACCACCAGAGAGGAAAGACAAGAGATAAGGATGACACATTGGCAGTTTGCCGAAGCCGGGCAATGATGCCGTATTGTACCGACTTTTTTGTAGTGTCTCCATATTAGTGATTTCTGTGTGTCCTGTAATGACACCAATGAGGTGTAAAGTCTGCAGGTGTGAATAGTGGAAAAGTATATTTAAGTGGGATCTATTTGTTCTAGCATACGTTTCTTACTTGTTTTGAGGGACTGTCTTGTTTTCTGTTTGCGTGTTTTCTATAACCTTTTGAGGTCGGCTTTTGAGAAATCCAAGAAATTCTTCGCTGTTGGTAAAACGGAGGCACAGACATGTATGCCCAGATGCAAACCAGGATTCCCTACCCAGCCAGGGTCGTTTACTGCAGTTCAGTGGGCTTACTTCATTGGTTCAGAACTGAAGTGTGCGCTAGTGCAGTCTTTTAAAATTAGGTTAGGAGGAAGTTCTCTGGGATATTTGATGTTTGCTCCCAGGTGAAGGTGTGCTGAGGTCCTCCCGGTCACGAGAGAGTGGCCTCGTGCTTTTTTGAGCACGTGTGCCCTCTGCTGGTTATTCAAATGAATGCCTATAAGGACACCTGCAGCCGTAGTAAGTAACATGTTCCTTGATTGGCTCTTTGAGACAGCCATCATTCTAGCCTAGCAGCCAGCCAGCCAGCTGTCCAGATATGTATGTCTCACTCGTTGGAGCACTGGGAGAGGAGGAGGATAAAGACAACAGGTTTTTTATTCCTTAGAGGCCACACACAGTTGGGACAGCATAACATATCAAACCATTAGCTCCATGACAAGAGCAGAGACAGTTTGAGCAAGAAGTTTCATTCTTTTGTTTGTTTGTCTGAGTGTTTTTCCATTCACTCCTTTAGCAGATCTCTGTACCCACAGTCAAAAGGGGAAGATCTCTTTCTCTCACTTTAAGAATAATGCCACAATGTAGCGCTCCTTCCACATTTGTTTCACCTTACCTACTTAACATGTGCTGACTTCATGACTCTTTCCTGGACAGTTTTATGTTGATTTGACACAAGCAAAAGCCATCTGAAAAAAGGGAACCTCAGTTGAGAAGATGCCTCCATAAGATCAGGCTGTAGGCAAGCCCTTCTTAATTAGTGATTGATGGAGGAGGGCTCAGCCCCTTGTAGTTGAGGCTACTCCAAGGCTGGAAGCCCTGGGTTCTCAAGGAACACAGGCTGGGCACACCATGAGGAGCAAGCCAGTAAGCAGCACCACTCCGTGGCCACTATAGCTCCTGCCTCCTATTCTGTCTGAGTTCCTGTCCTGACTTCCTTCGTTGATGAACAGTGACGTGGAAGCATAAGCCAGATAAACTCTTAATCCCAGCTTGCAGTTGGCCGTGGTGTTTCATCACAGCAATGCTATGGGGTAGCAGGATGTGGGTACTGCTGTGACGGAGCTGAGCGTGCGGTTTTGGAAGGATCGTGGAAGGACTTTGGGATTTGGGATTAGAAAAGTCATTGAGTCTTCAAAGCTTGATGGGCTATTCTGCGGGAGCTTCCGAGGTGAGAATGTTGAGAGACGTGCAGGGGGAGAGGCCTGACTTGTGAGGTTTCTGGGAGAAGCAAGGACTCTACAGGGCCTTTTGAGTGGAGAGTCTGTGGTGTCCCGTCAGCTGGAGCTGAAAACTTGGCTGTGATTAACAAGAGGCCAGAAACAGTAAAGTGAAAACTTTGTTGCTGGAATGCTGGATGCTGGTCAGCTGGGACTGAGAAATTGGCAGTGATTAGGAAGAGAGCAGCAGCAGTGAGGTGAAATCCTCTGGGAAGTGTTTCCTGAGTCTCTCTCTCTCTCTCTCTCTCTCTCTCTCTCTCTCTCTCTCTCTCTCTCTCTCTCTCTCTCTCACATACACACACATACACACACATATACACACATACACATACACACACACATGCACACACAAGCTTGTTCCAGAGGTGGCCAAGGTTGTACCTTACACAGTCAGCTAAACTTGGTAGTTTAAGAGTCACCCAGCTGATACTGGTTTTAAAGGCATGAGGGGTCATCGTGAGCAGCTGAGGCTTGCCACTGTGAGAAGCCAGGAGAAGCCATTGGTGAAGGTACAGCCTCCATAGCAGATGAAGGCCCAGGATAGAAGGGGGTCATGCAGAGAACTCGAGGCTTGGCACCATGAAGCAAGCCTATGAGAGGCCATGGTGAAAGTGCAGCCTCAGTAGCAGTTTAAGGCTTAGGGTGAAAGGGCTCGTGTAGGGAAGTTAAGGCTTGCTCTGGGCCATGGTGTATTATCGCAGCAATAGTAACCATAACTAGCACAGTCAATATTATAAGAATGGGGAAACCAAATCACTGGGAAAGTTATCAATATTGACCAAGATTATTCTCAGTGGTGGGACTGCATGCAGAACTCAGTGCGTCTTCTTTGAGGCAAACTATAATGCCTGCCACAATGAATCTTGCATTAATTTGACCCTTGGTCAGCAAGCAAGCTATATCCTGCCCAAAGGAATATAGCAATTGGCTTGAACATGAGTTTTTGCCGAAGCTGAGAGATCCTGTTTAACCCACATACTGTTCCGAAAGCTTACGCTAAGGGACAGCTGGAGTCATATAAAACACTGTCCCTCGAGGGTGCGGGTACTGAATCTGAGATGTGGGAAACCCAGAAATTCTTCTTGCTAGGCTTCTTCCCACACTCCTGTAACCTGAGCATTTGGGATGCAGATCTCTGGGAGTTCAAAGCCAGCCTGATCGACATAGGGCTACATAGTAGGACTCTGTCTCGGTGTTTTCCAATGGGGTCTTAGGTGGCTCCGGGGAGTTGGTCAGGGCCCACAGGTTGAGAACCACTGCTTTAAAATAATCAAGAGCCTTCATTTCACAGCTGTAGGTTTCTGGGTTAGGATGAGGTATGAAAGATTGTTGGAGAGGATGAGACATCCGGTCCAAACCCTGAAACACAGCACCACCCCCACCACCACCCCCTACCACCACCCCCACCCCCGCTGACCTTGGCATCATTGGCTTGTGGCTCAGGTTCATCTATGAATGGAACATGGGGTGAGCTGGCCTCTGGGTGCTCCTCACAGTATGTGCAGAGTGCAGGTTCATCCCTGCCTCCCCACATCTCCTGTGGCGTTCAGGGAACATGAGCCTGCTGCCCTCAGGTGGGCACATGGTTGTGCTGCCCTGGTTAGAAACTGTAACTAAATCTACCACGTGCCACAAAGGAAGAGCCTCCCTCTGCAAAGACCGCAGAGTTGGGAGCTTAGAATGGGTCAGGTACAACAGGAGCCATGATACAGACTATCAGCGCATGTTTCCAATGCCCAAGAGTTTTGGCTAAAAGAAATATTTGCATGCTTTTGGTTAAGTTATTACTAAGATTATTAAAGTTGTTCCTTCAACATTTAGACTCAATTTGTAAATCGTATTTTTTTTTCCTACTTGCAACTCTAATTGGGCCTTAAGACAGCACTTGGTGCATTTTGCTTGGTGCATTTTCTTTTTAAGCCACATCCAATTAGTTTATATGGTGAACAAACTGTGGATAATCCACATTAATGAACAAAGCCAATGGCAATGTAATATTTCAAAATCTGAAGCTTTCAGACACCCCATATACTCAATACAGAAAACATAAAAGTCAAAAAAAATCAGTTACTTAACTATTTAAAACACTTAACTATTTAAAATGAAATTTAGTAGCACTTCGGGTGTCCAATGAGACTGATTCCAGAATCTCCAGAGATACTAAAATATACAGATTTCAAGACCTTTTTATAATACAACATGGCATTGCACAAAACAGGTCCACATCCCCCTGTATTCTTTAAACCGAGTCTGTCCAATCCACAGCCTATATTGTGAACTCTCAAGGTCAGCACAATGTTGTTTGGGGGGGGGGAGTATTTGTAACTTGATTGCATGGTTTTTGAACTCTATAGATGACAACATCCCATCCCCTCAAAATAACAGGCCACCATTATTCGACATCTTTACGTAGCCTAAGACAATTCGTTTTTGTCCAGTATGGCCTGGATACGCTAAAAGGTTGTGACCTCTGCTTTGAATCATCTCTAGATTGTTTGTATACCTCCAACAGTGTGTGTGCTAAGTAAGTACTTAGTATAACACATATGTTTAGGAAATATTGACAAAAGGCAATCTATAGTTGGCACAGAAGAAATCCTCTTCCAAGTGGTTTTGATCTGAGTCTAGAGAGAGAACCCCCCAGACATGAGGATCAACCTTGTGTGGTACAAACTGTTTGAACTAAATCAGAGTCCTCACAAATATTTCAGCATTTTCTTGAACTAATAAAGGTACCCGCAGCCTTAACTGTCTAAGACAGCTTATGTAACAAATCATGATTATAAAACCAAGTGTGACTTTAAGGCATGTGGGTGATAGATCATTCTCTGCTCTTATTTCTCTATCTGGAAGGCTGAGTCACCTTCTCAAAGGAAGCAGGGCTGTCCCATCTCCTCAAGTCCTGGGTTGAAGTTGCCTAGGAGCACTGTGGGTACAAACCCTGGTCACTGGGCAGAGATTTCAGGTTGGGCATAAGACCCAGTCCCACTCTGAGTATACCATGAGCCATACGGCGCCATGCCACCATTAGGATATTATCGGATCGTTCTGTTCCTAGGATGCGTCTCCTCACCCTTCTAATATGACACAGATGAGGCAACTTGAACTTTGGAAGGATATCGGTCTGTGCGAAGAAAGCCGAGATGTAAGACTCTTTGGTCAAGTTGAAGTCACCTCACTGTGGTCCTCAGGAAGGCAGAGACAATGTCTGCCTGGCCCAGCCACTTATATCTAGTATGCTGGCTCGTGCGGGCTGCAGCATAAGCGCACACCTCCTGCTGCTCAGTCAGGGAATTGCTTTTAGTTGTGTCGAGGATCCCGGGTGTTTTTCCTCCTCTCTGGGATGAAGCGACAATGGGATTTCACAGGCATTTCTCTTCTGTCCTTAGATGTTTCTGCAGCAGCCAGCTGTGTCCCTGAGCTTCAGCAGTACGCAGCGACCAGCAGCTCAGCAGCAGCTGCAGCAAAGGCCCGCCGCACCGTCTCAGCCCCAGCTTGTGGTCAACACTCCACTGCAGGGGCAGATCACATCCACCCAAGTCACAAACCAGCACCTGCTCCGAGAATCGAATGTGATATCCGCCCAGGTACAGTACCCACTTCTGCTTCCTGTCCTTCCCACTAGGGTAGACACGCTCTTACAGCTAAGATGTACTTGGCTCCGGCAGATGTCAAATTCTAGAAACCTAAACGCCCTTCTCCGGACTAGGGAAAGAATACAGTGGTAGGCTTTTTCTTTAATTATTACTGTAAAGCCATTTTTGAAGGTTCAATTTGTATTCTCTCCTGCACTTTGTACTGGGAGAAGCGGCGCTGATGGTTAAAGCTAGATACTCGAACAGAGCAGAGTAAGGTCCTAAGCCCCTGCTTCTTGGACATCGCAGTACAGCGGGCAGATCGCTGCTTCTCTAGCAGCCTTCGCGTCCACACAGCTCCTAGGGCACCAGTGAGTATCTGTTCCCTGGGAGCATCAATGGAAGAGGAGTGTTGTGGACCTCACTGTGCTCCTTATCAGTACAGAATCCGGGAACTGGGTCATCTAGTGGACAGATAAATAAAGGCTTCCTCCAGATCCACAGGGGATAGCGTGAACCCACTCTTGGAGCCCAAAACTTGAGGAGATTCGATTCCCTTGCATTAAATGGTACAGCATTTACACAAGACGTGTGTGTTCCAATATAATTTATTTACTTACTCATTTAGTGACGCTGGGGGTTCAGACTCAGGACTTCTCCCATGCCGTGGAAGCACTGTACCCCGGTGCTACACTCCAGACCCCCTAATACTTTAATTCATTTTAGATGTTTGTTTGTTAATTTTATGTGTAGGGGTGTTTTACCTGCATGTATGTCTACGCGCTATGGGCCTGGTGCCCACAGAAGACACGAGAGGGTATCAGATACCCTGGACATGGATTTACAGGTGGTTGTGAGCCACCATGTAAGTGCTGGGAATTGCTCTTCCTCTGGAAGAGCAGCCAGTGCTCTTAAATGAGCCATCTCTTTAGCCCTCTAGATGATTTACACACCCCATACTGCACCAGTGCTGGGGAAATAGTTGTCATCTAGGGATGATGAGAACAGCTGTGAATGATCAATATGTGTCTTTTTCAAATACTTTTATTGGTTATTGAAATGATAAATCTGTGTAGCAGGAAGCTTAGTCCATCTTTATGCAAATTAAGAATTTGGCCTAAAAACATGGCCTTTTAATCTGACAAGGTCATCAAAACAAAACAAACATCTGAAGGCTGGGAGTAGCCCACGGGGCTCTGGAAAAGCAAACTGAGGCAGAGTTAATTCAGATACCAAAAGATGTTGTGAATGTCAAAATCTAAAACCTTGAGTTGTCATTGTAGGAACGGCCCATCAGTATCACAGACAAAACCAGAAAATCGGGGCCAGGCCACCCCCTCGTTCACTCGTGATTTGAGTCAGCAGATATTTGCTGAAGGCTCCCTGCATGGCCAGCACTGAGAGAACCGTGAATGGGAAAGAAAACCCTCAGCTCCAATGGGGAGAACAGAGGGGAAAAAATGTGTGCACATCAGAGAATGTCAGAGGGTGGGGTGGGAACGGTGCGCAGATGAGTTGAAGATTTAAGATGATCAGAAGAGGTCTCCCTGAGAGGACTGTATCTCAGCAAAGCCCACAGCGGGTGGTGAGAGTCAGCTGGATCAGCATCAAGTGGAGGAAAGATTGGCTGGCATGTGCAAAGGTCCTGAGGCCGACAGGTCCAGCGAGGAGCAGAAACAGCAAAGAGCTCTTGGTTTACTAAGTAAAATCCGTGAAGAAAAAAAAAATTAATCCTAGTTCAATGAATGGTTCAGTTCTGCTGAGAGCCTGGCACTGCCCATGAAAATTTAAGAATCTTCAAGGTGCTTACAATCCAATGGGGAAGATATTCAAAATAGAAACAATTCACTGCACAGCTGGTGGGTCCTAACTTAGAGGAGAGGCAAGAGTCAGCAGATAGGAATTCTATGAGGTTTCCTAGAGAGATGGTATGAGTTCTTCTCTCTCTCTCTCTCTCCCTCCCTCCTTCCCTCCCTCCCTCCCTCTCTCTCTCTCTCCCTCTCTCTCTCTCTCTCTCATGTTAAATGATATTCCAGGGTCCAAAGCCAATGAGAAGTTCCCAGCTGCTGCCTGCCAGCGGCCGTTCACTGAGCAGCCTGCCATCCCAGTTTAGCAGTACAGCTTCCGTGCTCCCGCCTGGCCTGAGCCTCACCACGATTGCTCCCACCCCTCAGGATGACAGCCAGTGCCAGCCCAGCCCTGACTTCGGCCATGATCGGCAGCTCAGGTATGATGCTAGGCTGTTGAAAGGACAGGAAGGGGTCACTTGCCCTTTCCCTTCATCTCTCCATTCTGCACAGCAAACGTCCAAGGCTTCCCAGTTGGTCTCAGCTGAGGAGGTAGCAAGGAAGACCTTGGGATCCTGAAGGTCATGGGCATGACCCATTGTGTGGCTCAATTGCCTTTGAGAGGCACAGTTTGGGTGCTGTTCTAGTTTCGTTTATGTTTCTGTAATAAAATCCTCTAACAAGCAGGAAATTGGGTGAAGACGGCATTTTATTCAGCTTACAATTTCAGGTTAATATTCATTATTGCGGGGAAAGTCAAGGCAGGAACTTCAAATATCGAGTCACATTACATCCACAGTCAAGAGCAAAGCAAAGTGCATGCTCGCTTTCCTCGCTTGTGCTCGGCTTGAGTACACTACCCTTACACATTTCACGAGCCCTGCCTAGAGAATGGTGCTGCCCACAGTGGGCCGGCCCTTCCTGCAGTGATTAAGACAGTCTCCCCCAGGATATGCCCACAGGCCAACACAGTAAGACAGTCTCTCATATGCCCATAGGCCAACACACAACACAGTATAGACAATCCCTCACTGAGACTATCTTCCAGGTGATTCCAGACTGTGTCAAGGTGACAGTGAGAACTGGCCATCTCAAGTCCTGACTACAATGTCTTGATCTCTCTCTCTCTCTCTCTCTCTCTCTCTCTCTCTCTCTCTCTCTCTCTCTCTCTCTCTCTCTCTCTCTCAAAGGCTGTTGCTGAGCCAGCCCATCCAGCCTATGATGCCTGGGTCCTGCGATGCCAGGCAGCCCTCAGAAGTCAGCAGAACTGGACGGCAAGTCAAGTAGGTGGGAATGGGGCGGACACCTGGGTGGAGTGGTCTGAGCCTGGCCCTTTCATTTTCTTAAAATGATGCTCCAGGAGCTGATGTTTCTGACAATAGTACTCCAAGCTTTCGGGTTCACTGTGGATGTTCTACAAAAAGCAGGATCAAGCCTTCAGAGGGGCTTTCCCTGTGCTTTCCTTTCACTGATGTTCATGTAAATAGATAAAAACCTGACCTCTACTCTTCCACACTCCAAACAGGAGCTGAGGGAGAGAGTGACACCTCCCAGGCTGTAGTCATCCTTGGGCTTTTTAAAAGATACAGATCCCAACGCCTTCATCCGAGCTAACATCCGAATAGACATGACCCCTTCGTCTTCCTTGGGGCTCGCTCCCTTCAGCTGGTTCTTTACAAATGGAATGCACTGGGATTCCCTGCCCCATGCCTCTGGCACTGTAACCCAAGACCAGGAGACGCACCAAATTTGACCTCCCTCCCCTCTCCAAGATACAGCCTCCTCCCACATTTCTGGCCCAGGGCATTTTCTGTTGTTATAACTGGGTAATCTATGAAGGTTTTCTATGCCTCCTGGTTCTAGATAATGGGAAGGCTAAGCAGATGGTACTGGCGTCTGTCCAGCATCTGGTGAGATCCTTCTTGCTGCATCATGACATGGGGGAAGGGAGAGCAGTGTTCTGAGTTCTCCTATTCTTTTTATAAAACCATTACTATCCTCATGGGGGCCCCACCCTAATGACCTCATCCAGTCCTGATTACTTCCCAAAGCCCCACCCAAAAATACCATAAACAAGGAGCTTGGAAGCTAGGTTGCCATCTAACACATGGGCTTTGGGGAACATACTCAAGCCAGAGTATCCCCCAGTCTCCCCCCAGTCTCTCTTCCTCCTATCCATACTGAGGGGTAGATATGCACAGCTTTAATTAGTATTGCACCGGGGTTACTGGAGACATGGGGTAAATCATTTAAATGCTGCTAGAAAGTAGGCTTTAAAAAAATAGCCTCTGGGTTTCTATTTTCCTCCTCTTTCAAGACAGGATTCTCTGGCCTTGGCCTTAGTGTGCTGGGATATCCGGTGGGTTCTCTACCACACCCAGCCTTTAGAAGGGAGGCTATCACATGATCCTTCTTGGTGTAAGCACTGTTTGAGTTTATCAGGACACTGCTAGCTAACGGAGCATGCTGTGCAAAGCCTCCCTGAGAATTCTTTCTCTGCCCGCTGCAGTCCGTAATAGCATAACTGAGCAGTTCCTAAGCTCGTGGGAGTACTTACGAAGATTCCCTTTTCTCCCAATAAAAAATCTATAGCTTAGGGATGCTTCCTTTCTCCCCTTCAGCCAGTGGAGAGTCTGGGCTTTAAGAGAATCAGGTCCAGAAGGCCACACGTTACCTGTGGCAGAGTCATGGGCTCAATGGCTCCAGAGCACAAAACCCCTTGGTTCTGGATCTTCAAGACAACTTGTTAGCCTAAGTTATCTCTAGGCTGAAAGGGGTCTCCTTTCTGTTGTCTCTGTCCTATTAATACTTGGCCTCCTCGCTTTGCCCCTGTTTGAGAACGCGCACAGTCATGGATCCTGTGGGAAGCCATCTTTAAAATCCCCTGCTTCTGTTCTCAATTAGGCAGGCGGGTTTGGATTTTGGTTTTGAATTTTGCTTGTTCTTCCTAAATGTTCCAAGTAAGTGGAAAGAAAGATGCTTGTTACCTCAGTTTCCAGAGATGCTTAATCCTGCTAGGAATGAGGCAAAACCCACAATATTTTCCCCACCAGCAGCTGTAACTGCTATTTTTGGTCAAACCAATCATTGCTATGCTACTGTCTCTTCCAGACATGACCTAACAGCTCTGTTCTCCAGAGGATATCAAGAGCTGTCTCTCATATACACACAGAGGTCTCTGTAGGGAAAGTCTGGAAGCCCCAAAGCCTGTTACAGATGACCTCATACAGGGAAATGCCATCACTAAAACACAAACCCAGAAGGGAATTCGCTATAATGTCTTTGAACATTACCCTGTTCTTCCAGACCTTCCCATAAAGACCATCTGTCTTAGTTAGGGTCTTACTGCTGTGAACAGACACCATGACCAATGCAAGTATTTTAAGGACAACATTTAATTGGGGCTGGCTTACAGGTTCAGAGGTTCAGTCCATTATCATCAAGGTGGGAACATGGCAGCATCCAGACAGGCATGGTGCAGATAGGATGAGGGTCTTAAAGTCCACACCCACAGTGACACACCTACTCCAACAAGGCCACACCTTCTAATAGTGTACCCCCTGGGCCAAGCATATACAAGCCATCACACCATCCATAGTTTCTTGATAATGGACCATGGTCAACATCTTATTGTGTTATTACTGCTATTGTAATAAAATATACATAATGTAACATTTGTTATATAACACATAATATATAACATCTGCCATCATAACCATTGAAGTACACAGTACAGCTGCATCCAGTGCATCTGAGGTGTTCCCCAACCTTCCATTTCCAGAGCTCCTCATCTCCCTAGACTGAAAGCGTACCCTAGCTCCAGCCCCTCCCCCAACAGCTCCTGAAAGTCACCATCCCTCTCTCTGCCTTTCCGTGACTTTGGCTATTTGAGCACCTTGTACAGTGTTTGCCCTTTAGTGTCTTCAGGTTTCCCTCCTAGCTTGTGTCAGTGCTAGGTGGTGCTGTGTTCCATTGTATGGGTGTGTTCATCAGTGGACCCTTGACTTCATTCTGCCTTCTGGCTATTATTGTGAATGATATTTCTATGGGTATGCAAATATCTATTTGAGCACATACATTTACTTCTTTTGAATATATAACCAGAAGTGGAATGCCTGGATCATACAGAAATTCTATTTTTGTTTCAATTTTTTTTTTAGTTAGCATATGAATTAATGGGATTTGTTGTGAAATCTCCTTACATCTGTGTGTTCTTATTCGTCCTCTAATTTCCCGGCCTGTCCTCCATCCACACCCTCTTGCTGGTTCATGTCCACTCCACCAAGTAGGTTCTGCATAGAAACTTTTTAGGATCATGCGATCCCATTTATCCATTCTGGGGTTATTTCCTGTGGTCCCTTTCAGACAGTACTTGCTCATGCCTGTATCTTTAAATGTTTTCCTCCCATATCCAGCGTTCCAGTGCTCCTAATAACGATCTTTGATCAGTTTTAAATTTATTTTACTCAAGGTGAAGAATATAGATCTAGTTCCTTCCTCTACTTGTGAAAAAAAGAATCTAGCTTTGCCAGAACTGTTGTTTGAGGATGCTGCCCTTTGTCCAGTGTTTAATTTGTGACACATTTGTTGAAGACTCAGTTGGCTTGGTTGTGTGTGTTTATATCTGTCTCCTGTGTTTCCTTTGCTCCACATGTTTCTCTGCCAGTGAAATGCTGTTCTTTGTTACTTTGGCACTATAGTGTAATTTGAAGTCAGGTTTTGTGGTGCTTCCATGATAGCTCTTCCGGTAAGGACTATTTTGGCTATTTTGGGTCTTTTGTGTCTCATATTAATCTGTGGACATTTTTTCTATTTCTAAGAACAACACTGGAATTTTTATGGTGATTGTGTTGAATCTGTAGATCAGTTCTGATAATATGGCCAATATAACAATGCTAACTTTCAAATTTTCCCATGAGTGTGGGAAGGTTTTTTTCTTTTCTTCTAGTACCATGTTGAACTTCTTTCTTCAGTGTCTTAAAATTTCCATTGTAGACGTCTCTCAGCTTCTTGATTAGTTTCATCACTAGTCACTTTTAATGATTTGAAATTATTTTATGTAAGCATTTTAAAGTTATGAATGGGGTTCCTCTCTGATTTCTTTCTTGACAAACACATTTTTTTGCATGTAGAAAAAGTGCTCATCTTTCTTTTTTCTTTTTCTTTTTCTTTTTTTTTTTTTTTTTTTTTTTTTTTTTTTTTGATGATTTTGTGTCTCTTACTTTGCTGACCATATTTCTGAGAGCCAAGAGTTTTCTGGTAGAATCTTCAAATCAAATGGCTGCATCACCCGCACATTGGGATAATTTCACTTCAATTTTCCTACTTATATCCCTTTAATTTCTTTCTTATTTCCCCAGCAGGACTTCAAACACTTGGCTGAATGAGAGTTTTAACCCTTGTCTCATTTCTTATTTGAGGGGAAATCCTTTCCATTCGTCTTATACAGCATAATGTGGGCTGTAGGGTTTCCATACAGACCTTTATTAAATTATGCTATAAGCCTTTAATTCCTAACTCCTTCATGAAGTAATGTTGAACTTTCTCAAAGGCCTTTTTGTTTCTATTAAAAAAAAGAGCATGTTGGGGGCTGGAGAGATGGCTCAGAAGCTAAGAGTACTGTCTGCTCTTCTGGAGGACCTGAGTTCAATTCCCAGCAACCACATGGTGGCTCACAACCATCTATAATGAGATCTGGTGCCCTCTTCTGGCCTGCAGGCACACATGCAGGCAGAACACTAAATACATAATAAATAAATCTCTTTTAAAAGAGCATGTATTTTTTTGTCCTCTAGTATACTTGTGTGTTATATTACATTTATTGATTTGCCTAAGTTGAACCACTCTTGGTCACGGCATATGATCTTCTTAAGGTGTTCTTGAAACAGTTCACAAGAATTTTATTGAGAATATATGATCTGTATTTATCAGAGCAATTAACCCACAGTTCTTTCTCTGTTCTCTCTCTCTCTCTCTCTCTCTCTCTCTCTCTCTCTCTCTCTCTCTCACACACACACACACACACACACACACACACACACACACAGGGCGGGAGGGAAGGGGAGGGGAGGAGATGGGAAGAGAGAGAGGGAGAGGGAGAGGGAGAGGGAGAGGGAGAGAGAGAGAGAGAGAGAGAGAGAGAGAGAGAGAGAAAGACCTGGTTTAGTATCAGGTAGTACTGGCTTCCTAGACTGAACTCGAGTAATGCTCCTTCCCTTTGCATTCTTATGAAACAGTTGGAGTAGCACTGACTCTCTCTCTTCTCTAAAGACTCAGGTAGAGGTCAGCAGTGAACACACTTGATCCTGGGATTTTCTTCATTAGGATGCTGTTAATTGCTGCTTCGGTCTTGTTGACAGCTGTGGATCTATCTATATTGTTTATATACACTTGATTTAATTTTGGTAGGCCACATGCTTGTATAAATCTATCTATTTCTTCTAGATTTTTCCAGGATTATAGGCATTATCCTCTGGATGTAATTGAAGTCTATTTTAACACTCCTAACACCCCCCCTTTCCTCTCTAACTTGATTGATTTACTCTCTCTCTCTCTCTCTCTCTCTCCTCTCTCTCATCAATCGTGTTCATCATTTCTAAGAGCCCACTTGTGTTGACTGGTCCTAGGTTCTTTTAGTCTCCATTGCAGAAGGTTCTGTCCTAATCTTGATTACCTCTTGCTACCTCCTGCCTCTGGTTTTAGCTTGCTCTTCTTTTTCTAAGACACTGAGGTGCATCATTAGGATATTCGTGGGAAATCTCTGGATTTTTAATGTCATCACTCATAGCCATAAACTTTCCTCTTAGAATGGCCTTACCTATACCTCAAAGACTGGTAAGTTCTACTTTTATTTTCATTTAATTATGGAATGTTTTACCTCTCCTTTCTTCAGCAACCCAGCCACCAATCACCCATGAGTGTTTTATTCAGTCTCCAAGTACTTGCCATTCCTAGAAATTCTGTTGCTATTGATCGCTAGCTTTTCCATTATGGTCTTTTAAATACCAGAAATTGTTCTAATTATTTTGCATACTTGCTTGATGGCCTATAGTGTGCGTTCTGTTTTAAAGAAGACTCCATAAGCTCCAGAGAAATATATGAATACCACATATGTTGGATAACATAGTTCATCTATGATATGGTGTTTTGGGCTTGCTCATTTGTTTTGAGCTAGGTCTCATTATGTAGCCCTGGATGGCCTAGAACTCTAAAGATCTACCTGCCTCTGCCTCCCAAGTGCTGTGATTAAAAGCTTCCATCACCACAACCAGCCCATGGTGTAATTCTTTTGTTTGGTTTGGTTTGGTTTGGTTTTTCGAGACAGGGTTTCTCTGTATAGCCCTGGCTGTCCTGGAACTCATTTTGTAGACCAGGATGGCCTCGAACTCAGAAATCTGCCTGCCTCTGCCTCCCGAGTGCTGGGATTAAAGGCGTATGCCACCACCGCCCAGCTGGTGTAATTCTTAAGATGTGTATGTGTGTGTGTGTGTGTGTGTGTGTGTGTGTGTGTGTGTGTGTGTGTGTTAGTGTGTGTGTGTGTGTTAGTGTGTGTGTGTGTGTGTGTGTGTGTGTGTGTGTGATGGTGTATCCCACCTGTCCACAGTGCCTGCAGAGGATCCCCTGAATTCTTTGATCTGGAGTAGCAGGCACTTGTGAGCCACTCATGGGTGCTGGGAACCTAATTAGTGTCCTCTGTAATAGCAGCAGAAGCTGTTAACTACTGATCTATCTCTCCATCCTGTGTAGTTTAGTTGTAGAACTTCTTCATTGGATTTTAGTATATATGACATATCTGAAAATGGAAATGAAGTATTGAAGTCACCCATTATTACTGCATGAGGACACAGCCAACCTTTAATGCCTACTAGTATTTGTTTGATGAAACTGGGGGTCCCAGCATTTGGTATCTGTATTTATGACTGCTATGTCTTCTTAATAAATTGTTCCCTTTGTTAATACATGGTGACCTTTTTATTTCTTCTAATTTTGATTTGAAGACTCTCCGCTATCAGAGGAGCTACAGCAGCTTGTTTTCACCTTTTCCACGCTCACCAGATTAACCTTTTTCCATGCTCAGCCTGTGCATGTCTTGGCTAGAGAGGTAGATTTCTTGGAATCGACAACAAGTTGGATCTTTTTTCCCCCTGCAAGCAGCTAATCTATATCTCATTATTGGTGGAATTGTGGTTGTTTCTGTTTGGTTGGATGATTGTTCTTTTTTTTCTCTTTCTTTCTTTCTTTCTTTCTTTCTTTCTTTCTTTCTTTCTTTCTCTCTCTTTCTGTCTGTCTATCTGTCTGTCTGTCTGTCTTTCTTTTATGGTTTTTTTTTGGGGGGGGGTGTTGAGACAGGGTTTCTCTGTGTTGCCCTGGCTGTCCTGGAACTCACTCTGTAGACCAGGCTGGCCTCGAACTCAGAAGTCTGCCTGCCTCTGCCTCCCGAATGCTGGGATTAAAGGTGTGCGCCACCACACCTCTGCTGTTCTTTTCTATACTATTAAGCTTTGCTGATCTGCTTTGCTGAACATGATAGACTCCTTCTTGACGCTCCTGCATTCATCCCCTCCTCTCAGAAAATCTATCCTTTCATTGGCTCTCCTGACTAAGTCCATCTGTCTTCCTTCTTCTCTGCCCACATTCCTTTAGTATCTTTTGCAGTGCTGGCTCAGACATTGTGATGGTTGGCTTTAAGTACCCATTTGATGCATCCTATAATAACCTTAGAAAATTGTCTCAATGAGGAATTGTCTACCTTGGGTTGGCCTGGGCATGTTTGTGGGAGACTGTCTTAATTGTATAAACTGATGTGAGAAGACATTGTGCACTCTGGGTCTTCTTAACGGAGTTCTGAGCTGTGTGAGAGTAGAAAAGCCCAGTTAGATACAGCAAGCACACAGCTAAACACACATGCATTTATTTCCTTGCACTCTGAGCTATGGATGTGCTGTGACCAGCTGTCCCAAGCTCCTGTCACTTGACCCCCTTAAGTGCTGGACTGTAGCCTGGAATTATTAACTGATAAATCCTTTCTCCTCATACTTGCTTTTTGGTCCCTGTATTTTATCATAGCAACAGGATTCAAAGCAGTGCTGTAGTCTTCCTCTTAGGATTTTTTAAAAAAGATTTATTTATTTATTTTACTTTATTTTATTTATTTTACAGTATGTAAGTACACTGTAGCTATCTTCAGGTGCACCAGATCCCATTACAGAGGGTTGTGAGCCACCATGTGGTTGCTGGGAATTGAACTCATGATCTCTGGAAGAGCAATCAGTGCTCTTAACCACTGAGCCATCTCTCCAGCCCTGGTGCAGTAACCATGAATCTCCTTAGTTTGTTTTTACCTTGAAATGGCCTTAATTATCCATCAGTGTAAAAAGACTGACTGACTGGATTTTGGAATGTTGGTTGAGAGATATGTAGCTTAAGGACTTTGCCCTGTGCTTTCCCCGCAGCTGACCCCTTGGATGTGGATGCTGGAAACTGAACTTGGCTCCTCTAGAAAAACAGCAAGCTTTCTTATCCACTGACCATCTTTCCACAGCCCAGGAAGCTCACTCTTAAGGGTTCAATCCCTGTATGACTTAAAGGGGAGGAAACCCACTTCTATAATAGCAATATCACCACACTAACATCGGTTAATCCCACTAATACATCTCCAAACATCACAAAACAGAAAATTTCACAAAACAAAAATAGAGTGTTTTCTGAAGTTAAAAATGACTTGCTGCAAATTTGGAAATAGTAATGACTGAGAAAAAGAAAGGAGATGGGGCTGGGGGAGGGGGGCAAGGAGAAAATAGAGGACAGCCAGGGATAAGTAAAGAAAATGAAGGGAAAGTGGAGGATGGAGGGAGTAGGGGAGGAGCTGGGGGAGGCGTGACTGGGAGGAGAGGGAGGCCATTACTTGAGATATAAAGCAAATAAATTAATTAATTAAAGAAAAAATCTACCCAGAATCTATTTAAAAAAGAAAAAAAAACAAAAACAAAAGAGAAAGGGGAGGGAAGAGGAGGGGAGGGAAGGGAGAGGAGAAGAGAGGAAGAGGGGAGGGGAGAGAGAGGGGAGCTGGGAACCTTCTTTCTGGGTCTTCAAGAGCAAGAAACTGCCAATGTGTGCACGCGTTCATGAGGCAGAGGTGTCAGAACTTGTGTGTCACTGGTCTCTATAACAAATGTCCAATGTCCACCAAGGTGGTCCTACTTTAGAGGTTTCTCTTCTTCGTGTACAGGAGCGGGGGAGGGTGTCTCCATTCTCCATGCTTAGCTCTGTGTCCTCCAGAGACTTTCCAGACTGTCCGTCTCTGGGTAGGCGGCTGTTCTATTGGGGAGGAGTCTCCCAAGTACATTAAAAATCAGCAGGTGAACCTCAGTCCTGGGGGCCGTCCACACGAAGGACATCAAGGATTCTCCAGCAGATAGGTGGCTCCAGGCTGATCCATCCGGGCCCTGCTTCTTCAACCCCAGGGTACTTCTCTGCAGATAAGGTGTGCTCCTGACCACAGAGTCCAAGGCTGCCGTACCCCGTGCTCTTCACTGCCTGAGCCAGACCCTGAGTCTCTGGCCACCTGGCCACTTCAGTTCCTCAGTACCTGGCCTCTCTTGTTCTCTGTAATTGCCTTCCCGATATCTCTCTGGCTCTGGGATTATGGGAGGTTAAATTCAGGCTCCCTGACTTAATGGATTTTCCATTTGGGGGGACCTCCAGGATGGCCTCAGTTTTCGGCAGTAAGTTCCCTGTCAAGAATGGACCCAGCCATGGCCCTCTGAGTCCACAGAATGACAAGATGGACGTCCTTTTCACTACTGAATGCTCCACTTGAGGAATCACAGCCTCACCAAAACCTGTAACTGGATCTGGGGCTCCTGAGAGCTGTGGACTTGTACTGAAGGCAGGATTTGCAGTCCTAGAAAGTCCATCAGCTCTAGGATGGGCTTTCTGCTTCCCCATGGTCTACCTCAGAGCCCCGCTGTTCAAACCTGGCTTACCCCTGTCTCTTTCCCCTCATTCTTCAGCTGTTTCTCACTGCCCATGAATTTCTAAAGCTCTTTCTTAGGAGTAGGCTGTGTTAGCCTGTTCTGACTCTTCTCCCTCACCAGGTCACACGAAGGCAGCTTTTAGTCTAACATCTTACCCAGAAATCCCGTGTTTAAGTTTTTGAGAAACTACCATAATGGTTTCCAGCATGGCCTTACCACCTTACATTTGCACCGGCAGCACACAAAACTGTTTTTACACATCCTTGCTAACAAGGGCATTTTCCTCTTCTTCAGTATGTGTCAATATCTATACAGTACATGTATGTATGTCTTTATCATAACGGTGTGAAGTGTTAACTCACTTCAGCTTTGATTGGCATTCCTCCTATCGACTAGTCACAAATTCACGTGCTTACTGGCCTTTCTATCTTTCCGTTGGATGAAAAGGACTGCTCAAGGGGGCTGGTGAGATGGCTCAGCAGTTAAGAACACTGGCTGCTCTTCCAGAGGTCCTGAGTTCAATTTTCAGCAACCACATGGTGGTTCACAACCTGCTCAAGCCATTTGCCCATTACTTTGGGTTCTTTTGTGTGTGTGTGTGTGTGTGTGTGTGTGTGTGTGTATAAGTAAACTGTAGCTGTCTTCAGACACACCAGAAGAGAGCATCAGATCTCATCACAGATGGTTGTGAGCCACCATGTGGTTGCTAGGATTTGAACTCAGGACCTCTGGAAGAACAGTCAGTGCTCTTAACCTCTGAGCCATTTCTCCAGCCCTACTTTGGGTTCTTTGGGCATTAATGGGATGTTGGTGATAGAGCTGTAGATGTTAGTGAAGGTTTTTGTGTTTGTTTGTGTTTGTTTGTTTTTTAATATTTGTTTGTTTTATGTACATGGGTGTTTGGCCTGTGTCTGTAGAAGCTAAAAGAAGGTGTCAAAGCCTGTGATGATTTGTATATGCTTGGCGCAGGGAGTGGCACTATAAGGAGGTGTGGCCCTGTTGGAGTAGGTGTGTCACTGTGGATGTGGGCTTAAGATCCTCATCCTAGCTTCCTAGAAGTCAGTATTCTGCTAGCAGTCTTCAGATGAAGGTGTAGAACTCTCAGCTCCTCCTGCCTGGATACTGCCATGCTCCTGCCTTGATAATAATAGACTGAACCTCTGAACCTCTAAGCCAGCCCCAATTAAATGTTGTCCTTATAAGAGTTGTCTTGGTCATGGTGTCTGTTCACAGCAGTAAAACCTTGATTAAGACAGATGCCCTGGAACTGTAGTTGTAGGCAGTTATCCACCATGTGGGTGCTGAGAACCAAACCCAGGTCTTCTGGAAGAGCTGTTAGTGTTCTCAACCACTGATCCCTCTCTCCAGCCCCTGTAGTACTGGGTCAGGCATCTCTTTCTCAGAGGATCTGTTTTATTTGAAACTAAACAGGTATGCACAGAGCCAAGTGATGTTTCCAAGTCCAGACTCACACCCTACCAACAGCAGCGCATCCACCCCGGTCCTGCTCATGGGGCAGGCAGTACTCCATCCCAGCTTCCCTGCTTCCCGGCCATCGCCACTGCAGCCAGCACAGGCACAGCAGCAGCCACCACCCTATTTGCAGGTAGGTGAGCTCCGGGAGTTGGGGGGAGGGGGGAGCAGGGGCGGGAACAGGGGCGGGGCAGGGGCGGGGCAGGGGGCAGGTTGATGAACCACTTGAGTTCAGTGAACAGAGGCTGAGTTCCAAATTCGACTTTTACAGACATTTTCTTCCCTAGTAGAGAGCAACCTTGGAAAAGTTCATATTTGGTTAATTTTAATGCTTAATGTACAGTATGAAAGTTAAGGGTAGGTTAACATTATGCTCCATATGCTGGTATGCTGGAAAGATCTATTTTAAAAATAATTCTGTTTTGTTTTGTTTTGTTTTGTTTTTCGAAACAGAGTTTCTCTGTGTAGCAGCCCTGGCTGTCCTGGAACTCACTCAGTAAACCAGGCTGGCCTCAAACTCAGAAATCCGCCTGCCTCTGCCTCCCAAGTGCTGGGATTAAAGGTGTGCGCCACCATGCCCAGCTAAAAATAATTCTTATCAGTTGCACATCTTGATACGCTCATACCTTCACCAAAAGAAAGTCAAAAACTAACGAGTGTTTTTGTCAAACTTTTTAGTGCATAGAAGTATACAATTAAAACACAACTAGTTAAAGATCCATCAAGCCGTTTTAGTAAATATGTTAATGTGTGAAATAGAGACTTTACATGGAAACTGGAGGCGCAGTTCACAGAGAAAGCAGAAATTAGTTCACTGGATTATCAAGCACACCAGAAGGGGGAAGGGTGGGTGCCAGTGGCCTGGGGATTCAGATACGGGCCCTGTTCCTTCAGGGACTCTCAAAGGGTTCCATTCTCCCTCACACCTGTCTAGGGCACTCCCCTAGCGCATCCGTGATCCTGCCTTGTGAGACTTTCCCTAGACTCACGGGACCACCACCTCTGCAGGGCATCTCTGAAGCCTAAAGACAGCATGTGATGCCTGAGATGGAGAGAGTCAGCATCCTTAAAGATCTGGGGTGCCGTTTGATGCTAAAGCTGTTAAACTATCTGTAGTATAATCTTCAAGTCTCCCTGGCCACACCCACCGTGATGGTGGGTGTCAACTCCAACTTTGGCTTTGTAGATCTTGTCAGTCCCCACTCAGGACAGGGAAGTCATCGGGCATGGCAAGCAATGAGGCAGAGAGACAGAGATGGATGTGGGAAGAGGAGAGGTCTCCATGTGACTTCAGCAGCCGCAGTTTGCAAACACCTGCTGCATTCACGATGCAAAGTAAAGATGCTAGAGTGCTTCAGCAACCGTGGTGCCCTTGACATCTCAGAGCACATGCATACATGGAGGTGGGCTGCACAGCACAGCTGTGTGCTCCGGCCCTAGCGGTGCACAGAGAGAATGGTAGAGAAACCTTCCTTCCTGAAGGAAGGCTCAGAGGCATCTCTGGCAGAACCCGACCATCAAGAAAATACTGAGTTTGAGTGAAAGAGAAGAGATGAGAGGAGGGTGTTTTAGCAGGCCAGGGATAGGTATGCTGCCAAGTCTCCGAGGTAGTATAGGGGCACTAGGATAGTAACAAGGGACATTTATTGTAGGCAAGATTGGAAAATAAGAGTGAAACTGCCAAAGTCAGACTGACTGGTTGACTGATTTGCATTTCCAATCAGGAACTTGTCTTTCCAGGTTCTGGAAAAACGGCAGTATTTGAAGTAGACACAGGACCTAATCTAAGAGCCATGCACGTGTGTGCAGATTCTTCCCCACCCATAAATTACATGGGCCTCAGGCTCCACCATCCACAAACACAGAAGACTTTACATAGATGGTGTGCTTCTGATTCAGCCTCAGTCCCAAGCCCATTGACCCAGAAGGAGCCCCCCCCCCCTTCCCCACCCAGAGTTGATGCACAAGGGTGCAGTCAGAAAGCTTGGCTTTTCCCCATCATGCACTCAGACATGCACTCACCAGCACGCATGCCTAGCGGTCTGAGGAGGGAGTCCCAGAATCTGGCAGCATCTGCTGCAAACCCCAAAGGTACTGAAGTAACTTGAAGAGTAGAGGGACTGGCCAGTCACGCAGCCCCTTTTCTGCTCTTTCCTGCGTACAGGCACCAACATCTCTGCACAGTGAGCAGCCGGACTCGCTCCTTCTCTCCACCTTCTCCCAGCAGCCGGGAACCCTGGGCTATGCAGCCACACAGTCTACACCTCCGCAACCCCCACGCCCCTCCCGCAGGGTCAGCCGGCTGTCAGAGTCCTAAGGTCTCCAGCAGCCATCAGGGTAATACCCTGACACTGGAGTCCAGACGCAACCAGCTTTAACCAATGGAAAACGGGGTTGGCCGTGGGAGATGGGATGAAGCGTTTACGTGATTTTGGCGCACCCTGTATACATTTCAGAACTCCTGATGGTAACGTGTCTGGAGTGTGGCACTGGCAGAATGGGGAAAGAACAGGAATATTGGCCATGATTCTTTTGCCCTGGGCTTCTTGGGCATCCGCTACAGCCATACCAGACAGGAACCAAGTGTCCCCGTGTTGGCACCGCTTCCTGGTCTATTTGCAGAGGTGGTACCCCTCGCTGCCTCCAGGAGAGAGCGCTCCAGGTACTCTACCGACTGAGACAGGTCCCAAGCCCTAACAGGCCTTCACTCTCTTGATAGTCTTTCCTTTACAGTCAAGGACTACGTTAAAGGTCTCTGGAGAGAGTATAAAGAGATTATTTTTCATCGTTTTTAAAAGGTTTTGTTTTAATTTGCACACCTGTGCACAAGGGAAATAACTTAGGCACTTTCGGAGTTTGTGTTTGTTTTGTTTTGTTTAATAAGGTCCCATGGCTTCTTTGGGAATCCACGATAAGAAAAACAACCCCACCAATCAGATAGCGGAGCCTGTTATTTGAAGCTGCAGAGCCACACCCTTGGCCTAACCCCTAGCAGACTGAGGCTCTCCCATGCCTACCAGGGGGTGTTTTCCTTCCTAAACAGAACACTGGATTCTTCCTGTTAACTTCACCGAGAGTAGCTACAAAGGTGGACTTAGAGCCAAGCACAATCTCACAACGATTCCAGAATTCCCTAGAGACCTCTTGGGGGGCAACGGGCAGGCTGCATCTCCCAGGAAACCAGGCAAGGGCCCGCCATCCTAGTGAGGCAGGCCACCGCACCTTTCCACTTCTCTTCCCCATGATTCCGAAGATTGGATTTTCCTTTTCAGGATGCACTTTGCTTTTTTTTTTTTTTTTTTTGTATGTTTTGTTATGTCGAGGTATTTCTAAAGAGAAGATTTTATATAATTATAAGAGGAAGTGTAGTGAATTGTACAGCTGTTGTAATAATGACCTATTTCTATAAAAAAATAAAATTGTACGGATTATGTGTAAATTATTTTGTATCTGAGATACCAGTTCCATTCCCACATATGAAAGTATAAAGGTTTCCTTGTGTTTTTCTGTGAGTGAACATTTTGTAATAAATTAACAAGTTTGTACAATTTCCTTGGTCCCTTGTTGTACATCGACACATATATCTCTTTTCTGGGAAACCTTAACATTTTTTGAGCTGTTGAAAACTTCAGAGGTAAAGTCCTTAGTCTGTTTTCCGTTGCTGTGATAAAGTAAGTGCGGCGGAGAAGTCAGAGAAACGGGCTCAGAGTTCCAGAGAGTTCACATGGTCACGTGGCACTGTTGCTCTGGGCCTGTGGTTGCCTCCAACGTCATCGAATGAGTTCATGGCAGAAAAGGTCTGCTCATTTCAGGACTATCAGGAAGCAAAGAAAGAGTAAGGGGCAGGGATGCCAATAAAGGAATACCACTAACAGCCTAACTTTGTTCCAGCAGCTCCACATTCTATCAGGCTACACCCAGTAGCTGAGGTCCAGGGTTTCAGCACATGGGTCTTTGGGGGCCGTGCAAGACCCAAACTTCAGTATGGCAGAAGCTCAAACAATAACTGGAATACTGGAATGGAAAGCTTGTTTGTTTGTTTGTTTTCTTTTTTCCGAGACAGGGTTTCACTGTATAGCCCTGGCTGTCCTGGAACTCACTCTGTGGACCAGACTGGCCTTGAACTCAGAAATTCGCCTGCCTCTGACTCCCCCGTGCTGGTACTAAAGGCGTGCACCAGAGAAAGCCTGTCTCGAAAAACCGGAGGGGGGGGGTGGTGGGGGGAGGCGTGCGCCACCACTGCTCGACAAATGGAATTTTTTGAACTGCATTATTCTGCCAGTTCCCTAAGGCTTAAAGCTTGTGACAGAAAAGCAATGCTTTGTTGAAGAAATGATGACAAAATAATAACAGGAAAAAGTTGCTGGGAACATCTCAATCTTGTAGACATAGGTAGCCTGCAGAAATGATGGAGACGCTCCCCACCAAAGCATCCATTCATTGTTTGCAATTGCTTTCAATCAGGACAGATCCGAAGGACTCCCACTACCAGCATGAAGACCAATGATACCAGCAAGGTAGGTGTGCCTGTGTGTGATATGTGCACACATATGCAGCACAGCGGGATGTCTAGGTCTCAGTCAGCTTCAGCCACCTTGTTCATGATGGTCAGCATACTAAAATGAGGGTGCGCCAGAGGTCCTGGCGGTCTCGACTGAGTGCTTCTAAGTTCTTGTTCTCTTGTTCAAACAATTGAAAGAAGTATACACAAATAGTGAATTAGCAAGGGTCTAATTCAAAAAATAGAGTAAACATCCAGACTGGATGCATTGCTATGAAAGCAGTAAGCTCCAAGCAAGATTGCCCTGGGTTAGCCGGGCGTGGTGGCACATGCCTTTAATCCCAGCACTTGGGAAACAGAGGCAGGAGGATTTCTTAGTTCGAGGCCAACCTTGTCTACAAAGTGAGTTCCAGGACAGCCAGGGCTATACAGAGAAACCCTGTTTATTGTGCAAAGCTTCCTCTTATGGGACCAGGAGGAGGAGGGGTTAGTTGCCAAGGATGAGATGTAGGTGATTCTGTGATTCCATTGAAGGGCTTGGGTTATGTAACCCTTTGTTCATTCAACATGTTCTTTATCATGATATGTTTCATCTTACTCATATGCATGTCCAATCATGCCCAGGCATGGTTGGTAAATAGGAGATTCCCACCCCCACCCCCCCCAAAAGTTCACTCAATGGACACAGGCTGCCTTACTGCCCATATACTGAAGACCAGCCCAGGCTGAGTTGGGCTCACCTCCTGCAGTTCTTTTTTTTTTTTTTTCTTTCGAGACAGGGTTTCTCTGTGTAGCCCTGGCTGTCCTGGAACTCACTCTGTAGACCAGGCTGGCCTTGAACTCAGAAATCCACCTGCCTCTGCCTCCCAAGTGCTGGGACTAAAGGTGTGCACCACCACTGCCCGGCCTGCAGTTCTAAGATATGTTCCAGCAAGTTCAACCACAAAAGGGGAGTCACCAGAGGTTGCTAGGGAGTTAGTTGAGGGTATAAGAATTGACTAGCCACTTTGTTTGGAGAAGGTTGTGCACGGAACTCCGTGCAGATGCATGTCCCAGGGTGCTAAGCTGCCTCTGAAAACTACCCACTTTAGGAGCTCATGGTTTAGGAGCCACCTAGATGCTGGCTGCATGAAGCTAAAGTTCCTTCTAGGGCTCTATTAAGATAGACAGGTCTGTAATTTCTCCTCTTCTGTAAAATGATGATGGCTCCTTCTTGGTTCTCTAGCTAGGATCCATTTTGGATACCATGAGGTTGCTATAGATATGTACCCTTGATTGCTCTATCCTGAGGGTGGGGGTGGAGTGGGCAGGAAATATTTTTCATTCACCAAGAGGAACATTTGGAAAGAACTTGAAATGAACCCTAAAAACATGAAGTCTGTATGGAACTCTGACCTATTTTTTTCTCTTACCCTAGCATTGTCTAAGGGTTAGAGATTGGGTTTTTCTGGAAACAAACTTATAGTTTAATTGTAGTCATACTTTAATTGATGGTTAGACTCCTAAGTGGAACAAGATTGTTAATGGACACAGTGTATTCATTCTCCTAAGGCTGTCTATCTGGAAGTCATTAAAAGAGGGTGGAGTATGCTGTGCTCCTAATTTAATTTAACTCTGCCTGAATTGTGCACATGTTCAAAATTTGGGTTCGCTCAAAAACCTATAATTGTGTAATTTTCCACTAAATGCATGCATCATGGGAATTGTAATCACTGACCTCTTCATTCATTATCTTTGCTTATTAAAAGGTCATTCTGTAACTACATCTGTGTCCCAGAAAAACCATGATCATACTGTCTGGAAAAGTACAGTGTCTTGGCTCAAGAGTCAAGATTGAATGTGACCTCAGTTTAAGATACTACAAACAAACTAAAATTGTAACACCTTCTGTCTCTAACAACTAAAATCCCCTTGTACAAACAACATTGTTGTCATTGTTAGACAAGGTATCACTATGTAGCTCTGGCTGGCTTGGAACTCCCTATATAGATCAGGCTGTTCTGCAACTTACAGAGCTCCACCTGCCTCTGCCTCCCACTGTGGAATTAAAAGTGTGTGCCACCACACCTGGCGAAGTGAAGCAGTTCCTAGTCATGACTTTGCACTCTTGCCAAAATGTCCTAGTAAAAATTTAGCGATATAAAATGGCTTTAATTTCTGTTCATGTTGTAGCTTGACGATCTCAAAGTCAGCCAGTAATATACTGAAAAAAATCTAATCTGAGTCATCTAGAGAAATGCTATTAGTGCTCAGATGGACTTCATATTATGGAGATAAATAGCCTTGCTTTTCTGTAGAAAAGCTCATTAGAAATGAGGCAGGGGAATTTTTTTTCCTTTTTGATTTTTTAGCTTAATCATGTGTGGACGGATATGTCTAGTTTATTGACTCCTTAAATTATTCATGTTTTACTTTTAGTATGAAGTCAGGAACTCACAGCCTTTTATAAACTCAGCTTTTCTAATTAACCATTATTTATTAACCATAACTAATTATCATTTCTTGCTCAAGTCAGCACACTCTGACTAGTGGGCTCCTCTGTCTTCTTGCTAAAGATCCCAAATTCACATTTTCATATTCTCTTTATAGCCCTTCCTCCCTCTCCCTCCCTCAGTCTCTACTCTCCCCTTCCCTCTCTCCTCCCCTTACTCTTGGATCTAGTCTCATTGTGTAGCCAAGACTGGCCTCTGTGTAGTCCGTCCTTAATTTGGCATCCTCTTGCTCTGCCTCCTGAATGCATCGCTCCAGACTTCCTTTTAAATTATTTTTGAGTGGCTCTGCTTGGGAGATTGCGTTGCAATTTTCTGAGCTCAACCCCAGTACCAATCAGCACTCCCATAGAACCCCTTCTGGTTTGGATTCTCTAAGAACTAGAACCGAGCCTGTCTGCTCCTTTCCTCCTAGCCCCACTGAGAAGTCATCAGATATTGTCAAGCGTGTTTAGCCCACTACAGTCAAGGATATCTCGAACTCCTGATCACCTAACTCAACCCACAAAGTTCTGGGATCACAGGTGTGCACCACCACACGTGGCTGTGGACACTATTTTCTTAAGAGAGAGAGAGCAGTTGCCTGTCCACCCCAAGTCTGACCTTTGGGGAATCCAAAGGCCCCAGCATCCCTTAGCCAAAGGAGGCAGAGACATAGGTTCCTTGTAAGATCGTGGAGTTTCTGCCTGCCTGTCTTCTTGCCTGTGAGATCCTGAAACTTGCTCATTGCTGAAACTCCAATAGACAGGCTATTCGGACATGTTTAGATTCGGAGATCTATTTTCTACGGACGTGCCTGGCATTTCCGTGGGCATTTTCGACTTGGAAAATAAATTCTTTTGTTGTCGTCTCGGTCATTCCGGGGACCTTCCGCCAAGCACAGTATCTAATAGATTAAACAAACGTAGAGTGAGTGAGCGAGTGCACCCGAAAAACTGGAGTATCTTCCCTCCCGGCCGGGCGTTCCGAATCCGGGTTCGGGTTGGGATTTAAATCCCATCCCGCACCTCCACTGCTCAAGGCAGATTGCAAGAAGACTGACAAGATCGACCCCGCCCTGGGCCCGCCCTGGGTCCGCCCCATGCCGCTCGCTCCGCCCCTGACGCGCGCTGTATTTACGCCCCAGCCTAACTCCTAACTTCCCTCGCCACACCTCTTCCTCCTCGCCTCCCCGTGACCCGGAAGTTGTACGGCTACGCGACTTTCCCTCCCACAAACCCTCGCGCCCTTCCTTTCCTACTTGGGCCCGGCAGAGTGAGTATGGCTGCGGGGTCGCGGCTCTGAAATCCGGCGCCATCCGCGCCCGGCGCGGGACGGGCAGGCTCGGTGGGGTTTGTCCCGCGCCGCGCGGAGGCTCTGCGGTCCGGGGCGGTGGGAGGACGGCCTGCGGGGTACGGGTGCACCTTAGCTCGGGCTTGGGCTTTCCCACTACCTGCTTAGAGCCTCCCTCCCTGTCGCCTGCGTCTAGATGGCTCCCGCAAAGAAGGGTGGCGAGAAGAAGAAGGGCCGTTCTGCCATCAACGAGGTGGTGACCCGAGAATACACCATCAACATTCACAAGCGCATCCATGGAGTGTGAGTACCGGGCGGGCGGTGTGGCCCGCGACCCCCTTCGGGCTCCGGCCGGGCTGGGCTGTCACCCGCGAGCCTTGCTTACAGACTGGGTGCTCTAGAGGGCAAGCGGGTTTATTCCGGTGTGGTTGTGTGTACGTGGAAGGTGTGCGGGGTTTGGCTTGCACGGCAACCGGCTAGGAAATGGAGACTGGAGGCTGTGATGGAGTTTGAGGGAGCGGTTAGACTTGGGGAAGGTTGGTGGTGCTAAAACGTGAGTTCTGGTAATCCGGACGTGTAAAAGGAAAGTCAGTGACTTGTACGCTGCAGGAAAGTGGCCGGTTACTACCTCAAGTGCGAAATACGATTTTTTTTTTCGTCGTCCGATTATACAGATTTGTGCAAATTCGGGGCAAGTTGTAGTAAAGTGGCGGTTACAGAGAGTGATTGCGGTCCTTATTTGTACACGACCTATCTGCATTTGCGTTCCAGCCCTAGAGCTTGAGTTCTTGGACTTGATGGTTTAGTATTTTCGGAGAGATTTTGCCGGGTTGAAATGTGTGTCTGCACCTAGTGGGTTGCCCCAAGGTCTTTGCCCGGTATGAATACTGCTGGTGGTCGGCCACGTTCCTTCCTCTATGGTTGGGCATATTAAGCACTATGAAGCACTATTTAGGCCTGTGACAAAGTGAAAGTAGGCCACAAGTTAAAGGTGGTGTGGGTGTTGCCCAGTATGTGGAAGGAAGAGTCGCTCTCAGGTGAAAGGTACTCTTTAAAAGCAGCCTTGAATAGAGCATTGTAGAAGCGAGTCGTACCCCCCCCCCAGGCCTTTTGTATTTTGTTGATAAGGCCCTATGTGAGAATCTCTAGCCTCCTTCATTCTTTGGTAATTTCTTGGTCCCCATTGTGGTGTAAACCAAGCCTCTGCTTTGTTCCACTCCTTGCTTTCCCTGTCTCATTCATTCGGGTAGTAGTTGAGCCCAGTGCTAGGTCTGCCCTCTGAGATCTACTCACTGACTGCGGCAGCCCCACTTTTTCCAATTCCCTAACCATAACATTGAGATTGCTCAGTGCTCCATCTCTTTCCTGGTCTTTGTAAGTGATACCACCTGACTGGTTGCTTGCGTGAGTTTTTTTCAAGCTAGCTGTGAAGTGGGTTGTCTGGGCACTAGAGACAGGCTGCGGGTAGGTAGAATAGAGAAAGCAGATGCTCTTTGTCTCACTTGGAGTGGACTTGACGGGTGTTGAACAGACCTGGGCTTTTTTGGTTGATTGGTTTTTGGATTTGAGGTCTTCCCACCCAGCCTCCATGTTGGGATCATTGGTGCGTGCACCATGCTCTAGAAAGGTTCAAGTTTTTTGTTTTTTAATAGCCCTCTATCATGTACCCTGGCTATATTCATAGGAGAGTGCCTGCCTCAATTCCACAGAACTTTGTCTTCCTTTTGTATGAGTGTTTTGCCTGAATGCTTGTATGCTCCACATTGGTGCTGGAATCAAACCTAGGTCATCTGCAAGAGCAGATATTTTTAACCGCTGGATCATCAGGACCATCATTCAGGATTGCTGTGAGCAGGCCTGGTTGGTGACTGATACTCTGGGAAAGTGAGCGGGACATCTTGAACTATAGGATGCTTGGAATTTACCCCTACATCTTAAGTACTGATGCTAGTAGCTGGACATTTCATGCTTGGCCAGAGGGTTCTTCGTTTCATGATGGCATGCCATTTACATATATAATTTTTGACTTTTTTTTTAATGTGCTTGTGTTCTGAACCTTAGGGGCTTCAAGAAGCGTGCTCCTCGGGCACTCAAAGAAATTCGGAAGTTTGCCATGAAGGAAATGGGGACACCAGATGTGCGCATTGACACCAGGCTCAATAAAGCCGTCTGGGCCAAGGGAATAAGGTACTGAAGTTACTTGGTGCAGTGATGACAGCTTATCCAATTCCTTATATAGTGTGTGTGTGTCACATTTGAGAGTTCAGTTAGCAGATGTAGGGTAGAAAAGATACTGGGACAATGCCTCAGGCTAAGCTTGTGTCTTCTGTTGTAAGGGAGACAGCAGTATTGGAAGAGCTCCATTGGCTGCAGGAAAAAGCAGTGCTTTAGAGCCTAAGGTGTTGGCCTCCCTGGGAAGGAGTGTTCTGCTGCCCAGAAGGGTTGATATATGTCATGTCCTGTAGCCTATAAGGGGATTAACACCGAGGTTGGGGAGTCCCTTGAAAGTGGATTAAGTAAGATGGGGCGGGGTACAGCTGCTATCATAAGCATACGGTTTGAGGTGTATTAGATTATCCAACAGAGAACTGCAGTATCTGCCTTGAGGTACGGTGAGTGGTGGTACACGAGAGCATGGAGAAGTTTGTAGAGATCTGGGGCCTAAATAAGCACCTAGCAGCTCCAAAGATTACGAAGGAAGGAGATAAGTCAGCTATGTGGCTTCTGAAGGGGGAGGGTTGTGTGTACCTTTTATTTGAATTAATGGCTATTATCTGTTGGCAGTCACTTTCTGTCTGCTTAAGAATAATTGGTTACTGTTGGTGACTGCCTTGACATCCTAACAGGCCTGACACATCCTGAGACTGGCCTGTTGCTCATTCACCTGGGTGTTTTCAAGGTCATAGAGGCTTGTTTGCCAGAACACAAGGAACAGGGATAGATGTGAGAAACTGCCTTGTTTCTGACGGAAGCATTGACCTTAGCAACACATTTTTATTAGGAACGTTCCATATCGCATCCGAGTACGCTTGTCCAGAAAACGTAATGAGGATGAGGATTCCCCAAACAAGCTCTACACGCTGGTAACTTACGTGCCTGTTACCACATTCAAAAGTAAGTATCCCAGCGTTCCGCAGGAGTTATTGTATGTGAGATGATGTGTGTCTTAACTATGTTCAGTGAAGAGGTAAGCAGCAGGTTAAATTATCAGATGTTCCTTAAAAACTAACTGGCTGGGGGAAGATAGTACAGAGGTTGCTGGGAAGGGCGGCACAGGCCATGGGTTGTGCAGTGGCCTCCAGCTGGGGCAGGATGCGTGGGTGCTGACTGGCTGTTACTCTCCTTCCAGATCTACAGACGGTCAACGTGGATGAGAACTAACCTGCTCGTGTCAAATAAAGTTGCAGAACTGCCTTCAGGGTTTGGTTTTCCTTTCTGTTGTCTGCCTCATGGGTGGAATTTTTGGGTCTACAGGGTGTTGGAAATTAATCTGAGAATCTCTGTTCTGGGTACATGGGAAATTAGAAATACGTGAAACATTCTTTTCACAGAAGTCACTTTATTAGGATTGTGGATTTGGGTTGGTTTTGAAACAGGGTTTCTTGTGGCACTGCTTGTTCTATAGAATAGGGTGGCCTTGAACTCAGAAATCCACCTGCCTTTTCCTCCCTAGTATTGGCAATTAAATGCCCAGCTTGTTTGTAAGCTCTCATTTTCAGTTCCAGGTTTATGTGTGAGCCTAAGATTAGGTAAAGATTGAGGTTATAACTTAAACGTACTGAATTAACTTATGTTGTGTGGGTCCCAGGAATTGGACCTGGGACATCAACTCTGCCTTTCCAGCCATCTTTGCCAACCAGTAGCTCATCTCTGGGATGTGTCTGCCCTCAAAATGACATTTTAAAAAAGTCAGTACAAAAGAACGATTTTTATTAAAAACCTTGAGGACAAACATTAAAGGCATGGTTTGAACATGTTTTTGTAAGGGCATATAAAGTGAATACGAGATATATTAAATGGTTTCAATTACCAGCATTGAAACAAAATTAGTGCAAAAAAAAGCCAAATACAGTTGTACAGGCAATGGTTCTGGGATCTCTTGTTTCTGACCAGTGGAAACATGAGCCTGGGGTTGGTGTCTCTTAGTTACGGTGGCATCTTTTTCTTCATCAAAGGGCAGACTCACTATCAGGATCACAACAGAAACACTGGTCTCAGCAAAGTTGATAGTCACAGTGTATGTAAACAGGGCGTCCCACCACTCACCTGTCCTCTTAATAAATAGAAATGCGTCAGACCTGCAGCTGTGACTGAGGTGGTGGAGCTCCCTGGTTGTAGGCTGACAGCTCTTGCTTTGGTGTGGTCGGCTCCAGTGTGTTCTCCAGCAGCTCAGGGCCTACAGGTCATTGAGCTTCAGTTCTGCCTGTGGTGGGTGGCTCATTTCCAAAACTTTGAGACTGTACTGATTGAGCTTGGCGTTTTCAAGTTTGGATTTAATGTTGAGTGGCTTTTCAAAAAAATTCACCAGTGACTGCTCAGTGAGAAGGGATGCCAAAATATGTTCAAGGGACACAGTCCAGTCCCCTTCAGTCTCGGGGAAGGCCTGGGGACTCTTTCCAGCCTCAGCAAAAACTGAGTCCTGTTCGGGAGGAGCCGAGGCCTGCGGCTCCTCACATTCTTGGGAGCAGCTTCCTGAACTGCTACCTCGCTGGCCCACTTCTCCAATCTGCAGTAGCAGAGTGGTTACTGTGGCAATGGCTTGATACAGGTCATTTTCCTCTGGATCTTCATGGAACATACTGTACAGAGTTTTACAGAACTGGATAAATTCTCTCTAGAATTAAAAGAAGGCCACAGACAACAAACAGCATGAGGGTGGAGATATGTTACACTATCAGAAAAGTGTATGCTGCTTAATCTTTGTGCCATGGGAAACAGTTCTGAGACTGTTATAATCCATGATCTTCCTGCCTCTCCAGTAAACACTGGGTGATAGTTGTGTCCCACAAGCAGCATATTTAGAAAGGGTTTTTTGTTTGTTTGGTTTTGGTTTTTCGAAACGGTTTTTCTGTGTAGCCCTGGCTGTACTGGAACTCACTTTGTAGACCAGGCTGGCCTTGAACTCAGAAATCTGCCTGCCTCTGCCTCCCAAGTGCTGGGATTAAAGGCTTGCGCCACCTTCTAGCCCAAGCATTTTGATCAAGAGGGTTTCCGTGCTAACTTTGGGTGGTAAATGTCAGCTCATGAGATGCAGGCCTTGAGGATAGTAAAAACTGGGCATGTAGCTTAGGAGTGCTTCCCAGTGCTTAGGAGACCCGTAGGTAGAGTGGAGAGAAAAAAGTGCCACACTGTTCAGTGGTTTAGGTGAAACGCCCACAACTTTTATGGCAGCAAAAGAATAAGCTAATACTTGACAGGAACTTTAAAAATTGTACAGATAGTTCTGGGTGACATAACTATCAACACATGTGAAAGCCTGGGAAGACCAGGAACTATACCTGGCTTCATGTTCAGACTGAGTTGAAGGTCGAAGGACACCTGTTGGCCTTCATGCCTTGACCACACATAGTTTTTAAGTCACTGAAGTCACACAGGACCACTCGCAATTTCTCATGCATTAGCAAGAAGAGCCTTTTCACACGAAACCTGTTTCCCTGTGGCACTTGTGTAGCACTAACGAGGTCAGAGGTGTGGGAGGCTGCCTTGTTTGCAGCCTCCTGTTACAAAGAGGTGACTGGAACACAGCAGTGTTGTGGGAAGTCAAGATGCCATACCTGACTCATTTTGGGCAACTCTTTCTCCATTTTATCCTTTTCTTTGGCTAAATCCTTAATCATCTGTTTCAGCTGTTTCTGATAGTCAATTGTGTCACCTTGGCAAAGGGAAACAACAGTTTAAATTCTATGAAAATTAAAATTGGGATAGTAAGAGAACAGGATGCCACACTAAGCAAATTGCATATAAAACCAAGAGGTTACTTTTTTTTACAACTGACTATCTGTCAGACTTCTAGGGCCTTCCTGGTAAAAGAGGACCCTAGAAAAGGATGAAAGCTGCAGAGAACTGGGAAGCCGCACTGGTAAGGGAGAGGGATAGGTTGCTAAGAGCCAGTAGTGGAAACATGCTCACCATTGGGTTTGCCCAGGACCAGGGGTCTTGAAGTTGACAACAGAGGATTCTTCAATGGTGACTGGCTATCTCTGTCATTTTCAGTGAGTGCTTAAAAGGAAAATGCTTAAATTGGACACAATTGTAAAGTTTACACGTGTAAAGCTAAATGCTTTATGGACCCACACATATCTCAAATTCATACACAGACACAGCTGATAGCTGACCTGAAAAAAAAATACTTGCAGTTCACAGTGAGCACAGTGTGTTTAGATGTGTAAATTGGTAGGATTGAAACTCTTCACAAAGCCCTGGCTGTCCTAGAATTCCACCAGATTCTGGCATGCCTTGCTCTTTTCCTCTCAGAAATAGCCTCCCTGGCTCTGTCTGTGTTCTTGCTCCTTTTCTACCATATCTCATCCCTGCGTCCATCTCATTTCCACATCTACCCCTCACTATATACAGTATTGTCATTTCTGTCCTGCGATCATCTGTGATGCTAGGCTTTATCTGATCAGGTAGGACTGTACACTCATTAGGAGAGAAGGGCAGGTATCCTGCCCCTTCCACAGGTCTGTGGGCAGTTACGGTTGCTAGGTGCAGAAGAAACATTTTCTTAATGGTCAGGTGTCTTGCTTCTGTAGAGCTGTGGTCGCTTGGTCACCAGAAGAAAAGGCAACGGGTTGAGGGTGATGGGAATATTATCACATATATGGTACACATGTATGATACACATTTGTTTAATGTGTTAAAACTTAAAATATCTTAATAGATCCTAAGTGCTTCACGCTTTCTGGCAAAAGATGATGAGAGATTTAATTAAGCACACAGACAAGCTGGTTAATTCACTCTGGCCTGGGAAAAGCCAGTAACAGAAAAAGGGGTCAGCAGTGTGGTTGAAGGAGGAAATTATAATTTGGGAAAGCAAGGGGGCTAGACAAAGGCTTGCTTTTTAAGCTTGAGAACCCAAGTTCAAATCCTTAGAAGTCATGTAGAAGCTGTTGGTGCACATCTGTAGTCTCTGCTATGATGAGATGGGATGTAGAAGAGAACAACCCCTGAAGCTGAGATTGGTCAGCCCAGTGCACAGAAAGCTGTAAACAGAGACACTTCCCATCCCCGGACCCCTTCCTTCCTTCGAAATGGTGAAATGTAAGAATGCACACTCATTTTTGTTTTTTGATTTTTTTTTTTTTTTTTTTTGGTTTTTGAGACAGTTTCTTGGTTGTCCTGGAACTGCCTTTGCCTCCTAAGTGCTGAGATTAAGGGTGTGCACCACCACTGCCTGGCCACATTCAAGTCTTGACTTCGGTGTGTGCCTATGCTTACATAAATATCAGAAAGTGTTGGAAAGAAAAAACTCAAACCACCCACCACCACAGTCACAGCATTAGATGTGACCAAGGAGGAATACAATCAGATGGGAGACAAAAATGAGGAAATAGTACTCAAATATCAAGAAAAGCTAAGCTTAAATGGCATGGCCATGGGCTAGAGAAATTGCCACTCTCAGTGCTCTCAACTCCAGTCCCAAGAGATTTGATGCCCCTGGCCTCTGTCAAGTACCAGGCCACATGAATGGTACACAGGCTTACATGTGAACCAAAAAAAAAAAAAAAATTTTTAAAACCATGACAGTATGACCACTATAACCAAAAGTGAATGTATGACCAAGCAACCAAAACCTAAGACAACTAGAATCTCTTCAGTTAAATTATAGAAATGTTCTTAAATCTAAAAAAAAGGATATAAAGACCCTAATAAGTATTTAAAATTCAAAATAGACCAGAGAAGAGCTCTTGTTAACAGTCAAGATGTCAAGAAGTAAACAAAATCTGAAGAGAAATTGATTTTGTATGTTGCAGTTTCTGTAACCTGAAAAAGCCAGGGAAGATAATGGAATTCTATGTCCTAAAAAAATATTAACAGAATTAGTAAAAATGTTTCTATTACTGAAACCTACACATTTCAATTACTGTCCATCAATGTTTCAATGATAAATGCATCATAGTACCTGATCTCAAATTCTCTACAGAGCCAGTGTCAAAAACCCTGGAGGGATGTACATCCCTATAACCCCAGCACTTGGGAGGGAGTTTGAGGCCAGCCTGGTCTACCAGAACAAGTTACACAAGCCCCAATCTCCCCACCCACCCCCCAAAAACAGACAATGGAATAGGAAATAATAAAAATACGCTGACACAGCTCTATCCTACCAGTCGTCAACGAAGAAGTCTGAAGATGCATTGGGAGGAAAGGATGACTCCTTTACGAACTGGATAGAGGGAACTGAACCCAAAGAGAACCCACATGGTGGTGTGCACGGGGATGACTGTTGGGGCAGAGCCCAGACGCTTTCTTACCTGGGGGGATATGAAGCCTGTACAGCAGCTTAATCTTCTCGTTCATTTCTCCATTGTACATGATGTCTGCAAGATTGAAGAGAGGCATGTACAAAGTACAAATGAATTCCATTAGTCTGGGTTTAAGCTTGGAGGCCAAACCCTTGTTGAGTGTGTCTAGTACCCTTGCATCCAAATGCTAGAAATAACTGAAGGGCAGGGGATCTTGTATGTGTTGTGCTTTTCAAAGATTGTGATTTTATGTACACAGCAAATCAGGACCACACCTTAAATACCTCCCATCCCTGAAGGACATTAAGGGTGACTAACAGGAGCCTGCAGAGCACAGAATGATGTTAAACAAGCTAATTACAAACACATGGATTGTATGGATCTGCCCGCCCTATCTTCTGTTCCCAAATGAATGCCAAGTCCGCTCACTACAGGGAGACATAAGGAAAGAGTCCAGTCATACCTAGACAGCTTGTGAAGGCTTTGAACTCTATGAGCTGGTCCATGTTGTCGTCCAGAAGCCTGAAGAGCCTCTCAGCAAGGATCTCTGTATGGACCCCACAGGTCCATGGCGATACCAACTGGAATAGGTGTGCAAACTGCCGGGCATCGATGCGGTACTGTTCAGCATAGGGCCTGCTGGGATCATGGCGCAGGGCCATGGGCCTGTGGTGCTCCCAGTAACAGCTCATCATGTGTGCTCTCTTAAAGCATGGGAGAGAAAAAAGCTTTGCTTCAGTCCACATTCTGTAATGCAGGAGAAGGGGTCATCCGAATGTGTGCACTTGTGTGTATCCATAGGCAGCCATAAGAGGGAAACCCACTTCACCACATTGACACCAATTACTTTACAGGGAAGGGCCACTTCCAATTTTTGGTTACTTTGAAGTTTTTTTTCTTAAATGGTGAGAAAGGTATTTTATGTCTTAATGCAGACCATAGAAGGAAGCAAAGTAAGAACTCGTGCCCTGGGGCATAATCACCCAGCACAGTGTGCACATTTAGCTGATCATTCGGAAAATTACGTCCAAGGTCTCAACTGGAGAGAGAATGAGACATCACAAGCCTGGGCTCAGAAATCCCACGGACTACTTAGCATCAGTAATAAAAAGAAGTGGCATCAAGTCGCAGCCATCATTCATCTCTCTCTGTGGTGCTAAGGATCAAGCTCAGGGCCTGGCTGTGCACGGTGTGCTGGTTGGTCCTAAGTGTCAACAGAATCCAGGATCACCTTGGAAGAACCCAACGGGGACTCTCCTAGATCAAGCTGTCTTATGGTGGGCAAGAGAAAGGAGATGCTGTCTTGATTGTTAATTAATGTAGGAAGACCCAATCCATTGTGGGTAACATTTCCTAGATAGAAGACTCTGAACAACTTAAGAGAAAGCTAGCTGCAAGCAAAGAATAATCAAGGGTGGAGTTATTCCCTTGGCTCTGGATTGTGGATGTGATATGACTAGCTGGTTGAGTTCTGCCTTGACATACCCAAAATAATGACTTTAGTCTGAAATTATAAGCTGAACAAGCCCTTCCCTTTCTTACATGGTGGTGATGGTGGTGTTTTGGTCAGGATATTCTGTCATAGCAACAGAAATGAAACTATATAACATGGCAAGCATTCTACCACTGACTGGACTACATCACAAGGACACACCCTCACTGGTATTCATTTGTTTGTCTGTGTGCACATGTGCACATAGTGTTAGGGAACACTTTGTGATGTAGGTTTCTACTTCCACCACAGGTTTCTGAGAACTGAACTCAGCTTGGCGGCAAGCATTTTTACCCACTGACTTATTTGCCAGTCCCTTGCCTTGGTTTGATTTGGTTTTTCAATTATGTGTCCATTCTGCTTAGTTTCAAACTCCCAACCCTACTGCCTCAGGCTTTCATTTGCTTGGATTATAGGCATGCAATACCATGCTCATTCCTCTTTAATCAAAAGAATATTTAAATCAGTCGGTGAAAGACCAGGCTGTTGGATCCTAAGCCTAGGAAAGGAGGATAAACTGAGGACAACACACTCTGCTGAACCTCTCAGGGCGAGGAGAGTCCCATGTAATTCTGATTCAGAGGCCGAGAGATACACCTAACACAATGTGCCACACCACACAAAAGCTAAGTTCAGTATTTGGGAGACAGAAGCAGGTGACTGAGTTCTAGGCCAGGCAGGGAAACAGTGAGACCCTGTCCAAAAAAACAAAACAAAAAACTCATGGATTAAGAAAGCAGGGCTTTCTAGTTTACTATAATATTACTAGTTAAAAATAAACTGGGCTCTGGAGTAGCACACATGCAGTAGGCACCAATTGTTGATGCAAGTGTTAGGGTGAGAGACTAAATAATTTAAAGGCTAACTGTGCTCAGTGGTGCATGCCTATAATCCCAGCTCAGCTTGACACAGAAGCGTTACAAGCAAGAAGCTACCCATGGCAACTTAGTGAGACACTGCTTCTTTATAAAAAAAATAATAATCTTAAATCTAAGTGCAATGCTCTAAAAAGCCAACTAGAAGACATTATACCCCAATAACAATAATAACAGTGATGATTATACAGCATGAGAAAGAGTTGATTTCAACAAGGGAAAATATATGAAGCAGCTACAGACCAACCACATAATACACAAGTGTGTATGTATAACAGCTACTACATGCTGAGCTCAGGGCAGGAACAGGAATAAGCACGACCATTTCAGAGCAGTCACTGTCTACCCCAGACCTGGAATCCATGCTCACTAGTACACTGCAGATGCCCCGCTGCTCGGGTACAGGGGCTGCATAAGCCCTGGTGGGCTGTCCTGGGATCATACAGCTCCACCCTTCCTGTGCCAGCCTGAAGCTGGACTCAGGAAGCCTGACACACAGATAAGAGGCACTGATTGGTTGACAGAGCGTTAAGGTGGGGGTTTTCTAGCTAAAGCAAGTAGACAAGCCAGTTCTAGCCTCTGCTTCCAGAGAAAAGGCAACTACTGGTCCCCAGAAGGTGGCACGGGACCCCCTGGCTCGAGGCCCAGGACTCCCTCCTCCTAGGTTTCCTACCTTGAATAAGTCATAGAGTTCCTCAAGGTCTTCAGGAAGAATGGAGACTTCTGGGATAACGACACGGAGCTTAGAGAAAGAATAAACAGTGGAGTAAGGTCCAGGCCAGCACCCTGCACCCTCAGAGGAAGGGTGGGACTCTCCTAGTGGATGTGCAGTACCCTTGTCTCAGTAGCATCAACTCCTACCATCACAAAATTCAGGTTAGGAAAGGTGTTTTGTCTTCAACCACCTTCCAATTTGCACATTGTTCTGAGCCAGCCTGTCAAGCTCTAAAGGAGGTGAAGATGTTGCAGAGACTCCAGGTTGACAGCTGCTTGAATGAGAACACTTAAACCATAGGCGCTATCCCTATTTTATAACCATGGAAACTGAGGCTCCCAGTTGACTCTTTGTTTCTATGTGACATTGTGGCTACTAAGTTTTTAGTTCAGTGAGGGAGAAAGAGAGAAGGAAACGCCTCTTCCCATGTTTTATGACCAGTGAGAGCCTCACGGTCAGCTCTATCCCATGAGCCCCAAGGAGGTGCCCTCTGCTCACCACATTCTGCTTGGTGGTGTCCTCGTGTCCTTGCAGGACCCTGATCCTGTGCTTGCAGCGTAGATGTTCAATCTGCTCCACAGACTGGTTTCCAAATTTCTGCATAGACACAGGGACTGCCTGGGTCCAGAGCTAATAGGAAGCAGCCAGAAACCCTCCGGGTCTATATCCCAGGCACACTTTGGCTTCCAACTAGGAAGGGGCCTGGGAGCATGAAACAGGGGCTCCTGTACCTCATAGGAGTCCCGGATCAGGTCAGCAATGTCGGTCACAGGATATGGCTCCTGATCATCAGAGAAAAAGGCATGGTGGCTGCCAATGGGGGGCCCCGGGCTGTCTTCATTCTTAATGTGATCTAGAAACCTGAGCACACCCCCACAGACAGTTAAAGCCCACATCTACTTTCATGGGGAGAGCACTGGGCACATGAAATCCCAGCATACTCTCACACTCTTAATACTCGGGGCCAGGCAAGGCACCAAATACCATGGTCACTCCAGCAGAAGCAGAGAGCTTCTAAAGTCAGGCTTGTGGACCTGGGCTCCATGCATTGCTAAGCCTTGATACTCCAGTGAAGTCATCATAAACTGTGCCTAGATGGCTTTAAGCTCCCAGCACATTCTGAAAAGAAACTATCTCTGAGACCCAGGGTCCAGGCTCAACCTTGGGCCTTTTTTTTTGGGGGGGGGGGGGAGGGTCGGTCACTCTAGCTCATTTACTGAAATATTATTGGTTTTCAACCTTCCTAATGCTGTGGCCCTTTAATATAGTTCCTCATGACATATAATTTCCCCAGCCAAATTATTTTGTTGCTACTGTTATGAATCATAAATACTTGATACACAGTATACTTGATATGCAATCACAAAGGGGCCAAGACCTACAGGATGAGAACCATTGCTCTGTACTTAGTACTTGACACTTCCGGTTGGCTACCCATGCATGAGCCAGCATTTCTGGGTGGTCCTCAGTCCTGCTCAGCACCACAGTGATTCCATCTCAGATCTTCTTAGAAGACAAAAGCATTTAGGGCCTTGTTCTCCCTGAACTCTCATTTGGCAGAAAGAGAAGACGGCCACCTTTGTAACCCAGTGGTGGTGCCACATGACCGACCCATTCTGGAGAGACCACAGGATGACAGGTGCCAAGGAGCAATGTGGAACAGAAAGCTTCCACAGATGTGGCACATACACCGTGGCTTCCCTCTGTGGTCTTCCTGTTGCCCCCACTGCGACCTACTCCATTCCGCCCTGACCCACAGGAGGAAGTAGCCAGAGCCCACCTGCTGAGGACCATCAGGGCCTGTCCGTCATCTTTGCTACTGCACAGTTCCTCTGCATTGGCTTCCAGCACAGCCAGCCCCAGCTGGAAGATGGCCTTGATCCCATCGTAGAAGAAGCAGTCAACGACGTGCACAGCACTCTCCAGCGGCATGATGCTGAGGAACAGAGTCAGGAACCAGGAGAGGGAGATGGACGCTAACGCCGAGAGGTCGCTCATGTGCTCCGCCAGCTCTGGGAGTTGCTCCTTGATGAGCTCCTCAAACACAGACTGGTCCACCTGAGCCCCTGCCAAGGACAGCAGGAAGCCTCGGTGGGAAAGAAGCACGCTTTCCTTCCGGTGGAGGCCGGAAATGAAGCTTGCTCTAAGGTAGTATCATGAAACAAGAATTGGAGTCCAAAAAGGAATGAGCTTAGTTCAGGGACTCTTGACATGTGACCACCATCACTCAATATAAAGACAGTCTTTCCAAAAACCAGTGCTTAATCAGTGGGGAAAGGGGCTCTAACCCCGCCCTTACGCATAAAAAAACACCTAGGAGATGAACCAGGGACCTAAAGACAAATGCTTATAACTTAAAACTTCTAGAAGAAAATATAGGAATAAAACAGAATTATCTTAGGATATAAAAAGTACTACCCATCAAAGACATCAAAAATTCCATTCTTTGATGGGTGGTGGTGGGGTACAACTTTAGTCCCAGCACTTGGTAGGCAGAGGTAGAGGCAGGTGGATCTCTCTGACTTTGAGGCCAGCCTAATCTACAGAGCTGAGTCCCAGGATAGACAGGGCTATCCTATCCATAGAAACCCTGTCTAAAAAAACCAATCCTTTCTTCAAAAGAAACCAGCAACAAAATGCAAACATGAACTTAACTAGAGAAAACTTAACAGCACATCTCCCTGGCACTCTCAAATCTGAAGCAAACAACTTCTGCAGCTTTGTAAGAGGCCAATAACCAGTTTCCTTTTTAAATTATTTTTAAATAATTCAAAACTTGCCTTCAGATAGCAGTAAACACAGAGAAGTATGTTCAAAGCGATTACTTATCTGTGAGACACAAACTAAGAGCCACAGGACAAATACCATTCACAGCTCATGGTTAAGAGGAAAGGACAACCCCAGGTGTTAGCAAGGACTCGGGACAAGCTGAGGCTCGCACAGGGCTGAAACAGAACACGTAACTCACCTATCCACTCAGTAATACTGGTGGCATCTTCTTACCTAACAGTTCCCCTACCCCTGTACCCACAGTCCTCCTAGGGAAACATGGAGAGAACGACATGAATATTCACTGAGCTTTATTTCATGGGCTCACACTGAAGGCCCCTGAATTCCCATCTGGAATCAGTTCAATGGGAAGCAGTTGGGGATCCCATGAAGGTAACAGTGGGATGACCACCCTATGTATGGTTAGATTAAGGACGGTTGGAAGAAGGGACGCTGCCTTTCCCTGCTTGCCCTTCCTTCTGCTGACAGGTTTCTCCCCTATCACTCCTCTGCTGTGGCATCCTTCACTATGGCTCTGAAGACATCTGAGGCCCAGCAGCTCTCCAACAGTCTTTCAGGTCTTCAGGGCAAAGTGGGGAATGTTAGACACCGGCTTCAATGTACCGAGAAACCATTGGATTCTCTGCCTCTCCACTGTGAGATTAGCCAGGCTGTATCCTGTAAGCCGGCCTAATGGGTCCTCCTAATATACATTCACTCTGTTGGTTCTATCCCTCCACGAACAGTAACTAAGACAGCGACTAGACAAGTCAACTTGGTATGAACCTAAGGACCTGTGTCTACAACACAGTGGAGCAAACTACCTACATATGCCAGGGCGGATGCTGACCACAGCCAGTGGATGAAGGAAGCCAGACACAAAACTGGTCCTTCTGGAGTAGGCCAACATCACTGTAGGTAACGGAAATTAGCTGCAGGCAGCAAAGTGACCTGTGAGGGACATGCTCATTTTCTCACGACAGCAGCAGACACACACACACATAAACACACACACACACGGAGGGAGGGGGGCTAGAGAGAGAGGGAGGGAGGGAGGGAAGAAGGGAGAGAGAGAGACTGCAAGCTGTCTTATAGCAACACTTAGCAACCAGTGGTTTTTGATGATGCTTCTTCCAACCACACCACAACTCATTTCTTAATTTTTTGCACACCTCCCACAAAATCAAGTGAAACAGGAAGTGAGCCAGCTGCCCACCGCCCACTCGGGCAAGGACGAGAGCCAGGTACCCATCAAGGGCACACATATATCCAAAATAACACACAGCCTGCGCACACACATCCCCCACTCCATTTCTTACTGTTAGGCTGACAGACACTTCACTTCTTAGAAAGCAGTCTTCAAAAGATATCAGCTTCCAGTTGGGTCCTACAGCCAGCCAGGCACCAAATTCTATCTACCTGATTCTTTTGTTTGTTTATATACTGACACCCTGATTTCTCTATTTTTAAATTATATTTATTCATGTGCATATGTATGTATGTGTCTATATGTGTATGCATGAGAGAGAGACAGAGAAAGAGACAGAGACAGACAGAGACAGAGAGAGAGAGGTGGAGGAGGGCACACACAGAGGTAAGAGAACAACGTGCTGAAGCCATTGCTCTTCTTCCACCACGCGGGTCCTAGGGATCGCTCTCGGGTCATAATGCCTAGCACACAGTATGTTTACCCACAGAGCCGTCTTGCCTGCCTGTCCACCTTAATTTTGTTCATTTTTGTTTAGTTTTTCAATGCTCCTGATGCTAGGATCTTTCTGTAAAGGTCTGGCTGGCCTGGAAACTCACTATCCAGACCAAGCTGGTCTCAAACTCACAGAAATCCTCCTGCCTCTGCCTCCCAAGTGCTAGGACTCAAGATGTGCACCACCACGCCTGGCTACCCTGTCAACCTCTTTGATGCCTCGTCTGGATTACCAAGAAGGACCCCTAAGAATATCACCCACCTTGATGTAGTGCCTTCTCCACTAGGAGGTTGTGGGGCCAGAGACTGTACATCCACACCTAAATCACACCAGAGATGATCTACCCAGGGCAGGCTGACCAGCTGTAGGCTCACTGTACCCTGTTAAGGTCAGGATACAGTTGAATCCTGCCGAGTCCTGGAGGGTCTTGTGTTAAGGCTTGTTTTCCAGGTGGTATTATTTGGAGGTAGGGCCTAATGAGAGGTGCTCAGGTTTAGGGGGACAAGATGGCTCTCCCACAAAGGCTGTAAGAAAAGGAGCATGCGTATTCTCACCTAACTCTCTCTACTTCCTGGTTGGAAATGTGATCATGTGATCCAACATGCATTCCCCCACGATGGAGCCCTTGCCTGAACATCTCTGTGCAGGTGCTGGACCCTCCAGCCTTCAAAACTGAGCCAACCAACCAGTCTCTTAAGTGACCAGCAGCAAGTATCAAAAAGCAGACTAATGTAAACCCAAAGAAAGCTTTGTCACTGTCTCCTGTGAGGGCCTCTGGCCTGGAAAGCCAGAGCACCACCTCTCCCTTTCCAGGCCACAGTGCCTATGCAGCCCCTGGTGGCTTACATGGATGGCTTCCTCCGACCTGGGGACTCTCCCTTCCCCTTTGTGGATCAGCTATTTATTTCAACCCAAGCGCCGTAGGTGTTCCATGGTGTTACCTGCTTTTACTTTGTTGGTACGACAAGAGAGGATTTCCCTAAGTTAAAAGTGTGTGTGTGTGTGTGTGTGGCTGAGGAGAGCAGAGGTGAGTTATGAGCACAGCTAACAATGGCTGTCCTCCCCAAGCTCAGGCACCACTCCCCAGATACGGGGGAGGAGGAGGGCAGGAGAAGGGAGAGGAGGAAGAGGAAGGGGAGGAAGGCAGTTTACCAATCACCCGGTGGTTGAAGTAATCAGGCAGCATCCGCTCACACACAGCGACCAGCAGCCAGAAGGCTTCCTCCTCTTTGGCATACAGCAGCAACACAGAGGTCAGGATGTTCATGGACTGCATGGAGGGCCACAAAGGGGACCGTTAGTGCCCAGACTACCTAGTGCCACACGAACATCCCCAGCACGCACGGGAAAAGCCCTGCGTTTGAACTACAAACCAAAACAAGCCAAAGCAACGCACAGGGGCGTTTCCCCAAGCATAATGTTATTAATGTCAGCACAAGTGGAGTGATCTTGAGTTGAATAGTTGGTCTACATCATGGTCAGCTGTAAGATGGCTTCAACATTGGGCCAATATGGCTATTTTCTATACATTCAGACAGCAGAGATACATAATATACTCTGACTACCCACTGGTTCTGCTGGTTACCAGAAAATTAAATTTTCTATTTGCAAATGTCAGGGCTTCTGACCCAGTCTCCTACTGTTTGAATCCCTGGATTACGTGGCACTTGCTGGCTGCATCCTCCCACTTGGAAGGGCTCACAGACCTTTTTCTCCACTCGCAATTCCAACAGGAAAGTGACTGTCCCAAATCACCCTTTCCTCCGTGTACGCACTGCCACATCAACCCTATGATTGCTGCAATGGCTAATTAGCCCACTCCATCTCCAATGTGCATGGCGCCTGCCCATCCTGACATCCGCCCCCAAAGCCCCTTTCCCAGCTGATCGGCCTGTTTGACTGGACAGCAGTTTGGAATATTGATTCTGGGGAAGGTGCTTGTCCAGATGGCTGGGAACAGAGCAGAAGCCTGAGGTGACTACGGCACACACAATACACAATCCTCATGGTACCATGTGTGCCACTTCACCTGGCAGTATCCAATCTTGGGGTTCCGGTGGGCATACGCTGTCAGCACCCGCCTCAAGGCAGCAATGCCAGTTTCATTCTGGAAGGCGGGGTGCTCAGGGAGAGAGCGGTGCAGGTCCCTCTCTATCTCCTCTGTCACCAGGCAGCAGCGCCCCAGAGACTGCTCCACCAGATTCCCATAGTACCCAGGGTGTGAGGCCAGGTCCGTCACAGCATCTGAGGAGTGGAGAGCAACGTTTCATGATGATGGCTTGACAGGTGAGGGATGCAGCAATAACTGCAATAAAACATTCTGAGGCTTCCACGCTCCCCGGCAGACTGGCCCAAAAATAGGAAGAAGAAAGAAAGTAGCTCTTCTAAGAATAATGCCATCCAGAAAGGCAAATGGTCCATTCCACAAACCAGGCAAAGTGCAGCTCTATAACAAAGCACTTCATATGGAGCATGAGAAAGGCCCTGGATTCAATCCCAAATATATACCTGAAGCAGTCGAGTTATTAATATGCTTAATGTGTATATCTGCACTGCCCAGATATACACAAGCCCATGTACAATTGCCCTGTGTTAATTCAACAATAAATTGTCATGTATCTCTGGTGCAAAGAGCACAAGAAAGCACAACCCAGATTAAGGCTAGCAAAGCACTGGCAAGCAGCCCACAGCAGCCAGCAGGGACAACCCAGAGCACGCTAGCCACCATCCCAAAGCCAAGGCCCAGGCTTCAACCAGGCAGGTGCTGAGAGACAAATGGCTGGTGGGTGTGAGGACCTGCCCCAGAACACACACGGTGAGCTCCCAAGGGGAGAGAGAACAGAATTAGATAGCATTCTCACAAAGGTTAGGCAAGGTTTTAAGTCCTAAATAGGTACAGTAAAAACAGCCCTGTGCCTCAACTCCCCTCTGCATCGAGCAACTGTGATCCCACAGCAGAGGGACAATCACGTCACAAGACGCTTCTCACCTGTATGTGCTGGTGGCTGACAGCTGCTTGAACACTATGGTTACCCTCCTGCCAGCAGAGCAAACACTAGCACCAGCAGACAGTCCCTCATGAGCTGATGGCCCTATCCATCCCTGTATACCATGTGAAACAAAACAGCTCTACCCAAGAAGATTTTTTAAGGGGGCCCACCATGGTGTGTGTGTGTGACAGGTAGCTGCTGAAGACACCGGTACAGAGAAATTTTAATTCAGAACATGGCTGCTCTGACAAGAGATCACATGCAAAGACCTTTCTAGGTCTGCGTGATCTGCCTGGAATACAGACACCGCTTTAATCCCAGCTGTCAGAGGCAAGCACATCTCTAAATTCAAGGCCAGCCTGAAATAGAGCAAGTTTCAGGTACAGAAAAGCTTAGGTCCAGACCTTTGATCCCTTGGGTACACACTTTTAATCCCAAACAGTGAATGTAAAGTTAGTTTATGAAAGGAAGCAGCCATGTTTAAAAGTGAGAGACAAAGTGATGAGACAGAGAGAGATTTGACAGAACAGGATCTGCCCAACTCTCAGGAGAAGAGAGAAAAGAGAGGCTACTTAAGAGAGAGAGCAGGAGGAGGAGGCGGCAGTTCCATCAGGACAGTGGTACAGAGGCAGGATGAAGAGAGACCAAGCCAGACACAAGTATAGACAGAGCGAGCCAGGGAATGAGGAGGAGCCAGCAGATTAAACAGGTTGCCAAAGTTAGTATGAGGCCAAGCAGAGCAATTCAAGAGAAGCCAAGAGAAACCAGACTGAATCCGTGTGGAGAGGAGTGTGAGCCAGAGCAGCTGAGTAGACCAGCCAGCCAGAGTTTAGAAAGAGCTAGAAAGGGTGAGCTTATTCAGCAGCAAGTCTCAGAGGCTGAAAACCTTCTAGGCCTAGATAAAATTGTACGGAGGCTAGAAGCTTTCAGGGCTGGGCCTAGGTTAGCAGATTGAGGCAGGAAACCATGGAGAGACAATTAGAGCAGGTGAATAAGTTACTATTATACCCTGGGAAGCAAGAGGGAGGGTGCCTGCCCAGTGATGGGCCAGACATTAGTAGGAGGAGCTTGAAGGAACATGGCCAAGGCTGGCCTAGGCAGCGGCTGTACAGTTACTGCAGTGCATTAAGATGAATGGGCGGGAATCTTGGACAGGAGACAGGCAGAACCAAATTGATGCAAGAGGGAGAAAGGAGAATATAGGGGGATAGATAATGGGAGAGATAGTGCGGTCACTAGCAAGGATGGCTATGAGGAAAGTCTGGGGAAGGGTCTAGTCTGAGTGTAGTGGTTCAAATGAGAATGGCCCCTATAGGCTCATGTATTTGAGTGCCTAGTTGGTGAACTGGTAAGGAAAGATTAGGAGTGTGGCCATGTCAGAAGAGGTGTGGCCAGGTCAGGGGAGGTGTGGTCATGTACCCAGCAGCCATAGAGAGAGGACTACCATCCGACTGAGGCCTCATCAGGCCTCCTCTGAGGACCCAAGTGGTATTTGAAAAGTAATCAGACAGCATCTACAATCTCACCTCACTGGGTACCACATTTCCAGTGGAGGAAGGGACAACAGAAACTGCACTGAGAAATTCAGTTCAACACTACACAGCACCGGTCAGCAAATACAGTTTTTCTGTGTTGTCCCTATCTGGGCTCAAATCCAATAAAGACACTTTATGTCCAGGTGGTTTCATTTTTTTTTTAAAGATTTTTATGTGTGTGTGTGTGTGTGTGTGTGTGTGTGTGTGTGTATGAATATGCTGTAGCTGTCTTCAGACACACCAGAAGAGGGCATCAGATCTCATTACAGGTGGTTGTGAGCCACCATGTGGTTGCTGGGAATTGAACTCAGGATCCCTTGGACAAGCAGTCAGTGCTCTTAACCACTGAGCCATCTCTCCAGCCCCTGTAGCCCAGGCTGCCTTGAACTCATATATCTGAGGCTAGCCTTTAACTTCTGATCCTCCTGTCTCTACTTCCCAAATGCTGGGATCACAGGTGAACGTCTCAGCACCAGGAGCAGGCTTACAGTTTTGTTTATCATTTGTGAATGAAGGGGTAAGACTGGTCCTGTTACATACCCCAGCTTGGCTAGGAACTTTCAATCCTACCTATCCCAGCATCTCCAGCACTGAGAGTACAGGCACACGCCACCACATCTAATTCATGAAGCCACTGATAAGGAGAAGGTCACTGCTCTGGACCTCATACTTCCTGAGGGGGACCGCAGCTAACCAGGGGCTCCCAACTCCATGATGGTGGTTTACAGAAACAATCCTGACATGCTGCTCACAGGAAGGCCATTCCAGAATCTATTCCAAAGACTACAAAAAGTTTGAACACACCAAAACCTACCTGAGAAAAGCAGCCACAGCCTTCCACGTAACGACTCGGGGATCCCCATGGCCACCAGCTTCCGGATCTTTTCAGTGCGGAACATGCACACGGTCCTGCCGTACTCTACAAAGTGGTCGTTCCACAGACTGATTTTTATCTGTTCCCGGGACTGGAAATGGAGGTGTTTGTTAAGGTGACAAGAAGCCATAATCAGTAACAGTATAAAGAATGTCTCAGTTTATCAGGGACCAACAGGAAGAGCAGTGATAACAGTGTTCACACACACAACACGTATGAGCCGCTGCCAGGCATAAAGAATCCAGGACAAATAACACAGAGCCCCAAGGAGCCCTGCAGAGGCGTCTGTGTGAACACAGTGCACAGTTCATAACAGGAACATGTCACCAAGTACAGAGGCAGCTCAGACTGAATGGGAGACACAGATGCAATGGGGAATTTGGGCAATGCCTCTTTGGGGCACTGACACAAAGCCAACTACTAAAACACCACTCGACTCCAATGTCTGCAGACTGTAACAGGCACCCAGCATGCCCTGAGCTTCCTGACAGAAGGGGGGAAAACTGAAACCTGGAAAAAAATATTTTCAATTTTTTTTAAAAAGAAAATGTCTTTTATATAAATGTGTTTGCAGGAGTCAGAAGGGGTGTAGATTCCCTGGGACTGTAGTTAGGGGAAGTTATGAACCACCTGGTTGGGTCTCTGCAAAAGACACAAGTGCTTTGAACCACTGAGCCACCTCTGCAAAGCGCATTCTCATTATCAGAAATGAGGGGGACATTTATTTTTCTAAAAGTCCTTTAAAACTGTTCATATGTCAGGAGTATCAGGCCTTTTATAAAATATTAGCTACTATTTGTAATCATTACTGTCCAATAATGTGAGTAACATATTCATAAACCTACATTTTGGTCATTCGGACAAGGAATGGCTGAACATAGTGTGTACAGCAATTAAGAAGACTCGGTTTAGATTTAAAAGGCTGGTAGCTAGGAAGTAGCTAGTTGTTCTTGGAGCTACCACCTGGGCCTGTGGCTGGCTGGCTGGCTGGCTGCCTGCCTGCCTGCCTGCCTGCCAGCGAGGGTCCCGTTCTAGTCTATTCACCAACTATACATGACTCCTACCTCCCTATTATAAATTAAGCAACAGGGGCTGGCAAGATGGCTCAGCAGGTAAGAGCACTGACTGCTCTTCCGAAGGTTCTGAGTTTAATTCCCAGCAACCACATGGTGGCTCACAACCACCTGTAATGAGATCTGATGCCCTCTTCTTATGTGTCTAAAGACAGCATCTGAAGACAGCTACAGTGTACTTACTTATAATAATAAATAAATAAAATCCTTTTTAAAAAGCTTAATAATTAATTAAGCAACAGGGCCTGGGGAAATGGGTCTGTGGGTAAGGAGGGCTTGCGGTACAAACATGAATACTTGAGTTTGAATCTCCAGAACCCAGGTGAAAATGCAGTAATTTCAGTGTTGGGGTTCAGGGATAGGGAGCAGGTAGAGACAGGTGGATCCCAGGATTCTGCCAGTCTGACCAAAATGCAAACTTCAGGTTCAGTGAGGAGCAAAGAAAAACCCGTGTGAAAGGCATACACAGAAGGCCTGGCTAGTAACAGACTCGTTGCACACCCGGAAACCTATAGGGGCAGCACCATCCTCTGGGCAGGCTGCACGCCGCACTCCGCACTCGAGGAGCCAGCTCCCCACTGCCCTTCACTTGGTGCCTAGGACAAAAGAAGCGATGGCCACCCAGAGCGCACACACGCTACTCCCCAGAGCTGCTGCTCACAGGCATCTCACTCACCAGGCGGGAGTCGGGGCTCTGGCTGCCAGACTGCTGGAAGACGGCAGTCAGGGGCTCGGGGTGTGGCAGGGGGCGCTTCTCCTCTCTCTCTTCGCTACTTTGAGAAGCCACCATCTCAAGATCCCCAAACTTGTCAGTGCAGATGCTTGCTGAGTAAAACACAGGTGAAGCCTACAAGTCCAAGAGAGGAGGCACAGAGAGCACCGCGTGTCAGTTAAACCTAGAGCCCGCTGTTACTGTCAGGTACCTGTGACAGAGACGGGATCCCAGGGCAAGCTGGCTAGGGACAGTAGCCGTGTAGCACACTCTGAGTCTGACTGAGAGAGCCTGCCTCAATGATCAGGATGATTCCTATCTCCACCATATGTCCACATACATTTATACATATATGCTCATAACACACGCACGGAAATTTAAAGATGAAAAGATGTTTCCTAATGGAAATCACGGCTAATGATGGACCAGCAAACCCAAGTACATTCTTGTATCTCTCTAGTCTTAGGATGCGAAACTCTCCCTCTTAACAGATTATAGCCTCCCTGAGCATCAGCCCCAGCAACCTTGAAAAGGGGATACCTGCGCTTCAAGAATATGACAAGTGTCCCCACGGGGAGGGGTGTCCCACTGCTCCTCTAACTGGAGGGGGAGGGGTGTCATATCAACTTCTCCAACCCAGGCAGTATGTGGAGCGTCAACTCTCCAAGGTGCAGGTAACCCCATGGACCCTTCTGATCCAGGCATCCCCCAACTCAGAACACCAGAGCCTTCAGATGTGACATCACACTAATGCACGGCCCAGCCGTCTCCCCCTATACACACACACACACACACACACACACACACACATGGCCTGTCTTTCCAAGCACTCCCTTTGGAGACTATGGCCCTCCCGGAGGTCACAAGAAGAGTCACAGAATGCTGTCCCTGTAAAGGCTCCTACCATGTCATCATCACTTGGCGAGGTCTCATAGTGCACAGGGTGGTTGGCGTGGACCTGCTTCAGTCTCAGCAGCAGGCCCTCCACCAAGTTCTCTCTGTCCTTGAGCTCAATGAACTGGAAGGCCATCTTGCTGCGGATGCTCACGATGATGGGGTTGGGCAGCAGGCTCGTGTCTTCCATCTTCTCAATGCTCACTACCTGGAACAGAGATGACACACAAAGTACAAGACAGGAGCCTGGCAGGTGTGTGATCATGCCCTCAGACATATCCAGGAAGAACTCCATGCAAAGGCAGGAAAGTGGGCTGGGCAGTGTTACCTGTCAGTGCCACAAGGGGGCAGCAGCCCAAGGCTCTGTGCACAGGTTGAGTGGCTTGGCAAACAGATCACAAAGTAGCAATCTGCCCCCCAAAAAGAAACTACATCATAGATGAAGCCTGGGACAGCTGGGCTACCTGGAATAAGTCACTCATAAAAAAGATAAATACCAGGGCTGGAAAGGTGGCTCAGCAGCTGGGAGCACAAACAAGTAGGAGTGCTGAATGACTGCACTGAGGGCTTTAGTCTCTAAGTGGGACAGAGTCTCAAGTTGGGAAGATGGACATCCCGGAGATGATAGTGGGGATGGTTATGTAACAGAGTGAACATGCTTGGTGCCACTGAAATGCACACCTAGCAGTGGCTAAGGGGATGAATTACGTGATGTGTGTTCTGGAGAGCTCTTATTTTTCTTTTTGAAGACAGGGTTTAGCTATGTAGCTCTGGATGGTCTGGAACTCACTGTGTGGACCAGGCTGGCCTTGAACTCATAGAAATCTGCCTGCTCCTGCCCCCCAAGAGCTGGGACCACACCTGACATGGCTTTCTTAGTTGACTGTTTATAAAAAGAGCATGTTAATTGCATAATAACAACATGGAGATCAGAGATCACGAGGGGGGGGGGAGGTGAACCTTCTAAATAATTAAGCAGCCAGACTCCAGCACTGTAGCTGTCTTCAGACACACCAGAAGAGGGCATCAGATCCCATTACAGATGGTTGTGAGCCACCATGTGGTTGCTGGGAATTGAACTCAGGACCTCTGGAAGAGCAGTCAGTGTTCTTAATCTCTAAGCCATCTCTCCAGCCCTGAATTATGATATTTTACAGTAAGATACTTAACTTTACATTTTTAAGCTGAAGTTCTAGTAAGCCGAGGAAGTGGCCATTTGGTTTCTGCAGGTGGCACTTTTTATAGATTGCTTCTCTCTCAGGTGGGGGTGGGGGTGGGTGAAAGGGGAGAGCTCTCATTCCCGGCACACTCTTGAAGAGCGGCTTCACCAGTGAGGAGGAGGTTGGAATGCTCTCTTTACCCAGCCCTTGTAGGCAAACTCTGGGCTGTTAAAGCAACACCAGAAGAGCCACAGCCACCCCAGGAATGAGCAACTCAGGTTCTGCTCCTCAGAGAACCAGGGGGCCATCTTTAGAATAAAGTCCTGGTATGTGGCCACCCTTCCTCCGCCCTGACAGGGCAGCGGCAGCAGCAGAGGCTGCGGTTTGGATATGATTTCCACGGGACCCCAGAGGCTCACTGGTGAGGAGCATGGTCCCTGTGAAGCTGTGATAAGAGGAGGTGGGGTAATTAGAGGTGGGGTTGCTGTGGTTGGGCCTCTGGGAACATTTCCCCCAGAAAGGACTAATACAGTTCTCAGGAGACCTCAGTCAGTTGTCAGAAAGTAGGTCACTTGGAACAGCAACAGGATAGGCCTTTGCTCTCTGTTTTACCATGTGATATCTCCAGCTACTACATCACCATTTTTTGGATAAGGCCTCGATCAGATCTAAGCCCAAACAAAACATAGCATCATTTTTTTTTTAATGAGCTAACCCTCTTTTCTTTATAAGTTTATCTGGCCTTGAGTGTTTTGTGTTTGAGCAACATAAAACAGACTCAAACACTTGGGTACAAATTGCAAAGGGTGCTTCAGGAGCACAAAGCAGGCAAGCATGGGTGAAAGGTGTTAAGTCTACCTCTCTCAGGGGAAGCACAACATTACAGCAGCCATCCTCTCTGCTGGCAAAGCAGATGTAGCTGTCAGAGGAGAATATCCGTCCGGCTGTGTGGCAGCGACTGAAGGGCGTCCAGAGGGAACAGTCTGCCACAGCGTGCAGCTTCTCCTCCCTCGGCAGCCTGAAGAAAGCCCGGAAGAACTCGTTCTGTGCTCTGGCCTCCAGGTCCCTGGGGAGCAATGGGGACAGAGGGAATGAACATACAAGCTCACAGAGAAAAAAAATACCTCGACGTCCACTGGCCCAGCTGGACAGCAAGGGTGTGCAGACTGGCTGTATTTCCCAGAGACTGAGTCATCCCTGGGCTCCAAGTTCACAGCCAACCCCTAAAGCAAGCAGAGCTTCTTAGGTCTGCACAGAGATAACCCATGAGCCATGAATCAGGATGCACATCCCTGGGGGCTGGCCAGAGGGCCCTGAGGTCAAAAGCGCAGGCTGCTCTTCCAGAGCACCCAGGTTCCATTCCTAGTACCCCCCCCCCCCAGAGTCTCACACTTGTCTATAATTCTAGTTCCAGGGAAGATCCAATGCCCTCTTATGGCCCCCACAAGCACAAGGCCCATATGTGGTGCACAGACATACGCATGCAGGCAAAGCGCCCATACACATACATCTTTAAAGAAATAAGCATGCCTGGCTGGTTTGGTTTGACCACAAAAATGGCATAAAAATGTAAATATAAAAAAAGTCAGGTTACTTTAAGTGTCTGAATAATAAGTGTCAGGTTACTTTAAGTGGTTTGAATAGGAATGGCCCCATAGACTCACGTGTTTGAATACTTGGCCCATAGGGAGTGGCACTCTTATTAGGATATGTGGCCTTGTTGGAATAGGTGTGACCTTGCTGGAGCAAGTGTGTCACTGTGAGGGTGGGCTTTGAGGTCTCAGAAGCTCAGGCTACAGTCAGTGTGGACACAGTTTCCTGCTGCTCCCTGAGGATCAAGATGTAGAACTCTCAGCTCCCTCTCCTGCACCATGTCTGCCTGCACGCCGCCATGCTTCCTGCTGTGATGATAATGGTCTAAACTTCTGGAGTCCCGATGAAATGTTTTCCTATATAAGAGTCATGGTGTCTGTTCCCAACAGTAAATCCCTAAGACACTGAGTGTTGCCCAGGATGTGGGGAATCGTAGCCTTCACACGCTTTTGGTAGGCATGTGAAGTGACATGCTTTGTGTAGGAAACCAGTCTCACTGCTTAAGGGAGACTCACCATTTTCCCAGAAATTCTACTCCTGGGAATCCACAAACAAGAGACACGTAGGCCTGCTGACAACTCACATACTAACATTAACGCTAACAATAACAAAAAGTGGCCCAAATATCCATCAACTGATGAACAGCTAACTACAACGTGGCATGTCTCTTTAATTGGATAGAAAGTACTCAGCCACAAAACAGGAGGGAAGGTCTTGATACACATGGCGATTTGGATGAAGCTTCAATATGCTAAGTATGGGGCCAGACACAGAGACCTCAGCCTGATTCTGGCCACACAGTAGCTGACAAATCCCTTACATCATCCCAGCACAGCTAAAACATCAACAGGGTCCTGTGTAGTAAGAAGCCAGCCCCATATGGGGGTCATCACCAGCCCATCCTCTCAGGCAGGGTTTGGTCACTTCCTTCTCAGACAAAAGGTTAGGGGTAAACCCCAAACTCAAGTGACTGGAGTGACACTAAGAAGGACTGTCTTTTGGGGGGGGGGGGAGATTTAGTAAAGAAGCCTTAATGCCATAGTCGCACAGACAGACAGACAGCAATGTGGTGGGGGCTTTGAGGACAGTGAGGGCCAACATGGCTGAGTAAGGGGCCCTTCTTTCTTTAGAGGAGTGGGGAGGTGCTGTACCACAAGCACCGCCTGACATTTAAGCTCTCTCTGGTTCCTGGCTGGCATCAGTGAAGGAGGGGCCCTGTTAGCCTGAGACTCCTGTGCATGCCAGCTGTGAGGGTAAGGAGAGCTAGAATCTAGACCTTAACAGCAGGGCCACCATGGGGCCTCCCAATCCTTCCTTCTACAGAAAGGCCAGCACACAGCAGAGCTAACACTTGGGATACACCAGCCAGCTCAGGCTAGCAGCCTCTGAAGAAGCACATTGTGAGGGTGGCATTGACCCAGTAGCAGCAGACTCAAACCAGAAGGTTCTAGCTCTAGACTCCAGGCATGTCTTTATTAAACTTAGCTTCCATTCCTAAGATGTCAGGGACTTAGAAACGTAAGCAATCCTAAAAACTTAGAGGGAAAGAATGTATTACTCTCCCCACAAATCCAGAATTTATTTAGTCCAGACTAGATGTCCCTCCTAGATCAGACAAATGTGCCAAAAGCAGATTTCTCCCTCTCTCTTCTCTCAGCAACCCTCTGGAACGCTTTACAGTAGAGCTGCATCTGGGCTGACAGGCCAACTCTCACCCCATCTGCTTACTCAGGCCACACAGGATGCAGCTGTGTATCAGCTGCGGCCACAAGCTCAAACTGAGTGACAGGCTGAGTGACGGCTAGGCCAGCCTTCCTCACCTCTGCACTCAAGATCTCTAGCCATATCCAAAATAGGACATCTGACTGGTCATGCCTTGTTCCATCCAGTTCAGAAAGGCCAAAGTGGGTCTTATGCTGCCGGCTTACCTCAACAGGGCATGGCTATGTGTCTGGAAAATGCAAGGATTAGCAACTCAGAAACAGGGCTCCAAGGGCAGATGGTGCTTTTTCTCGGTGTTCCTGTCCACATGGAAGAGTTCCCTCTCAAATGTGTATTCACCCAGAACATAACCAGAATTGCCAAGGCCAGAGCTTGGGCACCTGTGGACCAAAAAGCTAAGTCCAACGTCCCACCCTGACATGCCAATTACAGAAACAAGCAGTGGTGGTTTGAACACTGTGGTGGTTTGTATATGCTTGGCCCAGGGAGTGGCACTATTATGAGGGGTGGCCTTGTTGGAGTAGGCATGTCACTGTTGGTGTGAGCTTTAAGACCTTCATCCTAGCTGCCTGAAAGTCAGTCTTCTGCTAGCAGCCTTCAGATGAAGATGTAGAACTCTCAGCTCCTCCTGCACTATGCCTGCCTGGATGCTGCCATGTTCCTGCCTTAATAACAATAGACTGAACCTCTGAACCTGTAAGCCAGCCCCAATTAAATATCCTTGTAAGAGTTGTCTTGGTCATGGTGTCTGCTAATAGCAATGACACCCTAACTAAGACAAATAGGAACAACCCTCGAGAAGCAGTCAAGCCAGTTCACTTTTGCTGCCTCTGTGTAGCCACGCTTCTCCACTACGATGATAATGGACTGCACCTCTGAACTGTAAGCCAGCCCCAATTAAATGTCGTCCTTTATAAGAGTTGCAGTGGTCATGGTGTCTGTTCACAGCAATGAAACCCTGACTAAGACACAAGGGATGAGGAAAAGCAGATTATTCAACAGTCCACACTGCAAAGGAGAACAGATAAAGAGGTCCAGTGACCTCCCAAGTCCATGAGCTCCCGCTTAGAGGGAGGCCTGGGACAGGTAGGAGTGGCCTCGTTGACCTTGCAGCTGGAAGGAACGAGGCTGTTGCCAGCCAGATGAAGCTTTTTTTTTTTTTTCCGAGACAGGGTTTCTCTGTATAGCCCTGGCTGTCCTGGAACTCACTTTGTAGACCAGGCTGGCCTCAAACTCAGAAATCCACCTGCCTCTGCCTCCCGAGTGCTGGAGATTTCTATCTACTCCAAGGCGCAGGTGTAACTACCCTCCCTGTGGGCGGGGCCCTCTGTCGTGTGAGAGAGAGGCTGTTCCCGGACTCAACCATAAGAGCCACCACCACACTGGCTCTCAAGAGAGCAGAGCCTGGCCATGCTGCCCAGGAGAATCCCCTGAGAGCAGCCCAGGGGGCGTCTGTGGAGGTGGGAAGGTGAGGGGTGGTGGGTCTTCCCTTGAAAGATGCCTCTTTTGTGACAGCTAACATTATGTTTTAAGTTTAAATCACTGTGTTTAAGAGATCTATAAAACAAATATGTTGCTAACCCAGTGGTTTTCAACCTGTGGGTTGTGACCACCCCACCCCCATGGGGGCTGTTGAATGACACTTTCACAGTGTCACAGCTAAGGCCATTGGGAAGACACAGATACTCACATTACGATTCCTAACAGTAGTAAAATTATAGTTATGAAGTAGCAGTGAAAATGATGTTATGGTTGCGGGGGGCGGAGGGTGCCACAACATGAAGGGTAGCAGCATTCGGAAGGCTGAGAACCTCTGCTCTAACTGGGACTTCACTTGCTCAAGGACAGAGAACTCCCTGGAATGTTGGGGGCTGTTCATGTGAGATAAGCCACACGTTTTCATGGCCATAAGTACACAAGCATGGTTGCACCGGTTGTACAGGATGAGTGTTCAATCACACATAGGTGTGTAAGCACGTCGGGGTGTATGCTTGCCCCTGATTGGACACAAGAGGGAAGTACTTAGCTTTGTGGGTTTGCCTTTGTAAGCTCCTACACTAATGTGAACTGGGCACACACACTAGGGATCCTCAGAACAGACCTGGCCAGTTATTTAATAAAGCTTGCTTCATATCTGGCTCAGAGTGTGTGGTCCCAGTCTTATTCTTGCCTGGTGGGGCTGATGCATCTTCCCCTGCAGCCCTCCTGCTCCCCACTTGCTCTGATCTGACCATGGGAAGTGGGCCACGGGAGGGGACCAGAAAAGTGGACTGGCTCTGTAGGATGAGGCCAAAGAGGTCTGTAGAGACAGAAGGGCAGAGACAGGGGCTGCACTGAGGACCCAGAACCCAGCAGCTACTGGGAGAAGAGTAATTCTGATTCCCAACCTAAACCCATCCCAGTAATCCACCTGCCCAGGAGACCGCAGACCAGAAGAGGCTCATTGCCTCTCCAAGCTGCCCTGCCCTCCCCCTATACAAACTGGTTGGCTATCTGACCACACCCTCACTTTAGGATAAACACTTTCTGTTTGGGAATCTCAGGATCCACTTATTCCATTACCCCTACTGCCCAGGCGGCAGCATCCTCCCTCCCCCCCCCCCCCCTCACCAGGGCCCGCCACCAGAGCTCTGCTAAAGATAAAGGGGTCCAGGTCCTCTCTGCACTGGGCAGCCTGGGCCATCCCCTCCCAACTCCCACATACCCAGCGGAAGGACCATAGGCCTGAGGTGACTAACAGAACAGGTAAACAGTTATTCAAGGAACCTAGGCCTTTGACCCTAAGGGTCACCACTGGAAAGCAGTCATCTGGGAAGGGAAGTGAGAAGAGATCAAGGAGAGAGCTGGGGTGTGTGGGGAGGTATTCCCGCTCTGAGCTGGGTAGGCTGTTTTCCCAAACTTTAAAATCTGCCTGAGGCAGGGTGCCAAGGGGCCTGAGTCATTACCTGTTTACACCCACAGGCCTGGTCTCCATGACAAAAGCTCGATGGGAGCCAGCTGAGGGGCAGCAACTAGACCTTTCACTTCAGAGAAAGTCCCTAACCAGGTGGGCATGCTGCTGGAGACAGGAACCTGTACGGGTCCTAGGTCCAGCCCTGGGAACAGATGGGTCCAGCCCTGATCACAGATGGTCTAGCCTTGGACACTCACTTGTTGGCCATCCCCACATTCCTGTCCTCCCTTTTCTTCCTTCTACTGGTGCCCAGGTAGAACTCAGGGTTGGCCGAGGAGGAGGACTTGGAGACAATTCCCGAGTCCTGGACGTGAATGTCCACTGCCAACCCTGACACTTCTAAAACAGATCTCTCCATCTTAACACAGTACAGGGTCACAGCCAGAGAATGCGCTGCCCCCTGTTTCCCCACCCTATCTCTTCATAGTAACCCCTACAGGCATGCTCAGAGGCTCATCTCCTAGGAGACTCTCTGTCCAGTTGACAACACTAAAGCACATCAGGAAGGCTGGCCAGCCCCTGTGCAGCTGCAAACTGCAAGCTGCACGCTTGTGCAATGTGGCTCGGGCTTGTAGCTGAGTAGACAGACAGACAAGAGCAAAACTTTCCCTGGTAGCTTGTGAGGACTACTTATTTAAAGACCTGCATGCCCACATCATTTTGGTTTCAGGGCTCTGTCAGCATGGCTCTTTCTTTTTAAAGGATTTATTTATTTTATACATAGGAGTACACTGTAACTTCAGACACCCCAGAAGAGAGCATCAGATCCCAGTACAGATGGTTGTGAGCCACCATGTGGTTGCTGGGAATTGAACTCAGGACCTTCGGAAGATCAGTCAGTGCTCTTAACCGCTGAGCCATCTCACCAGCCTCAGTCAGTGCTCTTAACTGCTAAGCTATCTCTCCAGCCCATCTGTAGAGTTTTGAAGGAACTTAAGACAGACTGAGTGTTTCTGTGTAAAATGACTGGGACAAAGTATTTGCAAATTTTTGTGTTTTTTTTAAAAGGGGATATTTGCATAGACATATGGGTTGAACATCCCCAAGCTGATGTTCCACCCTCCGCTCTAACACTGGATTTCAGGGCAGTCACATTCTTCCCCCAGGTCTGTGTATTCAGCCTTTGTCATGAGATAAAGCTGATCGCCAAGGAAGCTCTGGCACCTCATCGCTTCTGTCTTCAACTGAACAGAAGATGAACGGGAATATTAAAAAGGAGAACTAAAACAAACAAACAACAAAACCCCAAGAGGCAGAGGCCTGGCACAGCTGGTGGATGGAGGCTTACCTAGGGTAAGCACCAGCAGGTGAGAGGACAAACTCTGAGAGGGAAGGGGGAAGCTTCAGTCCTAAGGAGCTTGTTTTGAAAGTGTGATGACCTGAGATGGATCCTCACAATCCACATAAGCAGCTGGGCATAGTGACATGCCCTTGTCAACCACAACTAGGTCCCTGAGGCTCCCTGCTGGGCATAGTGACAAGCCCTTGTCACCCACTGCTACGTCCCTGAGGCCCCCTGGCAAGCCAGCCTAGCCCTCTTGCTGAGCTCCAGAGCAGCGAGAGCCTGTCTCAGACACAAAGCTGTTCCCGAAGAATGGCACACCTAAGGTCCTCTGACACACATGTGCACACACCTGCACACACAAGCATGCACACGCGCGCACATCCCACTGCATGGCTGAACTTTGAAGACATTAAGTGGAATGGGTTCTCTGCAAACCACAGCTCAAGGATTCCACCTTACTAAGGGGCCTGCTCAGCTTCCCAGAGCAGCTAGTGACCAGCAGGGGGTGAATGTGGATGGCAGAATCGTTCTGCAGGTGGACGGTGGTGGCAACCGGATAGGACATGAGTGTGACAAAAGCTTTTGACCTGTGCCACACTTACCCAGCCAAGATGCACAAAGCCCCAAACCAATCTGGCTCAAGCACTTGTGAGCTTCAGGTGATGATGCTGAAGTTGTTTAAGGCAACAATCCAAACACCTGCCTCACAAAGTCGTCTCAAAGCCTGTCAGGTGTAGTCCAACTAAATAAATCCAAAGACTATTGGCTCCAAAGTAAAGGAATCAAAATGGTCCAGCTGCCCTGACCACCGACCCCCGCCCCAGAGGACACAATCTGACAAGAGGACTGGCTGGGTGACAGAGTACATCCCTAGCCAGCATGCACAAGGGGGAAATGTCCAGCACCATTAAAAATAAAATGTCTTAGAGATGCTGGAGAGATGGCTCAGCAGTTAAGAGCACTGACTGTTTTTCCAGAGGTCCTGAGTTCAATTCCCAGCAACCACATGGTGGATCACAACCATCTGTAACGGGATCTGATGCCCTCTTCTGGGTTGTCTGAAGACAGTGACAGTAAATTTATATACATAAAATAAAGAAATGCTTTTTTAAAAATGAAATGTCTTCATGTTCACTGATACAGTGAATAACCAACTTGTACCGCGAGGGTGCCCACACTATGTGCAGAAATATTTGAAGTAAAAGGGGGACCTCCGTCCAGAAAGCCACATCTACCACATGGAGGAGAGAAGGGATAATGACAGTCACCATTTCCACTTCTGCCTGCCTAGGTTAGCCACAGAGACGGTGCCCACCAGCTGGCTTGGTGGGTATAGACATTCTGACCACACGACTTGATTCCAGGGACCCACAGGGTGGAAGAGAGAATTAACTCTCTCAAGTTGTCCTTCGACCTCCACGTTCCCACACTCAAAAACACAACAGAAGAATGTAATAAAGAAGCAAAAGACTGACTCCAGGGCTAGGGGGAAGTTTGAGTGGCACCACATACATCAGGCCCTCAGTGTTCGTAGGCTCTGTATCCTTGGATTCAACAACCATCAATCAAATATTTAGAAAGACAGCCTCTCTGTACCAAATGCATACATCTTTCCTTAGTGTTCTTCCCTAGACAGTACAGTATGACAATTATTCATATGACATGGACGCTGTATTAGGACAAGTCCTCTAGAGATCCTGCACAGCATCTGGGCTTTTTAATCAGCCATATGAAAAGGCTACAGTGTTTTATAGCAGGTTCTTGTGCAGATGCGGGTCAGATGCCCACAGAAATCCTGGAACCATTGGCCTAGGCAGATGGGGGAAAACCAGGTACCTAAGGCTGTCAAAAGCTGTGCATATGAAGGATGAGGCAGGCACAGGTCCCCTGAGCACCTGAGGGTCACCTGTGCTGAAGCCCTACCTCTTTGTGATCTGGCTAGGCTCCTGCAGGTCGGGGTCAAGATCAAAAACCTCGTTGTCCAGCAGCCTCCGGAGCGTGACATCTGCCAGCTGCTCCATGATCTTGAACACCTCGTCCAGGTTCAGAAACGTGGAGAAGTCTCGCTCCTTATTCTGTGTAGTGATCCGGATGGTGTCCGTGAGAAAGACATTGGAGGTTCGCTCCAGCTTCTGGATATCGACCCAGGGGATCACAAGTTTAACTGCAAGAGAGAAGGACAAATGGGCATCAGCCATCAGATGGGAGCAAACTTGAATTAAGTGGCAGACAGTGCTCAAAGTTCTCTCAGCAAAAACAGAAATGTCTTTTGAGCCAGGGCAGGGAGACTAGTCTAGGACCGTGCGGAGGCTACTGGGGAACACACAGCCTCGTTCCAGTGGCTTCACACCGATTTGGGTGAAGCTTCCCAAGTTGCTGGCTCCTGCACACCCGCATGTCCCGTACTTACTTATCCAGGAACATGGTTCTGCAAGGCCAAATTAACTATGCACACTCTCTCTCAAGAATACTTACCCAGCTGTACAGTCATTAATGGACGTCACAGAAATCACCCCTCTCTGAATCAAGTAGCTAAAAAACATTTCTACCATCTCTGTCTGACTACTTTGCAATATTGTCTTCTAGGCTCTGGTCATTTTAAAAGGTACCATCTGTGCCATCCTTGACAAGATGTTCATTAGCTGTTTCTGAGCTTTCACACAAAGTATCTTACACACACACACACACACACACACACATACACACACGCAAACTTAATTGATTCACACTACCAAGTCCAGTTTATTAAGTAACTGATGTGAGGCTCCCAGTGTCATGGTCTGCAATGCAACTGTCTGGATAGGAAATGTACCTTCAAAAGTTAATATGTCAGGGGCTTGGTCCAGTGTTATGGTGCTATCCAGGGGAGATGGTCTTTGATGCATCTTGTTCCTGGCCCCTTCCCATCCACAGGGAAACAGGAAGGTCCCAGACATGTGATGTAACCCTCAAAGTGTAAAGCCCCAGAGACCGTAAACCAGGTAAGTCCTGCCCCTGTCTCTGTCAGGGATTTTGGCCCAGGAAGGAAAAGTCATTTATCTATGCTGCACTGAAGCAGCTCATTCAGATAAGGAAGTCAGGCAAACGGGTACGTAACCCAGCACAAAAGCATAAACATGTGCAGGTGATACAGAGGGAAGGCTTCCTGGAGGGGACACAATCAAAATTGGGGTAGGAAGGATCAACAGCCATTTACAGACAGGGTACACAAACAGGCAAGGAAAGAGTATTCAACTCAACAAGAATGTCAGATGGGGAAAAAGGGCGTGATCAGTGTAAAGAGAGGGGACGGTGTAGGGCAGTCGGTGTGCACAGGGTCCTGGAGCATCGCAGTGAAGCCACTGAGCAGAGAGTGCACCCTGCGCTCAGGAAGCTCACCATAGATGCTCAGGACTGGCCCCCTGGAGCTGGCGTCACTTGAAACACAGGTGCGGAAAAGGAAAAGCAGGATACATCACATTTGTGGATTTACCTGCTGTGACAGCGTTCCCTGACAAGTCCAGCTGAAGAAAAAGTGTTTACTTGGACTCACACTTCCCAGGTACAATCCATGGTGGGTGTAAAGGCAGGAGCCTGAGGCAGCTGGTTACATTGTATCCACAGCCAGGAAGCAGATGGAGACAGATGCTGATGCTCTGTCCCTTCTGCCTCCCTCCTCTCACTCTCCCTTTCCCTCTCCGTCCTCCCTCTCCCTCTCTCTCTCTCACACACTCACTCACTCTCACACACACACTCAGAGTGGAGAGATGTTAAGAGCACTGACTACTTGTGATGGTTTGAATATGTTTGGCCCAGGGAATAGCACTGTTAGGGGTTGTGGCCTTGTTGGAGTAGGTGTGTCACTGTGGGTGTGGGCTTTAAGACCCTCATCCTAGCTGCCTGGAAGCCAGTCTTCTGCTAGCAGCCTTCAGATGAAGATGTAGAACTCTCAGCTCCTCCTGCACCATGCCTGCCTGGATGCTGCCATGCTTCCCACCTTGATAACAATGGACTGAACCTCTGAACCTGTAAGCCAGCCCCAATTAACTGTAGCCCTTATAAGAGTTGCCTTGGTCACAGCAGTAAAACCCAAACTAAGACATCGCTTGTCCAGAGGACCCAGGTTCAATTCCCTGACACCCTCTTCTGGCCTCTGTGGCACCAGGCCCACAAACGCCCACAGACGTAAAATAAAAACCTTTGAGAAGAATATATTCTCTTGTAGAACTGTTCAGTCTTTTGCTAATATACTGCATTTTCAAAGTATCTACACTACTAAAAACCTGGCAGCGGCTACTCGAGTTACCCAGAAATAAGTGTTTAAGGGAGTAAAAGGCACAATCGCCCCCCCCGCCCCCCCAAGCCAAGCCTCCTTGGAGAAGCAGCCTATGTAATTAAGCAAAAGTGTCTGTACAAATCACGGGAATATGGATAGAGCACACTTTGAAAATAGTCCCATTCACAGCTTCTCTCGGAAGCGGTGCTAAGTACCCCTGGGCTGAGTGCATCAGTGAGTTCAGGCCCAGAAGGCTCTCGGCTCAGCCACACTTACGCTCCTTGCCCAGGAAGAAGGAATAGAAGCAGAGGTGGTTGATGCTGAGGTACAGCCAGCCCTGGCGGGGCACCCTGCCCTTCCAGCAGCAGCACGAGTAGTACGTGACCAGCTTCTCCGCCTCGGGGAAGTTGAACCTGGCCTCGAACTTCACCAGAGCTTCTCGGAACTTCTCGGGCTCCTCCTCCTGCTCTGCCAGTCTGCTGCTGGTCTCCTCTGCGATCAGAGCCTGAGGACAGAAAGACACTTACCCAGCCAGCCAGACAACAGTTAGACTGAAGGGGAAGAAGGACAGCAAGCAGGAAGGACAGATGGGCAATAGCGAAAGAGGACAAACTGACGCAAAAGATGTAAGAACCCAACCTTGTTTTGGAATTTTTGAGTTAAACATTAATACTTTCAAAACATCTTCCTTGTCAGGTTCAAAATGTTGATAAAGGGCCACAAGATGGCTCAGTGAGTGGAGGTGCTTGCAGCCAAGTCTGAGGATCTGAGTTTGATCCCTAGTACCACCTCCTGCACACACATTCCCCCAACATACACCATTTGAAAGCTTAGCAAATTGACTTAATTTTACAAATTTCTCTTGACATTATGAACCATAAGACAATGATTAAGATTTTTAGGGGCTGTTTCATATGAAACGCACGCCCAGTTTGCTGTTGTCCCGAAAGGCTTCTCATTAGGCATGTAGAGCTTCAGCAGAGGCCAGGTGCTTTAGTGCCTGGGCAGAGGTGCCTCGGAGGACGAGATTGGATGGTGGCTGGGGAAGCAGCCAAATGTCCAGACTTGACAGGAAAGCATCCTTCACATTTGGTCATCAAAAGGGGTGGAGGGGGGGTGTCCACTTTATCCCTCAGACTCCTCCATCATCAGCCCGGCCTCCTGGGGACAAGACTACCCTGGCTTGTGGTTGTGGTTGTTGTTGTTGTTGCTGCTGCTGCTGCTGCTGTTGTCTTTGACAGCATCTCCTACATCCCGGGCAAGCTTCTGACTCACTCTGTAGCCCATGCTAGCTTCTCCCTTGGGACCCTCCTGCCTCAGCCTCCCCAGTGCTGAGATTACAGAAGTGAGCCTCCACACCTGGCAAAGAGACATGCTTTATAAAGTAGTAAGCGCCAAAGCATGGAGAATCTAAATTTTTCAGCCCCAAACATGCTGCTTTGACATAGGGCTTATTCAGAGCTGAAGACGCTGACCTCTCCATCTACCTAAAGATTGCCAAGGAGCTCTCTGTTCAAGGGCAGCCTCCCCTGGCCAGTATGAAAGTCGTGACCAGCAGGAAGGGAGAGGGGAAGGGCCAGTCAGAAGTAAACAGAGGCTACTTTTTACTAAGTGAATTCCCTTTGTTTTATGTAACTTGACAGAGCATGTAGCCAAAGTGTTAAAAAAAAAATTTTTTTAGCCAAAGTGAGAGGGAAGGAGCAGGCAGGTGGGGAGAAGCCTTAAAGCCCAGCCTACCTTCACCTTCCCTTTGACAAAGCTGGCGATGTCATCTTTGTTGTCAAAGACTGACAGGGTGTGCAGCAGGTTCTGCTCCAGCCAGTCCCAGTGCCGGTTGATTTCCTCCAATGTTGCACCTGGATTTGGACAGACAGGCACACATCAGGCAAAGAAGGAACTGCTAAAATGTGAACTCAGTTTCCAACTCCTGCCATGCATGACTCTATGTGTACTTTACATTATGGGAGACAGTCTGCTGTAGAACAGGCCCCCTTTATTAAAATAGAGTCTCCTCCTGCCTCTGGGCACCTGAAGGCACTGATCCTATGGCCACAAGGCAGCCCCGGTGACTGGGAGGGTCACCCTTCGGTGTGCTGTGGCCTCTTGCCTGCTTTGGCAATGTCCACCTCTTCTCTGCCTCTACTCGGTGACAGAGATGTTGGTAATTGCACAGATATCCCAACACAGAACATGCCCCAGAGAGCAGACTCACTGCCAACAGGCTCACACAGTGTAGCCTGTGCTCTGAAAGGCCAAGTTCACCGTGGAAGAGCCTGTTGTAAAGTCCTGTTGACCATACAAGAATGTCACCACTTGGGAGCAGCAGAGCTTGACCCAGCCGGGCCGGCCTCAGAAAACATCTGTCTACAGATGTTTTAGGCCATTTATAGCAGTAGCCCTCAAATACCTAGAGTTCTTAGAGTGCATATTATCTTAAAATAAAGCATACACACAAAAGCATTACATCATAGCCAATCTGCCAGTTAATTTCTTTAGGAAGCAATTGAAATGCTCACTAAACTACCAAAGTGCTAAGTGCCACTGCTAACTAAGGCATAGTCATGTCCACTGTCTCTGTTTCTTCTCAAGGAGCCCTCTAGTCATCTGTACCGGATGACGGACACTGGACATGGGGACCATGTCCAGCCTCTTGTGCCAGCAGATGCCCTTCCTGTACACAGGTACAGTCCCTGACCAGAAGTTTTTTCAGTCTCCATTTCAAAACGGGACAAGATTAAACCCAGAGAAACTAAAGCTACCAGGCCATAGTTCAATGTCACCCAGAGACAAGTGGGAGGCCAAGAGAGTCACCAGAGTCATTAGCCATCCCAAAGCAGGCGGGTTTCACTTAAAAGTGTGTTTCTTTTCTCTCCACGTTACTTGCACACCCAAGTGTAAATGCACACGAAAATATAGGAAATACGCATTACTGCCTCTTTTCTGAGACCTCTAATCTGAAAGGACCAAGTCTGAATTGTAGCAATGCTGCCACAGCATAAAAGCTGCACCAGCCTGACGGATCAGAACCTACAGACACTCTTCTCACACAAGTTTTAAGATACAGCGCTAAAAAGATGTAGGCTGTGGGTAAGTGGACTTCATGCGTAGACCGTAGTTCCCATCCCCCACAATACTGTATCTATACAAGTATTCCATCAGCCAAAAGAATCACTTCCATTGCATTTCGTTCAGGAAAATCGAGAGCTAAGTAATACAAAGTACCCAGGCCTCGGTATTACCCAGACAAGCATACCTGTGTCCTTGCTGACTCCACCATTGTCCCCGCCACATGGCTCTCTGCCCAGTGCCTCTATCCACAGGCATGACCCATGACCTTCACTTCCCTCCCGCTGCACCTCCCAGGTGGGTCTTAGCAGGAGTCAGTCCTGGAGTGAGAGGCTCTTCCTACACAGCTCTCCAGACAGGGAAAGCTCATTTGAAAACAAAATCAAGCCACCCAAAGCCAGCCTCCACATGCCCATCTGTCTCTATGTCTGCTTTCTCTCTCTTCTGACCTGAACCCAGGACACAGAGCATCTACTTGGCCCCTCAGCTGACTGTGGCACACCAGGGGCTGACACAGCTCAGGTGGTCTTCCTGCCTCTCACCCATGCATCCCTTCCCTCCAGTGACCATGTACTTCACGGTAACACAGACGGCACCTTGCAAAAGCTAGTTCTACCACAGTCCGTGAGCGCACACAAAACTGCAGAGAGCAGGCCTTTATTTGCCATCATAATAAAACCAACCAGGTCATTATGCAAACAAAAGGACGCTAGACAGAAGAGGACCCGGTCTCTATCAGCTTTCAGTACTCAGCTATGGGTCTTCAGATATACTTCCTCATTTGTAAAAACAAAACAGGGAAGAGGGAAGGAGGGGGAGAGGGAGGGAGGGGAGCGACTGACCTGTAAAGAAGACAGAAGAGGGAAATGGAAGTACAAATATTTGTCCTGTGTCACATTTCAAATGAAGGGCAAACCAACCTTGCTGAGCACCCTGGGGTCTTCGCACAGAAGTGAGACTCCTTAATGCATGTGCTGGCTAAGGCAGCACATGAAAGAGCTGTCTGCACTCAGCAGGAGCTCAGACTCTCCCTGAAATCCCTTCTTCCTGCAAGAACCTTCCCAGATGCCTGGACGCTGGTGATGTTTTATTTGTTTTAAATATTGAATCATGCACATACATGTAAATCGTACGTATTTTCAGTTAGTTATGTATGGTGTGGGCTGGGGTATTGTACAGTGAGTGCAGTTGACTTTGGAACACAGAAGGAGGTGTTTGAACCCCTAAAGCTGAAGCTACAGACAGCTGGGGGGGGGGCAGCATGATAGCTGGGAGCCACAATCAAGTCCTATGCAAGAGCACTACTTGCTCTCAACTGCTGAGCCACCTCTCTATCCCCTGGGATACATAAGCCTACCATCAGGGTCACCAGGACCAATGACTTAACTACTAACACCTTCAACTGGCCAGTTAGATACCGTGAATAAAACCAACCGTAATCAAGTCTCAATCCCAATATATCACTGTGGAATTAAGACTTGAGACAGGGGCTGTACAGATAGCCCAGTGGTTAAGAGTACTGGGCTGTTCTTCCAGAGAACCTGGGTTCAATTCCTGGCACCCACAAGATGGCTTACAACTGCCTGTAACCCCAGTCTCAAGGCATCTGACTCCCTCTTCCAACCTCTGTGGCCCCAAGGCACATATGTGGCACACAGCCATAAATGCAAGTCCAGCACAACACTCATACACTGTAAATAAAAATAGATTTAAAAAAATATGACTTGAGACAGAGGATGTGGAGGCACATGCCTTGAATCCCAGCACTCTGGAGGCAGAGGCAGGAAGAGCTCTGTGAGTTCGAGGGAAACCTGATCTACATATGAGTTCCAGAACAGCCAGGGCTACATATAGAAACCACGTCTCAAAACAAAAACAAAACAAAAAAGACAAAAAAGCTCAAGTTTCACTGTTATAAAATGCTTCTATACAATGCTCATAACAAGGAAAAACACAACTAAAAAGAAAATTAATACACAGAACCTATCTCGGGGCCATAGGCAATGGAACCACAGCTGCCCTGCATGCCTCTCCCAGCAAAGACAATCAACAGGAGGAACTTTTCCACCCCAGGGTCTGTTTCCTTCAAAAGTTGCCAAGTGGCAGGGAAACTCTCCAAACTGAATTTCCTCCGCAGAGACGCCTCAGGGCAGGCTTCATAAGTACTCCAGAACAAGGCGAGCTGAGTGAGCTACCGTGCCTCCTTGACCCTGGAAGCCTGAGAACGAAAGTCACCTCAGTGCGTGTCACACGGCACCATCCTGAGCCATACTGTTGCAGTGGTTCCCACAGATTCAAAGGAGTCCACCTGACACCAGCTTAAAAAATAAAAAACAATTCAAAACGGACTATGCACCTCCCAGTAAGAGCGACCACTGAATCGGAATGCGAGCTTTTACACACACATAAATAACATTTCTGTCACGCTCAGTTTGAAAGTCACCGTGTTGCACCATACTGCTGAGAAAGCTAAAGAGAAAATAAGTCTGCCATCTGTTGTTGAGGCCAGAGGGGTAAAGGACACACAGGCATGTCCAACCTGTATAACAGGTCCTCATTAACAAGTTCACACTTTAGAGCCGTGCAATGAGAGGCCACCGAGTTGGCTCAGTGGGTACAGGAGCTTGCTGCCAAGCCTAACAACGTTAGTCCCTGGCGTCCATGTCATGGAAGGAGAGAACCATTCCGTACACCCCGGAACAAGAGTGCACCTGGACAGATACATTTTTAAAAATGTAATTGATCGGGAGGCAGAGGCAGGTGGATTTCTGAGTTCAAGGCCAACCTGGTCTACAAAGTGAGTTCCAGGATAGCCAGGGCTACACAGAAAAACCCTGTCTCAAAAAACCCAAAAAGAAAAAAAAAATGTAATTGAGTTATCAGCAAAAAGTTACCAAACAAACAAACAAACAAAAACCAAAAAACCCCGCTCAGTGTTTTAAGTTCATAATTATGTATGGCCATGTTCCTAGACCTTATAGTCACGCACAGCCCAAGGACCATGGTTTGGACACATCTGGCATAATTACTGAGTGTGGAGAATGGATAGACCATCCTGGTCTATCCTTCCAACACAACAGAGACCTGCTGTCAGCACCTGAATGGATCTTCCTCAAATCCATACAATGGCACACAGATGCCAAGACTATATATTTCAAGAAATAGTTTTTCAAGACCAATTAGGTTAGTAAGGACATAGAATGGGGCTGCTGAGCCAACAGAACCAGCGTTATAAGACACCAGGGATGTCTGTCTGTCCGCCAAAGAAAGACCATGGGAGGATCTAGTGAGAAAGAGAACATCTGCAAGCCAAGGAGAAGGCCCCACTGGAAATAGCCCAGTTGTATCATAACCATGGATGCTCAGCCTCGGGAACTGAAAGAAAAGAAAGTTCTCTCCTTTAAGCCTCAGTCAAGTTGATGAGATTTTGTTACAGCAGTGGAACAGACTAAACTGTAACTGTGGACGGTAACAGTGGCAACTGACCACATTATGCCGAGCTACTAAATCCTCTCATTTTGCAGAAATAGACTTTGCCATTTTCCAAGAAAACTAAAAGTCCAGTGTGAAAATCAGGCTTAGAGATTCAGTGTTAGAAACCTAATCAAAGACCAGAAACCAGGCAACGGAGGGCCTGGGAACAAGCAAGTCTGCATGGGGACAGGCAGAGACAGCTGGCTGAGGCCATTTTAAATGCAGATGTTACACGCTTAGTAAAGCATGCTGTATCTTTAAACTCACTCCCTACAAATGTCACAAGGTAGGTATTTTCTAGACACAAAGTAAAAAAAAAAAAGAAGAAGAAGAAGAAGCCAACCCATAGCCCACGCGTGTGACTCTGGGGGCCTCCGTCTCCTGGGACATCCCAGCAGCTGAGGATAGTTATTCTCCCCAGCTTTCCTCTAGGGGGGCATCGACATGAAATACAACAGGCATCTCATTGTCCACACCTCCAGCTTCTGCACAGACACAGCCATAAATAACTGGGCCTAAGCTTCAGTTTTTAAAAAAGTAACTGTTTCCCTCTACATAATAAACACTTGATTGGATTCAGTATTTTTTCCAGCCTCCTAAATGCTAGTGTACTATGAAATGGGCACTCTGTGTTCATAGTTCAGATCTGGTCCTATGAACTAGCAAAATGTTTCTCTGTTTGCCACATATTAATATCTACTGTGGACTGCAGAGGGGCTAGAAAGGTGTGGCAGGCATGGGGCAGCTTCTCTCCTATAACTCACTGTAAATTCTAATGCAGAATGACACAGACACGCTGCACATGGGGTAACGGACTTTCAGAAATGTAGAGTGCCGGTGTAGCATGCTTGGAGCCCTGGGCTCAGTCCCCAGCACCATACGAACATGATGTTGCACACCTGTAATGACAGCACTTGGGAGGCAGAAGCAGGAGGATTAGAAGTTGAACACAGCTAACTCGTTCTAGTTTGGTTGCTGTAATAAAACATGGACTAAAATCAATTTGGGGGAAAATGGTTTATTTGGCTTTCTTCAGGTCATCAAGGGCAGCCAAGGCAGGAGCCTGGAGGCAGGAGCTGAAGCAGAGACTGCAGGCTTGCTTCCACTGGCTTGCCCAGGCCCACCTGCCTAGGGAGGCACCATTCACACTAGGCTAGGCCCTTCTACAGCAATGAGCAACTAAGGAAATGTCTCATAGACATGCTCACAAATGGCCGTTCTGATAGAGGACAGTCTGATGGCTGCCAGTCTGATGGCAGCCAGTCTGATGGAGGTTAACTGAGCTGAGCGTCCATCTTCCCCAGTGCCTCTGGGTTATGTGAAGGTGACAGATGAAGCTGACTGTGTTGGCTACACGGGGCATCAGGGTCAGCCTGAGCTATAAGTGACTTGTCTTAAAAAAAAAAAGTGTTTCAAAAATTTAAAAACCCTAACTAATAAATACCAAATGAGAGGATACTGGTGGACCAAAAGAAATAAACACTTCTTTTTAAAAAACCCAGATTCTGAAAGCAGACACTCTCAGACCTAATCTATAAGTCTAAAGCAATTATCCTCACGAGACCATCATTATGATCTGCTGGATTTTTTTTCTGTTTTAATAAATCTCTAAATATAAGTTAAGATTTCTTCCCTCAGAAGAAATCAATCGTTAAAAATATTACAATCGAGAGAGATGGCTCAGGGGTTGAGAGCAGTGGCTCTTCCAGAGGTTCAATTCCCGGCACCCACATGGTGGCTCACAATCGTCTTCAGTGGAATTTGATGCCTTCTTCTGTCATGCAGGCATACACGCAGATAGATCACGCATGCACATAAATAAATCCTAAAAATATTTATAATACGTGAGAGCAGACATAGTCTCAGGAACCAGAAGCCACAGGAGGAGGCAGAGACAACAGACAGCAGGCAAGCACAGGGTAGAAGCTGCTGTTAGCGATCAAGTCCAGACGCTCAGAAGGAAGAGGAAGGCCTCTCCAGGGCCTGCAATGACTAAACAGATACAGTCACTGAAACAACAGATACGCTGGGTGGAATCAAATATTATAGGAGCTGGGCATGGTGGCGCATGCCTTTAATCCCAGTTTTTGGGAGGCAGGTGGATCTCTGAGTTTGAGGCCAGTCTGTCCTACAAAGTGAGTCCCAGGACAGCCAGGGCTACACAGAGAAACCCTGCCTCAGAGGAGGAATGGAAGGAAGGGGAGGGAGGGAGGGAGACTAGAATGTGGAGCTCATAGTTGAGGAGAGAAAGAGCCGACAAGAACAGTTCCTTCAGGTGCCCGACTTCATCTAATACTGATATGAAAAGGATGTGGGGAAAGGGAAGGGGTGGGACTGTCCGAGGAGAGAGGACTTATGAAGAGCAAGCACACTGGCAAGCTTTGTGGAGCCAGCCACAGCTACAAAGCAAGCAGGAAGCCCAAGACTGAGTCCATATGACACCAGCAGGTCCCAGGTAACTTCTGTTTCAGGGATAACACTATAGTGACATGTGACCAATCTTTGAGAGATATTTGAATTTAATACAGGGTAGAATATTAACAACTTCTGGGATCTTCTAGGATTTTTTTTTCTTTTCCTTTTTTCTTTTTTTTTCTTTCTTTCTTTTTTTGAGAATTTTTTTTTAATGATTACACTGTAGCTGTCCTCAGACACACCACAAGAGGGCATCAGATCCCATTACAGATGGTTGTGAGCCACCATGTGGTTGCTGGGAACTGAACTCAGGACCTCTGGAAGAGCAGCCAGTGAGTGCTCTTAACCGCTGAGCCAGCTCTCTAGACCCCTAGGGTTTTCTCTAAACTACTTCAGGGTAAGAAAAAACCTTTAGAGACAAATGAAGCAAGCCAAGCACCCCTAATCCTGAAGAGGTACCCACAGGACATTATCACAGTCCTCAGGGGTTTCTACTGTTTCAGAATCTTTACTGGGCTTGGAGAGACGGCTCAGTGATCAGGAGCATTTAGAGCTCTTGCAGAGGACCCAGGTTCAGTTCCCAGCTCCCACATGGCAGCTCACAACCATCTGTGACTCCAGTTCCAAGGGAGCTGCTGCCTCTTCTGGTCTCCAAGGGCTACTGCACATGTGTGTGCACACACACGCACATGTATGTACACACACACACACACACACACACACACAAAGTAAAATAAATATTTTTAAAAGCCATATATATATATATATATATATATATAGAGAGAGAGAGAGAGAGAGAGAGGGAGAGGGGGGGGGACCACTGTAAACTTGATCAAAAATGTATAGCTGGGAGGTCATGGGCCTAGGGGTTACCTTACTACTGTTGTTTAGTTAAATAGACAGAATCAAACGGCCTTATAAAAGTCTGTTTACACCTATAGACAAACACTACTCCATCTTCCTGAGAGGAGAGTCTCTGTGCGGTGAACAGCAGTGGATGCAGAGACCCATGGCTGCTCAGTGTGATTGGGACTGTGTGCTGGGTGCGTGCTCAGCCCTGAACACCATTTACACCACGAGCCTCCACAGCTCAGTGAATGCCACTGAAGAGCGCTTTAAAGTACGAGCCAGGAGCCAGGACTGGGCAATGAAATGCTCCTTTCTGGGTGTGGCGACCATTGCAATCATGAACTCACGACAGCTGTGGGGCCTGCACTCGATCTGGGCAAAGCTGTTCTGTCAATGGTTAGTTATGGATGGGGAAGGGGCTCATAGGACCCTATTTCTCCGTGCTGAATCACGGTCTGCCCAAAGATTCTGGGAGAGAGAGAGTCCCTGTCTACAGTTGAGTCCCCTTGGTGACTCCAGCAAGCTCCAGTGAATACCCAAACACATGGTCACACAGCCAATCAGCAAACTCCAATAACTAAACACATGGTCACACAGCCAATCAGCAAACTCCAATAACTAAACACATGGTCACACAGCCAATCAGCAAACTCCAATAACTAAACACATGGTCACACAGCCAATCAGCAAACTCCAATAACTAAACACATGGTCACACAGCCAATCAGCAAACTCCAATAACTAAACACATGGTCACACAGCCAATCCCCATTAAACTCTGAGACACAAAACGGCATGAAGACCTGCTGTGGGGCGGGGACTTGTGAGAAGTCGGTGGGTTGGCAGAGGGAGAGGTGAGGGAGAGTCATCAGAACACGTTTTATACGTGTATGAAAAGGTCAAACAACAAACTTAACCACTAAAAAAATCGATGAAATATTTTTATAGTGAAGAATCTAAGCATGAAATTTAATGAAAAAAAATTCTATAATGGAAAAAATGCAGGGCCAGAGAGATGGCTCAGCAGTTAAGATCACTGGCTGTTCTTCCAGAGGTCCTGAGTTCAATTCCCAGCGACCATATGGTGGCTCACAACCATCTGTAATGGAGTCTGATGCCCTCTTCTGGTGTGTCTGACAGTGTACTCATATAAATAAAATAAATCTTAAAAAAAAAAACAAACCTATTCCTAGTAAAGAGTCAAAACCAGGCCAAGTGATCCACACACACCCACGAGGTGTCTAGACTCAGAAGTAAAATCAGGTCCAGAAAGCAGGGCACAGAGTTGTCTAAGTTCCCTTACAGGCTGAGCATCACCAATTCAAAGACCCTGAATCTGAAGCTCTAGGGGCTGGGGGGACACACACCATCTCACAAGTAAGAAATTCCACACCTTGAAACTTACTTCACAGACAAAATTATTTAAAAGACTGCACACAATTACTCTTGAGTTATGTCTGCATGGTATATGCGAGACAAATTCTGTGTTCTGATATGGGTTCCATCCCTGCAGTATTTCATAATGTATATGCAAACATTCCAAAATAAACAAACAAAAAAAATCCAGGTATTTCATCCTCAGCCTTCTTAATGCTGGAACCCTTTAACACAGCTCCTCGTGCTGTGGTGACCCCCAACCTTAAAATTACTTTATTAATACTTCATAACTATAGTCTTGCTACTTTTTTAAAAATTTATTTTAATAAATGTGAGTACACTGTAGCTGTCTTCAAACACACCACAAGAGGGCATCAGATCCCATTACAGATGGTTGTGAGCCACCATGTGGTTGCTGGGAATTGAACTCAGGACCTTTGGAAAAGCAGTCAGTGCTCCTAACCACTGAGCCATCGCTGCAGCCCAATCTTGCTACTGTTATGCATCATTATATAAACACATAATTTGGGACTCCAAGTGGGTCCCGACCCACAGGTTGAGAACCACTGTATTAGCTGCTTTCCTCATGGCCAAAAAGCCAGGGAAGCCGCCACTTAGCCAAGTTGTTTGGGACAGCATCACTGACCTCTCCCACCACTGTGACTCCAGTAAGACAGAGAAAGAGCCCCTGCTGGGCAGCACACAGCACAGGGGTCACATGGACTCCCATGGCACGCCTTCCATATCACTAAGGGGTTACCTAATAGTTAGGAGGATTATCTTTCTGTGAGCCTTGTATCTCAGAGCCTCCTCTTCTATTTTTTTTTTTTAATTGTATTTATTTATTTTATGTGTGAGTACACTGTCGCTGTCTTCAAACACACCAGAAGAGGGCATCGGATCCCATTACAGATGGTTGTGAGCCACCTTGTGGTTGCTGGGAATTGAACTCAGGGTCTTTAAAAGAGCAGTCAGTGTTCTTAACCACTGCACCAGCCAGCCTCCTCTTCTATTAAAAAAGAGAATTAACTTGGGTATCTTTAAAGCACCCCCTCCAGGTGGTCTCTGTTGATGTCAGGACCTACACTGCAAGTCAGGCAACCTTTGATTTTAAGATTCAAATTTTAATTTGCTTCAGTTTGCTTCCTTATATAGTCCAGGCTGGTCTCAAATTTATGTGATTAAGTGATCTTCCTGCCTCAGTATCTTGAGTAGCTAGGACTACAGGCATGTACCAACTCACTCAGCTCTAAGAGATTTTTAATCTTAACCCCTATCAGCAATGTATACATCACAGAAGGAAGAAGATGTTCTTCGATGAAAGTTATTTATTCATAGGCAAAATTACTTAAAAAAAAAAACACATTAATAGCTCAATTGCGAGTACCTCCGGGACAAGGAAGAAACATTAATTGACCACCCTCTCCCCACTTCTAAAGGTGAAGCCCACATGGAAAATTCCAGCTAGTGTTGTTCCAAGGAAATGCCGAAGCTACCGAAAACAAGTGTAACAATCCTGACCCAGAAAGCTCACACTTTCCCCGCTGCTGGGCCACCTCCCAGATGTTCCTTGAAGCACCCTGCAAGTCCTCTGCTCAGAGAAAACAAGCTGGCATGTCTTCTGCCACCTTGGTACGAAGTTCAGGAAGACACTAATCTGGTCCACCCGGGAACATTTCCTCCCTTAATAAAATCCACTCCACAAAGACAAAGCAAACAGTGAGGCAGAATACAAGGGAGCAAAACACCAACCGCAGTCAAGGGCACGGATAAGAAACCGTACATGCGTCAGAAGGAACACTCTGAGAGTACACTCTGTCAGAGCCTGCAGCTAAGCTGCCCTCGAGCACCCCAGCGCCTGGTGTGACCCTGGCAAGCGGCCAGCTTCCGGTGCTCTGCATCTTCCCCCCTCCAGGGTAGGGTGTGCTGCCCCTATGTGCTGCTGAGAGATTCGCAAGGGGGGCAGTAGAGGGGCTCAGTGGAGAGAATTAGCTCCTGGGGGCCCGAGCTTTTAAAAACAGGCAACCTGTTTTGATTAGCAAATGGTTCCCCTTTCCTGTCATGAAAACATGTCTGTTTTCATTTTCTAAATCTAAACCTTTAATTAAGAGTTCTTCAAACTACAATAGTCCCTCTACATGCACCAGAGGGCTGGGCCTGTATATGTGCTTGATCCAGGACCTCCCAAAGACAAGAGCGTCTGAGACGGCTCAGGTTCTTCTTTAAGGTGGCACGGCCTTTGCAGGTAACTTACACACTCCTCCTGAATTCCTGAAGTTATCTCCAGATTCCTTACAGTGTCCGGAACAAAGTTAATGATACAGAATTCCCATAGCATATTCTTCATGGAATACCAAGAAGTCTTACATGGCCAGTACAGATGCAAGGGAGATATGCATAATATAACATGTTACATTTATACATATTATCCATTTTGGTTGAATCTGCAAGCATCAGGCTCAGTCCACACACCCTCTCCCACCAGGTCCATGGAAAGCTTGCTCCTGGCTCTCACTGCTCTGTCTTCATTTAATTCAACCCCATGGGGACAGACCTCGAAAGCAAGGAGGGAGACTCTGAACTTAAGCAGCTATGAACTCCTCAGGCCAGTGCAAGTGCAAACGCATGCCTGGGAAGACATGAGCATTGTTGAGCGTTCTTCTGTGCAAGGCTCCGATGCCTGAGAGGGGTGCTCTGCCACCTTTCACTACGACCCGAGGATGTCTTCTTCCAGGAACTGGGTAAGACACCCCCAAGGCCTCAGCTGACAATAATGGAAGGCGTCAACTTATTGCATAAGCCATCTGATTCTTGGAATGATTCTAAGCAGATAACTCAGAGCCAGGCAGCTCTTTCCTATTCTCTTTTGTGCTTCCTGAGATCAAATGTGGACAACAAACAATCCGGCCAGTGTTCCAGGCCATGCTGGGGACTAAGAAGGGCACGGCAGCAATTCTGAGATAGCACTGAGGACCACTGACGATGACCAGGACATGTCATGAGGGAACAGCAACAGGAGGCACAGAGGGCAGCATGGGCCTGCACGTCTCGGGTGCAGGGCAAGACTGAGAGCACCAGACATGGCAATGACAAGGAAGCCTCGTCCTTATAGGGCCCAATAACTCACCACAGCATAGGAATCCATTCAGCAGGATCCAGACAGCCTAACCCAGAGGTTCTCAACCTGTGGGTGGTGACCCCTTTGGAAGTCACATATCAGATACTCTGCATATCAGATACCTACACATGATTCATAATGGTAGCAGAATTAGTTATGAAGTATCAAGGAAATTTTATGGCTAGAAGTCTCAACACGAGGAGCTGTATTCAAGGGTCTACAGCATTAGGAAGGTTGAGAACCACTGGTCTAACCTGTTCTCCACCTGACTAGGGATTAGCTCCTGGGATTCTACCTTCCTCAAAATTGTCCTCATCTATGCAGTGCCAATGGTTAGATGTCTAACTCCAAAAAGAAAGCCACCAGAAACTGTATTACCACGCAGCCCGAAAAAGGAAATTCTGACACATGCCCAGGCGGGAATGCCGCGGAAGCTCACCTGTATAGGCAGAGCCCAGGTGGGAATGCAGTTCAGTGGTGCGATGCTGTCTTCACACCAAAAGAAAAGCTTATGGTAACAGACTGTTACCAGTTATTTTCCAGCCATTGTTTTCTATCTTAGTGCACCTACAGCTTCATGCGCGCTAGGCAAGTATGAAGTTACATACCAAGTTATGTGCCCAGCCCTTTTTTAGTTTGGGTTTTTTCCCTTACATCCTCATAGATGTGCATAACATACTTTAAAAATACCCACCACCACCCCCTTAACCCTTTCCCCACAATTACTGTTTCTCCCTTCCTGTTTCCAACTAGCCCTGTCTCTACTCCTCTATCTCTTTGAAGGTATATATAGCCAAGCGAGAGAGCTTGACTTTGTATTTTGAGGTAGGGTCTACCTACTTGCCCAGGCAGGTCTTGAACTTGTAATCCTTCTGCTAACTCCTGAACAGCTGAGATTACAAACCTGTGTCTCCAAGCCCAGTAAAACATTCTCTTAAGAATCATAATGCCTGCCCTCTGAGCTCTACCTGTTTAATGAGGGGACCCATAGCCTGCCTCAGATGACCTGGGTCCTAGCGTCTTAGTTAAGAGTTCCTATCACTGTGGTAAACGCCATGACCAAAACCAAGTAGGAGAAGAAAGCAATTATTTGGCTTATCAGGTTCATCGCTGAGGGAAGACAGGATGGGACCTCAAACAGGGCAGGAACCTGGAGGCAGAAGCTGATGCAGAGGCCATAGAGGGTGCTGCTTACTGGCTTGCTTCCCACGGCCTGCTCAGCCTGCTTTCTTATAGAACCAGGACCCCCAGCCCAGGGATGGCACCACACACAGTGGGCAGGACCCCCCCCAATCAATCCCTAATTAAGAATATGCCTTACATGCTTGCCAATAGCTCATTCTTAGGGGGGCTTTTTCTCAAATTGAGCCTGCCTCCTCTCTGATAACTCTTGCTGTATCAAGTTGACACAGAACTAGGCAGCACACCTGGCTTATCAGAAAGGGACCAAGAAGACTTTGTAGGGGTGGTTCTGATGCTGAGGTTCTGCTCCCAGTTGGTTCTTGATCTGTCAGTAAAGAAGCCATGGGCCAATTGCTGGGCAGAACGAATAGGCGAGACTTCCTGGTCCCTGGAGGCAAGAAGACAGATGGAAGGAGAGGAGACACAGAGTTTGTAATGCTTCTGATGGATAAAAGGTGACCAGCTGTGTGAGATCTCGAATAAAGTGGCCACACAGGGCACTCCTACAAGCAGGTGGTCAAGGGCGCTTTCCCAGGAGCTTAGGTGGGGTAGCAAAGCTACTCGCAACAAGACTTACTTGAAATAGCCTGAACTTACAGTAGAGCTGCAGCCCGATCAACTCCTAAGTTGAAACCTTTGTGAGTCAGAAATGCACTCAACCCACTGACCCACTGCCGCTGGCCTGCTTCAGGGTGCTTGGCACACTTCTGCCAGCCTGTGAGCACTGGGCAAATTCACAAAGTTCTGTAAACAGCGGTGCTGTGCTTCCTCACCACTGTAAAGATGAAAAACCCTTGGCCTAGGCTCTAATGCCCAGGGCCAAGTGAACCCACACAGCCTTACAGGGCAGACTGTGTCTCCTTCCCATACTCCGTGTTGTCATGAGCATTGGAAGGTCAGCATCCAGACAGACTCTGTGGATGAGTTGTTTCTGTGAGGGAGGCAGACAAAACCTGAGAAAACGCCTGTGTTGAGAGAGCACCAGAGGGAGGAAGCAGGTGCCGACAGCTAGGGAATGGTGTGTCTGGGTTCTGACCTGGAGGACTGGGTCTTTTCTCTGTCCACAGCTTCTTAAAACAATTCAGCACCCCCCTAGCAATATCTGATTCGATCTCAGCCACAGAAGCTGGCCATCTTTATAAAACCTTATGGCTGCTTGGTTCACACATTGTTGAAATGGTACCCATATCCCGTCTCTGTCTAGAACCATTGCTATCTTCAGGTCTTTTGCCAAGTAAAGTAACCGACCCATGAGACAATCCTCACGCCTCTTTCACTCCTGCCTAAAAAGAGAAAATGGACTCTTGGAGGCTTTGCTCAGCCTCCCCAGCCTGCCAAGCAGCAGCCTCCAAACTCAAGTGCAGAGCTGGATCCTTTCTGCAGGTTGTGCTCCCTTCCTGCAGGTTGTGCTCCCTTCCTGCAGGTTGTGCTCCCTTCCTGCAGGTTGTGCTCCCTTCCTGCAGGTTGTGCTCCCTTCCTGCAGGTTGTGCTCCCTTCCTGCACGTTGTGCTCCCTTCCTGCAGGCTGTGCTCCCTTCCTGCAGGTTGTGCTCCCTTCCTGCAGCTCTCTTCTTTACTGGAGGCCCCAAACCATGGGCAGGGACCTTCCTCAGCACTCAGGTCACAATGCAATATTAACGGTGATGGATCACAGAGTGTAAGATACCCAAATGACTGCCAACAGAGATCTCAGCACCCCCATCCATCTCACAGGTCCAAGACTGAATGTGCTCATGTTTCTCAATGAGAAAAACCCACCGAAAGATAAGTCCTGTTTGGAGGACCGTGTGTGGCAAGATGACAGCAGAAAGTGACATCTCTGCAAACTCAGTCTGGGCCAAGCAGGAGGCACCAAGCCAGATGCAAACTGCAGGAAACCCACCCTGGATCAACGGAAGAGAATGGATTCACCTCAAGACAGCTGCCCCAGCACAGTGGGGAGCCAGAGGAGCTGCAGCAAGCAATGGTGCAGAATTTGGGAAAACTTGGCATAAAAGGCCCTTAAGGGCTTCTCCAGCCAGCCTGTCCTCTGCAGCCTTCCCAGATCCACTGCTGTGCACACCTTCCATGGCCCTGCAGAGCTGGGTGGAGGGAGACCACACTGACACATTCTCTGCAGAGTCTCCTACCTCAGGCAGCTGCCTGGTATGTAGCAGGAACCAGACAGTTCAAATGAATAGAATCTGAGAGATGGGAAGAGTGTTCTGAAAATGTTAAGTGAAAAAAAAATGCTTAGAAAGTAGTCAAAAAACCAAACCCAATTAAAGTCTCCTGAAGGGTTAGATGAAGAAACTGAGCTATGGCTGTGGGACTGATCGATGCCCTGCAGACACTAAGAAGTGTATTGTGCACCCTGCATCTTTAAAGGGCACAGACCCACAAAACCAGCAAAGGTATGGGCAGAGTCCTGCCTAGCTTCTGAAAGTGCTCTGAAGCAAACGTAGGAAGGGGACAAAGGCACAAATGTTCATGCCCAAGGCTTTAAATTCAGAGGGCGACCACTCTTTTGCTTGAGGCAGAGTGCAGGATAACCGTGAGGAAAGATGAAGCTACTGCTGCTCACCCCCAGGCCTGTCTCGCAGAAGGACAGGCATCCTAGTTCTGTTCTCATAAACCCAAGCATAAAGCCACAGCTGATGCCAACAGAGCATCCGAGGTGAGGGTGCCTAAGCATGAGTGAGATGGGACCAGTGCTGTAATGGACATCAAGCAACATGGCCAGAGGAAAGCAAATGGTTCCAGACACGGAGGCTGCCCTAGAAAAAAAAAGATCACCCCAAGAAAAAAGGGAGGTACGTCTCCCCAAACACTTCACGCTCCCAAGGACAAAGCGAGAGCACGGGAAGTCTCAGAGGCGATGAAGCAGGAGAAATGAAAAAGGAGATTGGAGACCTTGAACTACTGATCAAAATCTGACCAAAATTAAAAGCAAGGTACAGAATATATTGCCAAAAACTGAATTAACTCAAGAAATGGAGAGAACAGACCTAACAAGACAAAGAGAAACAAATAGAAACGAAAAAACACCAACATTAGTCACCCATACGCAATAAACGCCAGGGGAAACAAATTTTAAAACAAAATGCATGCATGGGATTATAGCAAAAGTGCCCTGCAATGATTTTTAAAATCACTGTGCTGATTGCAAGCGCACAAGTGTATTTAACAACAGCTAACCCACTGAGCTCAGAGGAGTATCAGATTCTAGTCGAATTATCCCACCCAGTGACAAAAGCAGTCCTGCGTGCTAGAAAAGCACACAGTCCACAGCGGGGAGTGGGCAACGAGACAGGCGGAAGTCCATGTTGTCACCTAAAACACTAGGAGACCATGAAGACAGCAGCCACCAAGTACAGAGAGGCCTACAACTACATTTGGACTTGGTACCTCATATCCAAAAGCCTCTCAAAGGCAGACGTCTGCAAGTGTGAAAACCCTCAGAGACCAAGACATCCGTGATACATTACACGGGTGAGAATAGAAATCTCCCCAGCCACAGTGAACAGCAGCAACACAGGCAGGTACAGCGGCTCACACTAGCACTTAGGGAGAGGCAAAGGCAAGCTGACCTCCGTGAGTTCAAGCTCAGTCTGATCTACACAGAGAGTTCCAGGCCAGCAGGACTACTTAGTAAAAAGAAAGAAAAAGAAAAAAGAAAAAAAAAATGAAATGAAATGAACCAAAATAAAGGTTCCGGGATGGGAAAAGTCATAGCTGACTGTAAGTATTAAATCTACATAAGGCACTGTGACAAACATCAACAGAAACCACAGGAGCTGCAGGGGTGTGTGGAGGGGGTGGTGGCTCAGTGGGTGGTAAAGTCCTGCCTGAGCAATACAATCCCAACCAGCATCCAATAAAGGCCGAGTACAACAGAGCCTGGTTTGGGATCCAGCAGGCAGAGATGGGCAAATATCTCAGGCTTGCTGGCCAGGCTAACCTAGTCAGAGAGAGGTTTGGATTCAATGAGAGACGACCAACCTTGAAAGGGTAGGGGAGGCATCTGGTGTGAGCCTCTCGCCTCTGTACATACAATACAAAGAACCACACCCATATCAACATACACACATCAAAAATTATCATGAGAAACATCCTATTATGGAAAATATCAGGTCTGAATAGGACTTGTGATACAATATCAATCGTTCTTTTTAATGAGAATTAGGGAAGCAGAAGAGAAAAATATGCTGGCACGCTTATCCCCTAAGTTCATTGTTAGAACTGAAACTGTTTTTCACGAACTACAACTCTAACTTCATACTGATAAAGAGAGTCCCTGGCCTCAACCTTACAGGAACCTTTTGGGAAAAAATAATCTCTAGTGTTAAACATTTGAAGTTTAGCAAATTTTGTTCCTCTTTAGTTTCTTTGTTTCCATGGAAACTAACCAAATGTACCACTTTTGTTATAAAACAGCCCTGTCAGGTAACTCCAGTTTCACAGAATTATGTGTTCCCACCTTTGTCGCTACCCTTCTCTGACGCACTAGAAAGCGTTCAGAAAGAAGTTCATCTGTGTAACCAGAAGGTACTTTAGGTCGTTCTGTAGCCGAACAGCGATTTCTTTATAAAGCCTTTTTTAATTGGAGCAATCTGCCTTAGTTAGAAAAGAAAACAGCAGACAAGAGTGTGCCCAGATGTTAACAGCGGCTAGATTGGGTGGGGGGTGGGAAAGAGAAGCTTCGTCAAATTTCTGCCTTTTCCAAGGGAAAAGTCCAGTATGGCGGGCGAACAGGAGACAATGATCAAAGTTTCCTGTTCCCAGTGCATAGCTAAAAATACTACAGCCGTGTACACACATCGAGACAGAAGAGGAACATGGAATCCAGCGTTCAAATAGAGTCTCCAGTGATATTTCCTTATCTTGTAAATAAGAGTATGTTGCTCATATAGAATAAAGTAAACACTAGGCTTCATTGATAAAGTTTATCTTTGAATGTGACACTTCTGTCCTGAAGGACCATGGGGACTCAATGCAGGAAGAACAGGACCTTGGATGGAGCCGTGGGGTAAGGTCCAAATTCCCCAGCACCTGTCAGAGTAACATGCATTTTTTTGTGTGTGTGTGCGTATTTTGTGCATTTACTCCTTGTTCAAACAAATAACTACAGCTCTCAGACTGTGCCCTCAGGTCACCACAGTGCGTGTACAGATCCGGGCACACACTTACGTCAGAGGCAAGATCACACAGAACATAGCTCAATTCATATGGCGCAATACCAGTGCTTTGAGACACCACTCAAAACCTGGCATGCCCAAACGCTCAGCTTTTATGTACTTTTGATGGTTAGAAGTGAAAGAGAGACGTGAAGGATGAGGAAAACAAACAGAAAACAGGAGGAGGTGGAGAGTAGGTAGTGAAGTAGGTGCAGATGAAGAAGAAGAAGAAGATAAGAGAGGTCGGTGTGAGCAGAAGCAAGAACTGCTAAGTAGCTCCAGAGGCATTACCTTTCAAACACCACAGACATGCAGACACTCGGCATGCTTCGACCATAAGGTCTGGAACATTCCAACTGTAACAGAACTCACCAGTGGCTATCGCCCAGTAAATGTCTGATCCATTCAGTAACTCACCACATGCTATGGGAGAATACACCTGCGACCCAGGAACTTGAAGCAGAATCCGAAATGGAGCAACCCGTGCGCTGGAATCCAGCACCGCGTCCAGGGCACCGACAAGGCGACCTTAAGGGAGACAGAAGAAAGAACACTTGTGAGAGGGCAGACCAGGCCAGGCAGCCAGCACACACCCACCTACTCCATGCTTGGAGCTGTCGTGCTCTGAATGAGAATGGTCCCTTTCTTAGCGTGGTTTCTACTGTTATGATGAAACACCATGATCAAAAACAACTTGGGGAGGAAAGGGTTAATCTGGTTTGTAGTTCACATCACAGTCCATCACTGAAGGAAGTCAGGGCAGGGACCTGGAGGCAGGAACTGCTGCAGAGGCCTTGGAAACCTGTTGCCTACTGGCTGGCTCTTTCACTATTATCCTGTTCTGGGCAGCCTCCACTATGCCAAGCCTCAGCTGCTCTCCATGGCCCACTTCACTTCATACACTCATGTCTGGAACACAGCACCTATGTGAGATGCTCAGTAAACACTTTCCAGAAGATTTCACCTCAATGGTCCTGGCCTCTTCTTAATTGCTGCTAATATCTCAGCCCCAGCTGACCAGTATCCAGTGTCCCAGCAGAGCAAAGATTTCACTTTAGTGGCTCTGGTCTCTTGTTAATCGCAGCCTATTCTTCAGCTCCAGCTGACCTGACACCACAGACTCTCCACACAAAAGGCCTGATAGAGTCTTTGAAGCTTCCCGAGCCAGGCCTCCACCCTCTGCATGTCTCCCACAGAACAGCTCACTATGCTCTGAGCAATGGCTCTTCTCATCCAAGGTTCCAAAGTCCTTCCACAGCCCCCATAGGTTTGAATACTTGGACATGCTGGCAGAACTGTTTGGGAAGGATCAGAAGGTGTGGCTTTGACTAGAGATGGGCTTTGAAGTTTCAAAAGCTTACAACATTCTGTTAATTCTCTTTGCCTCCCATTTGTAGATAAGGATGTAAGCTCTCAGCTACCACTCCAGCATCATGCCTGACTGCCTGTTGCCCTGTTCCCAGATCTCATGGTCATGGGCTCTAACCCCAAGAACTGTAAGCCCCTAATAAACACTTCCATAAGTTGCCTTGGTCATGGCGTCTTACCGCAGCAATTCCTTGATTTTCATGAGAGACCGCCCCACCCATTTCCCCAACATCTGGAGTCTACAGGCATCAGCTATGCCAACAAAACTCGGGAAACAAGAGGATCGTCCCTTAAATCAGATCTTCATTGAAATCTGGCAATACCATTTCATGCTATGTGACTTAAAGTTGCCTGAACTTGCATGTAGCTGATTCTCCTGATTTGAAATGGATAACTACCTTGTAAAAATAATTGCGAGAATTACGTAAGTTAACATGTCTGTTACTTCAAGTGCTGCCTGGCACTGTGTATGTAATGTTCTCATTACTACTTTATCATGAGCCTCATCCCAATTACTGAGTGATACTTCTACCTGCTCCAGAAATATGCTGAGAGAGGAAAAACCATCAAACCCTTCACAGATTGTGGGGCACACATGCACACGGGTGTGTCTCTGTGTGTGTGTGTGTGTATGTCTGTGTCTGTGTGTGTATGTATGGGTATATGTGTGTCTACACATATATATGTGTATATATATATATACATATTTAGACATGTATGTGATATATACCTATACAAACACATACATGATATATACACATATACACACATATATGATATATACATACACACACACACACACACAGAGCGCAAAGGAGTGATTGTTTTTCCACTGTAATGGATGTGCCCTGTGCTGAAGGCAAACAATTGCATCTGCTCCCACCTAATCGTCTAGCCACACATGGAAACCAGCTTGGGGGACTCTTACTGACTACACAACCCACTTTACATCTGGCTCAGCAGCACAACCCACAGGACAGCACCACCTATGACCTTGCAGCTGACTGGATGCTGTAGCTGCCTGCCACTGCCTAATATCCCATGAGGATTCTACCACATATCCAGTGGAAGATTCAAATTCAAGCTCCAAGTAAACTCCTAGGCCAACCACACTATAAGAGAGAAAAAATAAAAAACCTCAAGTCCAACTCTCAGATGCAGGGACCTATCTGCACTATCCTCTGTAATGGGTTCAGTTCAGAGTCCCGTGACAGATTTAGCCGTTTCCTGTAGCATCTGGGAACTCTGAATTTCAGGCCCTTGACAGTTTTAAAGATCACTGGCTTGTTCTCAGTAGCATGCCCCACAGCTTTAGTTTGCCTGGTGTGGCTATCAGTCTCTGATGATGATCGTGGTGGTTACAAACATCCATTCCACCACATGCTATCAGACAGAGGATTTCAACTCCTTCCTGTAATGTTTCCTTCCTCACTTGCTTAGGCACATGATGAAAGGTCAGACTGCTTGGGACTGGAGAGTGGCTTGCTGGTTAAGAGCGCCTGCTGCTCTGTCCTGAGGAATGCGGTCTGAACACTGGGTGACCACAAGTGCTGGAAACTCCAGCTCCAGGGGCTCTGAAGCCCTCACCTGGCTTCTGCTGGCACCTTCGTTCACAGGTGTGCATATGTGCACATACACACACACACACACACACACAAAAACTGGCTAAAGCAGGCTGTTTAAAGGTGGCAGCCTCTGCACTCTAATGGTATTCAGTATTCTGTAATGAACAAGCCTCCCATGAACAAACTATAAATCCCAAATTTCTCAGCTTCTTGGCTTATTTACATCAGCATGGCTTCATCGTGCATCCTGCTTTCAAACCTGGGTTATAATCTGCCACCGCTCAGACTTTACCTGGACACTCAGACTATCCCAGCTAGCCCATTTGATGGTAAGTGTCTGCGTCCTTCGAAAATGGCTTCATTGCTTTTTCTATTCGGTTGCACCATAAATGTACCATCTCTGCTCCCAACCGGCACTAGCCATTTTTCCAAGTAAGTCTTTTTTCCCTAGTGAGGCACTACATTTAAAAACCAGTCAGATGTGCTCACACCAGGATCTCAGTAAGGAAAGCTAAAAACTATGTCTATGAGTGCTGGAGAGCTGGTTAGGGCTCTGGCTGCTCTTGCAGAAGAGACCAGGGTTCAGTTGCCACAGCAGCTTATAACAGCTCTTAACTCCAAGTGTGCGATATCCGGCGCTCTCTTCTGGCCCCCATATGTACTGCAATGCGGTGCACATAAATGCAAGCAAAACAATCATGCACCTTAAAATATTTTCTTTTAAAATTAAAAAATAATTATAACATATAGGCATCGTGGCACTTTTTTTTTTATTCTAGCACTTGGGAAGCAGAAGCAGCCAGATCTCTGTGAGTCCAAGCCAGCCTGGTTGGTCTACATAGTGAGTTTCAGGACAGGCAGAGCTACATAGTAAGACCTTGCCTTGAAGACACACACACATGGGCTGGAGAGATGGCTCAGCGGGTAAGAGCACTGGCTACTCTTCCAGAGGTCCTGAGTTCAATTCCCAGCAACCACATGGTGCCTCACAACCATCTGTAATGGGATCCAATGCCCTCTTCTGGTGTGTCTGAAGACAGCTACCGAGTTCTCATATAAATAAAATAAAATAAAATAAAATAAATCTTTAAAAAAAAGAAAACACACACACATATATTTATATATGTGTGCATATATATATATACACAAAGATGTATGCACAGATATACATATAATGTGTGCAAATATATTTATGTACACATGTATATATATGTGTGTGTGTACATATATACATATACATACATATATATATATATAACTTTCCATTTGTATTCATACCTATACATATATGTGTATGTAGATATTTGATGAGTTTTAAACCAGTACTTCCAATTACAATTAACTACATCAGTATTCTTTGCAACTTGCAACTACATCAAACACAACACCGAGAAAATCCTTTTGAGCAAGCTCAGTGTAACCCCTAAGTAACCATTTCCCTGCCTCGTTCGGCCTTCTGAGTAAGGATTACAGACGTGCCTCTCCAAGCCTAGCTTTCACGACTCTTAGCAAGCTTGCTTATCAGTCAGTCTTGTTACAAACAAGATAACCTCCCTGGCAGTTGCCTTCTCACCCTATCCAGCCTCCATCTGTCCCACAAGCTCCTCGTTCTGCATAACCCAGTGACCTCCTCGGGAGAAGGAGAAAGGGCACCGGCACTTATACCCAGTATTATTCAGGCTACTTAGAAGTCACGCCTCCCTCCGGGGTACTCCCATAGTCCAGGTGACTGAGCAGCTGTCCTCTGGAACAGGGCCTCTCCTGATAGGAAATTTAAGCAGCTGCTAAGCAGGAGGGCTAAAGGTGTGTTTGCAAAAGACTACTGAGAGAACACATTTGCCTAGCAAAGGTGGGATAGGGTGGGACAGAGAGGCTGAGGAGAATTAGAAAGGGTCTAAATGCCCCACCCACTCACCCTGCCCATACCCTTGGCATTTCCAAGAATGATCTAGAACACACAGGAAGCTTCATTTTGCTTGCTTGACAGTGCTGGAGACTAAATCCAATACAGTGTACACGTTAGGCAAGCACTGACCACCAAGCTATCACCCCAGCCTCCTGAGGAACTCAGGGAACCATGAAAACAAGGCTGGAGGAGAGGTGCGAAGCATTGCAGAGCAGTCACAGAAAAGCAGGGGTCCTTTTGGCTGGAGAGAGCGGTTGTTTCCCTCTCTAAGACTCAGGTGCTTTTGAGAGGTCAGGATGTCTCTCAGACCCTTCAGCTAGTGGGGAAAGCTGTGTGTGGAAAGCCACGGGGGACTTCCACTCTCTTCACAGAGCCTGGAAGTTATCTCATTCACACAGGACAACACTGAGCAGCCTGAGAGTGGGGACTTTTCCTCAACTCACCAAAGAACTGAGGGAGGTCATAGGTCAGACCACAACCCTGAAATCTTGAGACACCAGGAGAATCCAGTCACAAGGGAGGTAGATTTCCCTGGTCTGACGCCATTAACTCCAGGACTACTGAACAGTGATGCTGGTAAACCATCGAGTGTGGTCGAGTGCATGAAAGAAAATTCCCAAGACTACAGTCTTAAGGGAACCCCCTAACCTGCATGGCCTTTAATGCCAGGCACCCACCAGGCTTGGAAGGTGAAGAGTAAGGATTTGCAATGGCTTCTGGGAATTCTCCATCAACCATCCCCTAGAGTTCCATTGGCTGTGTGTGGCAGTGACTTATCCAAGCTAGAGAAGAACACTGTCTGAGACTGACATTTCCTGGCTTTTCTGTCCCCAAAGGCAGAGAGAGAATGACCAAGGAACATATACGAAGGTCACAGTCCCATCACGTCTGCAATTTACTGGCATGATCACATAACTCTTACCTTCCCGGTTACCAACCAACTCTCCAAAGTTCCTAGTTCAGTGATGGTGGATAAGAGGGAAGAACGCTGACTCAGACCACCTGAAGACCCCTTAAAGGAGTTCAAAGGCAAAGAGTGTCTGAGAGATCTGAAAGCCCTGGTATCGCGTTTCTGTGGTGGCATGGTATATAGCCTGTGTCTATGGTAGACACAGCTATAGCCAACCTTGAAACATGCTCCCAAATGCAGCTAGATGACCATTCCCTTGGCTCCTAGTACCCAGTCCAGTCCAGTTGGTTCACATAACAATGTCTGTTGGTAGGCAAGAGTTAAATGTTCTCGGAGGTAAATCACAGCCAATGAGATAGAGAAGTGGTACAGAGTATGCTGTTATAGACAGGGAGTTTGTAATAGTTGTATTTAACAGGCTAACCCTTCTCACAGGAAGGCAAGCGTACAGTACATTTAAGTAAAGAGAGGAAAACTCTAAGAAAGGGTTTAAAAGCCAACCTGCAAATCCACACCAACAGATTATCCTTCAAAACTGAAAAGAACTGCACAGGGCAGCATGAGCCTGTAATCCGCTCTGGTAGGGACACACGCTCATGAGAAAGAAAACACCACCAGTGCAGCCCTCAAATCTGCACCCAGTGAAACCGTTCTTAAAACTGAGAGTACTCAGCACAGCCATGCATGTCAGTAAGCCAGCACTTGGGCACAAACTGAAGGCCGGCCTGGAATGTATAGCAAGAGTTGGTCTGAAAATAAAGTAATGATAATATTAAATATTCCTTTTAATCCTGGAGGGAGCTGAAAAGATGGATCAGCAGTAAAGGAATTGCTGCTCTTCCAGAGGACCCAAGTTCAGATCCCAGCACACACTTGGAGGCTCACAACCATCTGTAACTCCAGCCCCAGGGCATCTGACGCCCTCTTCTGGCTTCTGGGAGCACTGCACACATGAGGTGTACTAACATGCATGCAGGCAAAACACTTTCACACACATAAAATAATACATACATATATATATGGTATGTATATATGTGTGTATGTATGTGTGTGTATATATGTGTGTGTGTGTGTATGTGTATATATAGGGGATATACATATATATATCCTAAAAGAGAAAGGAAACTGATTCCCAGCTAACCAACCCGCAAAATTTCTTCAGGGAAAGAGACTCCTGTGGATCGAAGACTAGACTTTGCCCAAAAAAAAGAAGTTAGAAAAACAAACAAATGGGCTCATATATGGCATTCAGTTACAATCAGAAAAAGGGTTTAAAATAAGATAATAAGTAGTGGGCAGTTAAAAAAATGTTAGAAATTACCTCTACTACATCACCATATGACTTTACTTGGTTTTTGTAGAAATACAACTAAAAGTGACTTTTCTTTTTTTTTTCCAGTGTGTATTTTTTAAATGACAGATGCTGTGTTGTAAGCAATTAACATTAAGACTCATACCGAATAAGGTTAAAAATAAGAAAATAGTACCTGAACACCAATTTTATTTTATTTTTTATTTTTATTTTAAGATAGGGTCTCACGTGGTCCAGGCTCACCTCAAACTCCCTGTACTTGCTCAGAATGACTTTAAGCCCATAATTCTCTTCCTTCCACCTCCCGGGTATTGAGGATATGGGCTGTGTGCCACCATATCCCTCTTAATGTTTACTAATACACTATGCACACTAGACAAGACACGGTCATCAACAGGAGAGTGCATTTTAAAATGTGGCATATACATTTTATTAAAGTTTTATTTAGCCATAAAATCAATTTATGATTTTATGTGGTTTGGATCTAAATATACCAACTAAAACTTATTTCAAAAGCCATAAGGAGCCAAGTGGTGATGGCGCAGGCCTTTAATCCCTGTGAGTTTGAGTCCAGCCTGGTCTACAGAGTGAGTTCCAGGATAGCTAACACTACACAGAGAAACCTATCATGAAACAAAACAAAACAAACATAAAGAACAAAACCTTGACATTTGCAGGATGGATGGAACCCGAGATCATTGAGCAAAGTAAGCCAGGCTCATCTAAGCAAGTGCGTGTGTGTGTGTGTGTGTGTGTGTGTGTGTGCGCGCGCGTGAGGGAGCATGTGCACCTGTGTACATGTTTATCTGCATGTGTGTGCATGCATTTCTGTGCGTGTGTGTGCACACACACATTTGTATATTTGTATGTGAATGCACATGTGTGTGCGTGTATGTGTGTGTGTCTATGTGCATGGATGTGTATATGTGTGCACGTGTTTGCAAGTGTGTGCTGCAAGTACACATGTGTGCATGTTTTTGTGTGTGCATGTGTGTGTGTGTGTGTGTGAGTGCATATGGGTATGCGTGTTTGTGTGTGGGGGTTCTATTTGAGAAAAAGGATAGGAAGGAAGAGGACCGGGGGTAAACTGAGTAAATAAATTTTAGACAAAACAAATTTCATAACAGAAACACTATCAGGGTTAAAGAGAGGCATTATGAAATGCTAACAGGGCAGATCCTGCAGGACCTCGAGCACACACTTGATGGGAGATCTGCCTATTTTGACAACAGTGGTAGACTGTGGGGAAAAGAGATGAGACCTGTATCCTAGTTGGAGGCGTCAATACCCATCTTCTCTTAACTTGCAGAGCAAGCTTGCACACAGCAGTGAGTGCACAGCCTCCTGGAGCAGTATTAAGTCGGCTGACTCTAATCTTCTTATCCATCCCCTCATCAGCACCAGCCAGTGCATCTCAAGTTCACAGTGATGTGTACCAAGGACCTAACAGCAATGCCATCTGAAAGGCATAGAGATTGTGAAATCACATCCTTGTCCAACAGTGGAGTTAAACCAGACACCGAGGAGCAGAGAGCAAGCTGGGAAATTACCCAAAACTTAGAAACTGAACAACTTCAAAAAACATAGGTCAAATAAAAACCCTCAGGAGAATTTTTTAAAATATTTAACTACATGTAAGTGAAATCTTACAAATTAGACCACAGTGTAATTTCCTTCTGCTTAGAGGGAAATTACAACATCAGGTGCGTGCGTTAGGCCAGTACAAAGACCTGGAATCAATAACTTAAGCCAGTAGCGAGAAAACGAAAGAACAAGCTGATCCTAATGCAACGAAATATCAGAGAGAAAAATCAATAAACGCTAAAAGACAGGGAAGAAAATAACAGGAAAAGGTCACTAAAAATTGTTAAAGCCCTACTTAGATCCAGGGTCAAAAAAGAAGACAAAAACAAGGAGCCAATATTATAAAGGGAGGGGAGGCAGGGACACAGCCATGTCTGCCAGCCTGACAAAAGCCTGGGTCCTGATCCCCGCCATGACACCAACCGGGTATGAGGTTTCAAACCTAAATAATCCCTGTACTTCATAGGCGGAGGGCGGTCAGAGTCCCAGGGCATGTGTGGCTAAGGCGGTGTTCAAGTTGCTGAGACCCTCCTGGGAGGGAGGGATTAGAGTTAATGACTATAAAGAGATAACTGTAAATGATCTTATGCCTCCAAATTCAGCAATTTACACAAAACGACACAATCCTTTACAGAAAGGAACCACCGGAACTCATAAGGAGAGGGGCAGCGTTGGAACAAGCCTATCGAGCGAAGACACAGAATCAACAACCGATGGTCTGAAAGAGTACGCAGCTCAGATGTGCTCACGATAAAATAAATACTGTGCGACCTTAAGGGGCAATGATGGCATTCTCTACGATCTCCTTCAGTAAATACGTGTGTAGAACATTCTACCATGATAGCAAACCCTGCACCCCTGAAACAACCAAGTTAATAAAACTACCGAAAAAAAGAAAGCTGTCCTATTGCCCATGCAAAAACTGCTCAACAAAACATTAACAAAACAAAACAAACAAACACAAAAAACAAGTCCAATACTTATATAAAATGAATTAAACTCCATGGGCAACTGCAACTCACTCAATATATATTAGAAAATACGTATTATCAAGGTAAAAGTCTTGTGTCAATTGGTACAGAAAAAGATCTGGGAAAAAAATATCTACAACTCATGATTGATTTAAACCAAACCAACCACCTAGAACTTAGGAATCTTTGTAACTTGGAAATCTCTCTCAACACAGAGCCCCTACAGTCATGAGTTCAGGAACAAGAAACTGAAACAATGTGGCAAGGATGGCTTCTCATGACACCATGCCCACTAACATCATACCTAAAGTCCTAACCGACCGACATAGCAAGATGAAAAAGGAAATAAGATGTGTCGGAGGGAAGAGAAAATAAAGTCTGGTTCACAGATGACATGTTTGTTCAACAACACCCAATGTATCTTAGGGAACTAGTAACCCAAAGTCCTAGCAAGACACCATGTCACCTATGACAACAACTGCCCTACTATGTGCCGGGAATGAATACTGAGGCTCTGAGGGAAAACAAAAACAAAAAGCCGCTCTGGGTGATAGTAAAAGGTACGAGTCAGGTGCAGGTTGGACTACTAGGCACAGATCTGTGTGCATAAAGCTGCAAAGTGCGGATGGAGAGCAGAGAAATATAAATGGAAGGTTCTGTGCTATTACAGCGGCGGTACCTTCCAATATCATCTGTAGATGTTATCTGACACCAGTAAAAAGCCCAGCATGCTACTTATAAACACTGACAACTGATTGTAACATCGGAAGGGAAAAGCAAAGGGCTACAAAAGACTCAAGGTGATTCACAGTCGCATGGCAGGGCAGTGCTATGATGACTGAGTGTCACACAGGCCAACAGCAGATCCTGTAGTCAGGCAAACAGGATCCACACAGAACAGACCCCACAGGTGCCATCAATCATCCATCTGACCGTGGACAGGGAGCAAAGGCCACGTAGTGGGAAAAGTGCCTTCAGCAACCGGTGCTTAACTGAAAGAATTAACACAGACAACAGCCTTAACACCATTCACAAAAATTAACTCAATTAGCCTACTTACGGCCTGAAGCATGAAGTGCAAACCATGCAGGTTCCAGAAGAAAACACGGAACACATCGATCGCCCTGACTGTGACCGATCCTCACTGGTTTTTAAGAAACTACAATCTAACTGTACAAGAGATTTGTGAACCAACTCACTGAGGTGAGCAAGAACTGTATTCGTGTGTAGCTGGAAATAAATGGAGAAGAAACACAAAGAATGCATGTATGCATTATGTATGTATGCATGTATGTACGTGTGCACACATGCATGTATGTGTTCCATGGAGTATGAATGTATGTATGTATGTATGTATGTATGTATGTGCTCTGTGGGGCATGGCTTATCAGTCCTGGTACTATTACACATAGCTGCTAGAAATGAAACACCAAGGAAGAGAACAGCAGAGAAAGTGCTCTTGTCCACACCAAAGCAGAAGTTTCCAGGGAGGGAAAAAGGCAGACTGATCAACATGGGAGATGACTGACAAGCATGGATCCTGTCTGACTGACTACAGACACAGACTGCTACCACACTGGTTACAGTCAAAGGAATGCCCATGCCGCTAACTATACAGCACTGTCTGTGGACATAGCTCCAAGGAAGCTGGTAGAAGAAACTGGTGTTTCGATCCATAGATTGAATAAAGAAGATCCTGCCTTCAACCCAGGAGGTCACTGTCCTGTCATCTGAGGGCCCACACAGAACAGAGAAACAAAAAACGTGAAACCTGCCTTTTCTCCAGCTGGGGGCGTCTTCCTACTGTGCTTGGATTCTGAGGCAGAGAGGTTCCCGCTTGAGACTCCCGGACTTACTCCAGCACACCGCACCCCAGGACCCCAGCTACATCATCAGTTTCTCTAGTTTTCCAATTGATAGTCGACTAACCTGTGCTACGAATTCCAGTCTTCACTACTGCACACATAACTCCCACGATAAACATCTGTATCCATCCCTCCGTGAGGAAACAATGAAAGGTTTTCATCAAGGCAGAGCCACACATATTCATACACACACATACACACACAGATATGCACACACACACTCATTCACTCTCATGAGTGCACACATGTAATTCAGAGGTGACAGTTCTCTATGTCCTTCCCTGAAGTCCTTCTGGGGCAACAGGCTGTGTCAATAAAGGTTCATGGTCTTGATGTTATAATTTTATGTCATCATATATATATATATATATATATATATATATATATATATATATCATAAAGCATATATGTGTGTATATATAATAAAAGTTAGGATATAGAAGGCTTATAGACTAAGGATAAACAATGTGTTTTAAGCCAAGTATCACTACAAAAGTTTTTGTTTCTAAACTGAAGCAAGCCAAATAAACAACAAAACTCGCACTGTGAACTATGACAATTGTTCTTGAAAAAAGGAAGTAGTTTGGTGTAGACTTGGCACAGCCCATACATAGCACGCCTCGGAGCCATGGTGGTGAACATCTCAGGGTTTGCCACATGAGCTCCCAGCATACTCACAGACCACCCTGTTATATAGCAGTTCCCTCCAAGATTAAAACTGCCCAATTTGGCAGGGTGGGGGAGAATTCCTTAATATACAGGAAGTTCTAAAGTGTTTCTCAACCTGTGGGTACCAAACCCTTTGGCGGTTGGATGATCCTTTCACAGAGGTCACCTCAGACAATTAGAAAACACAAATAGTTATATTACAATCCATAACTGTGGCATTTTTTACTAAAGTAGCAATGAAAATGGTTTTATGGTAGGGGAGGGAAGTCACCACAGCATGAGGAACGGTATCAAAGGGCCACAGCGTCAGGAATATTGAGAACTGCTGCTCTAAAGTGAACTAGAAACATCAATAATGATTGGTGGTGGTGGTGGTGGTGGTGGTGGTGGTGGTGGTGGTGGTGATGGTGGTGATGATGGTGATGGTGATGGTGGTGGTGATGGTGAAGGTGATGGTGATGATGATGATGAGATAGCATCAGACTTGTCCACAGACAGCCAGAAGCTGTTTACAGCCAGCTTTTGAACTCAGCAATGATGTCATCCCTGAGCGACAGGACCCATCTGAGTCTGTTGCCATGGCTCCCTGCACATACATTACCTGTATCACCTCCACATCACCTGCATTGCCTATGTCATGGCCCAGATAAAAGACCCTGACCCTGACCCACTGCACTCTCGTGTACTCGCTCTCAGGCTCGCTCTCTCTCCCTCTCCCTCTTCCTTACTTCTTTCCCTCACCCCCCTTCAGGAGCTCCTCTGTCAATAAAGACCTCTCAAGTGAGAACTGTGCTGGCTTGGTGTGATCTGTCCAGGAATATGCCACCTCATATTATTGTTATTGTTGTTGTTGTTATGTAATCCATCATGCAAGAAAGCACCTTAAACTAAACAACTGGACTTCAGAAAGTCCCTGAAACTGACCACATTCACAAGGCCCCTCCCTTGCCAAGCTTATATAAGCTGAAAGGGCATCTGAGGGACACTTGCAGATAAGATAAGCCCAGTGGCCTAGATGGGGCTCAGGCCAACTGAGCTATCAGGAAGGGCCACTCTCCACCCTGCTGAGCAGCCTGCAGTGTGTTCAAGATTTCTAGGCTCCAGGAACTGTCACCCATGCTGGGGTGGGCCTCTGGTGATGCAGCTGTCCTTGAGTCATTTGTGCTCCTATAGGTGACCCCTAACCCATATTTCTGTAAATAACCCCAATGCAAAACTCAGCAGTTCACTAAGTTGGATGTAGTGGGATCCTTACTCTTCGGTCTGCTCTAGGCTCCCTATGTGGGGTGGGTAGGCTTTTGTTTCCAACTCCCAGGGACAGTATCATGCAACGCCTCCAAAGGAAATTTTAGCACTGCGCAATGTCACCCTACACAGGTACAACACCCATCCTGTTACTTTGTACCTTTTTCAACATCTAGACAATGTTTCAACATGTCTAAACATATTTAGACATGACACTATGTTACAGCTACACATAGTTTCCAGTGCTGTGGCATGTTTGTAGCCTGGAGCAGTAAGTTACAGCATCTACCATAGGTACACAATGGTAATGGTGCCCAAGTGTGTAAGTGTGCTCCAGTGTCACAGAACAGCAGCAGCAGTGTGTCTCCTACAACACACCCCTACTGTTGCATAGCATATAACCCTGTGTGTGCAAGAATCCTCCCAGGCTCGTCTCTGCACATCACTGGCACGGTTGCTTAGAGAAATACAACACCGAGCATCGTGGCATTCTCTTGTAGTTGTTAGGCTTGGGATGCTGGGGCAGGAGGGTTGTCTCACTGCTGCAGTTCAAGGACAGCTGGATTGTACAGTAAGCTGCAGCCAGATCATCTGTGACACTGGAGCACACTTACACACTTGGGCACCATCACCATTGTGTACGTATGTTCTTAAAACAAGGTCTAGATATGTGCACATCCACGTGTTACTGTGTGTACACATATCCCCTAGATCCAGAATTGGTGAGTAGACACGCAGCTCCCTGAGCTGGTTCTGGTACCTCTCGCCAATAAAATAAGCTGTTACCAAAGTAATTGGATCTGTGCCCAAGATTGGAGAAAATGTTCCTTCTGGAACTATGGCAGGAGATAGCCAAGATGTGCCAGGCAGTATGGAAGCACTAAACACACCAGACACACACACACACATACATACACATAACCCCTGACACACACTCACACATACCACATACACACTCACACCCACCCACTCACACACACATACACACTCACATACACATCAGCTCCGTGGCACAGCACTGACTTCACCTGGCAAGGCCCTGCTTTGTGTACACAAGGCCGCAAGGGTAATTAACTGACTATTTAGGGTCAGCTGATCTGTAACCTTTACTATATAACAACATATACAAAGACTGGAGCTGCTGTTCTGTCTACTGTTGTAGTACATCAGTATCAGTTCAAAAGCCACAGGCATACTGTACCATCAGTCACAGGAGAAACTGGGATGGGGTAGCCGGAGCTCTGGGTTACCATGACAACCGTTTCAGTAACTCCACAGCTGTTCTAAATGTGATAAGGAAACTCAGGCCAGCCAATGGCCATTAAGAGATGTGTCACAAGTATGATGGGAGCCACCTGAAACTCACGGCCAGAGCAGGAGCCATGCCAGCCAGCCAGAGCTCTCAGCATGCTGCCTCCGAATGTCTACAGAAACACACCACAGAGAAGAAGCAAAGGAGACACGGTGACGATGGCACAGAGACATGGAGGTTCTGAAAGGACAAATTCGAAACTTTTTCTTCAGTCGGCTAATTTTTCAGAGTCTTGAATGGCAAAGGGACACTCTCAAAGAGAAAGACTTCTATAAACTCCAAAGGAGTCAAATGCAAAGGTTTGGTCTGATGCTGCTCTGTATTCAGATGCTGAATTCTGTAACCCAAGATCTGGTTGCTCCCAGAGGAGCGGATCCTCACGAATACCAGCTTTAGTTGTATGAACCTTGCTCCCCAGGTGTGTACACACCAACATCTTACACACTGTGTTTCCCATCCAAGTACCACTTGGTTAATAAGGATGCCTACAGCCTATAGCTGGGCGGAAGAGAGGTAAGTGGGGCTTCGGTTCCCAGGCTTGGGGGGTCTGAGGCAGGGACCACGAAGAGGAAGAAGAGAGAGGAAGAAGAAGAAAGAAGCCCATGGGGTAGGTGGACCGTGAGCATGTGGCCATGAGGGCCAGCCTGTTGAAATAGGAGTGGCCCAGATGGAGCACAGCAAGTGATATCTCGGGGCTATTGACAGGGAAGTAGACAAAATAGCATAGAGGGTTGATACCTGCCCAACTCTAGTGCTTTAAGGCTTATTATAAACATAAAGGTTTTTTGTCTTTTATTTGGGAACTAAATGAGCTAAGGTGGAGTAGAAACTCCCAAATAATATTGACCACAACAGTCAAAAACAAGTACGTACTTGGGAGGCTGCGGCAGGAGAACAGGAGTGAGACCAAAGTCAGAATTCGTAAGTAGAGCTGCCATAAAGTAGAGCTCTAACACAGCCCCTGACAGCGGCGTGCACACAGGAACATTAGAACACTAACAAACACCCTACACACCGTCTGTAACACACAGCCCCTGACAGCAACGGAGCTATGCATGGCATAGTGGCACACATCTGCAACCCCAGAACTTACACAGCGGAGGCAAAAGGATTGAGAGTTCAAAGCCAACATGGAAGCTTGGAATACCTGAGACTCTGTTTTATAAAAAGATGAATAAAGGGTGTGGAGAGTCCTCTGGTCTATAGAGGACCAGGGTTTGGTCCCCAGCACCCACATCAGGTGGCTGCCAGTCATCAGTAACTCCAGCTCCAGGAGAATCCCAATACCCCAGGCTTCGTTCACCTGCACTCATGTGCACAAACCCACATACAAATACAGAAAAACAAAATACTAGAGATAACAATCCTAAAACCAATATGCACAAATTCACGACTGTTCTTCAGGGGACCGCAGGGCAGCTTGTGGGGTGCAGTCCTCCGCAGAAGCTCCAAATGGCTTGTCTGGCACTGTGGGGAAAATCCTCCTGGCATTCCAGTGAGCAAAACACTCCTATTTTTAGGCTCTTAGAATAACAACTCTGGCTGAGAGCGATGGCGGATGACAGCTTGTATAATGAGAACCTAAGGGAGGGCTTACTAAGAACTTGCCATCCTCCTTTGATTCCTGCTGGATCCAGATGCTCTGGGATCAGGCTTCAGATGACATGGGACCAGCAGGGACCATCTCATGGCTCTGTAGTTTTCTCCGTGATCTCAGTGTTGGGCCTTGAATTTAACACAGGTGCTGTGACAATGTTCTCTCCTCTTACCAAAATTAACCCCACAGTGAGACAACCCCCCACACACTCGTTTAATGGAGACATTCCCCTCCCCCTTCACCCCCACACAAAGCATTTCAATAAAGCCTGAAGTCTTTTTTTTTAGTATTTTTTTTTCTGCCTTATCTTTTTTTAGTTTTTTTCTACCCCTTTGTATTAAACAAAGTGGATCTCTAATGGCTTTGGGCTCAAGACACAATCTGAGCACATGATGGAAAACTCTATCCTCATAACGTTAACCCTGAGTGAAGAGATTCCTGTCCTTATATACCAACCATCGAAGTATGTTCATTGGGTACTACAGCACCATGGGGGGAAACCCAAGCTGGGTCTGTCTTCCTAGTAGGCTGTTTGGCTTGGCTGTTGTGGCTGTGAGCTGTGTTTGAGGGTATAAAAGAAAAGAAACCCCAAGAACCAGGTGAGCTGGGGGTAGCTCACCACTTATCCTCATGCATAAGGGCCTGGGTCCAAAGCCTAACACGCACACAGACCACGAGAAAGGGAAAGAATGTCAAATCCATTAGTCACAAATAATCAAAAAGATCCCATAGCTGGCCAGGCAGCGGTGGCGCATGCCTTTAATCCCAGCACTCTGGAGGCAGAGGCAGGCAGATCTCTGTGAGTTTGAGGACAGCCTGGTTTACAGACTGAGTTCAGGGACAGCCAGGGCTAGACAGAGAAACAATGTCACAAAAAACAAAACAAACAAAAAAAGATCTCACAGCCCAGCCCGCTCCCCCCAAAAAGCAGTTTCTCATAACTAACTCAGCCAACTAGTAGGGGAAAGATTCGGCTTCCTAACGTGAGGATCCTTCCTACTTTAAGTGACAGCACACACCCACGCTCTGAACTTTGAGCCCTTTTCCAAAAGTGTTCTATGTAACTCCATGTCCCCTTGGATGTGCCAGCCAAGACTCCCCTAAATCAAGACATGCAGCGTTTTGCTCATTGACAGCAGCAGACTAATCAGGCAAAGCCACCAGGTGGTAACCAAATCACACCCAATGTTCCAGTAACAGCCACCAACTGAGCTCATCTCTCATAACTAAGGGGACGGACAGCCATAGTACAACTGCTGTAGCTGCCGGAAAAAGCTGGAGAAGCCCTAGTCGGAATGGCAGACTATGTGTGCATATGTGCCCTGAGAGCACGTGTGCATGTGTGCCCTGAGAGCACATGTGTATGTGTGCCCTGAGAGCATGTCTGCATGTGTGCCCTGAGAACATGTGTGCATGTGTGCCCTGAAGAGCAACATAGCCAAGACATCACGGGTGTGCCCAGCCAACTGCTTGACATGTCTCAGATAAGTAAGACGAACATTTCTGCAGTAGTCCTTAGCTTTCCCAGGAAATAAAGGAGGGCTGCAGGGCAGGTGCCATCATACATACAGCAGGGCAGCACACGGTGCTCATTATTTACAGCCACGCAATTAAAGAGCAGATAGAAGCTTCTGAAATTGTCTTCCCTGAGCTAAAACTCACGTGCGCTGAGAACAGAGTTCATTTTGCAGCATAAATCTGAGGAAGATCAAGGCGAAGCTCACATACCAATGGGACTGTGTGCAATGCATACAGAATGATCCATTTCAAGATGAGCGGTGTGGTCAGTTTATGTGTAGGAAGCATGGGGCCAGAAACTCCAACAATCAGAGTATCTGAACTCTAATGTAAGCGGAAGCTTTGCCTAATCCACGTGTACATTCGAGGAACTGAAAACAGTCGAGAATGAGATCTGAGTCTGAATTCATGCAGCGGACCCTGATTCCCCCTGTGTGTAGTCTGTAAATAACCTTGGGTGGAGTCCAAGCCCTCTGCTTTGCCTCACAGTAAATGCAGGGGTGCTGTTGTCCTGGCCTGCTAAGCAGGATGATGTAATGCTCAAAGGCATCGACTGTGAGCATCCTGCAAAGAATACCACCAGGACAGGCAGTTCAAGTATGGCGACTGTTGAAGCTGGTGACCACAGACACAGAGCATGCAATTCTGTGAACCCTTCCAGCTTGTTTATCCACATGGCCCTTGCCGGATCTAAGCCACATTCTGGCCTTGTGAGAGAGAAGATCATTTCTTGTTACAAAATTGTTACTTGCGTCTATAAGAATATGATGCCACGGGCCTGGTGGGATGAAGAAACAACGCAGACCTGACAAAGAACTTGGCTTTAAACTCGAAACAGAGTCTTCAAATGACGTGCTAGAGGCATACAGGATAGACAAGTATTTGCCACAGTTTGTCTGCCCAGCCCAAGGCAAAGCAGGACCGTGCACAACTCTTCCCGAGACCCTCAAGAGTAGTTCTTGCTCATCCCTACCTGCTCTGGCTATCAGCAGTCCTGATGTTCCATCCCACTGTGCTGACCCACTCACCCATTACGCTCTTTCTAGAGGCTTCCCCGACTTCCATTTTAACCCCTAATTTCCTTCCTGAGTGACCAGCAACCCCCAATCCAAGACTAAGCTACTCCCACACCCTAACCCATGAAGCCTAGACAAAACTGTTTAAACATGGATCGTATTGCTACATGGGATCAGCACAGTGGTACCTTCTTGGCAATGTCTGCTCCTCCAAAGGAGCCAAGACTCCTTAGTGAGACCTTCTTTGCACACATGTGCATACACACGCATGTACACACACATACTCACACACATACACAAATACATACATACACACACACACATACATACATACACACACACATACATACACACACACACATATACATACACACCTCAATATTCTATTTTAACAAGTTTAACAGTTATTAGTCTACACCCAAATCACAAAGAGAATGAGTTTTAAAAATATTTTTCCTACAATCCCACCTAAGAAAACAAGGCTGAGTTTCAGTTTGTCCCCCTAGTAGCACCTTCCTCCTTGGCTGCTAAGATAATCTGTTTTCCTGCAGACCAAGCTGATTTCCTATCTTGCCACTCAGGAGAGACGGAGGATTGTAAATAGGAGACACAGGGCTAGGGATATGGCTCAGCCAACAAAGTGCTGTCTGTGCAAGCACGAGGCCTCCAATTTAGAGTATAACAAAATTGGACTTGGTAGTATACCCATAATCCTAGCACTGAGGGGTGGGGGGTGGTAAAGAAGGCAGACCCATAATCCTAGCACTGGATGAGTGGGGAGAGAAGGTATGTCCATAATCCTAGCTCTGGGGAGCCCTGTGTGTAAGAAGACCCTGTACTCACTCCAGCCAGTTGGTGAACTTCAGTTTCAATGTAAGACCATGTCTCCAAGGATATGTCTAATGTAGACCTCTGGCCTACACACATGCACATACATGCACGAAGATCAGGTGTACATACCACGAACAAACAAAAGGTAGGAAACACGCAAACCATATGCACACAAGACTGAACATGAAAACACAGAGTTTCCGTTTCATGCCCAGAGACATTTGCAGAAAGGCTGTTAAACTTGTCCAACAGGACTTACGGCACACGATGCGCAGTCAGCCTGCCAGGCAGAATTAAGCACTAAAGCTAACCTGCTGCCCTTGAATCCCACCCCGCCAGAGCCACAACCCTGCCGTCTCCCCTTATGATCCAGTTTTGTTTAACAGTCCCCATTCCAAACTAAAGGCAGGAAATGGAGCTTCGAGGAACTTAATAATCATAGAAAACTGAATAAACTTACAGAGTCTCCTTTACAAAATGGAAATCAATACAAAAGGCAAAGGTCAGAGAATGACGTCAGTTCTCTGGTGTCTCGTCGCGTGGGAGCCAGAACGCCGCAAACAGATCTCGAAGGGAATGAGGCTGCTGTTTACCAACCGCATGCACATCAAGACAGTGGCTCGCCATTAATATCTGAAACAAATATCTGCTGTTCACCTACTGTGTTGCCAGGACTTCTCTGAGGCCAGACTGCGTTCCATTGGTATACCAAAGGTGCCAAGCTGAGCACACCTCAGCATTGGGGGGGGAGGAGGGTAACTGTTTACAACCTTCACAATAAAGCCCCAAGATCTGACTTTCTCGTCAACATTTCCCTTTGACTGCACAGTGCCTTCTGACATCAAATTAAATCTAGTTTTCTGCCACTAATGAGCAGGTTATCCTCTACTTGCACCCAGCCCTGCTGTACCTGGCTTCTGATAGGCCCTCAGAACATATTTGTTCAACAAACCCTCTGAGTAAGTCCAAGTAAAGCCAAGTCCTGTGAGCTCCTTTGGAAGCTGTTTTCCATATGCTAAGTAGCTGGAGTGTGCCCACTACAAACCTAAAATGAGATTACTCAAAGCTGCCATCTGCCACTTTCCTGCAGGGACCTGCGGCATGGCAACAGTCCCGTGGTTCTGTTACGGCGCCCTGCTAATCTTATCTTGGACTAGGCAGAATACATGCTTTAGTCACTAAAGTGATCTTGTGGGTTAAAAATAGTTGCTTTGTTTTGAGGAGAAAGCATACAGTAAAGTCCCCCACAGAACGGAGGAATGCATCCCCCGAGATGCTGTGAGCTCTCTGCACAGTTATATGGATGGCAACTTAACCATTAACTCCAGAAAGTAGAGCAGAGCAAGATGAGAAGAAGAAGAACACATCACCTCCCCAGTAATGAACAGTTCCATTCAGTGGACGTTAGAAATCAAACTGGAAAACCATCACCAAGGTCTGACTTCTCTCAGAAGGTGACAGTCACAGCTGGTCTTGGATGCGGTCAGTGCACACATGCTACAGAATCTGTTGCTACTTTTGGGTCCCAAGAAGGCCACTGACCAGAACTTCGACACCTACAAGTCCTGGCAAGACCAAGACAGTCAAAGACAGCCATTAGAGTGACAGATTTCCTGTGTCTCTAAGGCCATCAACGCATCCATCCTAGGGACAGAGGTCACTCGACTCATCTCTAGAAAGTCGGCCTTTTTGTCCCCTAAGACGACTTCCACCAACATCTGCAGGCAGACAGCACATGGAGAGCAGTAAATGTGGAGCCTGTCATTAGAAAAAATCCTTATCCAATTAAAATTATTAAGACTGAGCGGCAGAGCCCCAGCAGAGGCAATTTACTTCCTCAGATGGAGGACCAGCTCGTTATTCCTGAGAATTTCCTACTGGAGATTCAGAGCTAGCCTGGGTGCCTGCTGCAGCCTTCCAAATCTGAATCCCACACAGGCGTGTGCTCAGCACTTATTGGCAGAGAAGGACTCTTCAGCCCGAAGCATGGTGGGCATAAGGAGTCAGGTCACCTTGTCACTGTCTCTTACCGTCTGGGCCCTTGTGTGCTAGAGAAGCCACCGGAAGCACAGGTAATCATCCGGTGAGAATGATAGCCGAGGCCTAAGGGCTTCTCTTTACCCCATCAGAGGGATGTGCAGCCTGTTATCTGGAAGCGAACTGAAGAGAAACATCCATCCCACCTGACATCTTCAACCGATTAAACTAACTGGGTATTTCCACGCTCCCTTTTCGTCACAAGTGGTATTCATTTCATCAAGAAAGGCAGGACAAAGCAAGGTACTTCCTCAGTAGAATGGCTTCTTGCAGATGTGTGCGTTATAACCCCAGGACTCTGAAAAGGACCGGGACCTATTGGTTCTATCCCAAAGACCACCCCTACCAAACCCTGTCAGTCTTGAGATAATGTGTTGTTCTTGAGCTACAAAGTCTTGGGTTCAAAATCAGATTCTGTCTGCATCTAGCTGTGTGGCTCGGATATGCACCTCACCTCCTTCCGTCCTGTGTATCCAGTGGAGGTGACGCCAGCACATAGGTCTGTTTGGAGATGGCTCATCTCCCATCTGCTGCAGGCAGATGTGTTCCCTTCCCCAGGATATATGCTAGCCCTGTATCTACAGATGTGTATTTAAAACTTGTTACATAGATACAATGTGAGCCAATGTTGAAAGAAGTAAAACCAAGTGAGGGGTGGGACTATACTTGAGTGTTAGGATGCTTGCCTAGTGCCCATGAGGCCCTTCGGTCCAATCCCTAGCACAAAATAAAAGAAAAAACTCAATGCTACTTGGGGCCCCTGTTGGAATAAGGTGGTCCTTCAGTCCCATATGACTCATGTCCTCATGGGAAGATAGACATGTGAAGCCAGATACCCAGAAATAGTGTCACATGGAGATGGGAACAAACAGAAACTGTGCCAGTATGAGGACTTCCAGGTGCCATCAGCAGCCACCAGAAGCAAGCGGAGTTGAGAGAGACTGTTTCTCTTGGTTTATATGATGCACGATGGTCCTACCTGCTTCCCAGTTTTACACATCTAGAGCAAGCCTGAAGCCTCAGCCCAGCTGTCTCAAGTCACCCACTCTGTGGTCCTGTGTTAATGGGCAACCCACAGAAACTGGCAAACTGCCCAGTGCAGGACCAGGCTCCATGTAGACAGCGAGTCTTCAGCACTTAAGTGCTTCTGTCTCAAACCTTCTATGGTATGGCTGGAGCTTGTGGGAAGCACTTCCTTCCCAGCATGCACTTCTAGCACCACCAGAAGCAAAGGAAAAGAAAGACGAGACTAACCACCTAACTTACCCCATCTGTGCGGACTCAAGGTGGATGGATTTCAAAACAGTCGCTATACAGCAGTCATTTACATTACTCTTTATCTATCTTCTTGACTTTATAATCTACAATGCCATAAAGGACGCATTCGGGGAGAAAGTCACATTCTAAGGCCATGCTATGTTTTAAGGTGGCTAAAATAATTTTTTGTTTAACTTTTTAGACAGGGTGAGCTCTATAGTCTCTCTTTCTGGACTGGGAAGGTTGCTTTTAATCTCTGCTTTCCCTGCCCTTGCACACCAGCTGATCCCCTCAAACTCCCAGAAGGACCAACACCAGGCCCAGCACCGCCACCATCCTTCGGGCCAGAACTAGTAAGGATGGGGTCCAACATGTGAGGCTCTCGCTGGTTCCTGGCAACACACCAGCCCCAGCACCTCCGGTCCAGGGCCCCGGCCAGCTAAGTCCTCTCAGGTAGTTCTTTGCAGAGACTGAGGAGCCACCACTAATACAAGGTCCTCAGCATCCAACCCTAGGGTCTTTCAACTCTCCCTCCATACACACCTCACATGAAGCCTCATGTGGGGACTTTGGTCAGGCTCCTGATCTTTCAATGATTCCTGTGGAGGTTCTCGACTTCTGGCTACAGTGCCGTGTCAAGGGCCTCACACACCAACTGACGGCAAGAGCCTGAGGAGCAGCTTTGGCTTGGGAAATCTGAACCCACTGCGGTGTTTCCCTCAACACCATGGCTCATCTCTCTGGCACTCACACCTCAAAAGCGAGGCACAACCCTGTTTCCCTCACCACTGCACCTGGCCTCCGAACACTATTCTATCTGCATTATGAAAACGGCAGGCCTTCTCGCTGGTCACGTGAGAAGCAGATAAAACAGGATGAGGGACAGGAAGGTACCTCTTTCCCACAGAGCAGACAGAGAAGCAACTGAGCCAGGGACAGCTGCGGACTCGGGTCTTTCTATCCCTCAGTTGACTTGGCTGCCTTTGTGCAGTCACTGGAGGTCAGGAAAGGAGTGAAGGCCAGACTTGTCATTCCAGTGAGGGATGGGGGCCAAGAGCTGGGTTGTCCTAGCATCTACAACTCTAGTTGGAAAGTCTAATGTGGAGGTGCCCGTGTGAAAACCTCTCCTCTCTGCAGAGCACACTGGGGATGGGGCACCTCGCTGCTCGGCCTGCCTGGGAGCCCCTCATACCTCCAACCTGATCTTCAGCCAAGAAAACCCTGGAGAGGTCTGGAAATGGGTGTGGGCTGGTGGGTGTGGTCTAGAACAGCCCCTGACAGGAGGAGCTGGCCTGTGTGGGCAAGACTGAGAAACACTAGGTCTACCCAGTACCCTATTGTTCTGTACAACCAAGAGGGGGCCTTGGGGATCAGTCAATACTATCTGCCTCAGAGAACATAAGACACAGGTAAGCCGCCTACAATCCAGGATGACAACGGATGGAGCACCTGATCGTCTCTGTCAGGTAATACAGGGCAGCTGGCCTCTGTAAGAATGAGAGTCTCAGGGGGGACAGACTCACACAGGAGGTAATAAAGGCCAAGGGCCATGCATGAAGCTGACCGTACATGTTAAGCCAACCTTAACAGCTCGCTCACAGCCACGGGCCAAGGAGCCTTAAGGAGGCAAGCCTGGAAGGACACAAGAATGCAACATCATACTTTAGCCCCAAGTCCCTGGTTTTACTCATGTTACCCTTGCTATGCTGAAATGTTCAGGAATCGTTGCAGCATCTAAGTGTTTCACGATTTCTTTTCCCTCCTTTCTTTTCTTCATTTCCTTCCTTTAAGCTTGAGGAACGTTTTATAAGAGTTTGAGGGCAGGGAGGGTGGGGGAAACAGGGCAGGCAAGCTGTAATCCCCACAGCTGCTAGGGGAGGGGTGTGGAGGGGGAGCAGGAGGGGGAGTCATGCCTCCTGAGATGGGAGAGCAAGAAAGCAGGCAGTCTCCTCAACATCCACAGAGGGCTCTGAGCAGCTGTGGGGGAGGGCAGGGGAGGGGAGAGGGAAGGGAGGGAGTGGAAGAGAGTGTGGGAAGGAAATGGTGGTAAAGCCCAGAGTGTCAAGGCAAAGAGGCTTAGGAAGCCAGTGGGTATCCAAATAAGAAATGGAGGGCAAGAAAAGGAATGCTCAGGCCTTCGGAGTTTGAACTCTCGAAGCTGGGCAGGCTTGGCAGTGAACGTTGCCAGCAACTGCCTTCTAACCCAATTCTATTCTGTTATTCCCCTGGCCCCGTCGAAGTCGTGGAGCATGTTAATACCACAGCTGACTTACACCAGGACAATGAACGACCTAAGAGAACCCAGAGCAAGTCTCCAACTCACCCAGTGGAATTAGTCAAGGTTACCCGTAGTGCTTTGGAGGGGAAAAAGCATTTCAAGGGGCCTTGTACAGAGAAAAAAAAGAGTAATGTCTTACTCCAGCCTTTCTGACACTATCACCAGCCATGTCTACCTGAACATAAGCCACTGTCCTTCCACTCCATCATTAGCTAACACCTGTTACACACAACATACATTACAAGCTCTCCCACACACCACCTCCTCTGTTCTGAAGTGGGCTGGCCCAATCTCCAATGTTCAGGAAGATTCCTCAGGCAAGGTCACACAGTACAAATAAATAGGAGCCGACTCATCCAAAGCAGCCCTTTAACCGCAGCACTCGGGTGGGCAGCTTCTAAGGGGCCAATGCGCATTCCCCAGAGACTACACCTCCTACCTAAAGCAAGGGGTAGGATGTCCCCACAAGGCCTCCGTACTCCTTAGCCCCATGAAATTACATGGGTACAGTTGTAAAATTCTGTGTAAAAACATGAGCTCATGCGACAGATAGAGTTCAGCTGGAAGGCTGGCCCAGAGTGCACAAAGCCTGGGTTCCATGCCTAGCTCCACATGAAACGGGTGTGGTGGTACACACTAATAACTCAGGAACTTAGAAGGTGGATAGAGAAGGGTCAGAAGTTCAAGGTCACCAACAAATCCACAGCCTGGGAGACACAAGACATCATTTTTAAGAAATCGAACGTGAACCCTGGAGTAAGATCTTTCTCCTGTATTTTGCTGGCCATCTACACTTGCCATTGATTTATGAAAGCAATCAAGGAAGAATCAGTACACAAATCAGTACACAAAAATCTCACTACATATCCCTGACTAGCCTGGAGCTTAGCACGGAAACCAGGATGGCTTTGAACTCATGGGTAATCACCTGTCTCCACCTCAGAGCACCACAGTATGTGCCACTGCCTGGCTGGTGTGTGTTTGTTGATGTTTTTTTATTAACTTACACCAATTATACAGAATATACTCAGCCCTTCCTGTAATCTTCTCTAGTCCCCCCTCACTCACCCTTGACCCATAACCTTTTCTAGTCCCCTCAACCCCATTTCCTCTGATTCTTTTTCTTTCCAACTAGTTTCCAACCTGCTCTCTCGCCTGGTTTTGTTTTTTATGACTCAATGAGTTTCATCAGGGCAGTTCACAGGGATATGTTGGACCTTACCAGTTGCTCTACCACTGAAGAAAATGTCTCTCCCTCTGCTGTTAATGCAGGGCGCATTAACACAGAAATCCTCAGGGAGGGATGAGGCCTAATAAGCCCTGGCTCTTGTCTTCTGATTTAAGAACTAAATTATGCCGGGCATAGCTGGACGCACTTGTAGCCTACTGCTTACAGTTGGGGCACAAGGATCAGTTTAAGGCCAGATTGCACTTTATAGTGAAATCTTGTCTCAAAGAACTAACAAACAACAACCCTGAAAGCTGTAATACTGACCTGGCAGAGATGCCACGGCCACTGGTCAAGCATGGGTGAAGGTTATGGGTGTAACCAACTGCATTCTGGGTAGATCTGAGGCTTACTCGGCAGAAAGAGCCCCAGGCCTGTGTTGTAACCTGGTCAAAAGCCTATGGCCCAGGAGATCATGGGTCCTACTGGGACCTAATGCTAACTGTTTTGCTATTTTTCTAAATGGATACATTGTTTCCATTAGGTGGATAAGCTTTCTAAGTATTTTTATACCCACAGATTAGCGAGGCTCTCAACCTTGGCCAGAGAAGCTTCTCTCTGAAGCAGACCACAGTTATTACAGAGACTCGAGGTGCTCAAGGCTCTGGAGAAAAATGACTACTGTGTCTTAACTGGGAGACCAAGATCAACCAGCATACCCACTGACAGGCTCTGGGACACTAGGGAAGAGGGGGTGGAAACACTTCAACAGCCAGAGGACAGGAAGGGGAGCTGCAGGACACTGACTGATGGCGGCGTGGTATGGCCACTGCACTCACACACTTACAGCTGCGGTCACCTCCTCAAGATCAAGCCAACAAGACCAACACTGCAGGAGGAGATACTAACTGGACTCTGGGTTTAAAAAAAGAAGTCATGAGATGTGTTAGAAAGTGCTGAAGTATAGAGTAGGGGTGAATACAACACACACACACACACATACATACATATACACATTCACACACATACACAGTCACATACACACACATACACAGTCACATACACACATATATACACACTCACACATACACATGCACAAATATACACACATACACATATACACACAAACACACACATATATATGCACACATATACACACACATATAAACACACATCAACAAATAAATAAAAGATTAAAAAGTATTGAATAGCCAGTCATCATGGTGGTACACACCTTTAATCCCAACACTTCGGAGGCAGAGGCAAGGGGATCTCTGAGTCTGAGGCCAGCTTGGTCTACAGGACAAGTTCCAGAGCAGCTAGGGAGACATAGTAACTATGTCAAGAAGTGAGGGGAAGGAAGGAGGCAGGGAATAAATAAAGAGGGACAGGAAGGCAGGACTGAGAACAATGTATCAAGATATAACCCCATCTTGGCAGCTGTCATGGCTCCCTCCCAAAGACAGCAGCCCTTGTGATAAACAGGAGCCATAAATGCTGTACATGGAACCACAAACACTCCAGAGCTAGCCAGGATTTAAACGGTTACAAGACAAAAAAAATTTTTTTCCCAAGACAAGGTTTCTCTGTATAGCCCTGGCTGTCCTGGAACTCACTCTATAGACCAGACTGGCCTCGAACTCAGAAATCTGCCTGCCTCTGCCTCCTTAATGCTGGGATTAAAGGCGTGCGCTGCCACTGCCTGGCTAATTAGACTTAAAAAATTTAAAGCCACACCCTCCCCCACCCTGCAGACACACTTGTAATCCTCAGAAAATGGCCAGGTCTGTCACCATGGCTCTGAGCCTTGGTCAACATTTAAAATGTGATTTGCCACAGCAGAGATCTTTACACGTAGGTTGCTATCTGCTGCGCGCGATACTGGATGGCATGGCAGCAGGTGGGGCAGCCGCACGACACTGGTGTGCCGACTCCCAGCGAGAAGCAAAAGCACTCCTTCACAAGCAGGCGGCACAGGCACCCTGAAGAGTCCATGCGTCAACCCGGACACAAATGGAACATCAACGTGTGTCTACTTCATCAACGCGGCTCAAGTTCATCTGACACCGCAGGCTGGGAGAGAAAACTGTTCCTAGAAGCTCCTTCTTGGGGCTTGAAATCTGACTCGAGTCAGGAAATTTCCTGTTCCACAAACCTGAGGCCCTCAATTCTCACGGTAAAGGCCATGCAAAGCAAAGTGCGCTTCGAATCCCAGGGCTGGGGAGATAAAACCAGGACATCCTGCCTGGCCTAAACAGGAAGCCCAGGTTCCAGGGAGAAACCCTATCTCAAACACAAGGTGGGCGGTTCCTGAGAAGTAACGTCCAAATTGACTCTGACCTACACATACACACACACATACACACACACACACACACACACGCAGAGACACAGACACACACACACAGACATAAAAAATACACACACATATACACATACACACAGGCACAGACAGACACACAAGACACACACACATACACACACATACATACACATATACACTGTCCCCTCCTCCTTCCCTCCCTCCCCTACCTCCCTCCCCCTCCCTTCTCTCCCTATCTTCTCCTTTCCATCTCTCTCACATGCATGCACACTGAAGACATAAATATGGGGACACAAACTCATACCCATGCACACATGAACATACCCAAAGAAACCATTTTGGGGACCCCTGAAACGCTTAAGGGACCATCTGAAGCCAAACATGAGGGGCACTACCACAGATCCGCCCCCCAGACCATTGTTGCAAACCCTCTCACTGTAAGGGAACACTTCATGTTAATTCAGTGTACGGTCAGTGGCTGAAGGAAAAGACATGACTTGGCAAGGGGGTTAAAGGTCATAAATGAGGCCAGTTCCCTCCATCAGCAGAGGACCAGCCTGGCTTGAGGACCAGTCTCATGCTGGCTTTCCCCTTCCAATGCTTGGGACATAATCCCTGTTTTGGGCCCCAGCCCAGGGCTGGTATGGCAGGGGAGGCACTAACTTGGTTGTTACTTGTGAAGCTGTGGGAAAATGCTGCAAGGAGCCGAGGGGCCAGAGCATCCAGAGATGTGGGAGGGCTTCTCACAGCTCAGCATGGGAAGCCAGCGCTCCCAGAAGAGGGGCTCAGAAGCACAGAATGAAGTCTCCCTGCAATCAACTACCTCACACACAACCCAGGAGTACCAAGGTTCTGGATACTCGGGAACAAACCAATCTCCTCTGAGCAAAGTGATATTTTTATGCTTGTCTAAGAAAACAAAACAAAACAGAAAACAGTCTCCCATGACAAAAGCATCCAAACAATCAGGCAGCCTTCCTGCCACTCAGCCGGCGGCGGCATCGCATCTGCTGCTCTGGCCAACAACGGTTACCCAACAGAAGCAGCACCTAGCACCTACAGAGCCCACTGCATGCTGCATCCAGAGTTGAGATTGTGACAACACAGCCCCACATTCCTGAAGCCGCTCCCCACAACCCCTCCCTCCCGAAAGGACACAAGATGAGCCTGTAAGGAGAAACCGTGGAAAACATCGCATTTTCCATGACTTCTGCACTGTTCTGAATACCAGTCTGACAGATTGATGAAGCCCTTGCACAGAGAAAATACACAGAGACATTCCCATGCCCTCGGTCAGAAGCCTCTCGGGGAGTGAGTTCTACACTCCGCAGCGCAGTACCGACAGATCCATTACTGTGCCGCCGATCTCGAAAACCTTTATTTTTGTTCTAAAGAAAGTGGTCAGCCCTCAAACCACAAGCTCCGCAGTAACGTATGTTACACGACTTCCTGTCTTCTCTATACTCAACAATATTGTGGAATAGCCCCGTGAGCTGAGATACTTTTAATGGTTGCATACATTAACAACACGCTCAGTCTATAGGCTGGGAACACCTAAACGCACTGTTTAGAAACTGTCACTTTGGTGACCTGAGTCTGAGATAGGAGGATACCCATGAGTTTGGGTCCAACCTGAGCTACAAAGCCAAATTCCAGGCCAGCCAGAACTACACAGTGAGACTTTGCCTCAAAATGCTAGGGTGGTAGCACACACCTGTAGTCCCACAACACTGGTGGGGGCGAGGGGGAGGTAGGTCAGCCTGGTCTACATAGCAAGCTCCAGGACAGCCAGGGCTATTTAGAGAGTATAGCTCAGTCTTAGAATACTTCTCTAGCATGTGCTAGACCTTAGGTTCGATCCCAAGAACCACAGAAAAAAAAGGAAATAGTGAGTTCAGTAGGTGGCTGGTGGCCAAAGCCTGAGGAGAGCAAAGTCAGCCCTTCCCCACCTGCCCCTCTCCCGCCTTGCTCTGCTGCTAAGCTCAGGCTCCACTTGCTATGCATGGTCTGAGATGCGGGGCCTTGGAAGGTGACGCCCAATAGGTCCTGGAATCCTAGGCTACAGAGACTTGGCACCAAACTGCTAACAGGAAGCTGTGACCTGGAAGAAGGGCACGCTGGAATGTCAAGAGATTCCTTCCCCACCTCTCCCTCATCCCATGGGATACGTCTGCCATCTACAGAGAGGGGGTAGAGTGGCCAGGAGACAAAGGAATCCAGGAGCCAGGAGAGGAGAGCTCCAACCTCTCACAGGTAAGGACCCTGAGTCTGAAGAAGCAGGGTGGAAGGCGAGTGCTTACTGGAGAGAGACCCAGATCCAGCCAGTTCTACCCCAGGCTCACTTCACAAGAACAAAGTCATCCTTGCCCCAGGATTCCTACAATGTGAGGCCAACACACCACCCCCTACACTACTCTACTCCCTAGCGACAGGATCCAGCACGCTAATGACTAAGCACCCAGGCTGTTAAGCACTGCCTCAGGTAGCTCAGATCCACTCTCCCAATTACTCTCGATGATTGCAGGTTCTGTGTCGTTGGTTCAATTTCACAGGAGAGAAAACGGAGGCCTGAGGACATCCAGATAACAGGAACAAGATTACTTTCCCTGCCTCCCAAAAATCCTACTCTTTCTCCTAACAGCTCTCTTTTACATACAGATAGACCAGAGGATGTGTTGGGAATAGCCTCCAAAATCAAATTAACTGGTAGCATCTCACTCAGAACAAAGCACAGAAAATCCACAACAAGACTTAATAAACCTGGAAACAGTAAGTCTGTTTTTTTTTTTCCTCAATGACATCGGTAGGGGAAGTCAGAGGCATCTCGGAATTTAAGAGTTACCACATGGCAGCAATTTCGCTTTTAGGACATTACTAGAAAGGTTGGGAGCAGGGACAGATATCTGTACTGTCTAGAAACTCACCTTCCCAGAAGTCTACTTCCAGTAGTCAGGAGGAAAAGGTGACTCAATGTCCCTCAAGGAATGACGGATAAAGGGTGGTGTGTGCAGACAGTGGAGTATAGTATAGTCCTCGGGACACATGAAGGTAGCGTGCTAAATGAAATAAGGTAGATACAAAGGAACACACACGTGCTGTATGAGTCCACTTGAGAAGACCCAGGATACTCAGATACAAGCCAGTGCGGGCATACACGTCATAGGTAAGCACTAGGAGTCTCAAGAAGTGGGGCGGAAGGTAAGTGCTTATCCGAGACCCAAATCCAGCCAGTTCTCCTCCAGGCTCACTTCAGAAGTATAAAGTCATCCTTGCCCCAGGATTCCTACACTGTGAAGACATGTGGGGATTCACGCCTTTAATTCCAGCGTTTAGGAAACTGAGGCAGAAGAGTCACAAGTTCAAGGCCATTCTATGCTACTGAATGGATCTAAGGAATTGTGGGGGGACTGGACAATGCCCTGTGTTGAAATAAAAACAGAAAACACACTACAACCACATCTCTAACTCATTCAGGCATGTGACAGTCATGGGGACCCACCTTTTCCATGCTTCCTTTGTTGTTGGAAAGGGCTAACCTCAGGTAAGTGTCAACACACGAAGCCCATCTCTGCCCCAGATAGGTCACTAGTCTTCTTCCAAGTTCTCTCATCTACAAGAAGACAGAGCCTCCACTCCCAGCTCAGAGGAGGACCGGCCCTGACCCAGCAAGGGACAGGTGCCATCCTCGTGATCCGGAGACTGGAACCCACAGCTGTTGGGGCTATTTTTAAGCAGGAATATGAGTCCCTGTATCCACATTTCCTCAAGAAGGCAGCTGAGCTGCTGGGCACAGGAAGGGGGAACAAAGGAGCAGGGGAACAGGGTAGGTGTCCATCTCCCCGAGTGGCTGTGACCAAGCTCCCTCCACAAGGCATAGAAAGGCTGAGTCCATGGGGCAGGCGTCTGTACCCGGAACCCCAGCGCAGGGCTCCACTCCAGCTATGTACACACATACTCTACAGTCCTTGGTCTCTGGTGAGCCAGCCTTCCAGGAGCCAAAGCTGCTCTTTCCAATTCCAAGTGCTTTGCCACAGGCTAGAAGCCAAAACACCTAATGCAGAAGAGAGCCAGAAAGACAAAGGGCAGAGGTCCAGGTGCCTCTGACTAAATTTGTTATTTTGTTTGTGTTCGCCACAGAAAGTGCTTCAAAAAGCCAACATCTTGATACAGGATAAAGACAGCACCTTAAAAAAATGACGCCCAAGCCCATTATGTGGCATTATGCCAACCTCACCTGAGAGCTGCCCTAGAGGACAAGGTAGTCCTCCGTTCCGTGAGGACAGGTTTCACCTACTTGCCACCCAATTGCCTGGAAAAGAGCCAGGTACACAGAGGCCCAATAATAAATACCAGCCAAACAGCCTATTCTAAGATCTTCCTGCTCTTACAATGACAAGATCTTACTAATACCATTCCATACAGACACGGATGGTAATAAGAAGTCCTACACTGAAGTCACATGACTGGGCAGGGAACAGACACAGGAACATACATAAAAACATACAGAAAACAGGTGCCTACCCGGGACCCCAAGAGCCCTTGAAACCCTAGCTTACAGGTGATAAAAATCAGTATCTCCATAAAAGCAGGTTCAGTCTCAAAGTCATTTTTCTAGTGAAAAAAAAAAAACTCCTAAGAAAAGGAAGGTTTTAAATAAACATATTTTGTTAGGCAAAACCAAAACCAAACAAACAAACAAAAAAAAAACCCCATTTCAATCCAAATGGAAAAATAAATATCCCCATCTTCTGTTTTGTTTTTAAGATGATCTTCCTCTGTATCTCATACTGGTCTTAAACTCAAAATTCTCCTACATCCTCTTCATGAATGTTGGAACTACAGGGTTCCCATCTCACCTGGTCCAGGCAATATGGCCTCTATCGTTCATATTCTGGGTTTTTTTTCCAGCTGAGCAAGGCTGTCCTTCATAACACTCTCCTCTCCTATAGTATCCACTCCAGGGCTGATCAACCACCTGCACAACCTAGGTCCCTTCACTAGGGAACACTTCCAACCCCTTTGTCTTCTGTGACCTTGGCATTTCCGAGATGTCCCCACCCTGTCTCTTTTTATCAATCAAAGACACCGTTTTTTCAAGTTTTAGTCTACTTAAATAAATATACCAATAGGTGAGGGTTTCTGGGTCCACATTAAATCCTTTCCCTTTTTACTTGAGAATATAAACTTTAATAGAATGTTCCACACTTAAAAGTAATCTCTCGGGCTGGAGAGATGGCTCAGCGGTTAAGAGCACAGACTGCTCTTCTGAAGGTCTTGAGTTCAAATCCCAGCAACCACACGGTGGCTACAACCATCCGTAATGAGATCTGACACCCTCTTCTGGAGTATCTGAAGACAGCTACAGTGTACTTATATATAATAAATAAATAAATCTTTTTTTTTTTAAAAAGTAATCTCTCTGAAGTTACAATGAGAAGGTTTCTAATTGTCCGATTCTGATCCTCAGTAAAGATCTTCAGGAAGGCACACATCTGGGTTGCGTACCATATGTTGGCATGTGTGTTGCAAACAGTTCCTGGGTAATGACCTCTGAATGAGCCCATCAGCCACTGGCAACCAGGTCACCCCTCAACACACACACCTTCTCAGTTTCTACAGTATACATAGATACTTTTTTTCCCCCATGGGGACTTTGGTCTGGAGTCTTAGAAGATTTTGGCACCTGGACCCTGACCAACCAGAGTCTGAACCACCAACCAAGAACACACATGAGCTGGACCTAGGCCTTCCTGCTCATATGTAGCAGATGTGCAGCTTGGTCATCATGTGGATCCCAACAAACTGTGGCGGAGCCATCCCAAAAGCTGTTGCCTGTCTGTGGGATATGCTCTTCTAGCTGGGCTGCCTTGTCTGGCCTTAGAGGGAGAGGAGAGCCTAGCCTCACAAAGACTTGAAGTGCCAGGGTGGGAGGGATACCCAGTGGGGGTCCCTACCTGCCCAGAAGAGGAGGGTGTTGGGGGGGGGGGATAATGTGGGAGGGGGTGACTGGGAGGGTGGCAGTGATCGGGATATAAAGTAAATAAGTAAAAAAAAAAATTAAATTACAAAAAAAGAGAGCGAATGAAAGAGAAAACTCAGACATCAACACAACCAATCTCTCTCTGGCTTTGCTTTATAAAGACTATAAATAAAACTCCAGAGTTCCTGTAAAATCTAACTCAAAGAAAGCAAGTATACTAACTACTATGTAAATTGCTAAAGAAAACCCCTCAGATGGATCACATTCAGTAGCACTCGCTTGAAGAATGCTAAACAAGACAAGACAAAAACAGTTTGTGAATGGGGGTGGAGGGGAGCTTATCAGACTACAACAAGCTCTGAGAACTCCAACCGACAATATGGACCCTACAGACAGAAAAATGAAGTAAAGCACAGGAAAGTACGTGACTGGCTACAGTATGATCAATCCGGCAATTAGTTATAGCCTCGTTAACTCCATACCTGGCCTCCTTCAGGCAAAGGCTCATTGCTGTTGCTAAGTCTTGACTCAGTCTGCTGTGCCAACACAGGGGTAAAGGCCACAAGCACAGTCTCCCAACAAATTCTACTCAACAAAATGACATCAAGTCAGGCATCATGGCTCCCACTCCCATAATTAGCACTTGGGAGATGTCTGTCAAGAGGCTCAGGGTCTCAAGGTCACTCTGGGCTACTCAGTGAGGTCAAGATGTGACTGGGTTACAGAACAGAAACTCACCTCAGGGAAAAAAAAAAAAAAAGAAAGAAAGAAATACTTGATCAAATAAGACTATGGGGCACTCCGAGAGGCTGTCATTCAAGAACTCCACCTTCTCAGAGGAGAAGGGAAGGAGGAGATGGAAGGGATTGTGGGAGGGAGTGAGCAAGAGGGGGCGGTGATCATGATTAAGGTGATTAAAAAAAGAAAGAAATAGGACAAGATTTTAAAGGGAAACAAAGTAAAAGTCCCCCTGCCCCCTTTAACAGAACCTTTGCCCCATTGTGACCAGACCAACTGGCCAACAAGCCAGGCTTCAACAATAGCAACCAAAATCTAATTTTGAACAGCTCTCTAACTTGCAGCTTCAGCCCCCAGGTGTCTTAGTCAGAGTTTCTATTCCGGGAAGGGAACACGTTTATTCAGCTTACACTTGCACATTGCTGTTCATCACCAAAGGAAGTCAGGACTGGAACTCAAGCAGGTCAGGAAGCAGGAGCTGGTTCAGAGGCCATGGAGGGATGTTACTTACTGGCTTGCTTCCCCTGGCTTGCTCAGCCTGCTTTCTGGTAGAACCCAGGACTACCAGCCCAAGAATGGTACCACCCACAAGGGGACCTCCCACCCTTGATTACTAATTGGGAAAAATGCCTTAAATTGGATCTCCTGGAGGCATTTCCTCAAGTGGGGGGCTCCTTTCTCTGTGATAACTCCAGCTTGTGTCAAGTTGACACACAAAACCAGCCAGTACGCCAGGCCTTGCACTCTCCACACAGGAGTGGTTTCTAGTTTTAACTCTCACCTGTTCATCAGAAGTCAGTTCCAAAGAACCTTAACCTCTAGGGGACCAAGGAAGTTATTTTGTGTGGCTTTACAACATCGGTAGGCAAGCGAACACCAATCCCTTTATGAGATCCTTGGGAACACGTCTCCTCCTCCTACAGTTCTTCTCCTGTCTACCCACAGACCCGCGTGCGCCTTCCTTTCCCACACTTTGCACAACCAACGTGAGCAGTCAGTAGAACTGACTGACCCAACAGGGAAGCTGCTCTCCAGTGTGCATTAAGCAGAACAAAAATCTCGATTTCTTGCTGGTGTGCATGGGTGCTAGCTCCCTTGTTTTTCCCACCTCGGGTCTGCATTTGTTTCTCTGATAGCTCCCGTGAGGGAAGGCACTACATCCATCCACCTTGTCGTGATTTCCCAGTGCCGCCATAGACGGTGTTACACACAGATGGCTGAGCATCTGCTCAATGTTCGATGCTTCCCAGTTAGAACCCACATTTCCCACTGCAAGCAGCAAACGGCTCTTTTTCAGAACAGCCTCTGGCAATCCACGCCAATCATTAAAGATACCTGGGCTCTCACCTGTCAGATCCCGTTGAAATCTGTCCTAAGCTTTGGTGGTTTAACTTCCTTCAAAAAGACTCAGACGTTTCACAGATACTGTGAAATTCAGTCTCTGAATTTACCACCACAGTGGCAGACATGCCTCAAGTCCAGTATTCCCAAAGCTGTGACAAGCAACAAATTTACCCTCATCTTAAACATGCTTGACATGCTTAAAGCGAGCTGTTGAAAGGGTTCAAAACTACCACCCTGAAATATAGTCTCTGGGATAGCTAGGATAAAAGTTTAGAACACTAGAAAACAGCAAGCTGCCAGGATAAGTCCCCTCTAACAAGAGACAGATTCAACAAAGACTAAGCTGGCAGATTTCCTTGAAGTGGTCCTTGGAAGACTGAGTCTTATGTCAGGAGTCATTTCACCTGAGCCAGTGCCTTAATTAGGGTTTTACTGCTATGAACAGACACCATGACTAAGGCAACTCTTATCAGGAGAACATTTAATTGGGGCTGGCTTAGAGGTTCAGAGGTTCATTCCATCATCAAGGTGGGTGCATGGCAGCATCCAGGTAGGCATGGTGCAGGAGGAGCTGAAGGCTGCTAGCAGAATATTGACTTTCAGTCAGCTAGGATAAGGGTCTTAAAGTCCATGCCCACAGTGACACACCTACTCCAACAAGGCCACACCCACCCCAACAGGGCCACACCCATTTCAACAAGGCCACACCCACTCCAACAAGGCCACACCTTCTAACAGTGCCACTCCCTGGGCATATTTAAACCATCACAACCAGACAGCCCACCTTACGAATCCTCCCACAGACTCAGCTTTCCTCCATCGGATGAGCTCTGCTTCGCTCCCTCCCTCCCCGACTAAACTGCCTGGGGACTGCTATAGATCAGACCTCAGCCCTAACTCCACTTCCTACCAAGACAAATAGAAGCCTTCGGGAGGAAGCCAAAACAAAAATGGTCAACTGTGAGGCTGCAGAGAGCTGTCCTTGTGTCCGTCTGCTTTAAAAACTTTCAGTGATTCCATCTTCCCCGGGCTGCTGGTACAGAGGGAGCCACCATCTCTAAGTCTTGGTATGAAAACTACAGAAGCCAGCAGTGCCTCCCCTACCTCCATTCTTGTAACTGAATCCAAGGGAGACAGCGCAACTTCCAAAAAGAATCCTTTACCACTCTAAGAAGACTTGGTCCGTGACATAAAACTGTTCAAGGCAGCAGGTCCCACTGATCTAAGGGCTCCACATCCATGAACACCCCTCCACTTGGCGGTTTTAAAGGCCTGTGTGTGCTAAGAAATCTATCCCACAGCCATGGGGATGGTTCACTGGGTAAAGTTGCTGGCAATTATGTAGACAGTCTGAGTCCTATAACCCAGCACCCACATATTGGAAGCAAACAGCGGACCCCAGAAAGTTGTCTCCGACCTCCAAACCCTGGCTCATTTGTCCCTCACACCCCACACAAGGAAGGGACAGTGTAAACCTCCGTGCATCTCAGCACTGGGGAGGACCACGTCAGAGGCCAGTCTGGCCTTGAGACAGATTCTGTCTCAAGGGAAGTGTTAATGCATTCCGTTGTTGTCTCGTGGATTGCAATTCTGATTCCTCCTTCTCTAATGTACTCTATAAATAGACAGCTTTACCCAAAGCAGAACCCCGTAACTAAGATCACTGCAATTTCTGGTAAGGGTTATCGTTTCCTCAAGAGAGAGCTATAGACTCTGGGGATTCTTAGACATAAAACTGGCTAGAGTTCCAGATGGAGATATACTCCAGACCCTAGGCCACACTCAGTTTCTACCTAACCCAGGCATCGCCACAAACCCCCAGAGGGTCGTATGCTCTCCCTAGCACACGCTGGCCCCCTGGCATTCCATACAGTTGTTATGAGCTCTCTAGCAGCATGGAATAACTCTGACAGAGCAGGGAAAGGCAGAGTTCCAGACTTTGTGGATCTAGAGGACCCCAACCCCATGCCTCCCAGAAGCCCAACCTATTAACTGAACCCACTTCAGTTTGGTTTGGGTTTTTTGGGGGGAGGGGGGGATGCAGCAGAAGGATAACCAGTAAGGGACTCTCTCTACGACCCAACTCTGTCCTACTGAGCCTAGTTCCATTTCTGTCTGACTTAGACACCTTGGACTCAGTCTGGTTTCTGTCACAACTTCTAAATCCAGGCCAGACCAAAGCATGTATCAAACTCACAGAATTCGAACCATAAGCCCACTGAGCTAGGAAAAGCCCGGGAAGAACTTACCTGGAATGACAAGCATCAGTGCAATGCCCCATGAGGCACCTGTGCTGGTTATCTGGTTCCTGGGGGAATGATGGGGTGTCTGGAGCCCTAGCTTCATAGCTCATCCAGTACCCCAAAGTTATCAATTCCTTAGACCGATCGAACAACACAAAAACTAGATGGCTAAGGCTTCTAGAACAAGAGCCCGGTCTGAGAATGCTAACAGGCAACCTGACCTGACAGATGGCACTTAGGGGAAACTGAAGCCAGGCACAGAAAATTCCTGGATTGGCTACAGTTTAGTCAATCACCTAGACAACTGGCTGCCACATGGTTAAGCAGCAACAGGTTTTCCTGTGTGGAACCCTGTTATTGCAATTAAACACCACAGTGGCTTGGCCTGTTCAGCCCAGACTGCAACCATACTTAGCCTCAGTGAATTATATTCATCTGGCAGAGTTTAACTTAGCTTTGCTTTTTTTTTTTTTTTTTTTTTTTTTTGGTTTTTCGAGACAGTTTCTCTGTATCACAACTCAGAAATCCGCCTGCCTCTGCCTCCCGAGTGCTGGGATTAAAGGCGTGCGCCACCACGCCCGACTTAGCTTTTCATTTTTAATATAAAAGCATTTCATATTAACCTGGCTTTCCAGGTTATATGGAAGTAAGATTCAAACTAGGAAATTAACATGGGCCACGAGACACAGGATCACCGCAGAGACTCCTCCAGCTCTACAATGAACGAGTTTCCCAGTTCTTTTCTTTCCCAAATCTAAATATTTCATTTGGATAAATGAAGATGGGAGAAAGGTTAAAGGGGAAACAGCATCCATTTAGTATAGACCTATGGTTACAAGCCCATCCAAATAGCAGAAATTAGCACTGTTGCTCCAGTAAAATATACCGCCATCAGTATACCTCAGTCCTTGCCTGACGACCCTTCCCCAGTCAATACAGCTAACCACAGGTAACACGCTGGCCTCGGGCTGTGAAGCTGCCTTAGCGTCTCCGGTTTGACTTATCAGATTCAGCAATCTGTGTCAGCCAGAACACCCAGAGCAACAACGCAGTTAGCATAGCCTGCCTGTCACTGGGAGAGAGCAAGAAGTCATCACCAATGACTCCCCACGGCCAGGTGGGTAGAAACAGAGGCTGTTTCTACCGCTGGCTGTTTTCACCTCAAGCAACCTTGGTCTTGAATGTTGATTTAGCAATGTAACCCCACACGAACAGGCATCAGACCCATAGGCAGTAAATCTTATCTGTTCTGAAACATGAATGAGTGTCTAAATGTCCTTTTCTTAAGGAATTTCAGAGAAGCTACAGCTTGGAAGGTGTGGTCGACAGGCTGAGTCCAGGGATGCTATATTTACTAACGCCTAACCTGACCCTTGCCACCAGCCAGATAGTGCTGCTACTGGATCCTGCACAGTTGTGATCAGTCTCAAGCTACAGACTCAGAGAGCAAGCTTCCTGCCTCGATCAGGTTCTACACTAACTGTAACAACAAAACATCAGCATTGCCCAGAGGCCACTTTAGTTCAGTGCCCCTACAACTTCTTTCTGTGGTTGAGCTACTATTGTTCATGGGTGTTGAAGTGTTTCTGTTATTCAAATACCACTTCTTGTGGAAAAAGGCCAGGGGACCTTTCTAAACTGTTCCTCACTAGGCAAACCCTACTGGAAGAATGCCCGGCATTCTGTAGACAAAGTTCCCTGCATCCCCAACCCAGCCAACGGACGGATCACAGACATATTCAAAACCCTCTGAAATACTCAATAATTGTTATAAATCAATTATGAAGTGCCCCTTCCCTCTGACTCATTCTCGAAGGCTTCGTCCACAGCTGCTGATGGTCTTTCAATCGGTTCTGGAAATCTTAAGAGGTGGGGCTGCCTAGATGAAATAGGGCCCTTCAAGAGTATCCCTAATGGCTGCTCTTTTCCTGGGCTCCCTTCCGCTCCTGGCTGGTCACGGTGAGGGAAGCTGCCTGCTCCACCACATGTTCCCAGCTGTGGTATGAATCTTCACGCCAGGCCCACAAGCAGTAGGGCCAGCAGGCGTGGACTGAAAACCCTGATATCATCAGCCAAAAGCAAGTAGGTCTGCTCCTGTTGGGAGGCGGGGGTCACGTGTTTATCACAGCGCTCAAGTTAGCGGCACGTCAGGAGAACCAAGCTTCCGGTCAGCTCACGTGAGTCGCAGATGTGATAACCAACCTGTAGTTTCCTTCTAAAAATAAACTGCATTGCTTAAATCCTGATTATATTATTATTATTATATTATTTATAACAAAATACATCTATGAAGCTGAAAGAGGAAACCTAAGCACACAGTAATCAAGGCCAAGGAAGATGGCTACCATCACCTACCTACCCCAGACAAGACAGCCAGAGCCTCTGTATGCTTTGCCACTGAGTTATAACCTCAGCCCATGTTCCCCAAGTTTTAAGCTCCTTTCAAAGAATCTCTTTCTCCTGGTGATGCGGTTTCTGTCTAGTGCTAAGCCAGTATCCTTGGGTTGCATTTTGATTGGTTAATTCTTTGAGTTGGGAGGTGATCCTCTCCACAATGGTTCCCACACCAAATGGGCCTGGATTCTTCCTAGGTGAGCTGATTTTCCAGCTCCCGACCGGCCAGCATTACACCAGAACTCAGACAGCTCCCAGCGGTTAACAGTACCATCCTATAGGACTGACCCACCTCAGATGTCAATGGCCTGGTTGTCACCTGTAGTCCTGACCAATCAGCTATAAACCAGGAATCACCGTGGCTCCTTTTTCCTGTTTGATAATTTATTTGAACAGCCTGCAGCACTCCGGAACTTATTATGATAAAGGCTACAGATAAATAAGCAGATAAGGGAGTGTCCTAGGGTGAGGTTCGGAAGATTCCAAGTCCACAAGCTGTACTCTCTGTGAGGTTGGGGTGCACCCTTCTCCCTAGCAACATGGTCTGTGTCCCAGCTCGGACTCGGGGGACCTGTAATTTAGGCACTTTTATGTACGTTTTAGCATGTAGGATCAATTTTGGTTTGCTCTAAGCGCCTCTTTCCCCAGGAGCACAGGGCAGGAGCCACGAACTCTAAGCTTCTGATCTCAGTTGGTCCAGGAGCTCTAGGGTTGCCTCATTAGAACAAAGGATGCTCTTATCACTAGAAAATCACAAAGGATTAAGATCTCTGAGCCAGGAACTCAGGTCAGAGGGCAATTATTGGAACAAAACATGCTCCTAACTCCCTGTCATACAAAAATGATAGGCTTGTTAGGAGCTCGGGCCAAGGGGAGATACCAATGTGTTTATTGCGTATAGGAAGTTGCTCAGTCTTTGAATCTCCTCTGTACAAAGCACTTGGCTTGATTTCAACAGCAAAACTTCCTTGGGAAATGGCACCTAAGGCCCCTTGTGTGGATGTCTCACCTGCCCCCTGACTAATCAACTCTTGCCCCAGCCCATGTAAGACCTGGCATCTCTTTCACTGGTTCAGCACACCCAGAGAATGGGCATTCCACAGATACTGTGTATCCACAAATAATAAACTTTAACCAGAAAAGAGAAAATAGGAATATTTCAGACACACTCACTAACCACCCTCAGTGCCCTCCCTGTTCCCTGAAGACCAGTGGTCTTCAGTCTGTTCCAACCACACTACAGAGTCTCCTGTCCATGTCTTGCCAGCCTTCTCTCTGCTGTGAGCAGATTGGATTCCCTCCTCCCTGTTTGCATAGACTTCCCTTCAGCTTCAGGGAAAATCCGTTTGCTGATTTTCTTCCCTGCCTCTGGCTCCCCCTTGATTCTTACTGTTTTCTCTACTGCAGGGCTGACTGGCCAGCTCCAAGGAATCTTGAGTTTAACAGACTCTCGCTGGCCTCAGGACCTTTGCACATACTTTTTCCATGTCTCCTGGGGTATTTTCTTCAACCTTTGACCCTATCTCACACAGCCTGCAGGTCTCAGCTGAGATCACAGGTCCTGAGACCTGATACATGGGGCTCCGACCTGCACTGCTTTGTCTGATTTTTGTCTCCTGTAGCCCCTGCATCTGCCAGCATTTGTAGCATCATGATTCAATGTCTGGAGATTTCTTCTCTGATTGTAAATAATTAACTTGACTTTGCCAGCATATATGGAAAACAAAACGGTTTCATGCACAGAATCTTCTGCAATACAAACATCATTTGGGTTGTTTTATAGTAATTGTTATTCTTGATTTACAGGTTAAGAGCCCGAGACCCTGGAAGAAGCATGTCACATGACAGAGTCACCTCTCTGAGCCTTGGAGGAGGCACAAAGGGCAAAAATCTAAACCACTTTCCTTTCTAGAGAGTAAAAAATATCTAGAGTAGATTATCTTTTATGTTTAAATGAAACTACCTAGCTGGGTTGGCTCATTTCTGAAGACAGGTGTAAGCCTGGGGCGACACCCACGGGCAACACCCACCCTGCACACGCTAAACATCGGGAGGCTACGCACAGCCCATTGAGGGGATGTGGAACCGACCACAAGGCCAGGACATTGCCCCATCAACTTCCTGATCCCCAACACCCTCACAGAGCTGCTGGGCAGAAACCTACCAAGTTCTCTCAAGTTTTAGCTTCTGCTCAATTTAATGAAAGCTATGGGCGTGCATAAGGAAGTCCATGAGCCTAAAGAGGCTCATGTGGACTACACAACATCATCTCATCCTTACCTGACAGCCCCCTTCCTCCACTCCCCTCCCTTATTCTTCCCTCCTCTCCCTTATTCTTTCCTCTCCTCCCCTCTCTTCCTCTCCTCTCCTCCCCTCCCTTCTTCTCCCCTTCCCTCCCCTCCTTTCCCTTCCCCTCCTTTCCCCTCCTCTCCTCTCCCCTCCCCTGTGCACAGAGCAACCTCTTCCAATCCCCCCTTTGTACTCCCCTTCATCTTTTTCCAAGTCCATGCCCTCAGTACTATTTGAATTTTCTTTTTTCTTATTTTCAGTGTCAGGGTTCAAACCTAGGACTTTGTTCACAGTACTCAGGGGCCTCTGCCACTACACCAGATGCAGGGCAGTTTGGGTGGTCCTTGTTGCTGAGATGGAATCTCACCATGTAGCCCAGGCTAGCCCTGACTTCTCAATCAACCACCCTGTCTCTGCCTCCCTCATCCTGGATTACAAACCTGTGGCACCTCACCTAGCCTCTCGAGTTCTTAGTGTAGACACTAGCTGTCAGCACTTAGCCATGGAGGATTCAGCTGCCTCTCACCGACCACATCCCACCTACACAATAATTTCAGCTCATCACATGACCAAGAGAGCAAAGTAAAAGGACCATGTTTTACTTTGGACAGAGCCTTTAGCAGCCAATATGACGACATTTACCAAGTTGTTTCCCCTGCTCACTGATCCTGGAAACATTCCAGATAGAGCCTTTTCCCTCCGCTGAGTGACTTCACTGAGAGAGGCTACTACCGACACACACAGGATGGACAGATAGCATGAAGAAGAAACTCCCCAAGAGCACCTGCCTGGCATGTCCAAGGCCCTGAGTACAATTCCAATAGAGAAAAGTGAAAAACCATACTTGTACTGGTAAGTATGCTACTGCAGCATAAAATGTCCCACCTTCACAGATAGGCCCCAGCAAAGTCACTCACAGATATAGTCTCTACGGGAACTTTCACAGGCATGAACACCATACAAAGATATACAGGGGACTGGAAAGGTGCCTCACTGCTTAAGGGCACTTGTTGCTCTTGCAGAGGACCAGGGTTCTGTTCCCAGCACCCACATGACAGCTTACAACCATCTACAACCCCAGTTCCCAGGGATCTGATGACCCCTTCTGACCTCCCGAGGGCACTGCACACACATGTACTGCACATACATACATTCAGGCAAAACACTCATATTCACAAAATAAATCTTTAAAGGAATAAATGTTCATAGCAATAATATGTACAATAGTTAAAACAACAACTAGTTCAAATAGCCACCAGCAAGAAGATAAATAGCAATAGACAGCCAATGGACTGTCTCAAATGGCTGAAAATGAACGTACTCTGGCTATACACATCCTGATTCCATGTCGGAGAGGCATCTTGTTGAGGAAAATGGGTACCCAAGCTGCTGAAAATATATAAGCCTTGAATAAAAAGCATGACTCCCATTACACGGTTACAAAATTATACAGAACTAAACATGTACTGCGTAGGGACAGACATAAGCCTGCTGAAACTATAAAGGAAAGCACAGTGACACAGAACTCAGGGCAATTGCTACCTCAGGAGAGGGTGAGGGAAGCAACAGACCTTCCTTAAGCGGAGGTCAGCACTTGAGACTGGCTCCATGGCTTAGTTTCTATGTTTGCATCGTACATGGGACCTCACACAGATTCCATACTCAGGATGGCGCAGGACACTAGTCTTCTACAGGAGAGCGCAGTAAGGATGGTTTTTTGGTTAGTTTTTCCTTCCTTTGTGAAAAGGAGATCTCTTTTAAAAAGAGATAAAAATCCAGTAGTCTGATAGAACCCCATAACAGTCAGAAAAACAAGTGGGGTGGGGAGGGGTAGAATCATTTCTGTAAGGTTACCTATGTGTAACCAACAGCCGGCACTGCCAATACTCAACAGCCCACGCTCACAGGAGACGTGAGAAGCAGTGGTCTGCTACTCATTCCTATGTCCAAAACATGCAGAGTGTCCATTTCCAGGGTGAAGCTCACAGGCTCCCATTTCAGATCTCCCTGGTCTCATTCAATCGACAAATATTTACTAAGCATGTCCAAATGGCAAGAAGCAGTCCGGCCAGATAGAGTACAGGGAAGGGACAGGGCTCCCCCACCCCACCCCCAGCCCCTGCGATTGGGCCCTCTCTAGTTGACTGTAGGCAGCAGATAAAGCCACCAGGAGCGGAGAAGTAACACAGGTGAAAAGCAGATTTTCCAGAAGAGCAAAGGGCCCAACTTCTCAGTAGGGAAGGGGCAGGTCCTACGTCTACAAATGGAATTCAGGGTGACAAGAAAAGCCACGAAGAAGGGGGTGGGTGGGGGTGGAGTGAGGGGCGTGTGGCCTTCTATGTGAGCCAGTGGGGACAGCCGGAAAAGCCAGAGGCAGAGATCACTGCCTAGGTCTGTACATAAGAGCAGAAGGTGGAGAAGGCCCAGGATTTAGCAAATAGGAACCACCCACCATTCTGAAGAAGAAAACCTACTCGGGCTACTTTCTGATACATTTGATGAACAGTTTATACAAGGAGGAGAGAGGAACCTGACTCAGTAAAGAATTATCTGTGGCATTTGCTACTTTAATTTTCAATACTCTCCTCTCTCTCTTCCTCAATGTTATCAAAACTTAAGGTCAAGAAAATCCCTGTCCTTCCTCAATGCGAAATTCATCCCTAAAGCTAAGGGCTACTCAGCTCACACTTGCTGGTCCTTGGGCGTTTCCAGCAGCTGGCTTCTCACTGCCCACCCCACAGGCTGCACTGTTCCCCTTCCATGTTCTGGGGGACACCAAGAATGGCTTTGCTCATCTCTGCTCTTACTGTGCACTCAGTAAGGGCAATCCTTAGAAACCACCAAGTTTTCTGTTAATGGTTTATTAGCTCCTGGGATTACATCCATTATTGTTCCTGTCATTTTCCAGACTTGTCCACCCAATTCAAACTACTCTGTGGTTTCTTTCTTAATGGTATTCTGGGGAAACAAGATCAAAGCAGGAAGACTCTAGAAGCAACGTGGAGGCCCCCACATAGTGCAACAGGCTGCCCTGCTCAGGCAAAGAACCCCCTTGCTGGTGGAAACAAAGCCCCCACCAAATCTAGTTACCTGAATGGATCCCCAGCCAATACCAGACGTGCCTGCTACCTGAGTTTCATTTCTGTGCTATGATTGACAGAAAACAACTTAGGGAGAGGGTTCACCTGGCTTCACAGTTATGTTACCGCCCATCACTGCGACGACATCAGGGCAGGATCTTAAAGCTATTACATCCGCACTCACAAATAAGAGTGGAGAGAAAAATAGGCTAGACCTAGGCCTCCACACACACATGCAGCAGATGGTCTTCATGTGGGTCCCGAACAGCTGGAGTGGGGGCTATCCCAAAAGCTGTTGCCTATACGTGGAATATGTCCTTCCAGCTAAGTTGCCTTATCTAGCCTCAGTGAGAGACGATGTATCCCAGAGACTTGATGTACCAGGGCTGTGAGATACAGGAGGAGGGGGGCTCTCTCAGAGGAGAAAAGGATGGGTGAAGGGGAAGGATTGTGGAAGGGGGTGACTGGAAGGGGAACAGGGAGTAGAGTGTGAAGTGAGTAAGTTAAAAAAAAACAAAAAGTCCCACCCTCAAAACAGTGCCACTCAGGCTTAGTGTGCTTCTTCCAACCTCAATTAACCAAGCATTAAAACAAAAAACAAAAACAAAAAAACCTCACATGCTTGCCCATAGACCTGACCTAAGCACTCCCTCATTAAGATCTTCTTCCTCAGGCTGCAGAGTTGGATCAGCGGTACAGAGCCCTTGTTCTTCTAAAGGACCCAGGTTTGATTCCCAGCACCCACATGGAAGCTTACCCTTTTCTGGTACCAAGCATAAATGAGGTGTGTGGACATAAGACAGGTAAAACATTCATACACACAAAATCGGAAAATAAATCTTTATTTTGGAAAAAGAAAAAGACTCTTTCAGGCAATTTTCCATTGTGAGTTAAGTTGTGTAATTTTAAGTTGAGAATTAAAACTACCCACGATACTAGCCAGAAATAAATAAATAAATAAAAAGACAAAAATTGAAAAACAAAAGACAAACAAACAAACAAAACAAAACAAAACAAAACAAAAAAAACCACAACAGCATACTCTGTCTTCTTTCCTGTTCAAATTGCCAACAGAACCCACGGAAGGACCCAGGCTGAAGTTCTTTGTTGTGATCTAAGAAGCCCGGTACCAAATCTTGGAAAATACCTTTTTCCTCCTTTACTGTTGTTAGTTTGATTTGGGTTCTGTTTTTGTTTTATTTATTTATTTTCGAAGCAAGGTTTTACTCTAGCCCAGGTTGGATATAATTCACAACTTAGCCAGGGCTATCCTCAAACTCCCAACAATGCTCCTGCCTCACTCTCTCTGGCACTCGGACTACCTGTATAATCCACAGAGGCTGCAAAACACTTTTCCACTGGCAACAGGAAATATATTCCCCAGCAATGATTTTAAGGTGTTAATTTTTAAATTGCATTTAAGAAGTCAGGCATGATGGCTCAGGCTGGTAATTCTAGCCCTTGGGAGGCTGAGGCAGGGAGAGCGCTTCTAGACCTGGACCAGCTTGGGCCACAGAGTCCCAGGCCAGGCCCACATCTCTCATCACAAACTTCTTCGTATGTTTATTCTCAGAAGCCCTCATATACTCATTTCTTTCAATGTTACTTTTTTTTTCTTCCAACCTACTAGGAGCTAAGCATGATGAAGAGTAATAATTATCCCACTTAATTCGAACACTTTCTTTGGGATCCTTGTTGGGGTAGAAGGAATCGTGAAACCACTTCTAACCTTCTAAAGAAACTTCAACAGCCTATAGCTTTAACCCTTGTAACAGAGTTAAAACTCTGGCTCCAAAGACTGGATAAACAAGGCTTAGGCCTCCTGCCCCACATTGGTACCCAGCTGACTTAATTCCAACGCCAAAGCCGATATTATCCATTATTTTCCACTCTCCCCTACTCCCTTCCCTGATCCTCTTCAGATAATTACAAGTGCAATAACGCAGACAGGGGCTACGGTCAGCACTCTGCAAATCAGAAGACATCAATAACTTACTCGAGTTGTGAGTTTATAATAGCTAGGCTCTTTAAGAAAATAATTGTAAGGTTATAGAGGAATGCATAGAACCAAACGCTAAAAAGTAAAATAAAACCTTTGAGGCGGGGAGATCTTGTCTAGGATGGCTGAGCTTTAGAGTTACATCCATCCGTACTGCTTTAAAGCGTTCCAGACAGACCTGGGGGAGGTTGTGGAGTTGGTGGATGCTCTGTCTGTCCACTGCCTCCCACATGCCGGCTCTTTGTTCTCCCGGGGTGGACTGAACTTTCATAAGCAATATTCCCATGGGCTGTAGACTGTGTCCAAGTGAACACTGCCTACACTTCCTTCCTTCCCAGGGAGGCAAAACCGCTTCTGCCTGCACAGCTTTGGAAATATCTCACCATGTTCTAACCTGACCCTGACGTGGCAGCCACCCAGAAGTTCCCAGAGCCGGGATTTCATATTCTAGCCTCCCCTCCTCTCAAAGAAAAATGGGTCTCAGGAGGTGGTAAGGGTACCCACCCCTGCTGACTACCTGAGAAGTCAATGCCATGGTCCCTCCCAGAGTCCCCAAAGCAGGAGCTCTTAAAATAAAGGAGGCAGACTAGGATAAAGAGGAGCACAACACCCATCTACCAATCACAGCTTCCCACAGTGGTCAGCTGACAGGTAAACAGGGAGCCCAGAAGAGGCACGGAATGCTCCTGTCCAATAGCCTTGGTCACAGTCACAGTGCTGCCTGAACCCAACTTGCACCTCAAAGAGAAGGCTCACACATACATGTTTTCTTCACCTATTCCTCTTACAATGCTCACTGAGCCTACATTGTGAACCAAGCACCATCAAAGCTAAAACGCCTACCCTTATAAACAGGCAACTTAATTGAGGAAACTATCGAAGGGGCTGGAGAGATGGCTCAGTGGTGAAGAGCACTGGGTTGTTCTTCCAAAAGACCCAGGTTCGATTCCCAGCACCCACATGGCAGCTCACAGCAATCAGTAACTTCAGTTTTATATATATATATATATATATATATATATATATACATACATACATACACACACACACACACACACACACACATATATATGCTTTAAGAAAAAAAAAACATCTAGAGGAAACATAAGCATATTACATGAGAGAATGTAATGTGGTTTGAATAAAAACGGCCCCCACAGTCTAGTATATTTGAAATCCTGGTCGCCAGTTGGTGGAACTGTTTGGGAAGGATTAAAAGGTGAAGAGGTTTATCGCTAGGAGAGGGCTTTGAGGTTTTGAAAGCTCAAGCCATTCCCAGTTTTTCCTCCCCCCCCCCTCTCTCTCTGTGTGTTTCTCTGTCTCTGTCTCCCCCCACACACACACACCCCCGACCTCTCTGCCTCAGGTAGTTATCTCATCATGAGAGCTCTGCTCCAGCGCCATGTCTGCCTCATGTCTGTCTGCTTGCTCCCACCATGATGGTCATGGACTCAGCCTCTGAAACGACAAAGCCCCCAATAAATGCATTCTTTGGTCAGCTGGTGTTTGGTCACAGCAGTACAAAAGTTAAAACTAAGTCAGAGAATCAGAAATTTAGGGAGAAAAAAATGGAGGCATGTATAAGGGGAGAAGGGGGGAGAGGGAGGGAAGGATGAGAGAGAGAGAGAGAGAGAGAGAGAGAGAGAGAGAGAGAATGAGCAGGCAGGAGGGTATACTATAACCCTCATCAGAAAAAATTTGTGCTTGTGAAAATGGGCAATCCAAATTATTTTAACCTTTGGATTTTTGTATGCCTAAACTCCTACTATCTAATAACAAATTTAGCATAACAATATGAGGAAAAGATTACTGTGCCCTCTTCTTTATCTCTGACCTGTTCACCAGTCTACTGGTTTCTCTGCAAAAAGAAGTCTAGAACCAGCCTCAACTCTCATCATTTCAGCCCCTATTATTTCCTTTAAACATAATATCATCCATAAACTCTCACACTGCTATTATCTGCCCACTGCATTTCCATATTTTCCAACAATTGCCAGACCAGAGCTGCTGGGTGGCAGTCCTGTGTGGCTGAGTGGAGACCAGCTCAAGGGGAGTACCCGAAGTGGGGTTGCTCAATAAATGTTCAAAGGTCAACAGTCACACTGCAAAGGGCATCTAAGAAACAAAGTATCTTCTCTCCATAGGCTTTCTCCTTGTTTCCATTTCTCTTTTTGCATGGTGGCATGTGCCTGTGGCAACAGGAACAAGAATTTGTGGCCAGCCTGGATTATACATTGTAACCTGTGTCTCCAAGAGAAGAGAGAAGTTTCCACATATTCACAGGATGGAGACAAAGGAAACACCAGAGAAGTCCAAAGCCATGGCTATCACAACACACCACTGAACTCGTATACAAATGATCTCTGTACATCTGAGTCATAAACTCTCTGAAGCTCACGAAGCACTGATAGGCAGCTCCGCCCTCCACATCTGGATCCTGCTGGATGGAGAATAATCTGAAGACTGCAGGCCCTGACTTACCTGTCCCACTGATTCCTTCCCAAGGCAGTAAGCCCATCAAACACCCCAGAGGCTCAGTGGATTAAGTGGGTGGGTGGGCAGCAGCAAAAGTGTCTGGGGGGGACAAACTGTTTCCCTATTTCCCAGTTTACAAGTCTCCTGTCCTACCGTCACCCTCTGCAACAGATGACTAATACACCAGATACTCTACTTAATCCACCATCAATTAAGCCACCGTCTCCAGTGTTGTACATACACAGCCCTCTCAGGCCACTTGGCCTCTACTGAGCTTTGCAGGATGCTACCAAGTTCTTGTTCTCCAGTCCAACACTAAATTCCATGGTGCTACCCAGGGCCTCACAAAGGGCTCAAAGGCCCCCTTCCTTCTACTGTAACTCTCCCCCCACCCCCACGAAGCCCACCTGCTGCACAAGTTGTCCCTGTTCAGGGGGGTTCGTGGCCACTCAGCTGCCCAGAACGTTCCACTGTCTACTAACCCTTTCAACCAGAATCCTGTGGTCTCCTACCCACTACTGAATTCTCAGGAGAGTCTCGGTTGTCATCGTGGACCCTGACCCCACCCTACACCTGCTAGCTTTTCCTGAAGCTAAAATACATGATTTTAGGTAGAAGCATATTCCTCATTTCTCCAACCAGACTCTGCTCCCAAAGGGCCGTCTCCAGACTGGCCCAGGTGCAGACAGTCACCAGCAATTAACCCGAGCGCACCGTTTAGGTCTGTTGACCCCCTCAGCGACATTCAGTAGAAGGTTATGAAAGGACCATCATCTGAAGTCCCTTTTACCAGAGGTGGCTCCTTAACCAAAGGAATCATTCCAACCCCCTAGGCAAAACACGACAATTCCCCTTCCCTGATTGAGCAGGTGCTCTAGCTAATAACGCGAGCTGATCCCAATCTCTTAACAGCTTTGAGCCATAACTTTTAGAAGGGGAAAATGCCTTGCTTGGAGACAACTTCAAAGCCTATCGTATTTTTGTCCTATCGTTCCACAGAAGACATTGAAAGGAGAAACAAAAGCGGCATGCTTAACTTCGCTACGCAACTATAGTGCCTCAGTTTCCCCTCGAAGCGAAGACAGCCCCCGCCTCCTGGGCCAGAAAGTCCTGGATCTCTAGAACCTCCCGATGATCTGGCCTGAAGTCCGCAGCTGCAACACCACCTGGAGCCACAGCTGCGTCCAGATGGCCAAGTCCGGGCCTGCCTGGGCGCACCCTTCTGTCACCTGGCGGGGCCCTAGGGCGCCCCGATCTCGCTGCCTTGGGGCAAGCTCTAGAAGCTGCGTCTCCAGCGTTCGCGAGCCAGGTCACACCAGATGCACCTGCCTCTCTCGGCCCGTGGGTCCCTGAGCTCCAAGCCCGACCGGAGCTCGCGTGAGAAACGCAGGAAAAAGGAAAACAAGCCATAGGCAGGGCCGTCCTGGCCTCGTCGGCTGCCACCGAGACACCACCTGCGACGCGGCCGGGCGGCAGGGACAGAGGCCGGGCCGGGCCGCCGCGCGCGCCCCTTACCGGTGAGGCGGCCGCCCCCCTCGCCGTGCCCGCGGCGCCGCTGCAAGACGAAGTAGCAGCTGCTCTTCTGGGTCACCCAGAGCTTCAGCGCGTTCTTGAGCAGCACCTCCTCGGGCTTGAGCCACATCGCGGCGAACCTGCCGCGCCTGCGGGTCCCGGTTCACATCGCCCCAGCAGCCGGCCGCACCGGGCCGAGCCCGCTTGGAAGGAGGCGGCGGGAACTGCGCGCGGAGACAGAAGCGGGAGCGCCTGCCGAGCCCCGGAGCGCGGAGACCACAGCTCGCCGGGCTCACCCCGCGCTGCCTGCCGTGGCCCCGCCCCGGCTAGACCCTGCCCACCAGCCGCGGTCCCGCCCACCCCCGAAGCCACGCCCTCCACCCTCCCCGAGGCTCCAGTGGCGCCTCCCTGGTTTCCTAGTCTCTGCGGCTCCCGGCCAGGGTTCCGGAGTGGCGGGAGGAAATCGGAGCCACTGCCAGGTCTCCTCCCTCTAGTCCCGGACGAGTCTCGAATTCCCTCCTTCCCGGTAGGAAGCGAGCAACTGCGCAAGTTGTCTCCACGCTCCTTGTTTAAAAGCTGGAGGAAGGACCTAGGGGGAAAAGACATCTTGTTATCCAAGCTGCAGGTTGCCCAACCCAGAGTCTTAACCTTAAAGAGCACAATGCACGCCAGTAAACTGGAGTGTGTTCAAGTTTCAAATAACCAAAAGCTAACACTGAAAATTGGAGACAATTGTATCTGGATTTTTTTTTAATGCTGCGCTCTTCATTTTTTTTTTAAATTAACACAGAATGCTACATATTTTAGTCCATATATACAGCAAGGAGAGGGTCAGAGAAATTGCTTTCCGTTAATTCAAACATTTACATTTCTTCTTTATTACATTTTATTTATTGGAGGGGGTGGTCACGAGAGACAGTTTGGCGCGTGGAAGTCAGAAGACAACTTTGAGGAGTCAGTCTTGGCTTCCATTATGTGGACCCTGGGAATCCAACTCAGGTCATCAGGCCTGGCAGCAGGAGTCATTCTTGACATCCCCCACTTATTATTTCTCTTACAGAATATTTTTTCATGCTTTTGTAAGGATACAACTGAAGCTATAGGAGAGGTGGCAACGCAGAAACCTGAGTCCAGCAGCAGACCATACTGAACACTGAATGTCTTACAGAGACATAGGACCTAGAAGGCACCACTATGAGACTCACCCCTGCAGGTCCTCTCCGGAAAAAAATAAGGCTCTTGTGTCTATTCTGAGAAAACATTAAAGAAAAAAACAAACCCACTAGAACATGGGAGCAGGTAATAGTAACGAGAAGCCACGGGGCATGTGAGTACAGGGTTTTAAATAAATATTTTCTCTAGGCTAGAGTAGACATGTTAGCTGTCCTTGAAAAAGGCCGAGGGAAAGGGATCCACGTGTTCTCTGTGGGGAGGTGGTTAGATCGGATATCTTAGCCAAAGGGAGGGGAAAGGTTCCCTTAGTCCCTGGGTTTTGACAAAAGGACAAAATGTGGTTGTTAAGTAGGACAGAACTGGAAAGTAGAAGCTGTCCTGGGGGAGGATCAGAAACTGGTCAGATCCAACAGACAGTAGCCCTGTAGAAAGCAAAGTGAGACGGGAGGTTGGGGGATGGGGAGGACGGTGGAGGGGAAAATAAGCAAGTTTTAGAGCCATGTTGTATACAAATGTCACCACGAAGTAAGCCCATTTCTCTGCAGACCAATCAAAAAATACAGAGAGAAAGAAGAGGAAGAAGAAGAAGAAGAAGAAGAAGAAGAAGAAGAAGAAGAAGAAGAAGAAGAAGAAAGAGAGATATTGAGAAAGCTGGTACACTGGCCAGCCACAGGCAACCATCTTCTCAAGAAAACAGAAGTTTATAAGCCACAATCACAGGCTTGGAGCCACACCAGAGTCAGAGGAGTCAGGGATGGGTGGCAAGAAAAGATTCCTTCACGAAACATTCCCAGGCACCCTTTGCTCTCTGAAGCACTTCGGGCCAGAACCATAGAGGTGAATTGGATATTAGTGCTTTTGTGTAACAAGATATTTCCTGGGAAAATGCAACACACATGTCTACTCACCTCAGATACCGATCCCATGACAGACCAAAGTGTGGACGCCACCAAAGTCCAACCTGGTCAACCAATGAGTTTTCTTGGGGTTACTTACAGGAATATGGGTGAGAGGTGACTTACAAGACCAGAAATGACTCAAAGACAGCTGCCTCACCAAAACCCACACCAGCATGAGTGACAGCTCACAAAGCTGGGAACCAGAAACACAGTGCACAGCCTGAGGGCAGGAGAGTGTCCTTTCTAGGTACCTCGGTTGGTCTACACTCTTCCAGGCAGATGGGCTGGCTGGTTTTTGCTTCTTCCAGGGAACTAGCTGGTCTGGGCTTAAGAGTCTTCTTTGTGGCCTTGCTCTACTGCATCTGAGAGGGACTCTTGGCTTTTATTGTTACTCTGGCAGGAAAGGGTAGCTGGCAGGGGTGGGGGGTGGGGGTGGGGGTGGAACCGGGTGGTGTGACTCTAGCCGGTTTCAGGGCCTTCCTGAGGCTATTTGTTTACCTTCCTGCTTAAGGAGCTTCCCTGTAGGATGGAATTTTTTTTTTAAAGATTTATTTATTATATGTAAGTACACTGTAGCTGTCTTCAGACACACCAGAAGAGGGCGTCAGATCTTGTTACGGATGGTTGTGAGCCACCATGTGGTTGCTGGGATTTGAACTCCGGACCTTTGGAAGAGCAGTCGGGTGCTCTTACCCACTGAGCCATCTCACCAGCCCCAGGATGGAATATTTTAATCTTGGTGGAAACTATTATACACCTGCCCTAGAGATTCACAGATGGGAAAACAGACACAGAAAATTGACGTGGGCTGAAGATATGGGGATGCACAAATGGAATCTTCAGGTGCTGGAGAAACAGGTTGAGAAAGCTCTAGAGAACACCTTTTGCTAGACTAGAGCTTTAAAAAAAAAAAAAAAACACATAGGCTTGCCACAAAGTCAAGGCTAAAGGCTCCTGGCTGCCTTGGCCTCTAGAGCTGTGAGGCACATTTCTAGTCTTTATAAATTATTCACTCTGTGGTATTCTGTGATAGCAGCAAAAAACAGATGGACCTGCTACACACACCCAGTGAATTATCAGTGGTTCTGATTGAATGTTAAATCTCCTGACCCATCCACAGTCACTCAGGTTGCAATTATTTAGCGCTTCCCCGTCAAATGTTAAAAGCAAGAGAAGTAGGGGCTGGAAAGGTGGCTCAGTGGTTAGAAGCAAGACTACTGTTCTTGCTGTCTGGTTGCCAGCACTCAGACAGCTCCAGGGATCCAGCAGTCTCTTCTGGCCTCTAGGCACTGCACTCCCATGAACAAACCCACAGAGACACGCGTGATTTAAAACATTTTTTACTCTTTAACTTGACTCGAGGGGAGCAGAGAGAAGCTCCTGGGGCTTACCTCTCCTCCCATTTCTGAGTCTCCTGCCTCTGCCTTTCACCACCACCTATGTCAGAGAGGAGCCAATAGAAGGCAGAAACACTCAGAGGGCGCTCTAAGGAGCTCAGCCTTCCAGACACAGAACAAGGAAGGAGATCCAGGGGAACTGGGGAAGAAGACATCCACAGGCACACACAGCATCCTCCTGTCAGCCACCTCTGGGTGCTAATCACCCCTTCATGGTGTTATCTTGGGTTGGATTGTACCCCTCAAAAGGTCTAGGTTGGCGCTCTAACCGCCCCCCAGCACCCCAGACTGTGACTTACTTGGAAATAGGATGCATGCAGATATAATTAGTCAGATGAGGTTATTAAGATAGATGTTAGTACAGTGAGCGGGATCCTTACAAAGGAGGAAGTTGGGGCAGGCGCACAGAATATCGTGTGCTGATGGAGTAATGCTGTTGCAGTCTAAGTAAACTGTAGGAGCTCAGAGAGAGCCTGGAACACCCTAAGAAGGTGCCAACCCCAGTGACTTGATTCTAGGCTTCCACACCACTCAGGTTCTGGACAGGACCCTCCCGGCCTTATACCAGGAATGACCTCAGGAAACGGTTTATTGACAAAGAAGTCTGACTGAGTTACTCTTCTAACTGTGCACAGGAAACACGGGCATGTTAGTAACCCATGACGTTCACTGGCAGCAGGATTACTCCAAGAAGCCCTGGTGGTGGTGTGAGGGGTGGGTAAAGAACAAGGCTTGGGGGCTCTTGCTGCTAAATGTGGTTGCTATGGCAACGATGGGATTACAATGAGATGGCTGTTTGTGACTGCTCTGAAAGGGAGAGAGAGAGAGAGAGAGAGAGAGAGAAACAAAGAGAAACAAACAAACAAAGAGGAAGGAAGGAAGGAGCATAAAGTGTTAAATTCCCATCTCAAGGTACAGATGTGATGAAATTTCAAAGAAGTTCTTATCTGTGTGGCCACAGAATTGGCCAACTCTTCTTACGATCCTAATATAATTGTGCTGGTTATAGAACTGGGGCAAAGGTTCCCATCCAACCTCAGCAAACTCCCTTGCTAAGAACGGGACGCTGATTGGGAAGATGGAAGTCAACAGATACGTTTTGGAAACCTTTGGACTGACACAGACAAAGCCAATTCCCCAAACCAAGCCTCCCATCCCAGCCTCCACCTACAGGGAAGCCTGAGAGTCTCTGCAGCCTTTACTTAGAACCTACGTCCGTGCACATTGACTCCAGGCCCTCAAAAGAGAGTCTTCGTGGAAGGAGACTCCAAGGTCAGTTTGAGAAGGGAAGCAGAAATGCACAATACACCTCAGAGTTGGAAAACCCTTCCCATACATACTGGGAAGAAGTTGAAGGTCATGTATGGCTCATATTCTAGAGTGTCAGGCCAAGGATAAAACTGGAGTCAGCAATATTTGTAAATATTTACATACTCACAATTATTATGTTCATGTATATGATTTTTCAGAATGATGAAAGAGTTTGGGGAAATGTATATAAATATACGTATATGCCAAAATATCTTTAAAACCAAGAGCTGGTGACACTTGGGAGAGGTCTCAGGCACCTGTCTGCTGTACAAGCATGAGGACTGAGCTTAATCTCCCAGAACCAAAATAAGAAAACCAGTGGCACATGGTTATAACCACAGTCCTGGGGAGACAGCCAGGGGAAGGGGCCTGGGACATGCTGGCCAGCCAGTCCAACCAACTCAGAGAGCTCCAAGCTCAGCAAGAGACCCTGGCTCAAAAACCCTAAGGTAAAGGGGCTGGAAAGATAAATAACCCTTTAAAAAACAATAATTAATCATTTTAAAAGCTAAAGGGCAGTTAAGAAAGACATCTGACATCAGGGTCCAGCTTCCATATGCGTGTGCACACACCCACACATATATGTATGTATTATACACACAAGCAAAATAATTTTTTAAATGTTTTGAAAGAGTATTTTGTAGAAAACAGTAATACAAATAATGCAATGTAAGTTAACTTCAATTCCTGCAGATGCTCCTGGTAACAGCCATGTCTTTAACCCTAGCACTTGGAAGACAGGGACAGGAGTATCTCTGAAAATTCCAGGCCAGATAGGACTGAATAGTGAGACCCTGTCTCAGAGGAGGGCACCCTGATATGATTAGAATATAAATACACACATAATTTGTATATAGTATTATATAACAACGTTTTATAGGTAATTTCTTCACCATAATACCTTACTATATTCATATTGCACATAATGCCTTATCGTATACTCATATGTCTGCTCTTCAAATTCTCCTTTGAACTAATCTTAACATTTTACTGGGTTTCTTTCCCCAATTGAAGAGTTGAAAAGAATCCTTGGCCGGGCGGTGGTGGTGCACGCCTTTAATCCCAGCACTTGGGAGGCAGAGACAGGCAGATTTCTAAGTTCAAGGCCAGCCTGGTCTACAAAGTGAGTTCCAGGACAGCCAGGGCTATACAGAGAAACCCTGTCTCAAAAAAACAAAAAAAACAAAAAAGAAGAAGAAGGAGAAGGAGAAGGAGAAGGAGAAGGAGAAGGAGAAGGAGGAGAAGGAGAAGAAGAAGAAGAAGAAGAAGAAGAAGAAGAAGAAGAAGAAGAAGAAGAAGAAGAAGAAGAAGAAGAAGAAAGAAAGAAAGAAAAGAAAAGAATCTTCGATGCATGTTCATTTTATATTTACATCCAAAATCATGCTTTTAGCTTTGAAAATTAAACTTCAGCAGTAAGGGAAGGTCTGTGGTTGAGAGATTTCTAAAATTAAATTACAGCGTGTGCCATGTGCTTGGGAAGACCTGAGTTTGACTAACACAACCCAGTGAAAAGCGTCCAGGGCATGGTGGTGCACATGTGTAATCCTAGTGCTGGAAAGGCAGAGATAGACAGACACCTGGGCCTCACTGCTCAGTCAGCCAAGCCCAAATCCAGAGCCCCTGGGCCCAGTGCGACAGTCTCAATAAACAAGGTGGAGGGGCTGTAGAGATGGCTCAGTGGTAAAGAGCACTTGATGTTCTTGCTGAAGCTCCCAGTTCAGTCTCTGCACTCACGCCAGCTGGCTCACAACTTCTTGTAACTCCAGCTCCATGGAGATCCTGGCTTCCTCTGGCCCTGGCACTTAAGTGCAAGTAGGCACACAACACACATAGTTTTAAAAAATAATAAGTATTTAGGAAAGAAATGACAAGTTTGATAGCTCCTGAGGAATGAAACCTCTGGCATCCATGCATACATCACATACATGTGCATGTATGTAGGAGCATACATATGTACCTGCACACACATAAACACTCACATACACAGGACATGCATACATACATACATCAAAGGGAACATATATGGGAGAAATAGGAAAAAGGAGCATAAAAGGTAGTTTTTCTTTCTACACAGGATACAGAAACCTTATTGAACTTATTCCTAGACCCCAAGAGAGGATGCTAATCCTCCAAGCGGAGACACTTGGCCAAGCACACGAGGGGAAGGAACAGGACTGAGCTAGGACAGATCTGCCCTCTGTCCTCCATCCCAAGGTCACGAAATCCTAGTGATATCTCACGGAAGCCACCTCAGTGCTGACAAAGGCCATCAGAACAAAGTACACAGGTGCCTAAGAAGATGGATGATGATGAAATGAAGCCCAAGATGGGGTGAGAAGCATTCAGAATGAAAGTACGCCAGGACAGGCTTGGTGGCTCACGCCTTTGATCCCAGCACTCAGGAGGCAGAGGCAGGCAGATTTCGGATGTTCGAGGCCAGCCTGGTCTATAAAGTGAGTTCCAGGACAGCCAGAGCTATACAGAGAAACCCTGTCTCGAACCCCCCCCCCAAAAAAAAAAAAGAAAGAAAGAAAGAACGAACACCAGGCTTCTAAAACCTCAGGACCAACTCCAGCCTGTGGTAGTATGAACTAATCTATCTGACAGAAGACTGGCCAAGATGGCATTGGCAACAAACATCAAAATGTTCTTCCTGGCAAGGGCAAAAGGAAGAGGATGTTGGTAGAGCCATGCATTTACACAAAAGAAAATGAAGGAGCCCAGAAGTTAATTGCCCATGAGAAGACATGCTGCAGTTGCCCACCTTCACCATAAGCAAATGGACAATCCCCTGCATGTAAACATACCCTTGAGTGAGCGTCAGGCACGAGTTTTGGATGAATGCAGGCTTGAAAAAACCTGGCCAGTTGAGTAAAGAAAGTGTAGTCTAGAAGCTAGGAAGAGGGGCACACACTCAACTTTGCAATTGTTTGTATGGTTCCTAAAAGACCTGATGTCTTAGTGAGGGTTTTACTGCTGTGAACAGACACTGGGACCAAGGCAACTCTTATAAGGACAACATTTAATTGGGGCTGGCTTACAGGTTCAGAGAGTCAATCCATTATCATCAAGGTGGGAACATGGCAGCATTCAGGCAGGCATGGTGCAGGAGGAGCTGAGAGTTCTACATCTTCATCTGAAGACTGCTAGCAGAATACTGACTTCCAGGCAGCTAGGATGAGGGTCTTAAAGCCCACACCCTACTCCAACAGGTTATCTGCAAACTTCCATTGGTTGCTAATTAGTTACAAAATCTGGTTGTTCGGAATGGAACTCTAAACTTTTAGCTTTACAGTAATATATCATTTCCAATACCCTGAAACCATCAATTTCCTCCAGACAACTGCTTTCACGTCCTTTTTGTTGTGTTGGACTTTTCTTCACGTTTGTCCCTTCATTAGCTGGACCACAGCCTATGAGCCACCCATTTTAGCAACTCTGCTCCTCTCAAGTCTCTCAAGAACCCTGACCAACACCTATCTCCTTAACGACTCCTGATAAAGGAAAGGGAAGGGAGGCCTCGTTTATGAGCAAGGACCGGTCCCCACTAGAGTTTAGGAAATGGCTTCTATTCCACATCAGACAGGTAGAACTTACTCCCCGGTGTGGCTGGGTCCCAGATCAGCACCTTTTCATTGATAGGTACTTGATGCTGGGTTCATCATTCACTGGACAGGACAGTGTTATGGTTTTCTCACTCAGCGTAACTCCCAGTAAAGATAAAAGCTGCCACCACCACCACCATAAATAACCATTGTGAGAAATATCAAATAAAAGGTTCTCCAATCAAGTGCTATAAAACTTGTGTTTAGGACAATGAACTTAAATATTCACATGAACACACCCACAAGTGAGTGTGTGTGCGCGCACACACACACACACACACACACACGAATGCGCGAGCACACACCTTGTAAGACTTTTATGCAAATGTATTAATCCCCTAGTAAAACCTTTGCTTATACAAAGGCCCACTGCTGTATTCCAGGGATTTGATGGCCTGGAGCTGTGACCCTTTCCCCCTTCCTTCACGTCCTGTGTACCAGTTCTTTTGAGACTGGGTAGTTAAATTAAGACTGTGAGCTGAGCTGGGACCCCAGCCAATAGGGAAAAGGGAAAGGGCCCACCTGAATTCTCATGAAAGCCAGTCATGATTCTTGTAACCTCAGGAACTTGCCCTTCCGAGCACATCCTTTTAATCTGGTTGAGAGTAAAGTTTACCTGTCCAGACACTTTCCCTGGAATGGTGATCTCTTTCTTTGGGACCTGAAGCATTTCCACCATGTTATCAGCATGGTCTTTGAAGAAGGCAGCTCTGGATCCAAACAGCTGTTTCCCCTGGTTCCTGCTGTGTAACCACAGGCAAGGGCTTTAACCTCAGACAGCTTCAGTTTCTTCATCTGGGTAAATGAAACTCTCTTACCACACTGTCATACAGCTGAAAGAAGGCGGCCAAGGTCACTCACTCACTACAGGCTTGTCCTGAGTACTCTCACTTAAAGGAGCTGTTGCAGTCACCATCTCGTTATTAGGGTCCTACTAGCCTTGGCATCGAATGCCTCCTCTCTACCCTCTATCCTGAAGAGGATTTCCAAGCCTGAGGCCCTAGCATTCTTCCAAACATAGGTAGAGGCCTGCATCCAGGAAATGAGGTTGGTAGGTCATAAATAGTGATCCATTTACACCAAACCACCCCCAAAAGCAGGTCCTCAGTGTCCATTCCCTAACCCCAGGCTTGGAATGCACACACACACACACACACACACACACACACACACACACACAATACCTCGGATGGGATTATCTGCACTGTCTCAAGGATGCAGCTTAGAACCATGTACACACGTATATGTCACATATGGAGCGTTATGGTAAATTTGGCTTTTGAGCTTCTGGGCTAGTGAAGCCCATCACTGAAAGGCACCTCACCTGGTGCAGGGAGAAGGATGGCCTCTGATGCCCCTGTGATGTAGAGAAGCTTATCTTCCTCTGTGTGCCTTTTCCCATCTCTGTGCTTACATGAGAAGTGTGGGCAGGCTGCGTGCATCCCACAAAGGTCCCCTTCCTAGCTGTGCAGCTCCACCCTGAGAGACAAGATACCAGGAGAAGGGCAAAGGAAGAAGGTCAGGGAGAGAAGCTCTTTGCATCCCCATATTTAGTGTACTGGCTGGGTTTGTGTGTCAACTTGACACAGCTGGAGTTATCACAGAGAAAGGAGCTTCAGTTGAGGAAATGCCTCCATGAGATCCAACTGTAAGGCATTTTCTCAATTAGTGATCAAGGGGGAAAGGCCCCTTGTGGGTGGGACCATCTCTGGACTGGTAGTCTTGGTTCTATAAGAGAATCAGGCTGAGCAAGCCAGGGGAAGCAAGCCAGTAAAGAACATCCCTCCATGGCCTCTGCATCAGCTCCTGCTTTCTGACCTGCTTGAGTTCCAGTCCTGACTTCCTTTGTTGATGAACAGCAGTATGGAAGTGTAAGCTGAATAAACCCTTTCCTCCCCAACTTGCTTCTTGGTCATGATGTTTGTGCAGGAATAGAAACCCTGACTAAGACACTGAGCAAATCAATCAATCAATCAATTAATCAATCATTTAACCAATAAAAAATGTAAAAAAGCTGTGGTATAGTAAAATCTGCAATCACACACTCGGGAGGTTGAGGCAGGGGCAAGCCTGGGCTCCATAGTGAGACTGAGTCTGTGCACGTGTGAGAAGAAAGCACAGTGGGGTGAGCAGGTGAGCCACCACTCCAGAGATGAATCCAGCTCTAATGTACTGATGTACAGAAGATACCAATCTGCATTCTGTTTCTCTGGAGAGTTAAATTGGGGTTAGTGCTGGGGACTGAACGCAGGACTTTGCGCATGACAGTTAAGTGCTCATCTGCAGAGCCCCACAATTGGCCCAGAGGGTCTAGATAAATCTTCATAAGCAGGTCGATAACAATTTTTCTGAGGTTTTTGTTTTTTGTTTTTAATTTTAAAATTGAGCATACAAAGTATGATTCGTCATTTGGCTTGTTTGTTTTGAGACAGGGTGTCAGTGAGTAGCCTTGGCTGAGCTGAACCTTCTTAGGCTGGCTGCTTACTCATAGCTACCTGCTTGCTTCAGCCTCCCAAGCACTGGGATTAAATACACGCACCACCGCGCCCGGCTGTCTCGGTTTTTGCTTTTTGGGCAGGGTTTGGGGATTTGGGGTTTTGTTTTTGTTTTTGTTTTTGTTTTGTTTGTTTGTTTGTTTTTTGAGTTTCTGGCTTTTTGTTTGTTTGGTTTTTGTTTATTTGTTTATTTATTATATGTAAGTACACTGTAGCTGTCCTCAGATACTCCAGAAGAGGGCATCAGATTTCGTTGTGATCAGGATGGTTGTGAGCCACCGTGTGGTTGCTGGGATTTGAACTCAAGACCTTTGGAAGAGCAGTCGACACTTAACCACTGAACCATCTTGCCAGCCCCTTGTGCTGGGATTAAAGGTGTGTGCCATGGTGATGCCCGGTTCTGTTTTTTCAAGACAGGGTTTCTCTGTGTAGCCCTGGCTATCCTGAACTCACTCGTAGACCAGGCTCTGAGTTCTCAAACTTACAGAGACATTCCTGGTCGACATCTTGTAGATATTATTGATATCCAGCCTTGCTCCATCTCCTCACTATCAAGAGAATCAATAACTATGGTTAAGCAACTGTCTCTGTGGCAGGAGATGAGATCCTTCCGCCAGCAACATCTTGCCTACCTCTGGTTGATCTTGAACTCACTAGGTGACCACTAATGACCTTGAGTTCTAGCCCTACCTCCCAAGTGTTGGATTACAGTACTGCCACTGGTTCTACAAAGAGAACAATTCCAATCAATTAAAAAGATCTTCAAGAAACTGTGGAGATGGCTCAGTGTTTAAACAACTTTCCATGCAAGTGTGAGGGCTGAGATGGCCTCTCCTAGAACCCATAGAGATGCCAGGCATGTGTGGCAGCCTGCCTGCCATCCCAGCCTCAGAAGATGGGGACAGGATTCCCAGAAGAAGCTGGCAGTGAGCACTGGACCAGCCATACTGTCAGTGAGCAGTTGAATTGATTGAAAGACCCTCCTCGTTGAATAAAGTGGTAGAGCAATCAAGGCTGATTCCCACCATCTTCTACTTCCACATGAACATACATCCACATTCATGCATACCTCCATATGTATCAGACACTCGTGTGCATACACACACACACACACACACACACACACATGCACACAAGGCCAAGGCAGGAACATCACCATGAATTTGATACCAGCCAGGGCTATATAACAAAGTCTGTCTTCAAAAACAAAACAAAACAAAAATCTTCACAGGACTTCAGATAGAGTTCTGAGGTCAAGCATTTACCTGGCCCAATACCATGTCAAACTTCTTTAAAAATAAGTCAGGCCAGGCATCATGGTGCACACCAGTAATCCCAACACTTGGGAGGCAGAGGCAGGTGGATCTCTAAGTTTGAGGCTTAACTGGTCCACAGAGTGAGTTCCAGGACAGCCAGGGCTACACAGAGAAACCCCCACCTCAGAAAGAGAACGAAAGAAAGAAAGAAAGAAAGAAAGAAAGGAGGGAGGGAGGGAGGGAGGGAGGGAGGGAGGGAGGGAGGGAGGGAGGAAAAGAAAGGAATGGAAATGTCTGTGGACTCTGGGGCTTCTTGTCTGTCCTGTCATTTGACGCATGGGGGCATTTTGATTTATTGGTTTTTCTGAGGGGGGGGGCAAAATTGGGACATTGTGCTGCCATAAATTGCCTCAAACCCCGTCTTTCTGTTTCAGCTCTCAAGTATAAGATCATCACGGGCATCATCACCCTGGCACTAAGTAGGGACAGAACCTAGGGTCTGCTGTGCTTAGATGGAGGTCTCACTCCACCCTCAGCCCTAGATGCCAGTTTAAATTAGTCATGTCTACATAGTGACACAGACTGCACGTGTGGTAGTGGTTCATAAGGTAATAGAGTCGAAACCCCTCTTGTCTGTGATACACATCAGGTATTGCATCAGTCACATGACTGGTTCTTCCAGCACGAATAAACCTACTATGCATAAACCTACAATGCTGTTGGCCTATAAAAGCATCACCTGCAGTTGATACATCCTGTATGGTGATAATTGACTAGGTCTACTGGTTAGCACTGTCATACTATACAGCTTAGTGCACGCTCCTCCTACCTGTATGAAAAAGATGGCCATACAACACTATTACACTTCATATGTCTTGTCTACGCCATGCCTCCTGAATCTCTTGATCACTTGACAGTGGTTCTCAGCTTTCCTAATGCTGTGACCCTTTAGCACAGTTCCTCACATTGTGGTGACCCACAACCAAAAAGTTATTTTCATTGTTACTTCATAACTATGCGTGTGCTACTGTTACAAATCATAATGTAAATATCTGATATGTGACCCCTATGAAAGAATCAGCTGACCCACCGGCTGAGAACCTTGCATTTGGAAACCATGCTGAGAGCCTGATTGTCCCTTCTAGGTGGCTGTCAAAAAACAATATGCCTCCCCTCGAACACTACTGAAAGGCCTGTAGATGGGACTCAAAGGCTGATACATGGATCAGGACAGCAGAACCAGCAGCCAAGCTGGCAATAGCTTGGAAAGTGACTTGGGATAGAAACTAGTCTAGAATATGAAAAGTAACCCAGACCCAGAAAGTACATTTTATTTTTAAAAAAAAAAAAAGGACATAGGTGGTATGTACTCACTTATAAGTGGGTATTAGCCATAGAGCACAGGATACACATGCTACAATCCACAGAGCCAAAGAAGCTAAGTAACAAGGAGGTCTCAAGGGAAGATGTCTGAATCTTACTCAGAAAAGGAAATAAAATAGATATCAGAAGTGTATAGAGGAGGGAACTTGGCGTTGGGGGGAGAGGAGGTAGGGAAGGGAACAGAGGTGAGGATCAGGTGTGAGGAGAGTAGGGGGGGGGTTGAGAAGGTTGGGAGAGAGAAGGGAAATCAGGGCAGGGGGATGGCATCTCTGGGACTAGCTGGAAATAGCATCTGGAAGAAGTGGGTATGGAGCCTGAAGCCTGAAGTGGACACCTCCTGTAGCCAGGCAAGACTTCTAGTGGAGGGAGGTGGACACCAACCCACCCACCAAACCTTCTACCCAAAATTTCCCCTGCCTACAAGATATGCAGGGATGAATATGAAGCAGAGAGATTGAGGGAATGCCAACCAATGATTGGCCCCATTTAAGACCCATCCCATGGGAGAGAGCCAACCCCTGACACTATTAATGATACTCTGCTATGCTTACAGACAGGAGCCTAGGACAACTGTCATCTTCATCCAGCCTCAGATGGAAACAGATGCAGAGACCCACAGCCAAACGTTAGGCAGAGCTTGAGGAGTCTTGAGGAAGAGTCGGGGAAGGATTGAAAGAGCCGAAGGGGTCAAGGACACCACAAGAAGACCTACAGAGTCAACTAACCTGGGCCCATGGCGGGTCACAGAGACTGAACCACCCACCCAAGAGCATGTATGGACTAGACCTAGGCCACCTACAAACATGAAGCAGATGTGCAGCTTGGTCTTTGTGTGGGTTCTCCAAACAACTGGAGTGGGGCTGTCTCTGACTCTGACTCTGTTGCCTGCCTTTGGATCCCTTTCCTCAAACTGGGCTGCCTTGTCCAATCTCAGTGAGAGGGATGGACTTAGTCCTAATGAGATACAATGTATCAGGGCCAGTTGGTACCTGAGGGAGGCAGGCTCTCCTTTTCTGAGGAGAAAGGGGGGGGGGGATGAGAGAAGGCGGTGGGAGGTGAGACTAGGAGGAGAAGAGGGAGGGGGCTGTGGTTAGGATGTAAAGTGAATAAATAAATTAATTAATAAAAAAAGAAAAGAATATGACAAATGGAGAAGAGAGGTTCAGAAGGTCTGGTCACTGAGCTAAACATCTCCACTGTCAGCTCTGAAGGCCTCCACTTTCCTCTCAGGCCATGGTAGAGACAAAAATGGAAATTGCAAGCCTTGTCTGAAGCTTTAGGGAACAGGCGAAGGGGCTTTCCCCACACACATAATCAAGAAAGGCAAGAAATGCTTCGGTGGTGAAAATCCACCCGAACATACTGACATTTGGAGCTGCTCTGAAAAAGATAGCTCAGTTCCTTGTCCCCACAGCAAGGGATCAACAGTCAACATCACAGAGCACACAGAAGCTGCTCGGATCTACTTCATAGTGGTTCATTCTAGAATATGAACAGACCACAGAATATTTCAGCACACTTGGGAAAATGCCACAAGACACAAGAGACTCCAACACACACACACACACACGCACACACACACACACACAGAGAGAGAGAGAGAGAGAGAGAGAGAGAGAGAGAGAGAGAGAGAGAGAGAAGACAAAGAGCAGATGACAAGTTTAAAAAATATATCTATAAAGAAATCGGGGGGGGGGGGGGAGGGTACATGGCCATGGCTCCAGCTACTCAGGGGGCTGAGGCAGGGGAATAAGACCAGGCTGGTAGACTCCATCTCAAGAAAACAAAATTAATACTTAAAAAAAAAACTATATTGAAAGTCCTCAGAGAATGAAACATTGTGCCACTGCACGAGAAGAGGAACTATTTTTAAAAATGGGGAAAGAAAATAAGGAAGACGCTGAAGAAAAAAAAAAAAAAAGCAACAGTGAAAAGTTCAGTAGAAAGACTCCGGGTTGAGGTTAAGGTTATCTTCCCAAGAGGCAGAAAGAACCAAACAAACACTAGAAAAGCAATACAGATACAAAAAGAATACAAAGTATCCATTTAAATAGGTGGCTGTCTAACAAATTAGAGTTTATAAAGAAAAAAAGAGACAAGAATCTAAACAAATACCCAGAACTGGGGGGACATGAGTCTCTGCATTGCAAGGACCCAGTTTGAATGACAGACTTAAAGACCCAGTCTGAAGTGCATACCCTCATGAATGAAAACAGACCCAGGCTAAGAGACATCCAAGTTAACAAAACCCATGCTAGAAATAGGATTCTGAGCCCTTTCCAGACAGAACAAAAAGGTCAGAGACAAAAGATGAGGCATAAGAACAATGCCTAGGGGCTGTAGAGACGGATCGGAGATTAAGAGCCCTGATGGCTCTTCCAGAGGTCCTGAGTTCAATTCTCAGAACCTACATGGTCTCTCAACCATCTATGATGGGATCTGATGACCCCTTCTGGTGTGTCTGAAGACAGCCGCAGTGTGCTCACATACATTAAGACAAATAAATAAACTTTAAAGCAAAAAAATTGCCATCTCAATCAACATAAAGAAGAAATATTTCATACAGGAATGCCCACAGGTGGGCATGATCTAGGCAATCCCCCATTGAGATTCTCTTCCCGGTGATTCAAGATTGTGTCAAACTAGTGATTAAACCAGCATGACATTCAATTGTGTACTTCTTGGGGGAAATGACAACGCTGGAAGAAGAGTGGAGCAAAGCCTTCAAAAATCTGAGGAAGGATAATTTTAATTGAAAAAAAAAATTCTATACCCAACTACAGTAGCTCTTTTCTTTGTTACTGTGACAGAATGCACAAGAAGCAGCAACTGAAAGGAATTTGCTTAGGCTTATAATTAGAAAGGATACAGACCATTGCTGAGGGAAGTCACAGGAGGATTCTGGTCTCTTTGTATCCAGTCAGAAATCAAAGAGAACAAGAACCAAATCACACTAAGAAACCTCAAGGCCTGCCTCCCAGTGCCCCAGGGTTCCACTTCTACCTCATAGCCTGTTTCCAGCTGGCAACCAAGCATTCAAAGAAATGAGCCATGAAACATAGTTCACAATTAAGCCACAGCATTCTGCCCCTGGCACCATAGGTGCACAGCATCTCATGATGAAAAATGCATTTGCTCCAACTTCAACTACAAAAGTACTTGTAGCTTATTGTGATTATTATTTAATTTTATTACTTATGTGTATGACTGGTTTGTATATATATATATATATATATATATATATATATACATACATATATATATATATATATATATATACACATATATATCATGTGTATAATACCCATGGAAACCAGAAGAAGGTATTAGATCCCCTGGAAATGGAGCTACAGATGGTTGTAAGCCAACATGTGGGTGTTGGAAATTGAATCTGGGTCCTTTGGAAGAACAGCCAGTGCTCTTAACCTCTGAGCCAGCTCCCCAGCCCCCTACAGTTTTTAACAGTCCCAATACTGTTCCAAGATCAAAAGTCCCCTCTGAGACTCAAGACAACCTCTTAAATGTGAAGCTGTGGGAAATAAAAATACATGCTACATACTTCCAACATACACTAACTAGAGCAAACATTTCCATTCTATGGCCAAAGGGGCCTCACAGAAACCCTCAAGCATCTAGGCTATTACTACAACCCGATGCTAAAGTCTTCTTGCTGAAGACAACACTTACATATGTCATTAAACACTAAGTTGGACTGGTGCCCAACTAGAAACTTCGCCCCTACTGACTACCATTCATGGTACTGGGAGGTGCTCTGCATGCTACTTCTGAAGGAAAGCAGTCACCAGTTTTACCAGGTTATGTATTAACCTGGCAACCTACAACAGAAACTAGCCTGCAAGATGCTCCTGTGCAATAGTGGCATGAATATTATAAGCGTAACCAACCACTATAGGATTAGATTTAAGGCCTACTCCATGGTTATAACTCATATCTAACACTTAAAAAGTAGCCAATAACCTAAGACTAGATAGGTCATGGGTCTAATAACCTAAGACTAGATAGGTCATGATCCTAGAGGAGAACCGAATACCATTATTCTGCTAAAGGAAGATAGCAATCACATGAGTCCTAATGATATACTGCTATTCTCACAGACCAGTGCCTCCCTCGGTCCTCACCAGAAAAGCTTCTTCTGAAAATAGGTGGGAAATAACACAGACTCCACAATGAAACAGTTCGCAGACAGTGAGAGACTTTGGAGGGCTCCGTCCTCATTAGGATGTCTTCATCGAACCTCTCCCCGCGGGGCTCAGGGAACTATGTGTAAGTGGAATTGGAAAAACTCTCAGAGCCAGAGGGGAAACAGTGTCCTCCAGACCGGAGAGGTTATCAGATTGTCAGTGATGAGGCTGGAGGAACTTGATAGCTTAAAGCAGAACTGGATAAAGGATTTATGTTGATGTCACAGACAGAGCCAAAACTTTAGATGAGAAAATTTGAATGTCAAAAGAAACAAAGCTCTCCAAGGAAAAGAACTGGAGTTATAACAGGCAAATCTGGCTTGTCAAAGAACAGTAGTAATTCAAACAAAAACCCTGAGCATTGAATGTTAGTGTTTGCCTAAACATCATGACATCCTTTAGTGACAGAGCAGAGGCATTGCTGTGTAGTTAGCAAAGGAGCCGAGAAAAGCTAAGCCCCATTGCTGCGTGTAGCTCAGTGGTAGATGCTCAAAACACGGCTCTGAGTTCAATCTTTAGTATCACGGAAATAATGCAAAGCAAAGCTACACATTGTGTGACGAAAAGTCAGCAATGTCATACCCTGGAACACTGAAAGTTAAGAATTAATAACAAAAGCAAAACATTTGGGAACAGATTATTGTTTCCCTGCCTCTCAGCCAAAATCAAGTAGAAAAGTAGAAATGGGAAACAGACAAAAGAAATTAAAACAGCTTGCCTCTGGGCACAGGCCCTAGGACAAGATGCTCTAACTTTTTGTTAAAAGTCTGAAGAATGATGAGCAAGCAATGGTGGCTCATACGTGTGAGACCAGCATGGTATGCTGAGGCAGGAGGATCACAAGTTTGAAGCCAGCTTTGGATGCATAGCAAGGCCTTGTTTCAAAGACAAAAGTTTAAAAACCAGTACGTTGGAATTAGAAGAGATGGCTCGATGGTTAAGAGCGCTTGTTGCTCTTGCAGATGGGAGCTTGGTTCCCAGCATCTACATCAGACAATTCACAGCCACTTATAACTCCAGCTCCCAGAATAGCACTGCCCTCTTCTGGCCTCTGCAGGCACCCATGTGAGCATGCCCATACGTGCATACACAGATACACACACATACATGCACACACAGATACACACACATACATGCATACACAGATACACACACATACATGTAAAAAGTACAAGAAATAGCAATGTGCCTTACAAAACTGAGTACTACTTTGCTAATTGTAATTTTTTTAAAGAACATACATAGTTATTTAAGACACATTGGGGGGGGGTACAAAGATGAGGATAGATTCTTTTATCTCAGTGTTGAGACCAATACTTTCCCCATTGTACCTCTGTATGTGTTATGTTTCTATGGCTGTGATAAAACACCAGAACCAAGACAGCTTACAGAAGGAAGGGCTTGGATCTTATGGTTCCAAAAGGAACTGGATACCAGGTATTCAAATATGTAAGCCTATGGCAGAGATTTCTTGTTCAAGCCACCACAACTTTAATTACCTCTTCAAAAGTTCTCTCTCTAAAATCAGTCATATGCTGAGGTACACTGGGACTTTCGAAACCTGAATCTTAAGGGGGCACAATTCTAGGCCGCGAAACCTCGGAAAGTGCCCCATGCTGCACAGTGAAAAGCGCATGCCATCTCAAACATATGTTACATGCTTCTGAATGTGGGTTCTCTCAAGGTCAATACCGTGTGGTACAACCCGTGCAGAAAGGTGTGGCAGCCTTGCTTACGACCACGGGAAATGAGCAATGGATCGGGACCCCAAAGGTCAGCACTTCTCTTGACCCCTGGCTTGTGGAAAGCAGAATAGCTGGGAAGAGCGCCTCCTGCTGGCAAGGGGGAGAGGGGGTAGGTGGACATCATCAGAATACATTATACAGGGAAATGGAAGACAGACCAGAAAAAGAAAACCTAACAAACAATTTCAGCGATCTGAGATTTTTCTCAAGTTCTGTAACCTAATGGACAAGATAAAATGAGGTCCACCATATTTGAAATATTCTCATAAAAAAAGATATTGATCCTTGTGTCTGCACATGCAGACACGTCTATGTGTTATGTACATGTGTTGTGACTGCATGTGCACATGTGTACAAGTGTGCATGCACATATGTGTGTCCATGTAGACATTGCCTGAACCATCTCCCAGCCTTGCCTCCTTATTACTGAGTTGCAATAATTTCTTATACGTTCAAGGTACAAGTCTAAGTCACCATTCAAGCTACCGTAAAGAAACAAAGGAAAGGGTGCGTGAGTCAACAAATATCAAACTCCTTACAGTCCTGCAGGTTGGAAGGACACAATCAAGGACCGGTAAGAAGCATTTCTCATGAGTCCTCTTTCCTTGACTAACACGTGTCACATATGTTCTATCTCACATGAACGTCCCTCATACATGTCCTTGGTATCTCTTCCTCTTCTTACAAGGGCATGCTTTTAGGGTTCCATTTAACCTAATGACCTTTCTAATTTTTTTAAATATAATATTCTTTGAGAATACATGCATACCATGTATTTTATTATATTTGCTTCTCAACCCCCCTCTAATTCCTCTCAAATCCACCCTACTTCCCCACCCCACCCAACATTGCATTCTCTCAATCTCTCTCTCTCTTTCTCTCTCTCTCTCTCTCTCTCTCTCTCTCTCTCTCTCTCTCTCTCCCAACCCCCTATGGAATCTAACTTGTACAGGACCATCACTGCATCATGGTCAACCTACCAGAGTCCATATTCTAGAACATGTAACATGGGTTACATCTAGATGTTGTTGGTAATTACGCATTATCCAGAGGGTGGGCAATGCCTGGCAGTTTGGTCTAACATGATTTAGAAGTGATTTAAGCTTGCGGGGTGTGGTGGCTCACTCCTGTAATCCCAGCACTTACAAGACAGATTCAGGCAACTAGGAAGGAGCTCAAGGTCAGACATAGCTATGTAGTAAGGCTTTCCCACGCTCTTCTGCCTGGGAGTTGCTCTGACTTCTGGGTTACCATCAGAGCAGGTATCTTGTGTGCCATATCTGGTCCCCTGTACCCTCTCTACATAATCAGATACTCTAGAATATGACCCCTGGTAGGTTGACCATGATGCAGTGGATGGTCTTGCACAAGTTAGACTCCATGCGGGGGTCGGGGCAGGGGGGAGTTTCTTTGGATATTAAGGCTTTAGCTTACAAACCTGAAGGCAGAATAATTCTGCCTTCGCCTGTTTCTATAGCTGTAAAAAAAGAATAAATACCCAAAGCTAGGTAACTTGTAAAGAGCATAAATTCATTGGGCTCGCACCTCCAGAAATTGCCCAGTCCAGGAGACCTGTCCCTGCACTGTCCCTGCACTGTCCTGTACTGTCCCTACACTGTGCTGCACTGTCCCTGCACTGTCCAGCACTGTCCCTGCACTGTTCTGCAGAGTTCCTTCATTTTCCCGTACTGTCCTGCACTGTCCCACACTGTACTGCACTGTCCCTGCACTGTCCTGCAGCACTGTCCCTACACTGTGCTGCACTGTCCTTGCACTGTCCTACACTGTCCAGCATTGTCACTGCACTGTGCTGCATTGTCCTGCACTGTCACAGCACTGTCCCTGCACTGTCCTACACAGTTCCTTCACTGTCCCGTACTGTCCTGCACTGTCCCACACTGTACTGCACTGTGCTGTACTGTCCCACACTGTCACAGAACTGTCCTGCACTGTTCTGCACTGTCCTGCACTGTCCCTGCACTGTTTCAGCTCTGACCCAGCTCTGCTCAGCATCTGATGATGACCTCATTCTGAATCAGAACATGCAGAGGGCATCACATGCCAAGACAGGATAAGCATATTAGCTTTGGTATCTTTTTATAAAGCTACTAATTCCATCAGGGACCCTTTGCTGATGACCTCATATAATCCTGGACTTCCCAGAGTAACATATCAATGTGAGGATCAAGTTTTCAACCTGAGTTTAGGAGGGACAAATACCTAGACTGTAGCACTATCTACTACTCCTGTCTCAGATGTCCGATGCCCCAAAGTCGTCTCCCACTGAAGGGTCCTATCTCTTAATTCTCTTTCCCTTTTTATTTTCTCTTTCTCATTTTAATTTACAATATTTTTCAAAACTCATTCACGAATGCACTGTATCTACCTCACTCCTACTTCTTCTTCTTTCCACTTCACTTCACCCAGTCCTGTGCCCCTGCCCCCATTCTCTCTACAATTCGTTACCTCTTCATTACTTACCGTATCCATTCAGTCTGGCTCCGAGGTATCTCTGTGTTTAGAACCGACTCCTTAGGACTAGGTAACTTATCAGGGGCTCATCCCTGGAGAAAACTGGCTCTCCCACCTTTAGCATGCATTAAGTGATGGACTATCACTCTTCACCTAGGGGTGGGGGCTTGTGGGATCTCTCCCATCCATGCTGGTACATCTACTGGTTATGGTCACCGTGCAGGGTTTTTTTTTTTTTTTTTTAAGCTAGACCCTGTGATTGGGTAGTGGCGGCTGCCTTCCGTACAGATATGCAGGACATGGCAAAGCACGCTCTAACCAGCCTCTCTAGGGTGAACACTGAGCAGGGAAATGGAATACAAAAGCAAAAGCAAGAGCAACTGTTGCTGCTGCCAGCTTCACAGGTGCCAGAGGAGACCTTTCCCCTTAGCAGCAGGCATTCTGTGTCATCCAGCATGTGATAGCCCAATCATGTTCTTTGAAAGAAGGAATGAAAACACAGAAAATTGCCTAAATAAAGAGACAAGATGGCTGAGGTCAAGGGTATTCTGTGATTTGCATCTAAATTGGAATGTCCTGATGCTACTAATTCCATCAGGGAATTAGTAATTTTAATTATGACCAAAACTGATCTCTGCAGAGGTGGAGAAAGGACCAGCCATATGGCACATCTTCATGTCTATCTCTTGCAGACATCTCTCCTCAGGCATTTACAGCCCTTTAGTGAAAGAGCTTGCTGTCTAAGATCCCCAAGGTCTGGAAAGGGAAGTTGAATACCTCATTTTGCTTGAGGTATTAGTGTTATATAGTAGTTATCTTTGGGTGGGTTAGAAAACCTTAGAATCTTTTCAGCCTGGACTATCTGTCTCTCTGGTCTGATTTGTATATTGTTAGCTCCCAGAGGAAAAGATCAAGAGTATCTGATGAGATAGAGATGGGATACAGGGGACCAGATACGGCACACATGACACCTGCTCTGATGATAACCCGAAGGTCAGAGCAACTCCCAGGCAGAAGAGCATGCAAAAGCCTTATCCCAGGTCATCCCCATTCTTACATTTTGTTGCCAGTGAGTACTTGTATCCAGAACTGACTTTCTCCAATCTTGCTTGTCCTGGCCCCTGTGTATGTTAAGAACAAAGAAATAACAAAGTGGCCTAACAAAGAGGAAGAAGAAAAGCAGTTACCCCACAAACCCACTGGATACATGAAGGCTGACTATATGAAGAGTTTTGTTTTATGTTGTGGCACTGGGACCACGCTCAGACTTGCTCCATAGCTATGGCCGACCTTGAACTCCTTCCTGGTTGCCTGCATCTGCCTTGTAAGTGCTGGGATTACAGGAGTGAGCCACCACACCTGACAAGCTTAAACCACTGCTTAATCATGTTAGACCAAACTGTCAGGCTTCACCCACCCTCTGGATAATGTGTAATTAGCAACAACATCTAGATGTATCCCATGGTTGTCACTAAATGTCTTTTTTTTTTTTTTTTTTTTTTTGTCATCCAAATAGATCCCCAAACCCTAACATTAGGATAGGCCAAAATGTAAGGGAAAAACAAAAACTTCCCCCACCTCACAAAATACTCTAGGTTCAACTTTCCCTAGCATGTTGCTGGCGAGCCAGACACAGGCTAGATTGAGAGCCAAGGACATTTCCGATTCTCCTGGGACAGGTGTTCTGAATTCTGTCTGGAATCAGTGAGTAGCACGTGGGAGCCTTTTCGTCCTGACCATCTCATAAATGACATTCTGGCAGGGCTGTTGGCAGTGTTGCTCCTGGACCCCAAGATCCTCACAGAAGCAGCACCTCACTCTACACCTCAGCGTTTCATGCTCCATCACGTCACTGACACCCAGTTAACCTCTGACTTGTTTACCCCGACTTTTGGAAAGATTTATCTTATTTTTAATTATGTGCATATGTGTCTAGGGCTGGGTATGCGTAAGTTGAGGAGCCTCAGAATTCCAGAGGAAGGTATGGGATGCCCTGGAGTTGCAGGCAGTTGTGTGGGTGCTGGGAACTGAACTCAGGTCCTCTGCATGGCTAGTACATGACTTAAGGCACTGTGCCATCTTTCCAGTCCTTTTCTCCTACTCAATATCTCAACCTTCTCCTCTCTCAACCATCATTTACAGTGTGGCTCTCATCATGGCTTACTTGAGCCTCCGACCTAGATGGCAGAGCTTGGACCTCTCACCCTAAATAGCAATGAGGCTACACCTTGCTCGGCTCTGTCCATGCCCACAACTTTCTGGGATCCATGTTCTGTGCTCAGATCACACTGGGAGGCAGAGTCTTGCGCACACCTTCCCAGGCCCTTGCTTTATCACCTTCGTATATCTGTTCCTCAGAGCTATGTTCGCTTGTGCCACCCTCAGCCCTTTATGCTCCCTATACCTGCCAGAATCCTACTTGTCCCCGGATTTATGGGACAGGAAAATTGCTTTCCTCGATGTCCTATAACTGTGCCATCTGACTGCACACCCATGCAGGTGCTGGGGACAGGCCTGTGTTCTGGTTACCCTTCCTGGCTGCCATTCCGGGGGTTTCATCAAGAATCATGGACATAGCAACCATGTCCCACGCATCCTGAGCCTCTTGCTTTTCCCATCTGATGCCATCTGAAAACCTTGAAAGTTCTGGCTCTGGCCCAGCTCTGTGTTTCCTTCAGTGCTGACGGCTCTTCTCTCAGCAAGTGCACAATCAAGGGACAAAGGACCTACAAAGGAGGAGTATTCTGTGTGGTAACTAAGGAGCCCTGGGCCCCAGTTCCTGTGTGGGGCGACTTTACTTCCGCACTCGGGCCTCAGTTCCCTCAGCTCCTTGTATACTCTGAGAAGTAGGAGAGAGAAAGAGCACTCAGATCTCACGGAAGGTTGGAAACATGGGGTGTTTTCCAGATGGGGGCTTTCCTGGCAAGAAGTTACCGCCCACTCAAGGGAGCATCCGCCGTCCCATCAAGCCTGCCCTCACACTGCATGTCTGGCACGGAACACACTGGACATGTCAGAAGAGATTTTCTTCCCACATCCGCAGAGTAGCTACTGGCTCGCCAAAGTCACTCAGCAGGTCTGTGGTGACAGAGGGGAACTGAGACCTGTTGCCTAAGGGGTCCTGCATAAAAAGGAAGATGTTGTAAGCTACACTGCTTGGGACTTGCTCTGGATGCTCCTGGTTTACCTTAGCAAAGGCTCGCCGACCAGGACTGGAGAAAAATGGAGCAAAAAGCCTTTTTCAAGGCTGTTCCCCCGCATTGCTGCAAGAGTCCTTTCTGGAGAGGTGCACACACACACACACACACACACACACACACACACACACACACACAGGCACACACACACATGCACGCGCGCACTTCTTCTGTTTAATAATAGCAAGAATCTTTAGTGATGTGAAACTGCCCATAGCCCACCCCCCTCCCAAACCTGGTGGTTCGACTGTGAATCCGACAAATAAACACCCAGAAGAAGAGCAGCTCAATTTTCCAGCCTGAGCTCCACCACTGTGGAGGGAAAAACGCACATTTCAAACGCACGTTACCAGCGTTAGCGCATCCTTTAGAAAGGATACCCAGGCCAGGTGTGGTGGCAAACACATGTCCAGCGCTCAGGAGACCAAGGCAGGCAGATCTCTGTGTCTCTTGGGTCAGCCTGCTCTACATATCCAGTTACCGGACAGCCAACAATGACAAAATACAAATGTTACTTTGAATGTCAAGCTACGAAGAATTTAGAGACTCCTAATACACGGAACTGCTGAATGCTTCTTTGGGACACAGAAATTATTTGATCATTAAATTGTGCGTGTGTGTGTGTGTGCGTGTGTGTGTGTGTGTGTGTGTGTGTGTGTGAACTTACCCAAAGAACCACGAAAGTAGTACAATTTTCTTTTCACTATTTTGTGGTACTTTGTGCATATTAGGGAAGCCCTCTGTGCTGAATTATCTCCTCAGCCCAGATATGTACAATGATCCTACACCAATTGAAAAATAAATTCAAAGGGCCCAAGAGGTAGGCCAGTGGTTAAGAGCACTTTCTGTTCTTCCAGAGGACTCACATTAAGAGGATATCTGACGCCCTCTTCTGGCCTACAGCAGGCACCAGGCACATGGCACACAGACATCCATCCATGAAGGTAAAACATCCACACACAAGAAATTAATTTTAATTTAATTAAATAAACTACATTTATATTTATATATAATTAGATAAAGTAAATGTATAAATAAAATACATTTTAAAATTAAAAATAAGTTATATAATTAAAATAAATAAGTTGACATTAATATGAAAATATTGTAAAGTAAACGTTATTTTGAATTTTAAAATGCTGTTTGTCTTTCCAGATGGATCAGTTTACATCTGTGTAGTTGGTGGTCAGGGAACGCTGAAGGTAACTGCAGCTGTCCCAGATGGGGGCTCTCTTTCAGCCCCTCAATCAGGCTTCAAAATGCTCTCAGTCTTCCATCTGGTTCTTTCACTGTGTGCCTAGACCCCTTTGCCATTCCCCACGGCAGCTGGGGCCTCCTTACAGGAGATGTTCAAACCTAGCCCACTTGGGGCTAGACATAGGAAGATGCCTAGACACACAGTGCTGCCTAGTGTGTTAAAATTCTCAAACTCAAGTGCTGGAGAGGCGGCTTATGGTAAAGTCTTGTTCCAGCATGAGGGGCTGAGTTCAGATCAGGAGCACCCTAGCCGGACTGGGCATCCGGCAACTGTAATCTCAGCACTGGGGAAGCTGAGATAGGAGACCCCTGAAGTTCCCTGGAGAGACAATCTAGCCAAACTGATGAGCCTTGGGGGTAGTCAGAGATGCTGTCTCCAAAAAACAAAACAATGTGGGAAAAGCTAAGGAGATGGCTCAGCAGTTAAGATCACTGGGTGCTCTTCCAGAAGACATGGGTTCAGTTCCCAGCACCCACATGACAGCTCACAACTGATTCTAACTCCAGTTCAAAGGGCTTTGGTACCTCCTTCTGACTTCTTCCAGTCCCAAGCACATACATGGTACACAGACATATGTGCAGGCAAGATACCCATACATATAAAATAGTAAAAGTTTCAAAACAATAAGGCCAAGAGTGAGGAGGATGCTTGCCCTGGACTACTGACCTACACACACACACACACACACACACACACATACCTATCTACATACAAATGAACAAGTATACAGGTACATGCACACAGAGATGTATGTACACACGAACAAATACACACAAACACACAGAGGGACAGAGACAGACAGACTTATCAAACCCACATCAGGGGATTGGTTAAATCTTCTGGGGAGAATGTAACACTCAGCCCCAGGCCCCTGCACTCTGATTTACCCCTAAGAAGCCCTGAACGCCTATCCCACTTGGCAACCTTGAGACAGCTGCCGTCACTCAGACGCTCCTTCCTTCCTGTCTCTTGAAAGTCTTAGATGGTATGTTTCATGGCCAGTTCAAGGTTAAGCGTGGGGTTGTCTTACCGTCCCACGCCTACTGCTCCGTTCTGTTTTAGAGGAAAACTATACGTGCCTGCTTCCCCCAGCAACCCAGCACAGCAGACCAGAGACGAGTGCAGAATCAGCATCTTTTAATGATTTTTTTTGCTGAAGTTGGCCTCCTCCAGGGCCTCTAATGGAGAATGTGTGTCTGCTTAGAGATTCGTAGGCTGTCCCCAAGGCGGCTCGGGTTCCTACCTGACCCTTTATCAGAGCTGCTCATCAGATACCATCCCTGGATTGATTTCAACTGGGGCTCTTTGGCGGAGGAAATGATCACAATGGAGCAGCCGAGGTTTCAGGAGCCCTGGGCTCCAGGAAAGACGCAGACTCAGAACTGAGAGCAATCCTGGATCTTACAGAGATTCTCAAACGTATTTGCAGGGCTGAGAAGTTTTTATTGGCTTCAAAGTATGAAGGGGGAGCCTAGGAAGTGGGATCAGTGGGTAAGGATGCCACCAAGACTGATGACAGCTTTGATCCCCGTGACCCACATAGTAGAAGAAACCTTCTTGAAAGCTGCCCTCTGACCCCCACATGTGTGCCGTTCATTACCCACACAGGATAAGTGTTTTTAAATTAAAAATATATATAAATAGAAAAGTGGCAACAAAGTAAAATCTTATTAATTTAATTTCTGTCGACAGAGGATGGAACCCAGGGGACCTCATTCCTTCTCGGCAAGCGTCCTACCACTGAGCTATACATCTACAACTTGATTAGTAATTGTTACATTTATTCTGATAGCAGATTATAAGATTTTCAGCATTTTTTAAATTGCAAAATGGCATTCTGTGTGGGTTGTTAACTGCTTGACAGCCGTCCCCTGTATCATGTGGTGGAGAGAGACCCAGACCTACACAGAAGTGTCCAGGTCTGCTGTCCCCCCATCCTGCAGGCCCTGCCAGGACAAACCATGTCTTGCCCTCCCATGGACTGCCCTCCCATAGCTCTGCCTTCATACAAATCTGGGGTATTTTCTTCAACAGTATACTCTGGACACCCTGACCTCTGTCTTTGTCCAGCTTTGAGTTCCAAGGCACACCAAGAGCTCCTTAATTCTCCCCTTTTGCTTAATCCTGGTTGAATTTGATTTGTTACTTATAAGGAATACCCTTGATTAAGACAGGAATCACGGCCTCTTGGTCCCCCTCTTTCTTCTGCAGCTGGCCAGTCTGTTAATTGGCTATAGAAGGCAGCCAGCCATTGTGGTACCGGCCTGTAATCTCGGTATTTGGGAGACTGAGATACGAGTTTGAAAGCAAAGTGAGACGTTGTTTCAAAAAGCCCAAACAATCAGACAAAGAACAGCAACAAACCCAGAAGGAATCAGTCATGCAGGCTGAACAGGTGTCTCTGATGGTTGGTTTACCACACAAGCATGAGAATCCAAGTTTGGAACTCCAGTCCCTGTGTAGAAAGCTGGCCATGGTGGAAGACAGAGGATAGTTAGGTAAAATGCTTGCACATATATGCTTGTTTGTGCACAGACACACATAAATGCACACATGCATGCACACATTCATACACACAGGAACATGAGTACACACATATAACACACACATACACACATGCACATGCACACACAGAGGAACATGTATAGGCACACATATACGCACACACATGTACACATGCACAGGAGCATGTGTACATACATATAACACACATATACACACACATGCACACACACACAGGAACATGTATACACACATATAACACACACACATAGTTTTTTTGAGATAGCATCTCACTCTGTAGCCCTGGCAGTCCCAGAACTCACTATGTAGACCAGACTATCCTCCAACTCAGAGACATGCCTGTCTCTCTCTTTTGAATGTTGGCACACTCCACCATACTTGGCCCCATACCAAAAAAAATTGTTTTAATATCCAAAGCATTCAAACCAACATCTGTACTTTAATGGGCAGCTTGGAGGGATTATCTGAAGAAGTAATGTGTTGCCTTACGTACCGTCGGTTTTGGTTTTTGGAGACAGTACCTCACCTTGTAGCCTTGGCTGTCCTGGAGCTATGTAGACTGGACTGGCCTGAAATTCCAAAGAAACCATCCTGCCTCTGCCTCCTGAAGGCTGGGCTTAGGTGTGCACCACACTGCCACTACCACCACCACCACCACCACCTGCAGGAAAGTTTGTTTATCAAATAGGCTCTGCAGAAGTGCAATGAATAAGCTTAGTTAACTTGACCCACCTAGGAAGAGCGACCCTCAACTGAGGGATTGCCTCCATAGATTGGCCTGTGGCTGTGTCTGTGGGACTTCTTCTTGATTGTTAATTTAGGAGGATACCACTGTGGGTGGTTCCATTCCTAAGCAGATGCTGTCTAGGAAAAGTAACAGAATGTGAATTTGGGACTAAAGCTGTGGGCAGAGTTCCTCCGTAGTTTCTTCTTCAGGCTCTTGAGTTCCTGTTACGGCTCTCCTCAGTGACAGACTATAACCTATAAGCTGAAATAAGCCCTTTTCTCCCCCAGCTTGGTTTCAGTCAGTGTTTTATTACAGCAACTGAAAGCAAACCAGGGCACTAGGAGTCTTAATTTTCTCCATTGCTCATCACATGGATCAGATACACTCAAAAATGTTCTCTAAGAATGCCAAGTGTGGTCTTGTCAGAAATACCCAACCCTAACGCTTATCCTTCAGTGATCTCCCAGTGTCTGTGGCTTCAGCTTACACACTTTCAGTGTGGAAAAATCCTAGAAATAAACAACTCTTCTATGCTAAGTAAATGTATGAAAGTGTATTGTTATAATTCCTATTAAAATATGTTTCATCTCAGTGCCCCCAAGGCCAAGTTCTCAGCACAAAGGAGACTTATTTGCCCCTGAGGGCAGGGAATGAGAGACAAACATAAGAGATTGAGGATGAGGGAGAAGGGGAAGGGAACAAGGGAGAGGGAGGAGGGCTATTTGTCCTAGACGGAAATAAAGGACTGTCTCTAGACAGAGAAGAGACACACTTGGCCCATAGGCATATGACCATTTATTAAGGTAAAGAGGGGAACCGTATTAGGATGAGGTGTTTAATTTTGATTGGGCAGGTTAACCAGTTGAGCCAACCGGGGCTTTTGATTGCTGGGCTTCAGTACTTTGACAGCTTGACCTTGCTAGTCAGCCTCAGAAGGAGAAAGTGGACAAATAAGGGAATAGACCTTGGGGGTGGGGTGGGGGTGGGGGTGGGGGTGGGGAGAGCAGTAGGAATGTCATCTAACAGTTTTTAGCAAGGCAGACGGCATGGGAGAAGGGCAAGATCTGCCAGAGCCATGTTTATCAAGCTCAAGCTGGCCAAAGTCCCTTCAGTTGGTCTACTTTTATTATTATTGCTAACCTTTCACTGTGCCTACATAGGAAATTCTATGACATATAGACAGGTTGGTATTACACAGAGTTTAAGGTGTCTTTGGAAGAGTGTCTTGGAATGTATCCCACAGGTAAGGGGATTCCTGTTAAGCCATGATCAATCAAACCCTTTCTAAAAACTGATTGATCACCAAAATAATCTTAGAAATGAGCCCTCCAAAGCCTCTCACCTATATGGGACAGTTCTGCAACTGAATAGGGACTTGAAAAAGGTAAGAGGGCTAGAGTTAAGTCACTTGGGACAGGTAGCTTTCTGTACCACCCTCCACCCCAACCTCTCATTCTTTAAATCCCAGGGGAGATATGGTGAACAGTCAGTCAGTCCTCTTTTGTCCCCTGCCACCAAATGACACACACATACCAGGATGATCAGGAGGTGGCTGATGTTAGGATTGAGTGTCCCTGCTCTGAAAGCATCAGGAAAACGAAAGCATCCCCACCCCCACACCCCAGCACAGCTACAGTCAGGATTCTATCCACTCTGGCCCCCACTACAGGCACTGCAGGATGAGCCTGAGGCTGTCTGTACCCTGCACCCTAAGAGTGTGCACTCAGGGCAGCGATCACCATGAATCAAGCTTTCTTGCTTCACCTCCACCATCCAGATCTAGTAGCTTGTTTGATGAAGCAACCCACCTTTTGCTCAGGACTAAAACTGGATCTGCCTTGTGCAGACAACAGCATATTCTCGAAACATCCGCAGCTCAGCATGGCAGAAATCAAAACCATCCCTGGCAATTCTGATGGCCAAGCCACTGAGGAGCTTGGGGGAGTGCGGGAGGGGAGGAAGTGAGTGGTTGCAGACAAACCTCAGAGCAGCTCATTAACAGACAAGGGCCCGGAGCTGTTCAGCATCCTCACTGAGAAGAGGATGCAGTACTGGATGCAAACGTCTCAGGTTATTTCCACCAGTGATTTCTACTGACGAAACATGAGACAAGCAGATGATGCCCAAGTATCGAATAACCTGGAAGTCAGATGTGACAGTAGAAAACAAAATGTCATAGTCTGGCATGAAAACTACACACACACACACACACACACACACACACACACACACACACATATATATATATATATCCCCTAACATTTTTTAAATCTATTTTTTATTATTTGTATATGAAAGGATGCGAGTCTATGGAGAGATCAGGGGAGGCCACGGGTGCTGGTGAGCTGGCATGGCTGCTGGGAACTGAAATCTGGAAGTTCAGCCATGACTCTCACCTGCTGAGCCTTCTCTCCAGCTTTGCCCTGGAGGCCTCTGGGAAGGGAGAAAGACAACATGGGCCATTAGCCTAGAAGTTAAATGAAAGTCCGGTGGGAAAGGTTTGCCCCAAGCAACCAAAGCAAACCTCCTCAGTTTCTCCCGCAGGGGGATTAATGTTTCTCTTCAAAGTCTACTCACCACCTGGACTCCGAGACAACTGATCTAGGCAGCTCCAGGCCAATCGTTTGACAATTCTTCAAACTGATATTTTTGAAATGATTGATTTTTTTTTTTTTTTGCTTTTGCAATCTTTTTTTTCCTGAGATGAAATTCACTCTGTAGGGCAAACTCTTTCAGAATTGGTTATATAGTCAAGGTCAACCTCTTAGTCACAGTGACTCTCCTGACTCAGCTTCTCAAGTTTATAGTATAGGCAAGAGACATAACTGGCTAAAACTTTAACATTGCTTTTGTTGGTGGTGGTCTTTTGCTTTCTGTTTGGTTTGTTTTTAAGAGGCAGGGTCTCATGAAACCCAGACTGGTTTTGAATTCACTGTTCTTGCCTTGGCCTCCCCAGGGCTGGGATTACTGACATACACAGCCACACTTGGCTATTCTTCAGTTCTTTCTTTTAAAAAAAAATATAAAGATTTATTTATTTATTCTATGTATAGGAGCACACCTTAATTATCTTCAGACACACCAAAAGAGGGCATCGGATCTCATTACAGATGGTTGTGAGTCACCATGTGGTTGCTGGGAATTAAACTCAGGACCTCTGGAAGAGCAGCCAGTGCTCTTAGTCACTGAGCCATCTCTCCAGCCCTCAGTGTTTACTTTATTTTAGGTGTATGCATGCTTGTTTTATTTTAGGTGCAGCACATGCATGACTGGCACCTGCAGAGGTCAGAAGAGGGCACCGGCTGCCCTGGAACTAGAGTTATAATCACCATGTGGATGATGGGAACCAAACCTGAGTCCTCTACAGGGGAAAAGAATGAATTTAGGCCGGGCAGTGGTGGCACAGACCTTTAATCTCAGCACTTGGGAGGCAGAGGCAGGCAGATCTCGGAGTTCAAGGCCAGCCTGGTCTACAGAGTGAGTTCCAGGACAGCCAGGGCTACACAGAGAAACAAAACAAACAAGAATGAATTTAGTGTCTCAGCCATCTCCCTGATCCTCTGGCACTTTCTTGGTGGAGTATAAAGAGCTCCTATCTATATAGGAGCTATAAAGTGCCTATCTATAATTTTAAAAAGATGCAGTTCCTTATGTTCAAAGTAAAGAGTTTACTAAACACCTGTTAAAGGCTGAGGGGCAGAAGGTTAAGGAAGTGATTTATTTAGGCTGTCACAAGAGTGGAACCACCCACGGTTGAGAGATGCCAGAGGCAAATGAAGGGAGAAAGTTCCCAGGGTTAGGTAGATGGGGGCCATTGGAACCCTCCAGCATTGGGAGAATGGCTGGACAGATGTGCTAGCTGAGTCACAAGGGGAAGAGGAACCTGAGAAATCAGGGTCAGCCCTTTGAGGGAGCACAAAAGGTCAGACAGATTTCCGAAGCCCGAGGAACTTCACTGTGCCTTTCCCATGACCGTGACTTTCGGCTCAGCACTGCCCGCACTGCCAGCTCTGCCGAGCCGCAAGAGACAATGTGGTGGAGAGAAAGAATGAAGGCTCTCAGACAGGGGAGGGCTATGAGGTTAGACTATATGAACTGATGTTTCCAGAAGAAAAAAAAGTGTATGCTTTGTTAAAGAGTCTATGAGGCCAATTGGCTGATTAGAATATTGTAACCCTGGAGAGTTGGAATGCTGTAGACCCAGAGCCAAATTATCCTGCTAATAGGCATTCCTTGCCCGCTCTGTGTGGCCTGACATCATTGTGCCTATGAAGCCACACCTTTCAGAAAGTGTCAACTCAGCAGAACAGTAGTTTCTATCAATCAAAACTACCAAAGAATTTTATTTCTAGTATCTGAGACATGTTACAGGTTTTCTGTTTGCTGTATTCCACCTGTGTGTTTTCCAGCTAATGTATTTTGAAAGAATATGTTTTGATTTACAACTCCTTTTGGTTTTGTTTTTTTTTTTAAAAAGATTAATTATTTATTTATATGAGTACACTGTCGATATCTTCAGACACACCAGAAGAGGGCATCAGATCCCATTACAGATGGCTGTGAGCCACCATGTGGTTGCTGGGAATTGAACTCAGGACCTCTGGAAGAGCAGTCTTACCCGCTGAGCCATCTCTCCAGTGTCTCCTTTTTGTTTGGTAACTGTGAAAACTTCATGGAACTATTTTTATACTGAACATGTTATTTAGGGCAACCAGAATCAATGTTTCTCAGTCAGAGTCATGGCGGGAGCTGGAGACTAGCCTAGTCTCACTTTAAGGTGACAGCTGTATTTTGCCTCTACAATGAGACCTCCTCCCCCACCCCCGCCCCTTCTGTTGGGACTGTCCCCAAATTACAATGCTTCCGAATTTGATTTTTCTATTGTGTATGGTGCAAAAGAGATAAACATTCAACAGGAACCATACTTCAAATTCTGAACTGGAACCTTGTCCTCCTCAGCTAGCAACATGAGGTTTGAGCCCCCCTCTTAATTGGCTGGGCTCTGACACTGGCAGCTTCCAGTCAGTCTTGCCGCCACACAGAAAAAGTGACAGACACTATAGTAATCTGTGGTACTAAGCCGGCGTGCTTGGTGAACTGAGTGGATTTGATACATTTCATTGGTGATATTTCCTGCTGCGATGCATAGTTTTTATGTCAACCTGACATAAGCTGAGCAGAGGGAATCTCAATTAAGAAAAATGCCTAAATGCTGGGCGTAGTGATGCATACCTTTTGTCTCAGCAGTTGAGAGGCAGAGGCAGGGGGATCTCTGTGAGTTCCAGGAAAGCCAGAGATACATAGTATTGAGGTTCAGGAATTGCCTCGCAAATCACAGGAGCACTGACCTCATTTAGGCAGGGATAGTCTATTGAGCATACACCCCAGGACTGGTCGATCAGAGCAATGGTCCAGATTTGGGAACTGAACCATGACCCTGAGTTAAGATCCTACAGTGTTTTTAAGCCTAAAATCCGCAAACATCTGTGTCAAGTTATTCCACCAATCAGGATTTAGGATAGGGGATTTCTGTAGGAGTGTGTCTTTGTTGTACACTTATCCTGCCCCCATCGGTTGGGATATCTAGGAGAGGAGACTTGCCTTGTCTAATGTTCGTGTCCTAATTTGTTTACAAGGATGGGGCTAATTACTTGTCTAATAGTGATGTCCTAATTTGTTGACTAGGATGTCAGTTATCCACGTACATGTCTCTTTCTGCCAAGTAGGATGTCAGTTCCCAGGGAGGTCTTGGGAGCTTAAACTTTACTGGACCACTACTCAAAATGGAATTCTTATTCCAAATAGTTTCTTATATGGGTGCAGGTGTCTCTCTGATGTTGGGTCCATCTCAGGGGCAGCGTGTGGCATAAAAGCTCACACACAGGCACAGGGTGTGCTACTGAGTGGTTGGTTTGGATCCAAGTTTACCGTGGGCTTCCGACTGACGTCTATCATGACTGGTTTCCAAGGATACAGAACATAATCAGTCCTGACATTAGAAAGCTTCCTAGGAACAGCAGAAACACATAAGAAAATTTCCTTATACTGGCAGGCTAGCCAGGTGACAGTCACCTAGGCCTAGACCTTAATATTTTACCTAGGTCCTTTTACATGGTGAGACCCTGTTTTGAAAACAAGCGGAAGAAAGGAAGAAAAAGAAAGAAAGAACTGTAAATGTAAATGTTGCTTCTATTTCCTCGGACGATGGGATGGAATGAGAGCCATGCCCAAGGTGTGCAAATACCCAGTGTGGGCTGAGCCCAGAGCATTTCTTTCTCCATTCTAACTATCCCTAAGCCTAGGCCTGGAAGCCTGTAGCCTCCATACAATCTCATCTCCCACGATGAGTTCAGTCCAGCTCCTCTCAGCTTCTGACTGAATGGCTCTGCCTGGCTTCATACTAACTTTGGCAGTTAGTATGTTCTAATCCTCTGGTTCATTTTTTTTATTCTCTGGCACGTTCTGTCTTCACCGGTGTCTAGCTTGTTTTCTCTGCACCCTGTCTCTGTAAAACTGTCCTGGTAAAACTACCTCACAGACACCACACCGCCTTTGTCTCCCTATGCTGTTCTTAAGTAACCTCTCTTTAAATGCTGTTCTCATGAGAGTTGGGAGTCTCCTCCCTCTGACTCATCCTGTCAGGTCTTTCTCTGATTCCTCACTTTGTCTGCCCCTCAATTAGACATCACTTTCAAACATGGCTGCTTCCTTCTACAAACCAACTTTACCTTCATTGTTAGGGATTAAAGGTGTGTACTAAGGGCTTGCCTGTATTCCAGCCGGATCACATAGACCTAGAAGATCTTTGGATGTGATCCCTTGGCAGAATTGTGTTGCTGGATTTAAAATTCTCTACAAAGACTAAGCTCAGGCTATAGGTAGGCCTGTAGGGCATTTTCCTACTTATAAAAAAGCTCTACCAGTCAGTAGCCTTTGCTCCTGGCTGTCTGAACTGAAGGTCGAAATCTAAGTGATGCCAGGGAGAATGTCACTTTTTCCAACATTGTCCTTACCTTGCTAGAATGGAAGCCACATGGAAACAAACAGTCTCAACCTACATAGACTCAAAGGGGAGCAAGAGGGCATGACTAACTGACCACTGAGAATCAGGTCAGTGGGACAGGAATGTAAAAGCGAGGCTTTGTGCACAAACAGACCACACAAAGCCCAGGAAAAATGGAAACAGTTGATGCAGTCATGGGTCTAGCCTGAATATATTACTATTGTTCACTGCCTGGACATGTAGTAAAAATACAGAGGACAAGGTAATGCTGGTGGTAAATCTTAATGTTTTCCCAGAAAGATACATAGATCTTTATGCGGTTGGTAACTCAGGAGATGGCACGTGATCGGTGCTCTAATGACATCTGCAAATAGCACTGAAAGATGTTAATATTTTACACAGGAAAATCGATAGCTCCCAGCTGAGAGCACCTGATTGCTATTATGTTTCATTATACCCAGTGAGAGCACCTGATTGCTACTATGTTTCATTATAGTGTATTTAAAGCCTTTAAACATCAAGTAGGATTGGCTAACCAGGGCACAGAGTGGCAAAAAAGAAAGGGAGAAATAAGCGATAAAAATAGAAAGGACCATGTGTGTGCCTGGGAACCAGCGGGCCTGGGGAAGGTCTGCCAGTATGAAATGAGCCTGGCCAGCCCTGCACAAGCTCAGCCTGCTTGCCTGTGGCCCATATGCCTCTCCAACAGGCTCCTGCCATCTAGCCTGAGCTGCAGCTGTGAGTGGCCTGGGTTCTGCTTGCCAAAGGTGGCTGTCAACAGAGCTGCCCCAAGGTAAGGGCCAGATCGTATCATCTAGGCAGACACGAAAGCACCTAGCTCTGCACCAGTCATGTTCGCTCCCAGCCAGACCACCTTCCTCCCTGGTAACCCGGAGCTACCCTAAAACCACTCCCAGGATCCTCCAGAAGAGAGCCTAATCCAGGACAGGAGCTGCTCCCTGCTAGCTGGCTGCCAGTATCCTCAGCACCCCATCTCCTCCTACTGTTCCTCGTTACCCAGGAGATGAACATCAGAAGCTGCAGGAAACCACTGTTGTAGACAGTGCTCAGCCCCTCATGTCAGGCCAAGCCGACATGGAGCTGCTTGAGCTAACTTCCATCCCATCGAGCTGAACTGTCAAGAAAGCAGGTCCCCAAATAGATCAGTTTTCCAGAAAGGTTTCTATGCAGGAAAGGACAGCATCATTTAGACAAAGTAATCGGGTGAAGAATGGGACTAGTGGGGACTGGGGGTGGGGATGGAGGAGGAGTGGGGTACTGAGATGGGAGGATCAGATAAGGAGAGAAGAGGGGGACAGGGAAGGGAATGTGGGGAGAGACAAATATAAGACTAAGGACCATTTGACATATGGACCCCTAAGACAGCGGAAGCTTCCTGTGATATATACAGCATGAAGGAGATCTGAATGAAATTGTCAAGTAATGGGGGATAGAGAGCCCCAGTTGGACATTCCTTGTCACCAAATGAAGCTTCCAGTCCTGGGAATGGGTTACATCTAATTGAGTTATTAGCCAAAGGAGTCCTATGGGAACCCCCAAACAATCCAAGCTGTTGCCAAGACTCTCCATAAACTGGCAATCAAGCAACACTTAACACGGTTCATTGAATACAAAGAAGTTAAGTTGGTGCCTACATAGAGCCTTTGCCACTAGGGACTAATGTCCATGGGCAGGTACTCTGAATGCTAGCAAAGGAAAAGGGCAAACAACAGCCTGGGCACAAACCCTTTGTATACACGAGTGACCTGCCTGCAAGATGTGCTGATGTGATCGTGCCACAAAGCTCGTGGAAGTGACCAACCATTCTCTGATTAGATTTAAAGCTTACTCCATGAGATGGAAATGCACACCCAATGCTGCTTGGGTGGCCAAGAACCTGAGACTAGATAGGCCAGGGGCACAGGGGAAATCCAAGTACCACTCCTCTGCTAAAGAAACATAGTAATAAAATGACTCCTAGCAATGTTCTGCTACACTCATAGATGGTGTCTTGCCCAGACATGGTCAGAGAAGCTTCCTCCTGCAGCAGATGGGAACAGACACAGAGACCCACAGCCTGACAGTCCTCAGAACGAGTGACCTTGGAACACTCAGTCCTAAATGGATTTCTCCATCTCTCCCCTGAGCGGTCAGAAAACTGCAGGAGACAGAAAGAGTGTGAGAGCCAGAGGGGACGGAGAACACCAGGGAACCAAGGCCTTCCAGACACAACAGGGCTGACACACATGAACTCACAGACGGAGGCAGCATGCACAGGGCCTGCATGGGTCTGCAGCAGATGGGGTCCTAGAGCTCAAAGACGACGACGACACATTCCCCCATCTTTAACCCAGAAGCAATTTCAAATTGACAGCCACCTGCAAATGAAACATTTGTCTTCTCCAAAGAAGTTTCACTGGAGAAACATACTACTCTAAGATTAGGCCGCACAGCAGTAGATGGTTAACAGAAAGCAAACTCAATGGCACTTGTGGAGATTTTTTTTTTGTCTCATAATTATTAAGTTAGACTGTGTGGTGGTTGTTGTTGTTTTCTACCAAACAGATCCTTTTGTATGGCTTCTGGTTTGGATGTTTATAGGATTCCTGGCTGTCTGAACATGTGTGTCTCTGTGTTCCTGGATGTCTGAACATGTGTGTCTCTGTGTCTATGTGTATTCCCTGTGATTTTTCCTTGGCTCTTTTCTTTTTCTTTTTGTTTTTTGTTTTGTTTTTGTTTGTTTGTTTGTTTGTTTGTTTTGTTTGTTTGTTTGTTTGTTTTTTGAGACAGGGTTTCTCTGTGTAGCCCTGGCTGTCCTGGAACTCACTCTGTAGACCAGGCTGGCCTCGAACTCAGAGATCCGCCTGCCTCTGCCTCCCAAGTGCTGGGATTAAAGGTGTGAGCCACCACTGCCCAGCTTTTTTTTTTTTTTTTTTTAAGGGGGTGGGTAAAGCAAAGGACTTCCATATTAGGCTGACTTAGGTAAACTGGAATCTCCAGTTTTCTGAAAAACTGATTTTTTTCTTTAATTGAAAATAGATGTTTTTCATACAATATATTCTGATTATGGTTTCCCCTCCCCCATTCCTGCCAGTCCCCCTACCCCATCCTTGTCTGGAGCCACACCCTTTCTGTCTTTCCTTAGGAAACAAATAGCGATCAAGGAATAGTAGTATAATAAAATGAGATAAAGAAAAGGCCAAAAAAATTATCAGAATATGAAAAAACAACCAAACAAGAAAAACAAAAGAGCTGTCTCGAAAAACCAAAAAAACAATAACAACAACAAAAACAAAACAAAACAACAACAACAAAAACGGAAGTACTTTGATATTCATCAGTCATTCTTTCCATTGTCTGGTGTCTCTGTTCCTGTCATACAAACCCTACTGTTCGTCCATAGGCTCCTGGGAACTTTCTGTCTTTTTTTTTTATATATATAACATTCTTTTTTAAAATTTATTTATTAATTTTATGTATGTGAGCATACTGTGGCTGTACAGATGGTTGTGAGCCTTCATGTGGTTGTTGACAACTGAATTTTTTTTTTCACTCTGGTCAACTCTGCTCACTCAGTTCCTGCTCACTCCAGCCCAAAGATTTATTTATTATTATACATAAGTACACAGTAGCTGACTTCAGATGCACCAGAAGAGGGCGTTAGATCTCATTATGGATGGTTGTGAGCCACCATGTGGTTGCTGGGATTTGAACCCAGGACCTTCAGAAGAGCAGTCCGTGCCCTTACCTGCTGAGCTATCTTGTCAGCCCAGAACCTTCAGTCTTTTACAGAGTGGAGGTTGCTCCAACCTGTTAATCATACAGACAGACATGTACACAGATACAGACAAACACAAGCACACATACAAAGAGAGAGACAGAGAGAGGCTGGGTACATTATTAGAAGGGGAGTGTGCTTGTCCCTAGTTCTGAAGACTCAAGATCATGGCACTAGAACTGGCTTCATGTTGGTGACTGCCTATAGTAGTTAGCTTTCTATCATCGTAACAAAAAGCTATGATAATCAAGAAGAGGGAGTTGGAGATATAGATGGCTGGCAGTTGTTAAGAGAACTGGCTGGGTTTTATTCCCAATACGTACATGGCAGCTCACAACCATCTGTAACTCCAGTTGCAGGGGATCCAAACACCCTTTTCTGGTTCCCATAGGCCGTGCATGCACATGGACATACACACAGGTAAAATACTCATTGTGGTGGTTTGAATACGCTTGGCCCATGAGAAGAGGCGCTTTTAGGAGGTGTGACCTTATTGGAGGAAGTGTGTCACTGAACACTACCATCCCTCCTCCATGGCTGGGAAGAAAGAACGAGAATACGAGGAAACGAGGGTCCCACAGTCTCCTTCATGACACACTCCTGGTAACTTGAATGCTTGCTGTTGGCCCCTTCTTCTCGAATGTACCTCCCGTTCCTAAAAGTGCTGCCCACAAGACTATACTTTCAGGGATCATTTCTATAGTTCGTTACTAGAGAAGTTTCTCTGACTGTGTAGAGCACCTGAAACCACGAGGACGAGACGTAGCGTCCCCTCCTGAGCGTGAAGCCGGCTCTAGGTGCTGCATGATTGCAGCTGCCTCTTGCCATTGATGATCGTTCTTCTCTCCTTCAGGAGGGTGAGAGGGAAGGAACGCAGTCTGAGTGGGAAAAAAAAAGTGCTGCCCGCTGGAAAGTGTCCCTTGGAACTCTGCCTTTCAACCGCTGGGCTGTTCTGAAGAACTCGGGTGCAAGGTATTTAACAGCCTCAAAGACTTACAGAAAAACTTATTTTTGCTATGTGATCATTATATAAGTGGTGATCCAGCTCATGTAGGAGAAAACTTCAAAGGTGATGATGGAGGTGGGGGTGGGGGTGGGGGTATCACGTGCTTCATCTCCTAAGAGAAGAGATGAGGAGGGGAGGGAACACACCGGAGTTCTGATCTGTGGGAGGCACTTGCCTTCTACAGAGGAGACGCTCTGCCTGGAGAGATGGGGAGAAGTCCTCCCAGGTGCTTCTCCTTTCTCACAGAAACTTCACAGACAGCTCTTCATTCTAGGTGTGTTGTTCAGGAAAGGATGGTCCTGGAGTATGTGGCTTTAATGTGCTGAGCATTTTTGAGAGAGGCCAGAGTGGATTCAGAAGCGAGATCTGTCCTGTCCTCCCTTGCTCCCCACTTACCACAAGCCATAGAAACTAGAATCCTCTTCACCAGAGGCCATCATAAATGTGGGCAAGACCATGCACACCTGCAATCCCAGTACTTCTCAAAGGCAGAGGCTAGAGGATTCCAAGTTTGACACCAGCCTGGGCTACAGAGAGAGACAAAAACGAAGGTAGTTATAGAACCCAGAAACACCACCCTGCCTCACCTCTCTGTGTAGGAGCTCACTAGCCCGTTGTGCTGGCTTGTTTACATCAACTGGACACAAGCTAGAGTCATCTGAGAGGAGGGAGAATTGCCACAGACCCTCTGGATCCCTTTGTCTGCGTGGAACAGGTCTCTAGTCGCAGGTGGGCAAAGCGTTGGATGGAATGACAGACAGATGCACACAGGAGAGGTTGTGTAGAATCTGAATGTAATGTCAAATCGAGCATCAAACTTTTTATACAGAAGAAAATAAGGAAGTTGGGTGACATACCCATAAGGTACAAAGAGGTTACTGGATTCTTACATAAAACAGAGGAATGCAAACACAGAAGGTCTAACAGGAACCACCTGGGATAGAATTCATTGTTAACAACTGGGATCAACAAGAGCTCCACCTAAGATTCACTTAATCTTAGAAGCCAGGGTCAAGGGCTTCGTGCCCTTGCCATAGTTCCTATTTTAGTCTATTGTATAGTCCACCTTTCCCTTAGGCCATTGTAAATACGTGTGTATGGGTGTAACTCAGCTATAGTTCTAAGTATCTATTCTGGTTCCTCTTTAGGTCTCAAACTTCCTTCTTCCTAGATGATGGTAAATTCCTGTGTAGGGCAGTGACTTAGTTTTTATTCAAAGTGATAGTGTAATACCAGAGGCAATTCTGAATATCACTGAATAGCAACATTCTTACTGAATTCCAAGCCCATAGTCTGCTCAAGGACTTTCTAGGACTGTTGGAACACTGGTGGAAGGCTTTAGCTATGTCAGAATTCAATCTTAAAAGGCACTTATAATAGGATAATACTAAAAGAGAGCACGTGGATCCATACGCCAGACTAACGTGGGAATGGAATATTAATGTATGGGTTAGAGAGAACGCCAGACTCCAGGAGGTGAGTTTTCGTGAAACTCTCTGCCTCGTGAGTGGCTTCCAGGCCTCTCGGCCTGTCAAGCTGACTCGACCAGAGTGCGTGGCAGAGAATCAACTGAGAGAATGCCTTGTAAGATGGGGCTGTTCACAAGCCTGCAGAGCATTTTCTTAATTAGTGATTGAAGGGGGAGGGCCAAGCCCATTGTGGGTGGGGCCACCCCTAGGCTGGTCACCCTTGGTTCTATAACAAAGCAGGCTGAGCAAGCCAGTAAGCAGCACCCCTCCTTGGCATCTGCATCAGCTCCTGTCTCCAGGTTCCTGCATATTTGAGCTCCTGTCCGAACTTCCTTCAGTGATGAGCAGTGATGTGGAAGTGTAAGTCAAATAAACCCTTACCTCCTCAAGTTGCTTTGATCATGGTCTTTCATCACAGCAATAGGAACCCTAACTGAGACACCAGCCACAAATAAACGCCACCCTGATCCACCTTGTGTGACAGTAGGTCACAAACCCCTCATTCCAGAGAAGGCTTGTCCTATTCAAGGCAGATGGAAAAACAACACAGAGAGTCAAGAAGGAGCCTTCAGCTCCAGGAGGAAGCTCTGATCCTTGCATGTTGACCTCACCAAACTTCCCCCACCCATCTGACAATATTACTCAGAAAACAAGGCTTCCACCTCAGGCTACAGCCCAAGAGAGCAGAAGAGGAGAAACTGACCCCAGAGATAGGATTTTCCTGTCACATACAAATATAATTCAAACTCAAACTCATACTCCTGACTCGGCATTTCTAGTAGCTGGGATTACAGCCTACTTAAATTCATCTTTAATAGTTGTTATAGTAAGTAATATCTGTAAAAGGATTTCTTCTTTCTGGTGGCAATGGAGCAAGGGACGAAGTTCCCTATTTGGTTAAGATAAAGCAATTTAATACTTTGTCTCTGCCTGATAAATTCTCAGCCCAGATGAAATATCCCAGGAAGGTTTAACCCTAAAAAGATGTTCACTTTTGACTTCAATTTGGGGATAATTGTCAAATAAAAAAGTAGAATTTTATGTGAGGTACATCCTGGGAAAGATGGTTCTTAGAAGGAAGGGAGTTAGGAAGGAAGAGAAGCCTGAGGGGACATGCCCATGAGAGCACATGCATTGTCCATTCCTGATTCTCACCTGAGACACTTAACATTGTCATGGTTATATTTTGTATTCCTAAAGGTTTAAGGAATCGGGTCAGGAGGGACTGAATTTTATTCAAAAGCTTTTCCTACGTCCTGGATTTGTGTTCTCAGCCTGCAGGGGACGGTGTGGGTGCTGGGAGAGGGTGTGGGGTCGGCTCTGTGTGTTGGTAGTGGCCATACAGCTATCAATGGAAGTTGATGATTTTGCCCAATTTAAGAATAGGTTGGTGACATTGGACCAATTTCGACTGCCATCTAGTGGTAAGAACATGCACAGACCTTGGAAACACCAACCCTAACCTACCTGGGCCCCCTCCACTATGATATAATAATCTTAGGGTGTTTTCTCCAAAGAGCAACTCAGGTGATTCCTTGTTTGTTGAGACAGGGTTTCTATGTGTAGCCCTGGCTGTCCTGGAACTTGCTATAAAGACCGGGTTATCCTCAGAGATTCTCTGCCTCTGCCTCTGCCTCTGCCTCTGCCTCTGCCTCTGCCTCTGCCTCTGCCTCTGCCTCTGCCTCTGCCTCTGCCTCTGCCTCTGCCTCTGCCTCTGCCTCTGCCCTCCAAGTGCTGTAATTAAAGGTATATGCCATCACTGCCTGGCTCTGATGTGATATAACTTTGTTAAAAACCCAGTAAACCTGGGTTGGAGAGATGGCTCAGCGGTTAAGAGCACCAACTGCTCTTCCAAAGTCCCGAGTTCAAATTCCAGCAACCACATGGTGGCTCACAACCATCTGTAATGAGATCTGATGCCCTCTTCTGGTGTGTCTGAAGACAGCTAGAGTGTACTTACATATAATAATAAATAAATCAAATCAAAACAAAAACCCAGTAAACCAGCCGGGCGTGGTGGCGCACGCCTTTAATCCCAGCACACGGGAGGCAGAGGCAGGCAGATTTCTGAGTTCGAGGCCAGCCTGGTCTACAGCGTGAGTTCCAGGACAGCCAGGACTACACAGAGAAACCCTGTCTCGAAAAACCAAAACGAAACAAACAAACAAAAAACCAGTAAACCTTAGTTCCCTCCTAAGGATTGGCATAGATCTTATTGAGTTTTTCTTCTGTAAAACTTTAAGTTTCTGTGATTAGCAGGCTGGGGGTGGGGGAGTGGATGCAAAACAGGCCTTATTGGGTGATGGGTTTGGACGGAAGCAATCTTGAGAATGTATTGATCACAGAAGCAGTCTTGGAATGTATTGATCATGCAGATCCATGAATAGAGTGGGGGATCTAGAAACAGAGAGCTGTGGTCATCAGATTCGCAGCAACAGTGCTCAGAACACGTGAAGAAATGATTCGGGGGCAGGGAGGGGCGCGATGTCCATCAGAGCAAGAATGAGACTAAATCCCTAATTTACCCCTGTATAAAGACAGATTCAAATCCATCGAAGGCCAGGGGATGAAAAAACGTCTCCTGAGAGACAATCTTCTGTCCGGCATTCTGACACCTGGAGAAACAACAGCATCAGCTGCTAATGGATCTTAGGGAAAGAAAAGGCTCCGCCCACCAAAGGGAGCAGGAGCAGAGGGAGGAGTCACCCCACAGAAGGGCTCAAGTGGGGGATTAGTAGCCAGAATATGCAGCGAATGAAAAAAAAATTAAACATCCCAAGAACAAATAGCCCAATCAATCACTACATGAAAAAATAAAATGATTTCTAAAAGAACACAGATGGCCATTACATGAAACACAGAGAAATGTTCAATATCTTTAGCTACCAGAGAAATACAAGCAACAATGAGACTCCATCTCACCGCCAGTCAGGACAGTTTTACCAAGAAAACAGCCATAAATGTTGGTATTAAAACAAACTCAAGTCAGCCAGGCAGTGGTGGCGCACACCTTTAATCCCAGCACTGGGGAGCAGAGGCAGGCAGATTTCTGAGTTCGAGGCCAGCCTGGTCTACAGAGTGAGTTCTAGGGCAGTCTGGGCTACACAGAGAAACCCTGTCTTGAAAAACCCAAAACAAACAAGCAAACAAACAAACATAACTCTTGCTCCAAATCAAATAAGAGATCATTTAAAGCTGGGTATGGTGGAACATAGAATAGTGTTAGCAAGTAAGAGGCTACCCTGGGCCACAAAATGAGACCCTGTCTCAAAAAAGAAAAAGTAGTCTATTTTGAACCAAATTTGAGGGTTCATAATTTAAGAATATGGGTTCAGACTGCCCTGAACAGAAGGCAGACACAAGCAGCACATTGAACAATGCATTACTTCATGTGAGGCTCAATGGTAGAACACCACCTAGCATGCTCATCGCCCTGGATTCAATCTCCAAAACTTCAAAACCAAATCAAAAGAAAACACTTTGGTGTGCATTTCAGATAGGCAGCTTAAGACAGAGTGGAGAAACCCTGGAGCTAAGTTTCAGGTGTTAACTGGTATTGCCACGTCTTTGGTTCCTAGGGACACACGAGCTTAGCAAGACACTGCAAATGTGTCCTGTGAAAGTGAGGAGTTTGTTAGGTCAGACACACCAGGGGATGATAAACAGCTATTTTAGGAACAAAAGATAGCCTGAGATAATTTTTTTTTTCATTTTTTGTTTTTTGAGGCAGGGTTTCTCTGTATAGCTCTGGCTGTCGTGGAACTTACTCTGAAGACCAGACTGGCCTTGAACTCAGAAATCCACCTGTCTCTGCCTCCCAAGTGCTGGGATTAAAGGTGCGCGCCACCACTGCCTAGCAGCCTGAGATAATTTTGACTACCTACAATTAATAGTCCCATAGCCATGAGGTTCGAGTCAGTCTGTAGAATCTTCAACACAGATGCAACTTTTTCAGGAAAATGAAGTTCACACTGAAGAAGATGCCCTTGCCCTGCATGGGGCTGGAGCCCTTAGGGGAAAGTCCTTTCTCAACGCACCTTCAAAGTGTTCTCTCTTCCCGCTACAACTACAAACTTTTCTTGGGAAAAGAAGCCAAGCACACGCAGAAGTATCCCTGTCTGCTATCTCTCTTGGATTTTGATCTCTAACTGCGCAAGCACAAGTATGCACATCTCAGCACCGGAAAGGTGGTTCCGAGGTTAAGAACCCTGGCTACTTGCTAAGAATCTGAGGTTGATTCCCAGCGCCCACTTAGTGGTTTAACATTTATCTGACATCTGTAACTCCAGTTCCAGGGGGGATCCACACTCCCTTCTGGCCTCTGCAGGGACCAGACACGCGGTGCACAGGCTGGCATGTAGGCAAAAAACAGACAGAGAGAGAGCGAGAGATTGAGGGAGAGAGAGAGAGAGGAGAGAGAGGAGAGAGAGGAGAGAGATCTGTGGTTTTATACAATGGGAACTGTATTTACAGGTTTAAACTGCATGGGGTAGGGTTGCTAATTACCTAATTCACCTACTATAGAAATAATGACCCGTGTGGCAACAGTAAAGCCAGTGGTAAGTAAGGGCCGGGTGTGCACAGTCTCCGGGTGGTTTGGGGAAGAGCCCTGTAATTCAGAAGGTCGGCAGAGGTTGGGAAACAATGTTTCAGGAAACTGTGGTTTGGCCCAGTTCATAAGTTCAGCTGTGGATGTGCCAGACCTGACTAACAATGGCCTGCAGCCTGGATTCAAGTGGCCCACGGCAGGGCCGCTTTATTTTGATTGTCTTCCTCGACAACAAACATACCCAAATATTCATATAATACTAATATATGTGTTTATTTTACTGTTTCTAGTTAGCATTGCTCTAGAAGGAGGAGTAATGTTTCCAGGTTTTTTAAAAACATTTATTTATTTATTTAATGTATTTGAGTATACTGTCACTCTCTTCAGAAACACTAGAAGAGGGCATCAGATCCCATTACAGATGGTTGTGAGCTACCATGTGGTTGCTGGGAAGTGAACTCAGGACCTCTAGAAGAGCAGTCAGTGCTCTTAACCACTGAGCCATCTCTCCAGCCCCAGACTGTTTTAATGTTTATTTTCAAATAATCCCAAATTTCCATGAAAGTTAGGGGATAATGTGAGGGCTATTTTCACCTGCTTTTCCTCAGTGGTTAACTAATGCCTTCTAGAAGCGCAGCATACAGTCACAACTAGGAAACCGGCCAAGTCACAGTGTATGCATAGTTGCCTGGGAACTTATCACATGTGTGGACACAGCCCCGAAGCCACAGGGCACAGCCTTGCTCTGTCACTAGGATGTCCCCTTATGTGAAGCCTTTAGGGTTGGTCAGGCCTATCGCTCTACCTCCAGCACTTGCAACTCATCTGTTTTCTACCTCCGACCTTTAAGGAGATACTGTTTCAGTGTGACATAGGAGACTTTCAAGATGGCTGCAGGTGCTGAGCCCTCTGGAAAACAGAAAAGGAACAGGGCTAGGGTGGTAACTCAGTTGCTAGAGTGCTTCCCTAGATACACTAAGCCCTGGGTTCAATCCTCAGCACTGCCTAAACTTGGTGTAATGTAGCCTGCCGTGATCCCTGCACTTAGGAGCTAGAGGTAAGAGGAGAGACGTTCAAGGTGAATCTTGGCTACACCCGCTCTCACAAGACACCACCCAGAGAGCAAGTGTATTATTACATTTTAAGCCCAGTGGCTGTGGGAGGACCCCAGAAATCAGGGAAAGACTAGGAGCTTGTTAGATCGAGAAAGAGAGAGAGAGAGAGAGAGAGAGAGAGAGAGAGAAGCTCTCCCCATCCACAGCCAGTGCTAAGGTGCCAAGGTGTCTTTCCCTAAGGGAGCATGAGTCCCAGCAAACTCTACAGCTGTCCTGAGAACCCAACTTGTCCAGCAAAGTTATTCTGATAAACTCACTGGTGTTCTGCACTGCAGGCTACAGTTGTTGCAACCATGGAGGGACATGGAAGGTGTCACCCTGAAGAACTGGAAGACCAGGGAGGTTGTCCTCTGAGATCAGGGTGCAGACAAGCTGAATGTGTCTCACACTGTACCAGGACTGATGGCGACCACCCATACAGCTCCCACCCATCATAATGAATGCACAAGCACCTCGGCTGCCCTGACAGTGCACAGCCAAAGGAGGTCTAAGCTGTGGGGATGCTAACGTCTTACTTCTCCCACCAAAGCCACCAAAGCAATATATAGGAACACTATGATTCTGGCTGCTAGTCAAGGAGCATGTTGTACCTTGTCTGAGCACACACTGCTTTCAGCGGTAGGTATGAGGTCACCCACAAGGGGGCGCTGTGGCTCCTGACACAGCTTCTTAGTCCCACGCTGCTTGGGACTAGGAAGCTCTTACCCGACCGAGTAGGGGCAGTTTGTATTGTAAAAAATAGTCTCTGAGGATTACCCTGGTACACTTTCCTGTTTATGCCATAGCTGCCTGGACAGCTAGCTAGTCTATCCTGACAGTTGCATTGGTCACAAAGGCAGTGGGCTTTCCCAGATTCATTGCAGTTTGCAATGTCACTAATCACAAAGCTACAGGGAGATGATACTATAATAATCACTCCGGTTATATAACACCAACATTGTGTAACAAGCTGATACCCAAAGTCACATCTTCAAAAGAAAGCCATCCGCAAAGGATGGTAGAAATCTCAGCCCACCAGACACACAAATCTCAAGGTAGGGACACAATAAATGTACACACACACATAAGAGACACAACAATTTCAATTACTTTCTTGTAAGATAAGGAAAAAACGGAGTGCCCACCTGCCCGATAAGGATTCTAGAGAATTATTACAAAAACCTCCAATGGCTCATCTAGTAAAGGTGCTTGCAGCCAAAACCCAAGGACCTGAGTTCAAACCCTGGGCCCACGTAGTAGAAGGAGTGAAGTGAGCCCTGCAGGGTGTCCTCTGCCTCCTGGCATACATTAATTATGCATGCATGTACCCACTCATAAAACAAACTAACGAGCATCAAAAGACCAAGGAAAGCCCACAGAATAGAGGCGAGGAGTTAAAGGAAGTCAGAAAGACGCTGTGGCTGTAAATGGAGAATTCACCACAAAGAAGTAGGGATTTTGAAAAAAGAACAATTAGTCAAATTTAAAAAAAATCCAGCTTTAACAAAGTTCGATCTGATCTGTGAATGGGGACTTGAAATCAGCCATTCAGGCACAAAGTGGGTTGGGAATTGTTGTTATTCTAATGTTGATTGAACTTTGTCTGAATGTGAACCAAGTTAAAGAGCACCATGAAAAGAAGAAGTAATGTGAAGGTTGTCTTTAGAGGAAAAGATATACTTGAGCATTTAGTCTTTCATCTGGCTCTCGACTGGGTGTGGTATCCCAGCAGTTCGTAGAGGCAGAGGGGCAAAGGGGCAGAGGGGCAGAGGGGCAGAGGGGCAGAGGCAGGTGGGTCTCTGTGGACTGGAAGATAGCCTGGTCTACATAGAGTTCCAGGCCAGTCGGAAAGACTCTTGAGAACCTGTCTCAAAAAATAAAACATACAAACAAAATCTAAATAAATAAATAAAGCGTCAACGTTCTTCTGTATATTGGTGGGAATGGTTTGTCTGAGAGAAGATATGGCCATTACACATCATTCTGTATATTGGTGGGAATGGTTTGTCTGAGAGAAGATATGGCCATTACACATCATACTTTTCACCTACCCTGTAACCAAGTTACAGGCAATGTGCTCTGAGATCATTTATAACAACGCAGTCATTCAGATTCCATACTGGAATCAGCTTGTCCAGAATTAACTGACCTCTAAGAACAATGTAACCAGTCTCACTATGCCCTGGATGACACACTGTGTTATTTCCTGCTTGCTTTCTGAGAATCTTTGATGTCTCTGACTCTGTGTGTGTGCTGTGATGTATCTTCTGTCTGTCTGTCTGTGTGGAGGCTATGTGTGTATGTCTGTGTGTGTGGGGTGCATGTGCCTGTGTTTATGTCTCTCTGTGTGTGTCTTTGTATCTGTGTGGTGTGTGTGTGTGTGTGTGTGTGTGTGTGTGTAATGCAGTAATAAGGTCTAAGACCATTTGCTGGAGGCAGTAATGCACTGAGAGCAACAAAACTCCCTCCCCCACTATGTTGGCTGTGGAGAGGATCTGACTGTGCTGTGTGCTGTTCTGAGTTAGCAACACCGGAATCCCATTTCTCCCTTACACTGAGATCGATTGAGATGAAAGATCCTTATTCCCTCTGGTTGCCATATTTGCCGTGTGGATCAATGCGTGGGAGGATGAGAGGATGGCCTTTGCTTGGGACTGAATTCCAGCTTCTTAGATGAGCCCTCTCTTGGATTAGATGGCTCTGGCTCTCGCTTAGACCAGGTGGCCAGCTAATACCCATGCTTCCCTGACTATTCCATGCAACGTAAAGAGAGGAACACTACCAAACTCAAACAACAAGCCAGGACCACTCCCGGGCAAACACTAACAGCTATTCTTCTTGAATATAGCATTGCCATGGTATTTATATATTTAGCCATGTGGTGTGTGTAGGGTGGGGATCGATTTCTTTAAGTTTTATTTGTGTGTGTGCATAGTTGTGGGCACATGGATGCTATGGTGTGTCAGAAGAAATGTTTTGAGAACCAGTTCTCCCCTCCCACATAGACCCAACATCTGCTTCTGTTCTTGTCAGGTAGCAGACACCCACTTTAGCACACAGACATACATGCGGACAGAATATCCATACACATAAAATTAATTAATTGATAAGAATATTTAAATTAATTAAAAAAAAACCCACTACTCAGCACTCCAGTGACCTTTGCAGAGATATGATCACAGCACCCGGGAGAACAGCTTCAAGGAACAAGGCTCATGGTTTCACACATGCCATTCCATCAGGCAAAGAAGGGCATGGTAGAGCAGAGCCCTTTGCAACATGGTGGGCAGGAGGCAGAAGAGCAGACAGGAAAAAGTCAATAATAAATATTCTTACCACTACTGGCTTGCTTCTTCTAGCTAGGCTCCGCCCCCTAAAGATTCGAGAAGTTCCCAAACACTGCCATCTACTTTTAAAACACAACCCATTTTTGGCACCCGCATGGAGGCATACAACGGTCTAATTCTAATTCTAGGGCATTTGGTGCCCTCTTCTGGTCTCAATTGGTACTGCATGTGTGTGGTATCCAGCCCGCATGAAGGCAAAACACCACGCGCACAGCAAATAAAATAAGAAGAACCACAAAATAACAGTTGCAATCAGATACAAGGAGTTAGGGCTGGTGACTTGGTTGAACAACCATGGCAAGGCACTGCAGTGGAGACCTGGGATCGAAGGTTATCAGTAAGATGGATAAGCCCATCAGCTCGCCCAGTCTCCTTGCCCTCAGAGCCACTGATGCTGAAAAAACCAGCACCCAGACATAGGTACCACTGCTGTGAGCTACCTCAGAACCGAGGCAGCCTCTGGGCTCCTTTGAAGTGGCTGATTTTAGCAGCATGTTGCGATCATCTGTCTATGTTGGTATACCAGATTTGGTCACGGGGAGTCAGGAATACAACTATCGGAAGCCATTGGCAGAGTAAAAAGAGGACATACTGGGAGAGGATGCTAGCAATACACAAATCTTACAGAGGATTCATGCTTGAAGCTTTAAAACTCAGAGGAGTCAATAAGAAAGAAGACAAGTGTAAAAAGGCAGAAGGCTGTGATGAGAACCCTAAGAGATTAGCCCAGCGAGTATAAATAAAGTCTCCTTTAAGTACTCATCAGGTATGGAGGTTTGAATAGGTTTGCCCCACCCTACCCCCTAATCCCAAAGACTCGGTGTTTGAATGCTTGGCCCAGGAAGTGGCACTATTAGGAGGTGTGGCCTTGTTGGAGGAAAGGTCACTGTGGAGGCGGGATTTGAGGCCTTATGAGCTCAGGTCTGACCAGTGTGGAACCCAGCCTCCTGCTGCTTGTGAATCAAGATATAGAACTCTGGCTCCTCCAGCACCATGTCTGCCTGCAGGCCACCATGCTTCCCTCCACGATGATAATGGACTGAACCTCTGAACTGGAAGCCAGCCCCAATGAAATGTTGTCCTTTATAAGAGTTGCCTTGGTCATGATGTCTCTTCACAGCAAGAAAAACCCTAAAACAGGAGGGAAGTAAAAAACAAAAACAAAAACAAAAAAACATTGTTTAAGACAGGGACTGTTACATAACTATTGTTAGCATTCTGTCTAAACTCCGTCCCACAGTTACCTGGCAATAGCCAGGTAGGCTTGACCCATTATAAAAGGGGCTGCTTGCCCCTCCTCCCTTTCTCATTCCTTTCTTGGTCTCTTGCCTTCTTGCTCCCACTGTCCCTGCGCCCCTTCCCCCTTCTCTCTCCACATGCTCATGGCCAGCCTCTACTCCTCTACTTCTCTACTCTCTCCTTCTCTGCCTCTTCTACCCTCTTTTTTTTAAAGATTTATTTATTTATTTATTTATTTATTTATTTATTTATTTATTATATGTAAGTACACTGTAGCTGTCCTCAGACACTCCAGAAGAGGGAGTCAGATCTCATTACGGATGGTTGTGAGCCACCATGTGGTTGCTGGGATTTGAACTCCTGACCTTCGGAAGAACAGTCGGGTGCTCTTACCCACTGAGCCATCTCACCAGCCCTCTTTTTTTTTTTTTTTAAAGATTTATTTATTACTATTCATTAGTACACCGTAGCTGTCTTCAGATGCACCAGAAGAGGGTGTCAGATCTCATTACAGATGGTTGTAAGCCACCATGTAGTTGCTGGGATGTGAACTCAGGACCTTTGGAAGAGCAGTCAGTGCTCTTAACCACTGAGCCATCTCACCAGCCCCTCTACTACCCTCTTAACTCCTTAATAAACTCTATTCTTCTATTCTATACAATATTGTTGTGTGGCTGGTCCCTCAGGGGGAAGGGATGCCTCAGCATGGGCCGGCAGAGGCTCCCCCTTTCCCATACCTGATCATACCTCCATAGAACATGTTCCTTCTCAGTGGATGCTCACAGTCAGCTATGGGACAGAACACAGGGCCCCCAGTGTTCTAGTGTAGGAGCTAGAGAAAGTACCCAAGAGCTGAAGGGGTCTGCAACCCTATAGGTGGAACAACAATATGAACTAACCAGTACCCCCAGAGCTCATGTTTCTGGCTGCATATGTAGCAGAAGATGGCCTAGTTGGCCATCATTGGGAAGAATGGCCCCTTGGTTTAACAAACTTTATATGCTCCAGGACAGGGGAAAGCCAGGGCCAAGAACTGGGAGTGAGTGGGTAGGGGAGCCAGGCAGGGGTAGGGTATTGGGGACTTTTGTCCCTGTCTTTCCTGGGACGATATAAACAATTATCTATTCACCCCTGGCAGGGCACCAAAACTAGACCTCACGTTTACTTACCTCGGTGAATCAGTGAGTTCAGTTGGGTGGATACTTACAGGAGCGTGAGCAGGGGTTACCCACAGGAGTATAGACAACTCACGGGCGTTGGCACCACTTCAGTCTCTAACCCAACAACCAATAACTGCTCTTCATCCTGGGAGGAGCAGGGCCTTGTGTGTCGAGTGCAGCACTTCACAAGCCCACGCACGAGCCCACTCTCCTTCCACAGTGAATGTTAGTGGGTCTGATCTTCTGAGGGTCTCGTGTGGGTAATCCCAGCAACAACCATGTGGTGCCCAGAGCACAGCCTTCTGTAGCAGGAGGCCACAGAGAAACTTAGAGGAGACATGACTGAATGAAGAGAAGAAATAAGGAAAGGATGTGACTGCTCCTCAGTATGGAGGGGGAGAAAGTAGATAAAAGGGAGAGTGTTAGCATTTTGTCTAAGCTCTGCCCCATAGTTACCTGGCAACAGCCAGGTGTGCCTGACTCACTATAAAAGGGGCTGCTTGCCCCTCCTCTCTCTCTCTTGCCCTCTTGCTCTTGCTTTCCTGCTTTTCATTCCTGCTCTCTCCCCATTTCCTTTCCCCCTCTTTCTCCATGTGCTCATGGCTTGCCTCTCCTCCTCCTCCTCCTCCTCCTCTTCCTTTCCTCTCCTCTCCTCTCCTCTCCCCTCCTCTCCCCTCCTCTCCCCTCCTCTCCCCTCCTCTCCCCTCCTCTCCCCTTCCCTCCCCTCTCCTCTCCTCTCCGCTCCTCTTTTCTCCCCTCCTCTCCGCTCCTCTTTTCTCCGCTCATCTCCTCTCTCCTCTCCCCCTTTCTCTGCCTCTGCTACCCTCTTGACCCCTCTCCCCATGCCCTGAATAAACTCTATTCTATACTATCCCGTGTGTGGCTGGTCCCATAGAACATATTTCCCCTGTCTTTGTCTTTTTATAAATACATCAGAGAGTGTGGGTAAAGGCAGGACCATCCAGAGTGGACATGACTAGACCAAGCTGGACCATGTGGGGAGAAGGGGGGGACCATGTACAGCTGTCAGGAGTCCAAAGGTACAAAAGGAACTGGGACTCTGGGTTTAGGGCTGGAGAGATGTCTCAGTGGTTAAGAGCACTGACTGCTCTTCCAGAGGTCCCGAGTTCAATTCCCAGTGACCACATGGTGGCTCACAACCATTTGTAATGAGATCTGATGCCCTCTTCTAGTGTGTCTGAAGACAGCGACAGTGTACTCATATACATAAAAATAAATAAATCCTTTTAAAAGAAAAAGTCTGGGTTCTATAGGGAAGATCCTGTAGTGGAAGGGTAGCCCACCCTCTAGGCTGCAGAGTTCAGGGTAGAGAGAGGGGTGTGCCAGCCATAGCCTGTCAGGTAGGAACTGGGGGTGGCTGGGAAAAAAACAGGCTGCCGGGTTAGCTTTGATATGTTAATATGCATCTCAGCAGGGAGTCCCAGTTCGAAACTTAATAACAATTAAGGAAAGGTGCAGCTATAAGCCAAGGGATACCAGGGTCTTTGGATATCACTGGAAGCTAGAACAAGACTTGGAAGAATTCTCCCCTTGATGCTTCAAAGGTGAATGGCAGAATTGATATAACCCATTCCAGACGTTCAGCCTCAGGAAGGGAGAGGAAGTGGGTTCTACAGTGAAAATGAACTCAGTTTGTGGTAATGGCAGAGAAACCCTAGAAACAAGCCCAGTGGAAACAGGGAAGACGCTCTTGGTATTAATCTTAGTGGAAATCAGCTCTATTGGCGGGTAACGTGCTGTGCTCAAATACCTTAAAACATCTCGAAACACCCATACTGTACTAACATTTAAGTTATCAACTAACAATAAGTTATGACAATAACTAGCATGAGTGGGTTTTAGTATGATTAGTTGTCATAGAGCATCCAATGTAAAAAGGCTCAAAGAGAACATAGTTGACTAATTAGTAGTAGTAGTAGTAGTAGTAGTAGTAGTAGTAGTAGTAGTAGTAGAAGAGGTAATTTGAATCATTTGCCCCGTTTGGCAAGCTATATTTTCTGCTGATTGCAATGTTCATTGGCAGAACCCCTCCACAGGTTTAACAGTAAACTAAAGAGGCCTTTAAAATATGCGCCATACCCATCACCTGTTCCTGAAGATTTCCTTGAGAACTTCAGCGGTAAATAGAAAACTTTCAGCTGCCGAAGAGTTTTAGCACAGGGTAGCTAGCAGGTGACGCTGATGACAGTCGCTCGGTTTCTGTAACTCTAGAGTGGATACTAGTCACCACCGGAGCATAGGGGTGGGGAGCGGGCAGCGGTGCCTTTGAAACAGATCACAGGGGACCAGGTCCAGGAGGCTGGTATGTAAAGAAATTTCCAGGGTTTTCCAGTGTTCAGCCAAGGCGTCCAGAAAAAGTGCCCTAGGGCAGGCTAAGGAAAAAGAAGCACTGCAAACGATTTTGTAAACGAATATTTCTCGAGACAGTTTTCTCAGATTTTTTTTTTTCTTTCTTTTTAGACCAGGCTGGCCTCGAACTCACAGGGGTTCGTCTGCCTCTGCCTCCCTGGTGCCGGCCTCGCCTAGATTTTTGTTCACATAACCAAACGTTTATGTGCGGTACGACCCCATCTCTGAGAATACGAGCAAGGCTCGAAATTTAAACTGTTTCTGAGAATCCTGTTTTCATTGGTATTTACAAGAAATGAGCCGTCAAGGATGCTCTATCAGACCAGTTAGCATCTAAGACCTAGTTTCCAAATTATAACTTAGGCAATATTGACTGGGCAGGTTTGGCGCCACCCTGTCACCCAAGGATCGCTTCTGAGGGCTTTAAGGGCAATTAACGGCGGTCTCTACATCACTCAGGCAGGGAAGGACCACTCGGACAGCTCAGAGACCACGCGGCCCCGCCCTCCACGGCGCCCCGCCCCCTTCCGGACACGGCGCCCCGCCCACTCGCGTCTCCGGAACCTCCGCTCGGCCAGCGTCGTCGGTCTGTCGGCCCTGTGTCTCCGTTCCGCTCGTCTGACTTAGGCACTGTTTTTGTTTGCGACGCTGTCGCGGAAGGGTGCGCTTTACGGCCGCGGGAGGACGCAGCGAGTCGGCGCCTTGGGCCTCTCGGCCGGGAAGCGGGGTAGGCGGGCGAGGTTGATGCCCGGCGGCGGGGCGAGCACGGCGTCTGGCCGGCTTCTCTCCTCAGCGGATCCCAGAGGGGCGCGGGAGGCAGCGGCGTTCCGGAGCGGCCCGGCGGGCTCGAGCGGAGGCCGAGGCGGAGCAGGCGGCCCTGGGCCAGGGATTGGAGGCCCCGCGGGCAGGATGAGCCTGACCCCGAAGGAGCTCTCGAGCCTGCTGAGCATCATCTCGGAGGAGGCGGGCGGCGGCAGCACCTTCGAGGGCCTGTCCACCGCCTTCCACCACTACTTCAGCAAGGCCGACCACTTCCGCCTGGGCTCGGTGCTGGTGATGCTGCTGCAGCAGCCGGACCTGCTGCCTAGCGCGGCGCAGCGCCTCACGGCGCTCTACCTGCTCTGGGAGATGTACCGCACCGAGCCGCTCGCCGCCAACCCGTTCGCGGCCAGCTTCGCGCACCTGCTCAACCCGGCGCCGCCCGCCCGCGGCGGCCAGGAGCCCGACCGGCCCCCGCTCTCAGGTACGTCCCGCAGCCAGCCGTGCGGGCGCAGCCAGCTGTTCTGGGGTGGGGGTGGGAGGGGGGTCGTCAGCTAGGGACATTCAGCCTCCTTGGAGGGGATCGACCCTCCCTCCTTTTCCATACTTTCTTTCCCTAAAATAGGGGAGAGATAGAAGTTGCAAGTTTTGTTTTTTTGGTTTTTTTTTTTTTTCAAATTCACTACACTCCAGATGATCCCTCCCAATCGAAAAAGCCAACACATCGTACAAGCCCACAAACGGGCTGGACATATTTTAGTATGCCAGATACGGTTCATTCTTGATTGTAAGGTCCTGAGGTATGCGAAGTTACAGCCAATGGCACTGAGTTTACCCCCTTTTTAAGCCTCCGAGTAAAGAAGTCGGTATTAAGAACCTGAGGTTGAAGTCCACATCACCACAATATCTAAAGTCTTTGCAGCCAACTCCTTGGTTAGCTGTAATGTCGCGTGAGGAGAGGATGAAGTCGTTTCTAATTAACCATTCAAAGATGCATGTGTCCTGGGCAGTATTGTGGAATGTTTGCTTTTGCAGCATTGCTAAGATCAGGCATAGATTACACCTGAGGATGCGCCCCTAAATTTGGTGCTGTGGATGGAACCCAGGGTCACTTCCTCTATACCATGAGCCTCGTCCAGGACTCTGGGACAGCTGTACCACTCACAGGCTGACATACATGTACATATGTACATATATATAGATATAGAGATAGAGATAGAGATATAGATATACACACACATATACATATATATATAATTTTTAAAGTATGTTTAAATTTGTAGGAATCTAAGTATTTGATAACAAAAAGTTCTCAACAGCTATTAAAACCTTACGTTTCATTGACATTTCCATAGATCACAGAATCTCAAGCGATATATTTGTTTATGGATTACTATGTGTACTAAGTGTGAATATTCAATCAGCTGGAACTCAGTTACATTTAGATCATAAGAATAGCTCCACGTGGCAAGTAGCAAAGTTTCCAGTTAACTTTTAAAGTTAAATTTTAAAACTTTACCAGTACCCATTGGCGAGAAACCGGCATGCATTCTTATTTGCAGGGTTCCTGCCTCCTATAACTCCACCAGAAAAGTTTTTCCTCTCCCAGCTCATGCTGGCACCCCCAAGGGAACTGTTCAAAAAGACACCTCGCCAGATTGCCTTGATGGACGTTGGAAACATGGGACAGTCTGTGGACATTAGCGGCCTTCAGTTAGCCCTGGCAGGTGAGGGAGGGCCAGTGATTGGGACATTCTTGTCGGTTCTTGAGATCCCCTGCTTAAAATCAACAAGTTTTTTCTTTTAAATTTACATTTCTGCTGTTTTTGTTTGATCCTCTCCCATCCTGCCCTGCCCTGTCCTTTCCCTGTCTCCCTGTCTGCCACCCCCTCTTTTGTTTGTTTGTTTTGAGACCAGGTTTCTTTGTGTAGCCTTGGCTGTCCTGGAAGAGCTGGGTAGAGCATGCTGGCCTCTAACTGAGCTCTTACTGGCTGACTCTGAGTACTCAGGCACGCAGCCCCAGGCCAGGCCCGCTCCAGTCCCCATCCCAGATCACACCCTTGTACCCCAGCACCTCCTCCACTCTCTTTTCTGTTTCCTTATTCTGTGCTTCTGATTGACACCCAGCCTGGTCTCTGCCCCGCACCTCCCTCCCTGCCATCCACCTCACTCCATGTTCTCTTTTGGAGTTATTTTAATATTATTATTGTTTGGTTTATAGGGATTAAAGATATTTACTTTGAACTCCTGATCTGTTCACGATGTTCTCAATTTTAAAATGTTCTGTGCCACCCTGCCCCTCCCCCTGCCCCCCAGGCTGGCCTTGGGTTCTTGACTCTCGTCTCCGCCTTCCAGGTGCTGGCATTACAAGGTCTAGCTTAAATGCTTTGAATGCTTCTTGTCTGAATCTGTTCCAGAGCGTCAGTCTGAGCTGCCAACCCAGAGCAAAGCCAGCTTCCCAAGCATCCTCAGTGACCCAGACCCGGACTCGTCCAACTCTGGATTTGACAGCTCAGTTGCCTCTCGGATCACAGAGTCTTTAGTCAGTGGCCCAAAGCCACCTATTGAAAGTAGGTATATGGGGCTTAGTTCATGTTCTCAGGGTTGTACTCTAGCAGCACTCGGGAATTCTACGTTTCTTACAGTACCTGATGACAGACTAACTGCCTTGCTGTCTAGAATATAGCAGACACAGACACCAGCTAGTTATACACTAGGATGTTTATTGCTTATTTGATGTACACCCCCCCACACACACACACACACATGCCTGCAGATAAAAATTCAGGTTTTACCAAAATGACTGTGTTTGTTTTAATGAGATAGTCTCATGTAGCGCAGAGTAGTCTAGAAATTTCCTGTGTAGCTGAGGATGACCTTAGAGTCCTGGTCATCCTCGGCTGAGAGTAGGATCCATAATCCAGCCACCCACCTCTGTCCTCTGTGGGAAGTGCTCTCTGGAAGGCTAGTGATGGACTGGGTAAGATCTGCTCTCAGGACAGAGAGAACTTCCTGCTGTACACCAGAGGCAGCGGAGAGGAGTGGGAGCTCGTGTGTCCCAGTTTAGTGGAAATTACTAAGTTTTCATCTCCTGGGCTTTTGTGGGGCTTAGCAGGCAGGTGGAGCCCACAGCTGGATAGACAGCTGGGTGTCTGTCTTGTTAAGTACTGAGATATAAAGTATACGTTGTCTTTCTTGAGAGTGGTCATTTGGGCATAGCACTGTGGGTCACTGGAGTTAGGGTGCAAGTGTTTATACAAGAACATAATAAGCCACTGGGGGCAAGCTGTGTGGTTGTGATTGTTGAGGCTTTAGCCTTTCTTTCTGGGCTTTTCAGCTGTGGAGCAACCAAATGAAGTATGATGTTAGTTCAGAAGTACTAACTAGTTTACTTTAGTGTGTCAATAATTGATAACTTACACATCAACCTTGAATTGTGGGGATAGCCCCAAGAACTCTGTTTAGTATTCTGAGGTGTCCTAGGGTCCACAAAAAGAAAGTTAAGGGGGAAAAACTCATAAAATTTTAGTTATATGTTAACTGCGATGAGAAATACCTTTAATCCCAACTCTCGGGAAGTAGAGGCAAGCAGATCTCTGTGAGTTTGAGGGTAGCCTGGTCTACAGAGTGAATTCCAGGACACCTGAGGACATAAAGGAGATTTTAAGAAAACAACCATCATCATTATCTTGTCGTCATCATCATCTGCATCTGCATATTTGACACCTGCATCCTCAGCCTAAGTGGCTATGCTTGCATTAAAACTCAGTTCATGTTCATGTTTTCCTCTTTCTGAAAAACAGACTTGTATTGGCATCATGCTGATGGTGTGTGTGTTGGGGGGGGGTCACGTGTTCTCGGTTGTCATTTGAGCGTGGAACTCTGATTTTTATAGCATTACTGTTTGAAGTATGTCTTATCACATGTCCTTGTTAAAGGTACCCTTGTACTTCATTAAATGCATATAGGGTGTGTGCAAATGTTAGCTCACCGACAGTCATGTGTTACTCTCATTATAGGCCACTTTCGACCAGAGTTTATCCGCCCACCACCCCCTCTCCACATCTGTGAGGATGAACTGGCCTGGCTAAATCCCACAGAACCCGAGCATGCCATCCAGTGGGACAGATCGATGTGTGTGAAGAATAGCACTGGTGTGGAGATCAAGCGGATCATGGCGAAAGCCTTCAAAAGCCCCCTGTCGTCTCCCCAACAGACACAGGTATGTATGTATGTATGTATGTATGTTTTTATTACAGTGTCCTGTCTGTGCCTATCACAGGGTGTTCTTCCCAGGAAGCAGTAAGTGAGCAGTCAGTTGTGGATGTGAGCCAGCAGAAGTAGCATCAGAGGGCTTCACAATCCCAGCTGCTGTGCTCTGACCTTTCCTTGTTGACAGTTTTGCTCTGATGAGACAAGAGGCCTAATGATGACTAGACTCTATTCAGTTTGTCTCGGAGAGAGGTAGGCTAGGATGAGTTGGCAGCACTGTTCAGTTGGCAGCACTGTTCCAGGTACGCATCAGTCGGCCACATCGTCTACATTGCTGCATCAGGCTGGACAGCAGCTCTAAAGGGTGTATGGAGTTATTAATGTTTTCTAAAAAATGAGGTTCAGAGAATGAATGTTGTAGACTTTAGCTACAGTGTCTAGTGGTAGACCACAGTTATCTCTCCTGCTAACCAAGGTTAAAACTAGATGGATCCCCTGAGGAAGAAGAGCAAAGATGCCAGGCGGTTGTAGATTTTATTAGATTTGCACACTTTCAAGTTAGAACTTGTAGGAAGATACTGTTACCTCCAACCTAGTTTTTCATGTAAAAACCAAATTTTTAAAAAGATTTGTTTTATGTGTGTGAGTGTTTTGTCTGCATGTATAACTGTGTACCATGTGCATGCAGTACTCACAGATGCCAGAAGAGGCATCAGATCCTCTGGAACTGGAAGTACAGATGTTGTGAGCCTCCATGTGGGTGCTGGGAACCAAACCCTGGTCCTCTAGAGAGCAGCAGGTGCTCCTGACCACTGAACCATTTCCCAGCCCCCCCCCCCCCAATATTTTAAATGATGTAATAACAATTGTTTGTAGTTTCAGTTTGCTCTTAGATGATCATGCAGCAGTCCAGTGTTGAATCCACAAGTTAAAGACACAGAATTAGGAGGGATGGGTATGGTGTATGCCCGCAACCCTAGCACGTGGAAGGCAAGAGATTGAGACTTGGCAGTCATAGGCCAGGCTCCATGAGACAGGGAGCCTGAAGCCAGTGTGGGCATAGGGACCTAGCCTCAAAATAAATGAACTTTTTTTTTTCTTTTGGTTTTTCGAGACAGGGTTTCTCTGTGTAGCCCTGGCTGTCCTGGAACTCACTTTGTAGATCAGGCTGGCCTCGAACTCAGAAATCCACCTGCCTCTGTCTCCCGAGTGTTGGGATTAAAGGCGTGCGCCACCACGCAAAGCAAAATAAATGAACTTTTAAAAGAAAGAAAAAGTATGTATTTGGACACAGGAAAAAAAAATGTTTTCCCATCTGTCTTAGTCAGGGCTTCTATTCCTGCACAAACATCATGACCAAGAAGCAAGTTGGGGAGGAAACGGTTTATTCAGCTTACATTTCCATACTGCTGTTCATCACCAAAGGATGCAGGACTGGAACTCAAGCAGGTCAGGAAGCAGGAGCTGATGCAGAGGCCATGGAGGGATGTTCCTTACTAGCTTGCCTCCCCTGGCTTGCTCAGCCTGCTCTCTTATAGAACCAAGACTACCAGCCCAGAGATGGTCCCACCCACAAGGAGCCTTTCCCCCTTGATCACTAATTGAGAAAATGTCTTACAGTTGGATCTCATGGAGGCATTTCCTCAACTGAAGCTCCTTTTTCTGTGATAACTCCAGCTGTGTCAAGTTGACACAAAACTAGCCAGTACACCCATCTCTTAGATGCAAAGCGTGGGTGTGATTGGTGCTGTAAAGTACTACAGGTGGAAGACAGAAGACTTCCTCTTCTGTCCCTCTCTAGAGTAGTTCTGTTGTCTTTCTGGGTAAGACAGAGCATGGCTCTTGTTCTGAATTATTCTAGTTTATGGAGTTCTGTGTGGCTTTTTTTTTTTTTTTTTTAAAGAAAAAATGGAGACAAGGTCTTGCCATATATCTCAGATAGCCTTGAGCTCATTACATAGCCAAGGCGGGCAACTCCTGCCTCAGTGCTTGTATTATTTGTGTGCTACCACAATCAACTTGGTTGTGTGATTTGGGAGAAGTTGGTAATTAAGATCTTTAAGAATGACACTATTGTCATAGTGTATATTACTAGACAAAACCAAGGCTTACCACGTCTAGAGGAAGAATGACTAGTAGATTTTTAAATTGTCGCTTATTTTTGTGCCATTGCAATTCAGATCTGAAAATATATGAAGACATAGTATTGGCTTTGAGGGAAGAAATTTAACAAATTAACAAAGACAATTTTTGTAATTTATATAAAACATTTCCATTTGTGTACAGGAAAATTCTCTAACATAACTCAAGAACCTCTCAACTTGTCTTTTTTAGCTCCTCGGTGAGTTGGAAAAAGATCCCAAACTTGTTTATCACATTGGCCTTACTCCAGCGAAACTTCCAGATCTAGTGGAGAACAACCCTTTAGTCGCTATAGAAATGCTGCTGAAACTGATGCAGTCAAGCCAGATCACGGAGTATTTCTCTGTCCTGGTCAACATGGACATGTCCTTACATTCAATGGAAGTTGTAAATCGGTAAGTTCTCATGTCCCACCAGAGCGGGTACACAGGCCCTGATTATATGATCCAGAAGTCTGAAAAGCTGGAGTAGTTTCTCTCCCCTTTCCTGATTCTGTTACCCTGACTAATCTTTGCTGTTCACTGCATATGAATTTGATTTCAATTCATAAGAACTCAGTTGTTGAATTTACTTCACTGTCACGTGCCCCTTACAAATTCAGGTTTTATGTTCCTTGGCAGCCAGGAGTTGCAGCTTGTGCGTGTGGGTCTCAGAACTGGTCATCTAGGCATGCTGTCGTGATTACTAGTATTCTCCCGGCTTTGTTGTTCTGTAGAGCCCTGACTGTCCTAGAACTCACTGTGTAGACCAGGCTGTCCTCAAACTCATGGAGATCCACCTGCTTCTGACTCCCAAGTGCTGGGATCAAAGATGTGGACCAGCACACCCAGTTTCCCAGTTCTTTCTTGATTTTGCTCATTAAACATCAAGGAAAGAATGAATTCCCTGTTGATGTGTTCTGTATAGTTTTTGTCTTTTATTTTCCTTACAGATATTGTTTAGGTAAATTGTGAATTAAATGTAGTGAGAGGTAGATGGGGTATTATTTTTTTTGAGGTTTTTTTTTTTTTTTTTTTGGATAGGATCTCATAGTATCCTAGTAGCTTCAAATTCATAGCAGCCTGTCTGCCTCATTCTCTGAATGCTGGAATCATGGGTATGAACCAGGTTACAATTTTTTGAGCATCCATATATAAGTTGGCAGTTGTTTCAAACTTGAACTAAGGAATGTCTGGTCATCTGGTGACAGCTTGGCTGGTAGCTCTGTGCACAAGAAAGGGCTGGGCGAGGAAAGGCACATGGGTTTCCAGTTACTTTGTAAGACTCTGTCACTGGCAGAGCTGCCTGGCTTCTTGTGGAAAACTTGGTGCTTGCTTCCACCTCTCCTTGCTGGCACCTCCTTTACTATAGTTGCAGTTGCTGGTTTTTTTGTGTTTTGTTTTTGAGACAGGGTTTCTCTGTATAGCTCTGGCTGTCCTGGAACTCACTCTGTAGACCAGGCTGGCCTCGAACTCAGAAATCCACCTGCCTCTGCCTCCCAAGTGCTGGGATTAAAGGCGTGCGCGCCACCATCGCCTGGCACAGTTGCTGTTTTTTGCATTGGCTAAGTTCTGTCTTTGGATGGAGCAATCTGAGTGTTCATGGATCCCCCTCACTGCACTCTTGTAGTTCTGGCTTTTTCCAAGTATTAAGCAGCCTTGCTGATGCAGGTCTCAGTGGGTATGGTGGCTGGTTGTAGCTTTCTTTTCTGTTTGTTTGTTTGTTTTGGTTTTTCGAGACAGGGTTTCTCTATATAATCCTGGCTGTCCTGGAACTCACTTTGTAGACCAGGCTGGCCTCGAACTCAGAAATCTGCCTGCCTCTGCCTCCCGAGTGCTGGGATTTGGTTGAAGCTTTCTTATATTTTTGGTTGTGAGCCTAGCCTTTAACGGCTGAGCCATCTCTCCAGCCCAGTTGTAGCTTTTCTTAAGGTACTTCAGTGCCTTAGTTTAAGGATGCATAGATGTAGAAGAGGCAGCATGTATTCATTTACCTTTTCACACTTGTAGCAAAAGGTTTGCAGTTGCCAGCCCAGTGTTGAAATGCTTCTTGGGCTGAACTTAAACTCAGTGTGGAATTCTTACCTGACTCCATATCTTAGTACTTCACTTACGTGTTTGGGAAGAACTGTCTTGGCTTCAATGACTCTAAGCTTTATTACACAGCTGCTGTTCCTGTGTAATGGCTGACTCCAAGCCTGTTTGTCTTGCTCAGTTCTCAGGAAGGCCTTTTTGCTCCATATCAGCTAAGTAACTTTTCAAGGCTTTTTGCCAGGTTCATGTTTCTTCAAAGCTCTACGTTAGTCTGATTATAGGTTGTTCTGTTTAGTCTATACGTCACCTCAGACACGCTGCCTCTCATAGTGCTTAAACTGACAGGACTTTTCTAAGTTTTAAGTGATGGCAACAACTGCTGGTTATTTGAGGCTTGGAAGGAGGGAGACCATGATTGACAGTGATCCAGCCAGGCACGCTCAGGGATAGGATACTAACTGCTTAATGGATCATCTCAGAGTATAATTCGTGATGCACACTTAACAGAAGCATCAGAGGTTAAGTGCCTGTGGCTCTTGGGTTTAAAACTAGAGAATTGGGTCATATAAATCATTATCAGATGATCACAGGGAAGGCTTGACTTCATGATTACAGTACTTTCCAATACTAGCAAACACAGTTAACAGCTCAGATTTTTCTTTTGTGAAACAGACTAACTACAGCTGTTGACCTACCTCCTGAATTTATTCACCTATACATATCCAATTGCATTTCTACTTGTGAACAGATTAAGGATAAATATATGCAGGTGAGTAATGTAAATGCTTATAACATTGTCATTTGCCAAGAAAAGAAGTTTCTAAAACTTGTTCCTTTTTTCTTTTCCAGAATCGTTTGGTGCGTCTTGTGTGTGTGTTTCTCCAGTCTTTGATCCGTAACAAAATTATTAACGTGCAGGACTTGTTTATAGAAGTGCAGGCCTTCTGCATTGAATTTAGTAGGATACGGGAAGCTGCAGGCCTATTCCGGTTGCTGAAGACACTGGATACTGGGGAAACGCCTTCAGAGACCAAAATATCAAAATAATACCTCACTAGAACTTCCCTTTCTATTGTTCAACTGTATTTGGATTGGTTTTTAAACTTGTAACTCTTGAGTGGATTGCTTGATCTAAGAAATATAAATGACTTTATTTACTTAAAGTAAAATTTCCTTTTTCCTAGATGTTTCCCATGGATGAATTTTGGTGAGAACTTGGGAGAAATGTTTATTTTAGCTCTCTTGCTGATGACAATCCATATGAATAGTTATTCTGAAAATAGTTATTGCAAGAAAGGTGTAGGTGTTGCTCTTTTGAATTTAAAACACAGTACCTGTTTCTTTTAGAAAACAAACTGTAGGTTTCTGAAAAACCAGGAATTTGCTTTCGTAGCTTCTAGTGTGAAGCATGGTCAGTGAGAGTGAGTGAAGACGCTGAGAATTTACGGTGAGCGTGGCTCTTAGTAAGCAAGGTGTGAAACAAGGATGCACATTTCTGACAACAGTGTTCCTGGCCCACTGACAAGCATGGGCACTCTGCCAGGCTGCGAGAGTTGGCATTTTATTCTTCTCTCTTAACCACAGTTAGTAAGGGTGTGGTTTTTGTGGTCTTAAGGACAAATACGAGCTGGCACACCAGAAATGTATACCCAGGATGCCTGTTTGGTGAGGAGGTAGAAGAGTCAGTACCTGGGACAGTGTGCCTTAATTTTTTTTTTTTAAGACAGGGTCCATCTATGTAATTCTGGCGCTCACTATGTAGAGCAGGCTGGCCTTGAAATCAGAGATCCTTCTGCCTCTGCATGCTGTGATTAAAGGTGTATACCACCAAATCCAGCCTTTTTAAAAAATGTCTGACATACCATTTTATTTAAAGAAATTATGAAGAATTCCTTTTATGGAGATATCTCTAGAACCGATTTATGGGGACAGAATCTGTTCTCCCACATCCGGCAAGGCTTAAAGGAAGCCAAGCTTGGTGATTTTGTCTTACTGTACAATTACAATCTCCTAACAGTGGAGAAGGAACAAGAAACAATAATCCTTGCGCCCCTGTGGGAGTGACCCCCTCTGAACTAGAGAGCTGACTCCTCTCAATGCTCTGTAGTGGCCACTGCTATTTTACAGATGGCACTGGGCCAACAACAGCCCATGAACAAAGCACTGTTTTAGAATGACAAGTTTCAAAGACTTACTGTGGGCAACAAGCTCCACAGCTGATAGGCATGTCTTGTAGCTCAGGTTAGCTATGGCCACAGCCCAACACAAAATAAAAAATGTAATTAAAATGACAGTAGCCAGATGCAGATACTCCCAACCATTGGACTGAAGTTGGGGACCCCTATGGTTGGATTAGAGGAAGGATTGAAGAAGCTGAAGGGGAGGACCAACCCATAGGAAGACCAGTGTTCTCAACTAAACCCGACCCCTGGGAGCTCCCGAAGACTGAGCCACCAACCAAGCAGTACCATGGCTGATCCAAGCACATACACAGCAGAGGGCTGCCTGGTCTGGCCTCTGGGAGAAGATGCACTCGATCCTTTAGAGACTTGAGGCCTCTGGGAAGGGGGGAGGTGGGGCGGGGCACAGAACCTTGGGGGTGGGGGTAGGAGTGGGATGGGGGAGCAACAGCTGAAATGTAAATAAAATAATTTACAAAAAAGGAAAAAATATTAGAGTTTATATTATTTAGGGGGAGGTTATACGTGTGCATTTATTTCTAAAAGTTGGTTGTGTGGCTTTTGAGCATGTATTTCGTAGATGACAAGTATCCTATCAAGATGTCCATGAGTAAACACTTTTACTCTGCAGCCAACAAGGACTCAAGTGGGATCCATGAACAAAACCCCCTAGGGCTTATTTAGCATATATTTTGTCCATAAAGCCTGTCACAGCCTCATTAAGCTTACAACAGGAGATGGTAATCCATTATATGTTTGTTCATTTAAAAAAAAATGTACTTGTCAAGACAAACACAGCTGCCGCAAAAAGGCACAAGCAACTCAAAGTTTTCATACTTCTATCTAAAAACAAGGAGAATTGCAAGTTGTCTGTTGATTTTAGAATCCCAAACAAATGTCTCAAATGAGGACCTGAAAATGAGGAAGGTCAAGATCACAGTCTTGATGTTCACTAGGAAAATGAAGACTGTTCACAAAGAGAAGCTGTGCTTGGCAAACATTAGCTGTACATAAATCAAGGTTAGAACGCCACTAGATGGCTCTTGGTTTAGTATGTGTAAAGGACAAGGTGCACTGGTGCAGCCCTGTAATCTCAGCTGCAGCCTGATTGTTTTAACCCAGAAAGTTAAGGGTAGCCTGGGCAACAAGATATATAATCTTGAGACTGAATAACCACAATCAACTTTTAAGTTTATTAATTGAGTTTAATAAAGGTTATAACTTCATCGAAGTTTTTTATCCAACTTAAGTCTTCGAATCACCTGTTCAAAGAAAAGAACATTAATCAGTAACATTTTAAGATTAGAACATTTTAACACTTTGGAATCCCAAAATATAATCACTTAAATAATTCAACACTAACTTATTACTGATTTAATTAAGCAACTTTACAGAAGACCACTAAATCTATAGGGATGATCTCATTTACACCTAATTTTAAGTAGCACACTCCTTTCTATATTAATTAGTTGTGGACCTGTGTCTTACAATCTATGCAACAGTATATGCAACACTTTGAGTAGCTCTTGGTAACAAGGGTATCTGAGGTATCAGTAAATAGGAAAAATGTTTTACATTTTCATCAAATCTTAGCAACTGCATATACTGCTGATTTCATTTTATCCTGATCTCGTTCCTCGTTACTACTGTCTGTATTAGGAACATCCAAGATTTACAAAAGTTTGAGGTTTGTAATACAATGGGCTCACAGAAAATACTGCTTTTCCCAGCACACAGCCTATCATTTGTCAAAAAGATGGACTTCTGTTCCTCATATTTTCAATGAATGGGCACAGACACTTCAACTCATGATTTTGTTCTATACTTTGCTATAGGAGGTGGCAAGTGGGTGCATGGCAATGACCTCACTATAATGAGTGATGCGAATGCTATTTTTGGAAATTTGACCAATGTTTCTAAGGCTTTAGAAGCAAGGCTGAGCTGGAAAAGGCATAGGTAGCTTTTCTAATGTGTTGAATCATAAAAGCACAACATTGTATTTTGCCACAAAGCTATCTCTACTTCAGGCCCACAGCTAGTGCTTAGGAAACGGCAAAGCAATTTTTCCTGATCTGTAAAAACTGCTTTTGCCTAACTATCCTCAAGTTCTACCTAATACTAGATACACTAATTCAACCTCATCCTTTCTTGAGCATATGACATCAACTTTCCCCAAGGAAATTGTTGCCAAATTTAGCTATCAGTCCTTAAGTGTATCTAAAAGTACACGGACAGTGCTTGATCAGGGTAGCTTGTCTTTTTCTTAGCACAGGAGGGCTGTTCCTGTGTGCCCCCATGCCCCCTTGGGAAGCTGAGCTCAGGCAGGAAGCCTCTGCCCTGGCATCACTGAGGTCAGACAGTGACTCGCTTCAGGAGGTTTTGTCATCGTGTGCTCAGAGAGCCAACTGTTGATGGAGACACTGCAATTCGGCCTTTTATGTCATCACTCCTCAGCAGCCATGGGAAGCAGTCATTGGGAAAGTAGGTCCAGGACCCCAGTCAGTTCAGCATGTGAGAGACAAGTACCTGCAAAGTGAGTGAGACCATGTGCTCACAGTTCCAGTTCTCTGCTGGGCGAGCCAAAGTCAGTACTGCTGAGTGAAAGCCAGGAGAGCAGGAACCACAGCAAACAACTTCCGTGTCAGTTCTGTGTCATGGACACTACCTCCAGTCTTCACATCACTGCTTAGTCTGAAGTGATCTCACTGCTGGAAAGGCTGAGGCACAAGGATGGTGAATTCAAACTCAGATTAAACAGTGAGACCCTGCCTTAGAAAAAGTCTTCTGTAGATGGCCTACTCGGCCATCATTGGGAAGAGAGGCCCCTTGGTCTAGCAAACTTTATATGCCCCAGTACAGGGGAACGCCCGGGCCAAGAAGTGGGAGTGAGTGGGTAGGGGAGCAAGGCAGGGGGAGGGTATATGGGACTTTTGGGATAGCATTTGAAATGTAAATGAAGAAAATATCTAATAAACAAAGAAAAAAGCCGGGCATGGTGGCGCAAGCCTTTAATCCCAGTACTTGGGAGGCAGAGTCAGGCGGATTTCTGAGTTCGAGGCCAGCCTGGTCTACAAAGTGAGTTCCAGGACAGCCAGGGCTATACAGAGAAGCCCTGTCTTGAACCACCCCCCCCCCCCAATAAAAAAAAGAAAAAAAGAAAAAATTAAAAAAAAAGAAAAAGGTCTTTTGTAATGACTAGCTGTTAGAATGATTATAGCATTTTCTCTGGTATGTCTTAAAAACATAGCACTAATCTACTTGATACCTAATTCATGCTTTCCTATTTGCACTGAACACAATGAAGTTTGGTGATAACTTGTAAAACCAACTTTGAAACTCTCTAAAAAGTGCTCAAAATAAAATTTTCTACTTCAACAGCTCATATTCATCTGGTCATACATTTCTTTCAGTAAAATTCACCACATATTTTACTATGAGTAGCTAAAAAATCAAACTGTGGAGACCTGGGGACAAGCCCTTGGTGCTATGTTCTGCCTGTGAAGACAGTATATGGTGCTGTCCCAGAGCCAGCTCTGAGAGATGCTGTCCACATACAAATAGACACATGACATGAAACTTTCTCTGGTGTAAGGATGGCCAGGGTAACCACTGGGATTCGGGGACAGAGATTCCACTTGGCCTCCCAGCATCTGGGAGGTCTTTGGCAGGTCTCCAGAAAACTGCGGAAGCTATGCTAACAGAAAGCCAGCACCAAGAAAATACAACTTTAAGGCTAAGTTTATCCTAAGGAAAGTTTCATGTCATGTGTCTATATTTCCTTATTACTCTACACAAACCCTTAAAACTGTACCACAGACTTGTTTTTTTTGTAATGATGGTGGTTCCAGGGAACCAACCCACATGAGCAGAAACATCTGTCAGATTTTTGGAGTTTATTTAGGTCATGATGATAGTATTTGGAGAAGGATCTTTTTCAGTGTTCTCCATCCTGTCATTCCTACATCATAGCCTTTGTCCCTGAAAGCAGGACTACCAAAGACCTCCCAGATGCTGGGAGGCCAAGTGGAATCTCACTGCCACAAGTCCCCAGTACCTTCTCAAGGCTCCTGTGACTACTCTTGGTCCCAGAGGTGACAAAACAATCCGTGAGGACACGATCGGAGCATCTCTCGGCAGTCAGTGACAAAGATGGCAGATGGAGAAAATGGGTCACAGCTAGTTAAACTAGAAGGAACGGTCTCATTTAGATCAAGAAGTAGCTGACATACAAACTTGTGAAGAAAGACGAGGAACTAAGCTCTGCCCTGGAGAAGATGGAAAATAGATCTGAGAAAGATGAATTTATCCCCAACTTCATGCTATGAAGACACATCTTTTACTAGGCAGAAGAAGCCTTCACGGGTAGAGTGACAGAGCTGATGTGTTCCTGACTGTGTCTGTCTCCTGTCCTGTAGGCAGTTCCAGCTGAGGGCACTAATGCATAGGTAACACACGGAACAGTGACCTCTACTGACTTCTGCTGTCAGGCAGAGACCAACTTCTTAAAGCTTTTTTGGGCTGGAGAGATGGTTCAGTGGCTAAAAGCACTGGCAGCTTTCCTAGAGAACTCAGGTTCAATGCCTGGTAACCACACGGCAGTTCACCAGCCTCTCACACTCCAGTTCCAGCAGATCTGATACTCTTTCTGGCCTCCCTTGGCATTAGGCTTGTAGATGACGCGCAGATGTACATACAGGCAAAGTACCCATACACATAAAGTCCCCTTTAAAAAACATTCTCAGTTTATCACTGAAGTGTAAACTATTTTGATCAAGAACATATTTTTCCCCTTTTTGTAAAGACTAGCTTACATTAATGTACTTTCTGTTCTCTGTAAACTTTTTATGCTGGTTGTTGGAGCTGATTATGCTAAATAAAATTTGTTACATAGAAAAATTTTTGTCAATAAGCATTTATTTTTGTCTACAAAGTAGACATACAACACAAGTTTAGAATCAACAACAATGGACTCCTTGCTCTTCAAAGTATGTATCTAAGCACTATACAGAATTTAGACAACAGTCTTCAAAGACTTTCACCAGCGAGAACATTAAACAGAAAAGAAGGATAAAAGGTCACAGTATTGAATCGGCTTAAAATCTCTTTAGGAAAATGTTATTTTAGTCTAACAACAACAGAATCAAACTTTTAATTAAGTATTTTTAATTGTAAAGATCAAATCCACCAAAATATACTAATCATTTAAAGACATTACTGTATGCCTACTTGATTTTCTTAATGAATCCATATTTTAATGCTTTTTTTAACATGCAATATGGCATTTTTTGCCAGGTTTTTTTTTTTTTTTTTTTTAGTTTGTAGAAAAACATGGATAAATTCCCTTCTCCTTCCAAGTGTGAAAAGAAATTAGGCAATAAAAGTAGAAATGTAAATCATAAAATCATCTAGTGTTCTTTTCACAATTCCACATAAGAAGGAATGTGTGGTTCTGAAGTCTCTGCAGACTACACAGCTCAAGCCAGCTGAATGCTCGCTCTCGCTCTCGCGCGTGCTCTCCCTCTCTCTCTCTTGCTCTCTCTCTCTCTCTCTCTCTCTTAACCCCTTTGTAGCAGTCTGGCTACACAGCCCGAAGCAGGCTTGAACTCAAGCTCCTCGGGCCTCAGCCACAGTTTGCACCACTGCCCACGGCAAGATTTCTCATTTCCAAGTTCTACAGTCTCCGCTCAGGAGACGTTCATGTGATCAATAAGGAACTACACTTCACACTTCAACTCGGTGAGCTCTGTCTAAAAAGCCCAAGAGACAGACTCTTGTTTTATACCACAGAGGCTAGTCTAGTACTCAGAAACAACCCCTCCACATACATCTGTGACAGGTGATACAACAAAACTTATGATAGACATCATAATTTAGTAGATAAATAGATGAAGGCTAATTAAAAGTCTTTTAGGAATAAAATATCTCAGCCCTTTGTATATCAAACCTGAATCTGAAAGGTAAAGTAAAATAAAGTCCACTGTTTTCAAGTATACAAACTCTGCCCTAGAGTAAAAAACTGAATGTCCTGTTCAAGCCAAGGCTCTGTCGGTGAGGCTGTCAGTGAGGATGGTGCTAGCATATGGATCCTCCATGCTGAGGCTCACTCCTGCCGGCTCCTACAACAAAGCACCAAAAGCCATCCTAGGTCAGTCGGTCTGTCCAGCCTCAGTTACACATGTGGAGACAATAATTCAAGAAACAAATTATAGAAACATTTAAATAAAACTTACATGTAAAAATGACAACCCATTTTAAACTCAACCAGCAAGAGAAATACAGAAATATCCTTTCATTTAGTAAGTATGACACACAGGCTTTCTAGTGTTATCTGAGCCAACATTCATCTGGTGACTGCCCTTAAAGGACCTCTCTGTTTACACATCTCAAGTGGGGTCACGCTCTTGAGGAAAGAAATTGAGTTTCTTTCTGGACTCAAATCACAGTAGTCTATACACCGTTTGACTCAAAAGGATCCCTAAAAGCAAAATTCCTTACTGTGTTGAATATGTTGCTTTGTAATATGGTTAGCCAGAGAACCGGTGAGATCAGGGCCCGGCTTTATGATCCTGGGAAATCCATTCCCTGGAGCCACCATATTCCTTTGCCTCTTTTTTCTAATATTGGTTTAAAACGTAAGTTCTAGGGGCTTGGGGGATGGTTAAGCTTGTAAAGTGCCTTCTACCTTAGCTTCATCTGCAGAACACTCATTAAAAAAGTTGGGTGTAATAATAGTGTGCTTATAATCCCAGCTCTAAGAAACGTGGAGAGGGATGGACCAGAGACTCCCAGCCAGTCAGCCTAGCTTTACGAGGCAAGTCCCAGGCTAGTAGGATTTTGTCTCAAACAAACAAACAAAAACCGTGTGTGTGTGTGTGTGTGTGTGTGTGTGTGTGTGTGTGTGTGTGTATAATGATGCCTTGAAGAATACATGCACGTTGCCCTTACACCTGCATACACACACGTAGCCCCCTCCCGACATATACAATAAAAATGAAAGTTCTAACCATTCTTGTAAGTTTTTCAAAACATGTTAAAAAACAATCTGATTCAATTTTAATCTTGCTATTTTGGAAGTCTTATTCAGGATAGCCAAATTCAAAATTAGAAGCATCAATTACTCTCAATTAAATTAATCTACAAATTATTTTATCTATAAATTTATCTATAGATTATTTTAATTCTAATAAAAATGTTGGTAGGACTTTCTTTTAATTGACAAATGTATATGGGTATTCTGCCTCTATGTATGTATGTAAGGATACAAAATGCACACCTCGTACCTGCACAGGCTAAAGAGGGTATCACACCCCAGGAACTAGACTTGCAGATGGCCATGAGCCATCATGTGAGTGCTAGTCATGGATCGCAGGCCCCCCGGAAGATCACCCAGAGCTCTTAACCACAGAGCAATCTCTATACCCTCTCTTTTGTTTAGACAGAAGGTTTTACTATGTAGCCCTGGCTAGTTTGGAACTCCCTATATAGATCAGGCTAGCCTCAAACTCAAAAGATTTTCCAGTCTCAGCCTCTAAAATGCCAGGATTAAAGTTATGCACTATCACACCAGGCTCAAAATAACTTCATAATTAATCTTTAAAGAATACCGAAGAGAGGGCCAGCAGGACGGTTCATGGCGTACAGGGTTCTTGCTACCAATCCTGATGACCTGAGTTTTATCCCTGGAACCTAAGGTAGGAGAGTACTGACTCCTCAGTTACCCTCTGACTTCTACATTTACATGACATACATGGGTACCCCAATAAATAAATGAGTGAATAAATTAATTATAAAGGGGCAGATATAGGGATGTAGCTCAGTTGGTAGAGGGCCTGCTGGCATGCACACAGCCCCAACTTTGATCCCAAGCACTGCATGAAACCAGTGTGGTAATGCATGCCTATAATCTCACACTTGGGAGGTGGGATCAGAGGATCAAAAGTTCAAGGTCATCTTCAGCTATCTAGGGAATTTGAGGCTAGCCTGGTATACATAAGACACAGTTTCAAAAAGGAATTTGGGGGAAAAAAGAAAAAGAAACCCTACAAATATTACCAAAACATAGGTCAGTAATTCTCTAATGAACCATAACCAACCAAGAAGAAAAAGACTTTCCTATTTAGCATGCCATAAAAGTCCCAAGATACTTTTATGTCAGAAGACAGAAAAGTACACAGAGGCTAAGAATACAGACGTTAGTCACTGGAATATGGCCAAATGCCAGTGTTTGTGATTAGCATTTCCCAACACAAAGAAATAAAGAAACTGAGGGAGAGGAGACAAAATATTTGACAAAGGTCTTGTATTTTCCATATTAAATTTAAATTAAAAAAGTTCTAAAAAAGGGCTGGAGGTACACCTTATCAGGCAAGTCCAAAGCCCTAGGCTCTACTTGGGCCCACTACAATTAAAAAACAAAAAGAAAGCATTACTATGACCTGGTGTTTGAATGAGAATGGCCCCACAGGCTCATGTGTTCCTTTACTTGGTCCCCTGCCTCTGGAAAGGAGGCCCAGTCCTTCTCCCTTCCTTCCTCTCATTGTGGATAAACTGTGAGCTCTCAGCTACTGCTCCAGGGCATGCCTGCCTGCTGCCACGCTCCCTACCATGAGGATCATGGACTCTTAAGCGCCAATAAATATTTCCTTTTAAGTTGCTTTGGTCATGGTGTTTTGTTATGGCATCAGAAAAGTTAACTAAGAATTAGTAAGAAAAAGCAGTTGAGCTGAGAAGCAGCTGCAAGAAGACCAGGACCTCACCACATGCTACACAATACGACGAGACTACAGAAACCACTGAAGACATAGACATGAATTGAGCAACTCAAAAGAAAATTTAAAAAACTTGGTCATAAAAATTTATCTACCAAGTGATCCAGAAAGAACTTCATACATTAAAAGAACAGTTTACCAAACAGCATTTGTGTGATATCCCCCATTCTTGAGAATGTATGCATCAAAAACTTGAAATGGTATCTCGAAGTGGGGGCCTGTGGTTTTTATGTACACGACAGTACTTTCCTGCCTTCCACTTTGTTCCATTCACTGGTAACATTGTGCGCTTATATCTGTAGCCACATACCTAGTAATGCTGTGTCCTCCCCTGCATCTTCTTTAAGACAGGGGCGGTGTGGCCCAGACTCGCTCGAGGAAGATGATGGAAGGTTGCTTTCACTCCTCTCCTCATCTTGGGATGTCACACTCAGATTCCCAACAGAAACCCTTCCTGGGGCAGCTTCTGGGGTGGGTAGCTCCTGCGTATCCTCAGGGTCCCCCTTGAGAGGCAGACAAAAGACAATGGCTTTCTCAGTGACATGACCAGTACGGGGTCATTTTGCTAGTAAATTCACTTGAGATATCTTTGGCTCTCTACAGGGAACGGGGTGGGAGGCACACCATCTCCTGTATCCAGTCAGAAAGACCTATTAAGTTTGTTTTGTTTTCCTCTAAAGAGTTTCCCTACTTGATGGAAGTTGTATCTCGCCCTTTAAATGATTTAAACAAAGAGGCTACTTCCTGAAACTGTCTTCTTGCGGAGTCTGTACAGCGTCACTGCTGCTCCCGCAGCCCCAGCAGCAGCCCTGGGCCATTTTACAGCATAGCACCAGGGTGTCAGAGACAAAGAGGCTCTAAATAGATGAAGGCTTCATTTATCTGTTTTAAAAATCTGTTCTGTGTCCTTTCTCCACTGTGGTTTGTCTCCAACTCCCCTCCCACCTCCTTCTCTTTGTTGCATTGAAGGAAGATAATGAAAGCATGGCCAGAGACTCCTTTAGTCATACTCCATTAAGCCCCAACACCAGTGGGTGGGTGTCTCAGACATTCTTTCTGGTTAACCTAAGAGCCACAGATGCACGTGGGTAGATGAAACTGCTGGGAAGTGACTAAGGGTTTGTAGGCTGTGAGCGTGGGTTCACAGGCACTCAGACATCTCTGCTCTGTCCTAGGAGCATTTTAAAACCACTCCCTCTTCCCTCACCAGTAACTAGACATCCTAGACACATCAAGCAAAATTCCTGTTGAAATGTTACAATACCAACTCCTGTTTAGCCTCATCCCAATCTGTTTCTCAACAAAGCTGCCAAACCTAGCTCTCCACCAAGCTCCACCCGAGTTCACATCCCCGTGCACACACCATCCACCTACTACGCACTGAGGTGACAGTCCCTCAGCAGTCCCACTAAAATACAGTCCTCCATTTCTCCATGTCTAGCAGGCAGCATAAACACTTTCTTTTCTGACCCAGATGGCATCTACCAAGTTCCCTTGCTGTGCTGTATCTCCGGATATGCACTGGCCCCGGTTGGCCTGAAAGTGAAATCCCCAAGAATCCTTGCTCTAGCAAAGGGACTATACCGTAATTATCTCTATACTATACCGTAATTATCTCCGAGCCAAGTTCAATTTAACATCTTAGACAGCATTTGTCTGATCAGTTTTTGCTCAATGAATGTAGTGGATATGGTTGCAAACCAAAGGACTGCGTTGAAGTCTTAAGAGTCACTGAGAACTCTACTGGTAATAGGGAAATGGGCCCTCCTCTAGAAACTGAGACACTAAAAGCAAGACACACCCCTAGTGCTGAAGTTATAATAGCTTCCTATCCTTCACAAAGTACGCCACATACGCACGCATTCTCTGTATTCTAGTAAGAAAAGAATTCAACCTCATATAAAATGAAGACTCATCTCTTATATATGAAATAAGTGGGCCTATACTCTCTGAACAAAATGTATGAGAATGCGAGTCTCTGCTTAGCTAAGAACAGAAATTGGTCTCACATAAATGTCAAGAGTGGAAAAGCTGGTTTAGAATCACTCAAAAAAGACAACTGAGCATAAGCTTACAGTGCATTTAAGGAAGGGAATTAGATTCTGTCAAGGAAACAATTCATCAAGCTCTGTGTTTTCTCATTTAAAATTCTGAACCATGAAGACTCAACCTCTTGTTGAACTGCAGCTTGTACATAGAGGGCATGAACCAGGCCCATGAGGGAGGTATGCTATCTCAGGCTAAAGGGACAGATAATGAAAAGCTGTCAATAAAGGAAGTTTAGGAGTTCTATAAGGAAGACACATTTCAGGACAAAGCAGGATGAGGCTGTAGTACAGCCGTCCTTGGATGAAACAGTTTCTCCCTGAAGGGCCACACCAAGCTAAAGGGCGACTGTCACACCTGCATCCCATGAAGCCAGCCCTGTTCCAGGCATAGCTCCTAGAGACACCATTATAGATGCATACATGGCTATAACAGTTTTAAGTTGTATACAATGTTCATCCAGTTTATGTGATAGGGAGATTGAGTCCAGGACTTTGGCGCAAGGCCTTCAAGCACCCTGAGCTGTATTCTCAGTCCTTCAAATATTGTTAGCTAAAATAAGTTATAATTTTATCAATAGTATTTTGAGGCATAATAGAGTACATGCAAGTCTAAAAAAAAAAAAAAAACTGTGGAGCCCATAAAAAGTGAGAGCAGATAATCAGAATCTATTGGGTATAGTATGTGTAAAATGTGTCTCTGAAGCCAGAAGATATAGGTGGCACCTCTATTTACTTCATACATTCTATGATTCAATTTACATAAAACCAAACATGCAAGCATCTGCACTCATGCACAAACCCATGCATGCATAAGCACACACACACACAGAGGATGCTACCATATGCAGAGCTATACTTCGGAATTACAGATTGGGGAAGATGTTCATAGGCTATATAGTATTCTGTCATAAACTCAGTTCACGGATTTATGTGGACTATTCTACATATTCATTTTAAATACTGAAAACTTCTTTAAGTAACAGTAAGGATATCAGAAGGAATATTTCATCTGTTCACCTTGCCTCTGGGTCAGTAATAAAAGTGAGATACTCAGGAAGAACTGGGGTAGAGATTGAATATAAACAAAAACGTAACAAACCCAATATCCCAGGGCTTTGATGACATCAAGTTTACACATTGGACACGTTCGGTGATCCAAAAGCCATGGGTCAATGCATATTCTATGAAAAATATGCCTAAAAAAATTAAGTATGTATTAATGTCTTAAAATAAATGTTTGCATATCTTATAAAGGAAATAACGCATTTTACCAACACACCCTGTATAAAGTGAGCCAACCACACATTAACATGAAGTCCACCTACTTGTCTAAGTTATTTTCCAGTCTATTTCCCACTTAAGATTTGGACTTAGTGATGCTTTTTTTTTTCTTTTAAAGTGAAAGCTCTTCATTAAACAAAAATATGGTAGATCTATTTCCACCACATACTAAATCGTGTGTGTGTGTGTGTGTGTGTGTGTGCGCGCGCGCGTGTGTGCGCGCATGTGTGTGTATGAGCGTTAGTCTATGGTTTTGAGATTAGGGTCTTGCTATGTTACCCAATTGGCCTCGAATGTGCTATGTGGTCCAGGATTGCCTTGAACTCAGACTCCTTGTACCTATGCTTCCCAAGTGCTGGGATTCTGTTAAGCGCTACAATGCCCAATCATTTTCATGTGCTTCAGTAGAATACTTATTCTAAACCATTTAGGCTAACAAAGCCCACAAATAAGGTACCAGTAATAAACTAATCCCAAGTTGATAATATCTTCTTCAAGTCTATAAAGTGACTCAAGTGGAAATATATATTAATCATCTGAGTGGCAGAAAAAATGGTTATTTCCATTTACACATTTTATAAGCCTACTCTTGAATAAACATCTGTGCTACCAGAAAGGCGCACGCACACACTTTCTTTCCTTGTTGGTTTATCTTGGTTTCCTGCCCCTCTTACATGTGTGAACTACAGGTTTTGAAACCAGACAGACAGAGCTCAAACCCCAGCTGTGTGACTAGACAGCATGACCACAAGGAGCTGTATGTCTCCTACTCTCTACACCTACACCATCAGCTGTTCAGTGTCTACATATACTACTCATTATAATTACTCTGCTGAAGGTTTTCTTTAAACAAAAATCTGCCAGTACCATTAAAAATAGTAATTCTTAAAAAAAAAAATAGTAGTTCTTAATTGTGAAACACTCTAGTTCAGTTTGTCATTCAACCACAAATTAAAACTCACTGACCGAGAAGAAATTGTCCAAAAACAAGGAAGAAACTTCAGTTTTGTTGGGGATGTTTTAACATGTTGCTTAGGAGAAAAGTGGACAAAATAACAACCCCAATGAGGAGAGCAAGTAATGTGCACAGCTAACACATCTGCACAGGTCCAGCATGAGCTCAGTGCAGCTGTCAGCACCCCCCCTCTCTTCTGTGCACTCTTGAGCATCACTCTGAAACCTGTTCTAAAACCAGCCTAAAACTCTTCCAATGCTCGTGTGCAGAACATGATCAACCTATACTGACCTCAGTTCACTAAATGCCCTCGTGCTGATCGTTTATACACACTGACAGAATTTAGCCAGGCGTGCCTCGGGGAACTGTTATTATTGTGGTACTCATTTTATTTCCTCATCAGAGGTATCAAGAATTCAATCTACTAAAAAGTACCATATACATAGTAAAATATTAAAAAAAGAAGCTAATACAGTACTCTGCAACTTGATTCTAAAATATGTAAAGTATAATTGACATTTATTAGACTTTTTTTTTTAAAGAAAAACATCTAAGTTCTATACATAAAACAAGCCCTTTTGCTAATCAGCAGTTCTTTTATGGAGGTATGTTTTTGAGACAGGGTTTCTCTGTGTAACTCTGGCTGTCCTGGAACTCACTCAGTAGATCAGGTTAGCCTCAAATTCAGAGATTCCCCTGCCTCTGTCTCCCAAGTATTGGTCTGAGTGTACCACCTCCTGGCTAATCAGCAACTTTTTTAAACAAAATGTTTTAAGTCAGTTAAAATAACAGATTATTAAAAATAAAATGGCTACTTCCCAGTTTTAAGTGCATCTGTGCTACTGAAACCTCAGCAAAGGGAGGGTACTCATTTCCTACAGCTTCGAAAGGAACCCACACTCAGCAAATAAGTAAAGGCAAACTTCTGTGGGTCTGACCCTGCTTCTGGGCCACTTGAAGGCTCTCAGTCCTACGTTCTTGCTCCTTTCTAGTTAGCATGTGCTCTGCATTACTGGGTGTGTGAAGGAGTCTAAGCGAGCCTTGGTAAGACTAAAAGCCAATGCAAGACAAAGACGCACAGCAGCTCTTAGTGGTCACCTACAGGTCTCTGAAGACAATAGGAAAGATGAGGTAATCCAAGATCATAATGACTTCCTGTCAGAGAACATGGAACCCTTTGTCAGAACAGTGAGACTTGTTAAGTAATTTTCAGTATCTTAGTAGGAAAAAAGTATTCATACTTGCATGGCAGGATTCTGATAACATCTTTGACTTTAAAGTTTTCAATACACACTGCACAATTCTCAGCATCGACATCAATTCCCTGCAGAGAGAGAGGGAGAGTCACATGTACACACACTGCACATACAGCAACAATAAGTTAGAAAACAATGAAACCGACCAAAGCAATGGATCCTACTACTCTATGCTGGAACAACCGGAACCTAAAACATATTTCCTTCTTCCCGCTAGCAGTTTTTTAAAGAAACTGAATGAAAGGTGGAAAGAAAACCACTGTCTGCCTAGCCCAGGCACTAACAGCGTTTTGAATACTAAGTGTCTGAAGAAGTATTAGATGACTAATGGCTACAGACAAGCAAATCACTGTTTTTAGAGGTCTTATTCCCAGGCTGACCTCAGGCTCGCTGTGTAGCCAGCGGTGACCTTGATTTTCTCATGTTCCTGCCTCCATCTTCCAAACATCTGGACTGTACTCAGGAATCACCAGGCCCAGTTTTATAGATAGGGCTGGACAATGGATTCAGGACGTTTTCAATGCTAGCTAACACTCTAGGAAGCTAACTACATTCCAGCCACACCAGCTATGATGAAAAAAAATTTTTTTCAAATATAAAGCATAAAGGGAATGAATATTCAAATAAGCCATTTGGCTTCTGGAGTTATTTAAAAAGAAATTTGTATCTCTGAAAGAACAGTTATAACTTAGAGAAAGTACAACGACTACACATCTGAGATTTTACTTCATTATTGTTAACCCCCAGCCCCAAATTAGAATGAGCTAACACCTTTGCCTAAAACATGAACAAACGTATAGAAGCAGCCATATTAGCAGTAGGGTGGGAGAATTGACACTACTTCTACACCTCAGAGTCTACAGGTCCTAGGCTTTCTATGAGTTAGGACACATCAGTGGAGCCAGGACAGCTGAGGCTCTGAGACAGGGATTCAGAACCTCATGCAGCATGCGCTCCTGAGGCTGCCATGTTTGGTAACTTCACATTACGAAACACAGCCCCACTACCATTGAGTTATTATTTAAATATATCCTTAGCCACCTACAGCAATTAATGAGGAAGCAGTAAAAACCAGATTTTTGTATGTATATAATACCATTACCAGAGACTATTAAAATTAACTTATAAGAGCATTTGAAACTCTCTGTTGTGGTATTTTATAAAAACATGTAGTTATTTTTGTATATGTACCCCATGCGCATGGAGAGGCCTTACAGGCCAGAAGCAGGAGCTCCTCAGAGGAGAGGCAGAGCAGAGGCAGGTCCTCTGCAAGAGCAATTAGCACTCCTGACCACTGAACCATCTCTCCAGCCCCTTAAGTTATATGATGTGGACTGGAGAGATGGCTCAGAAGTTAAGAGCACTGACTGCTTTTCCAGAGGTCCTAAGTACAATTCCTAGCAATTCCACACGGTGGCTCACAATTATCTGTAATGGGATCTGATGCCTTCTTCTGGTGTGTCTAAAGAGAGTGATAGTAGACTTGCATACATAAAATATATCTTTTTTGAAAATAATATATGTTGTGACAAAATACTTTCACTTATATATCATATATTATACAGGAAGCCTTTTTAAAATTTCTTAATAATTTACAAACTTATACATTATAAATAAATCCACAAAAAATTAAAATAAATAATCACTTGTCTTCAGGACTGGGTAAGATGCTGACTGCACACAATCATGTTCCTGTGTTAGTTCACAGTGTAAAAACACTCCCAACCCAGACGTGTATGTCACAGACACACGTTAAACATTATTAAATGTTAAACATTCTTTTGACAGTTTTAAAACAAGTTCCTGGTATCATACAAATGTTTTGTATAGGAAATATTGAACAAATGTTGGATATAGGAAGAGAATAGTATCAATTTACTTATATTCCCAAGAGCTTGGCTCAGTGAGTTACACATGAGTCTGTCTCCTCACACGTAAGGGATGATACTCCCTCCTAAGGAGAGGAGAAAACAGGAGGAGCAAGTGCAGCAGTTTTAATGGGTACTGATTCCTTCCTGCAAATGAACTGAAGAACAAATACATTTTTAGAAATCGGTTCTCACAGCCTAAGACCAGCATCTAATTTATAAATTACTAGAAGGACATTTTCTATTAATTCTTATGAAAAATTCTACACATACTCTGCACGACTAGTTATTAACTGGAAACTTACTTGGTGATTTGCAGAGTAAGAAATCAGTACCTTGCATCAACTATTAAAATTCCATTATGTTACAGTGTAAAAGTTACTGGGGGCTGGGTGTGGTGGCGTACGCACATCTTTACTCCCAGCACCTGGGAGGCAGAGGCAGGCGGATCTGTATGAGATCCAGGCCAGCATGGTCTACAGATTGAGTTCTAGGACAGCCAGGATATACAGATAAATCCTGTCCCGAAAACAACAACAACAAAAGTTATTGGGGAAGGAATAACCCAAAGCATATGTTAATCCTAAATATATCACAGAAGACATTAATAACAGATTTCTTTTTTTTTTTAAACCCAAAAGGCCTAAAGTGTAATGTCTTTTAAAGAAAGTCCTTTATGTGGACAGAGGAAGAGAAGTGCAGACTGGAAGGTGAGACTCAAGCTTCCTGAGAGCACTGAGCAGTATGGGAGCACTTGAGTCAGCACAGCACTGCAGGCGACGCCCGCTACGACAACAATGCTGGCAAAGCTTCCCGCTACAGGTATCCGAGCAGCCAGGCTCTGCACTGCTCCTTAACTGCTTGTAGTCTCTGACTGAGAGGGTCAAAATGGCTCCTTTTTAAACATGTAGTTTTAAAAATCTCCTTTCTCTCCTCTAGAAATGTTCAGTACGTCCTTGCAGGAACTGAGGGGCTTGGAGAGAATGCACACACAGATTCAGGTTCAACAAAATGTTCACAGGACTCAGGTGCACACTTTTTAAAAAAAGCCCAGCATCTTTACAGTCTTTATGGGCCTACAGGGACTTTCAAAGTTGGGAATATTGGCACACTGTCATTAGTAAGCACACAGAATGTAGGAGCTATCATTTAAATCAAACTTAACTCATTTAACCTTTTTGGGAAGGGGGTGCTGGAGCTATCTAGGAGTCCATGCATGCTAAGCTAAGCCGAGCTCTACCACTGAGATACACTGTTCTGTGACTGTAACTCATTTACATGTAACTAAGGGCTGCCACGATGGTCCTTCACTCATTATACTCCTGTCAACTCTCCTTTCGACCTGAGACACACACATGAAGACCTAACGAAGCATCAGACTCGTTACTGCCGAACAGCAGCCTGAGAAGGAAATCCTCCTCCAACACAAACATCCCCCAGTGTGAGACAGATAGTGCACAGGAAAGCATTACCTTCTCGCCATGCTTCACAGTGTGTAGAGGGAGCTGGCCAATAACCTTCTTAGTCTCCTTCCTATGATTCTTGGGGAGGAAAAAAGTATTATTAAATAGTCTGTTTAAAGTAACCCACACACTACAGTTTATGAAAATAGCTCAGAAAAAAACATTAACTTTTAATATATAAAAGAGCCATATAAACATATAAGCTATTTTATTATTATCATTACCATTATTAAGATATGATGCTTCACTTTAAAGCCCTGATTGGCCTTGAGCTTGAAGCTACCCAGGATTACAGGCCTGAGCTACCATGCCCAGCTAAGAATATATTTATTTACTTACTTGCTAATATGCAATAGTGAGATTAAGGGCCTCACAAATGCTAAGCAAGCACCTTACCAAGGGCCATATCCCCAACCCATGCTTCTAATTCCATACCCTTTTGTGTGTGTGTGTGTGTGACATTGAAATGGAAGTCAAGAACTCTAGCACTCTAATCATGAATTGTCATTTAGCCACACTTTTTCAACTTCCAGAAAACAAGTCCTACACTTAAAAATTGGCAAAAAGTAATGATGCCCAGGAAGAAGGTACCATCCACTCTCCACCAATGGTGCCCGAGAAGAAAGAGTCCTGCCTGGTTATCAGGCCAGGAACCATACTGTGCATTAGGCCCTAGTGTGCCACTGGAAGCCTCTGGCTCTTCTCTATGCTGCTACAGAGGAAGAGCCTGCCTTCAGATTGATGGCCTGTCAGACACAAAGCAGACACAAAGCAGCCCTCGGCCTTATGTCAAGCAGAAAATGGACACGTGTTCATGCTCACATGCCCTTTGTCTAGTTCCCTCTGTCTACATAAAGACAGAGGGTATAGGTACCTGCAGAAACCAAATGTATAAAAAAGTAACCCAATTAAAAATTTTATCAAAATCATATGACTTCAATAAACAAACTGAAATTAGTGTGGTTAAATGTAACTTCAAGTAGCATATAGATTATATTTATGAGCTATCATTTAAAAATCAAAATGAAATTATCCGTAACTACCTGACTTCCAAACTGTGAGCCAGTATACAGGAAGCGCTGTATATAATAGAATATCAGCCATGCTAATGAGATGATCATCATGGTGATGAAGGCGATGGCCACAAACACCACAGACTGACCGCTGATGAACTCCTGCATATGACGAGTACCAATCTCTATCCGCATTTTTACTGGAATTCCTTTTTGCACCAGATCAAAAATTTCCCGTCCTTTTGGGTAGCTAATCATAATGACGACTATGTTTCCTGTTCCTGCACAAAAGGACAAAGCAACGAATAAAGAAGACAAAAGTTAGGTAAAGTTAAGAGTATGTTCATCAAAGTGCACATTTGAAAACTTCAATAAAAATGAATAATTTTCAGAAAAACATTTTTTAACTGCCAAAACTGATTCCAAAAGAGAACAGAGTCTGACTGAAGTGAGAAAATCACCAGGAACTGTTCTCCCTAAATCTATGACACGTGAAGATTCACAGATGGTTCTATCATCAGACCTTTAAGAAGCACAAAATATTAGTGTATTTAAACTGTTCCATAGTTTATTAAAAATAAAAAAAGGACACTTCCAGGTACATGGTCAAAGTCTAACCCAGAGGTGGAAACAGCAGACTCAGCTTTAAGCTAAGCCTGGACTGTACAGTCAATGAAGGCCAGCCCAGCTATACAGTGAGTCCCTATCCCAATGGCCGGCCCAGCTACACATCGAGACCCTGTTCCAGAAATCAAAACCCAAGAGCTGGGGGCTGGGGTTCAATGGCAGAGTACTTAACTCCAGAACTATAAAGATGTCTATCTAGGATTATAAAATCAAACATGGTAATAAAAAGCAAAAGAATCACATGGATTAATTTCACTTATGAATATGAATGTAAAATTCTTTAAACATGTCCATCAGAATTAAAAACATGTCTATAGAGTGAGTTCTTGGACAGCCAGAGCTGCACAGAGAAACCTGATCTCAGGAAAAAAAAAGAGGGACTGTGAGAGCTCTTCTGTGATCACTACCAGTTTTTTCCTAAGTCAGTGGCTTACTATGAAGACCAATCTATACTGGAACTCACTCTGTAGATCAGGCTAGCCTAGAACTCATGGAGATCCACCTGCCTCCCAGCCCCCCCAATCACCAGAGCTGGGATTAAAGGTGTGCACTACCCCGCCCAGCTTGTGCTCACTACTACTTAACACTGCTTTGAAGACCTGAGAGAAAAGAGGCAGAAATCTTCAGTTTATTATGATATGACTCTAGCTATAAATACAGCAACCACAACATATCAACAGATAAATTTAAAAAAAAAACCAAAAATATTCCCTCTAAAGTCACAAAAGGGCTAAGAAATGACCAGGGATGATGATGATGCCTTTTAAACAACAAACCCTGGACAATGCTTTACAGGTGAAGCATTAAGTGCATGGTGGTAGCAGCCAAAGTTGTGCACAGAATGAGATGGAACAGAAAGCCCAGAAATACACAAAAAAGTACATAGCAAGTGATAACACAAGTCAATATGGAAAATGGACTATTTTTAAAAACCAGATGAAGGCAAATGGATATTATATTGGGGAAAATCTGTATGTTTTTCTCACAATGCATGTAAAAATAAATTACTAAATCAAAAATGCAAATGTTTAAAAAGAAATATACAAACTAAAAGGAGAGAATTACAATATGTACTATTAGAGAAAAAAATTCAATTATAATAATCCATCTAGAGGTTCTTAAATAGCTGTGATGGGTATGGGAGAGAGGAGGGAAGAGATGACAATAGGAAAATAAAACCTTTTTCAAAGTCAAGGTTAAAGTAACAAATGAGTAACTTGGGAAGAATAGATATAATATGCACAACAAAGTAGTTTTTAAAAGAGAAAGAACAACTTTGTGTTAAATTTTTCAGAAAACTCTAAGTTTTAAAAATGGTTGTTTTACTGAGAAAATAGTTCAAACACACCAAACAAACAAACAAACCCCACCAGCTTTACAGCACAATTCGCTGTGTAAATGTGTGCCTGGTGACTATGGAGCAGAGTGTCGGATGCCCTATAACGAGTTACAAGTCTGCCACGAGAGTGCTGAGACTCAGACACAATCAAATATGGGTCCTCTGAAAGAGTAGCCAAGTGTCCTCAAGCTGTCCCTATAGCTCCTTCAGCAATTAAAAAAAAAAAATCTGTTAAAAGACAAAGGATTCTTACTATCAAAACAAGACACCTTAACAGATGTCCTGATAATATCAAACTCCAGAAGCTTTCAATGAGATCAGCCCCTGTGTCAATAGGACAGAATCCAACACGAGTAAAATAAGGTAGGTATCTGAGTGTTCAGGACAGTGCCTGGGCATGCAGAGAGGACAAATACAAAGGCAGCCTTTCCATCCCTTCCCCATAATAATGTGTTACAGAAAGGCACAAGGCTTCTTTTGGTGTTAGTTTTTTTATATTTTGAGAGTGTCTCATAGTGGGCCCTGAATTTCTCCTGCCTCTGACTCCTGAAAATGATAGAATTAAATTAAATGCTAGACACAATATGCATTATCATGTCTGGTATAAAAAAAAAAAAAGAAAAGAAAAAGAAAAAAGCTTTCTTACAGAAAACTTGTGAATTTTTCACTATCCCTCTCAAAGCTTCAAGCACAGAAACCACAATAAGGTGATCTGAGTTGGAAAGTTGAAGCCTAGGTTTGGGGACAGCATGAACACTTCCCTGGTAAGCAATAACAAAGTTCTGGTGTAGGTTAAATGAACTGAACTTAGAGTGGGTTGGGGGGGATGGCTCGGCCTGAGTGCTCACCTACTTAGGCAGAAGGCTGACTATCTTCAAGACCAAGAAAAGAAGTTTAAATCTACTTATCCATACCAACCAGTCTACTGGACTGTCTCTCTCAGTTAGTTTTGAACAAGCTGATATAAAACCAAACTAAGTGCAAAGGACAGTGTCTAAGGGGCTGGGGATACCTCAATGGTACATGTGTGCTTAGCGTGGGAGAGGCAAAATTTAAACCCAAGCACCTCTCTAAAAATGTGTTTATTTCATGCTGTATGAATGAGACAAAGTCCTCACCATGTGTGAGACCCCAGTTTCAGTCCCCAGTAAGAAAGATGGGTAAGACAAAGAGATCTAAAGAAATCCATTAGGTCTCAGAGTTGCTGGATGCCTCCAGCTTGAGCCTACAGAGCCCTGCCAAGTTTGGCTGTTAACTATGCCCAGATTTCAAACACACTTGGGCTCATTCACTGACTGTGCTGCAGACAATACCAGCATAGCTGTGCTTTGCTAGTGTCATACTCATAGGGATAAAAGAATTCAGAAGCCTAGGTTTGGGGACAGCAAGAACACTTCCCTGGTAAGCAATAACAAAGTTCTGGTGTAGGTTAAATGGTGCAAAAATACTGAACCAGACTCCCCAAATACCACTACTGAGACCACTTGGAGGTACAACTTTCAAGTGGTTCAAAAAGCTGTTTCTTCCACACTTGCAGGAATGCTTCTCAAAAATCTTTCTCTAGCTCTAACCATGACAACACTGACAGACATATGTAAAAGAGGGGAACTGTTCAGTTTCTGCACCTATGAAACAAATCTTTGATTTGGCATTTTCCCCTTGATTTCCAATTTCCCCTCCCTCACCAAGGGCCTGCAGCGACAATCTAAGTGTCCATCAAAATGACAGGGCTATAATGGCACAGAGTACATAAGTGCACAGGGTGAAGCAGTAGCTCTGACAACACTCAAGAGAAGAAAAACAACAGGTAAAGTTGCTATCCTTAAAAATCTCCAAGTACTTCCTTAGCCAACCCAACAGAGGGCCCATGGAAGGCTACTGAAGAGCTGGAGGCTGTGACTGGCTCTAGGGCGAGTGTGATGGTTTGTATATCCTTGGACCATGGAGTGGCACCATCTGAAGGTGTGGCCTTGTTGGAATAGGTGTGACCTGGTTGGAATGAGTGTGTCACTGTGGGTGTGGGTATAAGATCCTCACCCTAGTTGCCTGGAAGTCAGTCTTCCACTAGCAGCCTTTGGATGAAGACACAGAACTCTCAGCTTCTCCTGTGCCATGCCTGCCTGGATGCTGCCATGCTCCCACCTAGATGATAATGGACTGAACCTCTGACCCTGTAAGCCAGCCCCAATTAAATGTTGTTTTTTATAAGACTTGCCTTGGTCATGGTGTCTGCTCACAGCAGTAAAGCCCTAAGACAGCGAGTCAGAAGCTTCTGGATGGAGGAGGCTCACTTTGCAGAGCAGAAAGTCCTATGAATAGTTTGGTCTCAAAGAACCTTGGAACAAATGGCTAACTGAGGTGCCTATTTAACATATGCAAGTCTCTCCCTACCCACAAGAACCTGTTCCAGTCACCCAGGCTGGCATTTGCCTGCCCCTGTGAGACCTCTCCAGCCCTGAGCCTTGCTCCCCTTCCTATAAAGCCCAGCCACTGTGGTTCTGGTCCTCTTGGTGCTGTTGGTCTCCTGGCTTTCTCAACCTTCTCTGCCCTCTTTCTTCTCCCTTTCCCCTCTCTCTCTTCTCTCATGGCCCAGTTCAGTCAGGCTGTGCTCTCCCTCACATCTACAATAAACCTTTTCCTTAACCACACCTTGAACATTATGTTTTCTTTTTTTATTTATTCATCTGGTGAAAACAGAAGATAGACTATGTTATCTTACTGAGACATAGAGTCCATAGCATTTCCACCGTGATCTTAACCACAGGAACTTTGTTACTGAAATGCCAGAAGGGTACCCTTCTAAGGTGGCCTCTGCCTGCAAGGTGATACTGGGACCAGTTTGAACCTAACCCTAAGCATTAATGTCCCTAGTGTCACTGGGAAGACATACCTGGAAGCAAGTAGTAACTATCTCTAGGAAAATGAGCATCCAGCAGTCCAGAAACATGTATAGCAACAACTAGGACACATCTATAAGACACCCAAAATTACAAGGTACAAGCTAAAAGCCTTTTTTTGTTGTTGTTTTTGAAGATAGGCTTTCTCTGTGTAACAGTACTGGCTGCCCTGTAGACCAGACTAGCCTGGAACTCACAGAAATGCACCTGTCTCTGCCCTCCAAGGCACATCACACCACCACCTGGGCTGCTAAAATCCTTTTTAATAAAAAAGAAACTTTAGAACATTTCAATATAAACAATGTTAAAATGCTGCCATCCCAGCTAAAAGCTTTCATAAAGAATCCCAAATGACTTCCATTGTATAATTACCAGGTGATACAATTTCTGGTGCCAATATCATCCCAGTAATATTGTGACGAGGTGGGCAGAGGGGTGAGTGTGTGTGTGTGTGTGTGTGTGTGTGTGTGTGTGTGTGTAAACAACCTCCATTACTGAACATTTCACTTAAAGGAGAAAGTTGCTATATTGTCATTCTACAGCTGAGGGCTGTAGAATGGTTTTACTTCAGGGAGATGTTCAGTGTTACACGCCACCTGGAAATGCTATTTGGTTCTCATGGTCAGAAAACTCAAGTCCAAGTCAGTATTCGTTCCTTGAATCTTCTCCAAAGGGTGTGCAGCTGCAGAGCCAGACTTGTGTTCAAATCTCACCTTGTCATTCACTGCCAGAGGGTGATGTGTGTTCCTGAAATAACTGCTCGGAGAATGTTTTTCAATTTGTTTGAAATTAGTTTGAGGATGGTTCTTCTTTGGACTGCCACTTAACTTATTAACAAGCAATTAGAACACAAATAACTATAGATATGAGGGATAATCTTGTTTGGAGGGAAATCTTTTCCTGAGAGGAATATTTACATTTTATCTTCAAGAATAGAAAAAGTTTTATGAAAGGAGTTTTTCTAGGTTATAAAATCATCTTACAATTGTATTTGAGGGACTAGAGAGTGGTTAAGAACACTGGCTCTTGTTCCAGAGGACCCAGGTTCAAATCTCAGCACCCACAAGGAACTCACAATCATCTATGTAACTACAGTTTCAGGAGATTCAATGCCCTCTTCTAGCTTCCATAGGCACTGCGGACATATAGTACACAAATACAGTATGCAAAAAAGAAACTCAAATAAAAGAAAATAAATCCTTAAAAATTATATTTGAGATCGTGATGAGTCTAGCTTAGCAAGTTACTAAAAAAAAAAAAAACAGGCCATTTTGTTGAATGAAGAAGAAAGTGAAAAGTTAACAAAGATGAGAAAACAGCACACTTAGTTCACTGAGTGAAAAACATATAGTATTTTTTAAAGCTGTGGCCTGTAGAGGCAGTAACTAGGACTAGGGCTGAAACAGTTCCAATAGCAAGCCTGCTTTCAGGACCTACTGTAAATTGGTAAAAGTCATGGCGACCTTTTGTACTCTGATGGACTCGCTTTTCACATTTGCAGGTGCCCCAGCATCTGTAATCACAGCTGCTCAGGAAGCTGAGGCAGAGGAGTTCTCAAAGCCAGCTGATCAATATTCCCAGAACAATTCTCAAAGCCTGATCAATATTCCCAGAACAATTCTCAAAGCAGGGCAGGCAGCTAAGCAAGCAGCAGGCAAAGAAAGGGGTTAAAAAAGAAAACAAAACAAAACCTAGCTCATGCATAAGCTCTACCTTCCCTCACACACTGCTCAGGTAATTTTGTATAATTGTGCCTACATCGGTACAAGGGAGAAAAAGATCAGCTAAACAGGAGAGTTTCTTACAGAAAGCACAGAGAAGAAACAGATGAAACAAGCCTTTGGAATCCTTTTTCTTCCCCGGGGCTTAGTGTTATCATTCTTGCTTGACTAAAAAAGGTCATCTTACACAATCTCACCCACAAAGTAATCTCTACACCTTACCCGAGGCAGACAGGCCCGGAGGGGAGTTTCTGTTTTATTTCTGTCTGCGCACAGGGTCACTGCACATAGGATCACCATAAACCTGCTTGAGTAACAGATACGAACAGTATTTTTACCAGGCCAAATTAGTAACAGAATTTCAAGTTTTCCCATGCCAAAAATAAAATGCTAACTGTTTTCTTCTCACATTTTTGTGTTCCCCTTTCTACCTTGTCAAAAACTAGACAAACACAGTGGTAAAGATTTACACTTGTACAATAGCTTTAACGTCTACTTTAGTATTGTCTTGAAGACAATAAGATAAGAACTACTGAAATATTTAAAGTAGAAGGTTAAATTTCTGGTGGAGAAAACTAATTTAGCAGCAATAATTGATCTTAAAATTCCAGTAAAAGAATCTCCTAAACTTTCACGGTTTTTTTATAAGTAAACTGCCACATTCTAGCCACTTCTCTTCCCCTGGAGAATCCTCAACAAAACCAAGGTGTAGCACAAGCCCAGTTTAACCTCTACAGTGGCTCCTGCTCTACCTGTAGACACTGTCATCAATTTTTAAAATTGTGTGTTGAATACACACACATGCATTCAAGTGATGTGTCCAAGGAGGCCAGAGGAAGGACTCAGACCTCCTGGAGCTGGATTACAGGTACTGTGAGTCATCTGTTATGGAGGTGGGCCGTGGGCCGTGACCCGGGGGGCCTCTGCAAAGCAGTACTCACAGTTAACCACTGGTCTCCCCAGCCTCGGGCAGGCCTCTTCCACACACCTTGTCTAATTTCTTTATAGGTCTCTCCTCACTGACAAGTACCTCCTGTTCAATTTATCAGGTTTTGAAGGCATACAGCAGGGATGACCCCATGGAAAGTTTCTTCATAAATGAGTGGATTTGAAAAACAGGCTTGTCTTCCAGGACTACAACTGAAATGACCCAGCAAGAGGAGTTAGGGTAGAGGAAATTAATCTGGAAAGTAAGTGTCTTGTTACACAAAATAGAAAGTTTTGGATGGCTGGGTTAGGTTGGATGAGGAGGATAAAATTCACAATGGGACACTATATAATTATAAATATTTTGTATAATTTGGTTTTGTCAAAAATTTGGAGGCTTTCAGGGAAAAGAGACTTGTAGAAATGGCTCTGTGGTTAAGAACACTTGCTTTTTAGCAGAAGGCCTGATGATTCCCAGGACATAACCCCAGTTCCAAGGGTCCTCATCTAGCCTTCACAGACATCAGCCATGCATGTGGTACACTGACATACATGTAGACAAAATACTCATCACACAAAAATAAACTAATAAGGAGACAAAGAGAAAAGTTAAGGACCAGCATGAGCTATTTATCACAAGTAAACATAAAAACACAAAACAACAAACACTTTACCTCTACCTCCTCCCGAAAAATGGAGTAAATAGTACAGAACACTCTTGCTGAGAGAACTCTTTTGCAGCTTTTCCATGTGAGTTCATTTCAGATCTTTTAGTCTTTTGTAACACTACCTCTGCTACACACAAGTCCTAAGCCCACCTACCACACATATACACGACTTCCTAATATCCCGAACCTGTCCGTCAAGATCTTTCTGGGGAGCTGTCTTAGCTGGCCCCATCTTCTATGAGGCTGTTAGGATGCCACTTCTGGCTCCTTATGGCACCAAGATATATTTTAAATTCAAATGTGAAGTTGTAGATTATTTGAGAGCATGGTATTACAGATAATCAATAATTATCTATGCATCAAAGAACATTTAATATGCATTTCCGGTACAAAATGAATATCTCTTAATATATGGCTTCTCTAAAGTTGGTTATTTCTTTTCCTTTTTTTCTAAAACTTAGTTCTTAGAACTAGTCACAGTGAAATTTTAATTTATGTCTTATGCTTCCCATCAATATTGTGGCCATTTTCAATGGCCTTAAAAGACCTGAGTAATCTTTAAGGTTTGTAATGTGGTCTTACCATTGCCAGTTTTTTCTAAATGTCTGCAGGACCATTCAGGTAAGCGGATTAATGGGCTGGCTAAGATACTCTTCTGTATCTCTGTAACGCCCTTTGACTTGATGCAATTCAAGCCCTTTCTCCAACCTTCTGCCAATTGTTTAGCACATAGTAAGTAAGATTCAAGGATGTAAAATGTCATACCTAAAACGTCATGGCGAAAAACTTCAGCTGGAGGAGCATGTTACTTATTAACCTCCAAGAACTACAGTAAGTCCAACTCTACGACCTTAATGACTTGGCCTTTATCTGCTTTCCCCTATCTTGGTCAAGATAATTTCTACAACTTATCTTGGGTACCAACACCCAGCCGCTCGATAGGCTTTCTAAGCACCTGTGCCTATAGTTCAGTTCAGTATAAACTTTTCCGGCCTGTGAAGTTATGTTTATCATTACTGACAGACCATAAACCCAACACAGGCAGACACTTAGGTATTTCCAACAAGCAGGTACAATGCTTGGCCCAAAGGGTCTGCTAAAGTTAGAATGTAAGGTATTAAAGTTAGAAAGTAAGTCCTTACTGCTGTTCTGAGAGTGTGATCTTAAAGTACTGATTCTTTAAAATCCTCCATTTCAATAATGACTTAAAATTTTAAAGCTATGTAGTGCTAGATTCCAGTAAGAGAAGCAATGAGTTTCAGAAGAACTGGAAAACTATTCCCTACAACATAGGAAAGTTATCAGTATTCAATTTTAGAAGCACACTTCTACCTGTTTCATAGAAATCCAGTGTTACACAGAAGCACTAAGAACAGCTCAATCAGTGGGGTTTCCAGGCTTCAGCTACATTTTGACTAAACGGAGGAAACCAATCTAAGTCTAAACAGCCTCAGTGGCTCTAAAAAATGATATTCAATCAAATTTAAATAAGGTCTGTCAAAGCTGGCTTCTCCCATCTTAATTCTTCTCAAGTGCCAGATTATCAATACCTGGTACCCAAATGGACTAAGTTCTATGAGAGCTAACTTCCCCATCTTTGCAGTGTCTACAGCTGAAGATCAAGGGTCTAACTTTATTTCTAGTTTTTCCTGTTTATCAGTCACACTGCTACCAAATTAATTTTCCTTTGGCCAGTGGTTCAAAATGCTAGATAATTTTGTTGCTCCCTGTAGTTCTGGCAAAATCTCAAGGTATTTCTGATTGTTACAAGTGTGGGGAAAACTTCTAGAATGTGGGAAGGCAGGAATGTAGCTAAACATCCTGTAGGTCACCAAGTAATAAAGGACCAAGTTTTAAAAGGCTTTTGCATGTTTCTTTAGGGATCTAACTTAAAGGGACTCCAGGAAGATTCAGTCACTTGCATGGGTACTTTCATGAACTTTCCAAAAGGTAATGATCCTCCCTTTAAATAAAACAAAACAAAAAACGGCAACTATTATTATCCTAAGAAAACTAGAAAGAAGGCAAATAATGGGGAAGGAAGTGTCCCTCCAAAGGAAGATTCTAGTCAACATGATTGAGGTGTTTTCCTGGGTCCAGATAAATTATATGTCAACAATATAAACAAGAAAGATTGCTGAGCCATGTTTAGAACAAGAGGTGTCTGCTTGGTAGGATGTCAATGTCATTATCAAAAAATGCAGAAGGGTAGAGTTAGAAAATTGTAGGGTAATGAGCTTGTCACTGAAAAGAAAACGGTCTACATTAGATGTGCGTGCATCCACACATGTACACACCCAACATCGAGGAGTCACACCGGCCTATCTTCGCTGACAGAACTTAACTTGGGAACATATATCTGGGATGCTAGGATCTCTCAGGAGCCTTGTGGAAAGATGGTGTGTGGACAGTGACAATTAGGCTGATTTGCAATCAGCGGACTAACTGCCTGAGTCAACACCACCGCAGGGACATCGGTCTATTCTCACCCACCACCGTGGTCCACAGCCAACAAACTCTTGAGTTCTTAAAGACCCGACTTCTCTGGACATTTCTCCATTCTAGCAGATTACTTTCACACCATTTCAAGTGTTCCTTACCTTCTCTTACTTCACCCTGCTATGCTTCTGCAATTTATACCCATTTCTCTCCTAATCTGGAGTCAACCAAGAAAAAAAGAGTTGATCTGTACTCGTAGCTCACTTCCTTGTCATCAAATGGCCATCATTCCCAACCGCGTTAAAAAAAATGGTTAAACCCAAGGTCACTTTTCTGTCTTTATAAGCTCTGTGTCGCATGCACACCAAAACAGAACGAGAACAAAAATGCAGTACAGGAAGAAAGATGTCTTAGCTAGTAGCAGAAACTTAAAAACCCTAATCACAGGAAATTCAGAATGAGTCAACCGTGTGATGCCTAAAGCTAATGTGATCTTAGAAGGCACAAGAGAAACACAATCAAATTCTGGGTCCCCGGAGAGAACTCTGTCCCAAGGATGACATTTTGCAAACTCATCCTTGTCTGTCCCCTGGAACAGCGTGTTTAGAGGTGGCCTCCTGACAGAGGTAGCAAGGCCTTTCTTTCCTTCAATGAAAACAGTTTAAAAAAAAAAATTCATCTGAATTCAAACTGTCCAAACCAGGAGCTAGTGCGATCACCCTACATGCGTCGAGAGAGAAACTACAGCAAGAAAACCCAGGTTTTTTGATCCAGGGTTTTGAAAACACTCATATTCGCCTCATCGAGAGGAAGAAACCACATCGAGTAGCCACTTTAGGTTGGTGAAGAGACAATGCGAGCCTGGCGGCGCCAGCCGTCCACTCCTACACACTCTCCACTCAACCAACTTTGGGAGTCCGTGAGCCGACCTTAGGAAGCGACCCGGGTTCGGGAATCTGTAGAGTTACTGAACTCCGTAGGACCTGCCACCGGTGTGTTTGCTACTCCCCGGCCGAGGGCCCTTCCCAGCTTTCTCACCCTCCCGAGGTGAAGCTCCGATCCTGCAGCGTGTGCACGCACTTCCCTCTCCACACCACCCGGGGAACCACCAGGCTCGCCCCGGCCGCGGCCAGCGGCCCAGCGCCCGGCCTGCTCACCCGCGTGAGACATGGGCTCGGTGGCGTTCCCGTTGCTCTCCAGGTTGTAGACCACCACGGCCGAGGCGTTCCTCCGCGCCGCCGCCAGCACCTTGTCCTTGAAGGTGCAGCCGCCTCGCGCCACCAGCGCCACCCAGGGCGCGTTGCCGAGGGCGCCGGGCGCCACGAAGCGCGTGTCGGGCGCGCAGCCCTCCGCGGGCGCGGGCGCGCGCGGGACGCCCACCAGGCCCTGCCTCTCCTCCCGGAGCGAGCTTTCTCCGAAGCGGCCGCTCTCCGACACGCTCCACACCGTCAGGTTCGACTGCGGGTCCACGTATTCGATGCTCACCATGGCCGAGTACCACTCGAGCGCCCCGCCGCCCACCCCGGGAGTACACAAGGCCAGCGCCAGCACCGCGAGTGCGTCCCGGGCTCCCACGCCGGCCGCGGGCCGCCGCCGCGCCGCCATGGCCGCCCGGCCGGGCTACTGAGGAAGAAGAGCGCGAGTCAGAACGAGGCGACTCACTCCAGGCTGGCCCACAGCTTTGAGGAGACGGCGGCGGCTCGCGAGAGACCGCCGAGCGCGGCGGGGGCGGACCCGCGGCGCACGCGCACCTGGAGGGGCGTGACCGGGGCGTGGCGACGGAAGGGGTGGGGCCCTGCCCGCGGGCGTGAGGAGTGCGCAGGCGCCAGGGTCTGTGCCGCAGGGCTGTGGGCGGCCGAGCTGAAGCTTGCAGATGCTGCAGAGAGTTGTGCAACCCTGCTGCCAGAGTCCCCAAGTCTGGGGAAGTTTGTGCGCTCCGGGTCGGCCAGCGTGGGACTGCGGTTGTGTAAAGTTTCTCAGAGGGTGGAGTTGACTGTGCAAGGCACGCGGCAAAAGCCTGGCTGCCTAAACCACTTAAACAAACAAGCAAACAACAACAAAAACCACTAAGTCAAGTTGTCCAGATGCCTTTTGTTACAAACTCTGTAATATATTAAATTCTTTGTTGCTCTTTTCTCAATGGTTGCCTTCGAGCCCTTTCTTCCTTCTCCTTAGTTTATGTGTGCCTCTGTTTGGACGAAGACGAAGGTGCTACATTAATCAAAAGGGGGGAAAAAGGGGAAAGGATTTGTTTGGAGGTAAATGGTGGCTGATAGATAGTCCTTCGACAACACAGTGGGTGGATACTTTCAGTGTACCATTAAAAGATCCTGAACACACTAAACATAGTTAAATGCAAGTATGGTAACTCTGCTCCGGTAAAATCTTGAGTAGAGCTGAGATTTGAGATGCTCTGGTAGATCAACCCCAGCGAACCTGAAAGGTATTTCCTTTGAAGAATGTGAAGTCTGACTAGACCCGAATAAACACAGGAGATCTCTCCATAACGCTGAGGAGACATCACACCCGAGTTACCAAATATCAAAAGACATTTAAAATACCTCTTCATATATGAGCTACTGAATATCAAAATGTATTTAAACCTAAGAAGTGGACACTTAAGTGATGGACTTAATGCATAGCTATACATTGTTAGGCACTATTCTGAAGACATACACACACAGGCATATACTGTGACAGACCTTCAACTCATCCCTAAGCCTGACTTATATTATCCTTTTTATCTGAGGGGCCTCAGGTCACCTCACAGATCTCTGTTGTATTGGTCAAACCAGTTTCTCCTGAGAACCAGTTCTATAAAGGAACACCAAGTCTTTAATTACACTGGACTTTCAGCAGAGGCCTGCTTCGATTCTGATGGAGCAACTGAACTCATGATTTCAAAACTCACTCACTATGCCGTTGTGCTGCCGCATTTCTGAACCATGTTCCCTGTGAGGCTTGCTCATGTTGTTTCCCCCTCTTTACTCAGTGTGAGCAAATGCCAAAAGTCCCCTTTGTGTGGCAATAAACTGTGTGATTCGTGAAATCATCGTCAGTCTCTTTATTTCTACCAAACAAACCACTAAGGAGCTGGAAATGAAGTTCAGGGCTTTGATTTCTGATTGACTCACTAGTCTTCCTTCTTTGTGCAAGAGTTTATAATTACAGGAAGTAGTTTGTTGGGGCCCAGACCAATATGTTTTAGGTTAGACCTGGTTCTTTTTATCTTTTGGATTGCATCTGTGGTATGAGACACAGCCTGAGTTCCAGCTAGGAGTAGCTTTAAAGTTAAACCTCTTCTCCCACTCCCATTACTAAAATAATGTATTTATTTTTATTTTATGTATGTGAGTGTTTTGCCTGCATATATATCTATTCACCATGTATGTTTTATGTCCCTTGACTAGCCCTGGAACTGGAGTTATAGACTATTGCCAGCCACTATATGGGTGCTCAGAATCAAACCTAGGTTCTTAACCACTGACCCATCGCCCCAGCCCCAGGAAAGCATGTTTTAAAGGCCAATAGGATTTCCAGGTTAAGGCCTTTCCCATGTTTTAGACCCAGAACAAGATGGTGTGTTTCAGCCTGAGGAACACTCCCGAGAACCCCTGGCGCTGTGCTTCAGCAATGCAAAGGCTTTTAGTTCCCAGAACACAGCGCTGTGGTTTCTTGCTGTCTGACACATTATTTCCTTCTTCCTGAAATGACCTCTTCCTTCTGCCTCTTGTTCGGGCAAACACTACATTGGTTTTGAAATTTTAACCCTTCAGCTGTTTCTTCTGTAAAACCTGTCTTGGCTGACCATGGGCTAACAAAAGCTCGGTTTCCCATGTCACTTGTGCATAATATGTATGCACATTAATTTCATGCTACCAATACTGATTTCGGAATAAGGTTTGGGGCCTTCATAAGGGCCAGGATTTCTTGCTTGCTCTCTTCGAGTGCCAGCTTCAACTAGCAGTATGTTGGGAGCATGCAGATGTAAGTTTACTCTGACCAGTGGGGAACGGGGGCTTCCAAGTTCTAGGCTAGTGAGTGTGAATCTCCATGTGATAGCTGGAGTGGGATGCAAACCTGCAGAGTTTCTAAATCCCAGTCCCTCCAATGATGTGTTTATAAAAAGATAAAGAGAAGATGGGATATGTTCTATGGGAGTATGTGGTGAGGTGTGGGGGAAGGGGGTGTCTCTGCAGGCCCATGCCAAGGCAACCCTTCCCCCTGAGGGACCAGCCACATGATGGTATAGTATAGAATAGATAGAATAGAGTGTATTCAGGGCATGGGGAGGGGAGTTAAGAGGGTAGTAGAGGCAGAGAAAGGCAGAGAGGGGGGGGGAGAGAGAGAGAGAGAGAGAGAGGCAGGCCATGAGCACATGGAGAGAGAGAAGGGGGAAGGGAATGGGGAAGGGGCAGAGCAGGAGCAAGAAAGCAAGAGAACAAAAGAGCAAGAGAGGGGGAAGGGGCAAGTAGCCCCTTTTATAGTGGGTCAGGCCTACCTGGCTGTTGCTAGGTAACTGTTGGGTGGAGGTTAGACGGAATGCAAACACTTGTCATATGAATAAAGCAGATTTTTACTATTCCATGGTACAGAACTCATGATTAATTAAACACTCACTCAAAGAAGTCCAATGGACTAATGAGGCAGCCCTTAATGCTTTTGAACTCTTGGGTCCTGCACAACTTCTTGGTTTTTACTCGTTCTTTTCTTTCCCTTACTCTCCTTCTCTTCTCTTCTCTTCTCTTCTCTTCTCTTCTCTTCTCTTCTCTTCTCTTCTCTTCTCTTCTCTTTTCTTCTCTCCCTGCCACCATTGGCAGAGTTTCTCATCATAGCCCAGGCTGTCCTAGAACTTACTCTGAAGACCAGGCTGGCCTTGAACTCATAGAGATCTGTCTGTCTCTGCCTCCCAAGTGCTGGGATTAGAGGCATTCGCCACTACCCATGTAGTTGGGTTCTTACTTTTTGATCATCAAACCAAGCCCCAGCTGGCTTTCCCTGCTGTTAGGTGCTGCCTCGGACTCACACTTCCAAGACTTTCTCGTATCCTGACTTCACCACTCCAATTCTCCTTCTGTGGAAGAGCTGACCAGGCTTATCCTCAACCCTTATTTTTGGAAGGGAAAGAACAGAGAGATCCTTGCCTTTTAGTACAGGAGTATTCAAATAGTTCTCAGAGTAGAGAAGCTAACGGAATGAAGCTGTCTACACTCCTAACTTAGGTTCAAGAATGACCAGAGTGTGGCTGGCAATTTTAGGTTGACATGTACTTCCTTTTTCTTGTTACATCACTCTGAAGGACACACCAAACATCACATAATTTTTTATAATAATTTTAATACTTACTCATGAGTATTACTTTTTGTTAAGTTGATTGGTTTTAGAATCACCATGTAAACACACCCCTGGGTATGCCTGTGACGTGTTTCCAGAAAGGTTTATCTGAAGATAGAGGTTTAACTGAATGTGAGTGGTACCATCCCAAAATGAATTAAAAAGTAAGAAAGCAAGCAGAACAATAAAGTGAACTTTCTCTGCTTCCAGTCTGCAGAGATGGTGGGACTAGCTGCCCCATACAGCTAACATTATTACTTCCCATATATATACAACAGAGTGGACCCTCAACTGTGAGCAACGGAAGCCCTTCATGCTCTAAGTAGCCCTCATCTGTGTTAGGATATAGAGACTCCTCTAGGCTCCTCCCGGGGACCTAGCAATAGCTGCTGCCAAGTGCAGTGGCATCAGATAAAAGACTGTTCCCATCAGTTCTCTCTCTCTCTCTCTCTCTCTCTCTCTCTCTCTCTTCTCTCTTCTCTCTTTCTCTGTCCCCCTCTCCCTCTCCTTCCCTCCCTCTCCCCCTTCTCTCCCCCTCCCTTCCCCTCCTCTTTCTCCCTTCTTCCCCCTCCCGCCCTCCCCCTCTCTCCTCCCTCCCCCCTCTTTTCCCATATGTTCCTCTTTCTGTTCTCTGTACCCCCATTTCCTGCCCTCATGGCTCTGCTCCCCTCTGTTTGCCTCTACTTCTCCTCCAAGCCCTCTCTCCCCTTCCTCCAAATAAACCTCCTTCACACAAGGTCAGCGGCGTGGCCTGATTTCTCAGGGGGGCGCACCTTGGCATGGGACTGTCAGGTGCTCCCAGCCCCTGCGCATGCCACTACCATATTATAATCATAGACTCTGGACTTTTGTCACAGCAACAAGAAAAGTGTATGTCGCAGAAAAGCAGTACCAAAAGTGCGATTGTTGCTGTGATCAACCCGACCTTATAGATTGAAGGTCTTTGAAACTTTGAGGGAGGAATGTGGAAGAGTTTAGAGCTTTAAAAAAAAAAAAAATCCAGACTCTCTGGAATTCTGTAAGCCGAGTTCCATGGGCCAGGCTTGTGGGAGTTCAGAGAAAAATCATGTTTCAGGGGACAAAGGCTCTCAGGACCTGGGCTAGAGGCCATTGGTGTTCTACTCCAACAGTTTGGCTTCACTCTGCCCATCCCTTCAAGTTGATATTAGGCTGAAGCAGTCAGGCTGCGGTGCATCTGCTACTCGCAGTTTTCATACAGTTCTACAGGGAGCACAGAATGATGTAGAAGTATGCAGTTTGCCGAGGGAAAGCTAAGGGCAGATTTGAAGTTGTGGACCAAGGGTTGCCAACAGTACCTCTGTAGTTGTTAATGGGATTGGCAACACTAAAAAGAAATCCACATTCTTCCCTGAGACAATGGCTCCTTAGCAAGACCACATTCATCAACAAAGGCTCCAACCTGAGAAAATGTAGATTAATAGAAAGAAGAGGGTTGGGATTCAGACCCAAGACAAACAGCTGAGGTACATATTTAACAGACCAAAGTGGTCCTGGCCTCCAGGTTCTCCCAGCATCCCTCAGTCCCTACTTGGCACACCTCAGCCTCTACCCTGAACTTCCCACCCCACAGGCTGGGCTTCCTCTCCCCCAGAGGCTTTTTCCTATATAACCCAGACATTTTGGTCCCCCACTCCCACCTCTGCTGCTTCTTTCATGTATACATTCGTTCTCTCTTTCTTTTCCTCCTCCCCTCTGTCTCCCTCCCCATAGCAACTTCCCTGGCCTTGTTCTTGCCAGAGAACCTGTCCAAGAGCAGTTCCCAATAAACCTGTGTCTATGGACTTTAATTCGGCTTGAACCGGCTCATTTCACCCACAGAGAAATGATTTATCAAAGAGAGTCTATACCTAGGTAGTCACCTTAGCACTCCCCTGCTCTAAAATGCTTCCCTAACCGTGTGTTTCCCAAGAGCAAGTCAAGAAGGCACACAATTGGCACAGCAGCTGTGGTCCAAGGGACCGGGCAGGTTTACATCTCAACCTGGTAGCAGATCTGGGCAGTGTTATCTACGCAGTGTTTGTTTTTCAGGCAAGCAACATATAAAGTAAGAGGGTTCTAGTTGCTTACACCAAAGTTCAGAAGGCCAATGGGACAAGATAGTGTGCCACATGGTTAAATTCCAGCAAGGATGACCTGATAGGCTTAAAAGGCCAGGAAGACGGAGCCCAAGCTGCGACAGAATCCCAGGGTGTCATGCCCATGGCTGTCGGGATGCACAGGCATGTCAAGAACATGGCTGTCAGGTGAAAAAAGTCTGCTGGACCTAAGTGGGGTGGCACCAAGAGAGAGGCTGTGTGGGTGCTTCAAGAAGCAGAACTGGAGGGGCTGAGATGATCTGGAGCCCAGAGGATTGCGTCATGAGTCTCAGTCACAGGACCCGAATCGTCAGGATTTACTGCTTGCTCCCCTGGGTTCCCGTCTTGCTTAGGTCCCGTCTTGCCTTACTTTGCCTTCGCTCTTCCCCTTTGGAGAGGGAATCTTTACTCTAGAGTTCAAATTTAAAGATGGTTGTGCATCCCAGAAGAGGCTTCAGACTACTCCATTTTTTTTTTCATATATTTTGAACATTTCTTCCTTTCTCTCAACTCCTCTCAGATCTTCCCCTGGCCCTTCTACCCATTCCACCTCCTGATTTCTCTCTCAAAACAAAAACAAAAAAAAAAATGAAAATCAAAACAAATAAACAAAGCCAGTAAGAAAGACCAACCAACCAATCAACAAACACACAAATAAAAGCAAACCAAAAACCACAGGGGGAAAAAAAAAACATGGAGTCTGCCTTGTGTTGGCTAGCTACTCCTGGTCAGGGAGCCTTCCCTGATGTGAGGTTAACACACCCATTGACACTCCCAGTGCAGAAAACTGAGTTTTTCTTTCCCAGCAGGTGTGAGTCTTGGTTAAGTTTTGTGTCCGAATCTTTTTCTCAGCTCTGGGATTTTTGTCTGGTCTGAACCTGGTCTTGTGCGTGCTGCCAGAGTTTCTCTGAACTCCTCTGTGCATCAGTCCAGTAGTGTCTGGAAGATACTGGTTCCTTGGAGTCATTCATCAACTCATCTTCTTACAATCTCTGCTTCCTCTACCTCATAGATTCCAAAGCCTTAAGGGGAGGGGTTTGATAACGACATTACATCTAGGACTGAATGTTCCAAAGTCTACCACTCTCTGCACATTGTCCAGTTGTGGGTCTCTGTGTTAATTAGCATCTCCTTCAAGAAAAAGCTTCTCAGATGAGATTCCAGCAATGTGCTGATCTATAGGTATAGCAATCTATCTATCTATAGGTATCTATCTATAGGTATAGCAATCTATCTTTAGGAGTCCCTTTAGCAGAATAACAATAATAGGTTCTCCCTAGTGTCCTTGACTTAAGTGGTCTCGGGTTCTCAGTCACTTTGGCAGTGCTCCATCTCACATTGCGGCCCTAAAGTCAAGCAGTGAAGGGGATGGTAACTCCCGTAACAGTTGTACCAATATCTCACGAGTATACCTTTTAGTAGGTCTCTGTTGTAGATCTCAGCGTTTGCAGCTGGGTGATATTGGTGGTCTCTCTTCTCTTCCGTAGCATGGAAAGAAACATGAATATCAGTCATTAGGGGCGAAGCTTCCAGATGAGCCCCCAGCTTGATCTCTCTATGTTCAAAGACACAAGTCAACGATGCCTTCTGCTCAAATGGCCATACCATTAGGTTGTGGAGAGTAGCCTTGGCAGCAGCCTGTGATATTCAGAGAGAGGTCTATGGGACCCCTCTGGTCAACACAACTCAGTAAGATAACCCATTCCTGGCACTGGAGGCTTTACTTGGTGGCAAAGGAGTTCTACTTGTGGGGTTGGAGAGATGGCTCAGTGGTTAAGAGCACTGGCTGCTCTTCCAGAGGTCCCGAGTTCAATTCCCAGCAACCACATGGTGGCTCACAACCATCTTCCTCTTCAGTGAAGGCTCCTCTCTGTTCTCCTCTCTCCAAGCCCTTGAAAATGCAAACCTGCCTATGTCTCTTCTTTTCAGCTATTGGCCGCTGGCATCTTTATTTACTAATCAGAATTAACTGGGGCCAGGGTCCCTCCATGTCTTACGCTGCAGACTTTTTCATCTTTGGGGCAAACGGTTTTGGGGGACCCAAGTTAGCAGTAGAATACAAGCATCATTAGGTCAACCAACTTCTGTGGTTACTGTGATGGAAACACAGACACCTAAACCTCAAAGGCTAACACCCACCTATAAAAGAAAACATGCAATATTTGTCTCTTGGGGTCCCAGCTCACTCAGAATAAGTATTCCTAGATATATCCCTTTACCTCCAAATTTCATCTTTCTTAAGAGCCGAATAATAAATATCCCATGATGCAAATGCACCACGTTCTTGTTATCCACTAAACAATTGATTGCATCTGAGCTGTTTCCAATTTCTGACTATTATGAACAGGGCAGTAATGAACACGGCTGAGCAAGTGTGTATATGAAGACCCGATGGCCTTTGTGTATATGCCTAATGAGGAAGACATTTTTACAGCTTCCTGAGGGACTTCCACACAAACTGCTTCAGTGGCTGTGTCAGCTCGCAAACCCAACAGCAATGAACACGCGTTCCCCTTCCTCCAAATCCTCCTCAGCGTTTGCTGTCCTTTGCTTTTATTGACCTTGGCCCTGCTGAGTAGAAGAAAATGAACTCTCAAAGTAGTCTGAGTTGGCATTTTCCTGCCGGCTAAGGACGTTGAGCATTGTTAAATTGCTGCTCATCTAAAGCGGGTTTCATCTTTTGAGACCTCTGTTTCTCTTCTAAGCCTCACTTTAAAATGGGCTTTAAATTGGGTTACTGTTTTCCTCGCTGTTCGGGTTTTAGTTCTTCATATATTCTGGACACCAACCCTCTGTCAGACATATAATTAGCACAGATCTCCCCCCATTCCGTAGACTGCTCTTTGTTTGAACATTGGCATCAGTCGCTGTACAGAGAAGCCTTGGAGGCGAGGTCCTGTTTATTAAGTGCTGTGCTTGGTGATCTGGTCAGGAAGTCCTTCCTTGTGAGGATGAGGTCAAGCCCACTCCCGGTTTCTCGTCTGTCAGATTTAGGGTGTCTGTCCTTACACTGGGGTCCTTGATCCAGTTGGACTTGAGTGTTGTGCAAAGTGATAAGCATTCTTCTACATGAAGCCTTTAGTTTAACTAGAACCACTTGTTGAAGATGCTGCCTTTTCTACACTGTGTATTTTTGGCTTCTTTGTCAAAAACCAGGTCTCTGGAGGTGTGTAGAATTATGCCTGGGTCTTCAGTTCTATTCCATTAATTAACATATCTGTCTTTATGTCCATACCGTGTTGTTGTTATTATTAATAACTCTATAATACAACTTGAAACCTGGTCTTTTATTATTCATGATTATTCTAACTCTACTGGGGTTTTTGTTTTTCTGTTTTTATTTTGAGTTGAAGGTTTTTTCTTTTTCAATTTCTCAAAAGAATTGTGTAGGAATTTTTATGGGCATCTGTATTGAATCTATACATATGTCAAATCCATGAGTATAGGAGGTCTTTCCATATTCTGGTGTCTTTTTCCATTTCTTTCCTCCACATCTGTAAGTTCTGCCACACAAATCTTTCAGTTGCTTGTTTCCAGTTATCCCAAGACATTGTTTGAGGCCGTTGTGAAAGGTAATGTTTCCCTGATTTCTTTCTCAGTTTCTGTTATTCGTATATAGACAAGGCAGTGATTTCTGTGTTATATGTTCTTCTACTTTTCTGAAGGTTGTAGAAGTTTCCTGGCGGAGACTTTAATGCATAAAATTATGTCCTCTGCAAACAAACATACTATGATTTCTTCCTTTCCTGTTTGTAATTCCTCAGTCTCCCTTGCTGTTTCTGTGATAGATGGGCCGTTCCCTTACCTCTGGAATGAAGCTACCCTTATCTTGCTGGGTAATCTTTTTATGCGTTCTTGAATTTGGTTTGAGAGTATTCTATTAAAAACATTTACGTCTCTGTTTGTAAGGGATATTGATGTAGAGTTTTCTTTTGGGGGCATCTTTGTGTAGTTTTGGTAACAGGATACTTCATAAAAAGAATTAAGAAGCCATGTGGTTGTGGCACCCTTGGAGGCAGAGGCAGGCAGATCTCTGTGACTTTGAGGCAAGCTTGGTCTACAGAGTGAGTTTCTAGACAGCGAGAGCTACACAGAGACACCCTGCTTTGAAAACACACACACACACACACACACACACACACACACACACACACACACACACCACAGTATTAGGAAATGTTCTTTAGTTTCTACTTTGTAGAATAATTTGAGGTATATTGACAGACTTCTTTGAAAGTCTGACAAAATCCATTCTGTGTTAATTCCATCTTTTTTGGTTCAAAGGGGAGCAGAGTTTTAGATAGTACTTCTATTTCACTGTGCGTATAGGTTTGTTTAAATCAGTAGTTCTTAACCTTCCTAATGCTGTGACCCTTTAGTATAGCTTATGTTGTTGTGATTCCCCAACCCTAAAATTATTTTATTTTTACTTGTGGTGGCTTGTATATGTTTGGTCCAGGGAGCAGCACCATTAGGAGTAGGTGTGGCCTTGTTGGAGTAGATGTGTCACTGTGGGCATGAGCTTTAAGACCCTCATCCTAACTGCCTTGAAGTCAGTCTTCCACTAGCAGTCTTCAGATGAAGCTGTAGAACTCTCAGCTCCTCCTGCACCATGCTTGCCTGGATGCTGCCATGTTCCCACCTTGATGATGATGGACTGAACCTCTGAACCTGGAAGCCAGCCCCAATTAAATGTTGTCCTTATAAGAGTTGCTTTGGTCATGGTGTCTGTTCACAGCAGTAAAACCCTAACTAAGACACTACCTCATAACTATAATTGTGCTACCATTTTTAATTGTAATGTAAATACCTGATATACAATATATCTGATATGTAACTACAAAAGGATCTTAACCCACAAGTTGAGAGACATTGGTTTAAATTGGAATAAATAACCATATTCAGCTTATGACTGAAATCAATGTAATAGAAACAAACAGACAAACACAAATCAGTGAGACAAAAAGCTATTTGGGTTTGTTTGTCTGTGTTTTTAGAAAATCAATAACATTGACAAAGCTTTAGCCAAATTAACTAAAAGCAAAGAGAGAAAACCCAAATTAATAAAATGAAATAATTTTTCACTTTTTCTAGCACTTTCAAGTGTGTCATTTAGTTATTAAAACAATATCTCTCCAATTTTCTGATGTAAGTACTTAGGGTTATGTGCCTTGGGCTCGTGTCTGTCTTAGAACTGTCTTTATCCATTGTGTCCAATAGGTCTAGGTAAGTCTTGTTTTCATTTCAATGCTAAAAAGTTTTCATTTTTCAAAACCTTTCTTTCTTGACCCAATTTTCATCCAGCAGTGAACTGGCCAGCTTTCATGAGTGTATGTACGGTCCTCTGTGTCGACTGCTGTTATATCCAGCTTTAATCCACGGTGATCAGACAGAACGGAGGATATTACTTTGTCTTACATCTGTTGAAACTAGCTTCGTTCCATAATGTGTGCTCAATTTTGGACAGAGTTCCGTGGGCTGTTGAGAAGAGAGTTTATTCTTTAATATTTGGGTAGAGTGTTCTGTAGACATCCATTATGTCTGTCTGATTCATGATGTTCTTTAACTGCAGTGTTTCTAGCTTCCCACCTTCTCGTCCACCAGCTGTTGAGAGTGGGACACTGGAGACCAGCAGTTATCAGTGGACTGGACTTGATCTGTGGACTGGACTTGATCTGTGAGCTTAGCTGTAATAGTGTTTCTCTTATGCCCTTGTGTTTAGTATATACACGTTTAGAACGAAAAGCTCCTCTGGGTGGGTTTCCCTTTAATGAGCACGTAGTGTCCTTCCCTGTCTTGACTTTAGGCTTTTGAATGTTCTTGATGAAATCGCAGGTTCTGTGAACTCCTGAAGGTAGGGCGGATATACTGCAAGTTGTGAGACAGCCAGGAGCCTACGTGGGGTTAGAATGTTGTGATGTTCGGTGAAGCGTTCAGATTCCAAGTTGACATGTGCATGGAGCTTGTCATGGCTAATCTGCTTTGTCAATTTTGCCAGACTTTGGATCGCCACGGATATACTTCTAGTTGTGTCCTCGAGGATTTTCGAGAGAAGTTTAATCGAAGAGAGAAAGCTCACCCTGGATATGGGCTGCAACCCGTGAGCTGGGATGCTGGACTGAATGGAAAGGAGAAATTGAGCTGAAGATCAACGCTCCCTTCACGTTGTCCTTCCCAGTTGTAGTTGCGATGTGGCCATCTTCCTCAAGTCCGTCACTGTTTCTTCCTTGTTGTGATGGACAGTATCTTCAAAATATGAGATAAAACAAACACTTCCTTCCTTAGGCTGCCTTTGTCCAGCATTTTTGTATAAGCAATGAAAACAGTAACTAACATAGTGCTTTAAAAGGGTATGGACCAAGCAGGAGAGATGGCTCAGTGGTTAAGAGCACTGGTTGCTCTTCCAGAGGTCCTGAGTTCAATTCCCAGCAACTCTACGGTGGCTCATGACCATCTGTAATGAGATCTGTTGGCCTCTTCTGGTGTGTCTGAAGACAGCTACAAGTGTACTCACATACATAGAATGAATAATAATAATAATAAAAGTTTCATAGCTTTTACACTGACTTTCATTCAGCCATGGTGGCATGTGTCTGTCACTCTGCCTGTTAGGGAGACTGAGGCAGGAAGATCACCTGTATTAGCTGGAATTTATTATCACTCTTCTGAGAGTGCCAACTGTCAAAGCTGTAATTAAAAATGTAACTCATTTTTTTTCTTTTAAAGAAAGTTCTTTACTTTTATTTCATGTGCATTGGTGTTTTGCTTTATATATATTTGTGTATCAGATGCCCCCTCCCCATGCGTGCTCCTGTGCATCTCGTACTCGAATTGCCCATCAGTGCCAGATGAGGACTTTAGATCTAGGATCCAAATTCGAGTCCTCTTCAAGAGGAGAAAATGCTCTTAACCATGGGGCAACTTGACAGACTTCTCTTCCAACCACTCTGGTCATCATGTAAAAGCGGTGAGAACGGAGATGCTGTTGGTTTTCAGGAAACTTCAGAAAACAAAAGGTGAATGAGTGAGGCGGGGAACTCAAAAAGGAGCAAATTTCAGGCATGCATTCTCTGCAAAACAAACAAACAAAAAAGCAATCCACAAAAGACTGCCGCAACCAGGACTTCACACAAAGGCCACCATAACTGCACAAAAAACAAAACAAAACAAAACAAAACAAAAAACAACAACAACAACAAAAAAAAAAACTTCTGCAATGATGACTGTTCACCAACTTCCTGTCCAGCCTTGGGTTGCAGTGACTCTTGCTATGGGCCCAGCCAGTCAAGGGTAAAGTTTCAGAAAGACCTACACACTCTTCCCCATTTGGCTTTCAGAAACTTCCTCTTGCTTTAATAGACTCAGACTTGAATACACTCGGACTTTGTTATACCACATGCGTTTCCAGTCAGCACTACTTCTAAAGAAGCTAATTAATCTTCGGAGACAATCTAGTCGTTTGCCAGTCATTTTAGGTTGATATTCTTAATCAAAGAAATGCCTTTAAAGGGAGATTGGCTTGAGTTAGAGAGAGATTCATTCACTATCCCCAACTGAAAAATTAAACATTATCGACATCATCTATTGTCTCATTTTTTAAAAAATATATTGTATTGCCATGGCCTGAATATGGTGTAGACAGTTGAGTTTCTCCTTTTACCACAGGGGAATCAGATTGTCAGGCTTTGGAGAGGTACCTTCCCCCCTCAACCGCACCCCCCCCCCCATCTCCCTCCAGCCATCTCAACAGCCTTTGTTGACTTTATACTATGTGTACTGGAGGAAGAATTTCAGGCTACAGTATCAGATATGCAAATATCTTCTGATTCTGCCTTTGAGCGGTGGTGGTGTTTTGATTCTTTTATATAAAAACAAACTGGCTTGTGGCTGCATGCTATGTTGGATGTCTCAGGTAGCCAGGTGCTCCTAGAAAGATGATAGGGTATGGTGGAGTTTGAGAAGGGTCTCCTGGCTATCTTTGGATATAGGAACAGGAGATGATTTTGATGGGCCAGGAATCCTAGTTCTCCCCCCACCCCCACCCCCACCCCCGCCTCGCTCCTCCCTCCCACGCTCTCTCTATTTACACATTTACTTGAATATGTTTCTATTTAGGAATGTAATTAGGTGGTAGATCAGTAGGCTCAATGTCTCTCCTCACAAAGTGGCCCTGAGTTTTGTAAGTCCTGTGGGTTGATTTCTCCCCTTCCTCTTGTCCAAGATGTACCACCTCAGGTCTCGAGCCCTTTCGTCTTCTCTGCCAGTTCTCACACCTTATGAGCGAAGGCCTTACCTGAAGAACTTGTTAGAAGGCTCTGGGACCTCCTCCTGCGAGCTGTAAGTGGGGCAGGGCTCATTAACTCCAGGTTCCTGGGAGGATCTGCAACCTTGCCCTCTTCCTTTCAAAGGATGGAAGGATTTTTTTTTTTTTTTTTTTTTTTTTCCTGAGACAGGGTTTCTCTGTGTAGCCCTGGCTGTCCTGGAACTCACTCTGTAGGCCAGGCTGGCCTCAAACTCAGAAATTCACCTGCCTCTGCCTCCCAAGTGCTGGGATTAAAGGCATGCACCACCACTGCCCAGCAGGATGGAAGAACCTTTAACAGCCTGGGCTGTCTGCTTTACAAAAGTCCCTCAGGCAAAATGATGGCTCAGCCCAGCATTGGTTGGACTGCTTGTAGGTTGTTATGGGCTCAGGGAGAACGTGATTGTATTTCAAAGTTAATATTAACAGTTTAGAATTACAAAATTGGGTCCTACTAATAAAATGCCCTGATCACATTTATATGTAGACTTTATATCTATTAGAAAAAAATTTGTTTTTTTTGAGGAAGAAATCCAAATATCTGAGGGATGACTTCTATGCCCCGAGAAACAGTAATAAATGAATATATTACAACAGAAAACCACAAACACCCTCACCAACCCATTACGAGAAAGGACTTCAGTGAGTGTCATGTATAATTGTTAACTGTTTGTGCTGCTGGTCTGACTCTGAATAAAATGTCTCTGAGCTTAGGTCCATTTTTAGACACATTTAAATTTTTTTTCCCTAACAGAATGTAACAAACCTAATTGAATCTAGATCAGTAGTGCTAAAAAATCTCTCTGGCTCTGTTCAGCCTGTGTAAATGTGTATTGAGGGAGGGAGGGGGAGAGAGAGCAAAGGACACCTGGGAGTCCAAAGGTCCCGTGTTTCTAGGCTGTCACACAGTGAGCCCGTCGAAGATTCCAACCTTCTATCTTCTGTGGGGGTGTCAGAAGAGAATGCTGAACTTCTGCTGGGTTGTACACAAACTGGACAGTCGAGGCTGGCCTGAGACTTGTGAGGAGTCCAGGGCCACAGTGGATCTAGATGGACTGCACTTGAACATAGGGTAAGGTAAGGAGAGGACCCTCAGTGAATCCAGTTCTCTTTAAAATAAATGCTAATAAAAGAGCTCATAAATGTGGCACTAAATCACAGAAAGGGGTAATTTGGTGATGTTGGTCATTAGGCCACAAACTGGGACATTTTCCAACATCTGTTTGAGGAAACTGAGTCAAATTATAATTAGGTAAGTCCAAGCCTGGGCAACTGTTTTCATGGTGTGTGTGTGTGTGTGTGTGTGTGTGTGTGTGTGTCACGCGCACACACACACACATACATGTAAACTTGCTAACCAACTCTTTAGTTTATGAACATTGCCTGTGTCCAGAAATGATGGAGATAGGCCTGGTGGTGGCTCAGGCCTTTAATCCTAGCACTTGGGAGGCAGAGGCAGGCAGATCTCTGAGTTTCAGGCCAGCCTGATTTACAGAGCAAGATCCAGAACAGCCAGGGCTACATGGAAAAAAAAAAAAATCCCTGTCTTGAAAAACAAAACAAACAAATAAAAACACTAAAAGAAAGAAAAAGAGAAGGGAGGGCGGAAGGGCAGGATAGATGGTGTCGAACTGGTTGTGCTGGTGTGTGTGTGTGTGTTTAGTCCTAGTACTCAGAAGGAAGACACAGGAGAATCTCTGTGAGTTCAAGGCCATGCTGGTCTATGTATAGAGAGTTTAAGGCTACCTTTTGAGAGGGTATAGTGAGATTCTCTCAAAAGAAGGAGAGGAAGAAGAAAACAAAAAAGACAGAAAAAGGAAATTGCGGAGACCCCTCGTTTCATTCTACATTGGTTCTCTATGTGGAGTCTCCATGCTTATATGAACCTTTTGGCTCCGCATATCTTTGTGTCCTTCCTTAGCCGGGCCAAATGGTCTGTGAGAAGACTAGGCCCTGGGTATCCAATACAGCAATAATATAGCCCTGTGTGTAACGCAAGTGTTTAGTAGCCACGTGGAAACACAGAAAGAAGTAGATGAAATCTGTCCTTAGTAATGCATTTTACTCAGCCCAATATATTCCAAACATATTGACAGGTGGGCAATGTAAAATTTTTTTGGTAACAACTTGGGAATTAAGATGTGCTTTGTACACACCGCTCATCTCTGTTAGAACGAATTTCACTTCGTGGACAGCCAGCAGCCACATGGAGCTTATTGAACAGTGCAGGACCAGGCAAACACAAGTGGGTTTCTTAAGACACTGCTACTGGGTCGAACAAGAGCGTATTACTTGTTAGACCTCAGCTATACCTTGATGTCCCACACGAGAGAGGTCTTATAAGACCTATTTGGAATGCGCTGGAGACCCAAGCTTTGTCTTTAAGAGCCAATCACCTTCGTTTCTACGACTTTTATTCGTTTAATAGCTTCTACTCGTGAAAATAAGAGTCTCTCGCAAATGGCCCCAAGTGGATCTATAAACACTTTGTCAATTAGGAGGTTGGGTATTTAATGAGATGCTGATGTAAAAGGCTGTCTTCTCCTGGTGAGGCAAGGCTGCAGCGTCCCATGTAACCCGTCAAGGTGCAGGTTTGTAAATGGTTGACAGAAGCTCATAAAAAGGGCTGTAATCTGTTAAATTCTTCAGCTCCTCACTCTAGGTCACTTACTGATGATAGGTTGTCTCAGCAAAGCCTTGTGCAATGCTCACCGTGGTGGGAAACTTGTTTCTCTTCAACCGTGTGAGCTGCATGGCTGTCCTGGAATAAGAAATGCATCCGATTGCTTATTCTCACGCCACGGGCCACTGGTGCAGTAGCCGCTTAGAAGAAAAGGCAAAGTTCTTTTATTCGGCTTAATAACTTTTAAAAAAAAGTATTGTTTTAAGCCTGAGGATGGTTTCATGAGTCTGTGAGTAAGACAGCAGGATGAGCAAGCCGGAAGCCTCCACATCAGCCAGGAGGGAAACAGAGGAGAAGAGAAAGCAAGCATGCTGTTGGAGTCACACTGTCGTGTTTAGCCAGCACTTAAGATGCAGAGGTAGGCAGATCTCCGTGAGTCCAAGGCCAGCCTGGGCTGCATAAAGTTCCAGGACAGGCAGGAATACCCTGTGTATGTGTGTGTGTGTGTGTGTGTGTGTGTGTGTGTGTGTGTGTGTGTGTGAGAGAGAGAGAGAGAGACAGAGACAGAGACAGAGACAGAGACAGAGACAGAGACAGAAACACACAGAGAGACAGACAGAGAGAGTGCCACTCTGCAGTGGAAGTCAGTGAGCAGTCACACAGAGGATAAGCAGAGCCACATCATCACCTGTCACTAGTCACTCTTGAGAATATGCCCAACGCTTCTTCATGTACACCCTTGGGAACACATGTCTAAGGCCAGGCAGATACATACATCTCCATTGTGTAAATGTGTTAAAATTGTACTTCTAAGAATCTGTTGCACTTGGAATATCTCATTTATCATGGTATAATTGCTGGTGCTAGTCCTTAGAATTCTTTTTAGTTCTGCAGGTTTGGTGGTGATAACCCATTCAGCAATAATAATGATTGGAATCTTCTTGTTTTGTCAGGATGGGGGAAGGTTTATCTCCTGGTTTCATGGCTTTTCTCTCTTGTCTGACTCACTTATTTCTGTTGTAGGTTTTAAATTTTTTTTTTTTTTTACCTTTTTAATTTTTTTCAAGACAAGTTTCTCTGTGTAGCTCCCTGGCTGTCCTGGAACTCCCTTTGTAGACCAGGCTGGCCTCTAACTCAGAGTCACCTGCCTCTGCTTGCCAAGTTCTGGAACACCACACCACCAACACTGCTCGGCTTCTGTTGTAGATTTTGATAAGTCTTTTTTTTTTTTTTTTTTTTTTTTTACTTGCTTTGGAGTTTGTTGTGTTCTCTCTCTCTCTCTCCCTCTCCCTCTCCCTCTCCCTCTCCCTCTCCCTCTCCCTCTCCCTCTCTCTCCCTCTCCCTCTCCCTCTCTCTCTCTCCCTCTCTCCCTCTCTCCCTCTCTCCCTCTCTCCCTCTCTCCCTCTCTCCCCCCCCCTTCCTCTTGCTCTCTGACAGGGTATTTCTGGCTGTCCTGGAACTTTATGCAGACCAGGCTGGCCTTGAACTCACGGAGATCTGCCTACCTCTGCATCTTAAGTGCTGGCATCAAAGACCTGTACCATTACACCCAGCTCTTCTATCTTTTTAAAGATAAAAGTTGTTTCTCATTAAGTACTGCTTTCATTGTATAATAGTTTCATTTTGTCATTTGAGTCATTGTATTTTCTTTCTGCTGTTGTTTTTGACACAACATATTATGTACCCCAGGCTGCCCTTGAACTTGATACATAGCTGTGGATGTTATTGAGTCAGGATTTCCTGACTCTACCTCCCAAGGGCTGGGATTACAGACCCATGTCACCACACCTTCTTCATTGAGAGGTATTTTCTAATTCTCCTTTTAAAAAATTACTTGAGACATTGATTACTTAGGAATGAGTTGTCAAATTTATAAACTTCCCAAACTACTTTCTTTGTGTATGTGTGTGTTTATACTTTCATGTTTGTGTTGTGTTGTATATGTGTATGGTATGTGCATGGGGGGAGGCGTATGGACACACATTTGTGCGTGTGCACGTGGAGGTCTGAGGTGACATCAGGTGGCTGCTTCCATTGCCCTCCAAGTCTTTGGAAACAGGCCGTCCCACAGTGAAGCTCATCACTCGCCAGGGTCTTCCAGGACCAGGTCCTCATCTGCCTCTCTCCACACCTCTGCCACCAGCCTCTGCCACATCAGCCCAAGGCTGGGGTTACACGCATGCTCCACTATGCCACACTTTTTATATGGGTTTTGGGATCTGAATTCAGGCTCTAGTGCCTTTATGACAGGCAGTTTACTGATCCAGTCTTCTGCTTTCTCCTCAAATGTAAACTATTGTTTTGGGTAAATACAGATGTCTCAGTATGGGACAGCCAAGTGTCAGGCCTGTAGCACATGGACCACCCTGATGGGGATGTAGTAGTGAAAAAGGCTGCCCATCTGCCAGGACAGGGCAGCTAGGAACTCCCTGTACTGTCTGCTTAGTTCTACTGTGAACCTAACAGTGCTCTAAAAAACTAAAATGTCAGAAAAATGTATTGAAAGCTACTGTGTGCTGAGGCAGACTACTTAAAGATGTGGCTTGTGAGCCGGGCGTTGGTGGCGCATGCCTTTAATCCCAGCACTTGGGAGGCAGAGTAGGAGGTTGTTCTTGCTGCAGCAGCCTTTGTCTGCAGGAGGCATTGTCTCAGGAGATACAAAGAAGAGTCTGCGCCAGGCGTGGTGGTGCACGACTTTAATCCCAGCACTTGGGACTCAGAGGCAGGCGGATTTCTGAGTTCGAGGCCAGCCTGGTCTACTGAGTGAGTTCCAGGACAACCAGGGCTACACAGAGAAACCCTGTCTCGAAAAACAAAACAAAACAAAACAAAAAAAGAGGAGTCTGCATATGCCTGCTTGCAAGCTGTGGTGACAAAGCTAAGATGTACATGTTGCTTTTGTTTCTTTCTTTACTTTTTCTTTTTCTTTTTTTTTTTTTTTTTTTTTTTTTTTTTTTTTTTTTTTTTTGCTTTATGGAAAATTTATTGCAACTCTCCAACAGCGCATCTTGTGTGCGCCCTGACTCGCCAGCAAGAACGACGCTGCAACAGGATCCTTCCGCACACGTTTATTGGGAGAGCTTGATTGCAGATGCGAAGTGACCCCAAGCCCAGAACTGGTGCTGCTTATATAGGCCTAGGAGAGGCGTGTCTCACACCTGGATTGGTTATGCATGGGTTATGCTTACCACGACATTTTATTTGCATGCCTACATCTGATTGGTTAACTTGTCTCTCATCTGATTGGTCAATTCTCAAAACCTCATCTTGGCAAAAAAAAAAAAAAAAAAAAAAAAAAAAAACCAAAATTTTACTGCCTATGTATGAGTGGTGGCCAGTGGTGGCCAGCGCCACCCTGCAAAGGCACATGTGGCTTCCCACAAGCGCATTACTTTTTCTTTTCAACATCTTGCTCTGCAGCTTCCTTCGCCCTTTTTGCTCGGATGCCAAAGAGTCGGGTCGGGCCATTCGGAGACTGGCAAAAGCCTTATAGTTCTTCTCTTCTTCTGTGATAACTCTAGCCTTTTCCTTTTTGTACACATTCCGGATGGGCATCACGGGTCCTGTCAGCTTAAGTTCTTCAGCAGAACTGTCTCCCTTCTTCAGAGAAGAAGGCTTCCTGGGGAACGGGATGAGCTTGGAGCAGTACTCCTTCAGGCGCTGCACGTTGGCCTGCAGTGACTCCATGGATTTGTTTTGCTTCCTCAGGTCCACAGAGATGCCGATGGTGCGAGCCATTTTCTTGTGGATGCCAGCCGCCCTGAGCTCCTCCAGGCTGAAGCCCCTGCCAGCACGGACCACACCTCACGATGGGCCTGAGGGGGCCAGACGCGGGGCGAGGGGCGATGCGAAGCGCTTCTGCCTGCCGGGCCTTGCGCCTACGGATCTTGCGCGAAGGCTGGTTGAACCAAGTGTCCACTCGCTGCTGCCAATCCTTGTGGAAATGGGGCTTCAGGATCATGCCATTCCGCCTGGGCGCCATGGCTGCCTCCTATACAGGAGAACAGCCGAGCAGAAAGGCGTTGCTCTTGTTTCTTGGTGAGCTGAGCTCAGGACAGGTCTGTGAGAAGCACCACACCAAGGGAACTTCCCAAAGGGAAAGCAGGCGCTGCTGCCCGGAAGCTGCGAAGGTGAAAGAAACTCAAAACGCTGCAGGTCAACGTGCTGATGACATGTGTGGGCAAAAGGAAACAGGGCATGAGGTAAACACGACCTAAGCAAAGGTGTGAAAACAGAATTTGTAGTTAGAGAACAGGAAACAGTTTTAAATGGAGATATGATGTACAAGTTGAACATAGCACAGAGAAGTCAGGAAGAGTCTGAGGGCAGACTAGATAGGGCTTAGAGTCTATACACGAAGCTTGTCTTCTGATTGGAGGACAACAGTAGCTTACTGACATGAATGGAGCAGAGAAGGACATGTGTCAACTGTGATTTATTTATTATTATAGGTAAGTACACTGTAGCTGTCTTCAGAAGAGGGTGTCAGATCTCACTATGGATGGTTGTGAGCCACCATGTGGTTGCTGGGATTTGAACTCAGGACCTTCAGAAGAACAGTCACTGCTCTTAACCGCTAAGTCATCTCTGCAGCCTGTCAACTGTGATTTTATATTTTGTATCACTAAGAAGCCATCTGAAGAGAAGGAACCTGGGTGAGATGCTGGCTGTTGTGAGGGACTGAGGAGGATCTCAAAGCACCACAACATACAAAGCCTCGATGCGGGGAGCGCGTGTAGGATTTGAAAACTGTTCAAGCATGAACAAGGGAAAGAAAGGGCGTTTGGTAGGATGACTGTACAAAGCCAAGCAGGGAAAGGCAACACAAAGAACCAGTCGGATGGGAAGATAATGATTTTGGCGTGGCTCCCGCTTGAGGTACTTGGCAAGACATCCAAGGAAAACTGTGCATAGATAAAGTAGGTCAACGCTCTAGACTAGAGAGACCCAGGCTCTGGGCAGCCAACCATGTGGAGACAGCTAGGGAGCTCGGAAACAAGCTACTGGAGAAAGAAAAAGCTGTTCACCAAGGGAGAACCCTGGAGGCACAGTGAGGGGTGGAGTGGAGATCAGAGAAGGGCCGGTTAAAATGACTGACAGTCAAAGACTTAGGAATGAAGACAATCCCTCCCCCCTCCCCCCCCCCAAAAAACCATGAGGGATAGGTGCAGAAGACAATAGTGAGCCTTGTCATATGTGGCTGGCTTAGTGCTGGCTGGGACATTAGGACCACTAAGCTTTAGTCACCCAGGTTGTTTGAGAAGACTCTTGATGGGAATCCCAAACTGTAAGATTGAGGGAAACAAAATTCCTTCTTGGAGCAGGGACTCTTCATGGCCTGACCCCAAGGAAACAGGGGAACAAGGGAAACCAGGAACTGCAGGCTAGAAAATGGAGTTGAGACAGCAAGTCTGCAAAAACAAGCTGAGATGTTAAAGTCAGTGTAGAGAAGGGACTTTTGAAGGAAGACACTGTCCAGGATTCAGGTAAGGATACAAATGCAAGGAGTTTTGTAGCAAGGGCAAGAAACTAGATACATTCTTGGCAGGGCTCTGCCCTTCTCAAGAGGGTAGGCAATGGTTATGAGAAACAGGGAGGGGGCAGGGTTGGAAATAAAGGGAAAGGTTGGCACACTTGCTAGGCCTGAACTGAAGAGTCTGCTAGAAGCAGGCAAGCACATTTCTGAAGCCCACCAAAAACCTAACGAGTCAAACACCCAAGAGTGTGTGGTGAAATCAGTCAAGACGTGGCAAATAGAGAGTGAGTCCAAGCAGTCTCCTGTGTGTTTTATATTATTTTATATTTATATATTATACATATAATCATAAATTATACTTATTTATATTAATAATTTATACATTTATATTATACTTGTTGAAAGTGAAGATTGGTTCAGACTGCATTCATTATTCTATTTCTGATACCCACCCCGGTATGTACTTTACTTGGGTGTGTTTTCATGTAGGTGGTGGTGCAGGTTTACACGAGTACAGGCTGCTGTTGTATGCACATGGTGGCCAGTGACCACCCTTGGATTCCATCCTTTGGAATGGTCCACCTTGTCTTTTGATGTGGACTCTCACATTGGGGCTGAGGACTTTTTGGTTAGGGCCAGGCAAGCTGCAGGGAGCCTCCTGTCTCCACTATGGAGTGTGTACCACCATGGAGGACTTCTTGCGTGTTTTCTGGGGTGGCAGGGATATGAGGCAGTTGGGCATAGTGTATCTGAAGCTAGGAAGCAGAGACATGCAGGCAGAAGATAAAATGACTGCTTTTTTAGGTATTACGGGAACACTCACAATGGATGGATATACGTCTTTAAAATCAATACTTTCGCACAGAGCATCCACCTCAGGGGCCAGGGGACCTTGGACCATTGATCACATCTCATGGCCCTTATACTCCAGGAGGAGTATATGGTATGATGGCTGACTGGGGGCTTTAGTAAGGCATGCTAAGATAGCTTCTAGAGCACAGGAACCCCTTCTTTGGCTGTGGGCTTTATCTTGGCCTCACCTCCTTCCAAGTCACCGAGTAGCGCATGGCATGTCTGGACACTCTCTCTTCACTCTCCCCTTTCTTGGTGTCATTGACTCCAGTCTGTTCTTTATCTTTCCCATCTTTCTCCTCCGCATGACTCGAAGATCCGTCCAACACCCATCTCATCGTGGAGCCTGGTTCTCTGAGGGCATGGGTTGACATAGATCTTTTACACCACAGCCCAGAGGTTAAAGAGAGGCAGAGGTGGTATCATGGGATGGGCTTACTTAGTTTTATACTACTCTTGTTCCTGCATAGGTAGCAAACTGAAGATCAGCAAAATAGTGTTAGGGAATCGGCAGATGTGTGTGAGATTCTGTTCCCTCCCCCATCTCATTGAAGAAGTGGTCCGGAGGCAGAGGTGGGAAGCTCAAGTCAAGAAGGGTAAAACTTCTTCTGCTTCACAGCCTTCTATCTGGAACCCGTCCTAGAAAGCTATCATTATTCAGGACTTCTACAGTTCTGAGCAGAACAACACCAGTGAACTAGGGCCAGAGGTGGGCTGAGCAGAGGCAGCAGAAGTCTGAACTATCCGACACCAGCCTTCACAACCACCCCTGGGAAAGAGCCAGTGCTATAACTCCCCTGATTTAATAACTGACATCTGGAAGTTCTGCTTGGGGGTGGGGGTGGGAGGGAGACCGCAACCTTCTCCTCTCGCTTCCAAAGATAAAGAGGTGAGAGGTGGCCTGTGGAAATTAACACTTTATTGAGGGGTCTGTTCTTATTAGCAACTAAGGAGAGGGGTGACTGTCAGGATGTCCTTGGCCCAGAATCACTTCCTGCTTTGTACACATAGTCTTCTACACTGGAGAAGACTCGTTTTGACACACCACAACATACAAAACCTTGGTGGGGGGAGCGTGTGTAGGATTTGAAAACTGTTCAAGCATGAACAAGGGAAAGAAAGGGCATTTGGAAGGATGACTTTACAAAGCCACGTGGGAAAAGACAGTACAAGCCACATCTTTAAGTAGTCTGCCTCAGCACACAGTAGCTTTCAATACATTTTTCTGACATTTTAGTTTTTTAGAGCACTGTTAGGTTCACAGTAGAACTAAGCAGACAGTACAGGGAGTTCCTAGCTGCCCTGTCCTGGCAGATGGGCAGCCTTTTTCACTACTACATCCCCATCAGGGTGGTCCATGTGCTACAGGCCTGACAATTGGCTGTCCCGTACTGAGACATCTGTATTTACCCAAAGCAATAGTTTACATTTGAGGAGAAAGCAGATGACTGGATCAGTAAACTGCCTGTCATAAAGGCACTAGAGCCTGAATTCAGATCCCCAAAACCCATATAAAAAGTGTGGCATAGTGGAGCATGCGTGTAACCCCAGCCTTGGGCTGATGTGGCAGAGGCTGGTGGCAGAGGTGTGGAGAGAGGCAGATGAGGAGCTGGTCCTGGAAGACCCTGGCGAGTGATGAGCTTCTCTGTGGGACAGCCTGTTTCCAAAGACTTGGAGGGCAATGGAAGCAGCCACCTGATGTCACCTCAGACCTCCACGTGCACACACACAAATGTGTGTCCATACGCCGCCCCCTATGCACATAGCATACACATATACAACACAACACAAACATGAAAGTATAAACACACAATACAAACAAGAAAGCACAACTTAGGTTTTGACTTGACAAATGCCACTCAAGCTACGCCTTCCTTTCCCCGTGGCTACAGGTTGGGCTGGTAACTCAGATTCTTCAGAGTGAGGCTTTTCTCTCAGATCCTAAAGTAGATCGGGACAAAACTGCACACACCAGGGAAGGATTCCTTGAAGGGACAGGACTCTGGAGGGGCCCTGCCTCAGCCCACATGCAGAAATTTGACTCCTCTGTTCGGCCTTCAGCAGCTGACTTTCTCTCAGGCCTATGGCCATGCCCAAAGTGTCTCACAGTGTTCCTTTGCTTCCACTGACCAGAAGTAGTTTCCAGTTTTGAGTCATATTCCGTATTTCAGGACAAACCCCAGGCACAGCAAGGAGACACTGAAGGTTATGTTTATGTGTCTAGACTGGCTGTCTCATGGTCATCATGGTCCTCACCGTCATCACCGTGGTCCTCCTCTTCATGGGCAGAGATCTTGCCCAGGGTGTCATAATTAGGAAGTGGCAGGGTTGAGACATAGAGTCAGCTCTGTCTGACTCAGCAGTGCCATGCAAACACCCTCCTAGAGGCCTCATCTTATCCTTAGGTTATGCCTCTGGCTTCTTCCCTTATGCTTTGTGAGATGTGGAGGCTGGGCACTTCCAGGGCTCCAGTTCTGAGCTGGCAAGATGATGTTACCAGCCTGCTACTGGCCTGCTGGGCTTCTGTGGCTGCTGCTTGCCCCCTTAAAATTCCCCCCTCATACTCTCTCTGTCTCTCTGTCTCTCTGTCTCTGTCTCTCTCTCTCACACACACATACACACACACTCTCTCTCACACATGCTCTCTCTTACACACATATACACACACACTCTTTGTCTTTCTCACAGACATGTACACACTCACATAACTCTGACTCTCACACACACTGTCACACAAACATACACACACACTCTCTTACACACTCTCTCTTATACACACACACATACATACACACTGTCTCTCTCTCACACACACAATGTCTCTCTTACACACACATACACACTCTTTCTCTCTCACACACTCTCTCACACACTCTCTCTCTGTCTCTCTCTCACACACACATACTCTCTCTCTCTCACAGACATACACACACACTCTCTCATACATACACTGTCTCACATACTCTCTTTGTCTCTCTCACACACATATACACACACTCTCTCTCGCACAACTATCTGTCTCTCTCTCACACACACACTTTCACACACATTCTCTCTCTCTCTCTCTCAAATGTAGCTAGGAAGAGTAGCCTTTCCTCAGCTGGGCATGGTGACTCATATCTATAATCTCCAAGATGGGAAAGTGAGGCCACTTTGGTTCCTGTCTGGATTGCATAGTAACTTCCAGGTCAGCCTGGGCTATGGAATATGATGCTATCAAAAAGAAGGAAGGAAGGAAGGAAGGTAGGAAGGGAAGGAAAGAATGTTTTTCCTCTGTGTTTAGTTTGTGTCAGGGCCTATTCTGAGCATGTGTGTCTGTATGTGTGTATCTACATGTGTGTCTGTCTATGTGTCTGTATGTCTTTGTGTATGTCTGTGTGTATGTATCTGTGTGTGTCCCTGTGTGTGTGTCTCTGTGTCTCTGTGTGTTCGTGTATTCATTCACTCAGCCTCAACACATCCCGATGAAGCAAGTGCTCTGTGATCCATCTCACATTGAAGAACTTATAGTCTAAAGACCTGAGTGGTTTAATCAAGGTCTTATAAACAGCAAATGACAAATCCTCTCTGTGACAGAGCCCCCACAAAGCCATGGAGATCTATTTATGGTTGTATTTACTTTACGCCTGGTATCAAGTGGGCAAGCTAATACCGGAACAGATGATGGAACTAAGGAGTGCATGGTGACTCCAGAGGGGCATGAGGAACAGGGAGTCCACATCTCTCCCAGTCCACGGGGAGTTTTCCATGGCTGATCCTTGGGGGGAAGACTGCAACTGAATCTGTTATACACTGGCACCACATGGAAGACACAGTTACAAAGGGTGCCTGAAAGGCAATGGAAAAGGACACCCTGGGCCTAACTTCTTGGATGGGGAGAAGGCTGAGGAGACCATTTGAGCTGTTTGTGGGTAGGAGTGAAAGGTTGGCTACACAGTCAGGGGTCTGGAAAGTACAACACAGAGTCCTGGGAAGGAACATGTAGGTGGTTCTCCTGGACAGATAACATTCATGGAGATATTTAGGTTCTATAAATAGTCACCAAAGAGGAACTTCAGCAGATGAGGACCATAATGAGAGTGGACAGAATGTCCTCTGCTGTGGGCATCAGCCCACGTCTCCAGGCTCCTCTGCTTTTACACAATGGATGGAGGATGCGGGTAAGATGTGGAGTGCACAACACTTACTCCACACACATGCACACAGACAAACAGACAGACACACACACACAGACACACACAGACAGACACAGACACACAAGACACACACAGAGACATATAGACACACAGAGACATATAGAAACACGCACACAGACAGACAGACACAGAAACACACAGACACACACACAGAGACACACAGAGACACACAGACACACACACAGAGATACTCATAGACACATACAGACACACACACACAGATAGACAGACACACACAAAGACACACATAGACACACACACAGACACACAGAGACATACACATACAAACAGACACAGACACATAGACACACAGAGACATATACACACAGACACACACAGATATACACAAACACATACACAGAGACACACACAGACATACACACAGTATTAACTACTGCAACTACAGTGACTTAGATGTTCTAAAACAAACATCAACGATTACCTCCAAAGATGGTGCTATTCCCAGAAGGACTGACCATTCACCTGATGATCAGCTTTATTACATACAAGAGGCCATCATATGACAGTCAGGGTCTTTAGACCTTTGAACTAAAATACTGGGATAACTGATGACCCAGGAGAAAAGGTCTTGTACGACGCAAAGGGAGTTTGGATATCTCCTAGTAAAACATAGTGAAAGATTGTAAGAACCAAGAAAAACGAGACTGTCGAGGAACAAGGCTTTATGGGATGAAGGTTTGGCCACTTGTGAAAAGCATAATTGCGTTTTAAGGGCAGCAGCATGAGCCTTGCTGGGGAAGGGATGTTTAGACATTATGAAAGGGTACGGATGCTGAATAATCAAAGGAGCGGACTGTCCCTCTAACGCACAGTAGCTCTGTTCTGTGTGGTAGTGTACGCCTAAACTTGAGAATCAGCTTCAGTGTGAGACTGAGAAAATCTCTACCTCTTGCCACCTGACTCCCTGCTAACTTTTGCTGATAAGGGGCACTGGTTACCAGATGGTGGTGCCGGACAGTGGTGGCTTATGCCTTTAATCCCAGCACCCTGGAGGCAGAGGCAGGTGGTTCTCTGTGAGTTCGAGGCCAGCCTGGTCTACAGAGCAAGATCCAAAGAGACACTGGTGGTGAGCCAGGCCCTAGTCAAGAAGGGAAGATGACATTTCTTTAATAGGAGAAACCAAACTCTAATAAACTGAGATAAACCGCCAGCCTTTCCAGATATCAGAGTCTGAAATTTGATGTTGCTAATTGATTGAAAACTTAACCAGGTTAAATCACACAGCACCGAAAATCACAAGCCAGTGCGTCATCAGGGTGACTTGTGACACCCCTACCTATGAGAGGGAGTCTGGGTGTTTTGACTGCTGTCCCTTGGAAAGCCTGGGGAACATTATCTGCCCTGCAGGTCACTGCACATTCCTGGCTTATTAAAATGTGCAAAGAGTCTGCTCTTTCCTCGGAGGCAACATTAAGACCCTTTGATCTTTGCTGACTTCCACTGACAGGATTTGGAAGTCTCTGTTGGCATCAGAAAAGACAAAGAGCTGGGACAGATAGCTGTTTGATATTTGGCCTCTTTTAACTAAAACAATCGCAGTCTTTATACGTTCATGTATTATTAATATTTGGTGACTAACTATGTTTAAACATCTGTGAAGATGAAATTTTGGAAAAAAAGGAGATTGTTTTGGTTGTACAATATGGTTGGATGTATGTAACACCATTGAATTGGGTTTAATTTTAACATGGTTAAATCTCTGTTTGGGGGATTTTGCTTCAATTAAAAAAAAATTAAGCATCCTTGTTTTACAATGAATATTTTGTGTGAACTGAAGTTCCTAGAAGAAAAAAAAAAAGCCATAGCTGTGTTAAAGATTCTGGAAGGATGAGGGGCAGATTAGAACTTTGGAATTGTAAAGACGTGCAATGTTGTATATCCGGAGCTAAATGAGTTTAGACGGCCTCTGCCCCTTTCCTAGTTATTCGCCGCCCACCTCTGTCTTACCTAATACCTCCTGACTCTCAGGAAAATGGATGAACTGACCATTCATGAGTTTTGTCCCTCCCAATGCTAAAACTGACAACGCCTGAGAGACACAGCACCTGAAACTTACAGCTAAGTTCGCTGTGACCGCCCACCTGCCGTTCTCACGAGTGTGTTTAGAAGCACTGTAATTCATGACTTTCTTTTGTTCTGTAAGTATAAAAACTTCATGAAACCATTTGCATGTTAGAACAAGGTATCTAGAGCAACTTGAATGAATCTGAGCTTCCAGGTTACGGCCACTTCTGTTTGGCTTCAGAACCAACTATGCCTTATTTCCTGTGACACCCGGGAAGCTGCAGTTTGCCCTGACAGGAGGGAGGCTGCCACCATTTCACCTTGATTCAAGGGTATCAACAGGAAAGCTCACTCACTGTCTGTTTTAGCTTATCTTTATGCCGAATGCCAGTTAAAAGACTTCTCAGATCTTAGGCAGTTTTTATCTTCAGTGAAGTTCATGAATTTTAATCGTATAATAGATAAAGCAAGCCGGGAGCGACTCCCACTAGCTATTAACTACATCAAAAGACTGAAAACGCCCAACTATTAAAAAGGCACAGTCGTCTCAAGATACTTCCTTATGAGAACTTTAAAAAGTGACTAACTTTAAATTTTCATGAACTCGCTAACAGGGGGTGATTGATTAAGAGAGTTATGATAAGATTGCATAACGTGAACACAAAGGCTCAGAGCCCTGCTCAGGAAGAATTTTCCGTGTTTGTGTCTATATGGATCTCAGCGTTCTCCTTTCAAAATAAGAAGAAGCAGGGCTGGCTGACGAGCATCCGTCATCTTCTTCAGATGCTGTCCAGGATTTTTCAGGGACGGTGAGATAGCTTAGTTGGTAATGGACTTCCTGCAAACATGCTGCCCCCATAAATAAATAATGTAATACACATTTTAATTAACTAATTAATTAATTTTGTTTTTGCTTTTTTCCAAGAAAAAAGCTCTGTGTAGCCCTGGCTGTCCTGGAACTCACTCTGTAGACCAGGCTGGCCTCGAACTCAGAAATCCACCTGCCTCTGCCTCCCAAGTGCTGGGATTAAAGGCATGCGCCACCACTGCTTGGCATAATACACATTTTAAAATATATCTTCAGGACTTAAAAATATTGTCTGTTGGTTTACAGAGCTGGGGATTGGACTCAGCGCTTTTTGCACGTGCCAAGAAAGGTCTCTTTCACTCAGCTATGACTCCCTCCCCCCGCCCTGAGGATGAACATCTTCTAATGTTTACAGGTATAAAGACAACAGTTTTAACTGTGTTTGGACAGTCAACTGGATGTGCATTGGAAGAATATATCCTTTGTTTATTACAGCTTATCTTTTAGTCTCAATTTAAAGCTTCAAATAATCTTTTTTTTTTTTTTTAAAGTCCAGGGTGTTATTTCCTTAATAGTAAATTTGTGGTGAGAAAAGTTGAATGTTGGGAAGGGGCTCCTTTCTGTCTTCTCACCTCATTCCATTTTGCCCCATTCTTACTTCTTAGGTCTTTGCCATAAAGAACTAACACGTATTACTCAATTATATTTGTTAATTTTTTTAAAAAAAATCTTCTTAATATGCCCCAGTACCAAGAAGTGGGAGTGGGTGGGTAGGGGAACAGGGCGGGGGGAGGGTATAGGGAACTTTCAGGATAGCAGTTGAAATGTAAATAAAGAAAATATCTCATAAAAAAAATAAAAAAACAAAAAAAAACCTTCCAGAGCCACCTGATTTGATCGACTCGAGCAAGGTGTTGCTCATTCATGTAAACTGAGGTTTGTTTTAGATTGGGTTCTGCATTCTGCATTAGTCAGCCTCCAGTTTACTGTGAGAAAACCCCTGGCTAACTGACGAAGAAGAAAAAGGTTCATTTGGCTCAAGATTTCGGCCTCTGACCACTTGGCTTCAGGGCACGACATGTGGTAAACATGTTCCAGAGCAAAGCCACCCACCTCATGGTGGTCATGGAAGGAGAGAAGAGGGAGGGCGAGAAGAGAGGTGAGAAGGGGAGAGATAGCTCATCACATACCCTTAAGGACAGACTTCAGTTAGGTTCTGACCTCCAGACAAAAGAGCTGCAAGGGGAAGTCTCAGATCAGGTTTATAACTGTAACTGACCTCTGAGTGGACGCCAAGGTCAGATTTGTAACAGTAAGTTTCCGCTTTCACTTGTTTGCCCTGCGAATAAATTTATCACTGTTATGTAGTGACCTGGCTTCCTCTTCCTGTATGACAAAACACCTTAAGCTCAATGGCCTAAGACCTGACACATTTATTATCTTAAAAAACGTGGGGGTGGCAGCGTCAGAATTGTAAATAAATTCTCGAGAAGAGTTAGAGTCGAGGTGTCAGCACAGCTGTGGCATTTTTCACGGGAGTGTCAGAACAGAATTCTTCTCTTCTTCCACCTCTGAGAAGGTGCCCATGTTCTCTGGCTCCTCGCTGTTTGTTCTTAAGCCAGATGACCTGGATGGTCTGGGGACTTATCAACAATAAGCCTAACCCTATTTGCAGTGAGCTTACTGAGTATATAGCAGGCCAGAGTACGAGAGTAACGAATAAGAGGTTGGTAGGTAAGAAGGTAGATAGTGCATCATCCAATATCAACAGAGAGAACACCATCAAATCTACGGTTCACAACATTGAAACTGACTGAGGAGGCGGAGGCAGTCAGGGGCGGTCCACACAGAGCCTTTTCTCCCTGGCTCAGCTCCTCACAGCGAAGCTTCAGGCCTCTCTGTATCACCGTAGTTATTTTTACTCCGTGAGATATTAAAATATAACATCATGAGAGATCAGATAAGGTCTGTTGGCACTGCTTCACTATCCACCGGTCTCAAGGGCACCAGGCTTGCAGTCGGGCTGTTTTGTTACTCTCTTTTGCCTGCTGCGGAGTTAAAGATGGAAAGAAAAATGATGGACAGGTGGGCGGGCGTGGGGATCTCAGGTCCAGACGAGGGTCTTGTGGGACGCTTGACATAAATACACTTAGGTCTAAAGTGTGCGTTAGAGGGGAGGAGGGAAAAAGAGGGAGGGAGGAAGGAAGAGAGAGAGAAGATGGGGGAGGGGAGAACAGGGGGCTGGGATATCCCACAGCCCTCCCCCTCCCCCTCCCCCTCCCACCTCCCCCCTCCCCTCCCCTGGGGAGGGGGCACAGTCAGGCATTGGTCAGCAGGCTTGAGAGTTTTCTGAAGTTTCTGGACCTAAATTGAACCAAGGCATCTTTGAACGTAAACCTCCAGATTTTATTTCTTACAGTGGGAAAAGGAGAAAGGAGGGAGAGAGAGAAAAATAGATAAATGATAGATGATAGAAATGGTTTATTTGTTCAAATAAAATTAAAAAGATGGCTTTTTAATGAATGGGTGTCTAGTATATTATAAAGATATACTTCATAATTCAAAAAGTAAGATGGAATTAATCAACTTCTCAAACAATCTTGAATGGTGTAAGATAACTCCAACCTGACATTATTGTTATAATTTATTATTGCAAATTATATTGTAAAATATATGTGACTATTATAAATCATTATTGCAATCCATTTTCAAAACAATCATAAAACATACTGGAGAATGATCGAAAATTTGTTTGAATTTGCTGTTTTGAGCGTGGAGCATTCAATTTGATAACTCAGCTCAAAGACTTTATATTTATTGGTTCGAGAAGGGTAAGTGCTTAGTCACAGCATTTGCACATTAGCCTGGTGATTGACAAGAAGAGCCAGAAGACAGGGAAGGAACCCATCTGGGGGTGAACGACTCCCCAGGTGTTATGGAGTGACACTGAGACGCCCCCACAGGTGTATGCTTTGATGCCTGGTCTCCGGCTGATGGTGCTAATTTAGAAGGCTCTGGAATCTCTAACAAGTGCTGTCTAGCAAGTACAAGTAGGTCATTAAGGGTGGGCTTCCTGCCTCACTGTCTGCTTACCCCGTCTACCAAGATGTGAACAGCCTTTACACACGTCTCCCCCAGTGTTCGGAGCTGTTAGGACACCATGGACCAAACAAACAAACACACACACACACACACACACACACACACACAAAACCAAAACAGAACAGAAAAAATACGTTTTTCTCTCTCTTAAGTTGTTTCCCATAGCTACTGTGGTTGCAGCAATGAAAAAGCAATGGCTACACAATTACTGGAAAAATTGAGAGAATTTACACCATCATTAATTAAATAAATCCACCAGAGAGATGACACTACCTGCCTGAGAATATCAGCATGTTGGAGGGGTGTGTGTGTGTGTGTGTCTCCTGCACCGTGGTGAGCCATGGTGTGTTCCAGGGGTTGAGGAAAAGGGAGGTTTCAAAAGCCAAGAAGAATTACATCTGATGTCTTGAATCAGTAATCCTTGGATTAGTAACAAAAGTGGCGTGGTGTCAATCTAAGGCTGGCCTGTTTGTGTGCACAGGTCCTTGTAGGACGCTGTGGTGTTCTTTGTTCAAGCTATACTTCCGGTGTAGCCTTCCAGATGGCTACTCTCCGGTAGCCACATGAACAAACCCTCCCTTCACAAGCTCCTCACCTTATCTTTTTTTTTTTTTTTTTTTTTGAGGGTGCAGGTGGTCCTATTTTGCCTCTGAGGGAGGTCTTCCACATGTCTGTCACACATGGATACAAATACTGTTTTCCTTGGTGACAGTATCCTTTGGCCATGGTAACAATGAGTAGTTTCTATTATAGGTGTCTCTGCAATAATTTTCACATTGTTCTAAAATAGCTTGACTCTTGATATTTTCATAGGGACTTCATTGACTCTGTAGATTACTTTGGGTAATGGACACTTAAACAATATTTATTCTACCCATGGGAAGATGAACATTGAAGCAATATTTATTCATCCCATGGGTAGATGGATATTTATACAATATTTATTCTTCCCATGCTCTTTCATTGAGCTACGCTCACAATCCCTATTTGTTTATTTTAAAGACTTAAGTCACAGTATGCTGCCTAGACTGATCTCAGACTCATGGATTCACGTGACTTCCCTGCCTCAGTTTCCCAAGGAACTGGACTACAGGCATATGATATTGTATCTGGTTGTACGGTGTTTAAAAAATTATATGTTGATGTGTGTGGGTTGGTGCATATGAGTGCAGTACCTGAGGTGGCCAGAAGAGGACGTTGGATATTCTGGCGTGAGCTATCCAAAGCTAGTGCTAATTACATATACATATACATATACATATACATATACATATACATATACATATACATATACATACATTCCCAGCCTCTGAAATTAAGTGAGATACTGGTGGATTTTTGTTTGTTTCTGGTCATTTGAGACAGTCTTTCATTGCGCAGCTCATACTTGCCTCAATTTGCCATCCTCCTGCCTCGGCCTCCTGAAAGCTAGGACTACAGGCATATACTACCATGCGTGGCTTATGTGTGTTGTTTTAAGTAACTAATTTGGGCTGTGTGCATAAGTAATCTGTATCAGAGCAGCAGATAACTAAAGCAATGAAACCCAGTCTATTACCTAAGCAGAGAAGTTGGTACTTGTCATTGTGGGGCATCCCCAAACTTTAGATGGTTGCAATTAAATCAACATATTACCTCACTAAAGAATGTCTCGTGAGCATGCAAGAGTGCCAGGAATGTTAGCTCCATCGGTGACATGGTGACACGGTGACATGGTGGCATTTAGTTGTCACGGTCTCCTGAGGAGGAATAGACCACCCAGTCTGGATTCTGGGTCACTTGACTGCATTCCCTGTTGGGAAATAAAGACTTTGTTCCATTTGTCTGTTTTGAATTTAGGTAAACACCTCTTCTAGACTTCCCCCTCCTCTCCTCCTCCTCCTCCTCTTCCTCCTCCTCCATCTTTTCCTCTTAAGACAGGGTCTCACTATGTAGCCCAGGCTTGTCTTAAACTCAGAGAGATCCACCTGCTCTGCTTCCCCATTGCTGGGATTAAAGGCACCACTGCCCAGCCATTCACTCTGCTCTTTAAGATCCGTGGGTGTGCTCATCACAGCTGTGTGGCTCCTTAACTCCTCTGGGGACTAGGGAGCAGGGTGGATTTGCCCTGACTATGATATTGGACTTGTGGGGGTCACTGTGTTGACTTAGTAAAATGCCACAGGGCACTTTAAATCAGGAGAGCATGGATCAGTGGAACTACTGGGCAGGCTACCAGAAACAGGTTAGGATGTTCCTTGGGGAAAAGAGGCTTATGGGTAAAAATTAAACCAAGTTAGGTTCGATGCCCTAAAGGCAGTGGCTCTCAACTTTCCAAATGCCGTGACCCCTGTGTCGTAGTGACTCCTCGAGCATAACATTATTCCATTTCTACTTCCTAACAGTAATTTTGCTACCTTTATGAATTGTAATATTAATATTTTTGGAAATAGAGGTTTGCCAAAGGGGTCTCGAGCCCCTTGAGGAAGGCTGAGAACCACTGCCTTAAGGTAAAGAGGCCTCCTGTGAGAGTCTAACCTACAGGTTAGATGCAGGGCTGTGCCTGGGACTGGGAAGCAGGGTGGCTGTTAGTATTGCGATGGAGCTGCACCTGTGTGGGAAAACTTCCGATCAAAGACTCAGAACCCCCCAGGCATAGGTGAAGCCTTTCTTGCCAAGCTGGTTCAAAAGTTTCTGATGTGTTAGGATGTGAGGAGAAAGTCTCTCTCCCACCCACTCCAGAAAGCCTAAAAGGCTCCATAGGGCTTTTGTCTGACCTTGGACAGCTGCACAGTGACCTTGAGGGGCTTACAGTTTTCAGTTTCTCTCACAGCTGGCGCTGTCTGTTGCTTATATCCTGGCCTGATTCATAAGACTCTTACTCTGAGGTAATTATTACTTTTTCAATAAAAGCATCTGGACAGAGATATTCTTTATAAGCGATATCCACCAGAATATACTTGCAGAATATAGGACACTATAGGACAAGCAGTAACAATGATTAATATGTCCCAAGACAAACAAACCCCACGAAACATTCAAGATAAATACATGATCTTTTCCAAGTATTTATGGAAAGATGACTTTTGCACAAGATAGATCTAAATCTAGAGGGCTTGGAGAGACGGTGCAGAGGTTAAGGGCCCACAGGACTCTGCAGCAGATGGAATTCTGGTCCTAGCAGCCTTTGGGGGCAGTTCACAACTGCTTGTAATTCCAGCTCCAGGGGATCTGGTGCCCGATTCTGGCCTCTGTGGGTGCTGCACTCACATGTACAACACTACATTTAGACACACACACACACACAACTTCAAAATAAATTCTAAAATAAAAAGATCTAGATGATGTTACTTTTAGTTTAAAGATCTTGACTGCCTCATTTGTGTTTCTGGAATCCGATGGCTCTTAGTTCTATCAGATGCAGTAAGTTTTCCTGGAACCAAGTACTGAAGGCTTACTTTATAGACAGTAAAATGATGAAGAAAATAGAAACAAGAAGGGGCTTTGCGGGCTCACGCTATTCCTCTTGGAAGGCTGCGACAGGAGGATGGACCAAGAGGATGAGATTAGGTTACCTCTGGTTTCTTTGTGTGAGTGTGAGCCCCTTGGCAGAGGCAGAAGGAAGTTAAGAATCACAACTGAAACAGGTTTGGGAAATTTGAGCATTAACCTTTTCTCCTGGTTTCTCAGAAAAATGGAGAAAAACTCCCTTTTGCCTTACTGAAGGGAAGTGTGGCCAGTGCGCTGGCCTTGCGCGCACTGGCCTTGCCTGTTTGTGGCAGTCACTGCGGTCTCTCTGCTAGGCCCTCGAGAGAAATGCTCTGACCCCCGTGGCAATGGCTACAGAGAAAAGTCCACACTGTTGGAAATAGATGTGTCTGGGGCCGGTACTTTCGGGAGCCGGTGCAAGCTGCGTAGCCTCTCTAGGTGTCTGAAAACATCTGGTGCTGATACGGCTCAAGGCCAAACAACCCAAAAGCCTCGGGCGGGCGAGCTGAGCAACTCCAGGACAGGTAGGTTAACACAAAGGCAGCATCTTCTGCAGGAAGTTAGGACCCAGTGAGCTCTTGATAAGAAGAGCATTTACAAGCTTGAAGACTGCAGGGGAAGGAAGCAGATGTAATCTCCCACTACAGAAGTTCCCTTTTCTGCCCTATAAAACTCCAACCCGCCCCACCCCCCACCCCCACTCCTAAGCACATTCCCCAGGAGTGGCTTCTGCCCTTGGCTGTTCTGATTAAAGGAAAACCTGCTTCTGTAGGGTCTGGTCTCCAATGTTCTCTAGCCTGGAGCGATTCTAACAATCAGCCAACTGATCTAACTCTAGCCTCCGGCTCACACAAGGCCTGAGTAAGCACACTTGGGAAAGGCTTCTCTGTTCTGCCCTCCTCATCTTTTACAAGTAGCTGTTCCTACAGCCTGTATCTGGATCCTGGACCCTGGCGGGGGCTTCAGTAGCTGCGCTGAGGATATTGAAGAAGTAAGAGAGGAGGGCAACCCCAGGAGCGGAGGAGTAAGACCCACCTCCATCCTTATTGGACTTCCCCAAAGCATGGGGGAAGGAAAGAAGTTGAGTCAAGATGGGGTTTAATGTTTGCTTCAAGGACAAGCGACTGTAAATAAAGTTCCACTGCTCAGTCACCAGGGGGCGCACTAAATCTTTGCCTCCTACAAAATTCCCAAGTTTGGAAACTGTAAGTTTGTTAGAAACTCCCAAAGGTCCCACCGCTTATCTAGAAATGTCCAGGAGATGAAGAAACCACCGTGAGACATGGAGCAGGTAAGGACGATCAGAGCAAGAAGTGAAACCATTCATCCTCAGATACCTCGGTTCTTGCCAGGGGGATCCGACAGTAGACAAAGGGCTTCTGTGGGATGTGAAAAAACGAGGGACGTCGAGGCACAGCCAGCACTATAGCCCCCCTACGGTGAGCCAAGCAGGCTTGGGGATAATCTCGTTCTAGTGGGGAGAAACTGAGGTAGAAACGAACCCCTCGTGCTTGAAAGTTGGTGAAGCAATGAAATGAAGTCAATTCTGTCTCCAAACCAATTTTAAGTTCTAGTATGGGGGAAGACACTACAGACCAGTGTTGGTGTCCCAGTGAGCTGAGAGGAGGAGGAGGAGGAGGAGCAGGAGGAGCAGGAGGAGGAGCGAAGCACAAACAAGAAGCAAGAAGCTAAATGGTGTTCCCGGCTTGTAGAGTCAGGGTAACTAACACCAATGACCAAAAAAAAAAAAAAAAAAAAAAAAAAAAAAAAAAAATGGCTGTTGCATGCCCGGTTATTTCTGTCACCGTATCCCATCCATTGAAACTAGTCTCTCTCTCTGATCTCTCCTCTGCTTGGTTACGTTTGTGCAGCTGTGATGGAAAGCAGAGAGCCAGACAGGAGTGAGGGGCAGCAATGACCTCGTAGGCCACCTCTATCAATTGGGACTTTTGCAGCTAGGCCCCACCCCAAACATTTCCCTACCTCTGTAAACTCCATCAATGGCTGGGGACCAGTGTTCAGACCACGCAGCAAGCCTGTGGGAGACTTGTTCTTTAAAACCAGAACATCCCTTAAGTCCAATTCCTCACAAGATTGCATTAGTCCCCTGGTTTCAGCATAATGGTTTTACACTCTAGCAATTGTGACTCCATCTTAAATTTTACCCTGGTCTTTTGGGGCTCAGTGTAGAAGCTCAGTCCAAAACAATAGCCCCCAGAAATTCCTATTTCTTTAAAAATTAATATTCCTGGGCCAGGGGATGTAGCTAGGTTGGTAGAATATTTATGTTGCATGCATGGAGCCCTGAAGGGTTCAGACACTGGCAGGACACAAACCTGGATGTGGTTGATCATGCCTGTAATCTCATGTTGAGGAGGAAGGATGCTCACAAGTGGAAGGATCAGATATTCAAAGTGATCTTCTGCCCAGTGAGTTCAAGGCCACTCGCAGGGACAGCCAGATGTCTCCTATAAGTCCCTTAACCATCCTTTTAGCTACTGTAGCTGTTCCCACCTGACTTTTGCTTTGCCTACACACAGAGCCATTCCGCAGGAAGAGAAAGCGTGGCTGCTGTCTAAGTAATCCCTTGAGGGCATGCCCAGTCAAATATGTGGACTTTAAAAATGTGGACTCCAGGTTTACAATGGGAGCCAGTCCTTGGGATGGATACATACACAGAGAGTCAGCACAGAGATAAATATAGGAATTGTCCAAGGATGGAGTGTGTTATGTGGTTAGCCTGGCAACGGCAGATGCTGAGGATGCTGGCTGAATTGGTGGACCTTGATATCCACAGGCCTACTTTGTGGGCAGGGTCACTGGCTTGCTGTCCACTGTAGACCTCTTCTGCTTCTCTAACCCTTCTGAATAGGCGTGGTGGGCAAGTAGCTGCTTGGGCTTTATGGCTAGAAGGAGGAAGAGTCTGGGCTCACAGTTAGAGGGAGATCAGTTCTGGAGATAGCCTGCTCCAAGGTGTGGGCAAGGGACTGAGGACTGAGGTGGGGGTGTAGCATTTCCCAACCTTGCTGCATGAAGACCCACATCCCACTCTGGGGTGAGCTGGCATTGTTAGCCTAAGGAGAGATATTGGTCCATCCGTGAAAGCCTCAGTCTCCCATGATGGAGCATTCTCATGGGTGCTCCACATTCTTGTATGACCTTTGATGTCTTCTTTTCGCGTATAAAGCAGGACTTTTTCTTAGTCCTGGTCTGTAGGAATAACAGCTGTATTTAAAACTTACTGTTTTTAATATAGCTGTTATGCTACACCCCTACCTCAGTCCCTTGCCCACACCTTGGAGCAGGCTATCTCCAGAAATGATCTCCCTCTAACTGTGAGCCCAGACTTTTCCTCCTTCTATATTATGCCAGGCAGTGGTGGCACATGCCTTTAATCCCAGCACTTGGGAGGCAGAGGCAGGCGGATTTCTGAGTTCGAGGCCAGCCTGGTCTACAGAGTGAGTTTCAGGACAGTCAGGGGGTACACAGAGAAACCCTGTCTAGAAAAACCAAAAGCCAAACAAAAGGAAACAAACTAGCAAATGCAGGGCCTGGGCAGTTGGCTCAGTCTGCAGAGTTCTAGCACACAAACCTGAGGACCTGGGTTCCTGTAAGCCCAGTACTGGGAGAACAGATTCAGGCAGAATGCTGAGCTCAGCAACCAGCCCAGCCAACTTAGTAAGCACCAGGGTTAGTGAGAGACCTCGTCTTAAAAACAAAGTGGAGGGAGCTGGGGTAATGGCTCAGCCAGTATAAATGCCTGTTAGGTACATATATGTCCTGATTTCAAATCCCAGCACCCATGTAAAAATCCAGGCCTGGCCACATCAGCACCACACACCTGTAACCCCATTCTGTGGAAGGACAAGATAGGAGGGTCACTTAGCTGCCAGTTAAGCTGTGGTTCAGAGAGACCCTGTTGCAGGGGAATAAGGTAAAGAGTAATGAATGGGACACATGATGTTCTCCTTTGATCTCTCTCTGTGTGTATATACACACATATACACATGCACACATACACACATGCACACATACAGACACATACACACTCACACATACATACACACACACTCCTACACATATACATATATACACACACACATACCATACACATACATATATACACATACACACACACATATACTCACACACACATACACACATACATATACACAAACACACACTCACATACACACACAAACACACACAAATACACAAACACACACTCTTAAAAGATTAAGGTGGGAAGCACTTAAGGAGAATGCCTAACATTGACTTCAGGCCTATAAATGTACACACATGGCATGTATGCACACCTGTATGCATATGTGCATACACAAATGTGTACATATGCAAACATATCTATATATAGTGTAGGCATACATACACACACACAATTAAATCAGCAGGCAATCAATTGGTTAACTACTTTAAGACTGGGAAATCTAAAACGTGGCAGCAATAGCATTTCTTTTTATTTATATATTGTTATTCTTTGACAATTTAGTATATGTTTACAAAGAAATATTATCATACCCCTCCACCCCAATTTCCCCCTCAGCTCCCCTGGGATCTACTCCCAAGTCCACCTCTCAATTTCACGCCCTCTTCTCTTCTCTTTGTTTTAGTTAAAAGAAAACCCCACTAAGCCCATTTATTCTGTGCATGTGTGTGCAGCCGTGGTTGCAGCTGGCAGCCAGGAACAGGGTCCCTTGCACTCCTGCCGCAGTTGGGCTGGAATTTACAACAGTATTTCTAGGTCAGTAGATAAAGTTCCCATAACTCAGAGCCTCATAAAGTCACAGCAGCCATGATCGATGGCAAAGCACGTGAGTCCCAGCAGCTCTGGAGGATTGCCTGAGCCTAGGGTTTCAGGATCAGCCTGGGCACGGCAGCAAGATCAGTCTCAGCAGGGAAGAGGTACAAACGCTCATTCTTTTCTTTCCGTTGGATGGGTTCTCAGCAGATGTACTGTATAGTAGCCTCTGTTCTTTTCAGGAACCTAATAATGTTGTTTATAACAGTTCATTAAGAAGACTGTGTAGAACTACCCAATATCTTTAGGATATCATAGTCAAGCACGGAAGTTGTACTAGGAATGAAACAGTCTTTGATGAAACAGACATACCTGGTGTGAAAACAGACTTTGTGCTCTCCGTGCAGTACCCGGGACAGACAAACCGCAATTAAGTTTCCCATGAGTGTCTTGCTACCACAATCGGATGAACATCAATGGGTGATCCTAGAGAAGTCTGCCATCAATAAATACTTCACTAGTGACAGCCATGTTATTAACAGTGAAATACAAGAACACATTTCAATCCTAAAAGAACACAGTCACCAAGAGTCAATATGTACTAAGGGCAGCAGAAGCAGCAGCGTCTCACTGACGTGCTAGCTTTGTGTTTGTGGCAAGCCATGACAAACTCATAGCAAAGACTACCTCCCATCCCAGATTAGAGGATGACTATTGGGGCGAGAAAACCTAATTGACAGACTTGATCACTTCTATATCCTCAACACGTATCTGCCAGAAACTTGAAGAAACCCATCTCTTCTAAATGTCTCGTAGAAAATTTGTACAGCATACCCAGGCACATCTAGCCAGTTTTCATTTTCATGGTGCTGGGGTTGCACCCCTGCTTCATGCTCAGCAAAGGCTCTGCTGAAAGGTACCCCAGCCCCTGCCAGGTGCTTAGTCATTTGTGTTCAGCATTAAATTGGATACATTTAGAAAACTTTTAAAAGAAGAGTCCATGGCTCCCGCAGATGTGTGTATATATATTAGTGATTAACAAGGGGAATGTCTCTTCTCTGCTACATTTTGATATGTAGTAGTTCATCTTGTCTCCTCTCTTGATATATTTTGGGAACAGTTCATCTTGTGTCATCTCTGCTATATTTTGATATATGACAGTTCATTTCCTTAGGGACTTACAAGTGAGATGCGAGAATGTCTACTTGAGTTTTCCCATTAAATAGTTCCCTCTGAGGTAATTGTAGATGCTATAGATAATTAAAGATGCAGATGCAGTTTTAAGAAGTAATATGAAGAGACCCTATATTCATCTTACCCAGTTTCCAATTTAATAATGATTTGGTTCAAGGTAGGGGGCTTCCATCACTGTAAGAATCCGTCATTATCTACTTACAGTTAGGTTCTCCTGTCTCACTCTACAGCCCCCTTTCTGAAAGGTCTTCATTCTTAAAGGTCACATTCAGAATGTTACATGAATAGAATTATATAATTTGAACACTCTTATGGCTTGCTTTAATCACTTAGCATAATCTTCTGAAGATTCACAAAAGCTGCCTCTTGTATCAGTAATTAGCTCCTTTATATTGTTGAGTACTATTCTATGGTATAGATATACCACAATTGGTCTCGCCAGACACCAGATCAAAGGATTGAAGGACATCTAGTTGATTCCAGGAGTGAGTGTGTTTGTGTGTTTGTGTGTGTGTGTGTGTGTGTGTGTGTGTGTGTGTGTGTGTGTGTGTGAGAGAGAGAGAGGGGGGGGGGGGTCTCTCTAGGTAACCCTGGCCGTCCTGAACATGTAGACCAGGCTGGCCTCGATTCCACAGAGATCTGCCTGCCTCTACCTCCCACGTGTTGGGATTAAAGACATGCAGCATCATGCCCAGCTGATTCCAGTTTTCTCATGTTAAGGATAATTCATGTGTAAGTGTTTTTTAATTGTGTGTGAATGGTGTGTGTGTGGGGGGGCACACATTATGCTGTAGTATACAGAAGGAGGTTAGAGGAAAACTTTGTGAAGTCATGTCTCTCTTCCCACCATTATTGGTGGGTTTCAGGAATTGAACTCAGGTCATCAGAGCTGCTTGGTTAGCGCCTTTACTGGCTGAACCATCTTGCTGGCCCCATCATTTGTAAGTCTTCATGTGTATGTTGGATCCCTTGGAACTGGAGTTCCAGACAGTTGTGAGCTGCCGTGTGGGTTCTGGGAATTGAACCTGGATCCTTTGGAAGAGCAGCCAGTGCTCTTAACAGCTGAACCATCTCTCCAGCTTCTGCTGTTTTTTTTTTTAAGTAGATTATGTGCAATTTTCTATGTAGTTAATCATGTCCTTGTAAATAAGGAGACTTTTATTCCTTTCTTTCCAATTTGTACACATTTAATTTCTTTTTCTTGCCTTGTTGCTATGTCTAAAACTACAAATTTAAACTTGCTATAAATTCCTGGAGATTTGCTGAAACACAAATTGCCTGAAGAGGGACCATCTGATTCAAGCCCATTGTTCTTGGTGTCCAGACCATTCAGATTTCATTTCTTGTAATTTTGATAAATAGCTGATAATGCTCTTTGGGGTTTCTAATTGGAACCTGCTCTTCAAAGCCTTTGACGCCTCAGGAGTCCTTAAGGAGCTAACTCATAACAAGCTAACATAGCAAAAGGTACCAGTGAGGTGGTCTGGGAAGCCATGATGAGGAAGCCATGAGAGGCAGTGATGCTTCAAGGACTGATATCTGAGGTTGACCTATGGAGTACCTGACACCTGCAGCTTGTTCTTCCGGCCCTCCACCTTCTTCTAAATTGGGAGTAGCAATAAATTTAAACCCTGGAAATAGGAAATACCTCTAACAAAGCCACCCTATAATTATGTATTAGAAATAATGATTGCTGGGAACTCTTGTGAGCTGGCTTATGTCAAATAAAAAAAGGATTCTGCAGCTCTGCTAGGTTTCTAGTAATTAGTACTTAGATAGGTTTTAACAACACAAGCTCTGTTCGCGTCTTACTTTGTTAAACAAAATTATTTTAAGAATGTGTATATTTTCTATGTTGGTGATGTGTTTTTTTGTTATACAACATACCTGATCCATCATAGAGAATGTCTTGTCATTGTGGAAAGTTAGAAAACTTGGCCTTGGCGGTGTGTGCTCTGGTCCAGTCAGGCCCCAGGTACGTACACAGTTTCAGTTTAGTCTCCTCCGAATGCCAGGAGCTCTTGTAAATGGTTTGTTGAACAAGTTCAGAGCATGCTACCTACCCCTGCACCGGGCACTCCCCCAGCAGGCCAGTTAGTCATTGTCCTTTAAAATCACAGCCTGTGTCTGATGACCCTCTGTGCATTTCAGTAACACATTTTAAAAATTGGAAACACAGGGGGAGCGTCTCGCCCACTGTGTGCGGTGAACACACAATGATCTTGGGGTGCTGACTGGTGCTTTCTAAGCCTCAGCCTCCGGGTCTGAAGGAGACACCAGGCCGAGCATCTGACTGGGTAGGGCTTAAGTGAGGTGATTCTATTGAGGGTCTGGCCTGAGGCTAGGCAGTGAGCCGACTCTCAGGCTCCTTCTGCCTTTGCTTTCTCCCTTGCATTCTTCCCTCTGTCTTTGCTACACCGTGTGGAAGGAGGCGCTTCTTACCTTGAACACCACACTTCCTGAATAGTAGAGGGGCACTTTCTACCGGAAATATTAACAGTGGGAATCCTGGAAGCTCAATGGCAAAGCTACTTCATTCTCGTTAATGTTCTGCTGTAGTCTGCTCACACAGAGCAGGCCATGCACAAACCTGCATGTGCTTACTCTATTTGCTATGCCACAGTGGGAGAAAGGCTCCCCAAGTGACCTGTACATTCTAGAAAACACATCTGCAACTCAGTGACCTAGTGAACAACCTTCAGACAAAGAGCCTCCCATCCCCCAACCCCACAGCCACGCTGTGTGATGCACGCCCAGCTCTTTTTATGCAACGAGCTTCCATCCAAAGCACGACTTGTGGATGGTAAGCAACACGGTGTTCTCATGATAGAAGGCAATAACATGCTACATACAGGCGTTGTTTGTTTGTTTGTTTTTAAAGGACAGGATTAGCAACTACCACTTCCATTTTGACAACCAAGATTTCCAAATGGGTGTGTCTGGATTGAGTACGGCGTACGGCATAAACAGAAACGTCTCTATGAGTGCCTGTGTAGATGATGGGTCGGCAAAGGACCACTCCGATGAATCTCAACTCTAGCCCAAGGCTCCCTGTTCATCTTTTCTCATTCTGCTGTAGGGTGACAGGGCAGCTGGGCACCCTTCAAACAAAGAGACGGCAGTCAGAGACTGTCTGGCTTCTTTACTTCAAAGGTCTTCATTTTGATGCAAACCCCAAGACTTTTGTGTTACTATCAGGCCTTCCTTGGAGCTGCCTTGAAGTATTCCTCCCTCGGGATGTCAGATACACCTCCATACCATTTCTGAAGCCAGATGTGTTCTACCCACATCTTCATGAAGAACCATTCATACTGTCGGGGCCACTTCCTCATCCCTGGGTGCCTGCAGGAGCAAAGGGATAGCGCAGTGAACCTTCAGTTCTCCACCTGGGCCAGTCCCAGGGGACCTCCCGCTTGTAGGCCTGATTTGGGTTGAGAGTTCTTCAACCCAGGCAGAGGTAGAATCTGATGAGCTGAGGGTGGGGGCCAGGGCTGGGGGAGCCCCAGGGAGGCAGGAAGCTGTAGTCTCTATACAGAGCAGCTAAGCGCTCAGTTCTGGAGCCTGCTAATGAGTTCAGATGCTAATGCTGCATCTATGGCTGTCTCCTCACCTGTTGCATCAGTGGTGGCTATGATTGATGTGTTTATAAAAAGGTAAAGAGAGAGACAATATGTCCTATGGGTGTGTAGTCAGGTATGGGGGAAGGCGATGTCTCAGCGGACCCATGCTGAGGCATTTCTTCGACGGTATAGTATAGAATAGAATTTACTTAGGGCATGGGGAAGGGAATTAAGAGGGTAGTACAGGCAGAGAAAGGTAGAGAGAGGGAGAGAGTAGAGAAGTAGAGGCAGGCCATGAACACGTGGAGAGAGAGGGAAGGGAATGGGGAAGGGAGAGGGGAGGGGAAAAGTCCAAGAGGGCAAGAGAGAAGCAAGAGAGAGAGGAGGGGGCCAACAGCCATTTTTACAGTGGGTTAGGCCTACCTGGCTGTTGCCAGGTAACTGTGGGGTGGAGTTTAGACAGAATGCTAACAGCAGTACTTATTACAGGGCTGTACAGGGAGCAAACAGGAGGCACCCACAGAGATAACATTCATTTCCAGCCAGTGCAGTGGATGGTGATAGTTGCTAGTGGGAAATATCAAAAAAGACCATGTGTGTGTCTGTAGGAAAGAATGGGGAGCCTGTGAAATGTGTCTCCTCCTGGGGAGATTTCCATTCCTGCAGGAAGCATGGACAGAGAGCTCCACCTGAGTCCCCTGCTACATTCTCGCCTGCCTTCCAAACACATTGTAATACCTACGGAGGCAGACACTACATTCCATCTGTTCTGTAAGATTTAATAAAAATAAAAGTCTCCATCACACACACACACACACACACACACACACACACATATATATATATATATATATATGTATATATATATATATATATATATATGATGTGATTATCACAAGTCAAGAGCCAATGGCAGGCCAGAAGGACGTCTGAAACAAACAAATACCATGGTGGTCTTTATAGAGATGTCTGAGCATGCCTGAGGCACAGATCGAGTTAGGAAAGCCCTCTTGCTTTCATGCAAGGCATGTATGTGTGCTGCTTGGTTCTTGCCAGCTTGACACAAGCCAGAGTCATCTGAGAGGAGGAAAGTTCAGTGGAGAAAAATGCCTCCATCAGAATGGCCTGTGCGCCGTTTCTTGATTAATGATTGTCCTGGATTAATGATGATGAGATGTGCCACCCCTATATAGGTTGGTCCTGGGGTGTTTGAAAAAGCAAACTGAGCAAGCCAGCGGCTACCATCTCTGAAATCCATTTATTCTTCTCTAGTTTGGGACAAGCCATTTAAAAAAACATATATATATATATCTTCCTGCCCCAGCCTTCCAAATGCAGGAGCTATAGGCACGCACCAACACACCTCACACCTGGCTTCGGGGAAACCAATTTTAAAGCATCCTCATACCTTGAAAACATGGCTTGCTTGGCGAACTCCACCTCCCCTGGTGGCACCGTGACCATCCGGCCGGTGAGCGTTAACCGGGCACATCGGGGGTCTTCTGGGTCGACGATGTTTTTTCTGCATGAGAAGAACATTGTTCATACGTGAAGGCAATGGCAACACAAGAGCCTGGAACACTGGGGATTTCATCAAACATTTAAAGTAGTCATATTGCCAATTATAGCACCTCAGATTTTTATCTTGTCCATAACCACTGTGAAATAGTTTATCATAGGCTGTGCAGGTTTTGTGCATATGCTGGATGCCAGCAGGGTAGTCAGAAGACATGGATACACTCCAGGCTCAGGTCCTCATGCCATGGAAATTGCAATTTGCTATTGTTACTATGGTAGCTTATGTGCTACCACACTTGGTGGGGAAAAGATCATCCTGAATTCTGGGTCGTGGTGGTGGGAGACTTTTATCCCAGCACTCACGAGGCAGGCAGATCTCTGAGTTTGGGGCCAGCCTGGTCTACAGAGTAAGTCCCAGGACAGCCAGGGCTACACAGAAAGACCCTGTCTTGGGAAAAAACAAAACAAACAAAACAAAACAAAACAACAAAAACACCCTGACATACTAAAACCAAGAAATCACAGGGTTAATGGAAAGCAAACCCAGGTTTATTTATGTGTAAAAGAGAGTCACAAATAGAGCAAAAGAGACAGAGAGAGAGAGAGTTCTGAGCCTCTTGGGCTACTCCCAGCTTGGCCCTTGGACGCCAAGTCTATCAGGGTGGTGTTCAATTTTGTCAGTGCATTGGAGTGTTCAGGTTAGGAGGAAAAACTGGTCACTCTGGTATTTCTCAAGCCTTGGAAGGCTTTGGTAGGTTCTGGAAAAAAAAGTGTTCCTCCAGGCAGGTTCAGTTCCAGACACTGTGTCTGTGAGGCCGTCCAGTCAGCAAATCTGTAAGGCTCAGGAAAGATTCATTTATCCTCTCCCCCATCGTGTGTGTGTGTGTGTGTGTGTGTGTGTGTGTGTGTGTGTGTGTGTGTGCTCACTTCTCGCCTCCTCCCTTGGTCTGTAGTCATGTTGAGTCATTTAAATAATACCCATCATGAAACCTTGTCAGATCTTAAAGTTTCATCATCTTTGCCCGGCCCTTCCTTCCTTCCTTCCTTCCTTCCTTCCTTCCTTCCTTCCTTCTTCATCTTTTTCTTTTCCTTCTCTTTGTCCTCCTCTTCTTCTCCTCTTCCTCCTCCTCTTTTTTCCTTCTCCTCTTCTTCTCCTTCTTTTTCTCCTCCTCTTCCTCAATTTCCTCTTCTCTTCTTTCTGCTCTTTCTACTCTTTTTCTCCTCTTCCTCTTTTCTCCTCCTCTTTCTTCTCCTCTTCCTCCTCTTCCCCCTTTCTTCTTCCCCCACTCCTCTATTTTTTTAAAGGAAGCAAGAGCAGTGACACCCTCCATATTTTTCCTGAATTCCATTTTCTTCCTGGAGTAACCTTTAGTGTTTCACATCTGACATTGTATTTTATTATTTATAGGCACCAGCAAGCAACATCTTGCTTTCTGTGGGCTTAACACGGTGTGCATATATCAAACTATAACCCTACCACTTGATGTTTCCCACCAGATTTGTGTCGAAGATTCGTTCATGCTGACAGCAGGTGGTTCGACTCCAATTATCTGTGTGCTGTCTGTATAGGTCTATGTGAAAATGTTTATGAAATTTATCTATTTGTTCTACTTTGGATGCCCTGTTTTCATTCTAACTTGGCTGTAAATGATTCCGTGGTAACCATTGCTGCATATGACTCCCTGGGCATAGATGGGAGAATGACCATTGGTTGGCACAGTCTCTTTGGCTTTGTGAAATGCTTTTGTAATTCATATTCTGACTAGGAAGGAATTTGTGGTTACTTATTCTCTCTGACATCTGATACTAACAGAATAAAGTTTTCACAGTTGAACATTTCAGTATTGTTTAGTTATAGCTTCTTGGTTGTATGTGAAGTTAAACATGTAACCTGTTTCTATGTTTATCACTCATTAGATTTTCTTTTCCAGTATTTCCTTTCCTGTTACGTTAAGTGGTTTGCCTCTTACTTATGTATCCATAACCATACTCTTGCATTCTCATATCAGCCCTGTCTCCAAATAGCAATCAATGTATATATGTATATGTTTATATTTATATCCAACTTTAAGTCTAAATCTTACTATGTAACATGTAAACCCAGTTAGAGTTTTCAGTTGAAAGAATTGACTAGGCCATACTCCCAGGAAGAAAAGCATTTGTTGATTATATGCAGTCAGTTTTTTAGCACTGAGCAAAGTCAGGAAATGGAGGAGGGTTCACTTTGGTCCACAGCTTCGGAGTTGTCAGCCTAGCATCAGCTGACCTGTTGCTGTGAGTCCTTAGAAAGCTGAACAGTATGATTAGGGAGCAGGGGGAAGGGAGATGCTGCTCACTCCATGGTGGATGGGAAGCAGAGAGGGACAGGAGAAAGGGATGCGAAGGTGCGATCTTTCTAGGGCTTTGTGATCCTTTGTGGCTATTGTTGGTTGTCAACCTGACTACATCTGGAATTAACTAAAATCTGAGTGGCTGGGCACACCTGTGAGGGATTTTTTTTTTTTCCCCCTTAAGTAAGTTATTTGAAATGGAAACAGCCAATTTTAATTCTGATCTTTTGTGGTGGGAAGACCCACCTTTAATCTGAATCACACCTTCTGTTGGCGGCCTGTATAAAGGACATGGAAGAAGGTAGCTTGCTATCTCTGCCTGCTTGCTCTTGCTGGCAAGTTCAGTTCCTCTCTGGTGTCCCAGCCTACTTGTTCTGGATTCCAGTGTATCCTGAAGACCATCCACCTTGTGGACTGAACTAAGAAGCCTTGGGCCTTCTGTTGGAGGACAGCCCTTGCTGGACTAGCAGGGCCACAACATGTAAGTCACTCCAATAAATCCTCAATCTCTCTCTCTCTCTCTCTCTCTCTCTCTCTCTCTCTCTCTCTCTTCTATAAGTTTTGCTTCTCTTAAGAACCCTGAATAACTCACTATACACTCTCTATAGAGTTATATACTCTAACTATGCTTCACCTTCTGAAGTTTTTCATCAGGCACCAAAATTATGCTATCAACTGGGGACTGAGTTTTCACCCATGAGGGAATCTTTTATATCCAAGCCATGCATTTTGCCTGGGCCCCAAAGGCTCATGGTCAACTCTTTTTTGTTTTTTTTTTAAAGGATTTATTTTATTTATATGAGTACACTTTAGCTGTTTTCAGACACACCAGAAGAGGGTATTGGGTCCCTGTTATAGATGGTTGTAAGCCACCATGTGGTTGCTGGGATTTGAACTCAGGATCTCTGGATGAGCAGTCAGTGCTCAGAACCCCTGAGCCATCTCTCCAGCCCTCATGGCCAACTCTTAATATCAATATGCATTTAGTCTATCTCCAATATTCCCCGCAAAGTCTGAACAGTTCTAGAATGGCTTAAAAGTTCAAGTCCAAAGTTTCTTCTGAGACTCAAGGCAAACCTGGCTGCAAGCCTCTGCAACTTCAAAAGACAAGTTGCACACTTACAACATAAAATAGTACAACCTAAACACTCCCAGATCAAAAAGGAAGGTGGGGACCAGAAGTAAGGGTGAGAGGGAAAGGAAGACCCAGACCTAGCAAGGTAAACGTTAAACCTTAAACCCTATAGCTCCATGCCCAGCTCCCGAGTGGTGTGCAGTGAGCTCCATTCCATGGCTTTGACGTTTGCAGCCCTGAAGGTTTCTCTCTCGTGTTGGCTCTATGTGCTGCCTGTAGCTTTCCTTAGGAGAAGTTTCACTTTCTGGGCTCTGACATCCAGAGTGTCCACTGCAGCTTAGGGTTCACCCTCAAGGCTTTACTCATTGCTCTCGCTAGGACTGCCGGAAGTGATTCTAGGACTGCCGGAAGTTACTCCAGGACTGCCAGAAGTGACTCCAGGACTGCCGGAAGTGACTCCAGGACTGCCGGAAGTGACTCCAGCCCCATTACATATTTTGGGGCCTTTTAAACTTTCCTTGACAATCTGGGTGTGTGCTTCCACGACTACATCACCTATGCATTCTGCATACATGCAAACTTAGGATGTACACAGACAGCGCCAAGTTCTGCTATCAGATCTAACAGTAGCCAGTCCTCCTTGGACCATGTCTTGGTGGTTTCTGAATGCCTATATAGCTGAGCAGAGTGAAATGAATTCTGGGAAGACAGTTTCCTTGGAGGCCTTTTGTGAGCAGAAAGTTCCAGAGCCCTCTTCTCCAAGCCAAATCTTTCAAACAAATTTATTCCTTTACATCTTTAGGCCAGAAGTGGACAGAATCTGGCCAATTCTCCTGCTACCCTCAGGAAATCTTTGCCAGTGTTATGGTGCAAAGTATGAAATTCCTTTTTTTATTGGTGTTAATCTGTTCTTTGATGCTGCCTTCCTTACCCCAAACTTGAAAACTACTTCTCTCCTGTCTAAACAAGTTTTTCAAATCTTCCTGATCTCTTTCTTCTTGCTCTCAAATTAAACACCCAGAGTTATTAAAAACACCCAATGTCTTACTTAGGGATTCTATTGCTAAGGCAAAAAAAAAAAAAAAAAAAAAAAAAAAAAAAAAAAAGCCATGACCCAAAAGCAAATTGGAGAAGAAAGGCTTAATTCAGCTTAATCCTCCAGGTCTTAGTCCATCACTGGAGGAAGTCAGGACAGAACTCAAGCAGGGCTGGAACCTGGATGTTGGAGCTGATGCAGAGGCCATGGAGGGTACTGCTTACTGGCTTGCCCATCATGGCTTGCTCAACCTGCTTTCTTATAGAACCCAGGACCACCAGCCCAGGGATGGCACCACCTACAACGGGTTGGGTCCTCCCCCATTGATCACTAATTGAGAAAAGGCCTTACAGTTGGATCTCATGGAGGCATCTCCTTAGTTGAAGCTCCTTCTTTTCTGACGACTCTAGTTTGTGTCAAGCTGACATACAAAACCAGTCTGTACACTCAAAATATCATACTGCTTAGCTTGAAAGCTGCAAAGCCTCCCACAAAGTCTCGGGGAAGGGATAAAATGCAGACCAGATGCTTGCTCCAATGTAGCCCACACAGACTGCCCTCGGTCCTTAATGGAGAGCTTGCTCCCACCTAATGTCAAATGTATCCTCTAGTCAACCAGAATCAGCCTCTTAGCTCACAGTGTTGTTCTCTGGCTTCTCCAGAGCACATTTCCAAACTTCTAGATTCATCCAGCAAACCAGTTCCAAAAGCTTCTAAATCACGTATCATGTTTTTACCACAGTTTTTCGCTGAGCAAATCAATTTAAGGAAGGAAATTTACTTTCTCTCATAGCTTCAGAGTTGCATCCCGCTGTCTGCTATTACTGTGGGCCCAAAGGGAGGCTGACTACCATAGAGCATCTGATGGAACAAGCTCGCCTTAAGATGGACAAGAGGCAGAGAGGACTGGGAGAAGGCAGCAACAGAATCTGTCTCTAATGACATGCTAGGCTCTAGTGATCCACTTGCTTCCACTGCCCCACCCCCCCAGAATTTTCTATCTCATTCCAAAGTAGTGCTGTGTTCTGGGGGCCAAGTCTTTACCAAGATGGAGGACACTTGACACTCAAACCATAATATGTGCAAGGCATGCCTTTCAACACAATAGTCCTTTAAATCCTCCTTTAAAGTTTGTTTATGTAATTATATACTTGGGCAGCCAGCACCATTGTCTAATTTTAGACCATGCATTATAGCTTGTGCCAGTCAGACTATGTGATGAGTATAACCTCATGTAGAGTCACAAAATTCCAACAGTCAGCATCACTATAATGAAGGGCAACAGGCTAGAGACCTTTCTCTGCCAGATGTTGACCTGCAGCAGAAGTCTGTAGTGTGTAGCTTTGATACCCTGCATAAGCTCTGGGAATGCGCTGTGCTACCAGCCCCAACCCAGATTACCTTGAATCCACAGATAAAATACGCGCACACACACACACACACACACACACACACACACACACACACAGCTCAATTTCAAGTTGCCTTTTGGTACAGTTGCTGGGTGCTATTTATCTCCCATCTGGAGAAGCAGACCCTTATCAATATCCTTACCTCCATACCTTTCCACCTGCCCTAAACTTTAGTTGCTCAGTTACATCTAGTCCCAGTTAAACAATCACTTTTAACCACCTGCCTATAGGAGTGGCCTCAGGCTGCCACTCTGCCCAAGATCTCAAATGGCTGGTCATCTTTTCTCCCTCAGAAGTGAACTCTCCTCTCCGCACCTTTTCTTGCATCTGTCTCCTGTCCATGGGACACTCCCCCCCCCAAGAAGTCCCACCTATTCCTTCAGCCCAGCAATTGGCCCATGGCTTCTTTACTGACAGATCAAGAACCAAATGGGGAACAGGACCTTACCATCAGTCCCACCCCTACAGAAGTCATATTCATTAAAGCAGTCCTCAGGCATTGATAAAAGAAGAAGGGAGAGAAAAGGCTCAGAAACACACCGTTCATATAGGATGCCTGATATTTGCGATAGAAACTAGCAGGTAAAGTTTTATTATTCAATAATCAGTGATGAAAAAGTTGACTATCTAGAAAAAGCTTTAACAATAGATCATTATAAACCAGACATAGTGGTGCACATCTTTAATTCCAGCACTCAGGAGGCAGAGGCAGGTAGATCTCTCTGAGTTTTAGGTCAGCCTGGTGTACAGAGTGAGCTTCAGGACAGCCAGAGCTATGTAGTGAGATCCCTTTTGGCTTTCTGGAACCTGTGCCCCAAATTCTTATGTTGCTTTGTGCACATATCGATTCTACACAGAATCAATGATTTAAATGTATAAAGCTGTAGAAGTTAGGGATGGTACTACATCCCAGCCCCATGCTCTCAAAAATAAAACTCAGACTCAAAATATATTTACAAATACCTTGTCCATATAGTTAGGTTCTTCTTTGACTAGATCATAATTTAAAATAACCTATTTCTTCTAATCTCCATTTTGCTACATGACTGGTTACCTGTGCTCAGGTACCATGTGTCCCTCTAGTCACAACTTCCTGGGTAAATCTTCTGTGCCTGACTTTCTCCCAGAATCCTTCATGCTTCCCAGATGTCTCACCTCCTATTTTCTGCCTAAGCCATAGGCCATCAAATTTATTATTGACAGGTGCCACATTCATACAGACAAAAGATATTCTTCTACATGAAGCAAAACTCTCTGCATTTGAGATGAAATATGGGAACTATATCATGTTTATAGCTTTAAATCTGGAGTTAAAGACAGTTATAAGCTGCCATGTGGGTGCTGGGAATTGAGCCCAAGGCCTCTGGAAGAGCAGTCAGTGCTCTCAACTGCTGAGCCATCTCTCTTGTCCCATAAATAGGATTTCTTAAATAAGACAGATGAATAGGTCATATAGACAGAATAGATTTCTTAAAATATCAATTTTGGCACTGAGGAGATGGCTCAGTGGATAGGGGGGCTTGCTATACAAGCAAGAAGACCTGAGTTCAGATCCAGCATCCAAGTAAAAGCTGGACATGGGTTTCACGCATTCCTGGAGCCTCAACACTGGAGAGCAGACACAGGTGGATCTGTGGAGCTCAATGGCCAGTCAGCCTAACTGAAATGTGAGCTTCAGCTTCTGCAAGGGACCCTGCCTCTCAAAAGAAGGGGGAGAAAAATTGAGAAAGACAACCTTGTTCTCCTCTGGCCTCTGCATGAGCATGCATGGATATACATTACAACCATGCACACACTACACTCGTGCACACACACCATGTAACCTTCTCATAACAAAATCTGCCTGCCTCTACCTCCTGAGTGCTGGGATTAAAGCTATTTGCCACATCACCTGGCTCACAATTAAATCTTTAAAGATCTAATCTTTGGGCTGTGGTGGTAGCACAGGTCTTTAATCTAAGCACTTGGAGTTCAGAGGCCATCTCTGCAGATCCAAATGGGTAGCTAAGAGTTGTGGATATAGCTCACAAACAACTTATTTTGGACTTCTGCATTGGTGTGAACTATTTTGATATGTAATTTTTATTCTCCTAACAGTTTATCTGGTCTTAAGTTGGTGTTCACTCTGTAAGATGATGGGGCACGTGGCACTCAAGGAACCACATGTCAGGTTATCCTCTGGCTCCATTCCCATGCACACATATGCATTATGAATCACATGGCCATCAAATCAATTCTATCTGGGTTTAACTATTTAAATGTGCAGAGCAGAATGCCAACACATTGGCAGAAGTTCATATTACATAGCTAACCTTTTCGCTATTAGAAGGTCTAACTAACTCCAGTAAGCCAAGACTGAGTCTTATATAATGTCTAACAAGCACTGGATTGCATCCCAGCACCCTTATTATGTTTGATTGAGCAGATAGGAGGCTTATATCCTGTCCATTCCCAAAGCAGAAGGGGTGAGTACACAGGTGCACAGAGATAGGGGTGAGTACACAGGTGCCCAGAGACAAGGGTGGGTACACAGGTGCACAGAGATAGGGGTGGGTACACAGGTGCACAGAGACAGGGGTGGGTGCACAGGTGCACAGAGCTTTGAGTTCTGCTGCCATCCTTACAGAGAGAATAAGAAACTAGACAAAAATTAGAAACAGAAAATTCAGCCAAAATGATAGCAATACTAGCGTGGACACAGCCAAGGTGGTCTCCAGAGTGCAATTGGAGGACCCAGACAACTATCCTTAATTGACTGTGCACACAGTAAGTATCCTGGTCAAGGAGTCAGAGCCCATGTCCTCTGGAAGAACAGTCAGTCAGTGCTTCCAACTGCTGAGCCATCTCTCCCTTGCACCACCACAGGTCCAGCTGTGTTTTTGGCAGATGTGGGTTGTTGTGGAGGAGGTTAAATGGAGGGGCAATGAATAATACACAATGCAAGCATGTATCAGTCTACACAAAAAACTTGAAAGTGTTTTTAAAGATTCAGGTTTCATAGAGACTGGTGGCTGTGTTTGTTACAGATCTTCTTCCAGGAAACCCAGGAGAGTATGGGAAAATACATTTTATATTTTCACAATCTTTAATATGATCAAACATGATGTCCTGGGGTTTATCACCAGGTAAGGACAACAGCGATGGTAGTGTTTGGCAGTACCATAGTGAAAGCCAGGCTCTATTTAAGTCAGATCGTGACTGAATCTTGTGGGCTACGCAGATTGGTTCAAATCTCCTAATTTAAGTCAGGTCTAACTATTTTTCAGGAGTATATTTTATATTTTAGAGGCTGATTAATTTTCACAGTGCCCATCTGATGAGGAACAGAGCAGCAATGTGCTGTCAGTAGAGGAGTAACTTGGAAGATGATCTAAGAAAGGTCCATCTTTAGGAGGACTGGCTGGCCCTCAGAGAGCCCCTGGGTGGCAGCCTCTGAGTCCTTTGAATGCCCTGACTGGCTCTGTACATCTGAGGACCTTGGCCACACCACACCATTTGGCCCCCTGGGGATTTAAAAAGTCCCGAGGAGCTAAGATCAGATGTAGTCAGTACGGTGTGCATAGGACCAGATTATACTAAACCTGGGTTACCCAGGACTGGAAGCTTGGTTGGCAATACTTTGTACCTGGCGCTAGGCATCATTGCTTGGAAAGTCGAGTTTGCCCCATGTAACTCCACCGCAGGAGACCCTTGGGAGCTTATGTCTGGTTTCTCTTGGACTTCAGGACACGCACCTCAAGCCTTCGTTCATCTCAGCCTGTACCTTTTCAATGCAGTAGCCCGTGAGCTTTTGAGTCCTGTGAATCTTTCTATTAAGTTATCAAGTCAGTGGAGCCTTGGGGGCTCTGATGTACCTGACCATACAAACGCTGACAACTACTTGTAACACTAACGGCAGGTATAAAACAGCTGTCTGGGGGCGTGACTCTCCCACACTCAGACTCATCCATCACGTTATGCTAATATCTTGAGAAAGATGCCTCTGTCAAGCCACATACATGCTTAGCTTAGACTTAAGAGACTTGCCTCTACCTGCCTGGAAGCTTCTCTTTATCACACACCCAGTGGAGTCCTAACAAGAGAGGGTAATAGTGACCGCACACACGTATTCAGACACATTGCTGCATGGGGGGAACATCGAGTTCCATCCAGAAGTGTTACCGTCGGTGTTTTCAACATGGCAAAAGTCTAGTTGCTGAGTTGGGAATTTTTCTCGTGGGCTAAGATAAAGGAATCACAGAATGCAATTGCAAGAAAAATGGAATCTACTCAGCAAGTTGTTAAAACAAACAAATGAACCAGCCCCGAGACACACAGGAGAAAATAAACACAACCAGCAAGTGAGAAATGACTCTACAAGCATTACAAGTAACTAGAATTTGTCCACACAAGAACATCATCAGCTTTATCTGTTCACAGTTAAAGCCAATTTCTTCTACAAAATCTCTCTTGAACAAAGCAATGGAATTAGCCCTCTTAAGTAAGTCACCACAGAATAATATTTATTTTTAATTTAGTTTAATTTTTTACTTATTCACTTTTACTTATTTACTTATTACTGCCCCTTCCTGATTACTGCCTCCCACAATCCTTCCCCCATGCCTCTTTCTCCTCTGAGTGGGTGGGGTCTCTTGGGTGTCCTCCGACTCTGGCACTTCAAGTCTCTGTGAGGCTAGGTGCCTCCTCTCCCACTGAGGCCAGACAAGGCAACCCAGCTAGAAGAACATATCCCATGTACAGGCAACAGCTCCAGTAAAACAGGATATTTAAATAAGGATTTTTTTCCTTCTCTATTGGTGATGGTCATACAGAATAAAAAAATTATATAGCTAATGTAACTATAGAACATTCCATGTGTACATTAGGTAGCAGCTTGTCTTGGCATCATTTTCTTTCTCTGTGATAGGCTGGCTAACAAGCCCTCAAAGGTGTTCACATTCACACGTCTGGAGCGAGTGAATACAATACCATAGGTGGCAAGAGAGAATTGAGGTTAGTAATCAGTCGGCATTGAAGGGGGGATTTTTCCTGGGCAGTCTGACTAGGTCCTAGATAATCATCAGCTTCTTTGCTCCTCCCCTTCTCTTCTCAATATTGGTGTATTGATATAAAGTCTCACTACCTTACCTAGGCTGGCCTGGAACTCCCAATCCTCCTGCCTCAGCTTCCTGGGTGCTGGGATTAAAGAACTAGGTCGCCACAGTTGACTACAATTTTAAAGTAGGAGAAGGAGGTTAAGGGTCATGTTGTGGGAGAGGATGTGAGAAAGACTTAGCCACCATTCCTGGCTTCAGAGTATGGCAGAGGGCACAAGCCATAGAAGCCAAGAGCCCTGACAACACCTCAATGTTGGTCCAGTGAGAGCTGCTGTTGCTTTCTGATGCCAGCCCTAAGATTACAACAACAACAACAACACAGCTTCTATCAGAATTCCGAGTTTCTCTGCGTGAAATCAAGCAGCCCAGGAGCTTGGCAAAAGCATCCAAAGGAAACTGTGGTTCCGTACATTTCCTCATTCACTGGGGCTAGAAACTTGACTCATTCTCCGTGAAGTCTTGTGATTCAACAGACACTGGCCAGCCACACACAATGGGCCAGGAAAAGCTGGAGGTAGAGCCCCTTGGGTGGGGAGGGAGGGTAAAACCACTCACTCTCCTGTGAGGGGCAAGTCACTGTCTGAATGAAGATTCTCTGGGCTTCCCTTTGTAGCTGCCTGCTGCTGGATTCAGGCTTGGAATACGGCAAGATTTGCCTTCACCAACTGAATACTGCCTGTATTAGACCCATGTTACCTTCTCTATATTTTTCTATGTGTGAAGGAAAATTTCCCTCAGCAGCAGGGCTTTAAAAGGGACCCATGGCTCTAGGGAGTCGGGCTCATGGAATTCCTACTGAGCAAATATGCCCCACCACACACCCAGAAGCCTGGAGGTTACACAAGCAGGCAATGTGACTTAGTCCCTGCCGCAGTTTCTAGGCAGTGGGAGCCATGCCCTCCCCGCGCTCTACCTCCAATTACAGAGATTGCTCTCAGACTCTGTGCTGGGTCCTGCCCTGCCCCCTCAGATCCTGCACCACAGAGGCGTGAGGCTCCTCCCCTCTCAGACCAGTCAGTCTGCTCTGGCCACTGAGGTTGATCTGAATCCTCATTTTTTTCATTTCTCTCTGGAAGAGATATATGCACCTGTGTGTGCCTTTTGTCCCTGTGTGTGCACATGTGTGTGGATGCTCTGGGGTTAGGATGTTAGGCATCTTCCTTGATCCCTCTCCACCTTTATTCTGTTTGAGGCAGACACTGTCCACTGAACTCAGAGCTTAAGTCCGGGTTTCACCAGCCAGCTGTTTCCTCCTTCTGCAGCTGGAACCATGGCTACCCAGCGGTGAAGAGTTCTGGGGATCCAAACCTGTCCTCTTGCTCATGTGGCAGATGCTCCAGTGGCTGGGCCACTTCCCCAGTCCAACGTCTATATTTTAAAACGTTTAGGTTATAAGTAGGCACAATCGTGACACCCCCAAAATATCAAAGGGAGGCGCTGCATACATTAGCATGAATGATCATGTTTTTGTCCTCATTTGCGAGCAGTAAAACCAGCACACTCGTCTGTGTTAGCTTAGAGGAACAGTTATAGATATAGATATAGAATATAGATAGAAACTCTAGAATTCAACAATGAAGTGGTAAATAACCCAGCTCTCCCAAGAAGAGGACAAATGGCCAATCAATACCACAGCCTTCAGGGACTGTACATCAAAACCACTGTGTGATGTCATCTCCACAACTGGACAGACTGAATAAAAAAAGACAGACAGTAACCAGATGGGCCAGGATAAGGAGGAGCCAGAATTCTCAGATACTGCTGCTGGTGTGGCCACTCGGGAAGACAGCGTGGCAGGTTCTTAAAGAGTTAATCATGGAATTAGCATGTGATCTAACAATTCGACTCCCATTACACACCAAACAGACTGGAACTATAGACCTGCCCAGAAACTGACCATGAATACCCACAGCAACAGGATTCTTGATTTCTGTAGCATGGGGACAAATGTTCACCAAACCACTCAGAGAGGGACAGAAACAGCCACGCATGGGGCACTTGAACAATGCAAAGCCTTTTGGCCACTAAAAGAAATGGATTATTGATAAACATTGTAAAATAATGATCCTTGAAAATATCAAGATAGGTCTTTTTAAAAATCACTTATAAATACCACACATTATGACTTCCATTTATATGATACCTGGAATGAATAAATAAGTTAGTTAAATGTCCAGAACACATAAGTCCATAGCGACATCATCTATGGGGCTGGGGCCCTTTGATAACACATTTTCATTCACCCTAAGAGGCTAAGTGCTTTTTAAAGTATCTACTCTGGGTGTTACTACCTTGTTTCATATTTAAGTCATTCCTGTTTAAGATGGAGACCTTTCCAACAACAATTGTGAACCAGAAGGAGTCAACAGAAATGTTCAGGCAAAGGCGAAGAGAAGGTGACATGGATCTGTGCGTCTACACACACATACATGCATGTACACACATATACATACATACATACACACACACACACCCGCACACACCACTTATTTAAAGGATTTATCAATTGCTTTCAAGAGGAGTGAATGAGAATTAGGAAAGAGAATTTGGATTCATCCCAGGTCTGATTAGGGCCGGGCCTTGTGCTTTGAAACACATGTCACATCTCTGGTAGATGAAGTTCTGCAGACAGAGTCACCACAGTCATTGCCTTAGTTGCTGCCAGCAGGTGCTTACAACACCTGATGGAGCTCAACTAGGAGCTGCTGAATCCTAGGAGGAGTTAGCGGAGAGTCGGTTAGCATCAGGCTAAGCAGAGGCTTACCACAGTCATTCACATTCATTCCCTTGTTTGTTTTTGTTCTCTGAAGCAGGGTCTTGCTATGCAGCCCTGACTGGTCTGGTGTTGACTATTTAGCTCAACTTGTGGAAATCCTCCTGCCTCAGCCTGCCAAGTGTTGGGATTACAGGAGTATACTACCCACTTTGCTCCACATTTTATTCTTGTAAGAACAATTAAGGGAAATCTACATAAAAACAAGGCATGGCCAACCCCACCCATGCCTGCAATCCCAGGGTTGGCAGGCACAGAGCAGTGGATTCTGGGAACAAAAATGTGAAAAGAGATAGAGGACACACACACACAAACACGCGTGCATGCACACACACACTAGTGCACACACGAGTGTACACACACACACACCCAAGTGCAAACACATATACACACATGGGTGTACACACATATACACATGCTCATACACATATGCACACACATCCTCAAGCACACATGCACACACACTCACACACACATGCATACACATGCACACACATACACACTTGCACATATATTCATACAGGCATGCACACACATATATACATACATGCATATACATACACACAAGTGCACACACACATATGGCTGTACACACATATACACAGGCTCATACACATATGCACACACACCCTCAAGCACACATGTGCACACATGCACATACACACATACACACTTGCACACATTCGTGCATATCCATACACACACATACATACATATGTGCACGTACACACACACACACACACACCATGTTATGATGAAGGGGCCACAGTGGCCATTGGTCACTGTTATTTCTAGAACCTATCTTTACATCTCACAAGGGAATCATTAAATTCAGCACCTACTAACTCCATTGTTTCTGCTTAGTAAGGATTGAGGGGGCTCTGAGCCCTGGTAGCATCTGTGACACCCCCGTATTTTTAATCAAGAGTCTTTGGGGGAAGAGAAGAAAGGCCTCTGAATCCTTGTTTATGATCAAGTCACACTCTCTGAGCATTTGTCCAATCTCCCTTCAAGTTGTTTTGACCTCAAGAAGAGCATTTATTAACTCTTTTAGTTCCATGGATAGCCCAGACATCAAAATGAAAACTGACCCATTACCCTCCAGGAGAACATAAATCAATAAAAGGCCCTGGCCCAGAGGCTATTAATGAGAGGCTAGCTTGCTCCTTAATAAGATACAGTGCTGAAGGCCACAGTGCAAGTCTGCATACTACAGAAAGGGAGAAACTACAACAGAATTTTTGCTTCTGAGATGCTGTCATTGAAAGTCACCACTGATTAGGTTTTCACACAGCCAAGTCTACTGTCTGAGTGTAAGTTCCCCTGAGGGTTGGGCACCTACCCATGCGGATGTGCATGTATGTGCTGACTGGGCAGCGAGTTGGTCCCTGCCCATCCATATGTGCGTGTATGTGCTGCCTGGAAGGGGAATGGAGGAAGGACTGCTGGTTGCCAGGATCTCTTTAAGATGGAGTCTTTTTCAATTTACATTCTTAACCTGGGCTGGGAAATAGATTCCCAGCCCTAATTCATTTGATTAATTAAATGAAGAAACCACAGCACCAGAATGTAAACAGACTAATTAAATAAAGTGCTCGAAATAAACTAATGATTATTAATAAAGACATAGGTGTGGGCCGTGATGGCTGACAAGTAGAGAACCCTCCTCCCTTGCTGTTCCTCAGACTAATCCCTTTCATTTCGAATATTTAATTATCAAATTCAGACTGAGTGCACAGAAGGTATGCAGTGCGATCACTCACTGTGTGCGTACATCGTGTGATGATTACCACAATCAACTTAGCGATTGCCTGCTGATCCGTGCTGAGCGTTTGAGCCCCAAACCCTCTTCCTGAGCAGGGGTGTCCTGTGCCCCACTCCTCTCTTCCCAGGTTCATGGGAAGCATAGTCTATTTTTGGCTTCCATGAGAGTTTAACTTCCTTAGATTCCACCTGTATGTGAACTCAGTCACTATTTCTTCTTTTGGCCAAACTCTCACTTTAATTTCAATGTACAATGGACATGAGCTATAGTATGGGCCAAATTACCACTACTCACAGGACTTTCTTGGCAGCACTAGAGATGAATTTTAGACTCACGAAAGTCTACATCTTCCAGAAGCATCAGGCTCACCATAGACCACCTTCAGACTACACACCTGTATACTTCCTAAGGTGGCCTAAGCGATGGATACGCCTGTCATTAATAAGTCTCTTTTGTCTCAGCCCTCCAAGTAATTGACAGGCCTCCTTCTCTTAAGTTTTGGGAGTTTGTACTTTATAATTTACCACCTTTGTAAAGATATACACACAGTTATCTCTTGGGACGCCTGTGGAATTCTGTTCAGAATGCTCCTCGGATGTCAAACTCTGCAGCTGCCTAATGCTCTCTATAAAGTAAAAGTATTCTATTACACCTTTTATGTAGTATATATATATATATATATATATATATGTATTGCATGTCATAGCACATGTATGGACATAAGAGAACAACTTGGGGAGCCAGTTCTCTATGCCATAAAGCTCTCAGGGATCAACTTTAGGTCTTAAGTCTTAGCCTCAGGCATCCTTATCTGCTAAACTAGCTCAGCTTACTAAAATAGAAGTATTTTAGTAGTAATATTTGCATATCATCCCACACTCCCCCGCAGACTTTAAATCATCTCAGGTTTCTTTTAACACCTATTTGATATAAATACTGTGCAAAGAATTGCTGTTCTAAACTGTTCAGGGGATAAAAGCTAGAAAATATCAGTTTATCTTCCATAGAGACAAATTTTTTCTGTAGTTGACTGAATCTGTGGATGGCACTCAAAGAAGGGCAGTCTTGCTGTAGGATACATGGCATCCTAAGTGCCTGTTCTCACCCAGGGTTCACTACGGCGAGGCCTACTCAACCACAGACTCAAAGGCCCTTGAAGTTCAACCCCACATTCTCCTGCATACCAAGGGAAATCTGAATATTTAATTTTATCCCAGCAGCAACATTTTGGCCACGAGGATGCATCAAAATGGCCAGTCTAGTGCTACCCCTATCTAGTACTGAATGTCACCTTAAATAGGTTTATTTATTTTTTTATGTATGTTTTTGCCTGCATGCACGTGTACTGCATGCATGCAGCACCTGCAAAGGCCAGTAGAGGGCATCTGAATCCTCGGAACTGGAGCTACGCACACTTGCAAGAGCAGCCGTGCTGGCGCTGAGAATCCATCCAGGGTCCTTTGCAAGAGCAGGCTGTCCTCTTAACGACCAAACCATCTCTCAAGTCCTGGATGTCACTTTTGAAGAGCAGGTGAAGCACTTAAACCAGTATGCCCTGGCCAGGACAACTTCACCCAGCTGACCTTAGTAACTATACTAGAACATTAAGCAACAGAGAACAACAGCAACCACAACAACCACAACCACAACAAATCAGTAAAACATCTGACTAGGTGAGGTGGCACAGCACAAATTCATTTTACAAGTTCACTTATAAACTCTCGGCCAGAATGGAGCGGTAGCTTGGTAGTTAAGTGCCAGGACTCAGGCATGAGGATTCAGGTTTGGATGCCAACACCCAGGTAACACACAGATGTTACCGCAGTCCCCTGTAACGCTATCTCTGAGGGATCTGTCACCCTCTTCTGGCCTTCACATGATTAAGCATGTTCACCTGTACACACATATGTACACATGACATACATATAAACAAAACAATAAATCTAACAATAACAAGACTCCTTCTGGGCCATTGAAAATCTGCCTCCCAGGAAGGAAGATGTATGTGTTTCATCTCTCAAGATACCAACTTCTCCCTCCTTTAGTTAAACAAATACCGTGAGCAATGTTCTCTTCATGGTTACGGTTCTCATGCCTCTGGAACCTGGATCCACAATCTCCTTCACCCATTTCCACTTAGATTTAACTTTTACAAAAAAAAAAAAAAGATTTTTATTTATGTGTGTGAGTGCATACCACATGTACACAGGTACCGGTGGAGGCTAGTAGGAACACTGGGATCCCTTGGAGCTGGCGGTTACAGATGGCTGTGAACTGCCCACCCTGGGGCTGCGAACCAAACTCAGGTCTTCTGCAAGAGCGGTAAGCATCATTAAGTGCTGAGCCATCTCTCCAGCCCCCCCGGATGGAACCTTTTAATACACAGCCAGCTAATGGACCGGAATACCATTTTGAGTGATACGCCGTGGGGGCCACTAAGTGGAAAGTGTTTTGTAGCTACCTGCCAAAGTACTTGTGCGAGCTTTGATCACAAAGAGCCTCGGGTCAGACTTTTAATTTGATAAAGCTGGATATAAATAAAATATTAAGAGAGTTGGCACAGTGAAGCAGCGGGCATCGTGATCTCTTCCGAGAAGGAATGGATGCCTGACCATTCAGGGCCCAGGAGGGCTCTGCAGATTTGCTTCATGCTTCCAGAGTTTAGCAGAGGGATGGCAGGATCTGAGTGGCCAGTAACTCAAGATGAAGAGTAAATGGGAGAGCAGCTGTGGTTGAATGTAGTGCGTGTTCTCGGAGAAAGATTGGCTATGTGAGAGGATCTAGTGGTTTGCTCTGGTTTGCGTGTGGTTTGAATAGGTCCCTAGAGGTTCATGTGCTTGGTCCCAGTGAAGCCATATTGAGAAGCAGAATCTTTAAGAGGTGGGATTTGGTGGTCATGGGGGCACCACCCTTGGAAAGGGTCAATGCTAATCTCGAAGTGGTCTAGTTATACTGGGAGTGCTTTTTTATTAAAAAAAAAAAGGGGGGGTTGGAGTTGGTCTGGTGATGCTATGTATTCAAATGCTAAAGACTTCCCCCAAGATCTAGTTGCCCCTGACAATGAGGAAAAGATAGAGCCTCGTGTACACCAAGTGATGCTACGTAACCATGCCCCCCCACACACCCCAGAGTTAATTGGTCAACAAAAGGCTAAAGCCTGTGATTGGGCAGTAGGTAGAGGTAGGCAGGTTTTCAGTTACCTGGCTGGAGTCACATGTGGAAGGGAAAGAGGGAGAAAGGACAGGACCATGAGCACATGGCCGGGAGAAACAGCAAGTAACAAGGGACTGAGATATAAATTAAAACAGCTCCAAACCGGCCCAGTCAAGGCTTACGGGTTGTAAATAAAACACCTGAATTGTGTGTCTTTTATACAGGCTAGCTAGAATATATAATTCCTTTTGCAAAACACCACGCCTGATCCCTCTTGCTTCCTGCCCTGTAATTCAATCTTTCCTCTGCACCTGCCAGTTGCTGGGGGTGGTGGTGGGGGGGGGGGGGCGGTAATGAAGCCAGGTGATCCTCACAGAGATGGGCACACACTAACACTACACTGTAAGTCTCTAGAAGTGTGAAACAAAAACCCTTTTCTTTACAAACCATCAAGCCTCAGGTCTGTTGTGACAGCCACAGGAAGTTGACTGATTTATCTATCCATGCTCTGCTTAGTAAGCACCCACCTTTTCTATGCAGCTTTATCAGGAAGTTGACTGATTTATCTATCCATGCTCTGCTTAGTAAGCACCCACCTTTTCTATGCAGCTTTATCAGGAAGTTGACTGATTTATCTATCCTTGCTCTGCTTAGTAAGCACCCACCTTTTCTATGCAGCTTTATCAGGAAGTTGACTGATTTATCTATCCATGCTCTGCTTAGTAAGCACCCACCTTTTCTATGCAGCTTTATCAAAGATCTGAATGTACAGAGACCTGATCAGTCTGCTCTTGTGACAGTCTTAAAGCTTATCCTGCTTGTCCTGGCTTATGTGTCCACATTGGTGAAGACAGAGCTCACCAAACTGTGCTGGCACCAAGCCTGTGGGAGTCAGGGTGTACCCTGATAAAGACATAGGTAGGCCAGCAGCCAAAGAGCTGCACACCCGAGGATGCCCAAGGAGCCATGGAGATGGTTTCCAAACCAGCCTTCCCTTTCCCTTCCAAACTTGGCTTGTGCTCTCTCTTCTGATGGCTCATCTAGGCCTGTGGGGACCCTGGGATGTGTCAGCTATGCTGCCCCACTGCACACAGCCCCAGAGGACTCTAAACAGAGCACACAGCAAATGGGCAAACAGCATGACTACAAGGTTCAGCCCACAGGATGCTTCATCACAGCACAAGGTGAGGCTGTTTCTTTGAACAAAAGTGACCGGAGCCTTCATGATCTTCACCATCATGCCATCTGGATGTTTCTGAATCCCCTTCCCAGTCCCCAGAATTGCTGTGAAGTATTTGACGACAAATCTTGGTCTCACCAGGGATATTTCCAGGTCTTGGGAACAGGCAGGAATTGTCTTGTTGGTCTCTCTAAACTCTACAAGGTTCTTTTCTGGGATGCAGTTCTGGTAATATCTTCTACCAGCTGTCTCTATCTGGTTAGGTGGCCCTGAGGAACTCCCTGCTTATCTGGGGGCTCTGGAACTTGCCTATCTTTTAATGCAGGCTTTGACTTACTAAGCCCTGAACTCAAATGTTTCTAACATTGTAGGTGAACCTCACATCTGGGCTTAAGTCATTCACAGGAAGGTAGAGCTTCATTTCAGAGCATCTGGTTGGAAGTCTGACCATTGCTAAGGCCAATTTAATTTATACTATGTTTCAACACTTCAGAATTTTGGGTAGTGCTAGGGATTGGCAGTTCTGGGGAACAGTTCTATGGAAAGATTCTAGACACAGGGGCCGGTAGGTGTGGCTGTTTCTGCGCATCAGTAGGGGATAGAGATGTGCCCTTGACCCTGGAGACATCATTTCTGGCCAGATGCTGTCTCATTTCTTACTCAGCATGGTACACCAATGTTTGTGCACATGTACACATACACACAGAGACATACAGACATATATATACACACATAGATGTTTGTGCACATGCACACATGCACACAGACACACACACAGATACACACATATACACAAACACAGAGACATACATGCAAACCAACACACACATGCACACACAGACATACACAGACACACATAAAACACACACACCGACACACAGAGTTACAGACACACAGATACACACACAGACAGACATACACAGACACACACACACAGATACACAGACACACACAGAGACACACGCAAACACACAGATACACACAGACACACACAGATACACAGACACAGACACACACAGATACACAGACACAGACACACACAGATACACACAGACACACACACAGATACACAGACACACACAGATACAGAGACATAGACAGACAGACCCCCCCCACAGAGACACACAGATACAGAGACACACACAAGCACACACACATAGAGACACAGATACACAGACACAGAAAGACAGACAGTCCAAAGTACGCAGGTAAGGGCAAGAGGCTGGAGACGGCCACTCTGAGACACTGCCCTCCTCCAGCCTCTATGAAGATTGCTTCCAACGCTCTGGTTTTCAGTCCCTGTATGTCTGCTTGAGGCCTGCTGGTAGGCAAATCTTGTGCAGCCAAGTGTGGCTGGCTGCACATTGCTCCTGGAACTGAACCCCATGGCTTGTCTTCCAGAGCAGTGCACTCTGGGTTCTGGGAGCAATGCCTTCCAATATGACTGCTTTTAGGACCGGCAATTTAGGAAATTCTCCTGGGAATATGTCTCTAGTAGCAGTGAGCTTGCTCAGAACAGGGAGAGCATTCCACGACAAAAGAATGCTATTTCCCTGGCTTCCCGTCATGACCTGGTGGGGAACAGCGGGAGTCCTGGAGTTTGAGTCTCTGTTGCTGAGGATAAATGGTGGGAGAGGGGCTAGCAAGGCCTTTCCCCGGCTGCATTTAGTACCCTGTTCTTGCTGTAATTGGTTTCCACAAGAACAAACAGGGTGGCTGCTTGTTTGCTATGCTATGTGTAGAGGGCAGAGCCTCAGAGGTGGCAGGGAGCCAGTTGCTGCTCTCAATCACCTCTGTGTTTGCAGATGAGATGGTAGATGCCCAGGCCTAATCTACCCTTCCCTCCAGGCCACCCTGTGATGATTGCTAATCTCTGGACTGCCACAGGATCTCAGAGCAGTGCCTCCCTGGCAGCAAGTGATTTGGGGGTTTGCATCTTGAATTTAGATGACAATGTCTGAATGAATGGATGCTCTGATTATTATTATTATTATTATTATTATTATTATTATTATTATTTTGCTTAAATGTTTTTAGAAGTCTTTTCTTCTTGAGAGTTTTTGAGAAATTGCATTAAAGGATTCTGGCTTGTATCCCATGCATCCCTTGGGGGAGAGAGGGGCTATAAATGAATTGAAAAAACAATAGGCTCCAGACTGAACATCCCAGGGAGACAAACTAACGGGTCTCCTTCTAGCCTGCAGCCTACTGTGCCCTTCTGGATGTCAGTCATATGAGGCATCTTGGGTTGGGCACATAGCTTAGATGGTAGAGTGCTCATCGAGGCCCTGGGTTCAATCCTCCAGTGCCACATTAACCAATGTGGTACACCCTTGGCTACAGGTTAGGTTCAAAGCCAGTCTGGGCTCCATGAAAACCAGTCTCAAAAGCATTTTGTCTCACAGAAGGCACCATGCCCAAGGCTCATAATCACTCCGTAGGGTAGACATGACTGCGCGTACCAACTGTGACTGTTCAGGGGAGTCTTCAGCTTTATGCCGGTTTCCAAGTGATCCACGCTCAACAAACCGTGCACTAGGGAATGTGCTCCTTTTCTAGACTGTGAGTACAGAAAAGTCCTCTGTGTTTCCCCTTTGAGTTCAGGATTCAACAAATTCCACCATCGAACTCTTACTAGTAAATAAGCTTTTTGTTCACCTGAAGTCAATGCTGGCACTCTGATGGAAGCTAAGGCAGGCCAGGCTGAGCAGAGAGGTCTGCTAGGCTAAGTGTAGCCTACACATTCCAACAGACAACAGTTTCTCTTTATAACAGGCTCACTGGATGTATCACCCCAGTGAAAGTCAAAACCCATGCACCCTCACGTTTTCAGATGAATACATGTGAGATAGCTTGGTCTACAGTGCAACTCTCTCAGAAGGATGTCAATGTACATCTAAGGTCCTATGACAGTGGCCATACAGCCCACCTTCTACCTCTGCCCAAACCCCTAGAAACAAACCCTCCCTCCTTTACCTGCAAAACTCCCCCTCAGACTCCGGCAGCACCAGCGAGGCTGTGGGATTCTTCACCAGGTCAGCCACCGCAGGGTCCTTGGCTGTCATGTAGAAGAAAGGGATCCCTGTGCTGTTGTGGACGGGGCCATCACTGATGGCCAGGCAGCTCCCAAAGGGCAGTCCTTGGATCTAACAAATACAACAATAACAAAGACAACAAGGGTTTGTGGTGGCAGAGCTACGAGTAACAAGCTGGGACCAAACTTGGTGTTTCCCGCTGGGACCGTGCTTGGACCACTTGCATGCCTCGGCGGATTTCACAGGGAGAATATTTGGGCTCTGTGGTCCCAATCTAAGCAACTCAAACCAGTGATGCTTTCAGAATTTCCCTGGGGGTGGGGCTGCGCGGGGAAGTGTATTCTGTCTGGAAGCTGAAGGGTTATTCTAGACGCTGACTTCACACAGTGAATGTAGCCGTTTTATTGAAGGGAGAGGACTACTAGGCTCTTGGAGAAGAAGACAGTGCTGGGCCTTTCCCACAAACTCCTCTTACATAACCACTGTGTTCCTCATCCCCTGCATTCTTTATTAAACTTTGGGGGATAGAACTTAATTAATTTTAACAAACTGCTTGGTCTTTGGAATGACAAGAATATTTTAAATTGCTTCAGATGGGGCAACAACATTTCTTCATCTATTTCTTCATCAGTTGTATGTTATATTATGATCAATAACTTTTCTTTATATAACTGAACAAGTTATGGGAAAGTGTTATGTTAGATACCATTCTAGCATAAATGGAAGCCACAGCAGCATGATATACTGATCTTTGCTTGTGCTCACCTAGTGGATGCTTATGTGACATTAAATTAAAGTGTTTAGGTCTTAGCTTTCCCCAAACTCTGCCATCCCTGCTTTGCCCCTTACAAAGAACCCTCCTGTTAGTGAAGCCGCCATTGTGTTCCAAGCACCTGATGTGGTGGGCAAGATTCTGAAAGGAAGGGCTTTAGTAATTTAGAAAAATGAAACATTAACGAGTTCTCCAAACGGTAGTATGACATCACCCACAGATTCTATTTCCAGGCTATCATGAACCGCTCAGCGGTTCATGCAAATGTTCTCTGAATTTACTGTTTGGATTCAAAGTCAACACTGGAAGAGCCTAAAGAAGCCAACAAAAGAGCTGTTGGAGGTCAAAGCAGCTTCAACACAACGACCCGCAAGGAAAGTGGATGGTTTCTCTTGTACATGTTTCTGTGAGGCAGGGCCGGGACATGTATCTAGAGTTGGCTCTGAACTCACAATTCTCCTGCCTTAGCTGTGTTAGCATGGGCCACCCAGGCTGACTGGCACCCGGCTTCTTCGTTTTGTGTGTGCCTAAGTGTGTGGTACTTCTGCATAGTGTGTATTCATGGCGGTCAGAGGTCCACCTCCTGGCCTCCCCATGTCTTTCCTCATGGTCCAGGACTGTTGTTTGGTTTTTTTTTTTTTTAAAGAAAGAGTCTGTCACTGGCCTGGGACTCCCGAAGTAGGCTAGGTTAGCTTGCCAGCAAACCCTAAAGATCCACCTGTTTCAGCAGACTCAGCACTGTGACCATAAATTAACACCACCCTGCTTGGCGCTTTATAAAAGAAAACAAACAAGCAAACAAAAGAACTCGGGTTCTGGAGGTTGAATAACACAGACTCTCAATCATTCTACAGCCGAGCCTCTTCCCTAGCGTCAGGCAGTAGATTTCTAATTGTCTGAACTGATTTGTTGTAAACCTAGAGATTAGCTTCATACTTAAAGTCTGTATTCTCTAAGGTATATGTTAAACGTGTAAAAAGTCTTTGAACCCTGGGAATACAGAACTGGCTTAGACTCAGATGTAGAAAGAGAACAAGATCATTGCCATTATTAGGATAAAGTTGTCATTAGATAATTTTTGAAGAAGAAGAAGAAAGAACTTTCAAGCTCTGCCCACCGAATTTCTTAGTTTTGTAGATGTTTTGGCCAAGCTGGGGTTAGTGAGACCCAGAGCTGTGGCAAGAACCAGACTCCCACACCGCGGGATACATAACAAAGCCCTTCCCTGCACAGATTCAACAGGGGCTGGGCCCACAGCTCTGTTTACCAGACAGGACTAGAAGCTTTCTGGAGGCTATTCTTAGGGAATACAGAGCCTCGGCCCCTCTCCATGCCATTCTGGGTGGAAGGAAGCAGGATAAAATGTGAATACAGTTTTGTGGATCGAAAGAGACGAACTGCAGCTGAAACAGCTCCTCCAGCTGTTACCTTTTGCTTAAGCCCTCTTTCTAAAAAACCTGAGTTCCATTTTTTTTTAAAGTGTAAATGTCTACCGGAGTGTGGATGGCGTTCCTCTTCCACACCCACTTGGTGTGGGAGGCGGTGCCAGAGTCTGTCTGCAGGACTGTCGGAGCCTGCAGGGAGCTGGGAGCTGGATGCGCCTCATCTGTGATTCCAAAAGCGATCCTGCCTACGTTCCAGGTTTCCAGCTTGTCACTGTTTATCTGATCATCTCTTTGGCCATTTTAGTACACAGGGATTCAATCACTAACCACGAGACTGTTTCCCAGCTTCTCCTTCCTCCCCACTCACATGCACTTGGCCAGATGGACCGACCCATGCACACGCTGGTTCCGTTATTCACAGGGCATTCACAGCCTATGAACCTGTGAAACCGGAGTCGCCCTGCGTCCTGGAAGGGAGACGCGCACCGCCCCCGCGTCCCGACCTCTGGCTTACCTTTTCGTGGGTGGACACAGTGGCCAGACAGCCCCAGGAGCTAGCGTGGGCTAGGGAGCGGGCGGTGCCGGCATGCACCCTGGGGCCAGGGGATGCCTCAGATGAGCCGCTCTCCCGCCGGTAGGAGAACATGCCACGCGCGGCCGGTGCGGGCCTGGCGCGGGCGGAGCCCCGAGGTCGCAGGTGCGTGTCCTCCTTGTGCGCCGAGGCCGGAAAGCTCTGCTGCCAGATGCTACTCGAGTCCTCCAGCAGCGCGGGCAGCGCCTCCTCAGTGGATGCACTGTCCAGCTCCTCATCTACCTCGTTGGTGACAGCCCAGGACACGGAGCTCACGATCACGTAGCCGGCGGCTGGGGACAACAGGGCGCTGCAGCATAGCAACCAGGACAGGCGACTCCCTGGCCAAGCAGGACGCTCCCTGCCGGACAGCGACATCTTCTTGGAGGCGACGCGCCCTGTGGCGGGGACCACTGACCAAGCAGCGGCCAGCCAGGGGCGCCCCCCTGCGGCGGAGCGTGCGTCGGAACCCTTCTCCTCGTGATAGGATTCCCGGGTTGAGGGTCTCCAATCAGTCCGGGGGCCGGGGTTCCCTATTGCCTTACACTCCCGTAAGAAGCGAAGTCTGCTGCACGACCAGAGTCCCCTGCGTCCACCGCCGCTGCTGGGCGCAGAGTCCACGCGTGTCTTGGTTTTCCGCAGGATGGCAAGCGTTTTGCAGCCAGAGGGTGGGCGTTCACAGCTCAGGCTCAATGCACTCCTCCGCTCGTCAGCTGTGCGACTCTACCAAGCTGATTAACTTCTCTGAGCCAACAAGAAGGGCATCACCAGGCTCAGTTATTGCACCCCATCACCTCCGCAGAACCGGGAACCACAATACACCCACATCTTCCATCACTCACCCAGTCAGCAGTGTCCTGCGGTTAGCGACACAGACTAATAGAACTTTATTGTTGTTGGGTGTTTTGTTTTGTTTTTTGTTTTTTGTTTTTTTTTTTTGTTTTTTTGTTTTTGTTTTTGTTTTTTTTCGAGACGGGGTTTCTCTGTATATCCCTGGCTGTCCTGGAACTCACTCTGTAGACCAGGCTAGCCTCGAACTCAGAAATCTGCCTGCCTCTGCCTCCCAAATGCTGGGATTAAAGGCGTGTGCCACCTCTGCCCGGCTTAATAGCGTATTTTAAAAACCATCTTGTTCCAGTAAGAAGTTTAATAGATATCAAAATAACTTCAAAGTAATTATAATTTCTTACCTGTTCTTATGATATCCAGTCTTTGTCCCACCATGGAATATTTTCTATCGCTTATATTCCTAAAATGCAAGAGTCCTGCACTAACTGGTTCTATAAGAAAGTATCTTGAAATGGGATTTGAGTTTTTCCTACATGTCTTCACTGTGCCCTGCTGTGAAACTCCTGTGACTCTTCCTGGATGCCTGGATGTCAGCTGTGAACACAGCTGGTCTCTTTCTCTTTGCATGGGAACTTCTTGTCTCTCCCTGGATGCCCCTGGCTGCTCTTTCTCTCTCTCTCCCCTCCCCACCCCCCACCCCACAACCCCTTCTCTGCTCTCCGTCTGCTTTGAAACATTGATGGTGTCTTCAGTTTCTCCCCAAGACATCTTGTTTACTCTCATGGCTTCTGCTGTTATCGGCTGCTGCTCTCTCCCCAGCTTCACAGACCCTCTTATCCCCTGTTTAGGGGAAAGATGTGTTCCATGGTCTTGAGAGGCACAATGGGGAGTCATGGAAATACTACACACTGCAGCCAGGTATGATGGCACACACCTGTTATCTATCCTAGCACTCGACAGGTGGAGGCAGGAGATTCAGGAGTTCAAGGTCAGACTTAGCTAGGTAAGCAAATTTGAGACCAGCCTAGACTACATGAGACACCACCTCAAGATCCACCATAAAAACCAACAACTCCTCCTCCCTGAAATACAAATTAAAAATAATCCAGATCTTGTCCTATCATGTTCTGATTGTGGGATAGTGGCATGTCACTGTTGCCTCTACAAAATGGGGACGGTTACATCTCCCCCACCGGGGTTTGGGTGTCAAGCCTGACATCTCTAGTTTCAGGGGAGAGCTTATCCTCAGAGGAAAAAGACGATGAATGTTTCAACCTCAGGAAAGGAAAAGGGATTGAACTGATATGTCAGTGTGGGGAGAGGACCTGCAGATGGTAATCTCAGTTCCTCTGTGGCTCTCACGGCAGGATCAATCCACCTTCTCTTTCCTCATGCCTGAGTTGGCCAGCTATGGCAGAGGCATGTGCCTCCTCTGCTGGAATGAGTTCAGCTGTAGAACCTCAGAGGAGTCCCACAGATCTCTTTTATTTCTATGGGTATCGAGATGTTGTATTGTAAAAGCTAGAGAGGGTATATTTGTACAGATTCACACGTCACTCCCGTGGACCTGTTAGAGGTCAAGACGTGGACTTGAGTGTATTTAACTTTGCTAGTTAATTCTGTGTAAAAAGTTGTTATGGGATGTCAAACTGGCTTAAACGCCAATTATACTATCAGAGTGTAAGAGCTCCTATTTTCTTCATTCTTATCTATTTAGATTATTGTCAGATTAAGAGACGTTATTGGCTCTTACCCATGTCTGGGAGAAGGGCAATGATAGGTACTCATTGACTTATTTGCTTTAACTTGATCACCAGTTGTATTAGCTGCCTTTTCTTCACTATGACCAAATTACCCAACACAGCAATGAAAGGAGGAAAGGTTTATTTTGGCTCCAGAATTAGTAGGATTTGGCCCATCATGGCAGGAAGGGCACAAGGCACAGAGAGGTTCATGTCGTGGCACATCAGGAAGCAGAGAGAGGGGAATTCTAGTGTTACCCTTTCCCCCATTTATTCCCTCAGACACACGCAGAGCTGTGCCTCGCCATCTTCTAGATGATTCTGCATCCAGTCAGATTGACAATTAAGGCCACATCACTGGAACAGGTTGTTTTCTGTTTAAGGATGTTGGCTCCTCACCCCACCACGGTGAGAGGCACAGCATCAAAGCTCTCCTCTTCACCATGGGTAAGAGGTCAGCTCAATACTATGCACCTTGCTGCGCATGCATCTGTAGAACATTGGTGTCCTGCCATCCTCCAAACATCAGCTTCCTGTTTCCTTAGCTCAGCCTCTGACAGGCATCACATTGCCTTCTGTTTTGATGAATTTGACCATTTTCATGCCTCAGACAAATTCAATCCTGCAGAGGACTGGCTAATTTCCTTCTTTCAAGGTTCACCCATGTTGTGGCATCTGACAGGGTTTTCTTCTTTTAAGAATAATATTCCACATTATTTGTGTGCTGATTTCTATCATTTGTCTATCAGTGAACATTTCAGCTGTTTCCACTTGGTGGCTATTATGAGGTATGCTATCATTAACTCAGGGGTCTAGATATATGGTGGAGGTGTTAAAGTGAAAATTCTGTTTGTTTGTTTGTTTGTTTGTTTGTTTGTTTGTTTTTTTGAGACTCAGTTAGGTTATAATGATGCTTTGCTGGGCAAATAGGTGAAAGAATGTTTTGCTAAAACAGACCCAAGAAAGAATGTTTTGCTGAAGGAGACACAGGTGAAAGGATTTTTTGCTATAGCAAACACGTAAAAGGATGTGTACTGCTTAGAAGGAATATACAAATGACCCTACAGTCAGTGGGAGCTCTAGTATTGGTTCACTTTGCTCTGCCTCTCTAGTCTTTACTGGCAATACACATGTATTGGTTCACCTTACATTGCATTGCTGAGTTCAACTTGTGGTGGCTTCATAGAGAGAAACTCGCCAAAGAACTTCTTGTGAGGTTCCTGTGGCTTCTTGCTGCTTTTGTGGACTCAGGCTGATTGGTGAGCCTAGAGGTTTCTTTTGGGTTGAACCACAGCTGCTGATTCATGTGTGGTATTGTTGGAGTTTGTTAAAAGATCCTCACTCACAAAGACCACAGAAATTGCCATTGCTGCAAACCTCATGAGGATTTTTATTGATCCAACATGTTGAGGATCCCCCTCTCAGCATGCAGGCCAGAGGAGAGACCCAGAACAAAGAAAGACACTTTTTATACCTTTGTAAGGGGCAGATTTGGGTATCAGGGTAGCTGGCTTATTCTAATTGGTGTAGAAAGTAACCTTTCCAGGCATTGGTTTGTTTGCATAGTGACTACCTTTGGCCTAGTGGCTCACTTTGCTTGCCCCCATGATGGGTTATTATGATTTGGTCAGCAAAGCAGTAGTACATTTTGAACTTATGGGTCAGCTATTAAGTTATAGCTGTTAACGTCAGGGGAATCCTAGCAAGGTCAGGATGGTTTGTGTTTTTAGGTTTTTTTTTTTTTTCCTCAGAATTCAGTGTAGGGCAGGGTGGGGGATTGCTAATCTTGTTATGGTAATTTCTCTGAGAACAGCTAATATTATTTTGGCAGCTGTAGGCTTAATCATTTTGACCACTAAGACTATGTTTTTATATTTGTTTAGTATCCCGAGCTTTTGTCCCCGCCGGCAAGAACACACTCAGGACAACCGGAATCTTCTGCGGCAAAAGGCTTTATTGCTTACTTCTTCAGGAGGAAGAGAGCGAATGTCGAAACCCCGTCCCTTTTATGGAGAATTGTCCTCAGCCTCGGACGTGTCGCTCCCTGATTGGCTGCAGCCCATCGGCCGAGTTGTCGTCAAGGGGAAGGCAGAGCACATGGAGTGGAAAACTACCCCGGCACATGCGCAGATTATTTGTTTACTACCTAGAACACAGGATGTCAGCGCCATCTTGTAATGGTGAATGTGAGGGCGGCTCCTCACAGTTTAGTCAGCCAGCTTTTTTATCTGACTCTGTACTTGGCCTGCTAGTACAGTTTGGAAAATCCTTTTCAAAGGGGGAAGGTACTGGGTGGTCTTGAATTCATTTTGGATATTATAGTATCTGCTGAGTGCACTGTACAGCGGCTGCTGATTCATGTTTGTGTTTGCTACTGGACTGAGAACAATGAAGATTGGGATTGTCCCAAAGAAATATTCAAAGAGGTCTACTTCTCCTGCATCCTAATAATCTTTCTTTTCCATTACTGGTAGGTGGTGGGCTAGAGGGGAGGTTAAATGCTTATTGATGTAAGTTATGAAAAATATATGCCTACAGGGTGTTATTCATTCTCTCAGATAAATACTCAGAAGTGGGATTAATGGGTCTTATGGTGGTTCTGTTTTTGTTTTCTTTTTTGAAATAGGGTCTTTCTACATATTCCTAACTGTTCTAGTTTATTTTTCCCTTTTGACATTAAATAATTAATGAAAATATATTTACATTATTTACCTCCTTCCCTTTCTTCCTCCGATCCTTAAAAAGTTACCCCCAATCACTGCCCTCTCTTCCCATCACTCCCTCTCAAACTCATGGCTTGGTTTTTTAAAATTATTTTATTTGTCTATACATACATACATACATACATACATACAGAAATGCAATCTGCTCAGTCCATTTAGAGTTGCTGCTGTGTACCTATGATTTCAGGGCTGAGCAATTGGTATTGCAAAACCAATCAGGGGGCTCACCTCTGAGGGAGACTAATTCTCTCTCTTTCGGGAGTCTTTATCTATGGGTGGGGCACCATGAGATTTCCCCTTCCATGTAAGAGTACCCAGGATAGCTGGTGTGCTTCTTCAGGTCCTGTCTGGACAGATCTATTATTGTGCTATCATGGCTAAAACTTCCCTGTTGCTCCCAGACACAATCACACAGTGGGTTTCTTGGTCCTTTGACTCTTACAATTTAATTTTTTTCATATTATCTCCAGCACTGGTTATTTTTTGGTTTTGCTTGTGTTTGCTTTTAAGCATTGGCTATCCTAGCAGGTGTGAGGTGATATGTCACTGTAACTTACGTCCATCCTTCCCTGATGACCACTAATGTCAGCCTCTTCTGGTGTGTGCTCTGCCCATGGACACAGCTTCTTGGTAGAGACTTTTATTTAGGTTATTTGCTCATCTAAAAACTGGATTTTATTTTTGCTGTTGAATTGTAGGAGGTTTCTGGATGTATTTTAGATGTTAACACTTTGACCAAGTTTGCTTTCTGTTAATGTGATAAAACACTTTGACCAAAAGCAACTTGAGGGCTATATCAGTTCAGTTTCTGTTGCTGTGATAAAACGTGGACCAGAAACAGCTTGGGAAAGAAAGGGTCTATTTTGTTCTCAAAACTCCCAGGTCACAATCTATTACTGAGAGAAGCCAAGGCAGGAACCTAGAGGCTGAAACTGAAGCAGAGCCCATGCAAGAAAGTCTGCTTTCAGGTCACATTCAGACACTTCTACACAACTCAGGACCACCCACCTAGGGGTGGCACCACCCACTAGTCTATTAATCAAGCAAATGCCGACAAGCCCACAAGACAATCTGATGGTGGCAATTCCTCAACTGAGGTTTCCTCTTCCCAGGTGTCTCCAGTTTGTGACAAATTGACACAAACTAGCCAATACAGGGGAGGAAAGGGAGGGTTTATTTCAACCTATACAGTATGGACTGCCATTGGAGGATCTCAAGGTAGGAACTAAAGCAGATACCGTGGAAGATCTCAGGTTGCTGGGTCACTCCCCGACACATGCCTAGCTGGTTTGTCTGTATAGCCAGCTTGCCTATCAGCAGTGGTGCCAGCCACAATGGGCTGAGCCTTTCCATATGAGTCAGACAGTCTCTCACAGACATGGCCACAGGCCAGCCTGACTGAAGCAGTGCTTCAGACAAGATTCCTGCTTTTTAGGTGACTTCTGTCAGGTTGACAGTAAGAACAAGCCAGCACACTCCTTGTCAGACACGTCGCTCACAACTATTTTCTCATTCCGTAACTTTCTGGTGTGTCATTCACCTTGTTGGGCCTTTTAATAAATGGATGCATCCCCACTTGTCTGGATTTGCACTTTCTGCCTGTACATGTGGTGTCATTTCTGATACATCACTGCCAAGACCAACCCGGGAAGCTCCCTTGCTGTGTTCTCTGCAAGCTTTCCCTGGATTTCACAACCAAGTCTTCAGTCTATTTTGAGTTAATTTTGTATGTGGTATAAGATCAAAGTATGCAGATATATAGCTTTTAAAACAACATTTGTGGAGGAGACTATTCTTCTCCCTGTTGTGTAGTTTCAGGGAACTTGCTGAAGATTAGCAGGCTCTGTCAAAAGCCACCTAATTTTTTTCTCCTTTCCTTGTGTTTATTTCTAATTAAATACTTTTATTTGTCTTCTTTCTACTACTTGTGGGGTTCATTTATTCTTTTGGCAATTTGCTGCAGTATAATCTTGAGTTATTTATTTATTTATTGAGACAGTGTTCCAGTGTGTAAGTCACTACATGGCCCAGGCTAGTCTCAAATTCCCAACATGTCTCTTACCCCATCAACCTCTCGAGTGCTGGGATTACAGGCTCACACAACTTTCTTCATTCTAAATGTAGGTATCTGATGCTATGAATTTCCTTTATTTCTGCTATTTCTGTGTCCCCTAAGTTTTGGTGTGTGTCTTTGGTTTTATTTGTTTGTTTGTTTGTTTTGTTTTTAATAGCTTGACATGACATCCTGGGAAGAGGAACCCCAGATGAGAAAATGCCTTCTTTAGATTGACCTGTAGGCAAACTGTAATGCATTTTCTTGATTCATGATTGGTATGGGAGGGCCCAGCTCTCTGGGGGATCCCTCCCCACCCTCATAGGCAGGTGGTCCTTGGTGGTGTAAGAAAGCAGGCTGAGCAAGACACAGGGAATACACTAGCATGGTGCACTCCTCCATGGTCCCTACTTCAATTCCTGCCTCCAGGTTCCAGTCCTAACTCTCTTTCGCGATGGATTGCAACTGTAAGACGACATAAACCCTTTGCTTCCTGTGTTGCCCTTTGGCCAGTGTTTCTCACAGTAGCAGAAATAAAACTAATATAGTATGTGCTTCGCTTCCTTTTTGTTTGTTTTAAAGTACACTCTAAATTTTTCTTTGGTTTGACCCCTTGGTTATTCAAGAGAGTATGATTTTCACATATTTTCAGATCTTCCAGGGCTTTTTCCCCCTGGTTTTAATTCTAGTTTCATGTAATTATGCTCAAATAATACTTAGTATAATTTCAGCTTCCTGGGGGCAAGTCCAATCTTCATTGTCAGGATATCCAATTTCTTCTTCTCCTCTTTTTGCTCATGACCACTTGACAAAATGCAACAGTAGCAACTTGGAGCAGCAGGGGCAGCAGCAGCCACCACAGGCCCTCTCAGGGCTCTCCCATTTACACCCTCTACAGAGTCCCCAAAGTTAAACTATCTGCAGCTGTCAAAAACATGCCCCTGCTAGAGCACAGGGCAAATCACAATCACCTGCTGTAAAGCAGCCTCTTATCACACACCTGGGACTAAAACAAAACTATATTCATACAACATAACTGGATTTTTAGAGAAACCAAAATTCTCAGTACGTTTTTTTTCTCCTTTATTTTAAAAATTTTCGTGTATGTGTGCTGTATTTACATCATTCCCTCAGTCCTTCCAGCTCTTCCTGTTTCTCCCCACTTCATCTCATATTCATGGTCTCCTTTTCTTTATAATTATTGCCACACACACACACACACACACACAAATATGCACACACACACACACACATACACCCCATAAATACAAATAAATGCACATAAATGCACACATACCATAGATACATGCACACACATATCCCCACACACACACCACTCCAACCCAGTTCAACTTTACCCTGTTTCCTCTCTCTCACAGTCCACCACCCCACATGAATACACTGTCTTTGTCTTCAGACACACCAGAAGAGGGCATCAGATACCATTACAGATGGTTTTGAGACACCATGTGGTTGCTGGGAATTGAACTCCCAACCTCTGAAAGAGAAGTTGGTGCTCTTAGCACTGAGCCACCTCTCCAGACCCCCCTCTCCATTTTTCTATAAGCTTGTGCATGCCCTGAAGTTTAAACATAGGCTATGTGGATAGATTATGTAGTTAGATTCCCGCTCCCACAAGCCCCCAGAAGTGTTTCTTTGCTCTGTCTTTCCACTGAACAGTGTAACCAACTAACATTTAAGGATGTTACTGATAGGGAAGAACCCATGGTCACCATCTGGCTGTTTTTGATCTAGTAGCTTCTGTCCCTTCCCCCTTCTGCTGTATTTGTGTACTGGCTAGTTTTGTGTCAACTTGACACAGCTGGAGTTATCACAGAGAAAGGAGCTTCAGTTGAGGAAATGCCTCCATGAGATCCAACTGTAAGGCATTTTCTCAATTAGTGATCAAGGGGGAAAGGCCCCTTGTGGGTGGGACCATCTCTGGGCTGGTAGTCTTGGTTCTATAAGAGAGCAGGCTGAGCAAGCCGGGGGAGGCAAGCCAGTAAAGAACATCCCTCCATGGCCTCTGCATCAGCTCCAGCTTCCTGACCTGCTTGAGTTCCAGTCCTGACTTCCTTGGTGATGAACAGCAGTATGGAAGTGTAAGCCGAATAAACCCTTTCCTCCCCAACTTGCTTCTTGGTCATGATGTTTGTGCAGGAATAGAAGCCCTAAGACAATTTGTATCCACTGACTGTCTTTGTTCTCAGTACTGACATACTTTGATTCTTTTTACAGTTTTGTTTGTAGGCCAATGCACTTGAAACTAATGAAACATTGTTTTAATTGCACACACAAATGTTACTCTTTTGAGTCCTCTGGACTTATGTAATTAATGTCATACACACACACACATATATAATATATCTTTTAGTATTGTATAGACATTAATATAATTTTATACATTCATATGTTCTTACACTTGTGGTTATTTACTCTTGTCTTTTCATTTCTTTTTGAAAAGATTTATTGTTATTTTACTTGTGCCTTTGGGAGTTCACATGCACCATGTGTGTTCATGGGTCTGTAGAGGCCATAAGAAGGCAGAGTTACAGGTATTTAACTGTTGCTTGCTGTGGGTGCAGGTCTTCTGCAAGAGCAGCAAGTGCTCTTAATCACTGAGCCATTTTCCAGCCCCTCTCTTAACTTCTATAACAGAATTAAATGTGTTTTTACACTATATCAGCATCAATACTATTTGTAGTTGTCTGTGTGTTTACTTTAATGTCTTAGTCAGTGTCCTATGGCTGTGAAGAGACACCATGACCACAGCAACTCTTATAAAAGAAAACATTTAATTGGGGCTGGCTATATGTTCACAGCTTTCGGCCATTATCATCATGACTAGGAGCATGGAATCATGTAGGAGACATGGTTCTGGGGAGTAGTTGAGAGTTCCACATCTTGATCCAGAGATAGGAGGAAGGGAGAGACAGAAGGGCGGGGAGCTAGCTTGAGCTTTTTAAACCCCAACACCCACTCTCAGTGACATAATTCCTCCCACAAGACCACACCTCCCAGTCCCTGTCAAGTAGTGCCACTCCCTAATGGCCAAGCATTGAAATATGTGAGCCTATGGGGGCCATTCCTATTTGAATCCATACTTGGCTATCCAGCTTTGGACTTTCATCTGATTTTCCGTGGCTGTCCGGTGTCTTTGAGCTCAAAGACCTCACTTGAGCATTTCTTGCAGCTAGATGTGATGGTGACAGGTTTGGGGTTTATCTGGCAGAATCTCTCCCCTTCATATTTGAAGGGCATCCCTGTTCGTTTTCTCCCTTATTATTATTCTGCATAGACTCCCTCTTCCTTCTGGCTGGCCATGCTTCCTGAGATCTTCCCATCACTACACAGAGCTCCCCTGTATGAGATGAGGCATTTTTTGTTTAGTTCAACTCCTTTGCTTCTTCCAAAATAGTTCAGCAGTGATGTGTCCTGAAGTGGACTTCTTTAGGTTCATGTGGTCAGAGTCCACTGGGCATCTTAAATTGGGGTAATCATTTCCCTTCACACGTGTGGGGAGTCCACAGCTATCATTTGAGTAAGCTTTGCATGTGTCTCTTTTTTGTTTTCTCTCTGGGGTCCTTATAGTATATTACTGGTACCTCAGTGGTGTCTGATGGGCCCTCACCTCTTTTTTCTTTTTATTCATTTGTCTTTTCTTCACCTCTGTTTGTCTCAAGTCTGCTTATGATTCTACCTTCTTGATCAAATCTAATGCTTAACTTCTCTGGTCATTTTTTAAAAATTTAGTTACTATGTTTTCATCTCTAAACATTCTGCTCTTTTCTCTCTCTCTTAGTTGATATAGGCTTATTAGATAATATTTCTTTTACAATTTTTTGATTAGATAGAAATTCTGCTATATAGGAACATTAAAATATTTACTGTTATAGTAATTACATATTATATATCTGATAACAGATTTATATCCATAATATGCAAAGGTCTTTTATAACTCAACAAAAAGAAAATAAAGAACCAAATTCTAAATAGGGGAAGAATTTAAACAGCTGTCTTCCCAAGGAGAGAAGCAAACGGCCTCCAAGTACAGGAGAGGATGCTCAGCATTTGTCAGTAGGGGTAGGCAACTGGAACCATGAAACACTCCTCCCTCCTTACCCAGGGTGGCTGCAATCAAACAGGGAGGGCACCCATAGGAGGAGCACGCTGATGAACTGGATCCTTCCTATATTGCTGATGGTTTAGCATGTCACCACTGGGAAATCACTTTGGTAGACACAGATAAGCCAGGAGTTCCACTGCTAGGCATAAATGTTGTGTATGTGTCAATAATTCTTGTGTATCTGTCCGGGCTGTTGGGTGTCTGCCAGTGCTGTTGTGTATCTGTCAGTGCTGTTGTGTCTCTGTCAGAGCTGTTGTGTGTCTGTCAGTGCTGTTGTGTGTCTGTCAGTGCTGTTGTGTATCTGTCAGTGCTGTTGTGTGTCTGTCAGTGCTGTTGTGTGTCTCTGTCAGTGCTGTTGTGTGTCTGCCAGTGCTGTTGTGTGTCTGTCAGTGCTGTTGTGTGTCTCTGTCAGTGCTGTTGTGTGTCTGTCAGTGCTGTTGTGTGTCTGTCAGTGCTGTTGTGTCTCTGTCAGAGCTGTTGTGTCTCTGTCAGAGCTGTTGTGTGTCTCTGCCAGTACTGTTGTATATCTGTCAGTGCTGTTGTGTGTCTGTCAGAGCTGTTGTGTGTCTCTGCCAGTACTGTTGTGTGTCTGTCAGGATGCTGTGCTATCAGATATCACAGCTTGATAGTAAAATGGATGTCTTAGCCTTGGGTTTTTGTTTCCTGGGGAATGAATGAATGCTTCCGTGTGTAGAGGACAAATGCTCTACAACTGAGTTACTTCTCCCTTAGAAGACAACACTGATCAGAAATCCAGGAACCATTTTAAATTCATGGCTCCTATCTCAAGGGTGACCCTGGACTGTGGGGTATGGCCACACACTTCATTCCGTTCTCTGGCCCTTCTGGAACTCACTCTTTCTTTTAACCTCCTTACATTTGATTTCAAATTGCACGCTGTGAGAGAGACTCTGCTCCTGTGCCCCTCAGGAAGCCCCCAGCCATCTCTGGTACCCTGTGGCTCTCTAATGCTAACCCCCAGCTAAGATATTCTGCTTTAATCTGTCCATTGAATCAGTCTCTGCGGTTCTCTCCCGGTGTGTAAGCTTCACCGACATCAGAGACTTGCTTCTTTACTCATGGTACCTGGGAAAAGAATAAATCTATGACAAATGCTTAATTTTGGAACATACTGCTATACATTTTAAATGAAAAATCCTTTTCCGGGAAATCTGTCTGCTGCCAGAATGTTAGTGGGTTTCTAACTTATCATCCTGAGGGAAAATTTATGTTCCAAGATGTCTGTGGGTGTAGCTATTATTACCCCAGAGAGAGATGTGATGTGCCTCCCTTTCTGTAAGCGCCACACTGACAAACAGTGGTATGCCTTGGGGCGATCCCTGTCTGTGCAGGGTCTCATCAGTATTCCTATTTCCAATTATTGTTCCAGAAAAAGTCCTATTGCTAGTGTGCATTCCTGGGGAGCCTGTGTTTCTGCTACGTCATTAATTTAGAAATGCCACAGAAGTGATATGGGGTCTGCAGAAGGTGCTTCCTCTTGTCTGATGTCATTGAGCAGCAGTTCAGGCTGTCCTAACAAGACAATCGGGGACGACTGCCTAGACGTTATTGGAGTGAGCTGAAGTCCATAAGTTGTGTGGCAAAGTGATCGAGGCAGCTCCGGACCCTGAACACCTCCTGGTGCTCACCTGTTAGTGCCACTTCTTCTCTGGCTCTGAGCACAGCAATATGACTCGCTTGGGCCAATGGCACATGAATAAAACGAAGATACCATGCTGTGGATCTCCGCCTCTGCTCTCCTTACGGCTCCCTCTGCAAAGAGAATGCGTGCTTCCCAGACGACAGCCAAGTCATCCCAGGCAAAGCTTTCCTGGCCCAATCGACCCTCAGCAGGTCTGTTAGGGGCCACCGCAGGAAACCCCAGCCCAAGCCTTGTCATGTGAGCAACTCATCTTAGTAGTCATCGATTTCCAATATCGGAGACAGAGCCCAAGATCTTATATGTGCTGAACAAGCGCTGTACCACTGGCCACATCCCCGGTGCTCAATTTCTTGTTTATTATTATTTTAAGATTTTAGTTCATTACATTTTTTGACTTTTCCAGTTGATTAATTGTGCATGTGGTGGTGGTTGGAGGGAGAATTTGGAATCAAGTCTCTCCTTCCACCATGTGGGTCCCAAGGACCGAACTCAAATCATCAGGCTTGGTAGCCAGTGCCTTCCCCTGCTGAGCTGTCTCAGTTGTAGCTTTTCGCCCATGACTCAGCAACCAACGGCCTGTCTGTTTATGTGTTAGCAAACAAGAGACACAAACAAAACAGCCTCTGGCGGGAAGGAGAGCATTGTCAGTGTCTGAATTGTCTCTGAGACTGTTTACCTCCAGAGAGCTTGGGGCGGAGGTAGTTAGGGTGGGGTCTAAAATGTGATTAGCTTAAAAACTATGGTGATGCTTATTTTAAAACAACTTTTATTTTGAAGTTTAATCTGTGTGTGTACACATGGATGTGGACTTATGCACGTGAGTGCAGTGAACAGAGAAGCCACAAGAGGGTGTTGGGTCCCCCAAAACTTAAGCTAGAGGTGGCTGCAAGCTGGGGACAGAACCTGACTCCTCTGAAGCAGGATGGAGCACTCCTACCAGCGGTGTGCTCTCTCCAGCCCCAAAGATGACAAATTCTGGTGTGACCCAGCTCCTTGTCTTCAAACTCCTATGCATATAGGAAATTAAATTCATTTCTGCAGGCAAATCTAATTCCCCTCATCTGTGGAACTAAATGATATGTAATTTCTCAAGTCATTTCATTTACACCAGGAATCGTGTTAATCATCAACCAGTTGCAGAAATTGTATCCGTACAGCAGGGATACACAAACTTTCAACAACTTTTAATATTGTGCTTCACAAAAGGGTCCTGTTGTAGACATTTTTGGATTATAATTCTACCTCATGCTTTGAAAACTGAGGTAATGAAGTGGGTGGTTAGCCACACCAGGGAGTGCTAGAGAGAGAGAGCGCGTGTGCGCGCGCGCGCGCGTGCACACACACACACACACACACACACACACACACACACACACACACACAGGAATGGGCAGAAGGGCAGGTCTCAGTGGGCTCCCTCCTGCTCTTCATGACTGATGGGTTTTTCTACAAGTTCTGTTTTGATGGGGCCACAACAAAGGGGACGAGAGAGAAATACCGGCTTGTATTTCTCAAACTGTACCCTTCTCGGGAAACCTAGCCATTTCTTACTCCACGTGAGATTTCTTAAACTGGTCTCCTGTCCTGTCCCCAGAGAGGACTGTCTAAAAAGATCCAAAGGAACAGCAAGAGGCAAGACGGATTATTCTCAAAATTAGTTTATAGTTTGATCAAATACAATTCCTCAAAATACATACAAACATAAAACGCCTCATCTATTATATACATTAAAGTCTCCGAGATCAATACAAAAACTTTAGGGTTCCACACATGTTTGGAGAACTCAAGCCTGCTTCCTCACACCCTACTCCAGCAAACCACCTTGCACGTTCGCGTTGCTTTTCCTGCAATACGTGTTTTCTGAGCTTTGGGGCACATCTGATATGTGGATCACAAACCTCTGTCCATTGCTTAGGGTTATGAGGGCCTCTTGTCCCACGGGAAGGCTGAGCTTCACAGCGCTCTCAGTGGTTTTGTCCTCCAGCAATACCTGGACAAGCTGCAGGGGTTGGGGAGGGAGGGAGGGAGGGGTGGGGCAGGGGGTGGCATTTGAAGGGAAAAGACAAAAGAATACCATTATTTTAGTCCTGGTTGCAGGAGCCACCCACTTGGGGACCTAACGGGAGTGAGTGCATTTCCTTTGCTCCTGCTGAGGGACCCTAATTTGCCACAGGATCGTCCACACCTTGTGGAGATTTCCTGGGAAGACCCGCCAATCAGAAGACGAGGCAAAAGGGATGGTTCATGTCAAGTGGATTGCCTTTAGGAAAGGCGTGAGGATCTGCAGTTTTGGGGAGACACCTGGGGCTGATTACGTCCCATAAAAACCTCCCCCACCATTCCTCAAAGTTAAACTTAGAGTGGGGGAGGGGCTGTGAAGACAGTTGCCCTCCGCTGGTTGACTGGACACTGGATTGGGCACTAAAGGATTGCAGAGGTTCACGGGCACAGCTCATATAATCTGTCTTGCTGACCTGCTCACACCAGGGGGACAGGGAATGGAGAGGGATGACTGTGTACCCCTCAGCTCTAGGGTACTTGGGAGATCTGCAAAGCATTGAGCATGACTTTAGGGACTTTAGATATGAGTATCCCTCATCTTGGTCTGAGTTCATCAACAAGTCTTCCGTAAGTGCATATATTTTTCAAAGATGTGGGCAAGACAAATGTTAGGTGCAGGACTCACAAAAATCTCTCTCTCCAACTGCAATAATAAACACTCTACCCTCGAGCACAACTCAAAAGTCTGTCTTTGGGCTAGTGAGATGGCTCAGCTGGTAAAGGTGCTACCAAGATGGATGAGTTTGATCCCAGGGACGTACATGGTGGAAGGAGTGAATCAACTCCCATGAGTTGTCCTCTGACCTCCACATGAGCACTCTCCTGCACACAACCAACCCCTACCATGGGTACAAAGTCTCTCTCTGCTTTAATTCTAAATATGTGAAGGTAAAAATCAGTTTGTTTTTTAACATTATTCTCCTTATCTGATGTCACCAACACCTGTGACTTTTTTCTTGAACATGCCTTGACATCTTAGTCTTTGGGGTGTTGCCATAGTTCACAAGACTGGCAGATGGATATGTCAGTCTGGAATGCTGACTTCGGCTGTTATCCTGGGTACAGGGCAGAACTAAATTGTTCTCAGAATGAGACTGTCATATAGATGTGCAGTGCACAGGGCGTTAACTCTCAGCAGATGAGTGCAGATGGGACACAGGCGTGTGCGTGTGTTTGTGTGTGTGCCTTTTTTCATTGATGATGCGCACACATGCTGGATAATGAATGCTATGGAAATCAGAGGCGTGTGACTTCTCAGTGTTCGCTTGTTTAAGTCATTACAGCTAAGTCAGCAGGCGTGAAGAAACAGAGCAGCTTTAATTAATCTCTAATGCATATTACCTTGGATTATCTGTCATTCATCTGCTTGTACTGCTTTATTACGAAGTTCAATTAAGTTTTTAATGTCTTCTCTATTGTTTCCGCCAATTAAACATAAGTCAGACTTCACTGTAATGAGCTTCCGGGACTATGGAGTTGGGTGGCGTTAAGGGCAGGTGCTCAGAGCAAGGAGCTTGCCAGGGGGAATCACCATGATGACTAGTGGATGACTGGATGTTGTTTTAAAGCATTTCTCAGTGATTGGCTTATTTAAACCTATGGAATTCAGCTGCTTGCTCTGGGTTCTCAGGTAACACGTGAAGAGGTGAGATTCTGCAATTTGTGTGCAAGAACTGCACACTTACCAAGTCACTGAATTAATTTAGAAGTAATTCCATTGGTGGAAGACCCACTGAAAAGAGGATGCTGGGAGGGTTAGCCTTGGAAAGGCACCAGTGCAGGTGTGAACCCTGAGTGCTCAGTGAGGTGATCTTGGGGAAAATCCACCATCCGAAAGCCTCAGGCGTGGCACTGTAACACAGATCTGGTGACATCCTCTTTCCCACATGGTGAGCTGATGCTCCTGCCTGCTCTCCAACCTGTTCAACTGCGGCTTGGGAGGTCAAAGTTCACTTGCTCACCTTCCTGACTGAAAGCAGGCAAACTTTGACAAGATTCTCTATTTAGCTAAACATAACCCCAGATCTATCTTCTCCTAGAATTATCTATTCACTTAAAGGAATCTCTAGTCCATTTGGAAAGATCCCTACCATCCCTGATACTCCAACATCCTCCATACACAGTTCCTCAGCCTTCACCATTCCCTGGGAAAGGTATGGGCACCGTGGTCCATTGTCAGAAATAATCCTATCAAGCTGATTTACTCGGAATCTTCCTGACGTTTGATGTCTCCTCCTAGTGATTTCTACTCACTGACTGCTCCTTGATCCGCACCTATTCGCCATCATTGTTTTTAAGAGTTGAGTGAGACCCCGTTCAGTGGTCTTTGTACCCACCAGAGTAGTCTTGAACAAAGTGTTCCCCGTCACGTCCTAACCTACATCACTGGATGACACTTTTTATTCTTCAACAGATTCCCATGCTGTAGTTCATGCTCTTACTGGATACTACAATCCAGCACTAATGTAGGTGGTACAATTGAGTTCTACGGAATGCTCTAGAATAGGCTCAGATGGGCCGGCTACACCTGCTGCTAGCCCACACAGATTTTCTAGGCTACTACCTGGGGAGAGTCATTCCCTGTTAGCCTTCTTCATAGGGGCCTGGGCCCCTTTCTGTCAACGCTCCTGGAATGTTGGTTCCAACTCCTCCTCACCTGAGGAGGCCCAGCTCCCACTGTAGTCAGGTCCTTGACTTTGGGGTCAACAGTCATTAGTTCCTGGCTCACTGACTAGGCTCACTCACACACAGGAGAAGTCTGTGGGACTTCATAGGGACATACATTGTAACAGGCTGACTCCTTTGGCGTCATCCTTGGAAGGACTACTGTTTATCCATCTACAAGGTTGCTTCCTCTCCCTAGTCCTTCTCCATCCTAGTTCTAGGCATTCTAAATCCTAAAGAGAAGCCCTGCCTAAATTAAGATCTTCCCTTAGATTGACAGAACCCAGAACCTCTGGTAAACACTAGAAAGTACGATACTCTGTAATCTTTAGTTTTCTATCCTCAATGAACACATAGCAGGAGACTAATAAGAGTCTACCAAGAAGAAAGGTGATATTTGTCTCTAAAGTTTAGAAGCCAGGCCATGGTGGCTAAGATCTACTGCAGTATTCTGGACAAGAAGGGAAACAGAGATGCACAGCATAGATGGCAAAGATGTACCTAGGATGGAGCCATCCCTCTTGGCTCCTCTCTTCCCTCCCTACCAGAGGTTTCAGCACTCCAATCCCTTCAGGATAGAGCTTTGAGTCACTGGCTCCTTTGTCTTTCCAAGACAGTGGCCCCTGAACAAGCCTGATTTCTTTCTCAGTGTCCATCTGAATGTTGGCCATGGGGAGGGTGAGCAGCCCATACCCACACCAGGAACACACAGAGGCTATTAACACAACTGGATGGACAAGTTGACTATTCCAAGATGAAAAAGCAAAGTCTAAGCAGAGACAGACAGACAGACAGACAGACAGATTATTTGATGCTTTTCTGAACATCTTGTACAGAATCTTTGAACTCTGAACACTTAAGGATTTGTTTTGCAAATACAGTTCCCTGTATTTCAGGGAATACTGGGTATGCACAGTTTTCATAGCCACTGCTGACTGGGTCGTGGGCAATGCATCGTCTTCTATGTAGTCCATCTGCTCTAGGGGGAAATCTGATCACAAATGGAGAACTAGGGATGGCGACTAAACTCCAAATGTGTGAAGGGGTTAAAGAAATCAGGGCTGCAGAAAGGGCTCAGTAAAGACCTTGCTTTGCAAGTATGAGCACAATTGCAGAAGCTTCTGAGAAAGGCCAGGTGGGGACAGAGACAGGTGGGTCTCTGTGACTCAGTTAAGCCAACCTAGCTTAATGGCCAGTTCTAGGGCAGTAAGAGATTCTCTCTCAAAAAAGCCAAGATGGACACACCACACACACATACACACAGATGCATAAACAGACACACATGCCCCCCACATGCACAAATGCACATACACACATGCTCCCTACATGTGCACACAGACATACACATTCACATACATGTTCCCCCATGCACACACATGCATGCACATACATGCATGCACATGTACACACACACACAGACAAACACACACAGACCAGCAGTGGGCAGGCAATCTATTACAGCAGCCCTTGACAAAATGACTACAAACAAGAGGGTTCTGGAGGCCCTTGCCACTCTTCAGGCCATGCATGCGCTCTTCATTAGTTTCATAACTATTTTTCATGTTATTAATTCTCTCCCTCTGTGTGTATGTCTCTCTGTCTGTCTCTGTATCCCTCTGTGTCTCTGTCTGTCTCTCTGCCTATGTATGTCTCTCTTTCTCTGTTTCTCTCTGTGTCTGTATGTCTCTCTCCCCATCCATGTCTCTCTTTCTCTGTCTGTCTCTGTCTCTATGTGTGTGTGTTCTGTCTGTCTGTCTGTCTGCCTTACTCTGTGTCTCTGTCTCTCTGTGTGTATATGTCTGTCTGTCTTTCTGCCTCTGTGTGTGTGTGTCTCTGTCTCTCTGTGTGCATGTGTCTGTCTGTCTTGTCTGTGTGGGTTTCTCTACCTTATTGCCTGTGGCGGTGTCCACCAGGAAGCCCAGCACCTGGAGAACCACGCTGCCCATGCCCATGGGACCGCAGCTCTGGCTCGTGTGTTTCAGCGTCACCTGAGGTGACTCCACATTCCGGCTTGCACATTCCGATGTTGGCAAAGAATCCAGAGGGTGGAAAAGGGCCTGGTCTGGCTGGGTGAGGAACTGGTCATCTGACAGCAGGTCCTGGAGGCTCCCCAGGTCCTCCTCTTCCTCCTCTTCTATGCATGACTCCAGGATGTGAATCACATATTCCAAGAGCAGCAGATGAAACAGATGCCAGGCACCTACATTTAAATGACATCCAAGGTGAACACGTGTGACAAGTGGCAGGAAGCGAGACAAAGGTCAATCTTTAGGGAACGGTGGCTTTGAACTCACTTGGTACCAGAGAGTGGCCTCAATGGCTGCTGCGGTTGGTGGGAAGGGACTTGAACTTTGACCCCTGCAGCTATCTACTACTCAGGGAGCCCTGCGAGTCAGCCAGACTGACAGAGAGGGCCAGAAGCTAGGGCTGACTCGGTAAGAGAGAAGTTGACACCCATCTGGTGTGAGACGGGAGGCAAGTGCACTACATAGGAGACCGGCGTAGTCCCTTCTGCTCTACCGGAGAGAGGTCTGCCCTTGATGTTTGCCCAGGAAACAGAATAGGAGACGTAGCCGGTGCAATCTTTAAAGATACTTTTAAAACAAAGCAAAACTGTGGCTCTTGTGTGACCTTTGTAAGTTATTAATGAGAAAGGGGCTGGGGGAGATGCTGTAAAAGGATAGAAGAATTGGAGTTACTAAACACAGGCAGCAGTGGGGAGCAGTGGCCACGTGTTTTACAAATCGACACAGAGTGAGGGTGCGCGGCAGCCTGTGGGGGGAGGCTGATCCTGCCTGACTAGTGCGTAGACCATGGGAGTGGAGGCTTGGTTTCCCTTTGCTGTACACTTCATCTCTGGGGTTGTTATCATCACTGGGTCCCACAGAAGCAGCCTGCGGGAGGGCCAGCTCCGCTCACTGTTTCAGAGGGTTCAGCCCATCTTGGTGGGGAAGGGACTGGCAGCAAAGCAGCTCAGACCATAATGTGCACACATGCCTTCTTTTATTCAGGCCCTAAAGACGGGATGCACCACTCACGGAAGGCAGCTCCTCCTTCTTCAAGTAATCCTTTCTGGTGATGTCTTCACAGACACACCTAGGGGCGTGCCCCACCAGTCTCCTACAGCATTCTAAATCCAGGAGAGTTGACGTGCTGTCTGCCCAGAGGCCATGACAGCACCTGGGACATTACCAGTGGGGACATGGAGGTTAGGGGGGAAAAAGCCTGTTCATTGACTGATTCATCTCAGGAAACTACAAAAAAAAAAAAAAGTTCCCTCCCATGACCTGGTTATCCTTCCCAGAGGAAGACCGTCACTGGGCAGGAACTCTGTCATCTGCACACGGTGACAGCTTTATCAATTGTTCCTAACAGTTGAAAACAGCTCTTCAGCGCTTCAAAGAACATGCCGCCACCCCCACCCCCGCCCCAATCCCTGGGTGATGTCCTCAAAATGTCAGTTTATGCCTCAAAAGCAGCAGTCTCCTACTGTGAGGGAGTGAGGAGGACACACAGTCTCTTTATTTAGTGGACACATAACTATGGTTTTCTGTGTTTGTGTCGCAAGCTACATAAAATATTAAGAGAAAGATAAGTAGATTCTACACAGCAACATGAAAACTTGTGCTATGGTAACATTCTTATTATATATTTATTTATCTTGTCTATTAGCATTTATCTCATAAAGCACTATTATTTACTTACCTAAAGTTTTATTATTTCTTTGTTTTTCAGTGTTAGGGCTTGAACTGTACACCATAAACAAGTGTAGTAACAATGTGTCTCTGAGTGTCAGACTCACCGAAACTGTCTCTGTGGCTCAGGGTCATGGCTTTGCTCACGGCGGTGAGAAGAAAATTCCATTTCAGTTGAAAGCTGGCAGCGAGCTTGATAAAATCCTCTTTGTTTTTGCTCGGCTATTATTGTTTTCCGAGTAAGAGGGAAAAATGGCATTTATGATAAAATAAGGAAAAAAACCCTCATGTTTTCAAAAGCCCATATTTGTCATGAGCAGACACTTTAAAAAGGAAAAGGACAGAGAGGGAGATGAGAGACTGACTGAGGCCAGCTCTGTGCAAGGGCCTCGGCCTGCTCTTACTGCGTTTTGTTTTGTTGGGTTGGCTGCTGTCTTTTGGAGGCCTGCTGTTTTCTCAAGGGAGGTAGAGAGGGAACGGGTCCAGGGAAGAGAGAGGGGTGTATCTGGGAGGACTGGAGGAAGGGGATACCAGGGTCTGGGTGTATTGTACAAGGGAAGAATCTATTTGCAGAAGGCAAAGGCAAGCAGGGGCCCTATTTCTAGTCTTGTAAGGACATAGTGGCTGCTTTTGCTTTTAGTCTGGACTCTTTGCTTGGACTACAGACACCTGCTGAGTCCTAAGGTCAGGGTTAAAGCTGGGCTCAGCAGATAGCTGTTGGCATAGTGTTCGCCTCATAAGCAAGAGGACCTGAGTTTGGTTCCAGAACGCAGAAGAATCCAGCCTGTCTACCAGTGAGTTCTCAGCCAGTGAAGGCGCCTGTCTCAAAGGATGCCGGGGATGTCTAGGGCCAGACACCAGCAGCAGAAAGAGGAGAGGCCCTGCCTCACACAACATAGGACAACCAACTCTAAACGTGACCTCTGACCTCCACACAGACTGCCTACACTTCAGCCCCCAGCAATCCTGCATTTATTTCTTTACAACATTTGCAGGGAGGTGGGAGGCGTCTCTATCTCAAGAAAAAATGGTGGCTGGGGTCTGAGGCCCAGTGGCAAGGTTGACCTTTGACCTGTGCACACGTGGGGATGGATGCACTGCTCCTCCACAGATAAGACTCCCCCTCTCCTCCCCTCCCTCTCTCCTTCCCTCCCCCTCTCCTTCCCTCCCCCTCTCCTTCCCTCCCCCTCTCCTTCCCTCCCCCTCTCCTTCCCTCCCCCTCTCCTTCCCTCCCTCCTTCCCTGCTTCCATTTGTCTCCTTTGCACGGAGTTACCTTTTAAGGAGGTCCCCTTTGATTTCAGAGTGGATAAGCCTCATGTGACAAGACTCATCCTCTTCCCACAGACAGGAGCAACTGTCATGTGACTGACAACCCCTCCTGGGCTACCATCCCCCCAGACAACCTTCCCCCATATTCATATCCTATCCAGTGCTGTGTGTGTGTGTGTGTGTGTGTGTGTGTGTGTGTGTGTGTGTGTGTGTGTACACGGGGCCTGGGAATGACATTAGATGGCACTAGATTCATTGGAGCAAGAGTTGCAGGCATGAGTTGTCCCATGTGGGTACTGGGAACTGAACTTGGGTCCTCAGGAAGAGCAGCAAAGTGCTCTTAACCACTGAGCTGTCTCTCCGGGCCCTGGGCCCTACGTTTCCCATTCGTTTTGAGGGATGAGTGGCCAGAGTTGATTTGTCAGGATCACTGGATTCAGGCCACCAGTCTAGCAGCAAGTTTGCTCCATTTCCTGTGGCTCATTCTGGGTCAGAGCCCTTTGAAGTAGGTAGAGAGGAGCAGGGAGGAGAGAGATTGGTCTGTTTTATTTTCAGTCCCCACACAATATTTAAAATGAGGTCTACTGTGAAATGTAGTAAGCAGACATTATGGGGGGATATTGATTTGAACTGAGTTCTCACACTGGGTCCCAACAGGTCCATATGGATTCACTCAGACTTAAGCTGTCACTGTGGTGGTTTGAATATGCTTGGCCCATGGGAAGTGGCACTATTAGAAGGTATGGCCTTGTTGGAGGAAGTGTGTCAGTGTGAGGGTGGGCTTTGGGGTCCTATGCCTAAGCTCTGCCCAGGACAGAAGGAACCCTCTTCCTAGCTGTCTGGGGAACCGTCTCCTTTCTGCTGCCTTCAGTTCAAGATGTAGAACTCTTGGCTCCTCTAAGTCGGCCTGCATGCTGCTATGCTTCCCACCATGGTGAATGGGACTCTGAAACTGTAAGACAGCCCCCATGAAAGGTTTTCCTTTGTGAGAGCTGCCTTGGCCATGGTGTCCCTTCACAGCAATAAAACCCAAACTAAGACAGTCACAGAGAGGAAACTAAGGTTTTTATTTGGCCTGAGATATCAAGAGAGAAGGGTATAGAAAAAGAAGGGGGTTGGGGGGAGAAGGGGAGCTAGCTAAAGTCTCAGCCCATAATTCTTGGCATGGTGTAGCTTTGCTTGACCCTTAATGGACAGTTGACTCTTTATCCTCATTTCTTCAGCCTATTCCTGTCAACAAACACTGCCCATATGACAGAGGGGGCCTTCTCTGGCTTTGAGGGTTGCTCAATGCAGGAAATATTCTTTGCTTAAATTAATTTGGTTCAATTAATTTTTCCCAAAGTGTTTCTTTAGTTGGTATCAGAGAGAAACATTGTAGCAGCCTCACTGAAGTGCCTTGGGGAGGCTCTGCTGGCAGGGTTGGTGGCAACTGCAGACTAGCTCTGCTGCAGGCCATGTCTGACTGACCGAGGGCCACAGAACCCCCAGCACTGAACCTGAGGGTGTCTGTGTGGGAAACTCAGCTCTGGCTGCTAGGGTGTGAGCATGTAGGATTGGTGAGCCCTTGTGCCCAGCAGAGCTCTGGCCATCTGATGGCCAAGGTTTGTATTAACCTGGCTGTCAATAGGATGCTGCCGTATGTAATAAAGATGCTCTTTGTGGAGAATGAGAGCAGCATCCAGTTACACGTGAACTACAACCATGAAATGTTGTGATTTTTTTTTCAAGACAGGGTTTCTCTGTATAGCCCTGGCTGTTCTGGAACTCACTCTGTAGACCAGGCTGGCCTCGAACTCAGAAATCCGCCTGCCTCTGCCTCCCAAGTGCTGGGATTAAAGGCATGCATGCGCCACCATACCCAGCTATGCTGTGACTTTTAAATGTGTATACTCGACTTGTGTCTCTAAGACCGAGTCTCTGTCTCAGGCCATGTGGTCCAGGCATGACTGACAACTGTATGCCTTTGAAGGTAAGAGGGAAAGTGTGGCTGGAAACAGGGAACTGTCTTTTCTTCTTAACTGCTTTTCATCACACCCCCACAGAAAACCAAAGGACATCTCTGTGGGTTACCATCTTTCTTACCACACTTCTCACCTCCGAGGGAGCTCCTCAGTGTGTGAGAGAGTGTGGGGTTGAGGGACATTGTGAAAATACAGGAGCATGTGTGTATGTGTGTGTGTGTACGTGTGTATGAATGTGTGTGTATGTATGTATAGTGTATGTATGTATGTATGTATGTATGTGTGTGTGTGTATTTATCTATTCATCATCTCTCTGTATGTTCATCCATCTATCCATCATCCATTCATCCATCCATCTATCCATCCATCTGTTATCTATCTATCCATCTATCCATTATCTATCATCTACCAATCCATTATCTATCCTTCTATGTATCTATGTATCTATGTATCTCTCTATCTCTCTATGTATCTCTCTATGTATATATGTATATATGTATCTGTAATTCTACCACCCTACCTACCTATCTACCTGTCATCTATCCATATATCTATTTTCTATCTATCTATCTATCTATCTATCTATCTATCTATCTATCTATCTATAATTCTACCTATCTACTTATCATCTATCCATACATCTATTTTCTATCTATCTATTTATCTATCTATCTATCTATCTATCTATCTATCTATCTATCTATCATTCTACCTACCTATCTACTTATCATCTATCCATACATCTATTTTCTATCTGTCTGTCTATCTATCTATCTATCTACCTACCTACCTGTCTATCATTTATTTATTTTTGAAGCAGGGTCTCATGTAAGCCTGACCGGCCTCAAGCTTGGTGGTGAATTTCTGGTTTTCCTGCCACACCTCTGAAGCTTGGGGTAACAGGCAAGCATCACTATGTACAGTTTTATGAGGCGCTGGGGATTAGACATCATCTATGCTAAGCAAGAACTCTACCAACTGAGCTACATCCTCAGTCCAGTGTGGGTGCTTCCTAGAGGCAATCGGGTGGGAGCTCTGGGGGCCATAAGTACCAGTGAGAATTTGTCCCACCGCCAGCAGGAACTTCTTGCATTCTACATTTAGAAAGTATTCTTGGATCCAAATTGCATAAGGCAAAAACAAAGTTGGACATTTTCCTCCACTAGCATCCTGCCAGATGCTGACAACCAAAGCCATTAGTCATCTCTGACAAGTCCAAAGCTCCACACTGACTGTTTTATTGACAATCATCTTTATTTTTAAAAAATCAGCTAAGCTATTTTATAGTAACAACCCCTTCCAAGGCATGTGCTTTAAAAACAACTTCACTTTTCTTAACATGCCTCACTGGTGAAGGATGCAGAGAGGGTGGTGGACCAGCAACACATGGTGGTGTCACATGGCTTGCAACGTGAACGAGTCAGTCTAGCTGCTTTGAGGCCAGAGTGGCATTAAAGATTTCATGGTTAAAGATGGTGGCTGAGTGACTATGCAGAAACAAGATCAGACCCTTGAAAGTGTCAATGACATGCCAAGTCAATCACTGTCCAGTACAGAATCTGGAACAATTATTATTATTATTATTATTATTATATTATTATTATTATTACTTCTATTTTTTTGCACAGGGTCCAGCTGTGTAGTGCAGGCTAGTCTTGAATTCGTGATGCCCCTGCCTCAGCTTCTAAGCATTGTGCACCCTCCTCACATAGTTTGGGTGGTTATCTTTTAAGAAGCAAAGAGTGGGGAGAAGAGTTAGGAAGGGCTTCCTGGCTCTTACCTTAGGCATTTTCCAGGCTCATCCCTTAGAGATGCAGATCCTGGTTGGAGCTACTAAGAAGGTTAGACAGGGAGGGCCGGGAGGTGCTGTCTGAAGCCCCTTTCCAGGTCTCAGGCCCAGGGTCAGGTTCTGGCCTGCCATGTCTATTCCTCCTTCTCCATAGGCTCATCTCTGCCTGTGGTTCGGTCCCCACACCTTTGCCCTTCTCTCTCCGCTAAGACATATGCTGTGTGCCTTTCACAAGCCACTTCAAGTCCCATGCTTTCTCCAAGCCCCCTGTGTCACCTTGAAGGTGTCTGGATCCCATCTCAGTTCCAGCTCAAAGCTCTGAGCTGCCCCTGTCCTATTGAGTTCAATAGGGACCTCGGGTACGTGGCTACAGCTTCTCCATAGCCGCCCTTGGCTCTTCACGGCTTGCTGTCCACTTGGACAGTGATGGAGGTCAAGCCTGGGACCCCAGTAAAAGGAGTCCCTAGAGGCACACCTGCCAGGAAGCAATCGCCTCACATCCACTGACAACTCAATCCACCTTTTTGTTTTTTTTGGTCCTGGGAGTGGAATCCTCAACCTCACATCATATGCAAGTGCTGTACCATGGATCTACACACAGCTTTAGCCCACCTTTCCATCTTTTCTTCCCTCCTCCTTCCCCCTCCTCCCCTCCCCCTCTCATTCCCTTCCTCCTTCCCTCGCTCTTTCCTTCCTTCTCTCCTCTCTCTCTCTTTCTTTTTTGAGACAGGGTCTCTCTATGTAGTCATGGCTGTGTTGGAGCTTGCTCTATAGACCAGAGTGGCTTCAGATTCATGGAGATCCTCCTGACTCTGTGCAGGAATTAAAAGCATGAACCACCACGCCCACTCTTTAAGGTTTTTCCAAACCACTTCATTGGGATATGTCTGTGAAACACCCGGATGGACACTGCTATTCCCAAAGGCAGAGCTTCCCTCCTCCTCAACTGTCTGCTTCATGCACACACACTCAGCACATGGTCTCCCTGTCTTTCAAATCCTCATGTGTACACCTACCTGTGCTCATCTGTACACACATCCCCTATTCTAACATATGCCCGCTTACCCAAACACATATACATGCACAACCGTGTTCCCTATTTCCTCCCATTTCACACTTAACACTCACAAATGTGTATGAAACCCACATTTACTCAAATACCACACACAGGCACACACACACACGCACACATACTCACACTTGAACACACACGCACACATACACATGTGCGCATGTACACAGTGCTATGCCACCTCATTTTGTGCCTTGTTAGAGAGGTGAGAGCCAATGTTCCTACATTAACACCCATACAACCCTGACTTCCTTGTGGCCCCCAGAGAACCTCTTTCTCATGCCCCCAGGGACAGATAGAACTTCAAAGGGTTCCTCCCAAGGCCTACACTCTTTGGAAACAAAGGATGAATTCTGAGCTGAGTTTACTGCCTCTATGGTCATCAAGGCTAGAGTCATGCAGGTAAGTGCTGGGTACCTGAGGCTGTAATTTAGCTAGAAGGATCAACGCCCACTTCTTTCCTGTAAAAATCCAGTTTCGTACCTGGAAGACAAGCACTTGGAGGTTTGAAGACACACAGTTCAGGAGTTCAGCAAGATCTGTTGAAGTTTCCAGCAAAGAAATTAAACAGCCTAAGCCTGCAAGGAGACAGAGTGAAATAAACAGGATTGTGTGAGCTAGGTGCTCATGTCAGACACCTAGGGCACAGACCTGAAGAACGTGCGGGGGCGGGGGGGGGGCTGTCCTGGGACCCCACATTCATCTTGGACACAAGGGATCAGTTCTCTGGCTGGAGCTTCTGGGGACGCCTTCATGAAAATCACAGTCCTGTCTCCACCACTTGTTGCGAAGGGAAGACGTGTCCTGAGACAATAGCCTCACCTGGCAATTACACGGAGTCTGGCTTCAGATGAGCTCACTGCACTGTGCAGACGTGACCTCACCTATCCTTGACAGCTTTGCAAATGAGCTGGCTCATTCATGTCACTTAAATGATGGGGGCATCAAAGGCTGTGAGCGCCTTGCCTGGGGTTATGTACACACACAGGTGGCACCCCAGCCTGTGTGTGAGCCTGTGTGTGACATGAGGTCTGGGTGTCCCAGGTAGCACAGCTGGAGGATGAACAATACGGATCAGCCTTCCCTCCCAAGGGCCGAGGCCCAGAAAGTGGAGTTCACGAAAACAGCAGGCCCTCCCTGTGGCCCCTGGCTTTAGAAACACCGGGCCTGCAGGTACCAAGAGCAGCTGGTAATACGCTGGCCGGACTCTGCATCCTCTTTGAGACACACAGGGGTGACAGTGCTCTAGGCAGGCCAAGAGGAAGTTTGTAGATATCTAGGGCTCTCTGTAGGTAGGTCAGGGCTGGGGGCAGGAGCATTGACGGGAGTCCCGTTTGGGTTTCCCGGGGAAGTCAGTGCTGTGGGAGGGGAGACTGTGAGGCTCCTATCATTGGTAATTGATGCCCAGAGCCCTGAAACTTGCTCGGCTGAGGAATTGGGACATCACAGGGGGCATGTGGATTGGGGAGAGCCAGGGTCTTAGGGACAAGAGACACACAAGTGAAAAGTGGTTACTGGGCACAATAATGAAAGCACGGATGTCTCTTAGTACCTTAATAACTAGCACAGCCGTAGCCAGGTCAACTCTACTTCAAAGTCAGAGAAAAGATTATTTTGCAGGTGGCGTTTGCTACAGAACCCATGTGTACACTGGGTCACAGAAACTGCAGTGTTGTTGTATAGAAGCCTAAGAGAGGCACAGCTGACACCCCAAGGGGCCTGCATTTTTACAGGCAGCCAGGGCTTTGCAGACTGGTGAGGGATTATGCCTGCAGAGGGAGCAGAGGAGCCTGGAACCCATGACCAACTTCTGGTAACTCCCAACTCCCCTCCTGAAAGTCACTCTGGGAAGGTCCCTGCCTCGTCCCTCAAGCAGTGTGTCACCAGCAACTGGGCCTATTTATAGAAGAGAGATTTCCCTTCTTTGGAAAACGATTGCAATGACTGAATATCAAGAGGATCTCTACATCAGTTGTTTGTGGAGTACCGCCATGGTGGGCGGCTCAACCCCTACGCCGCTCAGTGTTAGACGTCTACACGGCTAACTGCAGGTCAGCAGAACCCTGGTAACTCATGGAGCTAACTCCATCCAATCACACAGTGTGGAAGAGACACTGGGGTTTGTGTGTGTGCAAGATAGATGCACAAATGATCTCCCGTCATGCTCCTGGGGTGGGGGTGGGGTGTCTGCAAAGAAATACTGTCAAGCTGCAACACTGAGGTCTCATCTCTCTGTGTGCTTGCCCCTCAAACATGCTCTGGCACTGACATCCTATCTGACACTCAGGAAGGTCCTGGGAGCAGATGCTATAGAGCAGTGGTTCCCAACCCGTGGATCACGATCCTCTTGTGGGATGCCTGACCCTTTCACAAGAGCTGCGTATCAGATATTTACACTATGATTCAAAACAGTAGTGAAATTACAGTTATGAAGTAGCAATGCAATAATTTTATGATTGGGGAGTCACTACAGTATAAACTGTATTAAAGAGTCAGTCACAGCACTAGGAAGGCTGAGAACCACTGCTCTTGGGGAGTTCCTGGGTTGCCTGTCGCCCTCTACAGGAAGACAAGTGTGAGCACCTTCAACTAGGTAACTATTCTGCTGCAGTGATGTAGGGACACCTTCCCAGTGACGCCCCAAATGGAGAGTGTGAAGGAGGGTTACATTTCATCTCTGTGTGGCTCTCTGGCTCCTCTTCATGGTCGGAGTCACCTTCCAGGACCTTCTTCGAAATATCCAGAGTGCCTTCTCTGATGATGGCACGAAGGTCTGACTTCAAGAGGCCGATTCTCCTGCTGTTCTTCAGGACCATTTTCATCGTCTAAGGATGAGGAGAAGGAAAATGATCAATTTGTGTCGCATTCCCGTTGCCAATCCCACCTGGACATCACAGAGCATCCTGTTATTGTTGAGGGGGTAGGGACAGTGGCTGTGGGCACTGACATCCGATCTCAAATGACACGACACCTTCTAGCTCCCCATGTGGGGCTGCTAAGCTTCCTCTTCCCCAGTACCCACACCCAGGCCCAGGTTACTCTAGGAAGGAGAGTGGAGGGTAGCTGGTCAGTATCTTATAACATTGTCCTTGATCCTAAGCAGACAGCTGTGGGGTCGGAAGCCTGCCTTCTCTCCTCTCTACCTCTTTCCTTGCTCTGAAGTCACCCTCTGGGTCCTGCACACCACAAGCATTCACCGTCTCTGAGCTACATCCCTGCTCTGTCTCTCTGCTTCCTGTTGGGAATCTTCAAGCATGAATTTAGCCTTTTGGAGCTGATTTACTGAGCAGTCAAGTGGGGGATGACAGAAACCTTTTCATTTTGTGACTTCATACAATAGGCACTTGGTCATCCATAAACTACAGCAATCTCCATGTTCCAGAGGAGGAAACGGCATTGGGGACGGAAGTAAATGTCCTCAAGGACTCATAAGAGCAGAGACTGGCCCAGAGTGGGCTCACTTTAGAGCTCAAACGCGCAACTCTGGTGGGGTGAGATCAAGGACCATAGTCACTGCCAGATGGGCCCATCTAAGTGTATGCAGCCCAGGGATGGCTTGAGGACCAGCCGAGAGCCCAAGAAACGCTGGGTGCTAATGGATGGGCTGGTTCACAGAGGATCTGGTAAGCTCCTCTCCAGCTCTGATGGACTTGGGCCCACATCCAGGGTCTGGCATCATACCACTGCCCCTTGGCACCAACTTGGGGATTTTTCCTTGATGCCAGTGTACAGAGAGAACTGAGGAGATTGGAACTTTTCAGGGCAAGGGACAGGGTGGGATCTTGCTGAGTGCCATGAGGCCTGGGGCCCCTTCTGCTTGTGGGCGGGATGAAATGGATGCCAAGTTTTGTGGATGCTCAGGTCCCTTACATACGTAGTGTTTGCTCACAGTCCGGACAGTCTTCTGTACAGCTTAGACCATCTCTGGAGGACTTGGGGCGCCTGGTACACTACACTCCGTGTGAATAGCTATTGCATGGTATTGTCCAGGGGACAATGACAAGGGATGACTGTCCACACACAGTACAGATGCAGCTGTCAAAGACCTTGGAACCATTTTCAGTGAGAGGTAGGTTGAGCCCGTGGAGAAGAAATTAAACATCCAGGAGGATTGAACCATGTCACCATCCTCTAGCACAGGGGTTCTCACCCTTCCTAATGCTGCAACCCCTTAATACAGTTCCGCATGTTGTGGTGACCCCCAACCATAAAATTATTTTCATTACTACCCCAAAACTGTACTTTTTCTACTATTGTGAACTGTAATGTAAATATCTGATACGTGACCTCAAAGGGTTTGAAACCCACAGGTTGAGAGACATGGGGGCCTAACATGTCGGCTACAAAGTCAACACTGTAGACAAAGGCTCAGCGCTGAGGAGACTGGAACCCCAGACATGCGGAGTTCAGAGGGACACATGTAGAGGGGAAGGAATCTGTCTGTCTGTCCACCTGTCTGTCAGGGGCCTGCTATGATACCTCTTTACCTCTGACACCAGCACCCCCAGGCGCATCCCTCCCGCGTTTATTAGCTGCTGCCTGCCTTGTGTTCTCTCCTGTGTAGAGAGCAGAGATGGCTGGAGCTTTTCAGGGCAAGGGTGGGCTTCCAGCATTGCACCATGGGTTCTCCTGTCTGCCCTCTGCCTGTGGGTGGGGTGAAAGGGCTTCCTGCCTGCCTGCAGGGACTGCAGTGTGTTGACCTTGCCTCAGGAACCTTCAGGGAGCTGCAACATACCTTCGCCATGTTGGAAAGGTACGTCTTTCTCCTGAGTCTTTTGACGAATCCAGTGACTTCTGTGGAGGACAACACACAGGGCCATTACTGGTGCTGCCCACTCTAGCTCCTCTGTGCAGGTGGTAAGGCAGGCCCCCGAGGCTAAGCAGCAAAGCTGTCCTGCCTCAGTCTGTGCCTGCTCCTCCTCGCCCATTCGCCAGCTTCTTTCCCAGTGGCTTAGGGATTCTGCTAGGGGCAGCATGCCCAATCTAAGCCTGTGTGGCAGAGACTTGTAGAATCCTATTATCTGCTACGGGATGGCTGCTACGGGACGCTTGGTGTTCCTCTTATTCATGAGGTGAAGCACCACCCCACAGTGACAGTACTGAGAGGAGGTGCCCGATAAAGCAAACTCTTCGAAAACTCAAAACTTTCCTGAAGAGATTGGTGCTCCTAAAAGAGGAGACCTCAGAAAGAGTCCTCGCCTCTCCCTTAATGTGAGGGCAAAGCTGACAGACTGTCTCTGAACCAGAGAACAAGCCCTGACTAGATGAGATCTGCCACTGCCCTATGCTGGACTTGTGGCCTGTATGTTATCCATTGGCACAGAAGCAAGCGAGGAATGCATCTCAGCTGTTTGTGAGCTGCTCGGGGCATGATGCTGTACATTCCTCCTCGCTGTACAGAATTCATGCTTTGTGTGGAACTCTACCTTTGAGCTTAGAGATCTGTAAGATGGCAGGAAACCCTTCCAGAGCACCGAGAAGCCACAGTTTAAATCTCTTACTAAACAGCCGGACAGATTTCAGGTACTGGATACTAACGTCCTCCAGGAAGTCGGGGAGCAGCATGTCTTCCAGGCCCTACAGAGAAAGGAGCGAGCAGAGTGACTTGGCCTGCGAGGGCAGGGCCTTTCGACAAGTGACCCAGAGACAGGCTAGGTCATGGCAGGTCTGAGGGAGGTCACTAATGACCTAAGTCAGCCACTGCTTCCAGCACAGGACACCCTGCCACCTTGGTGTGTGCCGGAACTGGCAGCTCAGTATTTCAGATACCGATAATGGAATCTCCCCCACTCCCACCCCACATTCTGTGGATGGAACCCAAGGCCTTGTGCATATGCCACTGGGGCATACCCTCAGTGTAGGCCCTGATTCCATTAAAGTAAGCAAACAAAACCCAGAGCCAAAACAGAGCAAGCAACAGCACCACGCCCACTCTGGCGAACGCAGAGGGTCAGGACCAACATTAGGAGCCGCGTCAGTCAGCCCTTTTATTCTACGTCTGTGGTGACAAACTAGAAGCATGAGCTCCCTAAGTCCGAACCAGTGGGACTCTTGATGAACAAAGACCTCAGAACCGATGTCCACCTGACCTCCTAAGTGCTCCAGAGACCGGCGTTCCTGAGCAGAGCCAGCCTGGCAGTGGCGCTGCTTCAGAGTGATCAGCCATGGCTCTGCATTCTGAAACATCTTTTCTGGATGTTATTTGTTTTATGTGTATTAGTGTTAGCCTGAATGCATGTGTGCAGTGCCTGAGGAGACTCAGAAGCGGGCATAGATTCCCTGGAACTAGAACTACAGAAGGTTGTGAACCGCCGTGTGGGTGCTGGGAATCGATCCTGAGTCCTTTGGAAGAGCAGCCAGTGCTCCTAGCCTCTGAGTCTTCTCTCCAGCCCCCTGAAAATGCCTTTTTAAAAGACTGGCCTGGGAACACCTATAATCCCAGTACTCCAGAGACTGAGGCAGGAGGATTGTAAGTTCAAAGCCAGCTTTGATTACATCAAGGGGTCCTGTTTCCAAGAAATTATATATATGCAGAGAGAGAGAGAGACACACAGAGAGAGAGAGAGAGAGAGAGAGAGAGAGAGAGAGAGAGAGAGAGAGAGAGAGAGAGAGAGCGCACACACATCTTTGGTTGAAATGTTCAGAAAATAAAATGGGCTAAAATCTGAATCATGGATCATTATATTCTGTGTTTGAGGAAATTTAAAAGAGCAAAAGGTAAAAGGCCCTGTCCATTGTACACAGGTTTGTGTGTATTGTGGTGTGCTGTTCTGGGCTGGTGTGTATTGGAGGTGCTGTTCTGGGCTGGTGTGTATTGGGGGTGCTGTTCTGGGCTGGTGGGTTTTGGAGGTGCTGTTCTGGGCTGGTGGGTATTGGAAGTGCTGTTCTGGGCTGGTGGGTTTTGGAGGTGCTGTTCTGGTATGGTATGTATATTGGGGTGTGCTGTTCTGGGTTAGTATGTACTAGGGGGTGCTGCTCTGGGCTGGCATATGTATTGGGATATGCTGATCTGGACTGGTATGTTTATGGGGTATGTTCTGTGCTGTTGTGTATTGCGGTGTTGTGTATTGTGCTGTTGTGTATTGTGCTGTTGTGTATTGTGCTGTTGTGTATTGTGCTGTTGTGTATTGGAGGTGCTGTTCTGGGCTGGTGTGTATTGGGGTATGCTGTTCTGGGCTGGTATATATTGGAGGTGCTGTTCTGGGCTAGTGTGTATTGGGGGTGCTATTCTGTGTTGGTGTATATTGGGGGTGTTGTTCTCACCTGAGTACTGGCATTTGTTTCTGGAAGGGATGCCCAGGGGAGTCAAGGGTCCACCCACCTTATACAGCTGCATGTCATAGCATCCTAAGAGCTGGCGCACGTCGGGCAGAGACATGAGCATGACTGTGTCTTGCTGCCGAGATTTCCAGAAGGATGTGATTAAATCCTCCACCTAATGTGACAGAACATATCATCAGCAACCCAGGCTGTGCCTTGTGGGCCTCAGCCCTTCATAGTCAGTGACCCCACAGGCCATGGCAAGGCCTCACACCAGCGCATGCAAAGTTATGATATCAGCTTCACAGGCTGTGTTTGGAAACTACTCTTCTTACTTGGTGGGCGCTGGTGTTTTGCCTGCACTTATGTTTGTATGAGATGTCAGATCTCCTGGAACTGGAGTTATAGACAGTGGTGAGCCACCATGTGGGTGCTTGGAATTGAACCTGAGTCTTCTGGAAGAGTAGTCACCACTCTTAACCTCTGGACCATCTCTCCAGAGGAAACACCTCTTTTTAGCAACCATAGCAGATCACTCTGCCTTGGCCCTCCACTAGGAAACCTACTTCCTTGAGGGTGTTTCCTACAGGGAAAGCTGTTTCTGGCCACCAGAGGGCCCTGGTTGATTACCATAAGATGAAGGCTACAGGGGCTTTATCAAGGGTTGAGAAGAAAAGCTTACTGACTGACTGGCTGGCTGACTGATCACTTTGCTCTTTTTCCAGCTTAAAAAAAAAAAAAAAGAAAAAAGTAAGAGTATTGCTCCTCGTGCCTAACTCCTCAGCACCAATTGTGAAGCCACATGAGCCCCTCTCAGAGATCAAGTAGGGGACACATCAAGGGGCCAAAAGTCAGGTTCCTTCTTTTTCTGTTTTATTTGCCTGTTTCCAGATTCCAATTTTTGAATTAGATTGGCAGCTGCCAGCTGATAAAGACCACCCACCTCCTTTAAAGGTTTATTATTAATTCTGTATGTGCTCGCGTGTGTGCATGCCTACAGAGTCAGAAGAAGGCCTCAGAGCCCCCAGAGCAGGAGTTACAGCTGTGAGCCACCGTGCTGGTGCTGGGAAGTGGACTCAGGTCTTCCACAAAAGCAGCTAGTGCTCTTAACCACTGAGCCATTTCTCTAGCATAAGGCTCCTGTCCTGTGGGATTTCCATGGGCAGGGACATTCTAAGGTATCCAGGAACCCCAGGCCAGAAGTGATTCCTGGCCAGGTAGTGAGAGCCACCAGGAGGACCATGACTTGGGATCTGTGTCAGGAACACTGACAGACTTGTCCAAGTAGATTCAGGAAAGCTGTCCACTCATAGCCTGGTTGGCTACCCATGTTCCAAGCTCCCTGCTCCTGCTCATTAGTGAGTAAGAAACACAAGTGTTTCTCCAGTGTGTTCCCTCTACCTGATCCTGTGACTGCCTGGACTGAACTGCCTTGCATTACAGAAGGCCATCGAGGTAGAGGCCTGATGACTGGATGCTCATGACTCCATAAGAAGGCGAGACAGACAGATGGACAGACGCACATGCACACGCACACGAGCTCCTGTGTTGCTCTAGGCTGCCAACAAGAAAGCTATCATCCTTAGACCTTCAACCTTTAAAACTGTGACCCAAAATAAACTTTTCTCTTTATAAAGAAGCCCTCCCTAGGCATTTTGTTTATAATAATTGTTATAGTTTGAATCTAGAGTGTTTCCCCATGGCCCACTGCTTAAAGGTGTGGTCCTTGGCTGGTGTGCTAATCGGAGGTGGTGGCACATTTGGGAGTTAGGCCTAGTAGGCAGCATCCCGGCCACTGGGGCTGTGAGCTTTCAGAGGATGGTGAGACCTCCGGCTCTTCCTCTTTCTCAGTGTCTCGCCCAGGAGGAACAGGCTGTTCTGATGCTTGCTCCCTGCCTCTTCACAGATGCAAACTGGAGGGCAGTGCCAAGAAGACATGGGCCAAAATTCCCCAGACCATAAATTAAAGCCAGTATCCCTGCGTTTTAAGTTTCTTATCTCGGGTATTCTGTGGGAGTTAACAGTTGCTGACACACATCAGTCGAGAAGGGGTGACTAACGGACAGGGGCAGGACTCGTCAGCCTTACTGTGTAACGTTGTTCCCCTCATTACCAAATTACACATTCCTCAAGCCTTGTGGAAAATGACTTCCTAGTCCCAGAAACAGAGCTGTCACGGGACATGATTTAAGCAAGTATCTGCTGAGTGGAAGGAAGCTGTGAGAGGCTTGGCATCACGATGCTGCAGAGACAGAGAGGGGCACACTGGTGTCTCCCACTCTGCCATGCTTCACTCCGGCTCCACGGCGCGTGTGCTCACGCTGAGAGCCTTGCCGCTCAAAGCTGAAATGCTTAGATACCGGAAGCATCAGGAAAGCTCCCATTTGAATGTGCTCTTGCTTCTCTGGATTCTTATCTCATACATAGAGGAGTAAAGTCCAGGCAGTCGGATGGCTCAGTGTGTCCTGCCAAGCATGGGTTCTTGAGTTCCATCCCTGATTCCCACAGGCTGGCAGGACAGAGCTGAGTCCTGAACACTGTCCTCTGACCGCACGCGAGTCAGGCTCACAATAGGCTAGATAAACTCTAATTTAAAAATGTGTTTCCCACATTCAGTTTACACCCCTCCTTGTGTAATGGGGAGACCTCAGAGCGTCACCCTATAGGTAGGTGGTCACTATAGGTAGGTGGTCACTATAGGTACGTGGTCACTATAGGTAGGTGGTCACTATAGGTAGGTGGTGTGTCACTGAGCAGTCACCAGTTCTACAATAAAATCCGCAACACCCATCCGTGCCGGATCGATCACCTGCCTCAGAGTCCCTTTCCTTTGCCATGGCATGTCTTGATATGATGTGGCAGGCATTACTGGGGAAGAGGTCGGTATTACTACCTACACTCTACTCAGGCAGAGCTGAATCTGCTCTTCAAGCATCGTGACACCCATATCAGAACCTCTGAGAATTTCCAAATGACTAAGCCGAGACAAGACCACTTTCCAGAACTCACCGGTGACCAGACCAGCTGGATGAGCTGTTTGATGCAATGGGCTAGCTCTTGCTGTCCCTGGAGGGGTCCTATCAAGTTAAGTGGTTGACAGCCGGTCATAAGTGCCTGTATTTCATAGATAAAAGCCTACCTTCTCCAGTTCTTGGTTCCTCACATTCTGTAAAATGTCTCGACAGTAGTTGCAGTATTCATCAGCAAGAAAGACCACCTAGGAAGGCAATGAGTGTTAGCTCCTCTGTTGGGCCTTCACAAACAATCAGCCTGAGAGACCCAGGGGATCGGTTCTCTAGGGACAATCTTGTCACAGCTCTGGCGTGACAGTGACAGTAGCCAGGCTTTTCACCCGGCCTGTGCTGTGTGCATGGAGTCAGCACAACCTCCTGACAGCTCATGGCACTTCCGGTTTTCGGTGGTCACTCACACACTGCCAGGGTCAGTTCTAGCACTCTAACTTTTGAGGGTGTGTAATATTTTTTTTGTATGTGTTTTGTGTGTATGTGTACTTGTATGTCTGTGAACATGTACATGCATGTGCAGAGGCCAGAGGCAGACATCTAGTGTCTTCATCTATAATGTTCCACCCTTAAAGTCTTTAAAGGATTTTTGTATGTATTTATCCATGCATGTGGGTGTACATGGGAACATGCATGGCACAGCACATGTATAAGGTCACATTCATGAATGTGGATATATATGGGAACATGCATGGCACAGCACATATGTGAGGTCATAGTTATGGGTGTGAGCATATATGGGAACATGCATGACACAGCACATGTGTGAGGTCATATTCATGGGTGTGGGCATATATGGGAACATGCATGGCACAGCACATGTGTGAGGTCACATTCACGCATGTGGGTATATATGGGAACATGCATGACACAGCACATATGTGAGGTAGAGGAGGCTCTCTCCTGCTGTGTGAGTCCTAGGGATTGAACCTAGGCTGTCAGGCTTGGTGGTAAGCCTGCTGAGCCATCTTGTGGACTTCCTCTTTTTGAGGATTGGTGATGATGGTGGTGGTGGTGGTGGTGGTGGTGGTGGTGGTGGTGGTGGTATTGGTGGTAGTGTGTGTGTGTGTTATGCCTGTGTGTGCTTACATAGGCCCAAAGAGGACACTAAGTGTCCCCTCTATCACTTTCACCTCATTCCTTGAGACAGGGTAGCACTGAACCTGGGACCACTGTGGCTAGGCTAGCTGGCAAGTGATCAGCGATCCACTGTGGCGCTGAGACTTTAGACCTGTACCTCTGTGCTCAACTTTGCCTGGCTGATGGGTTCTGAGTTCTGACCCTCAAGCTGGCGAAGCACCTGCTTGTGATTGCACCAGTGTTCCAAAGGCCCCGACGGCTGACACCCGGGTTCCTGAACGCTGCCACCCGAGTTCCTAGAGGAGCCAGGGGTCTGCTTCCCTTTTCTAGTCCCTTCTTTCATGGGGAAGCCCTCACTTCAGAGGAGGAAAGACAGCAGTCCCAGGGGGCCTGGCACCAGTTCTGAGGGAAGACATCCATTTTCAGGCCCTGGAGGAATGCTGGCCCTCCTGGGTCTGAGAGTAAGGAGGCGGTTCCCCGGGGCAATGACCACACCACAGGAGGAATAAGAGGGCACTGATGTGAGACCCACACCCCTCGGGGCACAGACCTACCAGCTTACAGGAGTACTTGTTTGCCAGCTCTTGTTCCCAGACCGGACATCTTCTGAATGGAGACACAGGTGAGCCCATCGGGTCCTTCTTTATTGGTGAATGATTTTCACACTGCAAGTCATTTATACCATGATTGTTTCTTTAAAATAAAATGCATCCCCTGGCATATAAATGAAGTTGCAGTCACAGGTTACTCAAAGTTACCACAGTCTTGAATGTGGTGTTGTTTCTGCAACTTCCCCTCATATTTTGTTACAATGTTAATGGCTCCTATAATACTGTTCACTACAGCTGGGCGTGGTGGCGCATGCCTTTAATCCCAGCACTCCGGAGGCAGAGGCAAGCGATTTCTGAGTTCAAGGCCAGCCTGGTCTACAGAGTGAGTTCCAGGACAGCCAGGGCTACACAGAGAAACCTTGTCTCGAGAAAACAAACAAACAAACCAAAAATACTGTTTTGTAAAAAGTTAAAAAAAAAAAGGGAGGGCTTTAGGCTTTAATATGTTGCCCAAACATATCACTCTCGGTGGTGGTGGTGGAAAGTTCTGAGTTACAGTCAAGAGCTAAAAGAATCATCATGCGCAATACAAATATCATCTATGAGCAGCCTGATGTTGCTATGTATTTTTAGAACCTTCGTCTGTTGAATCGTTGCTCCCTGAAATAAAATTGAGTCCTGTCCTGTCAGGAACCCTGGGCTGACAGGAAAATGCAGGTTACTGACTTCATTTCTGAATGACAAATTTCAGACTAAAAAAACCCAAAAAAACAAAAAAACAAAAACAAAACAAAACAAAAAAACCCGGAAGGGTAAAGGGTCTCGGGCCCTCCTCACAGTGCTGACTGGCAGAAGAGGGACCCACTAGGGCCAGAGCACACAATTCTACTTGAAATGATTTCTCCGGGACTTCTGAAAGATTTCCTTGGAATTCTTTCAGTGGGCTGCCATGAGTCCCACTGATGGCACTTTGATGCAAAGTCAGCCACAAAGAACTGAGACTTTTTAATCTCTCTCCTTTTACCATCTGCTCACTTCTGCTGTGGAATTCTGGCAGCTTCAGGGTCAGCATTTCACACCCCAGCCGTGGCTTCCTCAGTTCCTATGTGCACCTGGCTGAGTTTGGCTACTTGCTGGTCTCTCAGGGTTTTGGCTCTTGGGGGTCAGCAGCTTCTTTGAACTCGCAGGCACCCTTCCTCAGGGCAGATGGCTGTGCTCAGCCATCATCCCGAAGTGAGCCACACACAGTAGTGAACACCTCCTGGGGGGTTGCTCTCTCTTTGTGATACCCCTGGTCATTACCGAGACCTACCCTGAGGACTAGAGAGTTGGGGATACTGCCCAGCAGCCATTGCTCCTGAACTCTGAGCACCTGACCCTGAACTTGGCGAAATGCGTCCTGTGAGTTCCGTGTTTCCAGTGTGCTGCATCCACACCCCTCCTGGAGGACTCTGTGACACACATGGGGCAGGAGTGTTGAGGGTGATGCTCAAGGCTTCCTTCCATGTCCTGCCTGTTCTTCCCACCCCCCTCACTGTCCACTGTTGTCTGGTCTGTGGGGGGTGCTGAGGTACTCGACCATCCGTTCCAGCCCTGAGCAGCTTCTCACGGTGACAGCCCAGTTAGGCCACCTGCCCTAAAGTCCAGACTGACCTGGATATTTCTGCTCTCTGGCTGCTGCTGCTGCTGCTGCTGCTGCTGCTGCTGCTGCTGCTGCCGTTCCCAAAGCAAAGTGTGGTTTCTCAAAGTGTGGTTCTGAAACCACGTCCTGGTGCTAGGGAGCCAGATTCCTCGTCCCTGGATGACTTGGAGGAGGCCAGAAATCTAGTGCTTCAAACATTTCTCTAAGAACACACTGGGCGACAGCTGTAAATGTAGGCAGGTGTGTGTGTGCACGCATGCATGTGTTTTGCACACATGAGCTCCCGTGTGGAGGAGAAGGTGGAATGCCAGGCATCTTCCTCTGTTGTCCAGCTTCTTGCCTCAAGACAGGGTCTCTCACTGAACTGGAAGCTCTATGTTTTGTCTAGGCTTGATGGCCAATGAGCCAGCCAAATCCTCCTGTCTCTGCTCCTTAATGCTGGTTTTACAGGCATGCACAGCTGTGCCTGGCTGTTTCTGTGCATGCCTGAGATTCAATTTCAGACCCACACTCTCACCACCTAGACACCCTACGTAAGCTCTCTATTTTCTTTTCCTCCCTCCCTCCCTCCCTCCCTCCCTCCCTCCCTCCCTCCCTCCCTCCTCCTCCTCCTCCTCCCTCCCTCCCTCCTTCTCTTCTCTTCTCTTCTCTTCTCTTCTCTTCTCTTCTCTTCTCTTCTCTTTTCTTCCTTTCTCCTCCCTTCCTTTCCCTCTCTCCCTCCTTTTATTCTGAGACCACCGACGTTCTCTATTTCAACATGACAAATGACTGTAGTGCCACCCAGATGTCACACTATAGTGTAATGTCAGGACACTGATGGCTTTTCAGTGCCAGACCGGACTTCTCTATCAATCAGTTACCCCCTGCAAGGCTCAGGGAACATCTCAGAAAGGGGTGAGGAAAAAAAAAGTAAGAGCCATGAACTGCTATCTTCTGGATGTAATGTGTCCGTTGTGCTCATGAGTTCACAGCTACACAAACACACAAAAGATGGAGCCATCCAAGCATCCAGTGTGGATGCAGGAGGGGCTCACCAGGCCCTACCCCTAGCTTAGGAGCTATTGGCATTTGATGGCTGCCAGAGGAGGAAGAGTCACCTTTTTCTGGGGATGTGGCCACTGACAGGTTGCTTGTGCTACGGGGAATGGCCCTCACTTGGGTGCATATGGAGAGAACACACTGGACTAAGAGGAGTGTGTTTGGAAGCTCTCTGGAGGGAGCGGGGTAGATATGATGAAAATGTAATATATACATTATGAAATTCTCAAAGGATAAATTGTATAGAGATACAAATGACTATAAGAATATAAAAGTGCATTGTCATGAGACATCAAATGGAAAATTCCTGAGTGCCTGAAACGTAGAACAATTGGTTTCTTCCTCCTTCTTTTTCATGTCACAGCCATGAAGTGAACAGCTTTTCTCCAGCACACACTCCATATCAGGACACTCTGCTTCACCACAGCCCCAGAGGCAGCGGGGCAAAACCATAAACGTTTATAAAAGTTCCAAAATGTAAGCCAAGGCAAACCTTTTCAATTTTTAAGTTGATCAAAGCAGGTATTTTGTTACAGTAACAGAGAGCTGACTAATGAGAAGCGTATGTATCCGCCCCTGAGGATACAATGAGATGCCTTCTTACTGTTGCCAGATCCCCAGGCGTCACGTGCCAGTTCTGAGTTACATCCCTCAGGAAAGTTTGCTGGCTTGCCTTTTGTCCTTTCTACATACTCTGTCACCCCTCCCAGGATGTCCTGTCCTTCTTTTGAAGAGGTTTGATAGTGTTCCATACCCTCCTGAGTCAAATCCAAATTCCGAAGGCTGGCATTAGCATGCTCTTCACACTTGGCATCTGTCAAGACCAGTCCTCGAGGCCTCCACACTGTTAGCCCTACCTCTCAGGTCAGATGCAAGCTACACCCCAAGGCGAATCCTCTCCCAACGAGGATTCTGTGCAAACCTTTGTACCAGGCAGAACTATGGTGACACAGAACACCCATGCTCTAATCTCCAGATACTGTGACTCTGTCACTTTGCGAGGCAGGGGGATCTCGACACAGGGAGACCTTCTCTTGCATGTCAAACAATCACAAGAGTTCTTGAAAACAGATGGCTGAACTCAGCTCAGAGAAGGACTTGGCTTACCCTGTGCTGGCTTTGAAGACAGAGTGTGGGGCTATAAACCCAGGAATATAGGTGGCCTTTAGATGCTGGAAAATTCCCCCAGCCTGCAGTTAGAAACCTGCTCTACAGACACCTTGACCTTAGCCTGATGAGAACTGATGGGGGGACTCACACCCCACAGGACACAAGACAACCATTCTGTGTTGTTCAGAGCACTGACTTTGTGTTGATGTCTTAGAGCGGCCACCTCACCTGTGAGGTTCTCCCTGGCCGTCTGTCATAGCTAAAATGAATGTCAGGCTAAAGCGGTCAGGCAGGAGCCCAGTACTATAGGGAAGACAAATAAGAGGCTTGCAGCTGGGTGTGAAATAGTCAAGCTGACTGGATAAGAGGAAGGACAGGATCCAATTAAAGTAAGTCAAGCCAGGCCGGGCAGTAGTGGCACATGCCTTTAATCCCAGCACTTGGGAGGCAGAGGCTGGCGGATCTCCGAGTTCGAGGCCAGCCTGGTCTACAGAGTGAGTTCCAGGACAGCCACAGGGCTACACAGAGAAGCCCTGTCTCGAAAAACCAAAAATAAAATAAAAATTTAAAAAGTCACAAAGCACCTTGACCCTTCTTTCCTCTGGCTAGCTTCTCAGTTTTATGGATAAATATTATTTTATTTTCTGTGTATAGGTATTTTGTCTGCTTGCACAGGTATGAGCACTATATACATGCCTCGTGTCATGAATCCCCAGGAATTGGAGTTACAGACAGCTGTGAGCTGCTGTGTGAGTGCTGGATCGAACCTGGGTTCTGTAGGGGAGCAGCCAGTGCTCTAACTCCTGAGCCACCTCTCCGGGCCCCTGGATGGTTACACTTTTTGATGCATTCTTGCATCTGACTTGAACAGACATTCTGAATTGTGGCTAAGGATGGCTTGGCTCCTAGGAAAGCTTCTGCCAATACCAGGAAGGAGATGACTCGGGGGAGAGAAAGAGCACCCTGAGACTTGGAAGTCCAGACACCATGGGTCTGCAGTCAGCTCAGTCGGCTTCCACAGCATGGCTGATGCTTAGCCAGCTGCTGAGCATCCACGCTGCTGGCCTGCTCTGCCGACCTGTGTCCTGGGGTGAATTCCTGGCAGTATAGAGACTGCCAGGGCACTTGGCGGGGATTCAAGAGGAGAGACCAGCCCTCGTGGGTAACATCTGACCCACCACAGCCCCTTCTGCAGTTCTGGACTCTCTGTCCCTCAACACAGTCCCAGTGTCTTTCTGAGTACAGACAATACTTTTCCAGCACAAGGCCACGAGATTTTGTCTTTATAACTTTTGGGTACTAGTTACCCCCCCCCAAATGTTTTAAAAAGTGGTTCTTGTCAGTGAGATCGTATCTGCTAGCAACAGTTCCTTCTAATCCCTATATTGATATTGTAATCAACCTGTGAACAGACTTTAGAAGTGGAACTCTGGGAGGTGGTTAGGTCTGGAGGGTGGGGTGGATATTCATTAACTGGTTCACTCACAAGTATGAGGTCAGAGAAGGCTCTGCTACCCAGGATCAGCAAAAGCAGCCTGCTGGCCACAGCTCAGCAGGCGCCCTCGCCAGAACCACCTGGAACTATGAGACATCAGTGTGTTTAAACTGCTCAGTTTAGAGTAATTTGCTTTAGCAAACTTAGCTGAAATGGGATCAAAGTCCTGTCATGATGTCTTAGCCAACTAAAGTGAGGCTCAACGCACAGTGTCAGAGATTGGCTATTAATAGCTCCGATGTCCTGATTCTAAGAGTTGAAAGAATACCATAGAGGCATGTTGCAGCAAATTAGTCACTAACCACCTGTGTACCCTTTAGAATTCTACCTCAAGAAGTACAGCTCTGCAGTGACTGCAGCTGAGCAGTGTGGTCCCCAAGGGCAGGGGCCAGGTCTGTCCTAGCTGAGAGTGATGTATGCTGGACACTCAAAGGCGAAACCAAAAGGGTGAAGGAATAAGGACACAGCTGACATGCGATCCCTAATACTGGTGGATTTGTTAGAATGTGGCTATTTTATACTCACTGTTTCTTCCTGCTGGAGAACGTTGCTATAGTCAGGAAATTTTCCGAAGGCAATAAGATTGCCACTGTGTAAAAACAGACAACAGAGAAACCGTATGACTAAGATACCCGTCCCGGAACATAAGAACAGAATTTCCTCTGCAGCGAGCTTATTTGTTTGGGGTAAAACTCTTTATCAAAAACTCATCCTCCAGGTTCCTGTGCACATATGGTGATTGTCACGTGCTTGGGGATTTTTTAAAAGTTTATTTCTGTATCTGGGACAACCTTGGAGTTTAATTTTAAATGCTTTGTTCCCTTCAAAAGCAAGGGTCTGACATCATTAAGGTCACAACTTCATTCCTGTGGGAAAAGAAAACCCACCGTGAAAATGGAGTCTTGCTGCTTTCTGATTTGGTGTTTTCCACTAGTGACCCAGACACGAGAGTGGCGTTAGGTGATAGATGCAGCGGGACATGCTTCCACAGAACACAGGAACTGGGGGGTTGATGGTAGATCTGTAAGCTCCATTTGTCATGTCTGTGGGGCTGCCATGTGTGTTAAGAGACATATACAGTAGACAACAGACTTCGTCCCAGTTGCACCAGGAAATGTGCCCCCTCTGGGTGTGAGAGAGGCGGGTGTCTTCTTCCCTGTCTGCCCCAGGGCTAAGGCTAAGCTGAGGAGGAGGCGTGGCTTAGAAGTTTCATCTACCCAAGTCAGCATAGTCCTCTTGCCCGAGAGTGCAGAGCTGTAGACTAGATTGTCTCTCTCCCCTCAGAGCATGGAGCCATGGTCAGGAGGACACCTAGGAGCGTTGGCCAGCACTGGCTTTCACTGCCTCCCAGAAGCCTCTCTTCTAAAAGTTTGTGTCATGGTGTCAGTCTGTCCTCCCTCCTGAGTATTTGATATATACATAAATGTGAATGATAATGTTTCTGCACAGTACTCTAACCGCAAGTGTGGTAGACTACCTGAATACAAGCCCTTCAGGGAGGCACACCCTTCATCCTGTGGTGAGAACTGTTATCGAAACATCCATGTTACTTTGGACATTCCAAATAGCTCATGGGATATGGGCTCCATGTCCCAGAGATATAGAAGGGTGGATTCTGCAAAAGTGCTAGAAAAAGGAGAATTTGAATGTTTTAGGAATTTCATTTAGGGCTTGTATTTTGGACTAAACTGTACCCCTCTTCATAGACTGCAGTGTTAGCCTCACTGTAGCTATAGTTGGAGACAGAATTGTGTGTGTATGTGTGTGAAAGAGAGAGAGAGAGAGAGAGAGGAGAGAGAGAGAGAGAGAGAGAGAGAGCACTTGTATGCTCTCACACTTGAAGCCTGAAAGAAGACTAAACTTTTGAACAGTGTTGAAACTATGAAGGTTTTGGAATGAATGCACTTCGAGTTATGGGGCAGCCATGAGCCCATGGGGCCAAGGGTAGAATTTTATGGTTTCAAAGTGGTCAGCTATCCAGTTGAAGAGGGTGGGCTTGTGATGGTGAACGTGGATCGATCGCCAACTTGCCTGGCTTTAGGAACACCTGGGCCTTAATGAGACGAGCTTTGGATGCCTATGTATGCACCCAGAACCCCCGAGTAGGAGGGAAGACCGAGCCTGAACGTGGCTCCACCATCTCCTGGGATGGAGTCTTGAACTGAATCAGGAGTGGGGAAGGCAGAAAGCCATGTGAGCATTAGGCTTTCTCCATTCTCTGCTTCCTGGCCAGCACCTAAGACAAGCTTCCTGCTGCGGCACCTCCCCCTCCACGAGGGAGCGTATCACTCCAAACTCTGGGCCAGCACACCTGCCTCTAGGCTTTTTTCCAGTGAAACAGGAGGAAATACGATTTCTCTACAATCCTACATTGTGCCAACACAGAATTCCTGGATCTTTTCTGTGCAGAAATGAATACAAGAACACATATAAGATGATATTCAGGTCCATTTATCCACCCACCGACCTTCCCTCTCTTCGTCCAGTCTGCCCATTTATCTATTCATCTTCCGGTCCACCCATCCACCCACCCACTCACCATTCATCCGTTTAACTATCCATCTGTTTCTCACTCAGTCACACTATGCATGTCAAGTGTCTATCACAGGACAGGCATTTTGTTAGCTCTTTGCCAGCATTTTGTAGGGGGGCATAGTTGTGATCAAGATATAACAAGAGCCTTTATCATCATCATTGTAATTATCACTATCACCAGCAGCAGCAGCATCACTAATAGTCTGGTTTTGCTTTTTGCTTTTTCGAGGCAGGGTGTTTCTGTGTAGTCCTGGCTGTCCTGGAACTTGCTCTGTAGACCAGGTTGGCCTCGAACTCAAAGAAATCCACCTGCCTCTTTTTCCCCCGAGTGCTGGGATTAAAGGCGTGTGCCACCACCATCCAACTAAAAGTTATTTTGAGAGACAGAGGGAGAGAGAGAGAGAGAACAGAGGACTCCTGAGGTCTGGCCATAAGTCTCAGTCAAAAGTGCTGGTACACACAGGACCTGGAAGACTGGACACAGGGAACATTGCAGACATTGGCTGTGCTTGAACATGCAGAGCTGGGCTAGCAAGTTAAGGCTGTGGTAGATCTGAGTTCCACTTTCCCTGCACTGGAGTCTACTGCCACCCAGGCTCAGCACAGTGAGAGTAAGGTCAGAGGGGGTCTGAGGGGGTCAGAGGGGAGGAGTCCAGGGTGCCAGACAAGAGGGCTGTGTGTCTCTGGGCTCACTGGCCCCTGCGTCATTTCCCCAGTGCGGTTCTGATTCAGACAATGAGGACATTTATTAGGCCCTAAGCCAAAGCACAGTTGTTGCTAAATTATGGCCACAGGGAAGCCACACACAATATCAGAGCTGGCCTTGAAGAGAAGGAGGGTCCACGTCCTGCCGGGCTGTCCCAAGCCTCTGGCAGTTTCTAATCACCAGAGCAGAATAGAGAGCAAGCCTACGGACCAGCGGTGGCCCTGTGGTTAGTCTGTGCCTTGAAGAACTGCAGTCCTCATCGGCCACCCCCTGAGCTGCTGTATCCTAACCTAGGTTGTTAGAATTTCATAAACAATGGGGCAGGGGCAAGGCCAGCCAGACCGGGGGAGGCAGGAGACCAGGGAGGACAGAGGTGACATCCCACTGCAGCAGCTAGTGGCTGCACTTCCTCCAGTAAGAAAGACCCTTGGGTTCTGGTGACCCTGGACAGGAAAGGCATGGGGTCAAATGACTCTAAGTACTATTTAAGTCCCAGAGTTTCACCGGGCATGGTGGCACACGCCTTTAATCCCAGCACTCGGGAGGCAGAGGCAGGCGGATTTTTGAGTTCAAGGCCAGCCTGGTCTACAAAGTGAGTTCCAGGACAGCCAGGACTATACAGAGAAACCCTGTCTTGAAAAACCAAAAAAAAAAAAAAAAAAAGTCCCAGAGTTTTTAAATATTTGGTAACATGTACACTCAGGCTTCCTTCAGACTCACCTATACTTAGATCCTGAGTCTCCCATGGAGAAAACCCAGGGAACTCTTGTTTCTTTGGGGTCCAGCAAGTGCCTGCTTGCTTTATGTAGCATGAGAATCACATTAGTTTAACCTGTTTTCATAATCACTTGGCACTAAGGAGACCAAGATATACTTCCAGGGCACACTGTGATCTTAAATAAGTAGGTAGGTAGATAGGTAGGCAGACAGACAGACAAATAGACAGACAGACATCCCAACAAGTCTTCCAAGCATGGTGTTAGCTCTAGCTCTGGTTTGCTTCCACATTCTCGGGCTTTGACATCACTGTCATTAATCCAGACTCCCATTACATCACGCTGGCACCCCCAATCTCCCTTGCACATCACTCAGCATCAGGGAAAACAATTTAAAGCAATTACAAAGATAAGGAGATAGTAATGTAATAAAATCCTACTCTCAGATCATGCTGTCTAGGCCGAGCACTGGGGCAGAGCACTATCCTCCAGTCCCCAGGGTCCACCTCTAGGGCTCTCTTACCACATCTGAAAGAATTATTTTGGTTCTGATCAGAAGTGACCCTTCACAGGTAGTTTTGGATATGAAGTTAAAATGTAAACATAGATTCATCTGGGGACACATAGTTGCATAATGATTATAAAAACTTGAGCAATGTTGTTACATTGCTTGCAGGCACCTGTAAGATGCAGCAATCCCTTATTTCTTTGGTGCTTTACTTCATTGGCCTAACCCTCAGACCACCCTGCAGATACTGGCAGTTGAGAACTGTTGTCCCATTTCTCAGATCTGGCAAGAGTTCAGAGCGATTACCTATTGTTCTGTTCTTTCAGGGTACATATATGGGGCAGAGGCAAGGTCAGCCAGACCAGGGGGAGGCAGGAGACCAGGGAGGACAGAGGTGACATCCTGCTGCAGCAGCTAGTGGCTGCACTTCCTCCAGTAAGACCTTTGGGCTCTGATGACCCTGGACAGGAAAGGCATGGGGTCAGAATAATATAGGGGCGGAGGATGTAGCTGAGTTGTAGAAGCTTACCTACCACACATGGGCACAGGGCTCCATTCCCAGCACACCAACACAGACATTCAAACACACACACACACACACACACACACACACACACACACACACACACACAGGCTCCATCCCTGCCAGAACACAGACCTAGACATTCACATAGCCACTGAAACACACACACACAACACAGTGCAAACGTGTTTTGAAACTAAAAATGTGCAAGAATTGTGCTACTGGGACAAGAGGCTAGCAGGCAAGAAGCCTTGCACGGCAGCTCAGTCAACTTCTGCATGAAGGGAGGTTGCTACTCAAGTATTTAACCATCTCCAGACCCATTAGATTTAATGAACAACTTAATTGCAAAATGAATACCTGCGGGAAGCGTTGAAAGTATAAGGGGTCCATGCTTGCTTTCTTATGCAAACTTCAGCCTCTGGGAGTGAGGGGATCAAGTTTCACAGGCAGCCAGCAAATAACACCAGGCACTGCATTGGGTGGCTTCCCACAGAGGAGGGCCAGGGAGGGGTGCTTGGAGTCAAGGATAAGTTCCTAAGGGTGGGAGGGTGGGGGTAAGGGTGGCCTCTGCTTCCAAAACCTTTGCAGAGCCAGGGTGTCGCCCAAGGCTTGTGTTTTTGTTTTGTTTTGTTTTGTTTTTGTTTTTTGTTTTGTTTTGTTTTAGGCTGCTAGAGAACAAGCGGGTAATGCATGCGTTCAACTTTAACAAGTTCTAACCAGCCCTGGGAACCACAGGGTGGACAGGGCCAAAAGGCTGGTTGTAACTTGGACACCTCATTAGGAGGGAGACTCATCACCAGTCTCGCTGGGGGGTCCTGGCCCCAAAGGCTCTGTCTCATCTTATTCCTTCTTATACCCTAGCTGACTAAACAAGGAAGAGAGACCCTTGCTAGGCCAGGCAGGGGACCCTCTGGCATCCTCCCGTGGTGGTGGCCACAACTGTCAGGCTGCAGCTGGCTCGTCGTGAGCCTGCTTTCCCCAAGGTGGGAGGGGCTGGAAGATGAGCACTCGGCCTGCCCGCCCCGTGGTGCTTTGTTGGTACATGGATCCAGCTGCCGACCCACAGCTGCATTCCACAGGCTCCTGCTGCCACCCCAAGGCAGCCCCCTGAGCTCAAGAGCTGGCAGGGGAACAAAGACAAGCAAGCACAAAGGCTCGGCATGTGAGGGAGGGACGGATTAGACAGTTGCTAAGCTGGGAAAGCAGTGTGTGCATATGTGCTTGTGCATGTGTGTGTGTGTGCGCGTATGTGTGTGTGTATGTGTGGATATGATGTGTGCATGTATGTCTCTGTACATATGTATCTGTGTGGCTATGTGTGTATGCATATGAATATGTGTGTATAGGCTATGTGTGCCTGTGTGTATACGTATCTGTGTGTGTATGTCTATGTACACATGTATCTTTGTGTGTGTCTCTGTGTGTGGTGGCAGGGAGGAAGGCAAAAGTTGGTTCCATGACATCCCGAAGAGAAACGGGATCACACACGATACTTTTCGGAGTTTATATTGAAGAGGATGGGAAAGGACAGACATTTCCTTTAAATTGTGTTAACTTGGGGGTTTAGGTTGAAGGGTTGCTTCCCTGGGTTTGATTAGGCATGTATGCACATGTACAGGTGCACACGCACACACACGCACACACACACAAACACAAAAGAGGCAAACATTTTGCTCCTTGGCCCCAGACTGTGAGTTTCTGGGTCCACAGCTCAGTCTGGTTGCCCGAGAAACACAGTGGGATCTTGGGAGCCCTGTTCCCTGAAAACTCGTGTGACCCTGGAGACCTAGCAGAGGAGAGATGGCTCTGGGCTTCTTTTTCATATGGTCATTTCATTTGACAGTCATTTTGATGAAGAAGCAAACAAAAATCTCATGTTTTTCTCAGATCTTGGCCTCTCCTGGGTCAAGGGTGAGAATAACTCCATCCATCCATCTCTCTCACAGAGACTTCTATCTATGCCTGTCACCTCTGCAGGCAGGCAGCAGACATCTGGGTCCTGGTCTCTCCGATGGGACCAGACCTCCTGCTGCATCTTGGCATATTTCTCCTTCCCAGCTCGGGATAAGGAGGGAGGGGTGTGGAGACTGTTCAGTGAGGTAGCCAGATTGAAGCGGTAGGGAGCAAACAAGACAGGCTTGTCTGGACATTGAATATATTTTAGCTAGGCTATGTGCTTATTTGGAGTGTTCGGGGACAGTGGCATAATGCTGAAAGCCACCTTTCCTGCTCTTGGACGAATCTCTGTGCTAATGTTTTCGTGGGGATGTGTGGCTGGGTGTTTCCATTTCTTTCCCCTAACACAAAGCCCAGCAAGTGTGTGTGGTGTGGGCGGGTGGGGGAGGGGTTAAACCAGACTCTCAGAAGCCTAGGCGCAGGTTAGTGTTCCAGCCGGTTGCTTTAAAGAGCATGTATGCTCCACTTATCTTTCTTTCCGTGGTGAGGCTGTAACTCAGGACTTCACAGAAGAGCTCCGACACTGGGCTACACCCCCAGCCCAAGGCTACCTCCCCGATGGAATCTCCACCTCGAGCGCCTCGGTAAATACCAGAGCTGTTATACATTAGCCTTCATCTCAACTCATAAAGAACCTCTGGCCTCGGGGAGGCGGACAGTTTCGGGGGAACCTCAAAAGCTCTCATCTGAAGGCTCTCCCTTGGGTTTTGAACCTGGGGAAGCAAGGGCAAGCAGACCCAGCTGCCTTCCCTGGGGCTGATGGCTTCCAGGTGTGCACAGCCAGGCTCTGCCTTGCTGGCTTCCCCTTGCTAAGGTCCCAGGCATTTCAGATCTGTTAGAGACAGACACTATCATCTCTCATCTCTCAGGTGAGGAGAAGGGCGAAGAGAGCTTTGAAGGGGAGCAAGGATTGGAACGGAAGTGGTTCACAAAGCTCTGAGAGCCCCCGAGGATCCCGCTGGGAGACAGCACGGGGCCTACCACAGCCTTTTCTCCACGATTATGGAGTTATGCTTGCTTTATTATTTTTAACTGCATTTTTTTACTGATGTAATTATAGATTTCTATGTAGCTGTAAGAAATAATTAAGGGAGAGGCCCCTTTTATGCTCAGCTCAGTTCCACCCACTGCTAACACTGTTCACAAACTGTGGTACAATCCTCCCTTCAGATCCAGAGGCACTGCCTCCAGAATCCTCTAAATCCCTGAGGAAGTCTACCTCCAAGGCTGCCAGGCCCCGGGTCTCCATATGAAACGTACAGTATTTGTAGAGACCTTGTTGTACACACCCCTGCACACTCAAAATCAGCCCCAGCTGACTCAGTACCTAGAACAATGGAAATCCTATGTAAAAAGCCGGGACACCATATTGTTTAGGAAATAATGCTAAAAACACAAACAAACAAAACCAGTTCCTATGTTCAGTCAAATTTTTTTTTTCCAAATAACTCCCACCCATGGTTAGTTGAATCTGAGAGAACAGAAGCTTCAGCGTCAGAGGTCGAGCTGTATCATATCACAGCCCAGATGCTGCCATTGGTACAGCCTCACCATCTTCCTTACAGTTTCTGTTTTACTTACACTTGTGCATATGCGTGTACGCATGCGTGTGCGTGCGTGTGCATGTGTGTTATGTGCATGACTCTGAGAGTGTGTTGTGTGCACATGTGCATGTGTGTGTGTTGTGTGAGCATATGTGTATGTATGTACCTATGTGTGTGCATGTATGTGTTGTGTGCATGTGCACATGCATATGCATGTTGTGTGCACGCACATGTGTGTGTATGTGTTGCATATGTGTGTGTAAAAAAATCTTATCATCTTCCTATGTTCATGTGTTTCTCACCACAGCCAAGATATTGTTCTAGGGAAATTCACGGGATAAAGATGAAAAGACAAGATACAGAATTCAAGAAAATATTTGCAAAGTACATAAACAAAAGAGGGATAGTATGTGAAATAGAGGACAATGAATCAGACTTGCAGAAAGAAAGCTGCCCGGAGGGATGGTGCTTTGATAACCATGTTCATTTCTTGCTCTCCTCACCCCTAGACCATTCACCTCTGCCAACCTCTAGCCTGTCCCTCATTTCCTTGTTTGAACTTGTTGTATAAACAGAATCATTTAGGGTTGGGGCTATTTTCATTTAGCCGAGTCCCACAGAGATCTCCATGCACATCAATGGTCTAGTCCTGTATACTGCTGGTGGTTTTCTGTGGTACAGATGTATCACCATTAGGTTAACCAGTCACCTGCTGAAGGACACCTGGGCTGCCTCCAGTCTGAGCTGCCACTACTACAGCCACTGAGGACATTCTTGTGAGGGTCTGCACGCAGGTGCTAGCTTTCATTTCTCAGGAACAAATGTCTAGATCAACAGATGGCTGGACGGGGCTCATGTCTGTTTTTATTAAAAACTGCTAAACCATTGTCTAGGGTGATGCATCATTTTCCATTCCCACCAGAGGAGTGGAACTGGCCCAGGTTCTCAGCATCCTCACCGGGATTTGGTGATTTATTCTTGTCAGTCTCACAGGTACGTAGGCAGTGTGCACCTCGGAAAGGGCTGGCTTTGTGACAGGTTTGTCTCTTGTCCATTTTCTAATAGGATTGTTCTGCGTTTTCATACTGTTGGGTTTTACAGACTCTTTCTAGATTCTAGAATCTGACAACAGTGCAGGCTGCATACATTCTCCTTCAGTCTGTGTCTTTTTCATCTCCTCTGCAGGACTTTTGAAAAAGCCTAAAGTTTTTCATTTTATGGCTCCTGCATTTAGTAGCCAGTCTGGGAACTTTCTGTCTAGCCATAGGTCCCATTAAGCTTATTCTACTTTTAAGTTTTGATATTCTTTTGTTTGTTTTTTGGTTTTTTCGAGACAGGGTTTCTCTGTATAGCCCTGGCTGTCCTGGAACTCACTTTGTAGACCAGGCTGTCCTCGAACTCAGAAATCCTCCAGCCTCTGCCTCCCAAGCACCAGGATTAAAGGCGTGCATGGCCATACTTGGCTCAGGTTTATTATGGCCCTTATGTTTTCAGTTTAAGCCTTGGATCTATCGAGCTAATGTTCATAAAAGTTGTTGGGTTTTTTGTTGAAGTTCATTTTTCTTTTGGACATGCAGTTTTCTTCTCCAAGCTCCCCTCTTCTATTACATTACTTGTGTACCTGTGTTTTCACCCGAGGGCTGGCAAGATGGCTCAGTGTTTTCTGTCAGGCCTGATAACACACATCTGATCCCTGGGACCCACATTGTGGAAGGCGACCCCATTCCCACAAGCTGTCCTCTGATCCCTCTGATCCTTGTGTACTATATAGTGTGTGTGTGCATGCACACATAATAAATAGCATATAAATATTTTAATTAAAAATCAGTTGGTCATATTTCTAGAGTCTCTCCCCTGCCTGGGTTCCCGTGTCACCACTGGAAGCACAAGACTTTGGTTGTTGCAGCTACACAGAGCGCTTGGTAAGATGGAGTGTTTCTAGTTATTCTGCCTTGTTAAGGCCTTTGAGCTCTCCGCTCTCCCATACAACCTTTGAATAAGCTTTTATGTCAAGAGAAAAATCTTGCTGGGATTTTTTTTCCAAAAACAACTTTAGTAAGAGACACAAGTCAATCATTTAGAGAGAGGAAGAGAGAGATTCAATGCTTTCTTAGTATATCCACAGACTTGTGTGCCTGCATATCTATGAAAGGTGACCCTCAGGTCAGCAACAGGGAGCCTTGGGAAGGCCTGTGCAAGGTCAGGCCTTGCTGGAATCTGGGAACTTGGCTTGCAGAGAGTTCCCATTCGAAGTTTGCTGGTAAGAGTGGCTCTCAGAGTGCAGACTACACAAGTACAGCTTATGCAGAACACCTGCCTTGCTTTGTTACTTAGACGTGTGCTGGGCAGAGGGGACTGCATGACAAATGCCCGATAGGAACTCTGAATATCCAGTATCTAATAGACATGCTTCCCCAAGTAAAAGCCGTGACTCACCTGCTGCTACATTTTGTTTGCTGAGGAATGGGCTCTGCAGGACTGAGCATGGAGACAGCCTAGGGCGACCTCATAGACGGTCCCTCCACTTTCACTGTTTCTATGTGTGTGCGTGTCTGTGTATGTCTGTCTCTGTGTGTGTGTGTCTGTATATCTCTGCATGTGTATGTCTGTGTATGTGTGTGTTTCTGTCTATATATCTCTGTGTATTTCTATGTGTATATGTGTCTCTCTGTGTCTGTCTCTATATGTGTATATGTGTGTGTCTGTATGTCACTGTATATGCCTGTGTGTGATTGTGTATGTCTGTGTATGTGTGTGTGTATATGTATCTCTATGTATCTCCCTCTCTGTGTCTCTGTGTGTATGTCTCTGTATGTGTCTCTGTATGTGTCTGTTTGTCTCTGTACATGTGTGTATGTCTGTGTATATGTGTTTCTCTGTATGTATCTCTACGTATCTCTCTCTCTGTGTTTATGTCTGTGTGTGTATGTCTCTCTGTGTGTCTATGTGTATATCTCTTTGTCTCTGTCTCTCTGTGTGTATGTCTGTGTATATGTGTTGTGTCTCTATATATGTATCTCTGTGTATCTCTCTGTCTCTACACACACACACACACACACACACACACACACACACACACACAAACACACACACACACTAGTACATGAGTGCAGGTGCTTACAGAGGCCAGAGGTGTCAGATCCCCCTGGAGCTAGAGTTATAGGCAGTTGTGAGCCACATGGTGTGGGTGTTGGGAATTGATCTGGGACCCTCTAAAAGAGCAGTACATGCCCTTAACTGCTAAGCCACCTCTCCAGCCCCCAGTGCTATATTATTTCCATTAAAAATTTAAAAATACCTTTCAGCTTATCTAGGCCTTCAAATTTGACATATGTTTCTTGTTGGCAATACAAACCTGAGTTATTTTCTTCTTTTTAAATCCACTCTGCCAGTTTTATCTTTCCGTTGGTGCTTGTAAATAATTTACAATTACGGTAATTGTTGGTATGCCAGCTCTTACTTCCCTTTTATGCGCCTTGTTTGCATTTGTTTCCTTGGGTTCTCTGTTCTGTTTCTGCGTCTTGCGTTTATCAGAGTTACTTTAAGCACAGGATTCCATCTTGCTCTAATTACGGCATCTTTTGGCACACGTCAACGTCACTCTTGTGGCAGTTGCCTGAACCCACAGCCCGATGTTCCTGTGCTTCATCCCCTCAGACGAAGTGTGGAAACCTCTCTCCATTTAGACCCATTTACCTTCCTTACTTTAATGCATCTCTGTGTGGGGCGCAGGTCTTTGTCAAAATGATGGACTATGGCCGGTACACCTCAAGAGGAGGAAGACAGCCCTGCCCTCTGGCACACTAAGATGGCACAGTGTCCTGTATCTCGATAGAGAAGATGGCAGAGAAAAGGGCCTATTCTCTATTCTCTCCACTCTATTCTCATGAAGCAGAAGAAACAAAAGGGCCAAGCAGTTTCATGAGGGTAAAATGTCACTCATTCGGGTACCATTCTTATGGTTTTTATTGCTCAAAAAGGCTGTGTCCCACAGTGTGTATGTGCACATGCGTGCACATGCATGCACATAGGCTCCAGCTTCTAACACTATACATTGGGGTTTTAATTCATCTTGGATCTTGGTGGGACGTACATGTATCTAAACCACAGCATGGTAGAAACAAATGAAGTTCTGTAGCTCTGCTGCTGTGAAGAGTCTATTCAGGAGCCCACCCAGTGTCTCAAGGGGCTCCTGGACTGCCCCGCCCCAGCCTCGAAGGCCATGGCCTCTCAAGTGCCTTCCAACATAGTCTTCTGCCACACTGCACAGATGGACAGCTGGGAGCCCACACTTTCCCATCCCTTCCTCTTCTCCACCCAAGCCATGCCTGCTGCTCTCTCCCACCCCACCCATCAGAATCCCATCCTGTCTGCCCTTCATGGCTCGGCTGGAACGCAACTCACTCCTCATTCCTTCTGACCTCTGTCAAGAGGCCTGTTATCCGCGCAGAGGCCTTGTGCATTTCCGACCTTCTGTCACACATGCACCACATTAAATGCACATCTTAGCTCTACTACTAAGCAAGCAGAGGAAGGGGCCATGTCTCATCCACACAGCAGCCTTCCTAACTTTGGGCCTCAGCAGCCACTCTCTACGGAGGGCCCCTCATACAAACTTGCTATTGTCAAAGTTGGAAAGCTTAGAGAGTGACAGGGTGGTGGTGGTGATGGTGATGGTGATGGTGATGATGGAGATGCTGTGATACAAGTGAAATCACCCTTGGTTTCTCAGGCACACAACCACCTATTTACCTATTTATAAGCCAAATGAAGGCCCAGTGGACAGCTAATACACAGGGCGGAAATGCTGGATGAGTAGAGTCCATGAGCAGTGTGGAAATGTGAGGCAAGGGGGCTATCCTGGAGCTGGCACTGTTGAAGATGGTCTCCCTGGAGGGCTGTCAACACAAATGGTAGATCCAAGAGGACCCCAGAAGGAGGGATTGTGGAAGGCTGGAGCAGGGTTGGGGGAGGGCACAAAATGGAGGCATGTGCTCCTGAGTCACAGAAAGGTGAGAATGGCTGGGGGCGTGCAGAAACACCAAGCAAGACAGACAGCCTGCCAGCAGCGCCTGGGGGTGGGGGGCGGCCTTCACCCCAGGTGCTTCTGGGAAAGAAAGAGGAAGGCAAACTAGCATTTGAGGAAGCTTAGTCGAGTGGCTGTGTTTAGAATAGGATGAGGCTGAGAAGAGAGCAGCTGTATGAGGTTCATAGAGTCCAGCTGTCCCTCAACATCCATGGGGGGCGGGGTCCCTCAGCATCCATAGGGGACTGAGGTCCCTCAGCATCCATAGGGGACTGGGGTTCCTCAGCATCCATAGGGACTGGCCCTGGAGTTCCTCCAGTGCTCAAGTCCCTTCTATAAAAAGGAGTTTCTGCAAAGAGCATAACTGACTCCCTGATTATGCTATAAGCCATCTCTAGATTACTTAATACTGAAAACTCCTATTTAGGATGTGGTCATGATGTATGTGCATGCTTAGGCCTAACTACCAAGCACCCAGGTTTAGGTTTGGTTGCATCTGAAGATGCTGGCCTTCAGTGTGGCTCCATCTGCAGATATGAAGCCGTAACGTAGCTGTTCTCTGAGTAGGGTGACAAGAGCATATGTGAACTCTTACCACCTCAAAAGGGAAGAGTGGAGAGGGTTTTGCAGCCCAGTGAAGTCAGGGGTGGCTCGGGGTGAGCATCAAGGAAAATCGAGGTGAAGACGATTTCTAGGGAGGTTCTGAGTCAAAGCTTCCATGTCCTGAGGGTGAGGCTCCCATGGGTCATCTCAGTGGTACTGTCCAGAAACAGCCAGAAGGGAATTCCTAGGGAGTGAGTGGGGCAAGGACGGACCCGAGGTGATGATAGAAAGCACCCTTCTGGAGGGAGGGAAGGGACGGTAACAGGCAGAGCACAAGAGTCTCCTGGGCCTCCCGGAGTGAAAGTCTGCACTGACTTTCACTGAGAAGGGGAGAGCTTAAAGTGAGGTTAGCCCTGCGACGGAACAGTGGGGTCATGAGGTCAATGACGTGTCTGGGAAGACCGGATCAGCAACGGCTTAGGTGACTGAGAAGATGGTTAGAATCAGTTATCTGAGGAAGTCAGGTAGAAATGGGTTTCTCTGGCCAGTAACATTGCCAGAGGTTTCCCCGGGGCATTAGCCACATGCTGGCCTGTGCTTTTCTGCTCTTCATAAGGACCTGTGGTAGACCATCCTACAAATCAGTTAGCTACAACTAAGATCCGAGTGGTTTTCAAAGAAACCAGGCCATGTCCCATGACCAAGGAACCCAAGGACAGACTAACCTGTGACAGCTCTTTTTACCCAGCAGGTAGCAGTAATGAGCGTAGAAGAAGGAGCTCTTCTTGATGTAGATCCCATCATAATGATACCTGAAAACAGAGGCGGCCTGTAACTTACCTCCGCATACGCCATTGCAGATAGTCCAACTTCTTGCCTGCCTCTGCAGTGGCTTGGTGCCATATGAATGTACTGTACACATATACACCCATATGTGCATATTGTATGGAGAATTTTGAATGTGCATCTTTTCACTGGCTAGTATCTGTAGGATGATAGTCACAACCCTGGACAGCAGCAGGGAGCCCCACACCCCACAGTGCGGCACCTCTCACTGAAAATGGCAGGCAGGTTAGGTGAACCCACCACATCCTCTACCCATCATAAGACACAGCCCATTACACGCGTTTCGTTGTGGCAGCCTACAAAAGCACTGTTGGGTGCTTGGTTCTGTTTTCTCGGTTTCTCATCTCAGAGAGATGTCCTGGGACAGGCCTCCTGTCCTGACGCCTGACCTTTCGGAGGACTCAGCCTGCAGGAAGCCAGACTCCCCCCACACAGTCTCATCTCCTCTGTGGCATCCAGGAAACTACAGTGTGTGCCCGGGCTAAGAACCAGGTTTCTTCAGCTTACTTCCTGCCCAAGGTTAGATTTGGCAAACTTGCCACTGTCTTCAGTTTCTTTATGGGCTGCTGGCCTTTCCTCTAATTGGCTTCTGTCCCTGCTCACTGATTTCCTGTCTTGATTTTAAACAAATGGCAAAGGACAATGACAACTGTGTGGCAATTATTATAAGGACATGCTTGATGACACTGGAGCTTCCATCCCTGTTAAAACTATCACCACAGGCCCCAGCCTCCTGAATACAACTGATAGGCTAATTGGCCAAATGCTTAAGTTATTTCAGTCCAAAGAGTAATTAAAAGCAATTGGCATTATTCTATGTGTGCAATCATTTGAACATTTTAATAATTGGGCACATTTCTTAAATCTAAAGTATATGTGGTAATCTCTATATTTTAACAAGATTTTGAATCACATGAGCGCGGTGCTGCCTGGAGTCTCCAGATGATTGGGGGTCGGGGGGGGGTAGTCTCAGCCACAGCACCCTTTGGTGAGAGCTGCCGAGTACAGCTTACTCTGTGTCACACATTTTATTGATTATTGTGATTTCCCTGCATTGTCATTTTCTTCATTTAACACAAAACAAACATTAAAACCCTACCTGGCACTTCCTCGTGTGCCCAGCCTCCGGGTGCCCAGGTCAGGGAAAACCAAGCGCACAAGCTGTGGGAATGAGACAGATTTAAAGATGCAGTTTGAAAACTGAAAACAAACTCACTTCATCTACACTTACTGAGGAGCCATACAAATGATCCAAGCTGGTTCCAAAAGGGATACATACAAAGGAAATTAGAACACACCAGATGGGCAAAGTCACAGAATGAAATCCTGGTGTCCCATCTGGGGCAGGTAATGTCCTGGCTTAGGTTCCCAGTACCAAAACTCTAAGGCAGCAGTTCTCAGCCTGGGGGTCTCAACCTCTGTGGGGGAGGTCAAACCTTTCACAGGGTCGCCTAAGACTATGAGGAAACACAGATATTTGTATTACGATTCATAACAGTAGCAAAATTACAGTTGTGAAGTATCATTGAAAATAATGTTATGGTTGGGGTCACCACAGCACGAGGAACTGTATTAAAGGGTCGCAGTGTCGGGAGGTTGAGAGCCTCTGCGTACTGTCCCAACAGTCAGGCTCTCCAGACTGAATTGCTGGCAACGAACTCCGTTTGGTCTTGCTTTCTGCTCTCTTCAATGCTACATTGCTGACTGGCATCACGAAGACTCTCTGGAAATTGGATTATTGACAGCTGTTGGGTCTAGCCTGTGGCTGCTGGGTCTAGCTTGTGGTTGCCGGGTCTAGCCTATGGCTGCTGTTGCTCTTCTGCTGTTTTCCTCTTTCTCTGGTATCATAGCTACTTTCAGAGTTGACCATGGGTCTTCTCATTTCAGAGGGTTTAGTGAGTGGATGGTACTCAACTGTAGAATAACAGTCACTTGGATTCCGATTCTCATCTCCCGCCCGGCTGAGTTACCTTGATGTGTTTTATATTCAGGGACACTACTCGTGTTCCAGTTTTCAACCGGACTCTATCCCGGTGGCCATATCCAGGGATTAACTACAGGTAGGGTATCTAGGCTCACACCTGCTGGAAGGGGAAACCCTGCATGTAGGGACAGTTTAGAAGCCGGGGCAGGGAAAGCCACAGGCCTGCCAATGACTTCTGTTGTTCCTCTGCAGAGCTGTTCCGCCCAGCTCCTGCTTGGCTGTGTGCCGCAGCCTCCCTTTGTATGAGCTCCCAGGAGCAGCATTTGAGAGAAGTGAGACGGGCTTCCCCTTATCTGACTTCTCATCTTTCTCTTGTCCATATCTGTCTGTCTGTCTGTCTACCTATGCACCTATCATCTATCCATCTATCCAGCTACCTGTCTGCCTACCCATCAGGCCTCCATCCATCCATGAGTCCATCTTTAATCTACTTACCCTTGCAGTATCTACACAACAGGATGGAGCAAAGAGATGACAGATGGATGAAAGAATGGATGGACAGACAGACAGATGGATAGATGGATGGATGGATGATCAAATGGAGGGATAGGACAGAAGGATGGATGGATGGATGGACAATAGACAGATAGATGGGCAGATGGATAGGTGGCAGATGGATGGACGAACGGATGGATGGATGGATGGATGGATGGATGGATGGATGGATGGAAGAACAAACTGCCTGACAACACATTCAAGGGGCTTGCATCTGTGGGCATCTGCAGTGAAGCAAAGATGAGGACGTGTGAATGGCTTCTTGCACAGAGGCCCCCTTCCTGGCTGTGAGGGAGTGTGGGAAGGTTAGTCCAGTCACTCAAAGTGTTTTCTGGGAGGCTACTGCAGTTGCCATCTTCTGACAACCCAGAATTCATGTGGGTAGGACGAGGAGGGCCTCAGTAGCTGAACAGAAAGGCCACTGTGAGCACCATCCACAGTCTGTTCAGGCCAAGAATCATCACGCACTTTCTGCAGTCAGCAGGGCAGGAGAAAGATGGGCTTGCCCTGTGTTGTTCTTGAACATGCAGAAAGCAGGCAGATGCCAGCAGGCTCCTCCAGAACACCGACTACCAAGCCAAGGAACACGTACTGGAAAGTGCCCAAGGCGGGTACCAAAGAGCCCACCACACCAAAGGGTCCAACTGGCTCGTATAGAGTAAAGCCTCTCTCATTTTCCTTTCTTCTTCCTTCCTCCCAGGAAGGTTCAATCAACAGCTGGCAGCACAGTCGGAAGGAGAGGCAGGAAACGAGCCTCTACACCTGCTTTGTGGCATGCCACAGTGCTGGAGGAGAAGGGGAGACCACACCACTTGAAAGCTGTGTTGAGTCTGGCCACTCGTCGAGTGTGGTTAATCCCAGAACTTGAGAGGCAGAGGCAGGCAGATCTCTGTGAGTTCAGGGCTAGCCTGGTCTACAAGGCAAGTTCCAGGATAGACAGGTGTCTTGCACAGCCCTAACAAAGCAAAGCAAACAAAACAAAGAATTTGTATACTCTAAGAGGCTGGGGTTTCAAGAAGCAAGCTGCTATGGTTGAGTGGATTAGGAGGACAAGAGACGTTCGCCTCACCCAGGGCTTCCAGGGAGGCCTGCTGCTTGCTCACCAGCTTGTCAGGACAGAAGGAGACAGATGGCAGGACACAGGGACAAGGGCAGGATATGAAGGCTGTGCTTCCTCCCAGCTCCTGCTTGCTGTTCACACTAGTGTGTGTGCACACGTGTACAAATGGACCATGGGAGCAAGTACACCTTTGGGGGTGGGGCCTCAGCCAGTCTTTATTTTTTTCCCTTCTTAACACTTTTCGATTTCCACACTGCTCACAAAGGAGACGCAATCTGATTCTAATCAGAGACACAGTCGTTGACGTTATTTTAGCAGAGGAAGCCAACCTCCGGAAACTCCCCAATCTGTGGAAGATACGGTTTGCGGCCAGAATGAGCACCACACAGAGCACGCCGATCCTGAATCATCTGTGCAGGAACTCCTTCGGAATCAACTCAGTCCCCGGGGGAGGAGGGAGGAAGTGAGAATTGGATATTTTGTTGTTTTTCTTGTAAACATGGTTTGTGGTCATATCCTTTCCCCTTCCTTTCCCTTCCCCGTTTAGAGCAGCTTTGGCACACAGGATACATTCCCAACAATCGGTCCCTTCCACTGGCCTATTCTCTAGGCAACTTGCCAGCCAAACTTAATGTTAGAACCTTGGCATCTCTTGAGTGGATTCTAAGGGAAACATTAAGACAAAGAATTCAAAATAAACGGAGGGGTCAGACACTGAGGTCTCCTTGCTTTCCTTTGGAATGCTCTGCAGCGTGAAACAGCCTCCTGACAAGAACTTTTTCCTGTTGTTCAGTGCAGAGACTGGACAAGGGGGTTCCACATGGCTAAGCAAGAGCTCTACCACTGAGCTATATATTCCTGGACCCTAGATCTTAAAAAGAAGGGGAAAGAGAATTTTCTGCTAGAAGTGAACAACCTCTAATGACACCATTCTGGAGAAAGAAAAATCTCCACAACCTTAGCAAAGATTGGACCCGGTGGAAGTTACCTTCTTCCCTCCGAGGAGGCCCGCAAGTGGGCAGCTAAGAAAAGGCTGCTGTGCCAGGCTACCTAGGGCTCATCAGAGCCTTTGATGACATTTCCTAAAACACTGAGTGTCAAAATGACAACTGTTTGGGCTGCAGGGTAACAGCTGGGAACTCCCAGTGGGTCAGAAAACCTTTCTGAGTCACCCTGTAGGACACAGAGATAAAAGGGACCTTAAATGCAGTTTCCCTCTTTGGTTTTTATCTACTTATGTTAGAGTATTTACAGTTTATAAGCCAGTCTTGGGAGACCTAGATTAATTTGACTTGTATGTGTGTGTTTTGGGGGCGGGGGGAGTATTTATTCTTGTTGGTGACACATTTAAATTGAAACAGAGAGAATGACCGGAAGGATAAAAGCCCCAAAGAAAATAAAAACAAACGGAAAACAAATGAATGGAGCAAAGGAGAAAGCAAGCCTGTGCCCGCACACACCGGAGAGGAGAGGCCTAGGCGGCATCCACAAACTGAAGCCCACAAACTAAAATGGGTCTGCAGGAAGGCAATCAGGAGCAGCCGTGACCGAGGCTCGGCGACGAAAGTAATTGCTCCCTATATTAAAGCAGCGGACGTGTTGGAAGATCCAACCACGCTTCAGAAGCACAGAATGGCCGTCAGGGCTGGACACGTCAGCCTCAAGGACTGAGTTGGAAGAAAAGGTCTAAACGGTTCAGTGTTTGGGAAAACACGGCAGCATCCCCAGGATTGCTGCTGGAAGATAAGGAGAAGCCGCTTTGCGAAGAGCTTGGTCTGTGTGTGTGATCAGACACCTTGTGACTCTCCCTTGTCACTCTTCAGGTTCACGCCTGATAGAAGATCCTCACTTGCTTTGCCCTGGCACAGGCTTGGTCCCAACAGCAATGCCAGGAAACAGTCCTGATGCCTGCCACCGTGGAGGGTTTCACAAAGCGGGATGTCACACATAGTATTTAATGACAAAAAGCTCACCAGTTGGCTGGAGGCTGTTAAGACCCTGGATGTGCCTGTCTCTGTCTCCTTAGTGCTGAGATCACAGATTTGCATGACCACACCCAGCTTCTCCCAGGGATGCCGGGGACCTGAACTCAGGTCCTCAAGCTTGCTAGCAACGCCTTCCCCTGAATTATCTCCTCCATTAAAGTAGATCTTTTGTCTTCATCAAACTCTTTGGTCTTACTATCCAGACAACAAGAAGGAGGTAGAGAAAGAGGAGGAGAAAGACAACAAGAAGGAGGTAGAGAAAGAGGAGGAGAAAGGACGAGGAAGAGGAAGCTTAACAATCAGGCCATACATTTACCAGTGATCAAATAACATCCTAAAACAACCCAATTCTGTATACACAAGGATCCTTGCAAAGAAGGGGGGGAGTGACTGGTCAGCGTTATGACCCCCTGAGCAGGCTTCTTGTCACTATAGTTGTAAGAGATAGGTAGGTATTGGCTCAGGACTCACAAGACCAAATTCTCAGCACAAAAGCAATGTATTTGATCTAGAGAGACAAAGGGCATGATAAGAGATGAACACAGGAGATAAAAGACAAAAGAGAAGGGGAAGGGAACAAGAGAGAGGGAGGAGGGATATTTGTCCCAAGGGGACCAAAGGGCTGCCTCTGGATAGAGAGGAGACAGCCATAGCCCATTGACAAATGGCGGTTTGTAAAGGGACAAAGGAAAACCCAGTGTTAGGATGAGGTATTTAATTTTAATTGGGCATGTTAATTAGGTGAGCCAGTGGGGGCTGCTGATTGCTGGACTAAAATACTTTGACGGCTGGACCTTGGAAGTCAGTTCAGCCTCAGGAGGAGGAAGTGGCCAAATAAGGGAATAGAGCTGTTAGGAATGTCATCTAACAGTTTTTAGCAAGGCAGAAAAAATGAGGGAAAAGGGAAAGGTCTGTCAGAGGTGTGCTTATTAGATTTGAGCTAGCTAGAGTCCCTTCACCTGCCATTTAAGATTAGCTAGGATACATGATGTGGGTTGTCACCTGTGCTGAGGCCCCCCAGGGAGGACCTCGGCGATTTTCATCAGCCTGCATTCTGTGGTCGGACTACAGACCTGGCATGGGCTGTGTCTGTCCAGAGGCAATGCCACGCTCCCCTTGGCACCAACGTACTTGCTTGGTCCTCACTTAGCTTCAGACAGGGCACACAGCTCTCTGATGAAGTTTACAGCCAAGGTAAGGTGCTTAGAAGGCGCTTGTGCCCGATGGGCATCACTCAGACCAGGTGACCTCCAGTGACTCTGTACACTGTGTTTTGTTTTGTTTTGTTTTTAATTCTGTTTTGTTTTATTTCGGTGGAGTCAACAAGTGGCTGTAACTCTGCACCTGGTTCAGGAGGTTAGCTCTGCTAACCATGCATCGTGGCCAGCCGTGGGACCCTTGGCTTTAATAATTCTGGGTTTATTTTGCTAAGCATAAAACAACACAATGCTATCTGCCTCAGCCTGGCAGCCCGGACAGTTAAGAATCCAGCTTCAGAGAGGGCTGGACCCCAGCAGCTAAAGCAGGGCCTACCATTAAGGAGCTGCTCCTAGGAGCTGTTGAACCAAGAGGGTCTCAGACTGTCACTTGGTCGTGTATCAAGTGTTCTCAGGTGAAGTTCTCAGATGTGAGTGCCAACTTCCGAAGCCAATGAGATCTCTAAATCCCAATGAGCTGCAGAGAGCATCAATCCTTGGGTATCATGAGTGGCTCAGAGCTGTGTTCTGAGAGCTTTGACAGTTCTGTGCAGAAGTAAGGGTCCAGCAAACCGGGTCTTTGCGGGGAGTGTTGGGGTTGCCATGGAAACAAAACTGCAGCTTCCCCCTAACCACTGTAAAGTGTGGAGACCCCCCAACCCACTATAAAGTGTGGGGACCCCAACCCACTGTAAAGTGTGGAAAGGCAAAGTGGATTTTTCAATACAAACAACTAGCTGCTCCTGAGGACAAAGCCACTGTACCCGCTTGTATTGGCTAGTTTTGTGTCAACTTGACACAGCTGGAGTTATCACAGAGAAAGGAGCTTCAGTTGAGGAAATGCCTCCATGAGATCCAGCTGTAAGGCATTTTCTCAATTAGTGATCAAGGGGGAAAGGCCCCTTGTGGGTGGGACCATCTCTGGGCTGGTAGTCTTGGTTCTATAAGAGAGCAGGCTGAGCAAGCCAGTAAAGAACATCCCTCCATGGCCTCTGTATCAGCTCCTGCTCCCTGACCTGCTTGAGTTCCAGTCCTGACTTCTTTCAGTGATGAACAGCAATGTGGAAATGTAAGCCGAATAAACCCTTTCCTCCCCAACTTGCTTCTTGGTCATGATGTTTGTGCAGGAATAGAAATCCTGACTAAGACACCGCTGAAACCTCATTAGACCCAAACACACTTTAGACTTTCCTCAGAGAGTCAGCAGTCCGTAAGGCTTTACCATCAGCGACACTAGCTAGCTCAGTCTGTGTTTGGCCAATGGCATAAGCTAGCATTACTCAGCATGTATCTCCACCCGTCCCACCTGGGGCTGTAACATTGAAAGAAAAAAAAAAAAAACAAAAACAAACCCTCCAAAAACCCAATGAGAAACAAAACAGCTCAGCAAGCATAGACTTGTCACATCTCCACACTTACCTTCCCAAATGTCGCTGGGTTGACTTGGTTCTGAGCACTCTGCCCACAGGTCTCGACATAAATCTCATACATGAGACATCGGGGCACGCTGAACCCTTCACAGATGCAGAAATTGTCAACCAGCCTGCAAGGGGGGCGGAGGGGTGGGAGAAACAGGACATTGGTGGCTATTTTTCCCTGAAGTAAGGATGTTCTGACAGAACTCATGACTAGACATGGGTGTGTCCAACCAACCAACCTCTGTCTAGGTGACTGAATGGAACTGTAGAAGCTCACAGGCAGAAGACAATGATCTCTTTTATCCTGGGGTCAGGGTTAGGAATACAGACTATGGGTTTTCAGTTGTCAACCTTGGAGAAGAATCTGCATGCTAAAAAGAAGTAGCTACTGTCTGATGGACCGTTTAGGAGCTGCAGCCGAGATTTATGTTAACCACAGGGTAGAGAGAATGATGTGCCTGGTAAATTAAAATAATACCACAGTGGACTGTGAAGGAGTCCAGGCAGGTAGGATGGTGTGGATGTTGACTGGTCCCTGAGCCCCACAGGCTGACTGACAGCCTGACTTCTCTTCCTTATGGTGGAGCCTTTAGAAGGTGGAACTGGTTAAGGAAGTAAACGACTCGGGGTGGGCCTTTGATGGGGATTATTCTACCTGGGGTCCCCTCCTCTCGGATTTAAGGCTGCCATTAGCAGTACGGCTGCCTAAGATATTCTCCACAATGCTCTGTCCTGCTGCAGACACAGGAACAGTGGGGCGGGTTGAGGACCGAAAATTCTGGAGGAGCTATTGGTTAAACCATTTTCTTTATTAACCTGATTTTTTTTTTCAGCGATTGCCATTTTTATCTCTCCCATCATAATGTAAACAGAAGCAAGAAAGTCACGGGCATGGCGGCAGCACACTGCCCCCCAGGGAGCCAGTCCCAAGGGAAACCTGCTCTGCTAAGCCTGACCTCTATTGCATGCGGCTCTGAGGAGAGGGTGTGAGGCAGGTGACCACCACAGGTGACTCTGGTTAAGGGGCTGCCATTGTGCCACCAAAATGCCCCTGTGCTTTACCTGAGATTAGATGCCAAGGCCTGACCCGGGGTCTGCGTCTACACTATTGTGTCCAGGCTTGTGCTCCCTCGTCTGACCATGTCTCTTCCTGTCTCTGACTTGGAGACCTTACTTCTGTTCCCCCAGACTGGCCAACATCCTGACCTTTCTCCCAGGGACAATTTATCATGTTCAGATGACAGTGGTAATCATGGCCCAGATAGGACCCCACCTGACTGATCGTTGTCCCTTCTAACAAGGCACTGACTGGAAAACAGGGAGTGATGTAATCCATAAACAGGGCCCTTCTTCCACAGGACATCTGGGGCCTCTCCCTACTCTCTCTTGAGCTGCCTCCCATGGTTCCTCCAGCTCTAGCCACTGCTGCCCCCATTCTGGGCAGCCTGATATCTTTGTTCCAGGATTCTATCTTAGACACTGGGGCAGTGGTTTGAATGCCAGTGTTAGGAGAATTGAAGTCTTTTGGTTTTCTCAGTTCTGAAGAACCTATGGCAAAAGGAAATCTGGCCACAGTACCTGACCTAAAGAGGATGCCCAAGTAGTTTAAACTTTGTAATCATTCTTTCACTTCTCTGTAGCAAAAGTCTCTGTAGCAGTGGTGAGCTGAAGTAGCTAATTAAGGCACCGAACTGACTCTTTTGCTAAGAAGGCAGGCAAGGGGGTCTGACTACATTTTTTTTTCCTCTCGCAAGATAAGATGGGCAATAAATTCTCTTTTGGAACAAAGTAGTAACTATAATCATAAACATATTCTTCTCTTTTTTAAAAACTACTTCTTCCTCAGGTGACTCTTAAAAAAAAAAGTTTCCCCTGAGAAATATTTCTTAAAGCTCACACAAAGAAAAATGTATGCTGATATATAATAGTCACCTTATAAAGCTACAGTCTGAGGACTGGCTTTAATTATTTTCCTATTTATAAAGAGCCACAGACTCTTTTGAGTTCAGGCCCATGAGCTGAGGGTATTTTTTTTTTTTATAGTTTTCCTCTCCTCTATTGAAATAGCCAAGAAATGACTTTCACAAGTAATACGTAGTGCATTGTTGAAGCTAAACGTTGTTTTAAGTTAAGACACTTCCATTCTAGAGCTCTTGCCAGGAGGAAAACAACAACAACAACAACACGCTTCCTCCAAGGCCAAGGCCTGCCAGTGTTTCAGTAACAGGGCTTCGCTCTGGTTGGAACAGGCTGGATTGCTCCCCCACGGGAAGTGGGACCCACCGGGACAGCTAGGTGGAAAACCAGCACCACACCGGGTGCAGATACGAAGACCTTGTGTGTGTGTGTGTGTGTTCCCTCGTTCTCCGCCAGGGTCTCCTGAACCAGGGGTGCTCCTCTCCCGTCCTCCGGGGCTCCCCACCTGCCGGCAGCGCCCGTATCTCCCTGTCCTGACACTCACCATTGAATGATACCCCGGTGCAGGCCCAGGCCACTCGCAGGAGAGGCCGGCACCGCCTCCGCCATGCCTCGCCCAGCGGGCAGCGAGCGGGGCACCGGTCCTCTCCGCCGTGTTTACTTTAGAGCGGGGGCGCGCGGGGGGCGCGTGCAGCTGGGGGGTGGGAGGGGGGATGCTGGGCCCACGCCTTGCACCCAGAGGTGCGGGTTGGGGTCTCTTCCCCGCCCACCGCCACCAAAGGTCGGAGAGGCACCTCCCATGTCGTTCCCCATCCCCCATGCTGCCGCCCTTCCCCTCTCTGGCCAACGTTGGGCTAACGGATCAAACCAGGGAACAGAGAAAAGCTCAGGCATAAACTTTCGGCCAGGTCGGTGGCAGTGTTTGATCACCAAGGGTCTGTAACTGGACAGCACTTGAGAATTATTTGATTATTTCCGCACTTTGAAAAATACTGATGATCAGCTAACACCTCCTTTCCCAAAGGGTTCAGTATAACGGGCCCGGGTGGTGGTGGGACATGGGGAGGGGAGTTGGCCCGGGAAAAGCCCTTCTCTGGACAAGAGGCTGTGTTCCAGGTGACCTAGATGGTGAAAATAGAATCCCAGGGAGAGGGGCCAACGTGCAGCTTCCGGTGGCTGCTGCTGCAGACCGATCCCTCCAAGCCTGCAGGGACAGCTGTCTCAGAAGCTCACACCTTTCATGGGGAAATAGGCTATTGTATCCAGTGCTACTGGACAGGCGTGGCACACTTTTAAGACTCCGACCATAGGGATGTGACATTGGCTGCTCACTGGTTACAAGTCTCAGAAGGATGTCTCAATCTCGATGAAAAAAAAAAACATACTTGCCAATCATAATAACACAACATCAAAGTTCAACTTATAAACGAGTGAAGGGCATGAACAGGCCGTTCTCCAGAGATGACACACAGCTGTCCACAAAGTTCCTGCTCGATTCTAGACGACAAGGAGACGCAAGCCCAGGCTGAACCCATTAGAATGACTTTTTTGTTTTTGTTTTTTAAAAAAGATTTATCTATTTATCTATCTATCTATCTATCTACTTATTTTTTTTTAATTTTTTATTAGGTATTTAGCTCATTTACATTTCCAATGCTATACCATAAGTCCCCCATACCTACCCACCCCCACTCCGCTACCCACCCACTCCCCCTTTTTGGCCCTGTACTGGGGCATATAAAATTTGCGTGTCCAATGGGCCTCTCTTTCCAGTGATGGCCGACTAGGCCATCTTTTGATACATATGCAGCTAGAGTCAAGAGCTCCGGGGTACTGGTTAGTTCATAATGTTGATCCACCTATAGGGTTGCAGATCCCTTTAGCTCCTTGGGTACTTTCTCTAGCTCCTCCATTGGGAGCCCTGTGATCCATCCATTAGCTGACTGTGAGCATCCACTTTTGTGTTTGCTAGGCCCCGGCATAGTCTCACAAGAGACAGCTACATCTGGGTCCTTTCGATAAAATCTTGCTAGTGTGTGCAATGGTGTCAGCGTTTGGATGCTGATTATGGGGTGGATCCCTGGATATGGCAGTCTCTACATGGTCCATCCTTTCATCTCAGCTCCAAACTTTGTCTCTGTAACTCCTTCCAAGGGTGTTTTGTTCCCACATCTAAGGAGGGGCATAGTGTCCACACTTCAGTCTTCATTTTTCTTGAGTTTCATGTGTTTAGGAAATTGTATCTTATATCTTGGGTATACTAGATTTTGGGCTAATATCCACTTATCAGTGAGTACATATTGTGTGAGTTCCTTTGTGAATGTGTTACCTCACTCAGGATGATGCCCTCCAGGTCCATCCATTTGGCTAGGAATTTCATAAATTCATTCTTTTTAATAGCTGAGTAGTACTCCATTGTGTAGATGTACCACACTTTCTGTATCCATTCCTCTGTTGAGGGGCATCTGGGTTCTTTCCAGCTTCTGTCTATTATAAATAGGGCTGCTATGAACATAGTGGAGCATGTGTCCTTCTTACCAGTTGGGGCATCTTCTGGATATATGCCCAGGAGAGGTATTGCTGGCTCCTCCGGTAGTACTATGTCCAATTTTCTGAGGAACCGCCAGACTGATTTCCAGAGTGGTTGTACAAGCCTGCAATCCCACCAACAATGGAGGAGTGTTCCTCTTTCTCCACATCCACGCCAGCATCTGCTGTCACCTGAATTTTTGATCTTAGCCATTCTGACTGGTGTGAGGTGGAATCTCAGGGTTGTTTTGATTTGCATTTCCCTGATGATTAAGGATGTTGAACATTTTTTCAGGTGCTTCTCTGCCATTCAGTATTCCTCAGGTGAGAATTCTTTGTTCAGTTCTGAGCCCCATTTTTTAATGGGGTTATTTGATTTTCTGAAGTCCACCTTCTTGAGTTCTTTATATATGTTGGATATTAGTCCCCTATCTGATTTAGGATAGGTAAAGATCCTTTCCCAATCTGTTGGTGGTCTTTTTGTCTTATTGACGGTGTCTTTTGCCTTGCAGAAACTTTGGAGTTTCATTAGGTCCCATTTGTCAATTCTCGATCTTACAGCCCAAGCCATTGCTGTTCTGTTCAGGAATTTTTCCCCTGTGCCCATATCTTCAAGGCTTTCCCCCACTTTCTCCTCTATAAGTTTCAGTGTCTCTGGTTTTAAGTGAAGTTCCTTGATCCACTTAGATTTGACCTTAGTACAAGGAGATAAGTATGGATTGATTCGCATTCTTCTACATGATAACAACCAGTTGTGCCAGCACCAATTGTTGAAGATGCTGTCTTTCTTCCACTGGATGGTTTTAGCTCCCTTGTCGAAGATCAAGTGACCATAGGTGTGTGGGTTCATTTCTGGGTCTTCAATTCTATTCCATTGGTCTACTTGTCTGTCTCTATATCAGTACCATGCAGTTTTTATCACAATTGCTCTGTAGTAAAGCTTTAGGTCAGGCATGGTGATTCCACCAGAGGTTCTTTTATCCTTGAGAAGAGTTTTTGCTATCCTAGGTTTTTTGTTATTCCAGATGAATTTGCAAATTGCTCCTTCTAATTCATTGAAGAATTGAGTTGGAATTTTGATGGGGATTGCATTGAATCTGTAAATTGCTTTTGGCAAGATAGCCATTTTTACAATGTTGATCCTGCCAATCCATGAGCATGGGAGATCCTTCCATCTTCTGAGATCTTCTTTAATTTCTTTCTTCAGAGACTTGAAGTTTTTATCATACAGATCTTTCACTTCCTTAGTTAGAGTCATGCCAAGATATTTTATATTATTTGTGACTATTGAGAAGGGTGTTGTTTCCCTAATTTCTTTCTCAGCCTGTTTATTCTTTGTATAGAGAAAGGCCATTGACTTGTTTGAGTTTATTTTATATCCAGCTACTTCACCGAAGCTGTTTATTAGGTTTAGGAGTTCTCTGGTGGAATTTTTGGGGTCACTTATATATACTATCATATCATCTGCAAAAAGTGATATTTTGACTTCCTCTTTTCCAATTTGAATCCCCTTGATCTCCTCTTGTTGTCGAATTGCTCTGGCTAATACTTCAAGTACTATGTTGAAAAGGTAGGGAGAAAGTGGGCAGCCTTGTCTAGTCCCTGATTTTAGTGGGATTGCTTCCAGCTTCTCTCCATTTACTTTGATGTTGGCTACTGGTTTGCTGTAGATTGCTTTTATCATGTTTAGGTATGGGCCTTGAATTCCTGATCTTTCCAGAACTTTTATCATGAATGGGTGTTGGATCTTGTCAAATGCTTTTTCTGCATCTAACGAGATGATCATGTGGTTTTTGTCTTTGAGTTTGTTTATATAATGGATTACATTGATAGATTTTCGTATATTAAACCATCCCTGCATCCCTGGAATAAAACCTACTTGGTCAGGATGGATGATTGCTTTAATGTGTTTTTGGATTTGGTTAGCGAGAATTTTATTGAGGATTTTTGCATCGATATTCATAAGAGAAATTGGTCTGAAGTTCTCTATCTTTGTTGGATCTTTCTGTGGTTTAGGTATCAGAGTAATAGTGGCTTCATAAAATGAGTTGGGTAGAGTACCTTCTACTTCTATCTTGTGAAAAAGTTTGTGCAGAACTGGAATTAGATCTTCTTTGAAGGTCTGATAGAACTCTGCACTAAACCCATCTGGTCCTGGGCTTTTTTTGGCTGGGAGACTATTTATAACTGCTTCTATTTCTTTAGGGGATATAGGACTGTTTAGAAGGTCAACTTGATCCTGATTCAACTTTGGTACCTGGTATCTGTCCAGAAATTTGTCCATTTCGTCCAGGTTTTCCAGTTTTGTTGAGTATAGCCTTTTGTAGAAGGATCTGATGGTGTTTTGGATTTCTTCAGGATCTGTTGTTATGTCTCCCTTTTCATTTCTGATTTTGTTAATTAGGATTTTGTCCCTGTGTCCTCTAGTGAGTCTAGCTAAGGGTTTATCTATCTTGTTGATTTTCTCAAAGAACCAACTCCTCGTTTGGTTAATTCTTTGAATAGTTCTTCTTGTTTCCACTTGGTTGATTTCACCCCTGAGTTTGATTATTTCCTGCCGTCTACTCCTCTTGGGTGAATTTGCTTCCTTTTTTTCTAGAGCTTTTAGATGTGTTGTCAAGCTGATAGTATGTGCTCTCTCCCGTTTCTTCTTGGAGGCACTCAGAGCTATGAGTTTCCCTCTTAGAAATGCTTTCATTGTGTCCCAAAGGTTTGGGTACGTTGTGGCTTCATTTTCATTAAACTCTAAAAAGTCTTTAATTTCTTTCTTTATTCCTTCCTTGACCAAGGTATCATTGAGAAGAATGTTGTTCAGTTTCCACGTGAATGTTGGTTTTCTATTATTTATTTTGTTATTGAAGATCAGCCTTAGTGCATGGTGATCTGATAGGATACATGGGACAATTTCAATATTTTTGAATCTGTTGAGGCCTGTTTTGTGACCTATTATGTGGTCAATTTTGGAGAAGGTACCATGAGGTGCTGAGAAGAAGGTATATCCTTTTGTTTTAGGATAAAATGTTCTGTAGATATCTGTCAGATCCATTTGTTTCATCACTTCTGTTAGTTTCAGTGTGTCCCTGTTTAGTTTCTGTTTCCATGATTTGTCCATTGGTGAAAGTGGTGTGTTGAAGTCTACCACTATTATTGTGTGAGGTGCAATGTGTGCTTTGAGCTTTACTAAAGTTTCTTTAATGAATGTGGCTGCCCTTGTATTTGGAGCATAGATATTCAGTATTGAGAGTTCCTCTTGGAGGATTTTACCTTTGATGAGAACGAAGTGCCCCTCCTTGTCTTTTTTGATGACTTTGGGTTGGAAGTCAATCTTATCAGATATTAGGATGGCTACTCCAGCTTGTTTCTTCATACCATTTGCTTGGAAAATTGTTTTCCAGCCTTTCATTCTGAGGTAGTGTCTATCTTTTTCTCTGAGATGAGTTTCCTGTAAGCAGCAAAATGTTGGGTCTTGTTTGTGTAGCCAGTTTGTTAGTCTATGTCTTTTTATTGGGGAGTTGAGACCATTGATGTTAAGAGATATTAAGGAAAAGTAATTATTGCTTCCTGTTATTTTTGTTGTTAAAGTTGGCATTCTGTTCTTGTGGCTGTCTTCTTTTAGGTTTGTTGAGGGATTACCTTCCTGTTTTTTCTAGGGCGTTGTTCCCGTTCTTGTATTGGTTTTTTTCTGTTATTATCCTTTGAAGGGCTGGATTCGTGGAGAGATAATGTGTGAATTTGGTTTTGTCGTGGAATACTTTGGTTTCTCCATCTATGGTAATTGAGAGTTTGGCTGGGTATAGTAGCCTGGGCTGGAATTTGTGTTCTCTTAGTGTCTGTAAAACATCTCTCCAGGCTCTTCTGGCTTTCATAGTCTCTGGTGAAAAATCTGGTGTAATTCTGATAGGCTTGCCTTTATATGTTACTTGACCTTTTTCCCTTACTGCTTTTAGTATTCTATCTTTATTTAGTGCATTTGTTGTTCTGATTATTATGTGTCGGGAGGAATTTCTTTTCTGGTCCAGTCTATTTGGAGTTCTGTAGGCTTCTTGTATGTTCATAGGCATCTCTTTCTTTAGATTTGGGAAGTTTTCTTCAATAATTTTGTTGAAGATGTTTGCTGGTCCTTTGAGTTGAAAATCTTCATTCTCATCCACTCCTATTATCCATAGGTTTGGTCTTCTCATTGTGTCCTGGATCTCCTGGATATTTTGAGTTAGGATCTTTTTGCATTTTCCATTTTCTTTGATTGTTGTGCCGATGTTCTCTATGGAATCTTCTGCACCTGAGATTCTCTCTTCCATCTCTTGTATTCTGTTGCTGATGCTCAAATCTATGGTTCCAGATTTCTTTCCTAGGGTTTCTATCTCCAGTGTTGCCTCACTTTGAGTTTTCTTTATTGTGTCTACTTCCCTTTTTAGGTCTAGTATGGTTTTGTTCATTTCCATCACCTGTTTGTATGTTTTTTCCTCTTTTTCTGTAAGGACTTCTACCTGTTTGATTGTGTTTTCCTGTTTTTCTTTAAGGACTTGTAACTCTTTAGCAGTGTTCTCCTGTATTTCTTTAAGTGATTTATTAAAGTCCTTCTTGATGTCCTCTACCATCATCATGAGATATGCTTTTAAATCTAGGTCTAGGTTTACGGGTGTGTTGGGGTGTCCTGGACTGGACGAAGTGGGAGTGCTGGGTTCTGATGATGGTGAGTGGTCTTGGTTCCTGTTAGAAAGATTCCTACGTTTACCTTTTGCCATCTGGTAATCTCTGGAATTAGTAGTTATAGTTGACTCTGTTTAGAGATTGTTCTTCTGGTGATTCTGTTACCGTCTATCAGCAGACCTGGGAGACAGATTCTCTCCTCTGAGTTTCAGTGCTCAGAGCACTCTCTGCTGGCAAGCTCTCTTACAGGGAAGGTGCGCAGATATCTTGTTTTTGGACCTCCTCCTGGCCGAAAAAGAAGGCCCAAAACAGGGCCTTTCTCAAAAGCTGTGTTGCTTTGGCAGTTCCCAGAAGCTGTCAGCTTCTGTGGTGCAGACTCTCACCTGTGCAGACTAAAATCCTAAGTTCCAGGGAGTCCTGGAACCAAGATGGCGACCGCTGCTGCTGAGGCCGCCTCCCAAGCCAGGCGGACACCTGTCCTCTGGTCCGGACGGTGGCCGGCTGTCTGCGGCCCGCCAAGGGTGCTGCCTCAGCGGCTCTGTGCTTCTGCCTGTTCCAGAAGCTGTCCGGTTCTCTGGCACACCCTCTCACCTGTTCAGACTAATTTCCTAAGTTCTGCTGAGTCCCGGAACCAAGATGGCGACCGCTGCTGCTGAGGCTGAGGCCGCCTCCCCCTACTTATTTATTTAGTGTATATGCGTACACTGTCACCTCTCCAGACAGCAGAAGAGAACATCAGATCCCATTACTGTTGGTTGTGAGCCACCACATGGTTGCTGGGAATTGAACTCAGGACGTCTGGAAGAACAGTCAGTGCTCTAAACCCCTGAGCCATCTCTCCAGACCTGGAATGACTTTTTAAACTAGAAAGCAAATGTTGATGAAGAGGGAGAGAAAAATTGGGACCCTTGTTTCCTGCTGCCAGTACTGCATCAAGTAGAGGAGTTGCTATTGGAACCAGTTTGACTGTTTGTTCCTCCGGCTGTGGAATTAACAAGGGACCAGGTGGTGTCCACTTCTCGATGCACACTCAAAGAAACTGAGAGTGAGCATTGCTGTTGTGCAGCTGAGTTCACAGCAGCACTATCCATGGGGAAACCATGTGTCTATGGACAGACAAATGGGTAAAGTAGATGTGGCATATCCAAACCATAAGCTAGTAGTCATTCTAAAAAGGTAATCAAACCAGACACGTGCTGCAACGTGGATGGATTTTCAAAGCCGTTACACTGATCGAGGAAGACCCCAAAGCATGTTCCTACTTATATATCTGGTAATCAAACTCAGAGAAAAACATAAATGGTAGTTGTCTAGCTGTATTTGAGATGGGTCTTAATTGGGGAATTTGTATCTATCACGGTAGAGTGTCCATCTAGCACAGTGGGTTTCCACCTAGCAAAGTGCTGGCTTGTGACCCCCTTCACAGGGGTCACCTAAGACCACCAGAAAACACAGATCTTTACGATTCATAATGGCAGCAAAATTACAAAGTAACGGCAAAAATAACTTTTTCTTATTAAAGGGTTGCAGCATTGGACCATGGTCTTGCACGATGAAATCCTCTAACAATAGATTATCGTTACCAGCAGTGTGAATATACCTGATGCTGCTGAGTAAATGGGAAAATGCTTTATGTGATATACACTTATCACTTTTTGAAACAAAACACACCTATTTGAAAGCCACTTCCAAAAGCAGGACAGAGAGATTCATTAAGCCAACTGCCTCCCACATTTGCGTACATCCCATTGTGGCAGCCTCCCTTCCCTGAGAACAGCATCATCAGGGGTAAGCTTCCAAGGCGGTTCAAAAGGAGCGATTACAGGGGGAACCTTAACCTGAGGTGTGACTGGGTCACTGGAGCTGATAGAGGATGGTGTCTGGGCTTTCCTGGGGACACTGCACTACACCGGGTGACTTCAGCCTTGTCCTGGAGCAGAGAATGTTCAGGGCTGGAGTGAGGGTCGGGTCCAGGAGCTGATTCAGCCAACAAGTGGCACCAGTTTTTTGACTGAATTTTCTCAGTTCAGTCTCTTTGTTCGAGAAAGGCTGTTTAAAAAGCCACCTGATAGGGACCAGTGACCTTGCCTAATGCTCTCAGAGTTCCAGGTTGAGAGGGATACTCTTCTGGAGAGTACACTTCAGGACAGGGAAGGCTGGGTGTAGGTGTAGGTGAGAAGCAGGTCTGAATGCTGGTCCCAGGCTCATGCAGGAGAAACAGCTGCAGGGAGAGAGGGCAGCAAAATGGCGACTTCATTGGAGAATTAGCAGCAAGAGAAGAAAGAAGGGGAAGAAGGCTGGGAAGGACCCCCACAGCAGCTGTCTTCCAGCCAGCCCTCTCCCAGTCAGCGCTCTTTCTTCAGTTGTATCTCTAAGTGGTGCTAGGTCCTTTTCTGCTCCAAGAGGAGAGTGGAGACCCTTTCACGTGCTTTACCCAAGAGCTCAGATCCTGGGCTTCCTGCAGTGAACAGGTGGCTCCTGCTCACTGGTTCAGGGCAACAGAGGCCATGGCTCCTCCCATCCCAGAGGCTGATTCATCATCAGCCGATCCCCCTGCCACTCAGGTAGTGGCGCAAGATACCAGCTCCTGTCCCCAGAGACTAGACAGAACCAAGGCGAATGCCTGTCTGTCATTCCAGATCTTGTTACCCCACTTAGATTGTGTAATGTTTGTGTGTGGGGCGAGCACCAACGAGTTCCTGGCTTATTGTTGGACATCAGAAATACAGGTGACACTGTGACTCTTGGGTTGACTACTGGTTTCTGTGAGTTGTTACTTCCAATGGTTGATGCTACACAATGCAAGCATTACCTCATTTTAGCCCAAAGCTATTGATGCCTATTGATTAGAGGGCTCAGGAAGTAAGGCTGCAGGTCGAAACAGGGTCAACTTCACACCTTCTATGCCTCAAGGGCCACCCACATCATGTGATCAAGCATGTGACAGATTCAAACTTTGATTAGTTACATGCCAATGCAGTGACATTCTTAGAAGGTTTATCCCCCAGCCCAAGCCTTCTTAATGAGCTAAGTATGCAAAGGGCGCATGACTTTTTACCAGCATAATATTTGTAAAACTACCTAAGTGCTATGTAAAAGTACACTTAGAGACCATTTTCATTTCAAAGGATCCACAGCAACTGACATAATAAAAACTTTTACTTGTAGCTGAAGGGACAGCCTGACCCATGCCTAGAACTCTCCCAGATCAGAAAAGCCCCATCGCTGTCTGATTCTGGCTCAGCATTTCTGCTGTCTTACACCGATGCAAAGAAAATAGGTTTGAATATTTCTATCACATAGAATTTCAGTTCTTTAAGCTGCATCTTAGGCACACAACACTCCTCTGACGGAGAATGCATCTCTTATATCTACAGCGACTTCTTTTTCCCCCTTCAGGCTAATTGGTCTCTAGATTATCCAATTAGTCTCCATTCACCTTCTAAGAGGGCAGCAGCTGGGCTTTATCTGTGCACAAAGCCACCTCTGATGATCCTGGATGCTTAATTTTGTCCAATTCTTGCAATTATCCACGTTCAGTGGATGGACCCAGGTGCCCCCAGGCAATGATAGGTTTTTAAATAAACCTAATGAGCACAAGGAATGCATCGGGTCAGAAACTCACAGTGTAGCAGGCAAATGAGCAAAGGGGCCATTGCAGAGAACAGCCAGCTTGGACTGTCCGTCTGGGCCTGCAAGACACTATTTAAACCGGTAGGCTGCAGACTTTCAAATTATAGTGCATTAAAATTCTCACTGGAGAGAGTCAAAATCATTCCTACATAGCACTGTACTTTCCTACTCTACACTTTGCTTTTGACTAGTTGGATGTTGCCCCAATTGAGATCAATAGGAACATTGAAACTAACAATATCCCCTCCTCCCCACCAGGTCTTACTATGTTGTGTAGGCTATCCTGGAACCCCTGGGCTCAAGTGATCTCTTTGCTTCAGTCTCCTAAGTAGCTAGGACTACTTAGGACTACAAGGTAGTAATCTGGGGCACCATAGAGACACCCACTTGTCATAGAGGTCTCTTTCCTTTCTCCTGTTCCCCAAGGCTGTACGGAAAGCTAGCTATGTGGTGTAACAAACAACATTATCTTCGGAGGAACTCAGAGAATTCGAGGAATGAGAAGAAACTGCCCTCATTTGTCACAGAAAGCGGAGCCCATTGCAACTCAGAGTGTATTGTATTTGAACTCTGGCACACCGGAAGCAGACTTCTCCGGAAGGCTAATAGAAGATCAGGCAAGAGAAAACTGGGAAGCACAGGGCTGGCAGGAGCTTAATGAGCTGTTGCGTAAAAGCTGTCAAATAAGGGTGCGTGGGGTGGACAGTTAGGCACCGTCTCAAATTGTAGCTGCCCACAAAAGTGTAAGCCTTTGTCTACTTTGTTGAGCAATTTTTTTTAAAGAATGGGTGAAAACCCACCCTAAATCGTTACTTTAGATGTGTGGAAATATTTTTAAGCATTTTAAGGGTGAAAGGGTTAGTTTGTAAAAGTGGGGCACAGTTCTTCGTCTTCCTCTTGCCTTATGCTGTGGGTCACTCTGGTACGAACACAGACAAACAGCTGCTGGCTCCTGTCATCTTGCATGGAATCATCTCCCTGTGCAGACCCCACCATGAAATGAGTTTTACTGAGGCATCTTCAAACCGCACATGTGTTTGAGATAGCTTCCTGTTGGTCATGGGATGCTCCCACTAATTACCATTGGGATTCCTCCGCAGAAGGAAGCCGGAAGGAGGCATCGTTTACAAGGGCATCTGCCTGAACTCCGCTGGAGAACAAAGGTACACGAATCCCAGTGGATGTCTGCAGATGGTTACAGCAGAGTGGGTTTTATAATCCCCGCCTTCGCAAACAAGCCTGTCTTCATAAATGCTGCCAGCGGTAAGACCCTCACAAGGCCATGCCAAGTGGTAAATAGAGGCCGAGTCTTTGAATTGAATGGTGGGTCCAGAAGAGTCTCTGATCTCAGATTTATGTATTATATTTGGAACATTTGCATAGACATAATGAAATATCTTGGGGACAGGAGTCGAGTCCAATCACAAAATTTACTTATGTTTCACATACACCACTGGGTTGATTGTAAGTGGTCACACCCTGGTGTGTGAAAGGTCTCCACTCCTGGCATCATGTGACCGATCAGAAAGGTTTAACTTGTGGCCCCTTTCAGATTTGTGATGTCTGGATTAGGTGTGCTCAGCTTTCGTTGTCAAGGGCAACTTCTTTTTTTGTTCTTTTTGGTTTTTCGAGAAAGGGTTTCTCTGTGTAGCCCTGGCTGTCCTGGAACTCACTCTGTAGACCAGGCTGGCCTCAAACTCAGAAATCTGCCTGCCTCTGAATTAAAGGCATGCACCACTCCTGCCCAGCCAAGGTCAACTTCTTAAATAAAGTTTTCATACATCATAGCTGTGCCAGACTCCTGACAATGTGTTCAGAGCCTTTTCCAAGCAGACGCAGCTAGACCTCTCTACCTCCCTCTGATTACACTACCCGACCACTCATTGTGGTCATGGTTCCCAAAACTATGCCCAGGGAAGCTGGGGGGAGAGGCCACAGAAGCCCAGTTGAGGGACCAGAAAGGACAGATGCCTAAGAGGTCTTTGGTTCTATGTAACCTAACTATCCCTCCTAAAGCGAAGGACCGCATGGGTTCTCTGTGTTCCCTGGCAGACTGACATTCCACTTGAGCAAGCTTGCTCTCTTTTTTGAATGGATGGACTTCTAATATCTGTTGTTTCTCCTCTACAGAGAAAACCCTGAGATAATCTTATACCAGCCCAGAGGAGCTGTCTTAGTAAGGGTTGCTATTGCTGTGATGAAACGCCAGGACCTTTTAAAAAAGCAAGTTGGAGAGGAAAGGGTTAATTCAGCTCACACTTCCAGATCACAGTCCTCACTGGAGGAAGTCAGGACAGGAACTCCTGCAGGGCTGGAATACAGAGGCAGGAGCTGATGCAGAAGCCATGGAGGGGTGCTGCTTACTGGCTTGCTCTGCAAAGCTTGCTTAGCCTACTTTCTTATAGAACTTGGGACCACCAGCCCAGGGATGGCACCACACACAATGGGCTGAGCTTCCCCCGACCCCTATTGATCACTAACTGAGAAAAGGCCTTACAGTTGGATCTCATGGAGGCATTTCCTCAAATGAAGCTCCTTCTTCTCTGATGACTCTAGCTTGTTTCAAGTTGACCCACAAAACCAACCAGAGTAAGGGCGGCACTCAGTTATTCATTCACACAGCAAATATCCAGGAAACCCCTGTGTCCAGTTTTATGCTGGGGCTTGGAGACCCCAGTAAAGGCAGGTTGCAGTGTCTGCTTATGCACCTATGATAACTGCCATGCTTCATAGATAAGCAAAAATAAAATATGGCTACTCCCAACATGCCTCCAAAATAGACTATATTGGATAATAGCTAGAGACCTGAGAGGTCATGTGCCCAAACCACAGGGATCCTACAGGGAACACCTGGACCACAGGGGCCGGAACACCACAGGGATACATCTGAGATGAGAGGAAGGTGGGGGCTGAGGTCCAGTCACGCCCAGTCCCGTGTGGCCATGGCCGTCACCGGAGCAACCATTACTCCAAAGCACAAGGGCTTAATGAAGACGACAAAGCCTTGGAAGAGATCATACAGTCGGAAACTGCCTGGGACGGTGCCCGTGTATGTCTGTCACCTCCCTACAGTTCGTCCTGTGTTTCTTACCCACTCTGGAGGGTGTTGGGACTTGATCTGTGAGTCACAGTTGCCCTCCACACTCGCCGATCTAACCAACGTGCTCAAGGATGTTCAGGGGAAATGAAACACAAGTTAACCTTCCCAATCCTAGTAGATAGGATGCAGAACGCTTTGGGGCTGGAATCAGAAATGGATGCCACCTCCAAGGGCCTTCAGCCACCTGTGTCTGAGAAGTGTTAGTGACATTTGCCCTCCCCACTTGTGGCAGACGGTGCCCACACAGAGATAAATATTCGTTTGTCCCGAGCGGGCTAGGAAACAGATGGCTGCAGTGGTTTCTTTCGGGCCTCGCTTCCTGCCTCGCATCCTGAGTCACAATCACACACATACACATCCTCTGGTTTTCCTCTCAGCTCGCACAGGAACTCGCATTTCGGTGGACTGAAGAATGCCCAGAAGTTCCAACACTCTTGGCACGGGATTTTTCTGCTCCTGGACGTTTATTGGGCCTTTTGATTCAGAGTAAGATGATAACTTTGCAGTGGGTCCCACCTGCTCGGGCTGAATCGCAGGCTGCATTTAAAGACATTTTACACCTCCACTCAGCACGCAACGGACCAACCTCTCTGCCTTGTCACCCTCTTGTAGCCCCGGCAAGGACCTCACCTCTTCCCACTGTCCAGGCAGGCTTTCCTCAGTGGCCCCTCAGAGGCTCGGGAGGCTGGAGTTCTGTGTGCCCACTCTTTCCGTCTCCATTCTTCTCTATTCCACACTTTCCATCTCTCATATTCCTAGGGTTGGGGTGATGAAGATCAGAGTGAAACTAACGTAAAACCTGACTGAAGTGCTCCGTGATGTCACCCTGTCACGGTGGCTCAAAGCACCCATCTAGTACTAAGGCTGGGATGCCTGTCCTCCTCCCCCACTGCAGAGCACCCACGTGGAGACCTGGTCCCATCCTTAGCCCCAAGACAAACAGAAACTTGTTAAAAAAAAACTTTCATGTCTACTAGTCTATGGAATAAGTATTTTATCTATCTATCTATCTATCTGTCTGTCTATCTATCTATCTATCTACCTATCTATCTATTTATTTATTTATTGTTGGACAGGTTCTAACTTTGTAGCCCAGGCTGACCTCAAACTCAAAGTCCTCTGCCCCAGCCTTCAGTGACATGATTATAGGTATGCACACCCATGCCCCTGGGCTTGGATGTATCTATTGTTTTATAAATGGGATCCCTGTGAATGTAAGCAGTTTGCTCACAATGTATCATTGTCATCATTTCAATGGTAACTAAGTCTGGGATCACATACACAGGTTCTGTCCTTTACATAAACTTCCCTTTGCGCCCAGTCCACTTCTCTTTCTCCTGGTTTACTGGTGTCCACACTGCTTCAGCTAATCTGCCTTTGTGCTGAAAGCCCTCCCAAGGGGCTCCCAGTTTCAGCCTTGCCCTGCCTGTGGCTCATGTGTGTCAGCATTGCACAGATAAGACTCTAACACACACCCTGTGCTTCACTCTTTGCCAGAGTGACAAGGACTAGTCTGGTGGTCATCCAGATATATACTGATATCCAGCATGTGTCCGTGTGGGCCAAGTAAGGTTCCATAGCATGGCTGAGGAAAAAAGTCTTCTACCCAGAGGTGGTAGAACCAAAAGCTGTGTGTTTTTAAGGCACCGTTGGTTTGTGTGTGTGTGTGTGTGTGTGCCTTTTGCTGTAACATTGAAGCTTCAGTTTCTCAGGGTGGGGGTGGTGCTTTTGTTTGGAGCCACCAGGAGCTGACACTTGTCACTTGAACTTCCTGACTTTGTTGGCTCTGCCAGGCATGCAGGGGCCTTTGCGTTTGATTTCCTCTGTGAGGAAGAAAAACAAAACAAAACAAAAAGTCTCAATTTATCATGGGACCCAGCACAGGAAAGCTTGCACAATAGACCCCAAGCTCCCTCACTTGGGAAAGCTGTCTCAGCCCGGGGAAGAGAGCTCCTCAAATCCAACAAAGGCCACTTTTCTTCCTGGAGAAAGCAGCTCTGCCTGTAGCTGGGAGACATTCACGCGGAGGCGGCTGATGGTTCAGTGGCTCTGTGAACCCACAGGCCAGTCAAGGAAGGAAGGAAGGCAGTTAGGGTCCCCTGGGGAACAGAGCCATTTTACTGGGGCCACTGGAGGACAGCAGCAATGAATTACGACTTCTCTGGCTAATCCGAGTGTTTGAAAACATAGTGAGGCCATCAAGTGTTTAGGAGGAAGCCAGAAGCCCCAGACCTGAGTCAGCAGATTAACATCTGCCCTATCTTGTTTGCCCCTCCCTCTCTTATAGTCAGTAAAGAGTGCGCTTTGTGGCTCCACCCACAATCCCACCCATTGGCCCTTCTCAAGGCTGTCTAGTGCAGTTGGTTAACCATCCGGATCTCATTACAAAGCCTTAAGAACCTTCCTCCCCTTTCTTACCTCTTTTTGGATTAACTTAATATTTTCATCACTTCATTTCGAAAAAATCCTTGAAAAAATGGCAGCAGTAACTGTTCTTCTGCTGTTAATAATAACTACAGAAAGTATGGCACAAACAGTTATCCTCTTGGAGTCTAAATCGGTCCAGCAGCCTCGCACTGACGATGGAAGCGCATAAACGCTCCCTTTTGCTCGTTTGCCTTTCCACACCCGCCTAGCCTGAGACGCCATCAATTTCCACATTTCTCCAGCCCCACTGTCAACCATAAAGCTGTGGCCCAGTTACCTACCTACCTAGTCTATTCTGTTGTTTCCTTTATGGCGGCTCGATCTACCATCGCTCTCCTACCTAAAATCCATCCTTTAGGATTAGCCTAGTTGATAATCCATTCTTGGAAAGCCTAGTTTTTGTTTCTAAATATGTCTTATCTTCCCACTTTCTTGAACTGTGTTTACACTGGTCTAAAAGTCCTTGATGGCGCTTACTGCCTTTGGCACATAGACGGTGGGCTCCACCATCTTCTCTCTCCCATGAGCCACTGGGAAGTTTGGCATCTGTTTACAAGTGATGTGCCTTGTTGTTTTTAACCCTTTTGCTCCTCTAATAGTGTGGTCTGTGTGCATTGCCCTCCAGTTTCACAATAATGGAATTCGGGGCACATTTCTTAAACTTGGTTTAGTTTGGGAATGGTTAGGTCTCTTCAATCTTACAGCTTAGAGTCTCCCTTTGGTTGTGAGAAACTCAGCCACTGTCTCCAAATGTCTCTCCTGTCCTTTTGGGGATGTTACCACGTGACAATAGATTGTCACTTTTTAAATCTGCTTTTATATATTTTCTTTTATTTTGGTTAACATGTGGATTTTAACTTTGTTGTTTTGTTTTGTTTTTGAATTGCAGCACATACTGTTTTAGAATCCACCAGAGAGCTGAACATAGAGGCGTTGGCAGCTGGGTGCCTCTAATTACCGGCTGTGTTTTGGTCACTTGACAATTTATCTTTGGGGACTTACCTGTCTTAGACAGAGGAAGGCACGTCTCTTCTGGAGAGAGTCCTTAGGTGTGGCAGGACCTTATGAGTACAGAAGTATAAATTCAGAACACGAACTTTTTGGACCACACAGAAAATCTGCTTGTGGTCATGATTCTGTAGGGAAAGCGCGATTGTCTTTGCCTTGCTTGGTATTGATTGAATATTCCTTAAAGTCTTTTTTTGCTGGAAGTTTACTTAAGGATCAACTTAAAATTTGTTGATTTTAGCTTTATGAAGGGAGGGTCCCCTGAGACCAGGCCACTCTGATGATGTCCAGTGTTGATTTTTATCCACCGTCCTGTGAGGCCCATGGTCGATGCCTTCAAAACGCAGGTGTTAGAATTCCTCTTGCCCACTTAGAATCTTGTCAGTTCTGTGCTGCTTTAATATATATTTAAAAAACATCCCATATGTTAGCCTTCACTGACTTTGAGTAAGAATACTATTTCTCTGCATTTATTGAGAGAATCACATGATGCTTCGCCTTTACATTGGACACATGTGGCAGTAGAAGGAGGTGTCCCCTGTAACTCGCCGCCATTTGAATACTTGGTCCCTAGCTGCCGTTCCAGCTGCCATGCCTGCCTGACGCCATGCTTCCCCACCATTGGTGGTGGGCTTTTAGCCCTTTGTAACTAGAAGCTGAGATAAACCCTTTTTCTGTTGCCTTGGTTATGGTGTTTTATCACAGCAATGGAAAAGTAACTAAGGCAGAGCAAATTATTCTAGTTGTCCTTTTTGGACTAAACCCAACTCGATCTGATATATCACACTGTTAATACATTTGTTTATTGATACTGTTGATACTACCGACTGTGTTCGTCTCCCACCCAGGCTTGAACACTGAAACTGACTCCTCAATGTGATAAGATTTTGAGTTAGGATCTAATGGATAACTTAGGCTGTCAGTTTGACAGAATTTAGAATCACTTCAGACACCTCGGACGGTGTCTATGGGGAATTTTCTAGTCTAGGCTAAGGGAGGCTGGAAGACACACACTAAATTTGGGTGACCCAGTCCATAGGCTGGAATCCTGGGCTGAATAAAAAGGAGAAAGCCAATGGAGCCAGCCAGCGGCATCTCTCTTTGCTTCCTGACTGTGACTGCTGCTTGACACCCTGGCATTCCCAGCAGGATGGACTGAGCCCTCAAACTGTGAGACAAAACAAACAAGGCTTCCTTTTACTTTGCCTTTGTTGGGGTGTTTTGTCATAGCAGCAGGAACGATGGGAGGGGAGAAGAGAACGCCTCCACCCACCTGTGAGTCAGGCAGGACTCTTCCTTCTGTCTTCTCTGACCTGTGTGTACTACCTGGGAGGGACCACCTGGATCGGGGATGCCGCTCAAGGTTGCAGTCGTGGTTCCAACAGTAAACCGCCTACAGGGTCTGTGAAGTATCTTTTTCATTTCCCCCCCCCCCCTTGGCACCAAATTGGCAAACTGGACTTTCCTGGGATTTTTTTTTTCTCTCTTGCCATTTTGTTATCTGCAATGACATCCTTTATCTTTCTTGTATTATCTGTCTGTCTTTTTCTTTTTTTTCCTCAAGAGTTCTTGCCACATGAATGTTTATTTATTCTTAATCTTTTATTTTCTATTCTTTATAAAAAATTATTTTATATTTTGGGGAAACGAATCTTTATCTTTTTCCAGACCCCCCTTTTTCTTTTATTTTCCAAATCTTACTGTTTTGAGCTATTTGAAAAATTATCATTGTATGTGCATGCATGGTGTCGCGTGCTGTGTATGTGTGTGTGTGTTCATACATACTGTGAGGTGCATTTGTATGTGTGTGTATGTGTCTGCATTCATGTTCTGTAGGGGGTGTGCGTTTGTGTGTGTGTGTTTGTATGTGCATGCATGCTGTGGGGCACGTTTGTGTGTGTGCACATATGGTGTGGTGTGTGGTATGTGTGTGTTTGTATGTGAACGTGCCTGCATAGTGTTGTGGTGTGTGTGCGAGTATGTGCATATGTGCTGTGGGGTTCATGCATGTTTGTGTGTGTGTATGTGCATATGTGCTGTGGGGTTCATGCATGTTTGTGTGTGTGTACATGCATATGTGCTGTGGGGTTCATGCATGTTTGTGTGTGTGTATGTGCATATGTGCTGTGGGGTTCATGCATGTTTGTGTGTATGTATGTGCATATGTGCTCTGGGGTTCATGCATGTTTGTGTGTGTGTATGTGCATATTTGCTGTGGGGTTCATGCATGTTTGTGTGTGTGTATGTGCATATGTGCTGTGCGGTTCATGCATGTTTATGTGTATGTTCACATATGGTGTGGTGTGTGGTGCATGTGCCACAGCAAGTAAGTGAGGGTCAGAGTTATAAAACTTCTTTGAGCCAATCCTCTCCTTCTACCTTTGAGTGGATTCTGAGGATTGAACTTGGGTCTTGAGGCTTATGTTGCAAACTTCTTTACCTACTGAGCTACCTTGCTGGCCACCGCAAAGGGGCTGCAGAGATGACTCAGTGGTTAGGAGCACTCGCTGTTCTTGCCAAGGATCCAAGTTCCTCTTCCAGTCTCAACACTGAGACACACAAGTGCCTGCACCTCCACCGCCAGGGTTGCCTTTAGCCTCGGGCTCTCCTGCACTCTCCTGTGTGCATGCCAACCCCCCAGATACACACCATTTAAAACAAAATATATCTTTAAAAATGCTAAGTGACTGTTATTAGCATATTGCTTATGCAATACATTAAACAGCTAAGGAAAGTTCTTGATTCCAGGCCACATGGTGTCCTTTTGATGACTCTCATTAGGTGCTGGATGCTACTGTGACCTTCGGTGTCCAGGGTAGGCACTAGGGGACTGCAGACAGAATTCTTCACTCTGTGTGAAGTGATGCTAAACAGTGACATGGCACGTCACTCCTGCCCCAGAGAACACACAGCTCACACCTTCCAAACACAGACATTTAAATATATATATATTGCTCATTCCTTCTTGGGCACTAAGGAAAATGGGGTCATATTTCATTTTCTGTCCCAAGTCCCTCCCAAGGGGTTTCTAGTGTCCTACTGAGTCCCCTTTCCTGCATCTCTTTCCAGGGTAGCCTGAACTCGGACTCTGAGTCAGTGTCTGCCAGTTATTAATTAATTATCTTAGTTAATGGTTTCATTTAAAATTATTTAATTATTACATAATTATTGCAAATGCCCTCACACCATTAATTTTCTGCATCGGGCTAAGTGCTTCCTGTATCGGCCCCTGCCACCATGAAGGGACAGAGCCTACTTCTCCTGCCATACAAGTGCTAACTGGCCTGACACTGCTTTAGACAGTCTCAGGCAAGGTCAGGATGGTATGGTCATAGACAAATCCGTGTTTTTCTAAGTTATCTGGCGTATTTCCCTTCCTTTTCACTGTGGAGACAGGGCCTGTTCTCTCTGCTTTGGCAACTTGAGAGAAGTAATCGCCCCCGTGAGCAGCTGTTTGACTGCACACAGAGGGAGGCCTTGCTGTGAGCAGAGCATCAGATGACTGCACACAGAGGGAGGCCTTGCTGTGAGCAGAGCATCCGATTCTGGTTTTGAGATCATTTGTCCCAGGTGAACTGCAAAGGGCTAGTGTCAGATTTTATGTCTACTAACATCACGGAGCCATTCTGATACAGAACACTCAATGTCACCCTCCTTCAGAGCCCCGGTGGCATAACGCAGAGCTTCTACAGCCTGGACATACCTCCACTTCCTCTGGTACTCCCTGGACCTGGCTTCATTTGATGATCTGAAAGTCTCTTGTGGCTGGCCCTTTGGATACTGAAAACCTCTCAGGCTTGCTTGACCTAGGACAACACCAAGCATGAATTGGAGGACTGTCCGGGCAGCAGGCTAGCTCAGGTCCCACTGGGAGGCTCAAAGCCAAAAAATCTGCTGAGAATGCTGATCACTACCCCAGATAGCAGGGGCATCAACAATAACACATTCAGAAATGAGCCCCGAAGGCACAGTGCCAAACAGGAGGCAGCCAGGGGGAGGATTTTCGTGGGCATTTTTATTTTGTTTTTTCTTTTCCCCACATTTGTTTTTATTTTTGTTATTGTTGTTTTAAATGGGGAGGAACTAGGGCCTCACTTGGTAGTCTAGGCTGGCCTTGAACTTTTGATTCTCCTGTGTCAGCCTCCCAAGTACTGGGAATAAAGGTATAAGCAGTCTTGTCCTAATAGTTTACTATCATGTATGTGTGCATGCGTTTGTGTACATGCACACGTGCATGTGTGTGTGTGTGTGTGTGTATACTCCTTAATACATAAATACAAGCTGTTTAATCTCTATAATGTTACTTGTATGTATGCTCCAGGATTAGCCATTCAGGAAATCCTAACCGGAAACCTAGCCCCAGGACTAGTGAAGTCTTGAATCTTGGAGGAGAACCTGTAGCCTCCACTTTACTGAAACAACATAATCCTTAACTATATTCTAAACATCTGTCCTTAGGCTCACAGATAAGTATAGTCCTCACCCTTCACCAAAGAGATGTCTCTTTGCAACAGATGAGGCTACTACAGAAATCCACCCTTCATCAAAATGCAGAGCTGTGGAGCTCTGATATGTTTACAAAACAGCTCTTCACCTACAGCTCTGGCATGTTGTGAAAGACTCTCAGAGCCAAAAGATCAAAACCAAAAGAGTTTGCTGTGTGACTATGTCTCCTATGAAGTTACGCCCATGAAGTCTCACCAGCATGACTGCCTACACATGCCTAAAGATGACATCAATCCTGCCAAAGTGGATGGAGAAAAACACACAAAGAGCCACAGGGAACTAAGGCATGCTGAGAGCAGGAGAAATAGTCTTCCCCAGGGAAGAGCGCACAAACCCAATGCCAAATGGTCGGCCCTGAAAACATACACGCAAGTGTGGGGATCAACCATGTCAAATTACAATGTTCAGAGGGGAAAAACACAGGTTTATTTAACACATCATTAAACCTTATCTTAAAAAAAAAGAAGCTGTCTTAGTTAGGGTTTTATTGTTGTGAAGAGACACCTTGACCAAGGCAGCTCTGATAAAGGCAAACATTTAATCGGAGCTGGCTTACAGATTCAGAGGTTCAGTCCATTATCATCATGGCAGGAAGCATGGCAGCACCCAGGCAGGCAGGGTGCTGGAGAAGGAGCTGTAAGTTCTACAACTTAATTCGAAGGCAGCCAGGAAGAGATGGTCTTCTTCAAGTCGCCAGGGGAGGCTCTCTTTTGGACTGGGTGGAGCTTCAGCATAGAACACCTCAAAGCCCTCCTATACAATGACACACTTCCTCCAGCAAGGCCACGCCCACCCCAACAAGGCCATTCCTATTTTTTATTTCATCCCAATTCCTTATTCAAGAGCTGGTGACACAATACTTCAGAGCAGAGAACTTGCAAGCATCCTTCCATCTCAATACTGCAAAACCCAAAACTTTCATCAGCCAGGAGAGGCATGCTGAGATGACCTCAGAGTATCAGTTCTCCTGGGAAGCTGTAACAAAATGCTAGCCACAGGATGGTTTAAACATCAGAAATATATTTTAACACAGTCTAAGCTCTGTTTTGGCAAGGCTGGCCCCTCCTTGGCCATCCCTGTTGGATTACCTACTTGTGGGTCCCTCCTCACCCTCTTGGGCACACACTCCTCCTTCTGTATCTGTGTTCGTCTTTTGTTGTTGTTGTTGTTTTGTTTTTGTTTTTCGAGACAGGGTTTCTCTGTAGCCCTGGCTGTCCTGGAACTCACTCTGTAGACCAGGCTGGCCTCGAACACAGAAATCCACCTGCCTCTGCCTCCCAAGTGCTGGGATTAAAGGCATGTGCCACCACTGCCCGGCTTGTGTTCGTCTTTTTAATGAGGACATGGGTCATATTTGGTTAGGGCTCACCCCAGTGACTTTATTTTACCTTGATCAGCTCTGAAAGGACCCAGTTGCTAATTATTCTGAGGAATGTGGATCAAGGCTTTAACGTGAATTCTGAAGTGCAACCCACAGTTCACCCTCTAACAATAAGCAGCGAACAAAACTGTCTAGTGGCCTAAGGTGGAAAGAAAAACACTATCTTTGACATTTAAAAAGTATTTTTATTTTAATTATTCCTGTGTGTGTGGGGTATGTGCAGATGAATGTAGTGCCTGTGGAGGCCAGAAAAGGGCGAGACACCCTAGTGCTAGAGTTTCAGGTAGTTGTGAGCCATCCTGGTACTTGGAACAAAATTGCAGTCCCCTGGAAGAGCAGCAAGAACTCTTAACCACTGAGCCATTTCTCTATTCCTGAAATTACAAGTCTTACAGTAGATTGAAACCATTTGCAACTCTACTGGACAAAGGTAAGAAGAAGCCCTGGACCATCAACTGTCATCAGTAACTTCAGAAAAGGTACATCCCTGGAACCGGTCTGAGCCAGTTCAACAATATCCGCCAATGACTCTATCCTCCAATGACTCTAAGAGGAAATGCAGTCACTCTTTGATCCTATTTCCTACTTTTGCAAATATAACAAAACCAACAAAGTGGTAAAAACACCAGAATGACAAGGCCAGAGGCTGGGAGAACACATGATTCATGTGTATACTGCATGGTCACAAGCCTTGACCGCTCTCCTTCAGTGCAACCCTCCAGTGGATTTGCAAAAATCCACTTACTAACACTGAACTGTTTTGTTGGTTGCTTCAATTTATTTGTAGATTTAAAAGTTACAGGCTGAGAGATAGCTCGGCATCAATAGCACATGCTTGGCAGCTCGCGGCCATGTACAACTCCAACCTCAGCTTCAGGGAGTCCAGTGCCCTCTTTGGGTATGCACACGCACACGCGCGCACACACACACAGAGTAAATAAGTACATAAATAAATTAATTAAATCTTTTAAAAGTCCCTGTAAAACTCTAGGTATTCATTTACTTGCTTAGTCACAGGCTCAACAGCACTGCATTGTGTAAAGATTCTTAAGAAACGGACTCTATTTTCCCCCAAATAATTACGTTTACTTCAACAAGAGTTCTTTTCACTTTTGTGTGCCCAATAATAATTCTTTCCATCTCTCAGGATAGTGGATTCTCAGAACCTGCCTTCCCTACTACCGTTATGCTGGCTGAAACTGACTTTGGTGAGACCTTCAGAATTCAGTCATATCCACAGTTTTCAAGTTGTCTTTCTCCATGGTTTATAAAGTGGAAATATTTTACCATCCATTTTGGAACATGCCAATCACACACTTTTGTCTTGCCTTCCATAGACTTGGGCTTCCTGATACACTCTAAAGGCAATGTGTACTCCCTGCTTAATGAGCAGCAGGTGTTATGCTACCTCGCTGGAAACAATAAGCAACGGGTGAAAGTCTATGGCTACACACTGCGTGAATTACTAATCTTTTCCTGGAAGTAGAATTGTTGGGTTAAGTAGCGTGTGTGTTTAAATTATTATTTTTAATTTTTGTTTTCTTTATGTATACGTGTCTGTGTGAGTGTGCTTGCTTATGAGCACAGGAGCCCATCAAGGTTAGAAGAGGGCTCAGATCCCCTGGGGCTGGAGTTATAGGAGGTTTCGAGCCATTTTAACCCTGGTGCTGGGAACAGAACTCAGGACTCTGTAAGATCAGCCCATGTTTAAAGTTTAATGATATGTCAGATTGAGCTAATAAAAGGCTATTATAACTTTTCCTGCCATACACCATTCAGATGCTTGCCTGCTTCCGAATGCCCTACCCAACCCCATTCTACTGGACGTTAGTGATCAGCAAACCCTGCCCCTGGTACTATTCACATGTGCCTCGATTTCCCTTCTGCTTCTCAGATACTGTCTGGCCTTGTAGCCTCACCCTGCCTTCAAGCTGTTGGGTCCTCTCTAGCGCAGGATTATAGGTGTGCACTGTTCTGCCTGGTTCTGTTGTTTGGCATTTGTATGCTCTTTTATTAATTGACTAAATCTGTTAACTCACTTCCTATCAGTGATTGATCTTGTAGTGATTGGAAAAGGACTTTCCTATGTAAAGACTGTAATTTGTATAGTAACTGTTTCAGTTAGAAACTATTTCCTCCTAGTTTTTCTTTTGATTGATGGACTGATTAATTTGGTTTTGATGAGTTCTTGCCATGTATGAGTCAAATGCATATATATATATATATACATACATATATGTATATAACATATACATATATAATAAAATGCTGTTGCATATATGCATATATGTGTGTATGTTGCACACATGCATATATGTATATGTATACATACATATATGTGTATATACATGTATGTTGCATATATGTATATATGTATGCATATATGTATGTGTATACATATATATGTGTATATGTTTATGTATATACATATGTGTATATGTGTATATATATGTGTATATGTATATATATATATATATATATATATCTATGTGTGTTTATCACTTGGCATCATGCTAAAATAAGTATATATTTTAAAGTAATTTCTTATAGGGATACAGGCATCTCCTTTATAATATTCTGGAAGTTGAGTAATGGTGAAACAACAAATTTAAATACAAAACCAAAAATCGATTACATGGCAACAACTAGTGTCAAGTTAAGAAAAAAGATGTCTGAGAGAAAAACAGAAGACTGAAAAATTTCCGAGGATGTACATATAGAAAAATGTAAAGAAACGGGAGATGATGAGAGCAGCAGTTGGTTCATTCTGGACCTTCCTGCCAATATAATTGATCTTGAAAAGCTGAAGTCTCTGGAAAAAGAAAGGCTTGGGAAAGTGGGCTAATTTTGTTTAAAAATGCATGAAGCCCTTTGATAATAACGGCCTGTTTGGGGGAGATGCCAGGAATTGAGATTTAGCCACAAGAACAAAGCTTAAGGTCTTATGTCATGAAACAAAGTAAAAATGTTCAAAGGAGAATTCCAGCAACTTCCCAGCTGTTTTCCAGGAGCCCCTTCACAACCACAGGCGGCAGCTGTGGTGACCAAGAGTTATCTGGGTCGCCTCAGCGTGGGATGATAACAAGGGCTCAAAGAAGCCTGAGCTCAGAGCCAAGAAAAACTCGAGTGACAAACACGAACCATAAAAGGAAAGGTTAAGCTAGCGGATAAACGTGTGGGGTGTGAGTTTGTGGTCTTGAAATTCAGAAAGACCAAAGAGGTAAACTCTCTTGTCACTATTGCCTTTGCATTTTCTAAGAGCCACTGGAAAATTCTAGAGGCTTCTCAAACAACAGGTGTTCAGATGCAGCTTCCAGCCTGAAATCCTGCTGATTCCAGTTTCATTCACCATGATGTCAGGGCAGAAAAGCTGGAGTTAGCCTGGACATCGGTCCTGCTTTGTTTCCTGTGTTTTAGACAAACAACAGACATGGCGTTTCTCTTCCAGGCTTTCTCCACTTCTGGTGAATGCCATTTGGTCCTTTGACTATGATACTTTCCCTCCCTCCCTCCCTCCCTCCCTCCCTCCCTCCCTCCCTCCCTCCCTCCCTCTCTTCCCCCTCCCTCTCTCCCTGCCCCCCTCCCTCCCTCCCTCCCTCCCTCCCTTTCTCCCTCCCTCCCTCCCTCCCTGTCTTCTCCTTGTCTTTGTCCCTCCCTCCCTTCCTCCCTTAAAAAAAAAAAAGATGTTATTTGATTTTTAATTGTCTGTGCGTGTAAGTGCAGTTTCCCTCGTAAATCAGCAGCAGATTGCTGGAGCTGACGTCACAGGTGGCTGGGGACCACCCAACATGGATGCTGGTATCACACATAGACCCTCTGTGAGAGCAACACAGCAGCCTCGCCAAACCCTCTCATCTTCCGTCTAAAAACAAAAACAAACACACTTTTATTTTATTACATTTTTCTTCATTTAGTGTGCATGTGTGTGCTCCCGCAGGCACAGCCAACCGCACACCTGAAGGTCACAGTGCAACTTGAGGGAGTTGGTTCTCTTCCACCATGTAGGTCCTGAGGATCAAACTCAGTTCATGAGGCTTGGCCCCAACAACTCTCACAGAATGAACCATTTCTCTGACTCCGACCATAATTTTCAAAGGAATGTTTTTCTGTGTTTGGGTTTATGATGGCTGCTTGGTATTTATTGATCTGGGTAAACTCTTTAAAAAAAATTTTTTTTTTTTACTTTTATTTGATTGGTTGGTTGGTTTTTGAGACAAGGTTTCTCTGTGTAGTTCAGGCTGTCCTTTCACTCTATTAAACCAGGCTGGCCATGAACTCACAGAGATCCACCTGCCTCTGTCTCTTGAGTGCTGGGATCAAAGGCATGTGCCACCACTGCCCAGCCTTGTTTATTTTATTTTATTTTTTTAATATTTATTTATTTAATGTAAGTACACTGTAGCTGTCTTCAGATACTCCAGAAGAGGGCATCAGATTTCATTACGGATGGTTGTGAGCCACCATGTGGTTGCTGGGATTTGAACTCGGGACCTTTGGAAGAGCAGTCGGCGCTCTTAACCACTGAGCCATCTCACCAGCCCTTGTTTATTTTTAATACAAACATTTTTATTCGATATATTTTGACCATGCTTTCACCTCCCCCAACTCCTCCAGGTTCTCTCTACCTTTCCACTCACCAAACAATGTTCCCTTTTAAAAAGAACACACACAAAAACAATACTAAAACCAGACAAACAAAAGCAAAAACAAAAGAAAACCAAAACAAAAAACAAGAAACACACACACAAAACATCAAAATCAAAAACTAGAATGCTTAAGCAAGAGACCAACAACACAAATGATGCCCAAACAAAGCAATATGAGACGAAAACACCATTGAGTTTGTTTTGCATTGGCCAACTACTCCTGGGTATGGGGTTTACCTGGAATGTGCTTGCTATAGCCCAGTGAAGCTCCATTGTGACAACGTTCACTCTACCAGGGCTATTAATTGTAGATCGCTTCTTGGTTAGGGGTGGGAGCCAGTGTCCTCTTCCCCTCTCAGCGCTGGGACCCTGTTCAGTTAGAACCTCTGCAGAGCCTGCAGTCTCTGTGAGTTTATGTGTACATCCATCCCATTATGTCTGAAGGACAGTTTCCTTGGAGTTATCCATCTCTTCTGGTTCTCACAGTCCTCGCACTTCCTCAGCTGAAGAGATCCCTGAGCCCCGAGGGGAGGGTTTGATGGAGACATTCCATCTAGGACTGTATGTTCCATGTCTCTCAGTCTCTGCACACTGTTGGGTTATGGGTCTATTAATTACCATCCGCTGCAGGAGCTCCTCTGAGGATGGCTGAGCCCTGGGCTCACCGATAATGAATGACCTCCTGTTGCACCTGCTTTCCTGACAGTAACATTGTTGCATTCTTTGTGGCTGAAGAAACACTGTTGCACATAACATCACAACTAGTACTTGTGAGAAAACGCCAAGAAAACCAGACAGGAGTCTTGTCACCTCATTTTCTTCAAAACACGGAATTGTTCCTTGAATGTGTTTCACACCCCTCCCAGGTGTATTGGAGAGAAGTGATCTACTTCAGATTATTTATTACAGCTGGTTAGTGTTATCTCTTTACATCTAAGGGAAAACCTGGTCTTGCCTCGTGCAGTTTGTCCTTGAGAATGGACTGCTTAACCCTCAGAGTATAAGTTGCTTGAATAAAGGTGGCAATTGCATGAGACTTGAGTCTGCCTCATTTTTTGGTCCTGTTCTTTCAGGGCCATGCTGCCAACTAGAGAAGCAAACATAAATGTACCTCTGATCTCCCTTGATATTTATAGCTCTTAATAGCTCTCTTAGGTCAACAAAATGAGATAAAGACCAAGGTTGTTCTTGTCCATTTAGACCCATAAAGAAGGGAGGGGACTGACACTTGGCTGTTTAATGCCAACAGTCTCCATTCATCCATTAGGTGGATGATATCTGCTATTTTGCTTGTGGGAAAGAGGGGAGAGCAGAGCTCACTTCCGGAATCTGGATGTTTACTGCCTCACAGAGGGAGAAAACACTGTCTGGTTAACTCAGCTGGCACCTTCTGCAAAGGTGACACCTTTGCAGAGGGGAGTCAAAACTAACATCTTTCAACTTATTGGGACTCCAAAAGATGGCTTTTGATTTTGTGGCCTTTGTTTCACTGGGAGAGTAAATGGCAGTTGTGAAGGCAAAGGGGAAAGGTTTGGGAGTCCTCCCTTGTGGCGCCTCCTCTGCTTGGCCTACTGAGAGGGAGGCTGTATACAGCTTGGAGCCAGCCTCTGCTGGCTCTCCCTAGAGGGACAGCTGCAGAAAAGCAATCAAAGACTGACAAAGCTGCAATGTCCCCCCTCCCCCAACTGCAGACTGAGAGACACCATTTCCTGTCCATTGTGGCTGGGCCCCGGATGCTGCTTGATTAAACCTTGGGTTTCTGACATGTGCAAGAAGGGAAAGGGTCGTGGAAAACATAAAGGAGCTGGAATGTTCTCTTGCTTAGGGCTACTGATCTTTCCTAAACCAATCCTCTGTGCTTCTCAAATGTTTGCTATATTACAATGCAGGATCTTTCTGTATCATTTTCCCTTAAGTACTGACTGTTATCCCACTTGTAGGAATGGACTGACTGTCAGACAATCAGCTTCAGAGATCAAAGGGATGGTACCAGGCTGCAAAGAATTCATCTCTGAGTTCTAAGCCAGCAGCCCACTGTTGAGCACAGCAGCCCATTGTTGAACACAGAGATTGGGAATTTGTGTTACTGTCTTAGTGGGCATCTGTTTTCATCTATTCCCTGCTGCTATAACAAAATGGTGGAGATGGGCAATTAATACAGAGTAGACATTTGATTGACTTGCAGTTCTAGAGACAGGGAGGTCTAAGAGCATGGACCAGCAGAGGGTCTCTGGAGGGGCACCCTCAGACATAAGTGTCATCATGGGGTATCATATCTACTTCTTAATTCCCTCCAAACTCACCTCAAGTAACAGTAACATGACTTTGGGGTTTAAATTTTCCAATATAGGAACTTTCGTGGGGGACGTTTAAATGATAATAGCAGCCAAGGGAAACATGAAGCTGCCACTGATGGGGCAAGACAATGTGGAGCTGAGACCTTATTTGTTCATCATTGTGCAAGACATATTCCTTAATTACTGATGAGCCACTGGGCACTGTGTGGGACAGTGATAAGACCTGGGTCTTCAGCTCAGTGAGCTGAAAATGGGACCCTGATTTTGGGGGGGGGGGGGCAGGGAGTTATCATCATAAGAACAGTAGAGAAACCGTGTTTGACTTTCAATTTTATTTATTCACTCTTTTTCGGGTTTTTTCTTTTACTCTTTTTCCCCCCAGTTCTGATGCAATGTCCACAAGAGATCCCAGGTACCATATGACAGACAGCCCTACTGGGCTCACCAGGTAAGCACAATGAGGCTTCTCTGGACAGGAACTGATGAAAGCCCACGAGATGCCATGCGGGCCCCCAGCAGGAAGGTTTAGAGAAGGCAGCGTTTTGCTAGGATTAACCTGCTTAGGGCTTAGCCTGATGGCAGCAAATAGACCTCACTGCTTTTCAGCTTTTTCTCCCGAAAGAAAATTTGACATTTTTTTCCTCTTTTCTACTGGGTGCGTGCTCTTTCCTCCCGTGAAGTCAGAATGCCTTTTCTGTCCAGTGCCTAGATTAGACCCAGGAAGAATGAGGGGACACAGAAACCAAAGGGAATGGGGAATTCTGGGGCTGGCTCTCGGAAGACCCCCCCAGATGAAATCTCAGGAGATCTGCATGTGGGCTCCGCCCCTGAACGCCCCGCCCCCCACCTCCTCCATGGAGGATGTGAGGACCCAGGAAGCATCTGCACATTGGCTGCTACTGATTCTGGCAGAAGTCTGGTGTTAAATGAAACTCCCAGGAGAGTCTCGGGATGTCCATGAGGGAATCCGAGAAGAGCGCTGAAGCCCTTTGAGTGCCAGTGTGCCAGCCAGTGGGTTTCAAGAAGGGTGCTGGGGTTCTGTGTCTGAGACCCTCCGGGGGTATGGCCCCACAGGGCGTGCTGCCAAGGTATTCTTATAGTATCATGGAGCCCTGCCTGCCTTTCACCTCATCTCTCCATCCAGTGACAAACGCTAGGAGCCATATAATACATGATATCCCTACCCCAGGCTAGGTACAAAACCAGATATGAGGGGTCCAGCTGCCTTCTGGTAAGACTGACACTAACAGATGTGGAGAGTGTAAAACAACTTGACTATGTTTTTCTTTTCCCTTGTAGATAGGGTCACGTGTCCCAAGGTATCTGTGAACCAGCTATGCAGCTGAGAAAGTCCTCAGACTTCAGATCTTCCTTTCTCTACTCTCCGAATGCTCGGATTAAAGGACTATGCCATCATGGCTGTTTTGCAATGCTGAGGCTCAAACCCAGAGCTTTGTGTGCTCTACCAACTGAGCTAAAGCCTCAACCCCTGTTAACATTTTCCTGACACACCTTGGGTTTTTCATAGTCATGTATTTCCTAAGTCATAGATCTATTGTTTTAAATTTTTATTTTTAAATTATGTGTATATGTGTTGGGAAATATGCACAAATATGCGCGAAGGTGCTCAGAATCTAGAAAAGGATGTAGGATTCCCTGGAGCTGGAGCTACAGTTGTGAGCTCCCCAGTGTGGGTGCTGGGAGTCGAGCTCTGGATCTCTATAAGAGGAGTATGTCTCTCTCTAGCCCTTGTTGTTGTTTTGAGAGTAAATTAATGCTGGGTGTGATGGTGTATGTCTTTAATCCCAGGACATGGGAGGCAGAGGCAAGCAGATCTTTGAGTTCGAGGCTAGCCTGGTCTACAGAGTGAGTTCCAGAACAGACAGAAATACACAAAGAAACCCTGTCTCAAAAAACAAATAAACAAAAAAGAATCAATTAATAAAAGTATTTTTAAAAATCCCAGTGCTAAAAAGTTAATATCAATAGAAAACACATGTGCACAAGTAGTTTGAATGAGAAATGCCTTGAATAGCCTCATGTATTTGTGTGTGTGTGTGCATGTATGTGTGTGTGTGTGCATGTTCATGTGTGTTATTTGTTTTTGTCTTTTGAGAAGACTCTAATGTTACCCTGGTTGGCCTAGAACTCACTATGTAGACCAGGCTGGTAGTGAACTCACTGTAGATCCTCCTGCCTCTGCCTCTGCCTCTGCCTCTGCCTCTGCCTCTGCCTCTGCCTCTGCCTCTGCCTCTGCCTCTGCCTCTGCCTCTGCCTCTGCCTCTGCCTCTGCCTCTGCCTCTGCCTCTGCCTCTGCCTCTGCCTCCCAAGTACTGATATCAAAGGTATGTGACACTGCCTCCAGCAATATTTGAACATTTGGTTCTCAATGAGTCATGCTATTTGGCAAGGTTTAGATGTGGCTTTATTGGAGTAAAAGTGTCACTGGGGTGGGCTCTGAGAGTATAAAAAGTCTTGTTTTTTAAAAAATATTCATATATTTATATATTTTAAGTATATGGGTCTTCATGTCCATCTGCACACCAGAAGATGGCATCGGCTGTGAGCTGCCATGTGGGTGCTGGGAATTGAACTCAGGACCTTCAGAAGATCAGTGGGTGCTCCTAACCACTGAACCATCTCACCAGACCCCAACTCTTGCTAGTTTTATTCTCTCCCCCTCTCTCCCCCTCCCCTGTACTCACCACCCTGTACCCTGCTTTGAGCTTCCTGCTTTGAGCTGCCTGCTGCCATGATTCCCCACCATGGTGAGCTTACCCCTCTGGAACTGTAAGTTCAAATAAATTCTTTCTTCTCTAAGTTGCCTTGGTCATGGTGTCCCATTACAGAAACAGGAAAGTAACCACTGTACACACTTGAGCCCCATGATAATTTTAGGAGGACGAAACTAAAAGCTTGATAGCTGGTATAGGTTATAAACCTTCTTTTCCTAATTCTAATTTTTGAGGGATCTAATGAGCAAGGTCATGTGAGCTATTCTTGATCAGCCACAGGAATTCATTATCTACCCAAAGATCTCTCTGGAGCATTGGTCAGCCATCTGTTACTGTATCAAGCCTCAGATAATCAACTTGGAGAGACAAGAAGTTTACCTTGGCTCACAGTTTTAAATGCCCCACCATCCCCTTAAAGGGGATATCTACAATGACAGGAGACTGCCCACTAGGTCCACCCCATGATGTGGCTACTACTTCCCCATAGGGTCAAGCTGAGAACAAGTCTTTAACACATAGACCTTTGGGGGACATTCTAGATCCAAGCTGTAATACCTGGGTGCCCACAGTGTTCTGGTTCAAGTACCTGGATGTTTGAATCTCAATATAAAATAGTGTAGTACTTGCATCTGATGCATAGCCTCCTATAGGCCCGGCATGGTTTATCAAACTCCTCAATATAGTACAGTGTTCACACCAGGTAAGGAGCTATTATCCTGATCTCTTTATAGAGGAAGGAAGAGAGAATAGTCTGTGAGTGTTCAGTATTGACGTAAGTCTTTTAAAATCTGCTTGGCTGCATTATGGGTAATGGATGCCGAGAACACTTCGGGACGACTGTATTATTATTATTAATGCATATCTGGTATCTGGGAAAACAAATTTTGCCCAGAGGTTTCAGATTCTGTCCCTGTTGTCCTGTTCCTGGACCTTATGGTTTGAATGCGGAACTTAACCTCGTGGGCCCCTGGACCTAAACACTTGGTCCCTAGCTGGTGCCATTGTTTTGTGACATTGGGACAGACACAGACACAGACACTGACAGACTCAGAAGCTGAGTCAGGGATGGAGCTTATGGGTTAGAGTCTACGGGTTTGCCTGAGGTCTCTGCCTCCTGCTCTGCCACTCGGATGTGAGAGAGTTGTCTTGTGTTCCCACAAACAGATAGGAAACTCTCCTATCAGCACCACCCAGCTGGCTTCAGCCAATATGGCTTCCCTTCCTCAAAGCACTGTTCTCTCCCAAACCTAAATCCTGCCTCCTCAAGTGGCTCCTTGTCAAGAATTTGTCCCAGGGACTGGAGAATGAACACGCCGGAAAATGTTAATACAATTATTACTGGCCTATGGCTCTACTTTCAGCAAACAGGTCCTTAAAGTAATCGTCGAGGGACTTGTTCCCATGCCTTGCCAGGCTCCAGGGTTGAGAAATGCAGCTATCTACAAATGAGCAATGTGTTCACTTGCATAAGACTAACAAGCCGCAGCAGCAGCCCGTGAAGATAAGCTGTGATGTACATGCCAGTAAGTGTTGTTGCCGCTGCAGTGTCTCTGACTGCTGATGTGGCATTGGGCAATGTGCGTGGTGGCCAGACTGCCCAGCTGGCCTGCCACTCTACGGCCCCTGAAGCAAGTGTCACATGACCAGTGTGAGTACTGATTTTGTTAAACGGAAACAGGGCGAGGAAGAATGAGAAACAGAGTGTGGGACCTCGAGATGGCTCAGCAGGTGAAGGGGTTTGCCACTATGCCTGATAAATGACCAAGTTTGATCCCTAAGACCCACACAGTGGAAGGAGAGAACTGAGTCCTGAAGGTTTTCCTCTGAACTCATGTGTACCATGGTGTGGGCGCATATGTGCCCACCCACATACACACTCACACATACGCTTAGAATGCAATCTCTGTGTCCCATGTGTGTACATATGTGTCTGTGTGTGTGCACGTATATGTGTGTGTATGTGTGTGTGTGTGTGTGTGTGTGTGTGTGTGCATGTGTATGTACATGTGTGTTCACTGGGAACTGAACTCAGGGCCTCTCATGCTTGCTAGGCAAATATGCTAGTATTGAGTTATATCTCTGTTAGTGTTAGATCTCTAAGATCCTTTCCAACTATGCAGTTTTGACACAGTCTATCCTCCAGCAGACCCGAAGTCTGACCACAGCACAGAGGCACCCATGTGATGGTGCTGTAGGTTGGATGTTCACACCCAGTTCACAAGGAGCAGATTTAATCCCTGCCTGTATGGTAGTAGTAGGTCCTGGAAAGTAAGGCACACACGATCAAGTTAATGTCCATATGAAAAGTTTGAAAGAGCAATGTTTGCCGTCTCTTCTTTACAGAGGGCACACTGAGGTGTTTGTCCGTAAGCCAGGGAAGAAACCAAAGCAGCAACAGACACAGTTTTGCTCAAGCTACCTATGCTGTGCTGTGCTGTGCTGTGCTGTGCTGTGCTGTGCTGTGCTGTGCTGTGCTGTGCTGTGCTGTGCTGTGCTGTGTGTGCTGTGCTGTGCTGCGCTGAGCTGTGCTGAGCTGTGCTGTGCTGTGCTGTGCTGTGCTGTGCTGTGCTGTGCTGTGCTATGTGTGCTGTGCTGTGCTGTGCTGTGTGTGCTGTGCTGTGCTGTGCTGTGCTGTGTGTGCTGTGCTGTGCTGTGCTGTGCTGCCCTGTGCTGTGCTGCCCTGTGCTGTGCTGTGTGTGCTGTGCTGTGCTGTGTGTGCTGTGCTGTGCTGTGCTGTGCTGTGCTGGGCTGTGCTGTGCTGTGCTGGGCTGGGCTGTGTGTGCTGTGCTGTGCTGTGCTGTGTGTGCTGTGCTGTGCTGAGCTGAGCTGTGCTGTGCTGAGCTGTGCTGTGCTGTGCTGTGCTGTGCTGTGCTGTGCTGTGCTGTGCTGTGCTGTGTGTGCTGTGCTGTGCTGTGCTGTGCTGTGCTGTGCTGTGTGTGCTGTGCTGTGTGTGCTGTGCTGTGCTGTGCTGTGCTGTGCTGCCCTGTGCTGTGCTGTGTGTGCTGTGCTGTGCTGTGTGTGCTGTGTGTGCTGTGCTGTGCTGTGTGTGCTGTGCTGGGCTGTGTGTGCTGTGCTGTGCTGTGCTGTGCTGTGCTGTGCTGTGCTGTGCTGTGCTGTGTGTGCTGTGCTGTGCTGTGTTGTGCTGTGCTGTGCTGTGCTATGTGTGCTGTGCTGTGCTGTGCTGTGTGTGCTGTGCTGTGCTGTGCTGTGTGTGCTGTGCTGTGCTGTGCTGTGTTGTGCTGTGCTGTGTGTGCTGTGCTGTGTGTGCTGTGCTATGCTGCCCTGTGCTGCGCTGTGCTGTGCTGTGCTGTGCTGTGTGTGCTGTGTGTGCTGTGTGTGCTGTGCTGTGCTGTGCTGTGCTGTGCTGTGTGTGCTGTGCTGTGCTGTGTGTGCTGTGCTGTGCTGTGCTGTGCTGTGCTGTGCTGTGTGTGCTGTGCTGTGCTGTGCTGTGTGTGCTGTGCTGTGCTGTGTGTGCTGTGCTGTGCTGTGCTGTGTGTGCTGTGTGTGCTGTGCTGTGCTGTGTGTGCTTTGTGTGCTGTGTGTGCTGTGTGTGCTGTGCTGTGCTGTGCTGTGCTGTGCTGTGCTGGGCTGGGCTGGGCTGTGCTGGGCTGGGCTGTGCTGGGCTGGGCTGTGCTGTGCTGGGCTGTGCTGGGCTGTGCTGTGCTGTGCTGTGCTGTGCTGTGTTCTAGCAGCCTGCTCAGACTGAGGCAGAAGGGGCCTAAGCAGCCTCCCGTGGTAGCTGTGATGTCAGATCAGCTTGGCTTTTGCTTCGGACCAGACTTGGCAGCCTTTTGCTAGTGGTTGATCGTAGCTGGCTTCCCAAGAGTTTTGCTACAAAGCTTTCAGAAGGCTTGAGCCAACCAGGTCGTCCTCCGACTTCCACACACGCACGGTGGCATGCACTCACCTGCACATACCCAGGAACACATGTGTGCACGTGCCTGTACATGAAAACGTGAAAACATAAAGCAATAACAATCAAGCAGAAGTCCATCCGCTTACCTGGGTGCCCTGGCAGGCCAGAACAAGTCAGTGATGAAAACCTCCTGCCCTCATACTTCATGCTTCTACTGTTTAAATTCTAAGCAATGGCTGCCTTTGCGGCCACCTTAGCATGCTATGTCGCTTATCACTGTATAGATTATTTGTGGCATTGGAGTAAGTTGTTCCAAACTCAGCGGCTTCCAACGACCAGCTCACAGGTCTGCAGGTCAGAGGCCCAGCACAGTGTGGCTCTGTAAAGCCCCACACTGGAATACAGGGTCCTCATCTAGAGGCTCTGGAAAGTTCCTATTGCTAATCAGTTCTGTTCTTGTCACAGGACTGGGATCTCACTGCCTTGATGACTGTCAGCCAAGGCCTATCTGCAGCGCTTCCAACTTCCAGATTCCTAACCTCGCTGGCTCCGTCATCTTCTAAGTAGCCGTGTGTGTTCAATTCTTCTCAAGCCTTCAATCTCTGATTTCCCACATTTGAGCTCTGCATTCAGATATAAAGGGCTGATCTCTGCACTGAACCGCTGGGCTCCCTCCCAACTTCATGTCTTTTCTTTTAAGTAACCCATCGAGTCCAATTTTCGCTACCCATATATGCATGGGTGGGGGGCTATATATTGGAACATGGTTAACCTTTCAGGGGTCCACAGCCTAAAAATAACCTCCTTCTCCTAGCAGCCCAAAACGAACAATATCTCTTCAGCTGGGGTAGGGACTCCTTCCACCCCCATCCACGCTAAAATGTTGACCGACTTGATGTTGTGTGGGTCTCATAAAGGCAGCCATGACTGCTGGGAGTTCGTGAGAACAGCATAGGTTGACGCCTTTCCCTTATTGGCAGCCCTGCTCCTGGGCTTCAGTTCAGTACATTCCCGATGAGTTCCCCGGCTCACTGTCAATGTCTCCCAGCGGTGCCTTTGGGATTCCGGAGGTATTGAGATTGTACAGCAGGGGAGGTTTTCTTTAGATGGATGCTTCAAACATGTCTGTCTGTATGTCCCCACCAGAGTTCTTTCACTCGGAGACAGTGTGTGGCGATCAGTGACCTCGGTACCTCTCAGGGTCTTCGGCCTATGATCTGGGTCTAAGACATGCTTCTTGGCTGGCCAATGAACCTGCTGAGTTAAGAGGGTGTTTGGGAATTCTCTGGAAATCTTGTTTAACCATGTGACTCTGATCTCCCGGGATGATGAGCCGGTCCTTCCTTTGGCAGGAAGTGGCGGTTGGCTTCCACAGTCAGGAATTCTTCCCCTTGTGACTGTGAGTGTATTGTCATAGAAGGAGCGAGCAGAGCTGAGAGTCTGAGAGGTCTGTTCAGGTCCATGTGGCTGACACACGAGTCCAAGTTCAAATGCATCATTGATTTAAAGATAGTCTGGTAGTTTTTTGTTTTGTTTTTTAAATTTAAATTATTTATTATATGTAAATAACCTGTAGCTGTCTTCAGACACTCCAGAAGAGGGCATCAGATCTCTTTACGGATGGTTGTGAGCCACCATGTGGTTGCTGGGATTTGAGCTCCAGACCTTCAGAAGAGCAGTCAGTGCTCTTAATCGCTGAGCCATCTCACCAGCCTAGTCTAATAGTTTTAAAAAATCATCCTTGAATATTTTAGTCTCTGTCCGTCTGGTAGATGGTAGGAATGTCCTTTTCTGTGCCCATGGTAGTCAGGCATGGCTGCAAAGTTCGCTGGGGCTGTTGAAACTTGAGCAGAAGTTGTGGGAATCTGTGTAGTTTTCCATGTTGTCTCCTCCCTGTGTCACTGTGACCATGGTGGTTTGGGCTAGGAGGCTCATCTACTTAGGTTCCTACCTCATGGTAGAAATTCCCCCCTCACACGAACTGAACACATAGCACCAGGAAGACGGAAACAATTCCTGTATCAAGTCACCAAGGCCTGGGGGGTAGCATTTTCCTGACACAGGGCCTTTCCTTTTCTGACTGACACAGAGAACCTGAGGCAGGTGAGAGGCCAGATGGGAGGGAGTCCAAGGCCCACAGCAGACTTGGTACTTTTGAGTGTTCAGGATAAAGTGGGTCACCACAGCCAGAGTGACCCCCAGCTAGGATGGTTTTGTGGTGTGTGCTGACTGTTAGTCACAAGTGGCAGGGAAGGGGAAGACAGAAAAAAAAATTGCAAGAAGGAATGTTTGCTGTGCCTGAGCAGCTTGACCTCAGAGACAGCTCAGTCCCCTCCCAGAATGGGTTGGCTCTCAGCAAAGTTGCTATAACCCAGACTTTGCTGTGTGGGGTTCAGCTGTAAGTTACCTCTGAGCACACATGTTGAAAGGCGAAGGCTCTGAAGCCACTCACACAGGATGGAGTTTCTTTGGGGACGGTGCTCATTTGTACCTTCCTTCTACAACTATCTGCATTCCTGGGTGCTGAGTCTACCAACAGTGAGCACCCGTGTCTCCTGGGCAGTGTGAGTGGCACATGGCCAGATAGCTGGCAGTCCTGTACAATGGGGGTTGTTAAATGCACGCTGTCAGGAAGAAGGGCACATCACTGGTCCAGGAACTCTAAACAGAATGAAGCTGCTAGTCACTGAACCAGGCCTTAAGGGCCTGCTTCTGCATTTAAACATCCCCCCCGCCCCCCCCCCCCCCACTACAGATAAGCACACGCCTTCCTTTCAAGGCTGGCAAGCACAGAGAAATACCGAGTTGCCTGAAGATCTGAACACAACATGAAAAGTTCTCAGAGTTCAGGGGCTTGGAACAGAGTGTTCGTGGAGCAAGTCTTATGATTCACAGCCCCTGGGTTCACCCTGTGGTCAAGTCAAAAAAAAAAAAAAAATACTACTAGGGAGCCAGGTATCTGGAGTGAATTAAGTCTCCCTTCCTTTCCCTGTCTCCCTTCTTCTTACTCGCTCTCTCTCCTCTCCTCTCTGTCCTTCTAATTATGAGGAATACAACTAGAACTGGTCTTAACCATCAAACATCCACGTCTGGATTTTCCACACAGACAGTTTCGACAACTATGGAACAAACATCTCTGGAAAGGACTTCAGGACTGGAGATGCAGGAATCTCCTCTTGCCCTGCTTCCCCAGGGCATGGTGTTCCCAGGTACCAAGAATCTAAGGCATCTAGGGATGTATGAAGCATCAGAAGGATGCAGGCTGGTTCTATGCAAACATGATGCTATGCTCTCTAAGGGACCCTGTAAAGGAACAGGGGTCCTGGCTGTGAGGGCCTCCCTGCAGACTCAGAGAGAAGACTGTTACGACAGAGGCGTCCTTAGGGATAACGGTGAGGGCTCCATCTGAAGTTCATGCTGCTCATTCCTCAAAGCTCCCACCGAAAAAATGCTCTCATCTTCTAAGTCTGCCTCAGAGTCCACCTCCAGGAACTAAATCACACACTGGCAGCTGCTCAGGAGTGGACCACACATGTGCACAGAAAACACACACTTCTTGTTTATTCCATATTTGTTTCATTGTTAGTTCCACTTTATATATCTGCTATATATGGCACTACATTAGATTGAATATTATATAATTACATGTCACATACACATTACATACCGGCAGTTTCATACAGTATACATTCCTTTTCTTTTTTCTTTTTTTTCTTTTCTTTTCTTTTTTTTTTTTTTTTTTTTGGTTTTTCAAGACAGGGTTTCTCTGTATAGCCCTGGTTGTCCTGGAACTCACTCTGTAGACCCGGCTGGCCTCGAACTCAGAAATCTGCCTGCTTCTGCCTCCCCAGTGCTGGGATTAAAGGTGTGCGCCACCACTGCCCGGCCAGTGTATATTTCTTAAAGTGTTTTTTTTTTTTTTTTTTTAACTGCCTAAGCGTGTTTTGTTTTGTTTAAATATAAGGAATAGTGGGTGTGGAAAGCCAAATCCTACTGATCTCGTGAAAACATCCCTGATTTTATATTTCTCATGCCCTTGCGACCTCAGATTCCACCTACCTGAGCCACGCCCAGGTCTTCCTGGCAAAATCTCTTCCCTCCAGAATCTGACTCAGTCTTTCTGCCTGGCACACTGGGGCCGCAGCTAACAGACGTCGGATGAATAACATCCTGTAATGTGGGGCCCTCGCTGAGGAGAGGTGGGGGGCAGGGCGAGGTTCTGGGCCAGAATTCATGCTAAGTCAAAGTTAAGGCCCCAACTCCCAGCAGCTTAGTAACCGCACGACTGGCTTCATTCGTGCCGGTTCCCACACACCCACGCCAGGAAGAGGGAAGGGATAGCCTGTCCCCAGGAGTAGGGGCAACTGCAGCTCTTCCTCCAGTGAGAACTCCAGTCTCTGAGCTGGGCTCCATCCTTCTGCACTGGGAAATGGTTTTCTTGACTCCCCCTGGGCACTTTTCCCAGGAGGATCCACTAGATGGCCTGCGTTGAACACCACCTTTCCGGGAGCGTGCCTGAAGGGGGAAGGACTGCTTCTTAGCCTTCCTGCTTAGCTATTTTCTTCTTCTTCACAATTTGTCCAGGTAAATCTCCTGCAGTGTAACCATACTAACCCCTCAACAAACTTCACGTTAGACAATAGGAACGAGCTGAGGGGTGAGTGTTGAGACTCTTTAGTGGAAGAGCTCTCTGACTGGAAACACAGCAAATCAAGCGATTTCTGAGTCACAGCACGGACAGTACTGCAGAGAAAGAAGTAGTAAATTAAGGCCTGCTACACAAGCTAGTTTGAATAAAGAGAAACGACAAGACCTTGTACTGGTGGGGCCGGAGTAATTCAAGCTCCACGGCACTTTGGGGGTAGGCACGGGGCATCGCCACACATGTAGTTGTGGCTTTTGCCCTTAGTTGTAAAAGCCAAAGACAGTTTGAACTCTTTGACCGGGAAACTTCGAAGATTCCTAAAGCTAGAGAAAAGCAGTCAGTATGAAAAAAAAAAAAAGTTCGTCTCTGCTACTTGCAGTAAAGGAAACTTGGAAAGAAGCCCAGGGACTGACTGTAGGGAGCTGACTCAGCCAATGCGCAGCTGAGAAGATGGACCGCGTGGAGCGCCCCCGCCCCTGGATACAGGAAGTCCTGCTGAGTGGCTATTTTCTCTGGTTAAATGTAGATTTGCGAGTTTGGGGATGAAAGTAAGAGCAGACTGCTTGTGTCCGAGTAAACTCTTACACAGACAATGATTGTTACACCACACATGAAGAAAACCCAAACCAGCTTGTGCTGGATCCCCAAACCCAGCTCAGGAAGCTAAGGCAGAAAGGATCATGAGTTCTAAGCCAACCTGGGCTACTTGGAGAACATACACAAATTAAACTCAACAGCCACCGTCAGTTGGAGGAGCTGATTCTAGAGTCGATTTTCGGGAGCTGAGTGAGGGGCATTATAGTCGGTCTGGCTTTCTGTAACAAAATGCCACAGACTGGCAGAGTTCAGAAAAGCTTGGAGTTCCAGAGGCCATCAAGTATCATAGGAGTCGTCTAACAAGAGGATGGGTCAGAGCCCTCTTTTCTTCTCTTCCTGACTTCTCTGTGTCATCACCTCTGCTGGGCAAAGACTCTGTCAGGCAGAAACTGCTTGTTCTTGGGCTCCTCCTGAATGGTTGAGAAGGACATTCCTAAATTGATAAATTCTCTAGCCTCATGTACTCTGCCACAGCCTCACAAGACAGATGAAGAATCTATGCCATGAGAGATGAAGGTTTGACCTGCAGTGATGAAGAGAGGGATGCAAACATTCACTCCTTAAAAGAGACATTTCCATTGGCATGCTAGGTGGTCCCCCAAAAATACCCCGGTCAGAGAGAAACCCTAACCCACTTTCCCTGTGTCTCATCAGGAGTGGTTAAGGCTCTGATGGGGAAGGCTGAGCTCCCATAGACTAGCCTACACATGCTGGGGTAAATTACCGTCTGCTCATGCTAGCACTAACTGTCAGTCATGTGCTTTACATTTAGACACAGCATTTGAACCTAAAATCAGGCTGTTACAAGATTCTACACTGATCTGTCCTGTCTAACTCCTAGGGTACCATTACTCTGAACTAGTTGCTGTCTTGCTTTGTTTTTTTGTTGTTGTTGGAGTTTTATAAATATACGTAACTAGTTCTTTGAGAATTTCATTCCATATAATTGATCATATTTACCTTGTTTTCTTTATAACTCTTCCCAGATCCACCCCTCCCAATTTCATGTTTTTGGGGTTTTTTGTTTTTTGGTTTTTTGTTTGTTTGTTTGTTTGTTTTGAGACAGGGTCTCTCAATGTAGCCCTGGCTGTCCTGGGCCTACTCTCTAGACCAGGCTGGCCTGGAACTCAAAGATTCACCTGCCTCTGTCTCCTGAGTGCTGGGATTAAAGGTGTGCAACCATGCCCGGCCATGTTTTAGTAACCCATCAAATCCAATCCATACTTCTATTTACTTGTGGGCTTGGGGCCACATACTGCAGCATGGGTGGCCTACTAGGGGCCACACCCTTAATGAAAACACTGACTTTCCCTTCTCCAGAAGCCACCAACTGCCTCCATTAGGGGACTTATCCCCCACATGTCCAAGATGGATTGTCAGCTAGCTTGATGTCATGCAGTTCTTAGGCGAACAGTCATAGATGTTCTGTGTTCATTATGCCCAGAGGACACAGTTTGGCTCCCTGACCCCTGTCTCTGACAACCTTTCTGCCACGTCTTTTTGTGTGTGTGTGTGTGTGGGGGGGGGGGGCGGGGCTGCGCAATAGATGTCCCATCTGTGGCTGAGCACTCCACTGACATTTTTCTTCTGCACTTTGACCAGTTGTGATTTTCTCTGTTAACCATCAAGTCTGAGCGCCGCATTACTCGGTGGGTACAGAGACATAGATTTAGAGGGCTGTTTGATTTCCTATCACTCAGCAGAATAATAGACCCACCCCTGGGGCCTATGAGCGCCCCAGCATGGGTTCTTGGCGTGTTTAAAGCGCTGAACAAGTGTTTCTTCCCGAGGAGCAGGTCTTACACACACCCAGAAAGTGGCTGGTTTCTTCTGAAACATTCTCGCCACGGTCACAGTTTTCTCAACTGGGTAAAATTGTTTGATAGCCATCCCTCAACCCCCTGAAGCCTACACAGCAGGCTCCTCCTGTACTGTGAAAGCCAGCCGGGAGTGGATGCCTGCTGCTTAGTACAGTCTTGGTTTTGCCATGTCCTCTTATGGAAGTATGAGGTGTTCTCAGCCAGTTATGAACTCCGTCAAGTTCTGATGGGCAGCCAAGAGCGACAGCAATAGTGTGTACTGTCTTGGGAAGTCTTCTGGGCACCCCTAATTTGAACTCATTTAACAGTTTAATCAAAGAGACAAAGTCATGTGGCAAGGCACCATCTGATTGAATGGCTGGTTCTTATTAAGGCGACTTTCTCAGCACCTCCACTGAGCACTGAATGGTAGAAGACAGTAGAGGCCTGGTTACTATGACATTTTGAGGATTCCCAAGTATTGCACTTAAGGGTAATGCAGCCTAGACTGTTTCTCTTTCTCCTCTAAGACATAAATGAAAATAAGAACATAAAAAGCAACATAGAAAACATATACACATTTATGAGGGCTGAGAAGATAGCTCAGTTGTTGATGCTTGCCTGGCAAGTAAGAGGACATGACTTCAAACCTCTTCCCCCACAACCCACAAAAACAGAAAAACAGATGTGATATCGTGCACTTGTGATTTCAGCACCAGAGAAGGTAGAGTCAGGAGATGGCCAGCGTTTGCTGGTCAGCCAGCTGAACCTAATGGATGAGTACCAGACCCAGTGTGAGACTGTCTCAAAAACAAGTCAGCACCTGAGGAATAGTACCTGATGTTGACCTCTCGAAGACACACACACACACACACACACACACACACACACGCATACAACGTTAGATTATAAACAAAACGTCACACCAGAAGCATTTACCAATCTCGTGTTATGTTCTGTACCCTGTGGTAGTGCGTTAGCCCATTTACTGTTGCTATAAAAATGACTGGGGCTGCTTAAGGAACACAAGGAGAGGTTTATTCAGCTCACATCTGTCCAATACCATGTGGTCCCATCAGGCTGACCTCTGGTGAGGGCCTTCTGACTGAATTACGAGGGACAGCCTCGTAGTGGGGGAAAGAACTAAAAAAAGAAGAGTTGTGAGCAAAGACCAAACCAAAGAGATTTGAGGGTGAGGCTAGGAGTGAACGGGCCCTGGAAGGAACTAACAGCAGTCCTTTGAAAAACACATTTACCCTGCAGATGGCAGCTGCGTGGCCTGTCACTGTCTCTCTAGGCTCCATCTCTTAACTGTGTGTCTACCTGTTACTATCTCTATACTGGGACACCAAGCTTTCAGTGACACGCTGAAGCCATGTCTAAGTGACAGCAGGCAGGTATTGAAGAAGCATCAATACACAGGATTGGTGTCCGTCAATACCGACCCAGTGACTGCTATGGGTGTTACGAAGAGGATTATAGAGTTAACATCAGTGGTGCCTAGCCAGTGGGAATGCCATGCTCGAGCAAGGGATCAGAGTAGTTGTGTTTCACAGGGAGGTCTGAAAGATAAAGAGAGGTCACCTGTGTGCAGAGGATGATGGTGGATGTGAAGGCCCAGGGGCAGGGAATGAAGGATCATCCAAGTGCTCGGATGGCCAGCGTGGAAGCTGGGGGCACTGGGTTGTTCACACTTTTGAGGCCAAATTAAGGAAATCCTAGAAAATGAAAAATCATAGGAGGGTCTAAAGCTGTGGTCAATTGGATGGGAAGCAAGGGATAATGGGGGTGGGCTTGACCATGAGTGGGTGTGGAGACAGCAAGAGATGAACTCATGAGCTATTTTAAGAAGAGATGCAGCAGGACTTAAAGGCTCGGCCATGGGAACCGGGGAGAATGGTTTAATTTGAGGATTACAGATGTTGGCAACTGACCAGGGCGGCTTTGGAAGAACAACTTAGAGAGGAAATGGTGAGTTTGGACTTGGATACACTCGACTGAACTGGTATCTCCATAGCTTCCTGAAATGATGTTGGGAGAAAGAGAGAGAGAGAGAGAGAGAGAGAGAGAGAGAGGCGAGTTAGTATAGCGGAGAAAGCCAGGAACAGCTCTAAGAAATCCAAGAGAGTCTGAGGTTGCAATGTTCTGTGTAAAAGGCTGGGGTAGCTCCTGAGCTGTGACAAAACTCCATGATTGTGAAGGCACATGTGGCGTTAGGTTGTGGTGGCTATTCTAGAGGCTTTGACAGGAGGATTGGAATTTCAGGGCCTGCCTGGGCTATGGAGAGATCCAAGACTAACCTAGCTGGGGCTAGAGAGATGGCTCAGTGAGTAAAGCACCTGCTGCTTTAAATTCCAGGACCTACATGAGCTGGGTGTGGTTGTTTGTGATCTCAGAGCTGAGTTGGGCTAGGTGGCCATCAGACTAGCTCTGGGTTCAGTGAGAGCGCACACACACACACACACACACACACACATGCACGCACACACAGCTAGAGGAGCCTGGCTAACTTAGTAAGACTTTACTTACAAGAAAAAAAGATGAGGCCATGTTTTTCATGGTAGGGCATTTTCTGGGCATATGTGAAGCTTAAGCTTTAAGTGCAACACCCAGAACCACACCAAACAAACAAAACCATCAACAAGCCACTTACAAGGTAGAAAGGCATGTTTTGATGTTTGTTGATAGTTGGCTAGTTCCAATTGGACCTAGGCAGGCAGAACATCATGGTAGGGGAAGCTACATGCTTCATGGTGGCTAGGTTGAGTGAATAAGCAAGGTCCCAATGTCCCTGCCAAGGGCACACTTCCAGCAATTCAACTGCCTTCCAATAGGCTGCAGCCCTTAATGGTTCCTCCACCTCTCTGTTGACCTGGGATGACAAACAAGCCCTTGAATCCAGGCCTTTGGCAAAGTGACACTGAAGATGGAAACAAGGTTTATCTCTGCTGTGAACAAAGCCACATCAGACCCCAACACAGGGAAACTCTTGATAGACACACCTTGGCCTCTGAAAAGACAAATGCTAAATGTAAAAATGTCATTGGACCATTAAAGGCAGGGTAGCACCTATGGACAAGTGGATAAGGGAAACGACCTATATCAGTTCTAATATACCTTGCTAAATATATATATATATCTCAAAGCTATAGCTAGAGATTTCCAATACCAAAATGCCTGGTGCTTCAATTGTGGGAAATGCAGTCAACTGCAAAGAGACTGTGGACCAACCAAACCCTCATCAAAATGCCCAGTGTTAACTTTGAGAAATACAATACTTTGTGCCAAAAAGTAAACAAGTCATTTCTAGGAGCTATGGTTTTCCTAAATCTCAAACAGAAAGAATGCCTAGGCTTCCTGTGGTGTGTATGTGACTTGGCAAAGGCCTCCACTGGGTTCAGGAGTGCAGATCCAGAAGAGATATTCACGGTATTTTCTTACCATAGGAAACGACTTTGGGGGCCTGACTCAGGCCCCATAGCAAAAATTACAAGCCATTGACCATGGGTAACATCTTACTTTAATCCCCCAAAACTCAGTGCTATAAAATAACTACGGAAGTTTGTGGTCCTTCGCCCTCGGGGACGGCAGGGATGATCTTGGGAAGGGATGGGTTAACTTCCCGTGGATTCATTGTGCATCCAGGAATTATAAATGAAGATGTCGAAGGAGAACTTCAAATTATGGCTTATGTAAAAAAGAGAGATGCAAGTTAACACAGGTGATGGGATTGCTCAGCTGTTGCTGTTTCCCTACATCACAGGCAAAGCTGCTCCAGCAGAAAGAACAGGAGGGGTCTCCTGAAAACCTTGGCCACTGACCCGAAAGAAAATGTCTGTTTCTAATTTCCTGCTATGCACAGCCCCATCAGTGGCCTAAAACAGAAAAAGGGAAATGAAGCAACAATTGTGGAGTTTTGGTTTCTTTCAAAATCACAGAAATATAAGAAAGTGTTTTCCTTTTAATCCCAGATATGAGATATGGGCCTGCTTCAGGCTGACCTCAGCAGCTGACTGTGATTTGCCTCATGCTTAGCAGAGGCGTGGTTTTTGCCAGCTGCAGATAGTTTCTGCGATTGTGTAACATTTGGAATGCTGGGAACTTTTCAGAGGGTTTATAAATGTTAGGGCCGGGAGAGGCAAGGTGGGTGGTTATTGGTTGTTCAGGGGTGTTGGTTGTGGTTTGTTAGTAGTCATGCTCAAAGAAGAAACAAAAGGAAACAAATTAGATCCAGGGATTTCTCTTTCCCCTCTATCCTTTGTTCTCTCCTCTCTAGTGATGGGGGGGGGGGGATGATAAAGGGTGGGAAAAAGAACCCACAAAGTAGTAAAAGCCAGCTGCAGAACCTGACATAAACACTTTCAGATCGTTCTTCTTGGGCCATCTGCAGAGCTTCCAGCATCCCACCAAGCAAGTGAAGACTGCCTGGTGTACAAGCTGAGAGGAGGTACTCTAATTCCCACTCCCGAGGTTCCTATGCCGTTAGAGCCCTAGCTCCTTGCTGGGCCTGGTGTTGCAGTCTTGGCACTGTCTTCTCCAGAGGCTGAACTTCCAGCCTCCTGGCAGAGTTGGGGGAGGCAGAATCAACTGCACTCCAGCACTTTTCAGGTCCCTTCCATAAGCCACTCTTCCAGTGTTGCCCAGGGCAGCCACTTTCTATTTAAGGATGCTGTATTTGGAAGCTCAGTGCCCTACACTACCAGACTGGATTGTCACTTGATGCCCAGATTCTAAAGCCTTGTGTTCTGTCTTTTATCCCCTCGTATTGTCTGTTTACCATAGCATGGTGGGTTTCGGGAGAAACTATAGTAAGTTTTGTTCCCTTAGTTATGATGTATCAACACCCTAGATCAAGGTGCCCCACCTAGCTGTGTAGAGCCCAAGCACCCCACACAGGTGGCCAACTACAGAGTCTTAGGCTTTGGAGCACATACTTGGAACTGTCTTCATCCCTTGATCCTCACAGGGAACTGGCTCCAGGGCCTGAATTTGGAGGGTGCTGAAGTTCCTTATATAAAATGCTGAAGTCTTTGCATATAATCCACAAATATATCTCCTATATTTTGTCAATGGAAAACTGAGATAATCTTTTTCTCAAAAGAATATTTTACTTATGTGGGGGAGGCGGTGTTTTGATAGTTGTTTGGTTGGTTGGTTTGCTTTTGTTTTGTTTTGTTTTTTAAAGATTTATTTATTTATTATATGTAAGTACATTGTAGCTGTCTTCAGACACTCCAGAAGAGGGAGTCAGATATCGTTACGGATGGTTGTGAGCCACCATGTGGTTGCTGGGATTTGAACTCCGGACCTTCGGAAGAGCAGTCAGGTGCTCTTACCCACTGAGCCATCTCACCAGCCCTGCTTTTGTTTTTTGAGACAGGGTCTCACTCTGTAGTTCTGGCCATCCTGGAACTATGTAGACTAGACTGGCCTCAGACTCACAGACATCTGGTTCTGCCTCCCAAGTGCTGGGATTAAAGACATATACCATGCACCACAATGCCTGGTGCGTATGGATGATTATGTGTGTGTGTATATACATATATATATGTATATATATATATACACACACACACACACACACATATATGTTTTCCAGGGGAGTCATTCTTAAATCTTCTACAACTGGAGTTACAGGTGGTTGTGAACATATGGGGAGATGGGAACTGAACCTAGGTTCTCTGGAAGAGCAGCCAGTGCTTTTGACCACCAAGCAATCTCCCCAGTCCCAAGAAAATAATTTTTAATAATGGAACTTTAATTTGAGAACAAAGACCAAGAGCGATTGCAGGCAATCTTCTGTGGCTAAGGCCTAAAATACACCAATGCCTAGCAAGCGGGAGTACACAGAGAAGGCATTCAGGGCTCTTAGCTGTTATTCTCAAGTGAAACTAAGGGTCTACAATATGGTTCAGAGGGTAAAGGCACTTGTGGAAAGACAAAGCGAGCTCTTGCAAGTTGTCTTCTGCCCCTCACATGCACAGCATGACAAATGTGCACACATATAAACACAGTGAATAAAAAAAAACTAAATGTAAATTATTTAAAGGAATAAGAGTGTAGACCTGGATGAGTGTATGAGCTAAAGCGAGCTCTGGTATGTCCGGAAAATGAAGAAGCAAGTAGGGTGAATTAGGAGAGAAGAGCTGAGGTGGTTTTAAGACTGTCTTCCAAGGTCTTACTGGGGAATATGGAGCTATTATGGAAAGCCAGCCATCCGGTCCAATTTGGCAGTTCGGTAGTCAGTGGCTCAAGAAAGAAGGAAAAAAAAAAAAAGCAAAGCAAAGACAAGACAAGACAAGAGAAGAAAACTATTAAGGCTGACTGCTTGTCTGCATTGGCCCAGCAGGGCATTTTCTCTGACACTCTTTGGACTTAAGCCTTTTCCCTGACCTCTTCTTGGCTCTATCTTAGAAATGACAAGCATGTTTTCATCAGTACGCTTGCTGTCTGCTTGAGATTATTTGTAGATGACTTACAACGCCCAGACAACCCTAACACCACACAAAACACTCATGCACGGAGGATGGACTCAACTTAGTGGAGGACAAAGAAATTTAGATTCAGCTGAGGCCAATTGGAACTGCAAACTTGGAAAACTCAGACGCAAGCTGTGGTGTTTACAGTTTTGCAGGCCAAGAGTCATGATTGGCGCTGGAAGACTTAAAATGGAGTTGCTTTCTCTGGGTAGCTTGGGAAAGGGTCCCTTGTGTGGAAGGGCAGAGAAGGTGAACAAACAAGATTCGGGAAACTGGTTTATCCCCGTGGGCCTGCAGGGATGTACCTGTGGTCCAGCATTCCCCTGTAGTCCTGCTGTCTGAGGCCTGATTTAACCATGGTGTCCTGTCTTAGTCAGGATTTCTACTCCTGGACAAAACATCATGACCAAGAAGCAGGTTGGGGAGGAAAGGGTTTATTAAGCTTATACCTCCAAAACGCTGTTCATTACTAAAGGAAGTCAGGACTGGCACTCAAGCAGGTCAGGAAGCAGGAGCTGATGCAGAGGCCATGGAGGGATGTTTCTTAATGGCTTGCATCCCCTGGCTTGCTCAGCCTGCTCTCTTATAGAACCCAAGACTACCAGCCCAGGGATGGCACCACCCATAAGGGGCCTCCCCACTTAATCACTAATTGAGAAAATGCCCCACAGCTGGATCTCATGGAGGCATTTCCCCAACTGAAGTTCCTTTCTCTGTGATAACTCCAGCCTGTGTCAAATTGACACAAAAAACCAGCCAGTACACCTCCCAATTCCATTTTCAGTGCCCAGAACCAATGTTAATCCATTTTGACTTTCTTCCTTGGTATTGAAAGAAAAACGGACACAGAAGCCAAGCAGAGGTGCTGGGATCCCCACCGCTGTTTAGTATAGGTATGCTTTTCAGGTGGATTTTTTTTCTCCCTAGGCAACTCTTATAAGGACATTTAATTGGGGCTGGCTTACAGGTTCAGAGGTTCAGTCCATTATCATCAAGGTGGGAACACAGCAGCATCCAGGCAGGCATGGTGCAGGAGGAGCTGAGAGTTCTACATCTTCATTTGAAGGCTGCTAGAGGAAGACTGACTTCCAGGCAGCTAGGATGAGGGTCTCAAAGCCCAGGCCCACAGTGACACACCTAGAGCAACAAGGCCATACCTACTCCAACAAGGCTACACCTTCTAATAGTGACACTCTCTGGGCCAAGCACATATAAACCATCACAGCTTGTTTTTAAGGTCTCAACCAGTTTTGGTCTCTCAAGTCTGACTCATAATTTTCAAAGTATCTAATCCTATATGAAAATCAAATCCTATATGAAAGTGGACATATTTCCCCAACTCCCATCAGTGCCTAAGTCATGTGACTCCGGGAAACCATTCGCTGCTTCAGAACATTAACCACATTTGCAATGATGTTCCAGTCATCTAAGAGGGACGGCAACTTCCCTTTCCTCATAACTTCGCTATGAAGGCGGCAATGCTCCTCACTCCAATGCCCAAGCCTCATCCACAGGGCCCTGAGTACAGGCTGCCCTTGCTCTGGCTTCCATCTTCCTGTCTGCCAGTGCCTCCCTCTTGGGAGCCTAAGACTTGGGGTCTTATAGCAGTGCCTGGATTTGCTGTGCCAGGAAGGGTCTTAGAGGCCATCTTGTTTAGCGTCCTTGCTGGAAGGTGCTTACTTTCTGGGGTCTGGAAACTCACTACCAAAACACTCCCAAGAGGTTTACACTTTACTATGGATGAATTGTGATCTGATCCAGGAGTCTGGTCCAGGTTTTCCACTGTGCTAGAGTTTGGGGGACCCAGTTGCAGCTTGGGGTCCAGATTGAGAGCCAGGCCAGGGATGACTGTGCAGACTGGCAAGCAGAGAAAGCCTATCTGTTTACATGACCCCAGGAGGCCAGAGAGCAGTCAGCTCTGGGCCAGGCCCTGTAGTCCCTGTCTACAGCTGCCCTGAGACTGCCTGCTTTCCATATGTATCTCCTGCTGCTCTGTCCTCATCCACAGCCCAGGACTCGCCCCTCCTCACCCCTCCTTGTCCCTGAGTACCCACCCCCCAGTCTTACACTGGCTGAGACCCTGACTGCTGGATTATCCTACAGAGAGCCTGTGGAGCTCGCTGTGGAGGATGGTGTGTGGACTGTCCCTGATATCTACCCCAAACTACACTTCCCAGGATTTCTTGTAACAGGGCTCTGGTGTATGGACTGTTCAAGCTACACCAGTGAACCACACAAGCAGGACCCTTGGGTCTGGAGAGGGTCAGGCAGTTACTTTGCCAGCTGGGAGCTCCTGGGAGGAGGAGCTCTTCGGTTACTGTTGACAGATGGCTTTCTGCTGGGAAGTGTCCCTGGAACCCTACCCTAGAGTGGACTCTCCAGCTCCTACTGTGACTTTGTGAAGTAAAAAAACAAAAAAACAAAAAAACACTCTGTCATGGGGACACTGAGCTGGCCAGAGTACTCTCCTGATGATGCCAGGAAACCCCATCTTTAACCTTAGAAACTGACGTGTGTTCGGATCAGTCTCTGCATCCTCAAATTCAGTCAACCCTGATTAAAAACAAAAAACGGAGGAAAAACATTTTGTCTGTACTGAACAGACACATCCTTGCCATTATTGCCCCTGTCAGTGTGACAGGGATTCCTTAGCATTTATGTCACAGCAGGTATTGTGCATCAGCTGGACATAATTATCCAGGCAGATGTGCAAGGTAGGGCCATATTCAAACACTGCTCTGTTCTATAGAGAAGACCCAGTCATCTGTGAATTCTGGTATCGTGAGTCATCTGACACCAATCCGTCATGGATACCCAGGGACATCTGTATGTAGATATGTGCATACATGGTTATGTACATGCGTGTACAGTCTCCCCTATAACAAGGTATGGCTTTCACGATATTTTGGAGATAAGCTGAGCCTCTTGGAGTTACAACTGACCCACAGTTTTATGGCTAGTCGATAGTCTAAATCATTCCATTTAAACTCTCACCTAGGTGTGTCCCCTAGAAAAGGTAGGCTTCCTAAATCCAGCTAGTCACCTCAGGTGGCTGGCAAGGCTGCCCATGGGTGGCTGTCACCTTAAATGCTTCACAAGTGTCCTTCAAAGAGGGAGCAGCCAAGGACATGGGAGCTGCACACGGCGGTACCTGGCTGGTTCTCAAAACCAAATGTACCACCATATCTGTTATCTGGAATTTCAGAAGGAGCTGTACCCTCTGTGCCCCTGTCTGGAAACATGATGGCTGTTAATTACACTTTCATATCGACAGAAGGAAAAGGATCTCATGTCCTCAGAGACAAGGAGAAAAATTAGGCTCGGGTGCCCCCCCCCCCCCAATCTCAAGTGTGGTCCCAGCCGAGGCTGCCACCTGTGAACAGATGGTTCCATCATGGTGGGAGAGGAAGGGGGAGGGGGAGGGGGAGCTGCACGATGTGCCAGGCTACCTCCATCCCTCCTTTTCTGGAACGGCTAGTCGTTCACACCAGTTAGTATGAGACTTTGGCAGTGAGACTTTATGCTTAAAGGCACAAACATGGGCCTTGAACTGAAACTCGGGAGCTGGGCAGTTAGCGCATTTGAAAGGAAGCCAGTGGGTCTTTTTGTCATTCTGTAGGACAGAAAGAACTTTTGCTGCTCTTCTAAGAGACAAAGAGGGGTCTGTGTGTAGAACACTTACAAATACACTGTTGCATGGACTTGGGCTGTTCATGCGCAGAAGCTCCGGAGCAAAGGCTGCCAAGATGGTATCCATGCTGGGCGATTTATATCTATTCTCTCTCTCTCTCTCTCTCTCTCTCTCTCTCTCTCTCTGCCAAAAGGAACTGGAATATTTGAATGTGAACAATGGAAGTCACGGGACATTGTGTTTGAAATACACATGGTACAAGGAGCCAGGTTCATCGCTGCCTTCTAGAGCACCCTTGGAAAACGCTGACCACTGCGCTGCTGCGGGTGTTTCTTGAGTGTCTTACCACAAGAGGTCGGGAGCAGAGATTTGAGGCTGGAGCTGGGAAGAGATGGGAAGAAATGTACCATTTGCTTGGTTAGCATTATGTGTGTCTAGGAGCACAGCAAGTACACAGCTAGTATACACTCAGGAAGCCTACTGAATGGCTGTAGCAGTATATAGGTGGGGGCACCGAGAAAGGCTGGGTGGAGACTGGGGGTGGGGCAGATGTCAGGTTGGCGATGACTGGGGAGGAACAAGGCTTTGAGAGCACTCACTAGTGTGTGATCCTGGCAATTGTCTGGGTTTGGGGAAAGTGTCAGAACTACAAGACTGAAGATCTGCCCCAAGACTCCAGAGATGTAGGGATTAAAGGAGATATAATGTATGGAGTGTGGCAATCATCACTTTTACATGACAGGCATATGAAATGGTTAGTAAGCCTTGATAGTACAGCCAATGGGTGGTAAGACGCCGGCACTCCAACTCAGTAGCCAAGAATGGCAGAGTCCTCTATGCTATAGCATCAGTTAATAGCAAGCTTAATAGTTAATATAATAATATTTATAATATTAAATATTATATAGTTATATAATAATAGTTAGTTTAAGCAAGCTAAACAGGTGATCTCTGCTGATCTTTTCCATAAAGCGAAAGAACAGGACAGACACACTTGTTTCTATGTGTTATGTACATATATGTGTGCACATTTTTCCATTTACATAGTTGTGCACATATATGGTGCGGATGGCCATTCTTCTACCTCATTTACTGAGGCAGGATCTTTCAGTCAAATCTGGAAGTTGCTCCTCTGGCTTTTCTCGATGACGAGCTTGCTCTCAAGGCTGGGATTGGAGGCAGTCGCCACACCGCAACCAGCATACCTGAGAGTGTTTAGAGACCTGAACTCCAGTCCTCAGCCTTGCATGGCAATCACCGAAGCAACCTCCCAGCCAAGACATTGTTCTCTTAGGCTATCTCCACATAGAGACATATAACTGACAGTCGAAAGGTATAGCTTAGTCGATATGTCCCAAAGGACGGGTCCATATCAAAATCGTCATCTTTAAATTATCTGTCCTTTGTCTGAAATTCACTTCACCAAGATATCCTAAGACGTATGTTGTACGTGTATGTGGTGTGTGTGTGTATTGTGTGTATGTTATGTGTATTATGTGTGTATATATGTGTGTTGTGTGTATGTTGTATGCGTTGTGTGTGTATATATGTGTGTTGTGTGTATGTTGTGTGTGTTGTATGTGTATATATTTGTATATATGTGTATTGTGTTATGTGTGTATCTGTTGTGCATGGTTTGTGCATGTGTTGTGTGTGTGTGTTGTGCATGTTGTGTGTGTGTGCACACGTTTTGGAGAGTTACTTAAATTTCTTACTGCATTTTTCCTTCTGCTCAATACTTTGATTTAAAACATAAAATATCATTGATGTAAATACTACATATGTTATACATAATATATAACCTTACCACAGTCCCATAAAGAGTCGCTTTTAGGTTTCTTGCAGATATTGAAATGCACAGATGCTAAAGTCCTTTGCATCATGTGATACATAGCCTGGGTTCACCATCCTGTAAACTGTAGGTCATCTTTGGATGACTTATATGAACAGATATGGCACAAGCTCCATGTCATTGTTGTACTGGGTTATTAAAGAATGACAGGAAGAACAGGTGGGTGCATGTTCAACACGAACACATTTCCCCATAGTACTTGCTCTCAGTTGGATGAGTGGACGCAGATGCTACGCCATGCACCCAGACCTCAACGATTAAGAAAGCACACACTCATGTGCCCAGCACCCAGTGAGCCACTTTCAAACTGTTCATCTGCACTCTTCCCAGTGACCTCATGTGACCCATGAGCAGCCTCCGCTCCCTTGCCAGGTGTCCCTTCTGCGTGTGCACACCCCACAGGTGCAGAGTAGGCTTCTTGTTTCTTGCTGCTGTTGCATGCAAGACATGGACATCTGACTCTATAGAGTTTTGAACCTTTGCATGTGGGCATGAACCAGTGACTGTCCCGGTAGAATCCAAGCCCTTTGCCTCTAACATTGATCCCTTAGATTCTACGGGTTCCAGTCTCTTGGACTAAGACCAGTTTCTGGGCCACCAATCTTGCAGTCATATATCCTTGCTGTGGAAATGTATTTGTCCTGTGTGCTAGCTAGTTTGTGTCAATTTGACACACAAGCTAGAGTTATCAGAAAGAAAGGAACCTTAATTGAAAGCATGCCTCAATAAGACCCAGCTGGAGGGCATTTTCTTAATCAATGATTGATGGGGCCAGCCCATTGCTGGTGTTCATGGGTTCTATAAGAGAGCAGGGGGAGCAAGTCAGTGAGCAGCACTCCTCCACGGCCTTTACATCATGTCCTGCCTGCAGAATCCTGCCCAGTTTGAGTTCCTGTCTTGACTTCCTTCGATAATGAACAGCAATATAGAAAGAAGTATAAGCCAAATGAACCCTTTTCTCCCCTACTTGCTTTTAGGCCATGATGTTTCATCGCAGCAATAGAAACCCTCACTAAGACAGTCCTGTCTTATAATGATATATCCTGTTCACCCTGTTCAACCCTTCAATAAGCTGCTTTTACTGCTGAATAGTGTTCCATTGGGGTAACATCCCATATCTTATATGGACAGAGGATATTTCGGTGGTTCTAAGTGTTTGCTGCTGTAGACATTGCTGTTAAAATCGTTATTGTCTTTTTCTGAGAAGTTTGCAAGTGTACCATGGAGTAGATATTGAATACCCAACAGAGGCTCAGGTTTTGAACAAGTAGTTCCTCGGCTGGCGGTGCTATTTGTGGGAACTTAAGGAGACGGGTCCTAGCTGAAGGAAGTAGGTCATGGGGTTCCTTGCCACTGCCTTCTTCCTTGCTTCGTGGCCAGCCATGTTCTCAGCAACTCTCCCACATGCTACAACCTCCCATGATGCATCAAGCATCATGTGGGACCAAGTGATCAACAGGCTGAACCACCCCACAAGGCCGTGAACTACAGAGACCCTTCCTCCTCTTGGGCTCTTGTGTCAGGTGTTTTGCTGATTGACAGGGAAACAAACCGATGTGGTACCTCCAAATGTTTTTGCAGCCAATATTAAAGCACGGGATTTCAGGGTCTTTGTCATAGTTGTTTTTTTTTTTTTTTTTTTTTTTCTTTCAAAAGACTCTACCAGTTTATCTCCTCACCGGAGCTCAGAGCAGCCTGCATGTGTTCTGAGCGCTCCACATTCTTCCCAAGTCTGGCAGTTAAGCTGCTACTTCCTGTTGTCAACTTGATACAACTAACTTGAGTTACCGAGGCAGAGGGAACCTCAGCTGAGAAATTGCTTCAATTAGCTCAGTCCCTTCGCTGTCTGTGGAGCTTTGCCTTGATCGCTAATGGGTACAGGAGGGCTCGGCCCACTGTGGGCAGCACCTGCACTATGCCTGCCTAGCAGGTGGGTCTGGGTTGTACTGGAAGCATGCCAGCGAGAAAACCAGTTGGCCCCTCCACTCCGTGGCTGCTTCATGCTCCTGACTCAAGTTCCACCTGGAAGTGTAAAACGGAATAAACCCTCTTATTCCCAAGCTGCTTTTGGTTATTACGTCTATCATAGCAAGAGAAACCAAACCTAGGTCACCAGACGACTGGAACCGCGTTGTTATCTTGCTATGACCCAAATTTCTACTATTTGTGGGATAAATAATGAAGGTGGTCATCGTTATTTTCCCTTCTCCTTCTCCTTCTCCTTCTCCTCCTTCTCCTTTCCTCATCTTCCTCCTTCTCTCCTCTTCCTATTGTCTTCTTCCTCTTCTCCCCCTCTCCCCCTCTTCCTTCTCTTCTTCCTCTTTTCTTCCTCTTCCTCTTCCTCCTCCTATTATTATTGTTGTTATTATTATTATTATGGTCACTTCGTCTCCTTTTCTGTGAACAGGCTGTGTTATCCACTGTCCTCTTCTCTATTCGGCCTATCTTATTCTCTGTTGTTTGAATTCTTTATACACTGGTTCCTGGCTGTAAGTCCTTGATGACTGTGTATCTATCTGCACATGTTTGCTTTAGGCTTGTGACAGGCTCCTTCATTCCTGTGGCATCTTTTAATGAAGAAACATTGCCACATTAATAGAGCCTAATTAGTCATTTTCTCTTATGGTTCGTGCTGTGCTTTTATATAAGCAAATGATTTGCATACTGACACAATCTTTCTCTTGCATGTCCTCTTTATGGATGCGAAGTTTGGCTTCTTGTGCTTAAGAACTTAATATAGGGGTTGCAGAGGAGTTGAACTTGATCCATCACTTCTGAGACATTTTTTCCAAACTAATCTCTTTTTTTTTGTCTTTTGTTTTGTGTTTTGTTTGCAAGCTGAAGAGTATGCAGTATTATATTGTTCATATTTCTCTTGTTATTTTCCTCCTCTTTAAGAACTACCAAGCTCATCTCCTATCCATGTCACATGATCACCAAACTGTTGTATTACCTGTATTCATGCTAATTTATTGATCATTTAGGGTCTTTACTCTACTTACCAACCTGCTACAATTGACACTGCTTTAAACTACTTTCTCCAGTACTATCTTTCAGGGCTTGTAAACGCTAGCCCTAGTCCTTGGGCTAATTTTTGTTCAGTCTGAACTCATTCCGCCACAGCTGAGTGTGTCTACAGTTTATTAGTTCATAGGTGTCTTGGGCACAGGGATGCACTTGGCCTGTAGTACCTAAGCCCTTGGCCGTCTGCCTATTCACACAGAAACATTTGCTGGCATTGCTGTCGACTGTCTCCTCTATCAGTTTCCCTTGCATCTTTGCTGTTCAGTAGAAGCCTTTCTTCTGAACACAACACGGCATGCATGTTCTTATCTTACTACTGTAGAATGTTTACTCTGCTTACGTCGGCCTAGTTACGTCTCTCAATGCTAACACGGACTTTAAATTCACTGAGACTCCAACATAAGTAGAGAACTGATGGGACAAAGGAAAACCTTCCCTCTTCTCCTGCAGACCCTGCCCGCTAGCCCCTTCCTCAGTCCTGCGTGACGTTTTACCTACGCATTTCAGTAGCCAGTGTCTAAGAGTCAAAAGGTGCTAGTGTTTTACTTTTCCCTTTGTTGTTTGCTGACAAAGAAAACCAGACTTACTCAGAGGGCATCTGTCTACTGTTTGCTCCTTCTGCCTGCTCCCTTTACCTGGGCTGAGCCAATTAATAACTGCTCTCTTGAGTCAAGAGACTTTCTGAAAGGAGAAGTGGCGTGCTGGAGAAAGCAGAGCAAGAAGTGACTTGCTGTAAGCCGCACCCCCTACACATTCATTTCTTTAAATACCATCAGGTACAGAAGACCAAACTTCAAGGCCAGCTGCCCACCAAGATCCCATGACCTTTCCAACTCAACCACCTGCCGCAACAGCAATGTAGGGCCAAATAAGTTTTCATTAAATTTTAGCTTTCCATATTCCTATTGTTAAACAGCTCTAGAGCTTTAAATGGACTCAACACAAAAGTTCTGTTCAATAGCTTTTTAAAAAAGAATACATGGAGTCATGTGGCTACCAGCCCAGCTCAGTTTGAGAATATGCCCGCTAACCTGATAGTCTCTCCTTACTGTAACTTATGTTCCCCAACCCTGGGAACTCTGCATATGCGCTCACATTTTCTGGAAACCTGGCACAAATTGTTAAATTGTGTAAAATGTGGCCATTTGTGTCTGGTTTCTTTCACTCTGTTTTAGCACACAGTTGCTGAGATACATCCATGGCATGGGTTCTATCAGGTGTTTTCCTTTGGTTTGTGATCCATCCTCTGCATATAAGAATCTAGATGAATGTAACTTTTTGTTGATATTGTTTGGCTCTTCCCATTCTAGTGACTAAAACTTGATTGTGTGTGTGTGTGTGTGTGTGTGCATGCACAGGAGTGTGCAGATGGGCCAACACATCGTGAACATATGGAGGCTGGAGGGAGAGGTCAGTTGTCTTCCTCTGTCCTTCTCCTTATTGTGTTAAGTCGGGGTCTTTCACTAACTGAGAGCTTGCCAGTTCATCTCCGTCTCCCCAAATGCTGAGCGCACAGGCATGTGCGGCCATGATCAGCTTCTTAGATGGCCACTGGGGATTCAAACCTAAGTCCTCGATCTTGCAGAGCAAATACTCCTAACTACCAAGCATCCTAAAGCACGATTTTATTTGTTTCTTTGCTTCTTTGTTTATAATTAGTAATTTGATACATGGTTTCTCTGTGCAGCCCTGGCTATCCTGGAACTCTCTCTGTAGACCAGGCTGGCCTCAAACTCAGAGATCTGATCATCTCTGCCTCCTGAATAAGTAGCAAGTTGGACTGCCTTGCCCAGCTCTTGATTTTAGGAGGTAGATAGTCATGGTTTCACAAGCTTTGGACATTAGGTAATTGTTGAGGATCCGCAACAATTTTTTAATTTATTGAGAAAAGATTATTTTGGTCAAATGAGAGATTTTGTGATATTTTTCTTCACCAACTTTTGAGGTAATCCTTTAGAGCTTGTCCATTATTTTGCATTATACTAGAGTTATGATTTTCAAATATTAAACCTTCATCCCCAAATAAATCCCCTTTGGGCCTAGTGTTTCAACTCTTCTATACATTTCTGGATTCAGTTTATCAATGTTAAAGATCTATGTGTCTATGTACTTTAGAGTGTTAGACATTTTCTTGAAACATTTTTGTTGGGGTAAGATTGACCTTGTAGAATGAATTGGGAGGTATGTCCCTGATATTTTCTGAAGAGTTTGTGAAACATAGATATTCCTTTGATTAATATAATTCTACAGCGAGACCATTAGATAATGAGGTTTCTTTTTGGAAGGTTGTAAACATTATCAGTTTTCCTAGCTCGCCAAGCCCCTTTGGTCATGGACTGAACATATGAGTCCTTTGCTCTGTCTGAAGCAGCCCTATATCTAAGTTAAATTGTACTCTTGTCTTTATGAGAATGCCTCCATCTATTTAAGTCGTTCAGTTAACTGGTATAAAATCATTCATTGCCCTCTCTATCCTTCCAATTTCTATAATATTAGTGATGACATTCTCTTTTTGATTCATGATTTTGGAAATTTGTTCTTTCTCTCTTTTTATCCATCAGTCTTGATGAAGGTTTCTGAATTTAGGGTTTTTGTCCCCCCAAAACACCAATAAACCAATTGTAGTTTCCTTGACTACGTTTCTCTGTGGTTCTTCTGTTTCGTGTTGTATTAATATCTCTTCTCGCCTCTGTTCCTTGATTTTCTTACTTTCTTTCGGATCATATTAATCACCTTATATCCTTCTAATGTGGAAGCTTGGTTTATTTGTCTGAGAGTTTTCATTTTTCCTGGCATAGCTATGTAGTGGTGGAAAGGTTCATGTAAGGGCTGTTTGTCTGCATTCCACAGACGTACGTGGGCTGCTCGGGGCACGTTCTCTAACTTCCCCTTTGGTTTCTTCGTTGACCTATAGGCTATATGGAAGTAGGTTTTTTTACATTTTTCAGATATAATGGGGTTTCCCAGATTCCTTTCTTCTCATTGGTTATTAGTTCTGATGAGGTCAGAACATGCCCTTTATTCAGTTTCTCTGTTTTGATATTTGGGGACTTGCTTCATGGCCTAACAACTGGTCTAATTAGTGAATGTTCCATATGCTTTTCAAGAGAATGTACATTCCATGGAGTATGTCAGTTAAGCCAGTCCAGCTCCCCTGTGTGGTGAGTCCTTCTAGTTCTTGGGAGGAGATAATAAAATATAAAACTAGTTTGTAGAATTGTCTGTTTCAACTTCAGTCAGATCAGTTTCTGCCTCATGAACTTGAAACTGGCTTTAGGTATTTGTGAATTTGAAATTGCAAAATTAGCATTTTGTCTCCAATTAATTTCTTCCTGTTTCTTTGCTTATTTATCAATTTACTGTGAGGGTGGACAGAGGTGAAGATAGGGTATTAAAGTAACTTCACTTTGTATACACCACTCCCTGTGTTGGAGTTGAGAAAGCTTTTCAGGAGCTGTGTAGATACATGAACACTAAGCGATGGCTGGACATGACTCTTGATTCTCTCTGCTATTTTCTGTACCAAGGTCACAGTGAGATGAGAGCCACAATTCTGACCTGCAGTCTTTTTCCAAAGCTGGCTTTTTACATTGTCATGGGTTGCTTTGCCCCATCTCTCATAAGTGAGAAGCACTCTAGCTGTCCTTCACATCTTGTGGCACACACGGACAGAGTATGGGTGCCTGTTTGACACCAATTGTGTACAAGTTAGAAAGACATCAGAAGACAATTCCTGCTCACACTCTGCTTTTGACCTTTCTTGTTTCGTCTTGGAAAGCAAGGGGCTTAGTTCTAAGTCTAAACACTGAAGAACAGAGGCATGACAGAAGCACTCGCTGCTGTAGTGAACGCCCATCAGTATCCAGCACTTTGAGCACACAGGCTACTGTGACATACCAGGAACAGTCCTGTGTCCTTGAGAAGGCTCCAGCAACAGTCTGAGATAAGCTGGATGGACTGAGGCTCCCATGGTTATAAGAGGCCCATTACACGGATGAGGACCCGGCCAGTAGGTAGGCAGAACACAACATTCAGGCAACACTTGAAAGATGCTGTGGTAGCCTGGGCAAGCTGATCCTGACACTTGGCTCTTTCAACTACTGGCCGTACTGGTGAGTATAGGGACTTATGTTTAGCTCAGGGCTTGTCTAACACAAAAAGCTATGATCCAACAACACACACATGTGTATGTGTATATGTACATGCATGTGTGTATAATATCCAAATCTCTATCATTTGGTTCCTAGCATAGATCTTTGAAAACTTCTGTAATTTCCTAAGTTTCTTGCTCTCTGTGTGTTTGTCTGTGTCTATGTACACGTGTGTATGCACGTGTGTGTGTATGTGTGTGTGTGTGTGTGTGTGTGTGTGTGTAAGCCAAAGGTCAACATAGAGCATCTTCTCCCCTAAGTGATAAAGTATCTTTTGTTCTAGTATTTGGTCTCTGACAAAACACCAGTGAGCATCTTTTTTCATCTACAGGAGTGAATGGCTTCTGTCCTGACATTACTCTTCTGGGTTTGGACCAACCAAACAACTGTTGTCCAAGGTGGATATGAGAAATGTCAAAGGTTTTCTGGATTTGTGTTTCTGACTCTAAAGCCCTTGGGATTTCCCAAGTGACAGGAATATGTTCTAACGAGGTGACGCTTAGTGGTCTCTTATAGAGGGAATGGTCCAGATAGTCTCAGCTATGATTTGAAGGTTGGAACTTTCAGCACTGCCTCATTCCAGGAACAGGAGAGAAGTTCAGCTGATTTAGGGATTGTCAGTGACTACAAAATGCAGGTTTTATATAATATCTCTAGGTCAAGAGGTTAGGGAACACCTCACTTGTCATGAGGATGGACGGGGCTATACCTGGAGACAACATGAAGCTCCATACCTGCCTCCTCTTCCTACTGAAAGCAACTCTTGGGTCTGTCCGCTCCTGGGTTGGATCCTTTTACAAAAATCAAGTACTCCAGTTAAGGTGTTTGCCTCTGTTCTGTGGGCCAGTCTACCAAATTATCAAATATAGAGAGGAGCTGTGATCCGATATAAGTTATATCAAATATGAGTTGTAGTTGGTGATTCAGAAGCCTAGGTACATGAATTCGCAACTGATATCTAAAGGAAGGAGGAACTGTGGTGGGATTAATCCCTGCGCCTGTTGGATCTGTGCCAATACAAGTAGAACTGCATGAATTGTAAGCAAAAACACATTTGGTGCCAGCAGTGTTGTGTATGGATGGTAAAAAATATGCTTATGTTTTGTTTTGCTTGTGACCTGGTGGCTGTCGTTTGGCAGCTGAGTAGTGATGTTTGGGGAACTTAAGGTTTCCACAGAATCCAACGGGCAATAATCTACTGTTGCTCAAGGTTAGTTAGAGCTGGGTACTAGCTGTAAATGCATTTTAAGACGTTATTAGAAGAGGGGTCCATGATCACAGGCAAGACATCCTTAACGCTGAGCAACTGGTAAGTTTCCTTAGAAGAGCCTTGGCTTGGAAACACGGGCAGCTGTACGTGGACTAAGTCTGATGGGTTCAAAGAAGCATAAATCCTCCACACTACAGTGCTTTGTTCCCCTGAACTTTTACCCAACTCTCATGATGTATTGGATAAGAGCTGGGCTGGGAAAGGGGTCAGGGGTCAAAAGTCAAAATGTGGAAACAAATTAGATGAAAATGTTAACCTAACACTCATCTCAGTTGCAGGAGTCATTTCTGAGTAATCCACCCAGAGCGTCTTTAAAACTAGCACCACAGCAGCTTCTGGCAACGTAAGCTCACTGGACGGAGAAGGAACTATTTTGGACAAGGAGGAAGTAACTTAAAGTACCTCACTAAGACGCTGTCTGGATTTTGAGGGTTAAAAGATTTCAGAGCACATTTTGAAACTCAGTAGAGTTGGTTTTTAAATGTACAGTCTGAAAATCTTTGTCTTTTAAGGGAACTGTTTACACCATGCATATGCGGTGGGATTGGTGACCTGTATGTGTCTAAGTGTACTGTTTGGCTACCTGCTTTTACTCACAACATCTGTTTTGGGGTATTGTTTCTTCCTCTCTTTGGATCAATCCAACATTTCACAATAATTTCAACGTAAGGCCACAGAGGATGGGTAATGGTACTTCCTGTACAAGCCTGGAGTCCCGAGTCTATTCCCTGGAGCCCACACGGATAAAGAGCGGACTTCACACAGTTATCCCCTGACTTCACAGACACCGTAGGACACACCCTTCTCCAATACACACATACACGCTCACATGTGCAATAACAACAACACACTTTTTAATTAAAGGAATTAAAATCCCACCGTTGGCTAACTGGCTGTGGCTTGTTTCATGCTGAATCCAGATGATTTCTCATATCAAGCTCTAACTTCAAGGGGCGTTATGATATTTAATTTACAGTGTGAGAACTACAGTGTGCTTTTGTTCCTCAGTTCTTGGGCTTCTGCTGTCAAATATTTTCACACAGATGATTGATTCCATAACATGTTACTTTGTCTCTATAAGGGCAATCATTTCCTAAGGAGATTAAAATGATAACTATTTAGCCACTTAGTTAATATTTCAAGGTTTCCAGCCTATATTCTTTCCCTTCTACATAAGAATATATTTTATAATTGCTTGCAATGTGGGCTTGCTGGTGACTGTTTTTGTCCAGCTTCTTTGACTGCAAACTATCTTATTTCAGTTTTGCTTAGTAAGATACTCGGTGGAGTTGGAGCTTCTATAGACTGACTTTTTCCCTTCTCATGATGTCTCTGTTGTTTTCCCGCTTCCTCATTTCCAACAGAACAGGCGAGGTCTATCTTGATTTCTTTGTACAGAGTATATTCTCTGCTGTGTTATTTATATTACTCCTCTACCTATGGCTGATAGCAATCAGATTAAGGCAAGAACCAGTGGAGCTTAATCAATGTTTCTTGCACTTGGGGTTCACATGTGATTTAGTCTATGTCATATGCAAAATATTTGCTCATTGTTTTTTCAGATATTCTTTTTTATTTTTGTGTGTTCTGTCTACACACACATACACACACACACACACACACAGTGCCCACAAAGGCCAGTAGAGATAGATACCCTACAGCTTACAGACAGCCCTGAGCCAACACGTGGATGCTAAGAACCAAACCTGAGTTCCATGCAAGAGCAGTCAGTGCTCCTAGCCCCCAGTGGTCTCCCCAGCCCCATCTAAGACAACCTCCCTGTCTTGGGATCACACTTAGAGCAATCACATGTGGGTTAGGTTGTTTTACATTTTCCTAGGATTCATAATCTTTTCCAGTCTCGAGTCTCCTTTTTTCCCATTGGATGGCTTCCAGTGCTGTGTCATCAGTTCATTGATTTGATTGGTTAGACACAGAGTCTAACCGTGGTTAACCTGATCCTGTGTGTTTTTCATCTCAGATACTGGAGTCTCTGTTTCTAGAGGTTTCATTTCTGCTTGCATTTACTCTGTGTGGTCATTCCTCTAGGTTTTAAAGCATACAGAACACAATTGTACGTGTTTTGATGTGTTGGTGTAGTAATTCTGTCATCGTTGCCACTTCTACATAGATTTCCATTTGCTAATATTCTATTCTCTGTGGGCCATATTTTCTTGCTTCTCTGTGTGTCCGATATATCAGTTACTTGTATTGCTGTGATAAAACACAAAACCAGCTTAAGGAAGGAAGGTTTGGGTTTTCCTCACAGTTTAAGGTAACCATCCTTTGTGGTGGGGAAGTCCTGCAAATGCTGGTTTATGATAGCTGGTCCCGTGGTGTCCACAGTCAGCAAGCACAGGTGAATTCAGGGGCTTAGATCAGTTTCTTCCTTAAACCCAGCCCAGGATCCCAGTTCATAGGATGGTGCTGTCTACAGTCAAGGTGTGTGCACCCACTTCAGTTAACTTAACAAAGATAGTCCCCATGGATGCATCAAGGCTAATGGAATCTAGATAATTAATCCTCAGAAGTATTCCCAGAAACCTCCTCCAAGGTGATCCTTTCAAGGCCTGCTTTTAGATGCTTTGACTTTTCCACACCTAGCAGTATTTTGGAACTGTAATACAAGGTTCCATGACCTCCTCACTGTTGCCTCTTTCATAGCCACCAATCCAGTACCACATGAATGGTGCGGCCTAGTTCCACTGCCAGCTCCAGATAGATCTGGCACCCCCAGACCACAGCTGTAACACTCTCTGTGTGCCTTTGTGGCTAAACGGGAGCAACCATTTCTTAGGCAGGTGTTTTTAGAGCAGGGAAGTCCCTCTGTGACAGTTTTAGTTCAGGTCCTTTGCTTGAAAATGAATTTGTATTTTCACAAGTTAGAGTCCTTCAGATAGGACAGGTCTTGCCCTCAGAGCACCTTATCTCAATAAGGAGAGTGGGCTTCTTTGACAGTTACAGGTGCATTGTCACCTGAACTTTCTTTGTTCACAATTTTCAACTCAGTCACTTATTTCCTTGCTAAAGTTCTTCTTTTTAAAATATGTCCCTTTGGTCTCAATGCAGATCTGGACAAGAACAACAAGCAACAGTAACAACCCCACTTCTGGTACTAATTTTGTGTATTTGTTATTTATGTCCTTACTGTGATAGAATACCCAACAGAAGGAACTCAGAGAAGGATGGCCCTCAGTTCTAGGTTGCAGTGTATCATGGCAGGGAGGTCAAGAAGCAGCAACCTGAGACAGCTGGTGAAATTGTATCTGCAGCCAGGAAGCCCAGAGCAATGAAGCTGGTGCTCTGTTCACCTTCTCCTTTTAATTCAGCCCTTGCGTACATGGAGTTATTCTAGGTATTTCTGACACATCTAGATTTGGAGATAGGAAGAGACAGTGGAGAGTGTGTTGCCGAGCCAATGAAGGCTGCTCCTCCATGCTACCTAGCTTGTATCAGAAAAGCTGTCACGTTAACTTCCATGTGGGGTTGGTTCCCTCACTTGCTATTCAGCTAGGTCCAGATTCAGAAGGAAAGAAGTGTGCCCTGGACAGATGGGAGTGTCAATTACCAGATAAAGAAGGATAATGTACATTTCGTGATCATGTACGTCTGCAAGAATGTGTGGCTCTGTTGGGGAGCTTAGTAAGTTATGAATACAGGCACTCTCAGAATTGGCTCATTTTCTGGAGGCTACTCACCATCACACACCTGCGACATGGAGAAGAGAAGGTAGACAGCAGGGGAGAGGAAATTTGGATAAGCGCTGATGAAGCTATGATCCATGGGACATCTCTACCTTGGGCTCTTGTCCTGGGCTCCCATTTCCTACATGCAGCTTTGAGAGTTCAGTGTGCAGTTTTAACAGTAACTCCTGACACACTGTTTCTAGGCAGGAAATGCAGTCGGAAGTGAGGAAGATAAACACTGATGAAAGAGACTTGACCTTAGACATAGGAGAAGATCAGAGCCTTCATGCTGAATACAAACAGTAGAGAAGGCTTTACGCTCTTTTTACTTTTCTTCGTTACAAACAAACAAACAAACCCAACATTTTGTTTTAGAGTAGCTTACAGCAGGGTGTGCTTCAAAATTGGAACCATTAAACCAGTTTTCCTTGAGGAAAAACATTACCCTTGACCCAGATAGAGGCGTAGGAACAGAACACCTGATAGTGCCTTTCCCCTCTGCTCACACAGTGAGCTGTCCTCACCACAGGCTGTTACTTCCTAGTAAATAGCAGCACACAAAGCCTTCTGATGCTCCTGGATGCTGGGTGCCTTTAGTGTATCTTTAAGAACAGAGGACTTTCTTGTTTTTACAGCTCTATTGATTGTGCCAGAACGTGCCTCCCAGGGACCTAACACAACAATTCTTTCCACTTGTAATCTGCATTACACCAGGCCGGTGCACCTATTTCCCTCTGACTTGATGGTACAGCACCAACAATCCAGGGCTGAATCAATAGCATAATGAAATTAACTTTAAATTTTTATTCTGGAAAATGTAAACTAAGTATCAGCCTGAGAAAACTACCAACTAAATGTTTTTTTCTCCTCTTTTTGTTTACATTACATTGATTGAATTCATTGACAATGATGTATCTATTTTGTATCAAAGCAAAGCATTGTGATTTTTCTTTTTCTCAGACTAACCAGGATATGCTTTGGAATCAAGCAAATGTTTCAGCATTGACAGGCAAAGAGAATTTTCCTTTTTCTTTTTATTCTGAGGCGAAGCTGTAACAGTAAAATTAACGACTCTGACAGTTTGTGGGAACTGACAGGAGATAGCAGCCGGGCAGGTTTACTATGAGAAGGTAAATTTGAGTACGGACTCAATAATTTTAAGGACTTATTTTTATTCTATGTGTAGGATCATTTTTCCTGCATATATGTCTGCACACTGTGTGCACATGTTGCCTAAATGGAAGCCAGGAGAGGGTGTTAGATCTCTACACCTGGAGTTACAGATGGTAGTTGGCTGCATCGTGGGTAGTGGGACCGGAACCTGGGTCATCTAGATGAACAGCCAGTTCTCCTCCTTTTTTTTTTTTTTTGGCTTGCTTCCTTTTTTTTCCTAATACTTATAATTATATATTTTATTGTTTTGAAAAATTGCTAAATTTAAACATATTTTTATATTCCCCTCCAAGTACTTTCAGATTCTCTTCTCTTTCCTACCCATCCAACCTCAAGTTCTTTCTCAAAAACAAACAAACCAAAAGCCCAAAGAACAACAAAATCCTTCCAACTCAGAAAACAAAATATAACACATCCCCCCAAAAAAGGAAAAGAAAACAACAAAAACACCAAACTGTAGCCAAATTAAAGCACACAAAAGTCATGGAGGCCATTATATGTTAGTCAGCTACTCCTGAACATGAGGTCTGCCCCGAAGTGGTTGAACTACCCAATGTCACTATTGGAAAAAACTGACTTCTCCTCTCCCAGCAGGTATAAATGACAGTTCAGTTGTTAACATTTACCCTTCATTCACTCACTCATTCAATCATTCACTCATACATTAAAAAACAAAACAAAATATAAGATAAAACTTGGGTGAGACAAGTCAACAGAAAGAAAAGAACCCAGGAGAAGGCACAAGAGTTAGAGACCCACTTATCCGTGTGCTCAGGAATCCCAAAAAAACACTGAACCAGAAGCCATAATATGAACACAGGGGACCCGGTGCAGACCCGACCCACCCTACCCTCTTAACTACCTGCCTCCTCTCCCTTCCATCCCCGTGCTTCTTCCTCTGGTTCTTATAGATACTCCAATTTAGTGACACACTGTGAGAGTCAAGGCTAGCACCCACACGAGGGAGGATTCGTCAAGTCTGTCATTCTGAGTCTGGGCCACCAAGATTGGCTGCTTCCTACATGAATAGCTGGTAAAGATTTTTTCCCATTCTGTGGGCTGACTCTACATTCAGATGATGTTGTCTCTGAAGGTTTGTATATGCTCGGCCTAGGGAGTGGTGCTATTAGAAAGTGTGGCCTTTTTGGAGTAGGTGTGTCACTGTGGGTATGGGCTTTAAGACCCTCATCCTAGCTATCTGGAAGTCAGTATTCTGCTAGCAGCTTTCAGATCAAGATGTAGAACTGTTAGCTCTGCCTGGACCCTGCCTGCCTGGATGCTGCTGTGCTCCCACCTTGATGATAATGGATCGAACCTCTGAACCTGTAAGCCAGCCCCCATTAAATGTCCTTTATAAGAGTTGCCTTGGTCATGGTGTCTGGTTACAGTAGTAAAATCCTAACTAAGGCAGTGTCCTTTGCTATACAGAAGCTTTGTAATCTCCTGAGGTGCCATTTGTCAACTGTTGGTCTTACTTTCTGTACTTACTGGGATTCTGTTCAGAAAGTCATTTCCTGTGCTTATATGTTGAATCTCCCACTTTCTCCTGTATCAGATTTGGGCTATCAGGTCTTAGGTTATGGTTCCTTATCCATTTGGAGTTGAGTTTTGCACAGGGTGAGAGGGAAGGATCCACTCTCCTTCTTCTGCATGTCCCATCCAGTTTGGCCAGCACCATTTGTAGAAGATGCTGTCTTTTCTCCAAGGGGTACTGTTAGCCTTTTTGTGGGAAGTCAGGTGCCTGCAAGAGTATAGGCTTATACACAGGTCTTCAGTTCTATTCCATGGGTCAGTGTGTCTCTTCAGAGATCATTGTGTTTGTTTTTCTGCCAACACCAGGCTGTTTTATCTCTCTAGCTTTGTAACACAGCTCAAAATCTAGGATGGTGGTGCCTTCATCGGGTTTCATCTTCTTCCTTCCCTCTCGCCTTCCTTTTTTCTCCAATTGTTTAGGGGTTTGGCTATCCTGGGCCTTTTGTATTTCCATATAAAATTTAAGATTATTTTTTCAATTCTTGGGAAGAGTTGAATTGGAATTTTTACAGGAATTGCACTAAGGCAGTAGGTTGCTTTTGGTAAGATGATCATTTTCATGATATTTATCCTACCAATCCATGCACATGGCGGGGTCTTTCCAGCTTCTGTTATCTTCTTTGATTTCTCTGATTCCTTTCTTGGTGTCTTCAAAATCGGTATGTGAGAGACTACCCATTTTTTGTGTGTTAATTTCCTTTCCTGGTACTTTGCTAAATGTGTTTATTAGCTTTAGGAGGTTTCTAGTGAAGTCATTAGACATGTATGGGCAAATCATATTGTCTGCAAATAAGAATACTTTGATTTCTTCTTTTGTGTTTGTATTTCTTCTGGATTTACTACCCTTGCTAAGGCTTCAAGCACTATGTTGAACAGGTGTGGAGAAAGTGGACATCCTTATCTTAGTTCTACTTTTAGTGGAGATGCTTTGAGGCTTTTTCCATTTCTCATGTCATTGGCTGTGGGCTTTCAATATGTTGCCTTTATTATGTTGAGGAATGTCCCCTGTATGCCTAAATTCTCCAAGACTTACATTCTGACTGGATGTTAAAGGCCCTATCTGCATCTAATGTGGTGATCATGTGTTTTCTGGTTTTTTGTTTTTTGTTTTGTTTTCTTTTGGTCCATGAATCTATGTATACAGTGGATTACATTTAATGACTTACACATGTTGAACCATGCCTGTATCTCCAAGATGAAGTCAGTTTGATCATGGTGAATGAACTTGTTGATATGATCTTGAGTTTCATTTGCAGGTATTTTACTAAGAAATTTTGCATTTAATAACTGTAGGAGATCAAAGACTACATATAGAAAAAATAAAAATATTTGCAGATTACATGGTTTTCTATATAGTTTACCCTAAAATAATCCACCAGGAAAGTTCTACAGCTGATAAACACTCAACAAAGTAGCAGGATATAAAATGAACACACAAAAATCGGTAATTTCCTTTTTTTTTAAAAAAATATTTTTATTAGGTATTTTCCTCATTTACATTTCCAATGCTATCCCAAAAGTCCCCCATACCCCCTCCCACTCCCCTACCCACCCACTCCCACTTTTTGGCCCTGGCGTTCCCCTGTACTGGGGCATGTCCAATGGGCCTCTCTTTCCAGTGATGGCCGACTAGGCCATCTTTTGATACATATGCAGCTAGAGTCAAGAGCTCCGGGGTACTGGTTAGTTCATAATGTTGTTCCACCTATAGGGTTGCAGATCCCTTTAGCTCCTTGGGTACTTTCTCTAGCTCCTCCATTGGGGGCCCTGTGATCCATCCAATAGCTGACTGTGAGCATCCGCTTATGTGTTTGCTAGGCCCCGGCCTAGTCTCACAAGAGACAGCTATATCTGGGTCCTTTCAGCAAAATCTTGCTAGTATATGCAATGGTGTCAGCGTTTGGAAGCTCATTATGGGATGGAAACTTATGTACAAACAACAAACAGACTGAGAAAAAAAATCAGGGCAATAGTATCTTTTACAATACTCTCCCTCCCAACCCACAAATCTTGGGCTAATTCTAAGAAATTGAAGAAAGAAATTTAAGAAGAAGACAGAAAAACCTCCCCTGTTTATGGATCAAAAGGATTAAAAAAGTGAAAATGACCATTCTACCAAGTGCAATCTACAGATTCAATACAGTCCCCATCAAAATTTCAGTTCTTCACAAAACTTGAAAGAACAATTTTCAGTTTCATGTGGAAACACAAAGACACACACAGGCATACCAGGCACACACACACACACACACACACACACACACACACACACACACACAGCTAACACAGTTCTCAATGATGGTAAAAGAACTGCTGGGGATATCATCACCCCTTTTCAGGCAGCACTACAGAGCTTAGTAATAAAACAGCATAGTATCGGCATAACAACGGACACCTTGATCAGTGGGATAAGATCAAAGACCCAGACATAAGTTAATACATCTGTGGACACCTCTGGTTTTTGACAAGCCAGAAATACACAAATAGAAAAGGATAGCATCTTCAAAAACTTGTGTTGGTCAAACTGCATGTAGGTAAATGCCAATAGATCCATATTTGTCACCTTGTACAACATTCCACCCCAAATGACTCAAGGCACTTAACCTTAGGCTGGTACCCTGAATCTGACAGCAGTGAACATAAGAAATAGTCTTGAAGTCATTGGCACAGGAAAAGATTTTCTGAACACGACACCAATAGCACAGACGTGAAGAAAATAACTAATGGGACCTCATGAAACAGAAAAGCTTCAATATGGCATTATTTGGGCAAATTGACAGTCTGGAGAATGGGGAAAGATCTTTACCAATTACATATCTGATAGAAGGCTAATATATAAAATAAGTAAAGAACTCAGAGAGGGTGAAACTGGACATTGAAATTCAAATGGCTGAGAAGCACTTAAATGTCAGCATCTTAGTCCTCAGAGAACTGAAAATCAAAACTCCTTTGAGATTTCATCTTAAACCAGAAAGAATGGTCCAGATCAATAGAACAAACGACAGCTCATGCTGGCAAGGGTGTGGAGTGAGGGGACATTCATTCTTCACTGCTGGGAGAGCAAACTTGTACAACCATTATGGAAATCAGCGTGGTGGCTCCTCAGGAACCGAGGAATAGATCTACCTTGAAATCCAGCTATCTCACTGTGTGCACGCGCCTGAAGGATGCTACATCCTCCTACAGAGACACTTGCTCTCTCAAGCTCATTGCTGCTCTCCTCATAAATAGATGGCCACGGACAGACAAATGAAAATACCTATGATGGACTATCATTCAGCTGTTAAAAAAAAAAAAGAAATCATGAAATTTGCTGTTTAAATGGGTGGAGCTAGGAAAAAAATCATCCTGGCTGAGGTAACCCAGGCCCAGAGACAAATGTGGTATGCATTCTCTTACATATGGATGCTTTTAAGCCGCCAATAAGTGTGCTCATATCAGTATCACCACAGAGGTTGGGTATAGAAGAAGGGACTGGGGAAACAGAAGGAACTCCTAAGATAGGGAGATAGAATATATAGTTGTGGAGAGATAGAATGAGGACTGGAGAGGGTTAAACAAAGGGGGAGGCAGGAGGTCAGGTATATAGAGAGGAGCAACTAATATGAGGGCTGTTAGGGGTCATATTGTAACTCACTGTGATGGTTTAAATATGTTTAACCCAGAGACTGGCACAATTAGAAGGTGTGGCCTTGTTGGAGTAGGTGTGTCACTGTGCGTGTGGGCTTAAGACCCTCACCCTAGCTTCTTGGAAGCCAGTCTTCCCCCAGCTGCCTTCTGAACAAGAGGTGGAACTCTCAGCTCCTCCAGCACCATGCTTGCCTGGATGCTGCCATGTTCCTGCCTTGCTGATAATGGACTGAACCTCTGAACCTGTAAGCCAGCCCCCATTAAATGTTGTTCTTTATAAGAGTTGTCTTGGTCATGGTGTCTGTTCACAGCAGTAAAACCCTAACTATGACACATAACTATAGTAGAAGCGACCTAAAATATATAAATATGTGAATGAACTCTAAACTGAATCACCAAATAATGAGGACGACAAAGCCCCCAACTAGTGTCTTGCTACTTGTGAAAAATTCCAGTGCCCAGAATGGGTTCCATCTCATTGAGTTGTTGGCCAAAGGGGCCCCATGAAAATCCCGACCAACGCAGGATATTGTCAAGGCTATCGGTTGCTCTCCACAAAGTGATGCTAGGGCCCGATTGCTGAAGAAGACATCTGTTCAACTCATTGAACACAACTTGATCTGGTACCTAACTAGTAGTAGGGTGTCTTCACTAGTGTTCATAGTACTGGTGGTACTGATACACGGTACTGCATGCTATCAGAAGAAAAATGTAAGTATCAACAAAGCTATAAATGTTTTGCTCTATAATGGTGACCTGCCATCAAGGTACCCTGGGGCCATAGTGGTACAAAAGTTATAGGAGTTGCCAACTGCTCTCTCCTCAGATTTAGGGCTTAGTCCATGAGATGGAACCCTTTCCTGACACAGCTTGGGTCACCCAGAACCTGAGACTAGACAGCCCATGGGACCTAGGGGAAAACTAAATGCTATCGCTCTGCTGAAAGAATGTAGCAAAATTATGACTACTAACAATACTACTATATACTCCATATGTCAGGGTCTCAGCCAGCATCAGAGAAGCTTCCTCCTGCAGAAGGCCCACAACTGTACAATGTATGTAGAATGAGAAACTGGGGAACACTTTGTCCTCAATGCAATGCCTCCTTCTAAACCCTCCCCTCAGGGCTCTAGGATCTGTGTGAAAGAGGAGGCAGAGAGATTGTAAGAGCTAGCAGGGATGGGAAATGCTAAGAAAAAAGGCCTTCTAGATGCAAGAGGGACAACGCACACATGGACCCTCAGAGATGGAGGCAGCGTGCATGTACATAGACAAGCACGCGGGCCTGGACAGGTCCAAGCCAGATGGGGTCCCAGTGCTGAGAGAAGTGGACGTGAGCCCCATACTTAACCCAGAAGCTATCTCCAACTGACAACTACTCCCAAAGGAAATGTCAGTTTTCTCTGATATAGTCTTACTGGGTTTACAAAGCACACTTAAGGCAGGCCGCATGCCCAGCAGATGGCCAAGACAATGCAACTCAATAGTATTTTTCAAGATGTTCTTGTCTCTTTTGTTTTTCTTTTTTCTCTGTTTGTTTTGTCTTGCGCGCCCCAGACTCGACCAGCAAGAACGACGATGCAACAGGATCCTTCTGCACACGTTTATTGGGAGAGCTTGATTGCAGAGGCGAAAAGACCCCGAGCCCAGAACTGGTGCTGCTTATATAGGCCTAGGAGAGGCGTGTCTCACACCCGGATTGGTTATGCACTACGCCTCATTTGCATGTTCCTCGTCTGATTGGCTACTCTCTCTCTGTACCTCACAGAACCTCATTATCATACCTCATTTGCATGTCTCACATCTGATTGGTTATACTCTCAAAGCCTCATTATCAAGCCCGGGCCAGGCAGTGTCTTTGCAAAAAACTTTACTGCATATGTACACATTGGTTGTTTGTCCAAACTTATGCGTGGTGGCCAGCAGTAGTCAGTGCCACTCTGCAACGGCACATGTGGCTTCCCACAGTTTTGTTTAATTTTGGTTTGTTTTTATATTGGCTGTTTGTTTTCTAACAAGAAAGAGAAAGTAAGCATGGAGTTAGGTGGACAGGGGCGTCTGTGAAGGCTTAGATTTTTTTCAAAACCTACTTTATTTATGGTTTTTAAATGCTTCAACCTCCCTTCTAGCCCACCAACCAGAAGTAGGGAAAAAGAAAGGTTAATAGGAAAAGGGGGTTGGGGTTTGTGGACCTGTTTAGAAGTAGTGCCTTGGGGCGATTCTACTCTTTGTTGTCAGGATTCCAGCAGTCCCATTCAGTAGCAAATACCAAACAGCAGTGGTGGAAAGATCAAGGCTCCTTGGAATCAGCCTGAGTCAGGAAGCAGCCAGAAGCAGCCAGGCTAGGAGGGGAAGTTCTTTGGTGTGTTTCTCTCTACCAAGTGAAGACCAGCGAAGCATTGTAAGATGTAGCAATGCAAGCTTATCCTCTCACTGTGTGTGGGGTTCCACTTATATTCTTTCAAAACACCACGAGCCCTCTCAAGTGTCTGTTTTCAGCAAAACATCACATGCCTTCTCACAAGACAGCTTCCAGAAAAACATCACATGACACAACTGAGTTAAGAAACCAGAAAATTCCACTTCAGGTCTGGGAAGAGAGAAGGGAGGGGGAAACCATGATTAGAATATGCTATGGGGGAAAAACAAACCTCACTTCCAATTTTAAAGAAAAAATGGAATCCATTTTCATTGGCGAGATTGGCCTATAATTCCTGATGGTGTTGTTTGGTGGGGTGGGGGTGGTAGGCCTTTGTCTAGTTTTGGTATCAGGGTGATATAACTTTGTAAAAAGTATGAGGAAGAGATTTCCTCTTTCTGCTTTACAGAATAATTTGAGAAACATTGTATGAAATCCATACGACCCTTGGCTTGTTTCAGTTGGGAGACTTAAAATGAGTGTTTCTATCTCATTGTGTTATGGGCTATTCACCAGTACCAGGCATGACTCCTAGCCCACCCCCAGGTCTAGTTTGAGAAAGCACCTCCATCAATTTGGCTACCCTCTTGTCTGAAGATGCAGATGCTCACCCAAGACCGTTGCAAGATGAAAGCTGAAACCAGGCACGCGGCAGCTGCAGTTGTTTCTTTAAGCTAAAGGATTTGGGCCCAAGCCAGGTACCTCAGCTCGGAGAACAGAACTGATTGCTCTGAGCCAGGATCTCAGATGGGGAAAAAGGAAGCCCACCACTGCACATGTAAGACCCCCAAAGCTGGGCCTCCGCTCAAGTCCCAGGATGAACTGGCCAACACCCCAATGTCCTGAGAGAAAACCACACCTGATGCAAACTGCAAGAGGTTTTATTATCAGCTAGCTGAGGACGAAGTCCCTCCACTGTGCAGGGCAGGGGAGTTCGACTCAGAGCGGTGACAGTAGGGGGCTTTTAACAGCTAGCATAGGAATTGGGAGGAGTTGGGAAGAGTTGGTAGGAGTTGGGAAAAGTTGGGAGGAGAGTTCTTCTCTTCCAGGTGTCCTTGGTGAAATTTACAAGGCAGGAGTGGGGAGTGAGTTCTTTCTGAATTTTTATCTCCATGCACAGGAAGGCAGGCATCTCTGGTTGTACAGTATAGAAACAAAAAGGCTTTTTGCTGGCTATAGAGAACAAAGAGCTTCTTTCTGGCTGTATTTTTAGAGATCAGGGAAAACAAGCTTTGGGAACGTCCAGGGGCTTTACCTTCCAGGGAGAAATGCTCTAAGTCGGGGTCACACACACCCACACAGACTGTCAGTCACATGCTTTTACTATGGGCCTGCCCTTGTTCATGACTTGACTTTTCTCTCCTGTACCTTTTAATACCCATTCTTTACTGTGGGCTCTAAATATTTTAACTTTAGTACATCGTGAGGATTTTATTTTCTGGTTCTGTTAATTTGGAGTTCTGTAGACCTCTTCCACTTGGATGGGTATCTTTTCCCCTAGGTCTTCTTGGACCTTTTCTTTTAAGATTTTCTTGAAAATATCCTCTAATACTTTGCAGGGGCTGGTGTTTGGGGCCAGAGGCTCTGTCTCAAGTATTCCTCTGAAGGTCGGATACTGTCTTGGGTCAGCTAGACCCTCCTGGCTGGATCTGCAGCAGTGGCTGTGCATATAACCTGTTTCCCAACCTAGTCCTCAAGCTTTCTCTGAGACAGGGAACTCCCTAATCCCAACAGGTCTCACCTTAGGTGAGGATGGGTCTGCCCCTGGGCCTGCAACAGGCCTCACCTTAGTTGAAGACCGTCTACCCCCGGAGATCAGCAGGTGATGTAAAACTTCCCAGGTGCCTGTGAGCCTAATCGGGCTTCCTTGGAAGCCCTGGGAGATATGGAACTCTCTAAGCCTTACCCTCATTCAGAACTCTGAGTTTCTTTCATTCAACCAATGTTTTTGGAGTGACTAGCTCTCTGCCAGCTGTTAGGAATATAACTATAAGCATAAAGAGATGCTGCTTATCAACAGGTATTACTGATATCTTCTGACCATGATAATTACTGAAATAGCCACAGTTGGTCTTAAATTACTGGGAAGCCACCCCAACAGTGATGATCTGTACTATCCACAACTCCCAATGTTTAGTGTATTTTGACGCACATGCAAGAAGATACCATGTTCTGATACATGTACTGAGGTTACAGTGCATCTCGGAAATTACCTAGTGCATTGGTTTTACACTAAAGACCTTCACGGTTCCTTACAGTGCTGAGAAACTCCTCTGAATTGCTTTGTAGCAATAAAAACATCTCATCTATGAATAATTTAGAAGAAACATGTTTTTATTGTAAAGACGAGCTATAGTAACATTACAGTGCTTAGAAACCAGCCCCTTCATGTGATCAGATCTTCAGTTCATGTACACATTTTCCTGGTGTTTCCATCGATGTTATTTTACAATCAGTTGAGTGAGTCTGGAATCAAGTAAATCTACACATTGGGTCTGATAGGCAGGCCCCTCGTTACACCTTTCCTTTATGAATTCTTGCTTCTTATTTTCATAGATAATTTGCTGAAAGCCGCATATGCATCCAGCTTTTTCTGTTCAATAGAGGTTTTGTTTTTACCTCTTAGCTTTTATCCTTTTGCTTTTTCTAAAAAGAATTTTTACTGAGGCATTTTTAATCGAACAATCAATTAAACATACTTAAAGTCTACAGTCTGCCCTCCATGTTGGTAGGCTTTGTAAATTCAGCCAACCATGAAGTGGAAATATTTTTAATTGCACCTATGCTGAACATGCACAGACATTTTTCCTGTGTTATCATTCCCTAAAACAGTACATTTTCTCTAATGCTATTTACATAACATTTATAATACATCAGACATTATGATGATGATTAGAGGTGGCTGCAAGAACAACGGAAGAGATGCCCAAGGTAGATGCAAGAGGTATGACATGTTATATAAATGTCTTGAACATTAGCAGACTTGCGTATCCAAGGGGGTTCTGGAGTCAGCCTCCTGTGTATAGTGAGGGACAACTGCCATTCAAGTGTTTGCATATGTCTATACCAAGAAGCCACTAGGTCAGTCAAGATAATGAGCTTATTTGTTACCAATTGACTCTCTCAGTTTGGCCACAAAATTATCATAACCACCCCCAATGCACACCTACCTTTGTTCTTCTCTGCAATGTCTATCTATCTATCTATCTATCTATCTATCTATCATCTATCTATCTATCTATCTATCTACCTACCTATCTATCAGCTGTCTAGCTATCATCTATCTATGTATCATCTACTATCTATCTACCTATATGTCTCTCTATCTATCCATTGATCTATCATCTATCTATGCATCATCTATTATCTATCTATCTATCTATCTACCTACCTATCTATCATCTGTCTAGCTATCATCTATCTATGTATCATCTATGTATCATCTACTATCTACCTATCTGTCTGTCTGTCTGTCTATCTATCTATCCATTCATCTATCATCTATCTATGCATTATCTATCTATCTATCTATCTATCTATTACTTTTCTCCTCTTAACCAGTTATTCCATGAGTTCAGATACATTTGAGCGCAAAGTTTCATGTCTGTAAATAAAGTACACAGACTTTAGGCCCAAATTTTACATATCACAGGGCTTTCATCTAGCTCAAATACAAATGAGCCTATTTGGATGCTTCCTCTCATCTTTCAGGAGGATTTCCAAGCCGTCTGCTCACCGTCAAAAGCTGGCATTTTTCTGTGTAAGTTGCCACCCCACATCTCTCATTTTGAGCATTTGCGGATCATTACTAGTTTTCAAACCAGAGCAAACACAACGTAGGTGGTAGGTGTGGGGGCCTGGCTGGCTCTTGTTGCTCTCCAGGCCAGAAAGCACAGGAAGGGGGATGAGACCCCTTGTGGGGAAGCACTGAGTTCTGATAAAACAGCCCAGGCACAACCCAAAGGAACTCACCAGGAGGATGTTGAATGAAATGGTGCTTAAGCTCCAGGTGTGGGCAGAAGCTGGGGGCAGGGCAGAGAAATCAGGGCCTTAAGCCGGCTGGAACTGTTCTGTGTGGTTTACATTGTCAAGGACTCTAATGCCAACCGAAGAACATACCAGCTTGTTCATTTACTCACCAACTTGGTGCTGAGTGTCTGACTGGAACAAAACCATACTTAATCCATGATTATCTAAGGAACTTATTCTCTCACAGTTGATGGGAGATATGTACTTGATATGATGTCATCACTAAGTGTCCCACAGCTTAGGCCTTGGCTTCCCCTCATGATTTCCATTTCAAATTTCAAATTCAGTTTCAAATTCAAAATTTGACGTTTGTTTAAAAGCCAACACTTTCCTCTTTATTGTATTGCTACGATTATTTGGCTCAAAGATGTCATGTTGATAATTCAACACCCAACCATCCGTCCATCACACCTTTATCTGTCTACATAACCCTCTGTCCATCTATTTATTTTTCAAGCATGCTGGAACTGCCGGCCCCCTAGACACAGATCTTTTTCTTTGGAAATGTTTCCTGCTACTTTCTTGTCCTGATTGGCTCCTGCATGAGGGATCTCTTGCTCTGGGAAGTCTGTTCTGATCGCTGTGTCTTGAGTAATACCTCCTACCATGCTCCCATCCTTATAGTCTTGTTGGTCTCATTATGTAATGGGAAAAAGTAAACCGCTGGCTGCCTTAGCTGTTTTTGCAGTGAACAGTGAAATCTCCAGGCGAATCCTTTGGAAGAATCACCTCTCACTTGGCTCATAACTGACTGTTTTAGTGCATAGGGGCTAGACCAATCCTGCTGGGGTTCTTGTGCACAGGAGATAGAGGAGCCTCACCCTGCCAGGTCACCTCTGCCCCCATGTGTTTCCTACTAGAAGCAAGACCTACCCAAGAGGGCCAGGTTTCAATTCTGGAACCTCCAGGCCACACAAAGCCACAACAGAGAACTGTACTATTCCCCTTAGTCCTGTTTATCCAAGTCAAAAGGCTATCCCTGGTTCAAGATGTCAGCAGATAGAATTCACCTTCTGACTGGAGGCCCCACAGCACATTGTGACCATGATTGCAGTCTAGAGCCTTAATGTTAAAGCTAAGAGAGTTGTTCCTGGGGGTGGGTGAGGGGGTGGGTGAGGGGGTGGGGGTGGGAGCTGTGCTTTCTGTAACAGCCTCTGAGAAACTGGCTGGCTTGGAGTGAGAAAAGAGAAGTGCATTGCTTTGGATAAGAATGTTTGAATTAGGAGGGCATCATCCTGAGTGAGGTAACACATTCACAAAGAAACTCACACAATATGTATTCACTGATAAGTGGATATTAGCCCCAAACCTAGGATACCCAAGATATAAGATATAATTTGCTAAACACATGAAACTCAAGGAGAATGAAGACTGAAGTGTGGACACTATGCCCCTCCTTAGATTTGGGAACAAAACACCCATGGAAGGAGTTACAGAGACAAAGTTTGGAGCTGAGATGAAAGGATGGACCATGTAGAGACTGCCATAGCCAGGGATCCACCCCATAATCAGCATCCAAACGCTGACACCATTGCATACACTAGCAAGATTTTATTGAAAGGACGCAGATGTAGCTGTCTCTTGTGAGACTATGCCGGGGCCCAGCAAACACAGAAGTGGATGCTCACAGTCAGCTAATGGATGGATCATAGGGCTCCCAATGGAGGAGCTAGAGAAAGTAGCCAAGGAGCTAAAGGGATCTGCAACCCTATAGGTGGAACAACATTATGAGCTAACCAGTACCCCGGAGCTCTTGACTCTAGCTGCATATATATCAAAAGATGGCCTAGTTGGCCATCACTGGAAAGAGAGGCCCATTGGACTTGCAAACTTTATATGCCCCAGTACAGGGGAATTCCAGGGCCAAAAAGGGGGAGTGGGTGGGCAGGGGAGTGGGGGTGGGTGGATATGGGGGACTTTTGGTATAGCATTGGAAATGTAAATGAGTTAAATACCTAATAAAAAATGGAAAAAAAAAAAAAGAATGTTTGAATTAGTTTTTAAAATTTCTGTTAACACTAGGTAATTGGGGGAGGGGCAGCTAGGAGACTAGGAAAAGGGCTGAGAACCATGCCGAGGGCAGGGCTTCTGGGAGGGCAGACAGTAGCCTGGAACGTTTGCTCTTCACTGCACAGCCAGGCCCACAGTGCTCACAGCGACATGAGATTCAAGGTCACGAGTGACCCAGAGGACTGAGAAGATGTGAAGATACACGCAGGAACTTACACCTTTGCCATTGGTGAGTTGTTCCTTCAACGCAGGCAGAAATTTAGAGGCAATATTGGATTCTATAATTTTTGCTTTGATACTACACGTTTTTGTGATTAATGATTCGTATGTGGCTATCGTGTGTCAAATAAGCCTCTACCGTTTCTCCTCACTGTGCTGTTTGAAGCAAATCCAAGATGTCTCTCTGTCTCTCTCTCTCTCTGTGTCTCTCTGTCTCTGTCTCTCTCTCCCTGTCTCTCTCTCTGTGTCTCTCTATCTCTGTCTCTCTCTCCCTGTCTCTCTCTCCCTGTCTCTCTCTCTCTCTCTCACACACACATATTTATACAAAATGGAGTAATATATGCACAGAACCTACATCCATCCTCCCATATATATCCATCCTATATATCATCCTTCCTTTTATATCATCTCCAGATTATGTCTAGTACCTAACACAATTTAAAATGCTATGCAAAGAACATTAAACTGTTTAGAACAGTGGCTCTCAAACTGTGTGTCGTGATCCCTTTACAGGGGTCGCCTAAGACCATCAGAAAACACAAATACTTATTATGTTACTATGCATAACAGTAGCAAAATTACAGTTATGTAGCGATGAACATAACTTTATGATTGGGGATCACCACAGTGTGGTGAGCTGTGTTAAAGCTCACGGCATTAGGAAGGCTGAGGACCACTGTTTTAGGGCATAACAACAAGAGAAAAGTGCCGGGCGTGGTGGCACATGCCTTTAATCCCAGTACTCAGGAGGCAGAGGCAGGCTGATTTCTGAGTTCGAGGCCAGCCTGGTCTACAAAGTGAGTTCCAGGACAGCCAGGGCTACACAGAGAAACCCTGTCTTGAAAAACAAACAAACAAACAAACAAACAAAAAACCAACAAGAGAAAAATCCTTGTGCATCCAATGCCGACACGGTTTTACTCCCCAGGTACTTTCAGTCCACAGGTGGTTGAACCCAGGGATACGGAGGCCCTAGATATGAAAGGTCGCCGGTACTGAAGGAAGCAGTCCATTTGTCGTATGCTTTATCAGACTTTGTGGCTGGCAAATTCCTGTTGTCATTTGATGAGCTTGTCCAGCTCTTAGACCTCCTAAAAATAAGTAATGGGAGTTAGAGATTTTGATTTGGCAGTTTTAGAATGATAACTTTATAGGGGTGTCTGTGTGTGTGTGTGTGTGTGAGAGAGAGAGAGAGAGAGAGAGAGAGAGAGCGCGCACATGTGCATTCTCTTGTGTGTGGGAGTGCCCTCAGAGGCTAGAAAAGACGGTCAAATCCATGGGAAAGTAGTTACAGGCAGTTATTAGCCTCCGTCTGTGGGTGTTAGGAACCAAACTCTCTCCTCTGTAACAGCAGCACTGGCCTTCACTGAACTTTGAAAGACCCCCTACCCATTCCTTGCTTAAAAATCCCATGCTTCCAAATACACTAATTGGTATCCTGAATAAATAACATGTTCACAGCTTTCTCCCCAATTAACAGTTCGTCTCAATTAGCAAACTTTAGCTTTTCCATGTTTACTGGCAGGAAATCAAAGATAAAGAATCCATATGATGTTTTGAAATACCACAGAAATCAAGCTCCACGTTAGCTGGGCTTGGAAATTCATCTGTGCTGGGTTCCGGTTTGGGGTTCCAGAACTGGGCAGTCAGACATCATAAGAAGACCTGGGGGTGAAATGGACAGGGCTGTGTAGGGAAGAGAGAACCACGCGGAAGGGCCATAGTTGTAGGTTGGTCCTGGCTCTCCGCAGCAGCATTGGCTAAAGTCCTGGCACTCTGTGGCAGCTACCTAAAAGACACCACATTTCTGTCTCAGTAAAATACCCTGCTGGTGAAAAACCACCTGAGTGCTCATGGTTAGCACATACGTGGGATCACAGACATAGTACACATTTATAAACACATATACAGCACCCCAGCCTACCTCATGTCTTTAAATAGAAGCACCTTCCCCGGTTGAAGCACACAGCCACGCAAGCTATGAAGGCAATATTTCTTTTTTATTATATACTTTAAATAACATTCTTTTTAAATCCATGACTTTGGAGCTGACTATAGCACCAAATATGAAGAGGAAAATTGCTGGCAAGACAAGCCCCCTTTTCCCAGCATTCCCTGGGGTGGGAATCTGCTTCATAGCTCAGAGTGGAGCAGCCTCTGGAGAAAAGCCTGGTCTAACTGGCATGTCTATATATAGCAGCCAGGAGGAGAGGGTGACCCTAGCTTTGGATCTGAAGGATATCAGGCAGCAGGGCTGGAATTTAATATGCCCTTGGCCTTGCCAGCTCAGCCCCTTTGTTTGATCTTTATGAGAATCTGTATGGGGCTCGCTCGTTCTTTCTCTCTTTCCTTTTTGAACTATTGTATTGTATTTTTAGGACCTGGAAAGCAATGAACAGAGGTGCTATCCATGGAGAAGCTCTGAAAGGTGACATGTTTAATTTACCACCTCTGATATCTCCTAGGTGACGGCACTATTGTTTAACTGCCAGTTTCTGGGTATCAGTACCAAGCTGGGTGCAGTGTGGGTGAAAATGTGCCTGGAGGGTTGCCCGGGCAGGAAGCACAACACCAGGAATGCACTGGTGGTCAGCTCAGAAGCCAAATCTATTGAGGGCTGTGTCAGTAGAATTCAAGTGCTTGTACCAGTCAGGATTCTCTAGAGTTACAGAACATATAGAATGAATGAATGAATGAATGAATGAATGAATGAATGAATATATGTATATATACACACATAGAGACATACACACACATATGTAGATACGTATGTATGGCTTTCAGGTTGTTCTCCAGCTAATACAATGGCTGCCTATGAACGGAAGGTACAGGAGTCCAGTAGCTGTTCAGTCCATGAGGCTGGCTGCCTCCTCTGGTCTTTAGTATAACACTGGAATCCCAAAGAAGATGGCTCTAATGGCAATAAAGGAATAAGCTTGCCATCAAGAGCATGCAGGCAAAGCAAAAACTTCCTTCTCCTGTGTCTTTTATAGAGGCAGTCAGAAGAAGGTGTGGCCCAGGTTAAAAGTGTATCTTCCCACCTCAATGATCCAGACTACAAGTGGGTCTTCCCATATCAAATGATTTAATCAAGAAAATTTCCTCACAAGTGTGCCCAGCCACATAAGTTTATTCAGTTAATTACAGATGTAGTCAAGTTGACAACGAAGGAGGGTCACCACAGTGCTCTTGGTCCTTAATTGATGAAGTGAGGCAGGTTGTCCCTGAGCATCTCTTTGGTGCTGCCTGCCTCTCAATTATC